>NC_092811.1:2681563-3961563 GCF_040954645.1 Diabrotica undecimpunctata
TGCAATAAAGATATACCTAAGTTAAAGATAGAATCCATATTAATGAAAATATCAAATACTATAGAATTACTTTCTTTTCAGCGTTTTTCCAATTTCAGCCGCTTGCAGCGCAGTTTAGCATATTGCTTTAGATTTATTCATAATGTATAATGCTCGAATCATTCACTTAGACAGTTTGGTCCTCTCTCGTTTGAGGAGTGAAAGATATGTAGTTAAGGTAGTTGAAAATCAAGCCTTTAAGCTTGAAATTCAAACGCTCATCAAAGGGAACTCTCCATACTAAGTCTAACATTATTTCTTTACATTCTTTTATCGATAATGATGGTCTTCTTCGTGTAGGAGGTAGACTTAAAAATTCATTGTTTAGTCAGGATAAAAAGCATCCTGTCCTACTTCCTTCCAGTCATTATGTTACCAAACCTCTCTTTAAGGACATTCATAATCGATCATTACATTGTGGTCCTCAGCAATTGTTATACCTCATGAGGGAAAAATTTTGGCCAATTCATGGTAAAAACACTGCTAAGGCTGTTGTTCGTAAGTGTGTAACTTGTTTCAAGGCACATTCTTCTTCTGTTAATCCAATCATGGGCGATCTTCCTGCAGTCCGTGTACAGCCTTCATTTCCTTTCGCTGTTACTGGAGTCGATTATGCCGGTCCGTTTCTTTCTAAGGACAGGCGAGGACGTGGCTGCAACACTTATAAGGGATATTTATGTTTATTTGTATGCCTCAGCGCAAAGGCCTTATACTTGGAACTTGTATCAGATCTTTCAACTCTAACTTTTTTGTCAGCCTTAAAACGTTTCATTTCTCGTAGGGACAAACCCATTCAGCTGATGTCAGATAATGGATCAAATTTTGCTGTTGCATTCAATAAACTCTTAATCAGAATAATGCAGTAAGTGCAGAAATTAACAGACGGATATATCTGGCAAATAGAGCCTATTATGGATTAAAAAATTTTTTTAACAACAAGCCTAGTTACAAAAAGAACAAAACTAGTGATATACAGAACTCTTATCAAGCCCATCCTCACTTACGCATCAAAAACATGAACGATGAAGAACGTTTGAGATATTTTGAACGTAAAATCCTTCGGCATATCTATAGAGGAGTACAGAAGGACGGATTATGGCGTAGACGCTATAATTTCAAACTTTACCGCCTGTATGACAAACCTGATATTATTAGGTCCATCAAAATAAACCGCCTGCGGTGGTTAGGTCACATAGAGAGAATGAATGAGATGGAGGCGCCAAAACATATTTATAACCAAAGAATAGATGGAGTGAGAAGGAGAAGCAGACCCAGAGCACGATTTAAGGATCAGGTAAAAGAAAACTTAAGAATGTTGGGAGTACGAAACTGGAAAGACAAGGCGAAGAATAGGAGAGAATAAAGACTTATCCTTGTGCAATCCAAGACCCACCATGGGTTGTGGAGCCAATGATGATGATTCAATGAACTCAATGCATTAAGTGAATCTTTCAAATTAAATAAAGCTCCCCACTTCGATGGTATTTGGGAGTCAGGGGTCAAATCGATGGAATCACATATGAAAAGATTTTTCTCCAATTCTTTACTGACTTATGAAGATTTTCAAACAATTCTTGTTTAAATAGAAGAAATACTAAATTCTAGACCTCTTTCCCCTATTTCCAATGATCCTTTCGATTTGAATCCGCTAACACCTTTACACTTCTTACTTGGCTGACCAATCAACTCAATTCCCGACTTCAAGTCGACATATCCAATGAAAGGGAAACTCGTCTACAGTTACACGAAAGGCTCCAATTCCTTCAGAACATTTCTGAAAACGGTGGTCTTTAGTATATACATATTTCAGGACTTTAGCAGAGGCAGAAGTGGAAGATGAATCGTTCAAACGTCAAGATCCTCAGTGAAACCTCAGTCATCATCAAAGGCAGGCAGCTACCAACCATGAAATGGCTTCTTGGTCGAGTACGAGATCTTCACCCTGGAAATGATGGCGTTCCAATGGTGTTCTTCGTAGGGCAGTGTCAAATATATATATCCTCTTCCAGTTGAAACGGACAAATAATGTGAAAGTGCATTTTTAAGTAAACTCTATTTCACCTTATGTATGTATTGTTGTACTTTTGAATGTCCATAAGCAATAAAAAACCGATATACAAATTTTATTACTTAAATAAAAATTAAAATTATTGATATTTCATAAAGACACGGGCATATAAATTTTCAAACATCCTGTATAAGACAAAATATGTATTTTAAGTTGTTCGAAGAATTGTTCATTAGGCCTCAGAGACAAGACTTTCAAATATTATCGATAAGAAATTTAAATAAGTCGGTTATTGTGAAATGGATTTACCCGGAAGAAAAGTGTATATAGAAAGTGTTTAAACAATAGACCGGGATTTGCGGTGGTTTTTCTCCCCAAAAGATTATATCGGTAAAAGTTTATTAACAAAAGACATTGAATTGAGAAACAGGTATCGTTTGTAGCTATTAGTAAGAAATATTTGTAAAGCAGATAGATTTAGTTAGAATAATTAAAGAATGTTGTTTTCTGGAATTACCCGAATGACGTTTTATAGAGAGAGTTGGTTGGTAACGATATACGTCACAGAGGTGGATGATTTTTATTGGTCAATTTTTGAATTCAAGGAGGTGGTGGTTTTGGCTATGAGATAGGAGAGAGGAAAAAGTTAGTCAGTTTTCGTCGTCCAAGAAGGAAGGAGCTTTGTGATTTGTGTTTGTTTGAAGTCCCGAAGACGTAATTTACCGGGTGTGTTCATTTGCTGTGTAAAAGCTGACCAGTGTGAGGAACGGGGTACAGAGAGATAGAAAAACCAAAGGGTATAAGAATATTAATATCAGACGAAGCCGGAAACATTTGGAGTTATAAACAGGCGCGGAGATTGGCTCAAAAGGAGGCTGCATAGACTAACACGAGTTGTTGGGTTGCAGATACAGTGACAGATAGGAGAAAGGTGTACGTCATCTGGACCACAATAGGAGCAGAAGCAGAGAAAGGATTTTTTTTGTGGCGTGGCCATAGAATTGCAACGGCAGAGAAAGAAAGGTCAGTCAATTTTCATTAGAGCAGGAGTGTGGTTTTCATTTATTAATTAAATAAATTGAATAAATAATAGAGACAGTTAATTTTGCGATCATTTAAAAAAAAAGAATTATAAAAAGAGCTTAGTTATAACACATATTAAAAATCATTGTAAAATAACATTTGGGTCCATGATAGAAAACAACTTCTCATATATTTAAAGTTAGTATATTGCAAATATTACAGGATTGATTGTTATATAAAATTTCATTAAAATAAAGGACATCTCACATATAGTTCAGTTAAAATTCTATGTATTTTATTCAGGTCATATTACCTATCCCAATTAGGAAGCCAATTGGAAAATATTTTGAATCCACGATCAAAGGTAAATAGTACAAGTTAAATAGCCTGAGATTGTAATTAATTAATGCTGATTTATTGTGATTAATTGGAGATTAGATCATTTAATAAATATAGACAGGAATTTTTCTAAATAAGCAATATAATACAATTTAAATAGCATAACAGTATATTTTACCTTATGTAAATATTTCTTTTTTATTATAATGTAAATTGTTTTGAAAGTTACCCCTTTCAAGGTGGGGGTCATGTTTGGACTTCAAATTATACGCCAATTAGCGCAAAATTGTCTGAACGGCAACACTGTAAAAGTCAGAATAAATTGTTTCATCAACTGACAAACACGTTTTTCATTTTGTCAAAATTTTAATTAATTTATTCTAGTTTATTCAATAAGAAGTTTATAACCAGCGCAAATATACAGTCCAACCTTCATGGTTTCTTCTAATCTCTTCACTACCTTTTTTTTTTAAATAAATTGACTTCTTCAACTCATTCTTATCGTGGCGATCTGATTTTTGTGCTTTGTATCGTTACGTTCTACATTTTGCTATATAGAGAAAAATTAATACAATTCCAGTATAAAAGCTTCGCTTGAATAACAAACGTCCATTCCATAGGTGATAATTTATCGGATGTTGCTATCGCAAAGTAATCTTTTATAAACCACATCAAAGGGCATTGAAATATCAAAACCCTTTATGAAGACGGTCCTGTCAGTGACAGAAACGCAAACAACGCATATATCAGCCAGTGAATTGGTCGGTCAATCGGTTACTCAATATAATTGATGCATTTCGGCTTTATTAATGAAAGATATCATAATTCTATTGCACAAACGGTTCAGTGGTTTATCTGCCCTCCATTCGTGTTGTTTTAAGTCTAGTTAACCAGTGAACAAACGTGGATTTAATTGAAAAACCGCAGATTATGAAAAATTTTACTAGCTATAAAAATGAGCAATCAAACGATTTTTTTATATCGCGAACAGAAAGGCAGTGTGTAACTATATTCAAAATTGTACAAAAAATTTATAAAAAAAACCTTTGTCAGCTATTTAAATATAAATAATTGTGTGAAAAACAAAAAAGGAAAATAAAAAGGTTAAATAGGAAATGCGATTTTTTAGATAAAGAGAATGAATTAGTCAATAGTAATAAATTATGGAATAGT
Source organism: Diabrotica undecimpunctata (assembly GCF_040954645.1). NCBI lineage: Eukaryota > Metazoa > Arthropoda > Insecta > Coleoptera > Chrysomelidae > Diabrotica > Diabrotica undecimpunctata. The sequence continues at coordinate 2,686,146 of NC_092811.1, forward strand.
AAAAATTTGTAATCCCTGTTAAATATCTACCCATATCTCGCCTATATTCTTCTTTCTTCTTTCGGGAGGTTTCCAATTTCTCTAGTGTTTTTAATCTTGTTTTACCCACTTGGACTATTTTTTTAGATTAATTTTTATTCCAAAGATACATATATACATTGGAAACGTCAAAAAGTACTACAACACAATAACCAGTGTATATCCACAACAGTTCAAATAGAAATAGTACTCTGGTAACTAAAAGCCACTAGTGCCATCATATGCTGATGATGTGGTACAACTAGAAAGAGGCAAAACGAAGCTGGAGCTTTATGTAAATAAGCTTATTGACACACCAAATACATATGGCTGTAAATAAATATCCAGAGTCAATTCGTGGAATTAAAAAACAAAAAAGGAATAAAGAATCCAACTACATTAAAAGGACATACACAAAAAAATAATTAATAGATTAAAAAACCAAACGTATGACAACATCTAAATACCCACTATGGTAAAAAATCGATATTGATGGGATAATAATAAAGCAGGAAGCAAGGTTTAGATATCTGGGAATAGATATAACTAGTTGCGGAGATGTTGAAGAAGAAGTAAGACAACAAAGCTTAAAAGCAAATAAAGCAACGGGATCTTTTAATGACACAATCAGGAAGAACAAACACCTAAGACAAGACAAAAAAACAAAAATCTATAAAGCAGCAATTAGACCTATATTAACATACACAGCGGAGACCTGAGAAAAGAGCATAAAAGACCTAAATGGATGGGTGACAAAACGGAAACAGGAGAGTAACGAACACATTAGTAGAATGGCAGAGGGTAGGATAGTACGAAGAGCATGAGGTCGATGGCAAATGGACGAATAAGTATTGGCAGACCAAGAAAAAGATGGTGCGGTAATTTAAACAAGTTATTAGGCTAATATTAAAGAAGAAACAGGCTTAAAAGCCTACATAAAAAAAGAACAAGAAGAAGACGAAGTGTCAAGAAGGACTCAGAAACGAATAAACAAAACAGTTTTGAGACCAACTGTTCTGTATGGAGCTAAAGCCTGGGTTATGGGTAACAGACGAAAAATGGGAGATAAAGAAGGATTGTACACAATTTTCAAAGAATCTGCAATATGTATGCTGTACTTCAAGTAAATTATAAGGACACTGAAGAAGACTGAAATGGCAAGGACATTTATTTGTACACAATAAAAAATAAGTAACAAGTTAAAAGCCTTACCTGGAAAAATTTTGATCTAAACCCGAGCAAATGCAGACCTAGACGAAGATTGACATAACTTTTCTCCTTTTTTTATACTGAACCTTGAGGCAAATATTTACGAAAAAAAAACTGTGTAAGCAATTGAGCTATTTTGTATTTTTTTTGAGAGGAAATCTTGTCCGTAGCCTTTATGATCATAATTTCATATGCAACTTGTTTTCTCTGGACTGATGATTCACCTTGTGGACAGAAATTTCCATCATTACTGACAGTGTATTTGGCAGGTTTTTAGAATACGTCTTTTGCTAATATTACGATCATCTTTAATATGTTCAGGTGTTGTTACTATATTATCATTATAGACAAATTAGTATTGTCAAATTTGACATTTACGTCAAAACGTTTTCATCAAGCATTGTCAATATTAAATACTCATATAAAATCTGACCATATTTGATCATATCAATATGTCTTTACTTGGAAGAATAGCAAAAGTTGTAAAAAGCTGTGGTAAAATGCAACCCATACTTTTAAAGAACAATATGCGCAATATAAGCTATCTAGCAGTCCAACACGAATCAGTCAAAGACATGATATCGCGATACGAGTGCATCTTCGGAAGAGAAGACTCTGATGGTTGGGACGTGCGCCAAGCTATGAACGATTTAACAGCCTACGACTCTGTTCCCGAGCCCAGAATCATCATCGCCGGATTGCACGCCTGCAGGCGCTTGAACGACTATGCTCTTTCTGTGAGATTTTTGGAGATGGTGAGGAACAAGTGTGGCAATAACGTAGATACTATTTGGCCGTACATTCTTCAGGAAGTAGGACCGACTGTGGCGGAGTTGGGGTGCGATTTTCCCGAGAGTTTGGGATACGACAAACCAGAGTTGTGGTGGGAGTCGGTATTTGATATGTAGGTGGACAATTTAATGTATTTGTATACCTTGTTTGGAGTTTCAAATAAAATATAACCTAGAACACAATTCACACAAATATTTCCTAAATCTGTAAATCTGATAGTAATTATTGTTTTAATGGGAATAAGCCACAATTAAAGATTAAAATAAGTTTATAGATGTTTCAATTTCCATTACAGAAATCTTCACAATTCTGTGGCTGGAAGGCAAAAGGGGATAAGTCGATTTTTTGCAAAATAGTGTTATGTATACCATTCGACAGCATTTTTGATTGTGCACAATCTTGGTAAAGAGAGTTAAGTGAAAGTTTACTAATTAAAATATTATTATTGATCAAAAAGGGGTAACTTGGCTACAATTTAATCGTTACGACTGTTTTAAGGATATAACTCAAGATATCTTCTGGAGAGCAAAATAGTAATTACTAGTAAAATGGTATATGTGCACATATTTTCTAACATTATGAAATTAACTGAGAAGCAAAACGATTTAAGTCATGTTAACTTGAGAATTATTCGAAACGTGTGCTAGTAAAAGGCATTAAATCAAGATATCCCCTTTTGCCGGAATGTGATAGAAGAAATATATATGAAAGTATTGCTAGGATATACAAAGTTATCCCTTTTTGCAAGAATGCGGTGTCCACGCAAATCATATTCGTATCAGTTTCTTGTCAGTACTTGTCTAGATTGTGAAGAGACACACGCAAATTTTATCAAGGAACGTTCACTACGATGGCAACTCGAAATAACAATTATTATTCCTCCACGTGTGGTATAATTGTTGATTATTGATCACTACATTCCATATTCTTTTTTAGTAAAAGAAAATGTACAGCAAGATTTTGACTCTTTTACGCTCTCGTCTTTGACAAGACGAGAGCGTAGAAGACCCGGCCTATGATCACATTCAAGAAGACCACCATAGTGATTCTGACACCGAACAATGAGAGGAGAACAACAGGAGAAAAAGGGCTCAGATAAACCAAATTTTAAAAATAATGAAGAACATGGCCAACTAATGCACAAAATATTGAAACGAAAAGTAGGAAAAAGAAAAAATAGACAGGTTTTACGAAATACGGGTAAAGGATATGAAATAAAACAAACAAAGGAAATACAGTAAAGCTAGGCAGTCACAGTCACTGCGAGATTGTAGAAGAAAGTGTAAAGAAAAAATATTTGATGAACATAGATTATCTCTGTTTTTAAATTACTGGGGAATGGGCAACTACTATAGAAGGGTAAGTTGTATTGCCTCATTAATTCAAATTTCTGACAAGAAGATTACTACTAACAGAAGTGATACTGATAAACCTTTAAAAAATAGGGAAAAGTGTTTTACATATTTTATAGAAATCCAAGGAGGAAGAATCCAATGCTGCAAGGTATGTTTTTGTGCTATTTTTGACGAAAGTAATAAATTTATAGAAACTGTTACAAAAAAGAAAATGTCATCCAACTGTGGTATTTCTATGGCTGATGGCAGAGGCAGGCATGAACCAAAAAACAAAATTTCCGAATCTAAAATGGAACTCGTCTATAGCCACATATCAAAATTTCCTGCCTATGAGTCTCACTACTCACGAAAACATACTAGTAAAAAGTATCTAGTAGCAGAATTAACAAAAGGTAAGATGTATCAAATGTTTACCCAGGACCTAACATCTGAACCGGTTTCTTATAAAGTTTAGTCTCAAACAATCGATAAATTAGGCTTAAAGTTTAAAAAACCAAGCAACGATACCTGTAACAATTGTGATATTTTTCACAATCATATTAATATCAGTAAGACAGCTGATGCAAGGAAAAAGCATGAGAATTTATTAGCAGATCATCATATAGAAGCTGAAACTGCTTACGAGTCAGAGATTAGACAAATTAAAATGTATAAACAGCAAAAGTCAAAAAATATTTGTATTTGACTTACAACAGGTTTTTCCTACTCCTTACTTACAAACTAATACCGTGTTTTACGTGCAAACGAAATTGCTTCTTGTTTATTTGAGAGTTTTGCTAATTTACCTTCTGAAATGCTTTCTGCTAAAAGGAATGTTAATAAAGAGAAAGAAGAGAGACAATAAGACTGAAATTTGCTGGAGAAATATCAAATGGCTAAGATACACCAAGGAATTTGGCAATATTAATTTTAAAACATCGCTTCAGGAATATCAGCCATTACAAGAAATAAATTTTAGAAGACAAAAAAAGAAGATACACCCATCGATATCAAGAACATTACTTTAGATAATTTGTATTTAAGCCAAGACAAATAAGTGAAAAAAAGTAAGCGATCTTTCAGACGATATTGAGTTAGTTGATGAGAGTGCAAAAGAATGTTATCGTGGACTTGCCCAAATCCCACGAAATTCACAAGATCTGGATAATACTGCTGACACAGATCCAGACATAGATAATTATTTTAGTGATGACGATTTTTAATAAAATATTCTAAAACAAATATTTGTGTAATTTATTATTTTAAAGAAACAGCTTCCGAAAAATATTTGTGTTCATCAAAATTTTTTTTCTTCCTGCTAAAGCTATTTTGTTCGTATTATATAGAATATATGTTTTTATTTTATGTTTAGAATGCGCCTTTAATCTCTTTCTAAGTAACATTTTAATCAATTGTTAATTTGTAAACGTATCATCAGATTGCTGTAGAAACCTCCATGTTTAATAAACTTTTTGAAAAAATTTACGTTTTATTTCTTGTTCTGTCAATGCTATATCCAGAACAAAATATTTTCTTTGCTTTATTGTGGTTGCCCGTTGTAAGTAGAAATAACTGCAGTTAACACTACGGTGCACATATAATGTTAGCCAAGTTACTACCGAGTATAAGGGTATAAATCTACATAACCCCCTTTACCAAGATGATTTTATGTGCATTTCAACTATAACTTGACTTATCTCCTTATGCTTTCTTGAAATAATTAAAAATAATAAATATCCTAAAATATTTTTTTTAATTTATCAAAATATTGGACACATAGATATTAATTTAAGAAAAAACACTTAAATATATCTAACAGAATGTAAGTCGGATCTAGAAATATACAAACGTTACTAATATTAATTCTATAAGGTAACAAAAAGACCATATGAATTAAAAATGTCTTTACTGAAAAACTTCCAAATTAGAGTTATCCCCTTTTGCCTTCTAGCCACAGAATTTGTATGGCATCTGGAGCACTGTGGTAAGTAAAAATCTAATACACATGGATCTGAAAATCCCATTAAGTGGGGAGGGGGGAGGGGTAGAGTTATTTTTTGCTTTTTTTATTTTTTATTCGATAGTATAACTTTTCAAAAGTATCAAGTTGACATTCAAAGTGATCATAGCAAAATTGATGGAGTTATGGGCATTTAGGAATAAGTGAATAAAATGAGGTGAGTTAGTTGAGTGAATGAGATCAGTAAGTGATTTCTAACCATTTTCGATTTGGAAATTAAAACGTCAATAAATTTATTTTAAACTTTAATTATGGCGTATTCCCATTAAAACAGTAATTACTATAAGATGCCACAAGAGAGTAGCTTCAGTACAACTGTAGGGTACACAACTTCACTGTATTTGGGTACTCGATTTTCACGAATTTTCTTTGTATATTGTTTTTTCTTTTATTTTATTATAGGTAAAGAAGACACTAAGTTCTGAACCAAAACAATAATTAGTTACCTAAATGCAGACACTATTTATGTACCCCCATCAGATTTTCATGCAACTTGTATCATTTCTCGTTAGTTCTAGAATCCTAGAAAAATCCTAGAATTTTGAATGTTGTTATATACTTTCCGTCGATTATAGAAAGGCCTTTGACAGCATCAAACACGGAAAATTGATCGAGGTGCTAAAAGAAGTAGGGTTGGACGGACACGACATAGCTATCATAAGTAATACATACTGGAACCACACAGGATGCGTTCGAACAGAGAACGGAAACACCAAGTACATCAACATAGAACGAGGAGTGCGTCAAGGGTGCATTTTATCCCCCCTATTATTTAATGTGTATCGCCCTGTGTATATGTGTGTAAGATCTCCCTGAAGGTGCCAGAGCCAATGGAACCATCATTAACAATATAAGATATGCCGATGACACCGTAGTATTAGCAGAAACAGAAGACCAACTAAAAATATTGATGAACATATTATCAGAAGAAAGTCACAGGCTGGGCTTGGACATTAACTTTTCCAAAACCAAAATTCTGGTATTCCACAAAAACCCCCATGAACAAGTTACACCTAACATACAAATAAATGGTGTCACCCTTCCGAGTTCCCAAAGCTTCATATACCTGGGCAGAGAACTAAATAGTCAACTAGACCACTCAAAAAAAAATTAGAAGATGCCATGAAATAGCAAGATCTGGTTTCATGAATATGCGTAAAATGCTCTGTAACCCCAAGCTATCAGTCTCAGTAAGATTGAGAACACTAAAGTGTTATGTGTGGTCTCTATTACTGTATGGCTGTGAGACCTGGACATTAAAACAGTATGGCGTCAACAAATTAAATACATTTGAAATGTGGATGTACCGCCGAATGCTAAGAATAAGCTGAACCAGCAGAACTACAAATGAAGAAGTACTGAGAGCAATGAACACACGCCCACATCTGGTCAATACTATCAAAATTAGAAAGACGTCATATCTAGGACACATAACGCGTCATAGGGAATTTAAGCAGCTCCAGGTAATATTAGAAGGCAAGATTAAAGGTAAAAGGGGCATAGGATGAAAGGAAATGAATTAATTCTCAAGCCCAGAACAGAGAGAAATTTGCCATCTTGATCGCCAACCTCAACAGAGAAGGCACTTAGGAGGATATACTTTCTTCTCGGTAAAATGAAGAATCCTTTTAATTTTGGGGTCAATAAATCTTCTTCTTTTTATTTTCTTACCTTTTCTTTTTCTTGAAGAAAAACTCGTAGAGGAAATGTCCTATATTTTGAAAACTTTATATTCAGGTTCGTCTTAGGGTCTCTTAACTAAGGGAACAAACTTTAATAAAAAAGGCTAGCCCTCCAGATAGGGGGTTGGGCTATAGGCTAGCAGCCTGCATATGACAAAAAAAGATGCTAGGAATTATATACCATTGCTTCGGAATAAGAAATGAGCTGGTACAGATCAAAATTAACGGATATGCGATAAAACAGCTTCAAAAATATAACACGGAGGTATCCTCTATACAAGTGATAAGATGTAGGGGATCGAGAAACCTGCAGATGAAAAATTCCTTGGATTTTTGGTCAGTAAAAGAGAAAAGACATGTACTTAGATGTGGTTTTGTAGTAAATGGTAAAGACAGTAGTAAAGTGATTTAATCTAACAGTATAATATAATAATACAAAATCATACCATAGAAAATGTTGAACATGTATATCTAGGTCATTTCATCAAACTGGGAAAACCAAATCAAGATGCTGAAATTAAAAGAAGAGGAATGGAACGAATCATGCTTGAAATATCATCGCTCGCTGAGAGACAAGACTAAAAACACCGAGATAAGACGTAGAACGAAGATTAGGGATATTGTAGAAGAATTAACAAAAATATGGCGCTGGGCAGGTCACGTAGCCAGATATAATGATAATAGATGGACACGGAGAATTCTAGAATGGAGACCAAGAACGACAACAAGAAGCATGGGAAGACCTCAAAAAAGATGGGTAGATGACATAAGAGCAGTGGCAGAGAAACAGTGGATTAGATAAGCAAAATAGAGAAAGATGGAAGCAATTGGAAGAGACCTACATTCAGGAGTGGATAGAAAATGGTTGACAAAGACAAAGCACATATGATTAATATAATGTGAAGAGAGGAAATAAAATTCGGGTATATAAGAACATGGTAAGTCCAACATCTATTTTTGCCAGCAAAATCTAACCTATAATAACAGTAAGATAAAGAAAATTGTAAATATAGGAGTGTAAAATGATAGAGAAAATTATAGCGATCACTTTTAGTAGAGATCAAGTCATATTTGAAAATGTACAGTCTATAAGATGAAAAAATTTGTTTGGAAGTCTTAGAAACGAGATTCCCAAGTAGTAAAAGGGAAAAACCAAAAACAAAATGTCAAACTTAATTAGAACAGCATCTTAAAGAACATAAAAGTATTGGAAAGTTAGTGCCAGAGATAGGAAGAGATGCATAGAAATTGTATACAAAGCCTTGAACAGGTAATCTTGTTGCGATATTATTAAATATTCATAAAAATATAGTTTTTATTTTATCAAAAGTTAATTCAAACCAAAAGTTTAACAATACAAATTACTGATTACTTTAATCAGAATCTTCCATAAATACAAATATTTTGACAAAGCAGCCATAAAACAAGAAATAAACTACCTAATCGCGATCGTAAATTTTCAATTTAATGTTAATCCATTAATTGTATAAATGCTGCACTTGAAGGTGCAATTAAACGCCAAATTAATTGCTGGCTTGAGTTATATTTCGCCTTAATTAAATAAACCATGTAGGGACATATATATCGCACGTTATAGTACGAAATAGCTACTTTGGTAACTTAGTAATGTTAACTAGAGTTTGATATCATAAAAAGAATTTTTCGTAAAACGAGTCGGTAGAGATGGTCGATTGGATCCGTTCCAAAATAGCGAATCAGTTCGGGAATAGTTTGCAGGACCAGTTTTTTTCTTTGGTATGATAATTTCTCTGTGTTGAATTGATTTTACTGAAGATGAATGAAATATCTTTTAAAATTTATCGTGCCTTGTATATAGTTAGATAACTTTTACTGTTTACTATAGATTTTGATCCAGTCATTGGTGCAATAAACCGTTATGATATTTATGGCATTTTTGATGAATGCATCTTTGCTTTTATAATTCATATCTCTTTCAAGTCTGGGTCTAGCAATATATGTCTGTTTCTTTTGTTGACCTCAAGGCTGCCATACATTTCAGACTTGAATTTTGTAGATTTCGAAAGGATCGTCTGTAGTCGATACTTGAAGAAGAAGAAGAAGCTGAAGAAGAAGAAGAAAAAGTACATAAAACAGGGATGAGGTTTCGTTTTTTGATACATGTAGATAATTTGTTTTCTGCATCCCATGGAACCTTCGGTGCATCCATTCTGTTGAGGTTCTATGATATTGTTTAGAGCACAGTGTTAAAAGACAAGTAATTGGGCGGTCCTTTGTTGGATCTTGAATGTAATTTTGATTCTTTGGTATTAAATAAGTTGTTCCCTGACTTAGAAATGATGGTATTTCCTACAGCTTAGAAATGGCATTATTAATTAATGTTGATAAGCACTTACGAACACTCCAGTACTTCTTTAACCAGAAGTTTCTTCTGGTCCAGGAGATTTCCTGTTTTGAAGCTTTTTTATAATATTTGACACTTCTTCAGTACTGAAGGCTTTGTAGAGAGTAGTACTGTAGTGTTGACAGTTGCGAGTAGTATTTTCTATCAATTCAGCATTGATGTTAAAGCAGCTGGTATGAAAAGTTGAGTTTCCCAAAACTCATGCATGCATGAGCATTTTTTGTTGCATGCATGTTTTAATGTTTCCAAACACTGTTGTCTGTATTGTTTTCTGAATCATACTGTCAGCGTCTTCTAGCGCTTAGTTATTTCCTTAATATATTTCGTGATAGGACCAATATCCCTTTGCAATAATTCAATCTTCCTTAGCAGCCATTTTTCCGTCAACAAAAGATGATTGAAAATGACAGAGATGCTTGTTTTATACTTTCTAATATAAAGTCTCTTTATCCCATGTATATATCATCTGTCAAAAAACAAACCTACTTTTCAGAATTTTTGGTCTAGTTTTGCAACCCACAGAGGATGGCTGTAGCTATTATCTTACTTAGGGCAGGTATTCTTGTGCAATGAGATTGAAACCCACAAAAAAATGAATCTTCCAGTGAGATGAGGTGGATAAAAGCCTTTGAACTTGGGATGTTTTTCGAAAACAAATTATCTACGACACATTTTTTAAATGGGAAAGATACCGGACGGAACTGTTTAAAGGAAAGGAAAATAATAATCAATACAATAACGTACCTGAGACCCCTACCAATAGAAAGTCACCAGAAGCAGACGGAATAACCAACGAGCTTCTAAAACAAGGAGGCGAAAGTATAACCCTAGAGATGACAAAACTTAAAAAAACTAATATTGCACTGAAAGATACCAGACGCATGGAGAAACAGCATAATGATATCACTGTTCAAGAAAGGAGATAAAGAAGATCCAACAATTATAGAGATATAAATCTACTGAACACCGCACTTAAGATTACCACAAAAGTCCTAACCGACAGGATCAATAAATCAATAACTATCAGACGAACAACAATAATTCAGATCCGGAAGAACCTACGTGGATGCCTTATTTAAACTAAGACAAATTACAGAAAAGACCATCGAGTACAATAAACCAGCACATCTATGCTTTGTAGACCTGACAAAGGCTTTCGATCGCATCCAAGTCGAAGACGTCTTACACCTTCTGTATAAAAGATACATACCAATAAATATTATACAAACCATCAAAAACATCTACTTCCATAATCGAATACAGGCAAAGATAAATGGAAAACTAACACAGTGTATACCAGTACAAAGCATAGTCACACAGGGTGACTCGTTAAGCCCACTTCTCTTTAATATAATAATGGATGAGATAATACAAGCAGTACGTAAAGGTCAGCGTTACAGGATGACGAATAAAGAAATCCAAATATTGTTATGTAGACGACACCGCATTAATCGCCGAGACAGAAGACGAACTCCAAAGATTAACATATATCTTCAATACAACAGCCAAGAAATACAATATGATAATATCAGCAGAAAAAACCAAATATATGACAACATCTAAATACCCACTACGATGTAAAATCGAAATTGGTAGGAAAATAATAAAGCAGGAAGCAAGGTTTAAATATCTGGGAATAGATATAACTAGTTAAGGAGATGTTGAATAAGAAATACGACAACAAAGCTTAAAAGCACCACACCTAAAACACCAAACACACACTTAACACAAGATACAAAAACAAGAATCTATAAAGCAGTAATTAGACCTATATTAACATATGTATCTGGCGGAGACAAGACCTGACACATCTAATACGTCTAATAATTATGACTACTAGAAACAACAGAGCTGAAAATACTCCGACGAATATCAGAGAAAAGTCTGTAGGATAGGGAGAGAAGCGAAAACATAAGTAGAGCATGTAATATAGAAGACATAAATAAATGGGTGACAAAAAGGAAACAGGAGTGGAACGAACACTTTAGTAGAATGGCAGAGGTTAGGATAGTACGAATAACACAAGTCACCAAATGGACGAAGAAGTATTGGCAGACCAAGAAAAAGATGGTGTAATAATTTAAACAATTTAGGAGGCTAATATTGAAGAAGAATCGTAGGATTTAAAGCCTACATACAAGAGGGAAGAAGAAGAAGAAGAACATTTTTTGAGAAAAAAGAAGGAAACAACTTCCCAAGACTCATAATGGATAAAAAGTTTAAAGAAAAGGATATCGATGGCGAGGAATATGCCGTAACAGTCTAGACAGCCATTGATTTTAGGATATTCGACCAAATCACCGTAATATTCTTGTAGTTTTTAAGGTCATCATTACTCTTTTATGTGATTTACCCCACTCAAATCAGCATATATATGATTTCGCTGATAAAACCATATTGTGTAATAAACATAACAGTGATTCTTATTTGGAAAATCACACCAACAAATATTTTCGCAAAACAAAATTTGTTTTCTTTCAAAGTTTAAATGCGGGGTATAAAAATATCTTATCTGAAATGGTTTTGAACGTTTCCACATTTTTAACAAGTAACTCAAGCAGACATACAACCATAAACACTGATATGTGCGGTTGTTGTTATTGGAATAACAGTAAACATTGATAATAACTGTCTTTTTATATCGCTAACTATTGTGGTAATTTATACTTTTACAATGTTGATCTATGATATAATTTGTGTTGTATGCAATTAGTAATCATAGAATGACTTTAATTTTTGTATTTATCATTACACAAGTGTCATACTTAGATAAGATATAAAAATAAGTATTTGTTTAAGTAATTATAATAGTTAACGAAGATTAAATTGGTTAAAAAAGTGAGGTACACAGGCGATATCAATCAGCTTTTGTGTACGATGACTATAAACATTCTTTAAATTTACATATATCTAATAATTGAGTAAACCAATTTTAAGTATTTCTTGGAGGATTTATATAGAGGAATCGAAAAAAAAATATAATTAGCGTAAGTTGTGTAAGTACTAAAAATAAGGCATATTTGTAGTCGAGTCACCACCAAGACTCGCTGAATGATATATATTGAGTTATAACTGTCAATCATTTGAGGCGCTCCGTGGACAAACGGCGAATACGCCAAATGGGCATTTTGAGAAAAACGCGATTAAAGTTGAAAAAGTGTTTTTAATTCAATAAGGGCGAATATACACGTCATCAAAATTTTGTAATGCGGTTAGGTAAAAACTATTTTTTTTATAAAAAGTTTTGCTTGTTAAGCAAATAAGATCACCCCATCTAAACCAAAATTATAATTCAGGATATTGAAAAAAGTTTTATTCAAAGGATATGATATGAAAAACATTTTTTAATTAAAAATTGTTCTGTTTAAGATAAATCAAAAACTAAAAAAACACCAAACAATAAATTATTAATTCAAGCAAAAATCCATAACATCATCCTGACTTTCTCCAGTTAGCGTTGCCAAATTGGTTTGTGATTCTTGGAGAGAGATCAGCTCATCAAAGAAACTCCTATGATGAAGCGGTATGTATGGAAGAAGTGACTTGATGTCTTTTATTTTTTCCTCTGAAAGTTTTATAGGCTGTTGGTATTTAGGAGACAAAACTGCGGCAGATAAATCAAACAAATGGTGTTGATATTCTCCTACTTTTCCTTTCTGCAAAACAACTTGTTCGGACAAAACATTTTGGTACGTTGGTTGTATGGAAAACCCTTGTTTGAACAACTTGGAGTAAAGAAATACTTTACCATCTTTAAAACTAGCAGTTGATTTTCTTTTTGAAATTAACTTCTGAAGAGCAGTGAAATCAAAAAACATTGATGATGTCATTTTTACTACTTTGAAAAGTCTGACCTTCCTTGATGAACGAATTAAGTCAATATAGTGGTCTTCAGAATAAACATCAATATTTCGAAGCCTTAACTCAATGTGACCAAAATCCCTGTCACAAGGTAAATATGAATGTCCAGGAATCATAAAGTAATGTTCTATGAAATCAAATTTTAATTCATGAATTTTTTTCAAACAAGCTAATTTTTTGACTTGATGATCCATAGAATCAAAGTAATGGGACAAGCAGCTTGCTATTTCACATGAACCACGACCTCCAGTACTTTCATTCCACATGTGCATAACACATTTTCCAGATTTAACATCATGGACTGCAAAATTGTAGGTCCAAAGCTTCCTTTTGTAATACTGTACAGATGTCGTCAGTTTAGGGGTAGGGAGAGTTTGCTGCAGATCTATACAAATTGCTGAAACTGAGTCTTCATTATTACTTTTATAACTTTTAAGTATTTTTTGAACTGCTTTGGCTCGTCTTAAATGAAGTTCCTTGGCAACTTGTAATTGGTTACGTTGTAAATCATCACAATTTGAAAGTTCCATATCTGTTTTGTCACAAAAATTACAAGTATCCGACTTAGGAGGGTTGAAACCAATATTGAATTTTTTATTAAATGTGTCACGATAGAACCGTGAGCTGACAGGTTCAATTAAAGGGTAATTTTCTGTCATCCACTCACAGTACAGGTCATACAACTTGTTTATGTTTAAGTCTGTGGAAAGGTACTTTCGGTAAGGGCTTTTTGCTCTGCTGAAATGGCTTGAACATTTGGGTAAACTATTTACATGTAACATTACAGTTTCTTTCATTTCTACACTTACTTTGTTAACTGGATTTTTATTTCCTCTTCTGTCCAATTCTACAGTGCCACTTGTGGATACTTTATTCAAAACAGTTCGAACCCTCTTTTCAGTGACACCATGAATCGCATAGAATGCTTTTCTGCAGACTTTGAATTCATTGTTTCAAAAAGTACACTGTACTCAATACTACGTAACTTTCGACTAGGTCGATTTTTAATGCGACAACGGTTGACAGAAACAGATTTCACTCTTTTAGATAAGTAAGTGTTTTGTAGGTTATACTTAGATAATTCCCAAAAGCTTTTAAAAATTATACTAATTTTCTCCAAACCTACTTTCTCAAAACATCCACAGGAACAGGGACTTCCCACAGTCCGCTTAGGCACAAGTTTTCTGTTTTTAATGGTGCTGTATTCTTCACCTGAGTTTCTTTTAACTTTATTCACATTCTTTTGCCACGTGTCTTCAGTTTTCGACCTTTTTCTAGTGTAGCCTTTGTTTTGGTCTTCTGTAAACTCGCTTTCTGACATTGTAGCAGTAAAATTTTAACTTTATTAGTAAAGTAACTCAAACTATTCAAACTAATCAAAATAAAAACTACTTGTTTTGACAAGCAAAACGACACTGTAGCTTAAAACGGTAAAAATAAGACGGAAATCACGGAAATTTTATTCAGAAATTTGGCAAGACAGAAGTGGGAGGGCTAGCTGTGTACCGACGTAGCGGTGGCGTATTCGCCGTTGTTCCACGGAAAATTTACCATACTTTTTAAGATTCATACAGTTTGCTTCCGTTAAGTCAACCTATTATAGTTCTGAATAGAAAGGACGAATAAACCATGTTATGGTGGTACATTGTTCGAATAATGATCAGGCTATCCATTGCATTAAAAAAAACTGTAACTGGCGTATTCGCCCTTTTTCCTCGGAGCGCCTCATTTCTCTCTCTTCAAAGGCGGTACAACACAAATCGAGCCTTGGCCAACTTCAAACTGTATCTCCAACACTGCCGCTCTTCTCCAAGTTTTGACACCTAGTAAATTTTACACGGCCTCTGCCACTTTTTCCTACCATCTTTTCCGTAGCTTACATTTTGGTCTTTCGGCTTGCATTGTACTATCTAGGGCTCATCAGCCCACCAACCCATCAAAGTCCCTTAAGTTTAGCGAATTCTGAGATTGGTGCTTGTTTAAAGAGTTGGTAAAGTTCATGGTTGTACCTGGATCTCCATACTCCGGTTTAATTAAGCAGTCCAAATATTTTTCTTAGGATTTTTCGTTCAGACGCTCAGGTTCTCAGGCTTAGCTCTTAATTATTCTGTAACTGATTATTGTGAATTAATATGGTACAACAGTGCTTACGTTTAGAAGATTCATGTCTAGCTAAATAATACTATACGAATGATCTCTGGAGTAACCCAATCCATACCAATTGGTTGGCTAATAATACTGAGTGATTTTTCATCACCACACCTTCCCCGGCGCAATGTTGTAACCAAACAACATAAAAAGATCTTTAATAACATGGCGAAAATTTTCCATACCGACTGGAGAAACAATCGCAGCCATCGGGTTTAACTTGGTAAATGGTAGGTGTTCATCGCATTTTGTCATCGTTTTCTTTTTTGCTTTTTTGCACTATGCAGCTCTCGCTGTTTTACTTTTAGTAGGTAAGGGTGACTTACAATAGACAAAAGGAAGTTTAATTTAAATCAAATTACATGCCTTCAATTTTAGTTCTTAGTTACTCAACAATCAATCTATGATTGACTTTATAGTCACTAATAGAAAAATCGACCCCAAGCAGATTCTAGATATCTGAACTTTAAACTTGACAGATGCAGGGAGTGAACACAAACTAGTACTAGCAAAAATAAGAATGAAAATAACACCAAAACATTTTCTACGGGAAATCACCGAGGAAACATTCGATGTAGAATCACTGTGGAACGACGCTACAAGAGAAATATAAAAAAAAAAGGCTAGCACAGAGGATACAGCTGAAACAAATAGACGACATCGAAGATATAAACGCAAGCTGGGAGAAAATTAAAAACAACATTGAAGAAGCAGCAACAGAAGCTCTAGGAAAACGCAAAGTCATACTAAACAAAAGAAACAACAACAATACACCATGCTTCAGAAAAGAAATAAAAGAGAAATGTAAAGAGAAACGAGAGGCCTACACGAATTACAAAACATCAAATACTCCAGAATCCTGAGATACCTATAGAAGAATACGAAATAAAACAAAGCAGTTGGTAAGAAGAACAAAAAATGAATGTCATCCTGGTGCAACATACACGCACCCTGATGCGCATCGCCCTTCCTTCTGGAACTTTTTATTAAATTCTATTGGACGAGAGATCCAAAAATCTCATATAAAAGTTAAAACACCTTTAAATATGGGACATTTTCGGATCTCGAGTCAGTAGTCGCCTAATCGAGGTCAGCCCTTCACGGGCGCTCCTAGAGCACTTTGCTCTAAGGGCTCTGCGTTTTTCTTAAGACTCTGTGGCTGAGTTTTTTTACCAGAGATTGTGTTTTATTTCTTACACCTACAAAAATAAACAACAGATCTCGTCTTTTTCAAGACCAACAAAGAGCGTACGGACTAACATTGCACCTTATTGTGTAATATTGCGCAATGTTAGATAACAACTGGTAAACATATGAATTTTTCCACATAGTTACTAGTTCCGATACGACATGAACACTGGGCACAGTTTAAAAAACGGACGGAAAGCGACTTCTACGTTGCACAAAAACTTATATGAAAATTCATTAAAAATCAACAGAGAGAAATGACAGTTTTGAAGGAATACAATAACATACCAGCAGACGAATGGAAAAAATACCTGACGGAACTGTTTAAAGAAAAGGAAAATAATAATCAACACAATAACGTACCTGAATTAAGAAACGAAATAGAAATTAGTTTTCAGGAAGTAGAGATAGCCATAAATTCACTTAAAAATATAAAGTCACCAGGACCAGACAGAATAACTAACAAGCTTCTAAAACACGGAGAAGAAAGTATAACCCTAGAGATGACAACACTCACACAAAAACTAATATTGCACTTCAAGATACCAGACGCATGGAGAAAGAGCATAATAATACCAATTTTCAAGATAGGAGATAAAGAAGAGTCCAACAATTATAGAGATATAAATCTACTGAACACGGCACCACAAAAGTCCTACCACCACCAACAAAATCAACAAAGTAACAACTTTATCAGATGAACCACAAGGATTCAGATCCGGAAGATCCTGCATAGACGCCGTATCTGTACTAAGACATATCACAGAAAAGGGCATCGAGTACAATAAACCAGCATATCTATGTTATATAGACCTGACAAAGGCTTTCGAACGCATCCAAGTCGAAGACGTCTTACATCTACTGTATAGAACAAACGTACCAATCAATATTATAGAAACCATCGAAAACATCTACTTCCATAATCGAATACAGGCAAAGATAAATGGAAAACTAACAAATATTATGTTAAACAAACAACTAAGACAAGACACAAAAACAAGAATCTATAAAGCAGAAATTAGACCTGTATCAACATCCACGGCGGAGACAAGACCTGACACATCTAAAACGAGACGACGACTAGAAACAACAGAGATGAAAATAGTCCGACGAATATCAGGAAAGAGTCTGTTGGATAGTGATAGAAGAGAAAACATAAGAAGAGCATGCAATATAGAAGACATAAATGGATGGGTAACAAAACGGAAATAGGATTGGAATGAACATATTAGTAGAATGGCAGAGGATAAGATAGTACGAATAGCACTAGATAAGTCACCAAATGGACGAAGAAGTATTTGCAAACCAAGAAAAAGATGGTGCGATAATTTAAACAATTTAGAAGGCTAATATTGAAGAAGAAACCGGCATTAAAGCCTACATATAAGAATAAAGAAGAAGAAGAAGATCAATGGAGATATTCTAGAAAAGTTATTATCTATAAATGTTTACAATTTCCTTTCAGATTTTTCATGATGTTTTTCTTTATGGTTAAAATTATATCGTCCTAGGCAAATTTCGTGGACTAAATATTTGTTAGTATATTAATATATTACTTCTTATACAGGGTGTTTCAAAAAAAGGTAACCCCGTCTCTAGGGTAGGTAAAAAACTGAAAAATAATTGGGGTTTGCTGAGTAAAAAATTTTTGTAACGCCATCCGTTTTCAAGATACAGGGCGTTGAAAAAAAAAATTTACGCATTTTTTACGATTTTGCCGAAACTACTGGCAACATTGTAATGAAATTTTATACGAATATGTTTTGGAAGCTGATACATCCCATGAATTTGTTTTTATATCTGATTCTCATAGAGGACGCTAGTTACACGGATCGCACTAAGTATTAGTCAATATAACTTTTTTAAGAGTATAATTAATAATCAAAATTTCAAGTAAACTTAAACATCATTCAATTTTCCACGAAAAAGGTACTCTTGGTAAAACTTGATACTGTGTACCGTTTTCGGAATATTTTGATTTGAAAATTATGAAGTAATAATTGATGCTGGTATAAAATAGTAATTAAAACAAAACTCACAAGAAGAAAATTAAATTAATGACTAAAAACATAAAATAAAATTCAATTACAGTAAGTGTTCAAAATGCCCTCCGTTTTCGTGAATATACAAGTCTATTCTTTTTTCTAAAGATTCCATTAACCTTCTAAACGGTAGGGGATCAGCTATGATGTCATTAAATTGACGTTGGATTCTTTCTTCCAATTCTTGGCGTGAATTTACCTCTGTAGCATAGACTTTTTCCTTAATATACGACCAAACTGCGTAGTCCAAAGGGTTAAAATCGCATGACCGAGGAGGCCAATGAATCGGAGCTTCTGCACCTCTACCAATCCATCGATTCGGAAAATGATTACTCAACCAATGACGACACCTTCTATCAAAGTGTGGTTGAGCTCCATCGTGCATAAAAAATAAAGATCTTCGCTCGTTTAGCGTTAAATCTTCTAATATCTCGAATAAGGAATTGTTTAAAAAATCAAGATACATATCACCATTTAAATTTCCAGGTAGAATATGATAACCTATTAATTTGTTACCTAAAGTTGCTGCCCAAACATTAACTTTAAATGAGTGTTGGTAATATGATACCCTTTTGACTCGTGGATTCTCATCACACCAATAGTGTGCATTATGGGAGTTAAATATATCTTGTCGCGTAAAGGTGGCCTCGTCCGTAAAAATAATGCATTTTAAAAAAATTGGATTGTGGGCTGTCCTTTGTTGCAATGTTTTACAAAAATCCACTCTAACCGGTAGATCATCTGGCAAGAGCTCTTTGACTTGTCTGTAATGATAAGGATGTAATTGCTGTTCTTTCAGTATCCGCCAAGTACTTAAAGAAGAAGTATTTGTTTGTCTTGCTATATTCCTTACGCTAACTGTTGGATCTTGATCAAGTAAATTTAAAATATTATTTTCTTTGTTAATTGTTCTTGTTGTTCTTGGTCTACCAGAATTTATTTTATTTGGTCTCACATTCCCAGATTCTCGACAACGTCGTTCAACGGCTCTAAATGTTTTTTTACTTGGTAAGTTTCTTCTAGGAAACTTTTCTGTATAACGTGTCACAGCTGCACTAGAACATCCTAAACATTCGCCTAAGGTTAATAACATGTCAGTGTATTCAACATTTGAGTACATTTTAATTTGATTTTACAAATAACAAGTTTCAAAACTCTAATTATTGTTGATTTATCGTCATAACAATCAATAAATGTCAGATTTCCATGGCACACTTGGAGAAAATAGAGGTATACCTATTAGAACTTTATCATTACTACCAGCATCAATTATTACTTCATAATTTTCAAATCAAAATATTCCGAAAATTGTTACACAGTATCGAGTGTTACCAAAAGTACTTTTTTCGTGTAAAATTGAATGATGTTTAAGTTTACTTGAAATTTTGATTAATAATTATACTCTTAAAAAAGTTATATTGACTAATACTTAGTACGATCCGTGTAACTAGCGCCCTCTATGAGAATCAGATATAAAAACAAATTCATGGGATGTATCAGCTTCCAAAACATATTCGTATAAAATTTCATTACAATGTTGCCAGTAATTTCGGCAAAATCGTAAAAAATGCTTAAAATTTTTTTTTCTTCAACGCCCTGTATCTTGAAAACGGATGGCGTTACAAAAATTTTTTACTAAGCAAACCCCAATTATTTTTCAGTTTTTTACCTACCCTAGAGACGGGGTTACCTTTTTTTACAACACCCTGTATAGCATCGTCTGCCGACACCGTGTAAAACTTGATACATTAATAAATGACCTCGAAATATTATTTCATGTATAACATCGTTGTCGTGTAAAACGTTCTACATTAGCAATTAAATAAATTCTTACGGAACCACACCTCAATAAAAAGTTTCTTCAATTCTCAAGTAGTTCTCGATTTTTTCGATTTAATCCTTTCCGTAAGAACAATATCGCCATCAAGTTGTATTGGAGTTTAAAGTTTTAATACTTAAACTTTGGACGACCGCCCGATTGCCGGTCCTCTTTCTCTCGGAAATTTGTTTACTAGAACTGATGCGATCGCTTTTTCTCGCTCTCTCGCCAAATTACTTCAAATTACCGATAGATTGCAGTTGGGTGCTTTTCCTTCGAAACTGTTTTTTCTAAATCGAATTTGAAGTGTCGTCGAAAGATACGATTTAAGTTTATTTCCGGTTAATTTCTCTGTAATTGTTTCGAAAAATCGACTAAATTAAAATGGAGTAACTTAGTTGACTTATACTTAATACCATTATTGCCATATTATACGTTTTTTGATGTGACAATAACAATATTATACTGCTAAATTCATTATTCAATATTAACATAGCTATAATATTTTGTCATTTGAATTTTCCTTCTATTAGAACTACTAGATTATCCGTATAGGCCTGCATTTCTACCCCCTGTGCGCCAAGGAGCGAGTGAGGTCATTCACCAGCAGTGAAGCACTTCTCCCCTTGGCCTCCCCTTAGATATTTTTCCATAACCTCCACTCCTTGCAGGCCTGTTAGAAACACTCTATTTCCAACATATTTTTGATCCAGTTGATTCAGTTTTTCTGAACTACCTCGTCCAGTGTTGTTTCTGTTGAGTTTCCTTATTATAGAAATTATATATACTAAGTGACATAGAAATCCGAACACTCAGTTTAAATGATTTTAATTTAATACAATTTTGTATAAGTACTTAATGAAGCATAATAAGTAAATGATTAAAATTTCAAAATGATTGCATTGCTTTAAAGCCCTTTTACCTTTAATAATGTGTGGATGCCCCCCGATGTGTTACGCATTCTCCAATGCGCCTAGGCATGCTTCTGATCAGGTGGTCAATGTCCTCTTGTGGTATCTCATTCCAGGCAACCACTAACTCCTCTCGAAGTACTTGTAGAGTCCGAGGAGGACGTTGCAAATTGAGCAATCTCGTAGACATCATATCCCACACGTGCTCAATTGGGGATAAGTCGGGAGATCTTGGTGGCCATGCTCACAATGTGACATCAATATGTTGAAAGAAGTCTATTGTAACTCTTGCAACATGTGGTCGGGCATTATCTTGTTGGAAAGTTGGATTTGTCAGGGTGTCAAGATAGGGTAGAAGGTGGGGTTCTAGAACTTCTTGGATATAACGCTGCGCGTTCATGTTACCTCTGATGAAGATTAAAGGTGACCTGGAACCATAAGCTATAGCACCCCAAACCATAACTCCAACAGTGTGATGAACATGTCTTTCAACAAAAAACTGTGGATTCCTCCTTTCACCACGTCGCCTTCTAACCCTCGCTCGACCATTGTGCATGCCTAAACAAAATCGAGACTCGTTACTAAAGATAATACTGTTCCATTCCTGATTCCAGAGTGACCGTTCCCTGCACCACTGAAGGCGATTACGGCGGTGTTCGCTTATAAGTTGAAAGCTCTCCTGTATTCAAGGCTTGTAAAAGACATGATTCCATTTGGTTCCCACCACGACCCGATTGACCTTCGTGCCAGATGCACATTATCCCATCTGCAGTATCTTGCATGTGTATTCCAAAATTGTAGCATGACATTTGGCGGCTGTAATACATACTACTATGCGTCAATTTGGGAAGCGAAAATACTTTTTGTAGATCCATGGTAATGGTACAGGTATCGCTACCTGGAAGAGTACTGCTCGTACTATCTTCTTGAAAAACATTAAGAGCTTTATCTGTTTTTCTATGATGTAATTCCAACTCATTTTTAGCTTTTCTGGATATACTGTCTTTGTCCTTGCCTCTTAAAAAAAGTAAATCACAAGTTTTACAGGTGTCAACTCTAGGTTTTCTAAAAGAAAGATTCGGAAAATCCTTTATAAAAACTTTCCTATAGAATTTGTATGTTGTGGTGCTGTCAGGATGTTTTATTTTAAAAGAGTTGTATAGCTTATTAACATTGAGGTCTGGACTGAGATATTCCTTTTCACTTTTTGAACGACTGTAGTGGCTCTCGTCCCTCGGGAAGCTATTGATGTGATTATTTACCATCTGTCTGTCATGAAGAGTATACTTAAATTTTCTAACACCTCCTCGTTTATCCTTAAAGGTTGTATGTCCCTCCTTTTTACGCCTAACAAGCGTAGTAATCTTTTGCGGACTTATAGCAAATATTTCCAAAAACGTTTTTTTACAAACTCTTTTCACATTACCTTCCCCATCTGGAACAAAAAAAGCTACGGTACACTGTCGTCTACTTTCTGATGAATCACCAGAACTACCATTGCGGCGACGTTGGATTGGTAAGACTTGCAATAATCCCATGCGATAGCTGTTTTGCTCGTTGAGTCCAAGGCCATGATACAAGTCGAAAAGCTTAATTTTCATATCAACCACGTCTCTACAGCTAAATTTATATTTGCACGTGATCTAAAATAGAAAAATCTCATGATAATATATCATATCAACAAAGCCAAAGTAGCAATAAAAAAAGTTTTAGGTAGCTATTCACAAATTTCAAGCGAAATATCTGGAATGGCCTTTTCAAGTTTTTGCAGCTTACATTTTTGTGTAATGTATGGTTTTCCACTCAATCTAGCTTCACTCTGTTTTTTTCTTGACGATATTGTTTTCTTTTTATCATCAAACGCACTAGAATCCATTATATTTACTTTAAAACACAAATTTATCAATCAATTCTAACGACAATACGTCAACCTGCAAATGGCACTTAGATCAATTAGCACAGCACATGATCTCGGACTTACAGGCGGCTCCATCTTTGGGCTTCGTTTGCAATCACTATAGTGAAGTTAGCACGTAGATCTCATAGGGGGACATTGGCATAGGAACATAGATCATATTGATTGAATAAAAACAAAATTTTATATTTTGGCACTTAGATCACTTAGCTTGGACACTCTTCTTTTAATCTGCCAAATGCGTTCCCCAGAAGAAGGGCTTATGTAAACTTGTTTTAATACTCTTCATTTGAAAAGGAAAAAAGAACATTTATAAAGGTGTTATTTTATCAATAGATCGAAAATTTTAAAAACTAAAGCACTTAGAATGCAATTGTTAGTTCGCCTTAGGCATGGATGTTTAATCTTTGAATGCTTGTTTTTCAAAATACACTTTTAGCGGATAGAAAGACCCTTCTTCTAGCTACCGCCTCAATAAAAAGATTTATCTGATTAGATTCTAGTAATAATGATATCCTTTAAGGTTTTTTTAAACTCTTTTTAATTTTTGTTTTTCGTCCCGGTACAAGACGTGTATGTTTGGCAATAACATCGACATAATGATATATTGAAACTCACTATATTTTGGCGATAATGAAACCCTTTCCCAAATAGGAACGTTTTAAAAAACGCCAAAGGGTAACATCCAAGTTATTTACGGCTCGGTCAAAATTATTACATAAATTTCATATTTGGGGCCACCATGTTATGACCGACTAATGAGATTTATTATGGCGGGTAATACTTGTTTTGGAGTTCCGGACATATTTCGATTACAGGGTGCCCTTTTATACAGGTCGGTGATTTTAATTGGAATAAAATCGACAAAATGTACCAAAATTTTTCTTGTAACAAGGTATTTCATGATGTACAACATAAACATGTTGGAAATTTGAAGTTTTAGCGAAAATACAAACATTTAACTAGTTTTTTTAAAGAAATAAGCCACTAGTTTGTGTAAACAAGTATTTTTGGGCAGTTTTTTGTTAGAGGCTGTTTATCTATCGAAACGAGGAACTCGTGGAACCCTCCTCGATGGATGAAGTGAAAATATCTATAGAAAAACTAAGGAACCACAAATTCCCAGGCAGCGATGGCATCCCAGCGGAGTTATTTAAGCACGGTGGAGAGCAGCTTACCAAGGTGATGCGAGAAATTGTTTGTAAAATTTGGTCTGAGGAGCAAATGCCTGAAGAATGGAACTTAGGCTTAATTTGCCCGTTACACAAAAAGTGAAACCAACTGGAATGCAATAATTACCGCGGAATAACTCTCCTAAGTACAGCATACAAGATATTGTCAAACATTTTACACGATAGATTGAAGCCTTATACCGAAACGTTGAATATCAGGCAGGATTCAGGCGTGGACGTTCAACCAATAACCAGATCCTTACACTAAGACAGATCCTCGAAAAAGCGCAAGAGTTTAAGATAGATATGTATCATATTTTGTCGATTTTAAAACGGCATATGACAGTGTCTTAAGACCAAGTCTTTACAACGCTATGAATGAGTTAGGAATTCCAAAAAAAAAATTGTTTGATAAAAGTGACAATGGCGAAGATGCTATCAGCAGTAAAAATTCAAAACGACTCGTCAACCCCATTTGAAATACATAGAGGGTTAAGACAGGGAGATACGCTGGCGTGTCAGCTTTTTAATGTCGCTTTAGAAAAAGTTGTACCAGACGGTAATTTAGATAGTAGGGGAACAATATTTATTAGATCAGTCCAAATTCTAGCATATGCAGACGACGTGGACATTATAACAAGAACCAGGGAGAGAACTGCGGAAATGGGACGCAGATTTATAGTAATATATAGTAAGAGCTATAAAGGCATTACTTTGTTAGCGTTTGCGTCTTAAATCTTCGGCAATGGATTATTTGAAAGACTTAAACATTTTCCAAAGGATATTGTTGGTCAACATCAATGCAGATTTACTGCTGGAAAGTCAACTACACATCAAATTCAAGCACATAGGCAGATTCTAGAAAAGTCACTTGAATATAACATAGCTACACCATTTCTTCGTCGACTTCAAATCAGCCTACGACAGTGTGAAAAGAACTGCATTATATAATGCAATGATAGACTCTGTGACCCCACCTAAGTTAGTTAAGTTGACCCAACTAACAATGCAAAACGTAAGCTCATGTGTTATAATTAAAGGAAAAAGCTCTACGTTCTTTGACATTACTAATGGTCTAAGACGAGGAGACGCGCTGGAGTGTCTCCTCTTTAATATTGCCTTGTAAAAGGCAATCAGACAAATAAATATTAGAATGAATGGAACTATTTTTATAGTGGGCAGAAGTATGATAGACATGGTGTAGAGTTTTACAAGGCTTGCGAATGCGGGAAATGAATAAGGACTTGTGGTAAACGAGGAAAAAACTAGATATATGTTGGTTTCTAAAAACCAACGAAATATCCAACATAAAATTAAAATTAACAACCATACCTTTGAGCAAGTCAAAGAGTTCACATACCTTGGATTGCTTGTAAACGCAACAAATACGACAAGCGACGAAATAGTCTTTATCAATTAACTGGGTACAGATATACGACACAGATTCTAGAAGACCATGTATACCATTTATTAAGATTCTTAAAGACGATGTAATATTTATGAATGATAAAGCACGGCCCCACACTCCTTGGATAGTTACTGAGTATCTTGACGAGGTTCAAATCAAACGATTTGTTTGGCCTGCTCGCAGTTCAGATAACAAACGCATAGAACATATGTGGATTGAGATAAAAAGATGTTTACGGGGTCATGTACCGGCCCCCAGAAATACAAGAGCTTCGCGACATATTGATTAAAAAAAAAACAATCTTCAGCAGAATGTTATTCAAAATCTGATCCCAAGCATGCCTCGTCAATTGCTAGCCATTATTACTGCCAGAGAAAAGAGTACTCGCTACAGAAGTTATTAAAATTTCTTTTGTTTCAACAAAAAGGACAATCTTTAGTATATCAAAGAAAAATTGTTCATTTTCTTTACTATCAGTACACTTTGAGGGACAAACACGTTGTTTTCTTTAAGAAATCAGTTCGTAAACTATGTTACAATCGAATTAGTTAAAAATTAATAATAACTTTTAAAATAAATTCAATGTCCATTTAACATAGCTGATTGAATCATCCTATGTTTTGTTCTTACCTAATTTGTTGATTGATAACTCGGTATGTTAGGTATCACGGTTTTCATTACATAGGCCATAACTGGTAGAATAATACAACTGTTGAATGTCCTTTTCTTTAAATTTATTAGTATTTTTTTGTTTTCCAACTATTAATATCAATATCCAATCAATATTATACAAACCATCGAAAATATATACTTCCATAATCGAATACAGGCAAAGATAATTGGAAAACTAACAAATATTATGTTATGCAGACGCTGCCACACTAATCGACGTAACAGAAGATGAGCTCAAAAGATTAACACACATATTCAACACAACAGCCAAGAAATACAATATGATAATATCAGCGGAAAAAACCAAATGTATGACAACATCTAAATACCCACTACGATGTAAAATCGAAATTGATGGGAAAATACTAAAGCAGGAAGCAAGGTTTAGATATCTGGGAATAGATATAACTAGTTACGGAGATGTTGAAGATGAAGTACGACAATAAAGCTTAAAAGCAAGTAAAGCTGCGAGGTCTCTTAATGACAGAATCTGGAAGAACAAACACATAAGACAAGATACAAAATCACATATACAAGAATATCAGGGAAAAGTCTGTTGGGTAGGGAGAGAAGCGAAAACATAAGAAGAGTGAGAACAATATAGAAGAAGAAGAGGAGTAAAATGAACACATTAGTAGAATGGTAGAGGGTAGGATAGTACGAATAACACAAGTCACCAAATGGACGAAGAAGTATTGGCAGACCAAGAAAAAGATGGTGTGATAATTTAAACAATTTAGGAGACTAATATTGAAGAAGAATCGTAGGCTTTAAAGCCTACATACAAGAGGGAAGAAGAAGAAGAACATTTTTTGAGAAAAAAGAAGAAAACAACTTCCCAAGACTCATAATGGATAAAAGTGCGAAAAAGAAAAAGATGATGCGATAATTTAAACAATTTAGGAGGCTAATATTAAAGAAGAAACGGGCTTTAAAGCCTACATACAAGAAGGACGAGGAAGAAGAACTATTAACAGTATGTTTAAACATATTAGCGGTGTTCACCCTGTACCAAAAGATACATTCGCTCTGTCTTTGTGGATGTAACATGTATTTTTTAAAATTACTCCAATAAATCGACATTTTGGCAATTTTATTGTAGCCCAAATGTGAAATATGGTTTTTCTGAGTGCCGACCGCACAAACTGTAATAAAGGTACACGTGGAATTGTCGATAAAAATTTATGGTACGTCCTAAAGCCATACTCGACGAAAAACAACACAAATGTTATAAAAAACGGTGTAATTATATTTTGAAATTTGATAATGTTTGAGAACAAAATAATACATGAGGTTTATTTTGCTCTCAAACAATGTTCTAAAAATATCAAATTTGGTATACTGAACTTGAACTTTTAGGCATAGACGTACAGCTGGTTCTTAAAAAAACTGGTACGAATCTTAGTAAGATTTGATCATTTTAAGCAGTGTATTTAATTGGTCTGACAGTATATTATATTTATTATGACAGACAAATAATAAAATAAACAAACAAACAACAAACAATTGTCTACATATGTTAAGTCATAAATTGTAAGAATTATAAAGGGCTAAATTTTGATAGTATTTTGAATTCCTGCATTTTATAAAGAGTATATAAATGATAGTTTTTACATAAAATAGGGTTGTTGTTATTATTTTTATTATTATTAAGAAATAAAACAAACGGCTTAACTCAACAATATATTAAAGCAAGAATTGTAACCAAATTTAAAGATAACTGGGCACTATCAAATTCAGCAAAACATTGTAACATAAGCACAACCACAGTTTTTCTATTAATAAAAAATGGAGGGAACAAGAAACTCTTGAAATAAAGCG
Organism: Diabrotica undecimpunctata; assembly: GCF_040954645.1. Classification (NCBI taxonomy): domain Eukaryota; kingdom Metazoa; phylum Arthropoda; class Insecta; order Coleoptera; family Chrysomelidae; genus Diabrotica; species Diabrotica undecimpunctata. The sequence continues at coordinate 2,714,541 of NC_092811.1, forward strand.
AGTTTTGAGGTATGTAAAAATAAGATTATTACTTTGTAATATCTCCATCAGTATTGATCAGTGGCGGCTTTTGGGGGTAGGCAGGATAGGCCGGGCCTACCCAACAATTTTAAGAGCTTTAAAATTGAAACACATATGTTGTCGCTGCCCTGTATCAAAACAAAAATCTAATACCGTCATTATGTAAAACCGCCATTATGTGAAAAACATATATTTAAAAATTATGTTAATGCATGTAAATATCTTTTAAATGTACTAAATCACTCAATACATTAGCGTCCGTTAAAACAACTAAGTTGTTATATTACCACAGTAAGCATCGAATCGTATTCAGGCATTTTAAATATCATTAATAGGCCCGATCGGAACTGGCCGACCCAGCTCACATAAGATCCCCGTACAAAAAGCGTTTGAAGGTAAGCAGCTTGCCGGACAACGATTTATATTGTCGTGTTTATGCTTGCTGTTTAGGCACCAGACGATCGGGCCTATGATGACCATCGTTGTCACTTGTAACGTAATTATCGAATTGTAATATGAATTTTCTTTTAAATTATGATAAAAAAATATGTAACATAATCTATAATTGTAACATATTTTTAAACAAACAACACAATTGCAAACAAGTGCACGGTTGCTAAAATAAATTTAAAAAAAATTCGTAAAATTCGAAGAAAAAAAATCACATTTGCTTGATTTCTATATCGCCTGATTGTATGCAACTTATATATGTGAGATTGTTTTATAACTGATACATAAAAATGAGTTTTTATGACGCTTTACCAGGTTGCAGTAATAGTAATGTTGATAGTGAGTGTTTGGACATTGTTGTTTCACTATTGGAATCGCCATTATCTAGAAGAACCGAAATTGATAGAAAAAAAAATTATTATGAATGAAAGACCTACTCCAACATTGCGAATTGACCAAAAAGATGGGAAAAAGGTGAGTACTTTTAATTGCTCTTGGTATGATATCTACAAATGGTTGTCTGGAAGTATTACGAAAAACAGACTATATTGTTGGCCGTGTTTGTTATTTTCTAATAAGAAATATGTATAGAATTGTGAAGGATACCTTGATTTAAAAAATATATCTACCTCCTTAAAAAAACATTCCAGTTGCAAGGAACATTTAAGTAATTTGCTATCCGTTAAGGATGTACAGAAGAGGGCGTTTTCTGTTCTCGATTTGCTAGATGAAAAATCAAAAATCGCAAAAATTAGATACAACGCAGAAGTTAAAATGAACAGAGAAATCATTAAAAAATTAGTTGGGGGGGGGGGGGTCATGACCCCGTGACCATAGCTATGTAATTTGCTGGCTTGGCCTACCGAAAATTTTACCACACCAGCCGCCACTGGTATTGATAACTATGTAGTTGTAGTTTCGATCCATCTGCTTGAAAGAAAATATGAAATTGTTCATCTTCAGAAGGATTCTCTTCTAAGCTCTCCAAAATCTTCATGAGCGGTAGATATTTTTGGTCTTCCTGAACATTGCTTTCTTTCGAGAGTTTCTTATTCTCTCCATCTTTTATTAATATTAAAAGCTGCTTACGTTAAAATGGTTCGCTACTTCCTTACTTTATTTCTTAGGACACTATCATAGGTCGATTTAAAATCTACGAAAAGATGGTATGTGTCGGTATTGAATTCATTGGTTTTTTCCAGTATTTGCCTTAGCACAAAGATCTGGTCTGTTGTTGATCGATCAGGCCTAAAACCACTTTGATATTCGCCAAGAAGCTCCTCTGAATATGCACTCAGGCGACCATATAAAATACTCGAAAAAATGTTGTTGCTGTATTAAGGAGGGTTATTCCCCTATAGTTTCTACATTCCAATTGATCACCATTTTTGTGTAGTGGGCAAACGATCCCAATACACCACTCTTCCGGGATTTGTTCCTCATTCCAGGCTCTCAGTATGATTTTATATATATGATTAGTTAGAGTAGCACCTCCACATTTAATGAGTTCCGCGGATATACCATCACTTCCTGGAGATTTATCATTTTTTAGGTGTCTTATTGCATCCCGTACTTCTTGAATTGATGGAGGCTCCAATGGTGTATTGTTGCTTGCTCCTGGGGGTGGTTCATTTAGATCTTCTACTTCGATAGTAAGTAGTTCTTTTCCTTTTTTAATGCCTCAAGTTCTTCCAATATTCTATTTTCATAAGTTCGCGTTTTTCTCCGATGGATGTACTTCTCTTCTCTTCTCAGATCTTTATATTTTTGTTCTTTTTCTCGGGTTCTTCTTTGCTGCATCAGTTTATATTCATTGTTCTTTCTTCTTGTAATGTCCTCGCACTCAGCATCGAACCACTCATTGCGTGGTGGTGGTATTTGCGGCCCTAAAATGTTATTTGCTGCGTCTTTAATATAATTTTTACACATTTCCCATTGTTCACTAACTGTTAGATTCTCTTTAGTTATGTATTTAGTTTCGATATAGTTTTGAAACCTTTCTACCGTTTGCGGGTTTTTGAGGAGTTCAATATTAAGGCGCCTTGTTTTAGTATTTCTCTCCTTCTTCGCATTTGAGATTCTAGCCCGAATTCTTGTGTCAACTAGAAAATGATCTGAATTAATATTGGCGCCTCGATCGGTGCAGATATCCATAAGGTTAGAGAAGTGTCTAGCATCTATGATCACATGATCAATTTGGTTGTTCGTTAATCCTTCAGGCGAGGTCCAAGTCCCCATATGTATTTTTTTGTGTAGAAAACATGTGCTTCCTACGATCATGTTCTTTGAGGCTGCGAAAGTGACTGCTCGGTGTCCATTCGAATTCCATACGGATCTTAAGATATTAATTAAACAAAAAATCCTCAGCTCATGGACACACCTGCGACATAAAAATAAAGTTCAACCCAAATTATCTAGTCTCAATATGTCATCTATAAACAGAAAAGAAAAATTAGTTATTCGCTGACAATGAATAGGGCATATACGTCGCACACATGGTTACCTTATGGCTTCAGAAAACCCTCCGGTAAGCCACTATTGCAATACTCGCCTTTTGGTCAATTACGTGTTAATGGACTGCTGTTAGTTTGATTCTTCTAGAATCAAAGCACAACTTAAAAGGAAATTTAAAACACATTCTTAGTGCTCCAAACAATTTTGACAGATTATAAAATTTCTAAAAGAAACATGTTTGTTTTAGCTAATCTAACCAGAGCAGACTATGAGCTGTCGAGACACGTTATTTACGATAAAAAAAAAGAGAATAGTGATGATAAAAAATTTGGTTTTGTTTTGTTAGGTCGATCTCATTCAATTTTTCATAATCATTAACTGCTTGTGGCAAATAAATGATAGTTTCATTAAGAAATAATATTTCTGTTTATTGCTCTGATGATATGATGTCATAAAAGCCTTAAAAACTCCTAATCTTCAAACGAATCACACCACAGAAATGCAATACTGCCCTTGTGATAATATTGCATAAAAAAAATATATTACAGGAAGTAAAAACTACAGACTCACATTTAAAGAATTCTTTGTATATTTTTTTTGGTTAAATTGTATCGAAAATTACAACTACATAATTTTGCCTTCTCGACATTTTCAGTATTCCTGTTATCATATCTGGTATTTCATATCAAACACTTCAGCCAAACTCATCCTCGTAAAAAGTAAAAAAGACGATCACAGTCATGTATGTCCACTTTGTCCGGTTTCCATTCCAGCCGATAATGATCTTCAGGAACACTCGTAATAAATTCCAAACTAGTTTTTGTCATAATTGCCATCTCGAAAGTGGGTTTGTTAATATGTGACTTTTATGGACAATTCCACATGAAAAAATGAACAAGCTTTAAATGAGTAATTTAAAGTTAAAAGATATAAGAAGAATGTTTTACGATTGTGGATCCTACTTGAGGACAGCATTGCATCTTAAATAGTCATTAAATTGTTTTTATTTTGATATAAGTTGACTGCAGCAGCGACAGATTGGGAGATTGTTTTTATTGGGATGGGGTTTCAGGAATTTTATCGTTCGTGTTGATTTCAAATTAGTGTGTCGACTGGGGAATTATATACGTATAAAAAAATAGTTAACAAGGTGTTAGGCAAGTGTTTAATGAAAAAACTGTCCACAGGAAGTAGTAAATTGAATAGTCGGATTGTTATATAGAGCTATTGAAAAAAATTGTAGAGTTGCCTATGAAAAAAACTTATTACGAGTTATATTTTAGTGACCATCAATAATATAATATTGGCAGTTTATTAGCTTTAATAGAAACTTAATTACATATTTAAACAAAACCCTAAATTTTAGACAAACAAAAAATTTGGTATTGATAAAAATCAAGATAAATAAATATAAAAAATTCCTATACAAAAACTACAGTTAGAAATCTTGTACAAATCTAAATAAGATTTTTTGTGTCGTCAAGTGCCTCAGTCTATCGACCAATGAGCTTCTTCTTCTTTGAATACCGTGCCCAAGTTTTAGGCTTGGGTAGCTTCCATGACGATTTGCCGATATCGTTCTCGATCTTGCGCGGCATGTAATAATTCATCTGCTGATAAGCCAGTCCATTGACGAAGGTTTCGGAACCACGAGTGTTTCTTCCTACCAATTCCTCTTTTTCCGTCGATCTTTCCGTTGAGTATCAGCTGCATTATTCTGTATCTGCTTTCTTTCATTATATGCTCCAGATATTCGAGTTTTCTCTTTTTTATCATCTTTATTAAGTCGCCTTCACCTTGACCTACTCTGTTCAAGACTTCTCTGTTTGAAATGTGTTGAACCCATTATATTTTGAGCATTCTACGATATAACCATATCTCGAACTCTAATTTGTTCATCATGTTAACCTTCATAATCCAGGTTTCACATCCATACAGTAATACAGGATACACATAACATTTGCTCAGAATAGATCTAAGTTTCATAAATGCTTCTCTTGCAATTTCTATATGAGTTTTAATTTCTTCATCCAGATTTAGTGTCTCGTTTATCCAACATCCTAGGTATTTAAAATGGATATCTTTTGTTATCGGTTCATTATTGACAATTTTTTGCATAGCGCGGAGGTCTTGTTTACTAACCACAAGTAAATTTGTCTTTGTTGTATTTATCCTTAGTCCGTTATTAGAGCATTCTCTAGTGACTCGATCTATAAGGAATTGAAGATCTTCGATACTTTCTAGATGGTAGACGATACCGTCTACCAGAATAGAAGCTTCTTGATTCCAATATAGATGTTGTAAAAGTCTCAGATCTTTATTATCTATTCTAATGATTTCTATATATTCGAACAGCCTACCATGTTGAACCCTATCAAACGCCTTCTCAAAATCTATATAACAGACGTAAATTGGTTTCTGTACTTCCCATACTTCCCAAGAGAGTATTAGATTATTAGAAAGAAGAATAAACAAAAAGCAAATATAAAAAAAGGAAAAAAGAAGAATATTTTACCGATCACGAAGAAAAATATTTTAAAATGGTGGAAGCTGATAATTAAAACACTGTGGTGTATTTGGCAAGGCAAGTTTACAAAAACAAGGATAACCGAGGCTGACAACGAAGACATTGAGTAGTGATTAAAATCTTTATTTTGGAAAACACTTTCATTTGGGCATTCAGTGACAGAATGGTACCAAATTTTGTTAATATAATTTAATTAGTGTCATAAGAATTTCAATTTAAAGATAGTTTGTTTTAAATTTACATTGTCTATATTAGATATATATGTGTGTTTCATAATAATTATAATAAAGATAGTTACAGCCGAACTTCTAAAGATTGCTGGTAAAACAACTTGGAAAATCCTAGCAAAAATATACACAGACTGCCTAAAATCGAGACATATTCCAAAAAAGTGGAATTCAGCCAACATAATCCTTATTCACAAGAAAGGTAGCAAGGAAGACATTAGAAATTATAGACCGATCAGCTTGCTACCTGTGATATACAAGGTATTCACCAAAATCATTAACAACAGAATACAAAACACACTTGACGCTGCACAACCCCGAGAGCAAGCAGGCTTTAGAAGTGGCTTCAGCACAATGGATCATATTCAAACATTAAGGGAAGTAATGAGCAGAACAAAAGAATATGATCTACCACTGGCGCTAGCATTCATAGACTTCGAGAAAGCATTTGACTCCGTATACCCAAGAGCAGTCATAGAAGCTCTTGTCGACCAAGGAGTAGATAAACCATATGTCGAAACGCTAGCTAATATATACAAAGAGGCCACAGCTAGAGTAAGCATATATGAAAATACCCCAGAATTTCCCACTCAGAAAGGAGTCCGACAAGGAGACACCATATCCCCTAAGCTCTTCACTGCAACCTTAGAAAATATCTTCCGGAAATTAGACTGGAACAACCAAGGTCTATGTATAGATGGAGAATACCTAAACCATCTTAGATTCGCTGATGACATCATTCTAATTGCTAGAAGTCCTGAAGAATTACAACTGCAAATTAATGACCTTAATACAGCCAGCAATGAGGTAGGCCTAAAAATGAACCTAGCAAAGACTAAAATAATGTGCAATGATCTGATCGCCAACGTGGAAATAAAAATTAATGAAACCTCGCTAGAAGTAGTAGATGAATACATATACCTGGGACAGCTCATACATAAATCGGGATCACTACTTCCGGAAATCAACAGACGAATAAAACAAGCGTGGTCAGCATTCGGACGAAATTCTATAGTCTTCAAGTCCAAAATGCCACTATACCTCAAGAAGAGAGTATTTGATCAATGCATATTACCCGTCTTGACATATGGATGTGAAACTTGGATATTAAAGAGAGAAATAACGTCGAAACTCCAAGTAACTCAAAGAGCAATGGAAAGATGTATGCTAGGGATAACAAAGAGGGATCGTAAAAGAATTGAATGGATACGGAGGCAAACCCAGGTGACTGATGTAATCCACAGAATAAAATCCCTGAAATGGCAATGGGCAGGACATATAGCAAGAAGAACAGACAACAGATGGACCACTAGAACAACTATGTGGTACCCCAGGAACGCTAAGAGACCAAAGAGGCGCCCGAATCTCAGATGGGAATATGATATAAGAAAATTAACAGGAACAACGTGGTCTCGAATAGCACAAGATAGAAAAATATGGGCGCAAATGAGCGCAAATTATAAAAACAACGAATAAGTAAGACATTAAAACATTAAAACTTAAATTTCAACACCGGCTCGTCAGTATACTGGCGAAGGCTCATACACGAGCTCACGAAACTGTTCGGAAACAACTTCATAACGTTCGCATTTGTTCTTATTTCGTCTGATCATTTATTAGCGGCAACACCGGCCCGTTTCCATGACGACTCACCTGGGCAAAAATGCCGAACATCAGAATCAGGAACAGACTCCGATAACCTGGTAATTGCATTAACTCTTGTAAACAATGTTGCAGACGCCGGCGGGCATGACGGCCAGCGTACACCGCTGCCAACCTGCCCGCCGTCCTATTATCTATCCGCACACCATATTCTGTGTATGGTATTGAGTCGACCTATGAGACGGACAAGAACTATCGGCTTCGACAGTTTGTGTGCGGACACTACAAATTGTTTTTTCTATTAACATTGCTCTAAAATAAAAACGAATAATTTTAAATGCGGTTTTACACAAAATTTACTCATGTATGAGTACGGGAATTTGTTAAATTTATTGAAAATAAATTACACAAAAAAATTACTATCGAAATTTTACATCCACTATTTTATCCAAAGTTTCATCTTACTCTGACGATTTTTACCCTAATTTATATAAAAAAATGACATAAATAGTGCACAAAACTGTCCTAGTAGCATTATCTCCAACAAAGTATCTCTAAATATAAATCATTAACCCTATATCCAGTGTTTCTTATGTTTCCGTTTCAAGAGTTGTCTCCTTGGAAAAGATCGCTCCCTCCTTCCTCACCGAAGCTATTCTTCTTGATCTACCAAGTCACCGGTGGCGGGTCCGTGATAAATTAGACAGAGTTCAACGAGTTCCTTACCTGGGGCGAGTACGCAAACGCCCTAAATTCGTTCCTCTGATCGTCAAACTCCCGACTCCAGCCACTAACTCTCCGTTGTATATAGGGTGGTCACAAACAAAAAGAAATGTTCACTTAAATCTTGTAATAAATTATTTTCACGTAGAATTCAAATTGTTTCAAAAACTACTGTTTTCAGAAACCCGCGAAGCACTTTTTTGTATGAAATTGCTGGTTCAAAAATATTATGATCAAAGGAAAAATGATTTGCTTCATTGATGACCAGAAGTCATTTTGTATTGTAAGCCATGAATAACTGATAAAGACGTTAAAAGACAGAACACGATGCACTTACTTTACTTTTTCGTATCTGGATCCGACTACAGTTTTTCTGCCCAATATCGGGCTACGTCTACACCCTTTGTATTTGAGAGCCATAAATCATCGAGAGTGCACTGTGATGGGCAAAGTCTGCATACTCTCAGGTGCTCCACGTTCTGTATTTCCCCACATTCACAAAGTGCGGCGCTATCTGTCTTGATGCCCAATTTAATGAGGTTCTGTTTTACAGTTGCAACACCTGTGCGTATGCGATTCAGTGTCCGCCAGGTTCTCCAGTCCAGGTTCATTCCATTAGGTCGTTCTGGATGTAGGGGGAACAGTTCGGGTGGTTCGACGCTGACATTTCTCATAAACCTTTTCCTTGATTTAAGTCGGCTGATTTCTGGCGGTTCATCAAACCCGTATAATTGGTGCCTTTCATCGAAAGTTTGCCTGAACTTCTCCACATATTGTGAGGCGCATCTACGGTCATCTGGTGATGAGAATCCAGCTACCCGGTACAGTAGGGGTAGGGGGTAGGCTTCATACAACCGGTAATTATTCTGCATGTTTCATTTAACGCCGTGGTGACTTGTTGGGCGTGTCTAGATCTACCCCAGACGGGACAAGCATATTCCCCTGTTGAGAAACATAAGGCCTCAGCTGTTGTATTCAAGACCTGGGGGTTTGCACCCCACTTGCTCCCTATAAGTTTCCGGAGAAGGATGTTTCTCGTAGAAACCTTTTGTCTTGTGCTCTGACAGTGGAATTTATACGTTAGTGACCGGTCTAGTACTACTCCAAGATATTTGGGCCTATCAGTATGTTTCAAGCGTTGTCCCTCCCTTTACATGCGCCAGTTGGTTGTTGAGATGGAATGCACATACTTGGGTTTTAATGCACGATGCAAATAATCCTAGATAACTATAATAACTTTATTGAAATTCTAAAAAAAAAATTGTCTAGAAAACATATTCCAAAAGGCCGCCGAGCAGAATATATCGTAGGTCTTCATTACGATTATAAATCGTTGCTATAATAATATCAAGAAATATATAACAATGATCCGTTCTCTGAGGAAATTATTGTGCTTGATGAAGAAGGTAAAAAATTGATGAAGGTAGTACCGAAAGATTGAACAACTTAACACATGGCATAACTCGACGTGATTGAAAAATGCAAAAAACTGAACAACAATTCTATATTATGTACCAACAACAGAATTGAACAAAAATTACAACTGATCACATTGCACACCACCTCTTGTTGAACGGAAAAACACCAGAAAAAAAAGAGAAACTAGTGTTACACCGTGATGTAGGGAATGAAAAGGACATCTATAGACACTCTTTTACTTAAACTGTAATAAAAGTTAGTAAAACAGCAGGATTATATGATATTTGAACGGAACACATCAACAATTGGGAAAAGATACACTAAATTGGCTCTTGATAATGATAAATCGATGTGTAAAAACCTTAAATATGCCATAGATGTGGCATAAATCCAGAATAGTCACACTATACAATAAAAAGTTCCATCCGTGGCCAACCTGAACGAACAATTTCAGACCAATTTCCTTAGTATGCCAAGTATTTGAAAGAATGATACTGTCATCGAGTGCCATAGTCTGTGGACTAGTACGCATTTCGATGCGCATCGCCCCGCCTCGAATTTTCCCATTGGCTCTTGACCTGGAAATCCCTATTTATCGCTCGGACAGCGCATATAAATATTGGCGATTTTCAGGTCAGCCAGGGCAGTCCCTCACGGGCTCTCCGAGAGCTTAGTGCTCTCGGGGCTCTGCTTCCTGCATTTATTTTCCATACTCTGAGGCTGAGAATTGTTTCAACTTAACTTGGTGTTTTATTTCGACGAAGAAATTGTCATGTAAGAAATATCTTGCCTTTTTCAAGGCAAGACACTGAAGATAAATATCTTCCAAGTCCATAACCCGAAAATGTACTTAAGTAGAGGAGCTCTCGACAGTATATTCGAAGCCCTCTACAGAGCACCCGGGGATATCAGAAGGTGGTTAGACCCTTAATTGTTCCCCCGAGGTGACAATACTAAACAAAATTTCTATTATAAGAGTGGGGATAATGGGTGAATGAATTACTAAGGCAGCATCATATAGTAACGTAGGACTTTGTTGGGGAGTATAGCCAGAAGAAGATTCTGAACTAGCTGACACATAATGATTCTTGGAATATAGTTCCATTTCTGCGTCATAAATAAGATGGATTATTTTATGCATCAGTATGTTTCCTTTGTGCTCTGTAAATTTTCGAAGTTTCTCAGTGATATGTTCCCGAAATGTTCTATCATTTTTGATAAATAATTAATACCAGAATAGGCTAGATTTCGATCTGGAAAGTCTTGCTGCAGCAAAATCCCAAGTCTTTCTTTAATAGTATATTAAGAATGGCTTTAAAGACAGAAAAATAACTGGCATGGCTTACGTTGACTTGACTGCTGCAAATAACACTGTTAATCATTAAAAATTGTTAGTAAAAGTTTACAAAATTAACTAACAAGTCAGATTGTTGTGATTAATAAAATGCATTCTATTATAGCACAGCTCTGAGGATGGCTAGTCGAAAAAGCCCAGCTACGAACTAGATATTTTAAACACTTCAAACAGACTTTTCTTTCCATGCATTCATCTTGTAAAATTACCCAGAACCAAAATACTTGGGGGTAAAGTTGGATCACACTTTTATATTTCATTCCAAGAACACCAAATCAAAAAATAATATAATTGAATAAGTTAGGAACTCAGTTAAGCGTACTATGACCATCAGCCTTGGCTTTGTGGTTTTGTACCAGAGTATTCAGTTGCCGTTTGTCGCACTGCACTAACCACGATCACACAATAAATGAGACTGCTCTAATTTTATCTGGCCATTTGAAACATATTCCAGTTTATAAAATATTTCGTATAATAGGAATTACTCTTGACAAAATCAGGAAGAAAACGATTTCTGAGATTTAGAAAAAAAACAAGAAAATAACCAATGTCTCATAGTTAGTCCATCAAAATAAAAATAAGAAAGAAAAATTGCAGACGACGCCCCAAAAAAATAAATTATTTAAAATCCTTTACAAAAGGTATATAATTAAAATACCCAATCGGGCTATATCAAAAAACGTTTTAGGAATCTGTATTCCATCATCAGTGTGTCTAGGTGTGCATGTTTTAAGCCACTAAATATTTGGGTAAAAACTCGTTAAATGTTATAAGTTTAAATATATAGTCCAATTGGGTATTTGAATTGGGTATTTGAATTATATACCTTTTATAAAGAATTTTAAATAAATTTTTTGTGATACATGGTATACATCTAGCTACAGGAACTTAGTTTCCTTGTGGACGCTCTTTACACTTTCGGAGGGAAACTTTAACCGCTGGTACCGTACCGTACCGCTGATCCAAAGCAACAGATGGCTACATGTTTTCAATTTGCTGCAAAAAAAGCTAAAACAAGCACAAAAATCCAAAATGCAAACTGGAAGATTCGCAGGGCAACATCATCACAGATAAAAATCAAGAAATATGCATAACGACCAAACACATACAAGAACTCTTTGATGATAATAGGTCCGAGCAACCTCCGTCATACATATGTAATGACCACTTACCAATCACATCAGATGAAATAGAAAAGGCAATATCATAACTAAAAGATAGCAAAGCTCCTGGACCTGACAATGCAAATGCTGAGCTCATAAAGCTATTTAACACCGACGATCTTCTTCTTTTTGCAGTACCGTCTCCTATCGGAGGTTGGCTACCATCACAGCAATCTTTACTTTGTTGGCTGCAGCTCTGAACAACTGTATTGAACTGCACCCGTACCACTCCCTTAAATTTCGCAACCAGGAAATCCTCCTACGTCCCACATTTCTCTTTCCCGAGATTTTTCCTTGGATTATGAGTCTAAGCAGAGAGTACTTTTCTCCTCTCATTATGTGGCCCAGATATTCGACGATACTTAACTACTAACGTTAAACGGAGTAATACCAAGATCATGGCTGAAGTCAACGTTTATTGCTTTACCAAAGAAAATAAAATCATTATCCTGCAATGATTTCCGGACCAAAAGCTTAATGAGCTACATTTTAAAGTTATTTCTATAAATCATACATCAAAGGATATATAGACTATGCGAAGAAAAAATCAGCCGTACACAGTTTGGTTTTCGGAACGCATTGGCACGAGAGATACTCTCTTTAACATACAAGTGCTATTTCAACGATAAATAGATGTAAATTGCGATATTTATGCATGCTTCATTGATTGCCATAAAGCGTTTGATACAGCAAAACACGACAAGCTGATAGAGATATTAACAAATATTGGGATAAACACTGGTGATCTAAGAATTATTAGCAATCTCTACTGAAATCAAACATTGTAATCCGGACAGAGGCAGGAGAATCCGATAATATCAAAATCAAACATGGGGTCCGACAGGGATGTATACTATCAATCTTGCTGCTTAACATATACTCTGAGGATATCTCTAAGAAGGAAAAGCAAAGAGTAAAAACATACAGCTACCTTGGAAAGAACGTCAATGAAAATTATTGGGACCATTACCTAGAAATAAAATCTAGAATAGAGAAAGCAAGATTTACATTTCAAAAAATGGCTAAGCTATTCAAATGCCATGATTTATCAGAATTCATAAAAATCATAAAATAGGTTAATACGATGTTATATCTTTTCTATACTGTCGTACGGAGTTGAGTCGTGGACTCTCACAGACGCTACTTGTAAGAAAATTGAGACTTAAGAAATGTAACTTTATCGTCGAATGCTGAAGATATCCTATATCGACTACGTTACCAACCAGGATGTTGCATTAAGAATGCAAAAAGGAAAAGAGTTGTTACCGACAATAAAAACGGCTAAAATCGAAAACCTCGGTCAGATCATGAGGAACAGCGAAAGATATGGGTTGCTGTAATTAATTCTATAAGGAAAAGTAGAAGGAAAACGAGGATCAGGAAAGCGAAGGAACTACAAGAAGATATGAAGGTCACTTAATATACTCAGAACTGACACGTCACCATATAAGTCAAAGTTAAAAAGATGGGGTTATACATATGAGGACAAATGTAAGTATGGCGAAACGTAAAACCCCAAACATTGATTGCATTCTTCTTTAGGTACCGTCTCCTCTAAGGAGGTTGGTAATCATCACAGCTATTTTCACTTTTGAGATTGCAGATCTGAACAAGTCGACGGAACTGCAATTATACCACTTTCACAGATTGTTGAGACAGGAGATGCATCTTCTTTCAATACTTCGTTTTCCCTGCATTATGGTTTGTAGCAACACATATTTATCCCCTCTCATAACGTGGCCGAGATATTGTAACTTTCTTATCTTAATCGTATTCATGATTTCCATTTCCTTTGTCATCTTTCTGAGGACCTCAACATTTGTTATTCGGTCTACCCAACTTGATTACTTTGCAAGGAATTAAATCAAGAATGTATTCACATTGACTTAATGGTAATGGTTATTACAGTGATGCAACATCGGTAGTAAAAGGTATGAAGAGGCGATTCCAACACAAAAAGTAAGTTAGTATGTAATAGATTTAGTAATAAGACTGTAATCAGTCAACAGGAATAAAAACAAGTATAGAAGTCCTTTTTTTTAGAAAAATAAATGTTTATTTTATTTACTGTGCACATATTCAACACGCTGTTTATTAGACCCTTAAATCTAATGACTATGCAGAAAATGTTGGTATAACAATGACTAGTAAATATTTATAGATGCAGTTTTTGCGGCACCGTAATTATTGTTTAATTAGCATGTCATTAAAGTTATTTATAAACATCAAAACAATGTGTTACGTTTGTAAAAGAAAAAAATAAAGGGATAAGTATATCGTTCTATCTACCCCACAACGGCTAAATTACTCTCGCATCAACATCACACGGCAATCCTACAACTAGAGAGAGGATATTTTTGATCCGCGTCCCATAGGCAAAACAACGAAGGGAAAAGCATACACACTCATTGCCGCTGCTCGTCAAAATGGGTAACCATCAAAATAAGAAGAAAGAGGAACAAATCTATATATACATCGGTTTAGAACGTCTTTCGACGTCGTCCGATACCTAAACACCATCTCTTCCAATCTTCGCAGTCGTTTGTTGTTAAATTTCTTTCGCTCATGGACTTGTTTACGCCGTGTTGCCATTCTAATCTGGGTCTTTCTCTTTTCCGTCGACCTATCGGTTGCCATTATATTACTTTTTTGGGGAGTCTTGATGCTGGCATCCGTTGAACATGCCCATACTACCTTAATTGTTTCTTCTCTATATCTTGAGTTATATTTCCTTCTATTCCCATACGTTGTTTTATTACATCATTTCTGATTCGGTCTTGTCTGAAAATACCTAAAGATCTTCTCATTGCATCCATCTCTACTGCTTCTATTCGCTTTTTGTTCTTTTCACTAATTCTCCATGTTTCAGCACCATAAAGAAGAGTAGTTTTAATCATGGTCTCATATATATTAAATTTCCTTCCTTTCGTTATTTCTTTACTCCACAGTATACTATTGAGACATCCTAAGCCTTTCTTTGCTTGAGTGATTCGTTTTTCTATTTCCCGTGTATCAGTTCCTGTATTGTCAAAGGCAACACCCAAGTAGTCATAGCTCTGACAGCAGGAAATATGTTGTCCGTTTTCGAGGTCTATGTTATCTGACTCGTTTCCAATACAAAGATATTTGGTTTTTGTTGTATTGACATTCATTCCCCAGTCGTTATATTCTTCTATCAGTTTTCTTAGCATGTACTGCATGTCTTCCCTGTCGGTCGCTAGCACTACCTGGTCATCAGCAAACTGGAGTGTATATATACATTCATTACTAAGCTCTATACCCATCCTATGTACCTTTCTTTTCCATCTTTCCAATGCCGCTGCAACATATATCTTGAATAAGGTTGGTGAGATACAGCATTCCTGTCGCAAGCCTTTTGTAACCAGGAACTCTTCCGTTAGATATTTTCCTGTTTTTATCTGTGCCTTAGAGTCTCTATATAGTTCTTGTACAGCATTTATCAATGTGTGGTTGATGTTAGATCTTTTCAACGTTGTCCACAGTTTTGTTAAGGGGATGTTGTCATATGCTTTTTGCAGGTCTACAAAAGTAATATGAGTTTCTAGATTCTTAGCCGATCTTTTTTCTATTTTTTGTTTAAGACAAAATACGTTATCGGTGCACGATCTTCCTGCACGGAACCCGCTTTATTCTTCCTCTTCATTGTGCTTATATTCTTCCTCGATCATATTTCTCAAAATTCGTCCATACAGTCTGCTCAGGGTGCTGGTTACCGATATGCCTCTATAATTATTACAATTCCTTTTGTCCCCCTTTTTGCGTATTGAGGACACGTATGCCGTTCTCCATTGTTCTGATACTGGGTGTCCATTTAGACACTGATTGATCACATAAGTTAATATTTCAAATAGTTTATGAGTTCCATTCTTAAGCATTTCAGCATAGATTCCCTCAGGTCCAGCGGATTTACCATTCTTTAGGGTCATTACAGCCTTCCTTACTGTTTCGATGTCTACCCTCGCTTCCTCTCCTTGTATATGTACTGACTGTGTTGGGGAGTTAGCTAGGTATTCTTGTCTTGTCTCTGTCAGCAAGCTTTCATAGTGATCTTTCCATTGTCTTGGTTTTATGGTGTGTATGTGTGCTTTGTCTTTTCCTGTATTTTTTACTGATTGTATAAAATTCCATACCTCTGTACATTGCTTCCCTCCGATGTATGTATTGATTTCTTGACATTTCTGATCCCATGTTTTATTCTTTTCTTGTTTTATCATTTTTCGTAGTTGTCTATCGGCTTCTTTGTAAGCTTGATGGTCTTCAGTATTTTTTGTATTTAGCCATTTTAGATGCTGTTCTTTTTTCTGTTTTACCATATATTCGATTTCTTCGTTCCACCATATTTTGTTACTAATTTTGTTTTGCTGCGTCCCGAGTGTCTCCTTAGAGGCCTGGTGTAAACTAGCAATAATATTCTCGTAAATATCTGAAAATGTTTGTCTCTCTATTTCTCGTAGTTTTTCATCCAGTCGTCGCTGGTATAGCTGTTTAGTACTATCATTTATAAAACTATTGAAGTTGTACTTCGGAGTATCTACTGTCTGCAAGTCTTGCTTGTCTTCTAGGTTTTGGTCTCCATGTATTATCTTAAGTGGGAACAAAATTTTCGCTCTTACTAAGTAGTGATCGGATCCATATGTTATTCCTCGGAAAACTCTTACATCATTCCACTGCAATACAGATTTTTGTTTACTAATAATGTAATCGATGACTAATTTTAGATTGCGTGTTTGTTGAATCCAGGTATATCTATGTATGTCCTTATGTTTGTAGAATCCATTGGTAATTTTTAACTCATAGCTCTCACATAAGTGTATACGGAACAAATCTTCTCTGGAGAAAGCAGTGGGGGAGTGACGGAGAAACAACAGCGGTGACCGAAACGAACGAAAAGGTATCCATTCCCGAACTACTAGGCGTTGGTGCGTTCGCACTGAGATTATTGGTTCAGAGCTGATCACTATATTTTATCTCTAAAAATTTACGTTGTTCACATTATGGTATGTTTCGGTCTAATTGCAGCTTATAAGATAGTCAAAGCAGACTCGGAGAATAAAATTACATGATTGTTAGCCACGTGAAGAGAATTAAAACCTCCTAACGTCCCACAAGCTGCACCTATCTAAGATTATCGTCAAAAGATTGATGATAATCAACAGGAAGTTCGATGGGTCACCCTGTAGGGTTTCTGCTCCGAACTGCGACTGCTGCTCTAGGGACCGTTCGCTCGAATCTACGGTTTTCAGATTACGGGAATAATAGATAAAAACAGCAACTCTCATGAACCCCAAACGGCGAACTCCATCTAATGATGAAAAATTTTCAATTTGTATATGGCAGATAAAGAAATACGGTGATTATTTTTCGTTGCGCGAAATTGAGCAATAACCGGAGAATAGAGGAAATATAGTTATCACATTTTATAGCCAATAAAGGTTTGTTTTATGTTTACTATGTTATACGTGTAGATAAGTTTATGTTTAAATAAGGTTTTTTAATAGTCTAAGACAAGATATTATTTAAAAACTCTAGCAGAAATAGTATACATGGATGCTTATAAAATATGTATAATACTCAACAAGAGAAGATGAGGCTAGATTCAGAAACTGGTGGTCTGAAAAATGCAAATGTATTGTCCTTATATAAACTGCACTCATGTAAGGAAATTATTCAAGATTTAAAATATAAAACATTTTTAGGGGACGAAATTAATAAGATTTTAGTAAATTATCCAGATGATTAATAGTAGATTTGTAAGGAAACATTCAAAATACCTATTTTTTCATATAGATATTAGTGTGAGATAAGACATACGCTATTCTTCGCTCACAACAAAGTCCCTCCATTAGAGATATCTAGTGTGGCAGTTATTTTCAGAGAGAAAGAAAAACCCAAGGTGTGAGACGAATGGTCATCTAATTGGAGTCATTTGTTTCACTATCTCGACATTTGAAATGGCATCATTTCTCCACCACCGGGCGATTTTCTCTGTTTTTTTGACCCCCTCGTTCTGTGTTTTCTGAGCGGTCACTGGAACCGAACGGAGGGAAAAAATGGAAAAGTGCTTGAGCACTCTAAAAAATTATTTACGGGTGGACAACAACAAGTAATATTACCACGAGAAGATAACTGTGTTACTATTAGAAACTGTATTTGTTATTATACAGTGAGGAAAAATTATACAAAGTCATTTTTTTTTTAAATTGAGACTTTAAAGGCAAAATATGAAATAAGTCGATTTTTATTTATAAATTATGATTTACAAAAAACAGATTTAGAAAAAATGTAGACAATGATTACTAATAGTGGTGTTTTCCTTTTATTAACTTGCTCTTTTAATATGGATAACTGGATCCTACGGCATTCTGCATAGGAATTTGCGACACAATTGATTTCATTTAGCATATTAGAGCCGCTTCTTTGATTTTTCTCTTTTTGTTATCTGCTTCTTTTGTTGTCTCTGCTGTTTACATATTTGAGATCTCCCAAATTCTTTTATTTGGGAGATCTCAAAGGGAGGGAGAGAGATTTCTCTATTATTTTTAATCTAAAATTTATGTTCACTTATTCTAACATTGAACGGTCTTGATGTTTTACCTAAGTAACAATGATCGCATTTACCAGGTATTTTATAAATACAATTCTTTGTCCTTTCTTGTCCATTGATAGGTTTAGTTTTAAATAAAATAGATCTCAATGTGTTTCTTGTTTTGAATGGTGTTGAAATGCTGAATTTATTTTCTATCGCTTTAAGTTTTTCTGATAGTTATTCTCTGAATCTTCTTCTTCACGTGCCATCTCCGCGACGGAGGTTGGCAATCATCACGGCTATTCTGATCTTAGATGCTGCTGCTCTGAATAGTTCGATTGATGTGCATCCGTACCATTCCCGCAAGTTACGCACCCATGAGATTCTTCCTACACTTCTCTTGCCCTGGATTTTCCCTTGTATAATCAATTGAAGTAGGTTGTATCTCTTATTACGCATAACATGCCCCAGGTATTGCAGCTTTCGTGTCTTGATGGTTTCCAATACTTCCATTCTTTTGTTGATTTTCTCAATAGTATTGCTATTTTCCACAATACGAGAAGAATTGACAGTTACTGTATGCCGGGAGGCAGACTTAACGGATGGCTCGATAAAAAAAGAACATTTTGACAGTTGACGCTGATAGAAGAAGAATTGTCAAACCGCAAATAAGAAGAATTGACAGACCAAAAAGAAGAATAAATGACAGTTGACATGACAGACCGAAAAGAAGATGAGGCGGTCGTCTTGATGCGTGGGCCTATAAAGAACTGTGACAGTCGAATAGAAGACGAATTGACGTTGATAAACTAAAAAAAAAAAGAAGAAATGACAGTTAAAAGAAAAAAAAAGGAAACAATGACAAATTTTAAAAAAAGAAGTATTGAAAGTTGATAGTTGGCAGACGAAAAAGAAGAAGAATAGACAGTTGACAGACGAAGCAGCAAAAATGATAGTAGATAGAAAAAAGAAGAAAAATAGATAGTTGACAGCTGTCCACCGCAATCTTGTGTCATCAGTGGTTGTGACTTGCGACGTCAGAGTGGAAGTGGAGAAGCTGGTTTCAACCGTCCCATGCTCTACAGATTTTTAACAATTGTTTTCCTATACGAACGAATTTTCCTTAAAACAAGTAATTGAGGCTCTATCATAGATATCTAGTGTATTTTTAAAAGTTTTCACCTTTAGTTTCCTTCGTTCAGAATATCGCTGTTGATATATTGTTGATGAAAGTAGGCAATTTTGGTTTCCACGTCGGAAATCGTTTTAAAAATACAAAACCTGAATCACTAATGCTTTTATCTTGACTGGCAGACATTCAGCACTCTCAAAAAGTAAATTTATGAGCAGGGATAATCGAGATACAGGTCCTTTCTTCTTCAATGAGTTTCTTACGAGGCAAAAATATCTTGATATTTTACAAAATAAATTTATACCCACTTTCACAGACATTATTTTTAAATAAGATGATCGCAATTTGCCTAACGAACACATATATGTAGTTTCAGAAAGACGGTGCATCTTCACACTTTGTGCACTTCTAGTTGGTGACCTTTCTTAGGAGATGGAGTAGTAGAGGAGGAGCAATAGAGTGGGCTCCAAGATCTCCAGATCTTGCACCACTTAATTTTTTCTTCTGGGTTACATAAAATGAAAATATAACATCCATCCTCCACAAACGTGACAAGATTTAAAGATATAATTAAATTAGATATTTGAAATATAACTTCAGAAATGATTCATAATGTTCATTGAAGATATTCGCCGTCGGTTCATTTATTACAAAGAGACAGCTGTTTGGCAATTTAAACATTTAATTTAAGCGAAAAACAATTTTTATTTGTCCAATAAACTTTTTTCTATTTTACAACAGCTGTAAAATAACGGCATACACACGTAACAATCTAACTGCGCCCGGTAATCACACAGTCGATTTCTGAACACCTTTCAAGGAGGGAGAAAAAGAGAAATTTCCTCTGCACTCCAAAAAAACTATTAGTTCTGCTCGTTTGCGTTGCACGTTTTCTGCAGGACAAGAATCAAATTGGTTGGGGCAAGTTGTCGGTTTCTTTTGTCTCTACGACGTGGATTTTTATAACATCTGTGGATTAATCAATTACGCAAGAGGCAATGGCTGGATCTAGGAGGTTTTTATAGCATAAACTAGGCTTCGTTACGAAGGGTTGACAATTATAAATGTCGGAAACAAAAGTAATAACTTTAGGTACAAGATTAAGAGAATTAATGTCGTGAAAATGCGTACAAAATAAAGCTTGAGGACGGATCTTGTAATTTTCTTAATAGTAATTAATAACCGGGATACAAAAATAGCCAGGCACTTGAAATTTCGTAGTTTTCTCCTTTTAGTTTTGTTGAATTGTTTTGTCCAATAACCAAATATATTTAATAATCTATAAGTTGCGCTTAGATTGTTATTTTAAACAGTTAAAATGTGCCTTCCATAAATAAAATATTTACTTAAAACAATGCTTGTTTTTAATATCAAAGAATAATTTGTAATGGGGCCAGATCAAGTATTTGGACGTTTCATTCGATATTTCGGATATATGCTTCGAATTCTGCGAAGCATGATCTACGATGTTTTACAAAGATTTCGAGAAAGTGGGTCCTATCCAAGAAGACCAAGGAAAGGGCCAAGGAAAGGACCAAGGAAAGAACCAAGGAAAGTAGAGGAAAGACCAATGACAACAAACGTCGTGGAAGATCGGTTTCTGAAAATTCAAGTGCTTCGAAAGTGGATAAATACTGCTACAACCTTACCTAGGAGATCGCTATATGTTCATGGGAGCATAGTTGACTACAAGCGAACCAAATAGATCATTTTATAATAATAATAATAATAAAACTTTATTCATCCTTGCAGATTATTTACATAATATAGGACATGTCAAAGTAAAAAGAAACGTTAAAGACTACCTATACAATATAAACATACACATAAATATAGAAACAACATACAACATATCTAAGACATAAATTCCGAGACACTATAAAAACATGACTCGATGAGATAAGTCTCCAATTTATTCTTAAATGCCCTATCATCATCTGCTTCACTTTTTAATTTGGATGGGAGCTGATTAAAAAACCTTACGCCTCTATAATCAGGGTTTTTTTCAAACATAGAAGTGTAATGTTTAGGAGTCCTAAAGAAATCTTTTTTTTTGGTACGATAATTGTGTACATCTGAATTTGATTTCAATCTATTGATATTAGCTTTTGTATACAGAATACTTCTGTATATAAAAATTGAGGGAACAGTGAGTATTTGATATTTTCTAAAATGCTCTCTACACGTATGTCTATATGGTAAATTAAAAATCAAGCGAATTATGCGCTTTTGGGCTATAAAAACTTTCGAGACATTTGTTGCACTGCCCCATAGAACAATATTATATGACAAATGTGAATAGATGATAGCGTAATAAACATTTAGTGTCTGTTCCGTTGTAAATAAGTATTTGAGTTGCAAAAGAGCATAGTATCCAGAATTAATTTTTGAACATACATGATTAATATGTACCTCCCAGCTCATATTACTGTTTAGATGTAGTCCTAAAAACTTTGTAGTGTCAGACAAAGTGATAAAATCATTATCGACTTTGACAGAGAAATTTTCCTTTATTGGAGTTTTTATATAAAATTGCATACATACTGTTTTACTCGAATTTACTATTAAGGAGTTTTTTTCGCACCAAGACGTAAACTCATGGGCTAAGGTATTGAGTTTTAACCTCAATTCCTCAGCATTTTCTGCAGATGCCACCAAAGTAGTGTCATCAGCATACAAAAAAATATTTTCCGTACTCATATATTTAGGCATATCATTGATATAACAAAGGACCCAGTATTGATCCTTGTGGAACGCCAAGATCAACGTCATACAAATCTGATTGATAATGACCGACTTTGACATACATCTGTCGATATTCTAGATAGGATTGTAACCATTTTAAAAAATTACCTCGAAATCCAAGTCCGTTTAGTTTACAAATTGCTACATTTAAATTTATAGAGTCAAAAGCTTTAGTTAAATCAAAAAAGAGGGCTCCAACAAATTTCTTTTGATCCAATGAACTATAAATGAATTTAAAAAATGTTGTTGATGCACTCTCGGTTGATTTACCTGGAAGAAACCCATTTTGATATGAACTTATTATGTTATATTTACTAAGAAATGACAACATCCTTTTATGAATGCATTTTTCAATAACCTTACACAAGACAGTTGGTACGGTAATTGGTCTATAATTTTCTAACATAGTTTTGTTTCCTTTTTTAAATATTGGGGAAACGATACCAATTTTCAAATCAGTGGGAAAAATACCCATCTCTACAGATTTATTTATTAAATCAGTTAACGGTTGAATAATGTACACGCTCATATGTTTAACTATCTTTGTGGAAATGCAATCAATACCCACTGAATTTACATTTTTTTAAGGATGAAATAGCTTCGGCAAAATCGCTATAGTCAATAGGATAGAAGAAGAATGTTTGGTCAACATTTAAGGTCGTATAGTTTTTAAATTGTGAATTTCCATATTTGGCATTTAATGCATTTTTTGAAAATGATGAAAAGAATACACCGAAAGCATTTGCTATCTCTTTTTTATCGTTTATGAAACTTCCTAAGTGTTCGATTTTTTCTATGTTTTTATACTGTTCTTTTTTTCCAGTTTTGATATTAACTGTTTTCCAAATAAATTTTTGCTTTTGATGGTTATTTTTGTTGTGAAAAGTATTCTGGAAACAATGCTTTTTTGCTTCTTGAATTTTATCAGTATACTTCTTTTTGTCTTCTTTATATTTTAATTTTACATCAGGGTCTGTCGAATTTTTTGTCAACCAGAAAAGGTTTTTTAAATCATCTCCCATCTTTAAGATTTCGTTAGAAATCCAGTTGTTAGTATTATTTTGATTTAATTTTTTTACAACCATAGGACCACATATATCAATATGATACAATATAATATTTACAAAAACAGTATAAGCAGAGTCAATATTGTCGAGATTTTCATAAACAACCTTAAAATCCTCATGATTCAACCTTGTTTGCAATGTTGATATACTTGGTTCAGACAAATTTCTAAATGTTATAGTATTCGTTATGTCATTTGTGTGGTGATTTGCTATTGAATTTATATTTGGTATTATAAGTTCCAATCCAGTATGATCTCCAAGATGAAAATCTCTAACTATTTCCTCATATGGTAGGGAATAATTTGTAAGAAAATAGTCAATTTTAGATTTTGTTGTTCTGCCGTTTTTATTTGTGAAAATTCTAGTAGGTTCTAAGTTTTGGCATGTTAAATTAAAACTTTCAATAACGTCATTCAGTAAAGACTTTTCCCGAAACACACTCAGGTAATTAATATTAAAATCACCAGTTACAATAACATATTTAAAATGATCATAACAATAGTTTAACGCTAAAAATAATTTGTTCATGAAAATCTCTACATCACCACTGGGTGCTCTATATATGTTTATCAAACAGTACGTACTTGCATTTAAATTGAAAGTTATACAACAACACTCGAAATTAACTTCTGCTAAACTATTTAGCTTTCTGCTAGAAGCCCTTTATTGGACGCAGCTCATCGAAGACATTGCTTGGAATTATGTAGTGCTCATTCAGATTGGAATATGAAGATTGGAGAAACGCAATGCTTAATATTGCTTAAGTCATAGAATTCAGTTTGTTGGTGGAGCTATAATGATAAGGGGCGGCATAAATTGGAAGCACACACAGATATTGTTCATATGTCAGAGGCGAGTTCCCTTAATGCTGATAGATACATTAGGGAATGTCTGAAAGAACATGTGTTACTTTATATGCATTTTGTAGGTAAATATTTTCTCCTAATGCAGGATAATGTTAGGCCACACATAGCTACGGTAACAATACAATACTTTACAGATGTCGGTTTTCAGTAACCAGCCTGACCTCCTAGGAGTCCAGATCTTAACCCAATAGAGCATTTTTGGAACAACTTGGGAAGAGTAGTTTGGTAAAATTATGATGACTTTAAAACAGTGGTAGCGTTATAACAGACGCTAATAAACGAAAGAAGACAAATACCGCAATACGAGATTGCTGCTTTGATCCATTTTATGATTTTAATTTGAAAAATATCTTACAAGAAAAAAATGTAAATATTTATTTGTTGTTACATTTATTAATATTTTGGAATTTGTTTTTTATTTTATGGATTGTTATTTAACATAGAATAAAAACAATTTATTGGATTTCAAGTTTTTCTAACACTCTACAAGTATGACAACTCTATACAATGATGATTTTTAACTAGACAAAATGTTTTTATTAGAATTAAATACGAATTTAATATTCATCTGTTCTCAGTTTGTCGAGTTAGTTGCATTATTTCGACACGGTGCACAGTCAGTTCCGGCAAAATCCGGGCAGAAATTAAGTTTTCGTTTTCGTACCTCTTAAATACTAATCACCATCGCTCACTGTCGCCATTATCTCCACTTCACTTTCCTCCATAGTTTTATTAACAAAGAAACTGCTCAGCTTTAGGCTATTGCAATTATTGTAGATTACTTGTCATTGTCACAATTAGGTGTTATAATGTCGAGTAGTGCGATATCTTTTTGAAATGAGGATATTGCATTTTCTGCCATTCATAAAGATATGTAATGGTATCAAAATATTAAAAATGTCTTCAGGTATTTTGAAGATATTCAGGTATTACAGAAATGAAAATATTAGTGGTGTTAACCGGTTTTTAAATTGTCACCCTGTATGTATGTATTGTATTGATTCAAGTATCACAAGTTTTCATATCGAAAAAAATTAAACCGGTAAAAATGTTATAAGAATTTCCGTGATGAAAGCAATCTCCGGCTTTCCCGCAAAAAATAATCACTTAACATTCTCTCACCCTCAGTTGATTCTCCAACAATGTGGATTTGGGGAAGATCCGGCAGGATATCGCTTTCAACCCCTGGCATATAATAGCCAGATTTGAATTCCAAGTAGGCGGAGAAAACACCTGAAAGTGCATAGAAACCCTCAAATGGAATATAAATGCAATAAATGGGGAGACGCTGTCGAAGGAGAATAGACGAGATGGAGAGATCGGCATTCCTGTTTTGCTCGACTTTTAGATATGAGAGAAGTGAATTTCAGACCCTGAAACTCCACGAAACTGTTTCACTAGAAATGCAAGGTCGTTTACAAACTTAGAAGGATAGATTTGATTGCGATTGATTCAGCACAAAGTTATTTCAGCATTCAGCACAAAGATTCAGCATTTTAGTTTCGCTGTGTATATTTGTGACAAAAATGTATTTTTTTACTTGTTGTCAAACAAACATTACGCAGATGTCAAAACGTCACTTGGCAAAGCTGCATTAAAAATATAACCTAATTTTTTTCCAGTTTTTGGTATCATCTATTTTGATCTGCTCTCAAACGTTTTTATTTCTTTTGATATTATATGAAGTTATAACATTTATTCTATTGGTATTTATATATTTATTTGTCATATACAGAAGGTTTAGAAAATACAACTATTTGGGAAACAATTAGTGACCAAATAATAAAAATAACCTATCAATACAGGGATGCAGCGTTAGTTTATTGGGAATTTACGGAGTAAATGATGATGAATGAGTACATTAGTACACAACAAAGATACTTTTTTCTAACAGTTAAATGAAAAAGTAGGAAAAATTAGTACCATAGAAATCATTTTCTCCGGTGGAGATCTATCCGGAGATTTAAAACCCTTCCGGGTACATCTGCTCTAATGTCTTCTTCAGGGCTTTCGAGGTCTCAGTCTCCCGAGCCCCTAGACATGGACTACACAGACTATTGGTCTCAAGAGACGCGATAAGAACTTATTGGAAATGTAATGTCACTAAAAAGGTGTGATGGGTAGCTCTTTCGGGGCGACAGACTCAGTAAAACACAGGTTTGAAGTAAAAAATAAATCTATTAATTTAGTATATCTACAATAAATAAAAATAAAAGGAATTCTACGTTGTATACTTATACAATGAATAAAACTAAAACGAATTCTACTGGATCCCGTGATGAACGAAGTCCTCGGCGAACGTCTATAAAAGAAAAGAAATTAATTAGTACTACTAATAAGAACGAAATGGGGGAAATCGATCGCGCGCAGATTTATACTCGCTTTCGCTTCAATTCAGCGAAAGCTCCGAATATGCTCGCAAAACAAAATATTTAGCTGTGCAGACCCATGGCAATGTTCAATACACAATGCCGACGGGTTCCGCTTGGCTAAGGACAGAATATGATCCTCAATACGGAAATCTCTCTGTCCCGGTTGGTTCTGTGCAGATCCGCGGTAATGCTCAATACGCAACACCGATGGGTTCCGCTTGGTTAGGGACAGAGTACGATCCTCAATACGGAACTCTCTCTGTCCAGAATGGCTCGCAGGTTCACTACACCGGCGAGTCAGGGAGCCTAGAGCGCTAGCTACAAGACTGTCTAATTCCGCTATTCACACGCCTTAAATAGCCGTTTGAATCCCACTACGCCGTCACGTTGTAGAAGTGGATGCGCAAATATTGACACTCCCACGGTTCGAACTGGTAAACGATCAGAGCATCGTTACAAAGGTATCAAGCATTACAACGCAGCCTACATTTTGTCAGCAATGAGAAGTTAAATATTGACAGATATTTCAAAATAAAGCCTATTTTAGATCGTGTACGAAAAAACTGTCTCACAATTGAATCTTCTTCTTCTTCTTATGCCGTCCACATTAACGGAGGTTGGCGACCACATTTTTAAAAGCTTCTCTGTCTTTTGCAACGTGGAATAATTCGTCTACAGTCATGTTTGTCCAGTCTCGAATATTTCGCAGCCATGACTTCCTCTTTCTACATATTCCCTATTTGCCATCGACTCTACCCTACTTGATGACCTGCAGAAGACTATTGAATCAGAGTCTAGATGTTCAGTGAATAATATGTTGGTCCCATTCAAGTGGAAAAAGTCATGCTAGAGAAGACAAGGTGTAAAGAACAAACCAAAAAAAATAAGGTTTTAAAATGAGGAAAATAACATGGAATTTGGGACAAAATGTGTTTTAGCACTATGTTCAACAATCCGAAATAAACCTTTATCGACGGTTTATTTCGATAATTATTTTACAAGTTTAGAACTTATTACATATATTCGAAGTGAATTTGAAATATTTTCTTTGGGAGCTGTTAGGAAAGACAGACTACGGGGTTGCTCACTTGAATCTGATAAGAAAATAAACAAAGATGGATGAGGTTCTTTTGACCAAAGAGTAGACAAGGATGGTCGCATTGCCGTTGTAAAGTGGTACGATAACAAGTCCGTAATCTAATGTAGTTCTTACG
Organism: Diabrotica undecimpunctata; assembly: GCF_040954645.1. Lineage (NCBI taxonomy): Eukaryota > Metazoa > Arthropoda > Insecta > Coleoptera > Chrysomelidae > Diabrotica > Diabrotica undecimpunctata. Next base: position 2,742,424 of record NC_092811.1, read on the forward strand.
TAGGCTCCATTCCAATGGCAACCATACAAAGATTCTACAAAACGAAAAACAGGAAAATCCACATGCCCACAGTTAATAAAATACTATAACAGTCATATGGGTGGTATGGATTTGCCAGACATGTTGATTGCTCTATACCGAATACGCTTCAAAACACATAGATGGTATATGGGTATTTGTTGTTAAATTATAGACATATCCAATAATAATGCTTGGCTACTATAGAAACGTGATGCAAGCATTCTACAAGAAGATAAAAAACAGTCATTCCTTTGAAACAATTTAGAATTAAACTATGTACTGTGTTTAATACATAACAGGAATTGTTTTATGGAGTTTCCCATTAATAAATAAATATTTTTGATTAAATTTTGATAGTTCTCATTCATATTACTCGGCCTTCATAATTTGGCAATGTATCATATGCTATAAAAACCTATTTTTCGGTCTATTTGGCGATGTGTACTCTGGTATGCAATCCAAATTGTTGACATACAAATGTCATTTTTTTTTTGTTGTTATAGAATATTTATATGATGCCCAAACAGCCAAAATACCAATTTTCAGATTTTTATATTCAAAATTAACCTTTTGCCAAGTTAAGGTTGATAAAAATTGCGTTTTAGTGTATTGTTAATAAAAAATACTTATTTATAATAACTAATACATCACCTTTCAACTTGCAAAACGGAAAATTCCATGTGGAATAATTATTGAAAGCAAAGGGATTTTAAAATTGCCGGACTTTTTCGTTGTTTGCTGTATATCAGCTGATTCGGCCGTTTCGACAATCCGAGTAATTATCATTCGCTATGAAAAGCCCGCTAGATAACTGGGATAATCTGTGAAAATGGTGGAAAATCCGCTTGATGTCCATCAGAGTTTAGCAACATCCATTACCACCTATTTTAAAGGAAATTCATTTGAAGTTTCCGCTATTGTTTGGCTCAGCTTTAAATAAATCCCCGAATAAACCTATTTACAGTATTTGCTCAACGAGTAATTGATTTACACTGAATTTGATGGTTTTGCTGATTTCTAATGAAAATTGTGTAAGTTTTTAATGGTAATGTTTGCCATTCTGTCAAATTTTTGTGAAAAAATACTATATTAATAAAATTTATACAATAATATGTCTAAGATAATGAATAACGATAAAAGAAGTGGAACGTCATGGAAAATCAAGGCCCCAAAACTATAAACACTGTAAAGAAGCTGTATAGAGGTACAACGAGATACATTAAAGTCTGAGGCAAATTAAGTGGCAAAAATACCATCAACAAGGGTATAAAGCAAGGCTGCTGCATACAGTACATTCAACCAACTTACACATATAAACAATTAACGGAATTCGCAGAACATCTTTCGTTGTAGTAAAAGGCACGGTTAACTGCACTGGAGTCCTCCATAATATTTTACACTTTGTAGGAAACACATTAATTTGTTTATGTACGATTTCCAACCATTTCTAAACTTCAAATATATTTAAATTACAATAGGCATTCCTAATGATCATTAGCCTAATTTGCTTAATATGCTTAGGATCTTTTTAAGCGATTATATTATATCTTACTTCTCAAGCACAACGGTTAGAAAGTTTCTGTCATTAATCTAAACTCAGTATATTGTAATTCAAACGTGTAGTTTCAAGTGACCATCGTGTGTAGCGTTCTGCACATACGATTACCTCAATATAACAATTGGGGTCATCAGAAAGAGAAGAGAAGATATTATGTTTAATCTAGAACTCGCTGGTTTCTCCCTTTCGCATTGAGTATGTATATTAAAATAGAAAAATGAAAGCCAGATGACTATATAAAACTCTAATTAAAAAGAAGTGAAATCAAACATAAATATACATAACCAAACATACAACTAAACAAGAGCTTATACACACTTAAATATAAGTCAATACGAAACGACACCAAAAAGTAATTACTATTTAAATGGGAATAAGCCACGATTAAAGGTTAAAATACGTTTATTGACGTTTCAATTTCCACTTCCGAAATCATTCCGAAGCAACCAATATCTTTCACTGTTCCTCATGATATTATCGAGGTATGCGATTTGGCCGTTTTTATTGTGGTTAACAGCTCTTTTTCTTTTTGTATTCTTAATAAAACATTCTGATTAGTATGGTGGTCGATAATGGATATCTTCAAGATTCGACAATCAAGCCACATTTCGAAAGCCGCAATTTTCTTACAGGAAGCTTTTGTGAAAGACCACGACTCCGTACAATGATGTAGAAAAGATATAATATCGTAGTAATAATAATAAATGATTTTTATGGGTACTGATAAATCATGCCATTTGAATAGTTTAGAGATTTGATTTGAATTAAAATAGCTGTTCCTTCTTATAGCGGCTTCCCACGATCGACGATTCTACAGATCATCGCGTACACTCGATGAGTACGGACAGCAACGCACAGCAGGCAGAGCTCTTCCTACGTCCGTGACAGTCTGTTTAGGTCCGTGAGAGTAGTGTTTGTATATATATTTAGGGATTCTACAGTATTAACTGCCTTTCCTCCCTCAACCGTTTCCATCTCTCTCTCTCTCTCTCTCTGTTGTTCCATTCTCCATCGTTTAGGCCTCTCTTACTCATGGCGTCGTCTACTTCGTTCCTTCAGGATTTTCGGGGTCGTCCTCTTTTCCTCCTTCCTATGGGGCTCCATTCGGTTATTCTCTTTATCCATCTGCATAGTTCTTCTTACATGTCTATACCACTTTAGTTTTTTTTGTTCTATATATGTTAGTATGTCTGTTTCTATTGACTATCTTTGCTTTATTTCGTCATTACTTCTCCTATCCATTCTTGTTACTCTGCAGCATCTTCGCAGGCATTCCATCTCTGTTGCTACTATCTTACTGCTGTTTTTCTTATTTATAATCCAATTTTTAGCCCCATATGTCATAATACTTCGCACTAATGTTTTAAAAATCTGTGTTTTTGTCTTCATATTTAGGTGTCTATCCCACCATACTGAGTTAAGTTGTCGAATTGCTGTTCTTGTTTGTCCTAATCTTTGTATAATTTCTTCCTCTGTTGTTGCCTTTTTCGTGATTATAAACCCCAATTATTTGAATTTATCCTTTCCTTTAATTGGTACGTTGTCATCAATCTGTAGTTCTTCTATGTCTTCTTCATTTGTAGATACTCTGTTTTCGCGAGGTTAATATCTAGGCCAGCCTTGGTATATTCTTCTTGTAGTATCTTCATCATGTAGCTGAGGTCGTCTTGGTCTTGTGCAATCACTACTTGACCGTCTGCAAACCTTAACGTATATAGGTATTCGTTCCGTACCGGTACTCCCATGCCTTCGCATTTTCTTTTCCATGTAGTCAAGGCTTTCTCTAAGTATATTTTGAATAGGTTGGAGACGTGAAACAACCCTGCAGGAGCACTTTTGTTGTGGTGAAGTCTCCTATGATTCTTGTTCCCATTTTAATGGACACTGTATTTTCTTTATACAGAGCTTTTGTAGCTTCTATGAGTTCCTTCCGTATTTCTAATTTGTACATTGCGTCCCATAGTTTTGACCTTGGTACAGAGTCATACGCCTTTCTCAGGTCCACAAATGCCAAGTGTGTATCTCTATTTTTTGCTTTTTTTCAGTTGTTCCAGTGTGTGTTGACAGTAGTGTTTGATTTAACTTTATTTCAAATTGCCAAGTGACAGAGAACGTATCGTTGCTGCAGCTGCGGTATTAATTAGTAATTACCATATTATGCGATCTAGTAACAAAGAAAAGAAACCACGCCGCTGGTGGATATTTAAAAAATCAAAATTAACTTCGTTTGTCTATTCCATTTTTTAGCAAAAAACTTATAAAAAAAACTGCAAAACAACTTTGACAATACTACAGACAACTACTCCTATTCAAACACGGACGCGCTCGGATCGCGTCGCACGGGCATGTACCGCACCTTTGATGTTACCGACTCTCAATGGATACGACGCACCAGCACAGACGTACCTGTGCTACCACGGACGAGACATTTCTCACGGTGCGTGGGTGCGAGCTGGTCCGCGTCCGTTCACAATATCGCCGATTGTGGGAAGCCGCTTTTAGAGATCATCATACATTTTGTTTTCGTAACGTTTAGCCCATATCTCTGACTTATTTTTTCTTGAAAGATTTCCTCAAGGTATATGTTGAACAACAGGAGCGATAGTATACGTGCCAGTCGGAGCCCACGTTTGATTTTTATATCATCGGATTCTCCTACCTCTGTGCGGGTAGACGATGTTTGATTTCAGTAAAGATTGCTAATAATTCTCAGATCACAGGTGTTTATTTCAACATTTGTTAATATCTCCATCAGCTTGTCGAGTTAAACAATATATGTTGAGTTATATAGTATTTATTCCTTTTAATCTGCAACGCCATATACAAGAGAATACAATGGCATTTCGTATCTCATAATTAGACTTCGGCAAATATGCATATTGCATATTTTGCATATTGTGCATATTTTATGCAAATATTTCATATTTTGGCATATTTGTATAAAAGTTTGCATAAAGTGCATAAAAGTTCAGATTTTTATACTGTATTTGAAAATTTTTAAACATACCAATTTATTTCAATTCTTGTATAAAATTTTGTAGTCATTTTAATCAAGAAATGATCTAAGTACGTAATCTCTACAGGTACAAAACATTTACAATTTCAAAGAAGATCAATTTAAGTAGCCCTCAACATTCTTAGAAAGTCTCGGTCACTGAGGCATTCAGTTATTGGATAATCGCTAAGGGTTCGCTCATTTGCATTTTATGATCTAATCCCCAAATCTATCTACAATTTATTGTATCTTAACAGCAGGTAAACGGCTAATAGTTTTGTTCCTAATTTAGGGATTTTCCAAAATCTCCCAGTTTATTGAATTAGGTACCTAAACATTTCTAATTTGATGCTCAGATTTTAAAGCGTAAACACTCGTTGTGCGTAACAAAAAGGAAGATTGTGATTTTATAATGCCTAAAACAACCAGTGCTTCAACTTGGATTAAACCTTATAAAGAGCTGTCTATGGATATGGGAAAAATCTACTGTTCAGTCTGTGGCAAAATTGTAAGTATCTAATATTTTCTATTAAATATCTAATATTTCATACATACAGGGTGTTTCCAAATGACACTTACAACGTTTGACTGTAGATACTTCTCGAAAAATTGAACAAAACGATATAGTTAATGAGGGGTCAAACTTATTTACTTTTCGAGATACAGGGTGTTAAAATTAAAAAAAATTAAATTCTTTTAGTTAATAACAACAATAACTTTAAAACCAATAAAAGTATTTACTTGAAATTTAGTACTCGTAGGTTGTTTTTAAATGAAAAATAGCTTCCTTTAGTGAGAAAAAATTGTCCATGGTACAATACAATGGTGTGTATTTAGAAAAATTTTTCACCTTTACTTTTTTTTATGAAGTCAGCTATTCTAAAACACAATTATTTTTATTGTAATTGAATTAACAAAAAAAAAAACTTTTGCTGAATTTTAAAATAAGTTATATGATGTACTAATGGTTAGTAACAAAAACTAATTTGTGGATTAATACTGCATTTAAAACACTTAGCGAGTGTTTTTTTTTTCCAAACCAGTTATTTGATTAACCAAAAACACCTTGTATATTTTTATATTTTAAAGGTTGGGTTAAAATAAAGGTTTTTATTTTTATTTATAGATAGCATGTGAGAAGAAATTTCAGATAGACCAACATGTGAGAACTGCTTCACAAATTGCAAAAAAAGGAAAAATAGGAGGAAAACATCAAACTTCAATGGCTATATGTTTCCAATCTACTTCAAAAAAATTAGATGAGCAAGAAACTTTTAATGAAGACTTGTGTCGCGCATTAGTGTCTGCAAACATACCGCTTTCAAAATTAGCAAATGTAAATTTTAGTTCGTTTCTAAAAAAATATTGCAAACTTAATGTTCCAAGTGATCGGTCTCTAAGAAGAAATAATGTGAACGGGCTATACTCGTCGGTGTTAATTAATATTAAGGAAGAAATTGCAGATAATTATTTTTACATATCTGTAGACGAAACCACTGATTCCTCAGGAAAGTATATTGCTCATTTATTGATTGGTGTTCTTAAAGAAGATACCTTACCAAAATCTCATCTTATTTCATGCCAGCAACTTGAGAAAACAAATGCTTTAACAATTTCGCGTTTTATACAAGAAACATTAGCAACTTTTTTTCTTCCGACAACTATTCCTTCTAATAAATTACTGCTTATTTTATCGGATGCTGCTCCTTATATGGTGAAAGCAGGACAAAATTTAAAAATATTTTTCCCAGATTTAATACATGTTACTTGTGTAGCGCATGGATTAAACAGAGTTGCAGAGGAAATACGAAAAAAGTTTCCTCTTGTAAATACCATGATATCCAGTGTCAAAAAAGTATTTCTTACATCTCCTATAAGAATTCAACTTTATAAAGAAATGCTACCTAACATTCCTCTTCCACCACAACCTATTTTAACGCGATGGGGAACATGGTTAGAAGCAGCTAATTTTTATGCAGATCATTTTGTTAAAATAAAGAACATAATTGATACGTTAACAGATGAAAGTTCCCAATCTCTTTTGGATTCTAAACAAACTTTTCAGAGTAACTTGCTTCAACAAGAACTTTCATTTATAAAATCAAATTTTAGTTTTGTTCAAAAAACAATTACTCAGAATCACCAAAACTGGCATTGTTCGAAAGTACAGCATTAATAAAAGAATTTGCGTCATGTTGTCGGAACGTTAGAGGTAATATTGGAAAAGATATTTTAAAACAATTTGAAGCTACTATGGAAAAAAATAAAGGTTACCATATTCTTTCTGAAGTAGTCAGTGTTCTAGCTGGAAATATTTCGGAAACAATTAATTTAGAACCAAATGTTTTGGTTAGTTTGAAAAATGCTCCCGTTACATCAGTTGATGTTGAACGAAGTTTTTCCATATATAAATATATGTACTCAGACAGAAGCCACAAGTTTTTGTTAGAAAATTTTGAACACCACTTGGTCATTTATTGTTACCATAATTCTAAATAAGTTTATTCATACTTAAAAATGATGTAGTTACTTAAAATAAATGTAAATCTTAATGAATAGTAGGAAATATTTAGTTATGTACACTTTTTTTTTAAATAAAATTGTTACTATTTTACGATTTTTTTATTTATTTGTATGCATATTTTGTAAAATATTTGCATATTTTCGGGTAAACACGTGCATATTTATGCGCATATTTTCTACATTTTTATTTGCATATTTGCCAAAGTCTACTCATAATCCTACAATTACAAGTTTATTAATTTTAATTTAAAAATGACACCTTGTTGCACCACTTTTTCGCAACCCGTATAGTTGGTTAGGAACCTATCGTTCTAATCTATACAGCAATTTTATCTGTCAAACTTTCCTATATAATAATGAGTTAATAAATTAGAATAGATAAATAAATGCCTATCGTCTAAATTAATTACCCTAACAGGATTTTTCTCCTATCTATCATTGTTGTCAGAACTCAGTGAAATGAATCTATGACTATAATTTTTGCAACAAAGATAAATTTTTTTTAAATTGTTGCTATTGCATCTGTGTTAGTTTATTAATTATTACGTGATATTAAGTGATAATATTTGTGCCGATTCATTCAACAATAGCACGCGTTTCGTTAATAAATTACTATGATACAATATTATAATGTAGTCATTTATTAGTATTTTTTTTTAAACTACCAACCAACACATTTTTATACAAATAGACTACATTCACGATGATTCTGTGATGACGCAATTTTTTAACAGTTATAATTATATTTACTTTTCTAAATTTAGAAATACTTGATTTATAGTGAAATTCGTTTATTGTTATTATTAAATTTCAATATCGCTAGTTGTATAAAAACAAAATTGGCATCATGTGCTTTTAGACAAGGCCAAAAACTAAACACGAGGTCATAATTGAAAATATCTATTATTATAATCTACCTAAAGGAAGAAAGAATTGTTATCTTCACAGTGTTTATTCAATCAATCAATCAATCAATCAATAATGTCTTTTTATTTCCCATTAAAAAAAAATACAATTTTCTCTTTTAGTGACATTTGTTCTCCTTGGCACGTGCCATCAGGAGGGTTGGCAAACTAATATTATTCCCTAATTAATATACAAAAAATTACACTAAGGCTCATTATATCTAACAAGTTCATTAAAATTAATAAAAAATTAATTAAGTAAATATTCATATCAATGTAAGTAATAAACTAAATGTGTATATCTTACTAATTAGCACTTCGCCCTAGACTAAACAGTAATAACAAAGTATAACAGTAAGGTATATATTGCATTTAAAATGATTAAATGTGTCCCTTAGAGGGGGTGAAAGCTGTTGATATAATAATAATAATAACAAGATAGTCAAGATAGACAAGACAGATAAAAAGATAATAGCTATTCGCAAACAAATTATTAATACTAATTTTAATATTTTAATACTATTGAAATAACACCATGCTAATAGATTTAATAATTAAATAGGCTCACTAACTCATACCTATACGCCCATGCTTCCCTACAATAACCTGCTAACTCAGCCTTTCCCTGTCTCATCATTGTAACTACTTCCACTCTACTAAGTTCATGTCTACCCAACCACTTTAACCTAACATGTCAACACCGAACATTTTCCCAAAAAATATATCACATCTTAACTTTCCTTCATGTTACACATTGAGCAATTCCTTCTTTCATCATTTCTGCCAGGTCGATCATTCAAGTATAGAACTCCACATCTTAATTTGAAGAGCCATCGAATGTCCCCAAAATTTTCCATTTCCAGTAGATAATGCATGTTTACTCCTTCTTCTCGCAGTTCTTTGTAGTGTCCACAAAAATTTGATTCGAGTGCCCTATTCTCAGCCTGACGCTGTATCTCCTCCTTCTTTTTTTCTATCATATTTTCAATCATACTAGGCCAGCTTTCTCTCCATTCCCATTCACACCTTACCTCAATTCCAAATTTGTCTCCCATGCTCATCCAATCTTTCCACCAGCCACACCTTGCTCTTATCATTTCTTTCAAAAGAAATTTTGGCAACCTATCACTCGAATATCCTAGTATTTTTTTAAAATATTTTTCATGTAAATTCATTGTATATAGGCTGACTCTAGCAATACCTGTCTCCAAATCTAACATAAAGTTAGGACAATACCTTGGACAAGAGAACATTTTTTTTTATATAAAATCTTCTGATTATTTCCACCTCATCGTACTCAAAAAGACCCCATACCTGAGACCCATAAGTCAAAATTGATCTTATCACCGACTCATACACTGTTACTTTAGCCAAAAAGGGTATATCAGTCTTAGACACTAACCTACTCCAAGCCGTGTGAATCGCTACTTTTGCCAAACTCTGGCGCTTTTTTAGATGAGCTTTAAACGACAACTTGGGTGTTAGTATCATTCCCAAATAATTATAGTTATTCACTACCTCTAATACTCGATCATTCAGCTTCCAAGACATAGCTTCCACAGTGTTTATTAAAATACTATGACATTTTTGAACTACAATAAAGGATCTTGAAGGTTATTTATTCCAAGAAAAATAATTTTGAACAGTTGTTAATGCTTCTGTGAATTTCTTTGTAATGATAAAAACTTTACATTTTCATGTATTATCTACAAATAATACTGTTTCTCCTAATAGTAAAAGAAAACAAGCCTATTCTTATTCAATGTATTAGATTTTAATGAACTAAGGTATCAAAGATTTAACAAGGAAAATGCAAATAAAAATTAATTTAATTATGCTCCCCCACCCCCAAGATGAAGATTTTTATGAAATATTAGAAGATCTTTCCAGTTCAGAGCGCAAGAAAACACGCATAAAATAAATAATAATTATTAACTAAATTCTATAAATATACTAATAAAGGAATACTAATAAACGGTGAATGGTTAAACAGCATTAGATATGCGGATGACACTATAGTTTTTGTCGATAATCTGAATGACTAACAGATATTAACAAATCGCATAACAGAAGTCAGCAACAGATAGGGACTAGCTCTTAACATAAAGAAAACCAAATTTATGAAAATTAGTAAAAAACCAATACTAAACGCTCAACTTACAATCAACCAACAGAATATCGAAAGAGTCTAGCAATATACATATCTAGGCACCAATTTTCGTCTTTCAAACAATACATTGCCGAAGATTTTATACGCAGATGTTAACAGAGTAATGCCTCTATAGTTCTTACACTTCAGTTGATCACCCTTTTTATGTAACGGAGATATTGTTCCCTTTAGTCACTCTTCTGGTACTAATTCATTCTGCCAAGTACTATTAGTTTAGGGATTGCTCCAAAAGTTGATCACCACCATTTTTATACATTTCCGAGCAGATTTCATCGATTCCTGGGGCGTTTGTCTATGTTGTAACCTCCTTCCATATCGTTTATATTTAGATGTTCGCTGAAATGTTGTGCTGATCTGTTAAGAGAGTTTTTATCATGTAGAATTTCAACATTAGTGTCAACAAATTTTTAATCGTAGTTTAAATTCTCGACGACTATTTTTTAAGGATATGTAGGATTTTCTCGTTTCATTTTTATCGAATAAACTTTGTACCTCATTGAGAGTGTTCTGATCGTATTCCGTCTTCTTACGTCGATGGATATGTTTATCCTCTCTTCTAAGACGTCTATGCTCTTCTTTTTTCTCCGTGTGCAACCTGCGTCGATGGTTTTTTGATATGCTGCATTCTTTCTATTTGTGGCCATTTCGCACTCATGATCAAACCAATGATTTCTTTTTTCTGACTTTATAACCAATATTTTCACCTACAACAGTTGTTTAAAAGAAAGGCGATCAAATTCTGCCATTTCTATAGTTTGTTCAAATTGTTTTTGTACAATATTGATAGCATAATTGATGGATTCGACCGTTACTTGATGGAAATTCATTTTATGTAACAATAAAACACTGAAAACTTTGTTTTCAAAACTTCCACAAAATTTATTTTAAATTCTTATCACTACAGCTGTTTCGGCTGATTGCTTTTCTCAAGTGATCTGTTTTTGGCATGGGTTTACACTTTATAGTCTCTAATAAAATAGGTTGAGGAGGGGAGAACTGTTTGTCTCAAGCTGGCCATTCAGAATTATATTTGTGTTTTTTAATTTGTTGATTTCCATAGATTCTAACAAAGATAGCTTAAGGCCTTTATTTTGAATGTGTAGAATTTTAAAATTGTCATTAAAAGAATGATTGTGATCTAGAAGGTGAAGTGCGTATGTAGAATCTGTTTTTCTATTATTGAAAGCCCTTTTATGTTCTGCTATTCGTTTGTTAAAATTTCTACCTGTTTGACCAATGTAAGTTTTTGGGCAGTCGCCACATTTAAGTTTGTACACACCACTGTGTAAGTGTTTTTTATGTTGGCTCTTATTGTTTTTAATATATTTGCCTAGGTTGTTATTTGTTCTGAAAGCTGGTGTTATTCCTTTCTTTTTTATGTCTTTGGCTATTTTTGTTGATATTTTGCCTGTATATGTAATCGAGCAGAAGGTACTGGGTTTTTTCTCTGGTGGTGGAAATACTAAGTTCAGGGCTTTCTTGTGTAGTTATTGATTTAACATTTTATTAATTGTTTGTTCGTTGTATCCATTGTTTACTGCTATTTGCTTAATGATATTTAATTCTGTCTCAAAATTGTATTTTGACATAGGAATTGCTGTTAATCTATGTAACATACTATGATAGGCTGCCAGTTTATGTTGTGTGGGATGGGATGATGAATTGTGAATAGTCGTGTCAGTATAGGTAGGTTTATGAAATATGGAGAAGTCATGTTTGTTTTTAAGTCTGGTAATTTTTAAATCTAAAAAATTTATGGATTGATTTTGTTCTGTTTCTATTGTAAATTCAATATGACTATGAAGAGAATTAATATACGATAAAAATTGGTCGAGTTGCCTGTTAGTTCCTGTGAAACATACCAGTACGTCGTCTACGTATCTCCACCAATATAAAAACTGTTTGAATATGGGATGTTTTAAATTCTTTGTCTCTAGATGATCCATAAAAATATCTGATAGCAATGGGCTTAGAGGATTGCCCATTATAAGTCCTGCACTGTTATTTGTATATAATTCATTATTAAATTCAAAGTAGTCTTGGTTTATGCAAACTTCAAGATGAATAGGCAATAATGAATTATATACAAATAACAGTGCAGGACTTATAATGGGCAATCCTCTAAGCCCATTGCTATCAGATATTTTTATGGATCATCTAGAGACAAAGATTTCAAAACATCCCATATTCAAACAGTTTTTATATTGGTGGAGATACGTAGACGACGTACTGGTATGTTTCACAGGAACTAACAGGCAACTCGACCAATTTTTATCGTATATTAATTCTCTTCATAGTCATATTGAATTTACAATAGAAACAGAACAAAATCAATCCATAAATTTTTTAAATTTAAAAATTACCAGACTTAAAAACAAACATGACTTCTCCATATTTCATAAACCTACCCATACTGACACGACTATTCACAATTCATCATCCCATCCCACACAACATAAACTGGCAGCCTATCATAGTATGTTACATAGATTAACAGCAATTCCTATGTCAAAATACAATTTTGAGACAGAATTAAATATCATTAAGCAAATAGCAGTAAACAATGCATACAACGAACAAACAATTAATAAAATGTTAAATCAATAACTACACAAGAAAGCCCTGAACTTAGTATTTCCACCACCAGAGAAAAAACCCAGTACCTTCTGCTTGATTACATATACAGGCAAAATATCAACAAAAATAGCCAAACACATAAAAAAGAAAGGAATAGCACCAGCTTTCAGAAGAAATAACAACCTAGGCAAATATATTAAAAACAACAAGAGCCAACATAAAAAACACTTACACAGTGGTGTGTACAAACTTAAATGTGGCGACTGCCCAAAAACTTACATTGGTCAAACAGGTAGAAATTTTAATAAACGAATAGCAGAACATAAAAGGGCTTTCAATACTAGAAAAACAGATTCTACATACGCACTTCACCTTCTAGATCACAATCATTCTTTTAATGACGAATTTAAAATTCTACACATTCAAAATAAAGGCCTTAAGCTATCTTTGTTAGAATCTATGGAAATCAACAAATTAAAAAACACAGATATAATTCTGAATGACCAGCTTGAGACAAACAGTTCTCCCCTCCTCAACCTATTTCATTAGAGACTATAAAGTGTAAACCCATGCCAAAAACAGATCACTTGAGAAAGGCAATCAGCCGAAACAGCTGTAGTGATAAGAATTTAAAATAAATTTTGTAGAAGTTTTGAAAACAAAGTTTTCAGTGTTTTATTGTTACATATTGATAGCACTTTATTTAGATTTGATTCTGTCGGAAATTGTCGATGTATCGATCTTACTGTGACACAAAAGAAAAATTATATTCCCTTGTCGTTCGGTGCACTATATGACATTTTAAAATCCACTATCGGCCTTCTTCTTTCCCATAAATTCATATATAAAGTTAGCAAGAGTTATGGCGATACGAACTCTCTCGCTCTCACTCGCTGTCGTTTCCCTGACATTTGTTTAGATTTAGCATTCGTGTCGAAAATGTCACCTCGTCCGTATATATATTTTCGGCGGTGTGGTTTTTGTATCTGGGTCGCCTCGGCCTCGTCGAAATGCAGCCAGGACCAACGTATGGAGCCCTAAAATGCTTGGGATTTGATTTATTTAAATATATGCATTTCCCTATTTTTTCCGTATATCAAACTATAAATGAATATTTAACTCTGCGTTATATTTACAGAAAAACCGGCTTTGACTTATATGCTTTATGTCAAATTTATCTCAAAAAAATAGTTCTAATAAAAATATATCTCTTTATGGTCATTCATTAATATCTATTGTTAATATTATTCTAAAGCAATTTTCTTATGTCACCTTAATGCAATTTACTATTTATTAAGGCAAAATTTTACTTTAAAAATTTCTTTTCGTTTCTCAACGTTCTTAAATTTTTTTTTAACTTCACATTTACAATCTGTAGTAATATTACAATAAGTACATTGTTTATAAATGTTTAAGAAGATTATATACATGGAAAGCACCTGGAGATAATCAAAACCAAATAATAAGAAGCCAGGTTAATTATATATTAATTGACAAGCGTTATAGAAATGGAATCAGGACAGTTAAAACATATCCCGGGATGGACATCGGTTCCGACCACAATCCTGTTATTGGTAAAATCTCAATTGAACTAAAGATAATCAAACGCAGAAAGAAAATAAAACCCACTCTCAAAAAACTTAAAGATCCAGCAGTACAAGCAGACATAGAGAAAATACTCAATGATACACTCAAAGAAAAATTCAGTGAAGCACCCGCGGTAGCAGAAGAATCAGTAGAAAGTATTGGGCATACCTTCAAAACAACAATCGAAACTATACAAACAGAACAACTACAAGACAACACAAGAAAAATAAAGAATACATGGATGACAGAAGAATTCCTAGAACTGATGGACGTAAGAAGATCTTACAAAAACCGCAATGAAGTAAAATATAAAGAAACCCAGAGAACCATCCGAAACAAAATCAGGAAAGCCAAAGAAGAACGGATGAACAGCAGATGTGAGGAACTGAGGGAATTACTAAAAAAACATGACTACTTTAATGCAAACAAAAAGATAAAGGCAGTCACAAAGAGGAAGAAAAAATTTACTACGAAAGGCCTCAGATCCAGATGAGATATATGTAGAGATGATAAAACTTATTAATGAAGAAAATCTTCAGTCCTTAACACTACTATTTAACAAAATATATTCCACTGGAATCTTCCCAGAAGACTGGCTTAGATCGACATTTATACCTACACCCAAAAAAATAAAGCAAATAGCTGCTCACAGTTCAGATTAATTAGCCTGATGAGCCATTTTCTAAAAATTTTACTCAAAATTGTACATCAACGTATATACAGAGAATGCGAAAGAAATCTGAGCGACAATCAATTTGGATTTCGTATGGGGCTTGGTACGAGGGAGGTATTATTTGGCCTCCAGATATTACTACAAAAATGCCGAGATCAACGAAAAGACGTGTTTATTTGTTTTATCGACTACGAAAAAGCGTTTGATTGAGTAAAACACACAGATCTCAAAGAAACCCTAATACAACATGGTATAGACCATAACACGATGGCCCTTATTAAAAACCTATATTGGGATCAAATGGCGTCGATTAAAATAGACAATTGTATGACAGCAGAAATGTCAATAAAAAGAGTTCATCAAGGATGTGTACTTTCCCCACTATTGTTTAATATAGATATAGAATATAATGCCCTAGAAAATATTAAAGAAGCAATAAAAATCGACAGCGTTGAGAGTTTGAAACGACTTTTGAATGCCATAACCAGAGAGGAAGATAGATTGGAGCTGAATATAAACACAAATAAAACAAAAGTAATGGCCGTTACACGTGCACCAAATGCCGACATTAATTCCTCTCGGCTCTCTGAATCACAAGTATGAGACGTATAGAAGCCTTTAAGATGTAGGTTTTTCGAAGGATGCTGAAAAGCTCTTGGACAGAGCACGTGACCACCAACGAGGTGCTGAGAAGAATGGGGACTGAGAGAGAACTCCTAATTATTGTAAAAACCAGACAAACGAGTTATCTAGGACATATTTACAGAGGAGAAAAATACAACTTCCTACGACTGATAATGGAGGGGGAAGTGGAAGGAAGAAGAGGTCCAGGAAGAAGAAAATGCTCCTGGTTGAAAAATGTAAAAAACTGGACAGGCATGGATACGCATTCGATACTAAGAACAGCCCAAGATAGAGAGCAATTTGCTGTAGTTATTGCCAACCTTCGGTAATGAAGAGGGCACCTTAAGAAGAAAATTGTTTCATATGCTTTTTAGCTCGTATTTGCCTTATGCTTCAGCATGAAAAAGAAAGAATATTCTCAAACAAAATTATACAAATAGAGCACGGGCACGTTTCAATTGAAACTATAATTAATTCCTGTCAAAAATAGTATACAATATAAAAATGCCACAAGAAAATAATTTTAGAAATGTACTAAAAATAGAATTAAATGATTTCAATAAAACGTCAAAAATTTTTATTAAACCCTCAATGGAATTTCATCTTTATAAAATTCTCTTTTATAAGCTACTTTTCGCAAACTTATTTGTTTTGGCTTATTTCGTATTATGGACTTTTTGCTTGTTCGTTACAAAGTATCGTTAAAAACATAAATAAGAAATAACTTTTTCCCCTCGATATAAAAATACTCTCCTCCTAACATTTGATCAATAATTTATATGGGTGGCTAATAGACCTCTCAGAAGCAGAAATGATTATAAATCGTTTCCGATATTCAGTAATCATTTTTAAGATTATAGACTCACATTCACGATCTGTTCGGTGCCAGGGGTGGATCCGTTGTAATTTTTTCAGGAAAAAATCGCCTGATCTACAAGCATTTGACATACCTGTGTAGAGGTTATTGCTCAAAAACCATCGAGTCTTAGGTAAAAATGTTGATAATGTATTTCACGATTATACAAATAGCGATTTTTTAGTTGAAAAACTCCACTGAACAAGGTGTTTTTTTAAAATAGAACAGTTATTTTGTATTTTCGTTTCAAATAATCCACAAGTGATTATATCTCTATCATATCTTTTACCTAAGGAGTTGTCATTTAAAAGTTTTCTTGCAATTTTGATCCTTGCTTTAATAATATCTGTGTTTAAATTTTCTTCTTCTTCCTGTGATTAAATTTTCTTCTTCTTCCTGTGATTTTTATTGGCAATTGTTTCAATGTCGATTCCAATACTATATAGAGCACTTTTTCTAGGCTATTTTCGATTGGTCTCATTCACTTTCAGAGATCTGTTATCTGCAAATCTTTATAAATCTGGATTGCATCTTATTTCCCTTCTTCTCCTTAAAGTGCCGCCTCCCGATCGGAGGTTGGATATCATCATCACTATCTTTACTCTATCTACTGCTGCTCTGAAGAGTTCTATAGAACTGCATTTAAACCAGTCCCTTAAATTCTTCAACCATGACACTCTCCTTCTTCCTATACTCCTTCCTCCTCTTATCTTTCCCTGTATTATCAGCCTTAGCAGTTCATATCGCTGTTCCCTCATTACGTGTCCCAGATATTGTAACTTTCTTATTTTTATTGTGTTTATTATTTCGCATTCTTTGCCCATTTCTCGCAATACCTCCGTGTTAGTTTTCTTCTGTGGCCATGCTATTCTAAGCATCCTCCTGTAACACCATATTTTAAAGTACTGTAACTTATTTATGGGTTCTTGCTTTAATGTCTAGCTGTCAAATCCATATTGCAGTATTGAAAACACGTACCATCTCAGTGCTCTTACTCTCAGTTCTAATCTAAAGTCTTTGTTGCAGAGAATTGTTTTCATTTTTACAAATGCATTTCTTGCTATTTCTATCCTGGCTCATATTTCGGTTGTTTGATCATTATTGTCTGAAATCCAGGTTCCTAGGTGTTTGTATTTATTAACCCTTTCTATCGGTGCATTTCCAAAATGTATGTTTGTTGGTATATTTGTTTTCTTTGTTATTATCATATATTTGGTCTTTTTTATATTCATTTTTAGTCCATATTTTTCACAGAAACTGTTTGTTTTGCTTAGCAGTAATTGGAGTTGTTCAGCAGAGCTTGTCATAATCACTGTGTCATCTGCATATCTTATGTTGTTAATAGATCTTCCGTTAATTATTATTCCTTCAATTTGAGATAGTAATGTTTCTTCAAAAATGACTTCACTATATACATTAAATAGTAATGGGGACATAATACGTCCCTGCCTAACTCCTCTCCTAATTTCTGGACTGGGTTCGTTATCTATTATGATTTGTGCTCTTTGATTCCAGTAGAGGTTTGTTATTATTCGTAAGTCCCTATGGTCTTTGTTATTTGTCTTTAGAATTTGGACTAATTTTTCATGTCTTACCTTGTCAAATGCCTTTTCAAAATGAACGTAACAAACATGCACATCAACATTCATATCCATGCATCTTTGAGCTAACACATTAAAAGCACATAACGTTTCTTTGGTTTCTAGTCCGTTTCTGAACCCAAACTGACTATAATCTATTCCTTCTTCCAGTTCTTATTTCCCTGCATTTGGTTTATTGGTTTATTTATACTTGCTTACAAGTTTTCTCGAAAGGTCTGGTTTTTTATTTTTGGTAGATAATATTTATCTGGATTTACTTCCCATTTTATACTCTTTTCATGTTTGGATTTTTTTTATGAGTTTTATGATCGCATTGGATAATATCGACATTTTTTTTCTGACAATTCATTTTTGATTAACATTTCTATAAGCAGCACACACCAGAATTTTTTATTTGGTTATATTTCTATCAGTTCCTTGATTTTCCTTCTATTTTCTTAAGAAACACCGTTACATGTAAATGGAAGTTTTTTCGTATTTTGATTTATGTCAATCAATATTGTGGAAATCAAAAACCAGCACAACCAAACACATATACAGGGATGAGTGTCTTAAGAACCGGCAAAATAAGGCAAAAGATAGAAAACATAATACGTTGTGAAATAAAAAGAGATGCAAGTAGTAGAGGTGAGAAATTATCGATATAAACCTATAATTTACTTTACATTACATTAGATCTATCGAAAGTTTCCCACCTTTAGACGTTACCTTATGAGCTGGTTGACTTCAGTCATACTAATACGTATCACGTCTTCTTCTTCTTCTTCTTCTAATGGCGCTACAACCCTTTGTGAGTCTTGGCCTGCTTAACAATGTTCTTCCATTCTGCCCTGTCGGATACTTTCCTTCGCCACTGCCTGACGTTCATGGTTTTAAGATCCCTCTCTACGTCGTCTATCCATCTTTTACGGGGCCTTCCTCTTGTTCTGTTTCCTTGGGGCTTCCATCTCTGGACTACTTTTACAGCTCTAACAGCTCTTACAATACGTATCACGTAATGTAAGTAAAAATAGTTCAAGTACGAGTATGTTTTTATCCAAAATTAAAGTATTGATCAATAATAAACTGTGATTTGAGACGTCGCATACCCTCTTCTCAGTATAGAATTATCATAGCTTGTTATTCTGTATTTATCAAATTACTACTAATTAAACTGTTTACTTACATTTGCTTTATTGCCTTCAATCAGTTTTTACTTTAAGCGAAATTTAAAAAATGTTAATGTTCGACGTCATACTTGTAATATTATGACTGAAGTCAACTAGCTCATAAGCTAACGTCTAAAGGTGGGAAACTATCGATAGTCCTAATGTAATGTAATGTAAATTAGAGGTTTCTATCAATAATTTCCCACCTCTACTACTTTCATCTCTTTTTATTTCACAACGTATTATGGTTTCTATCTTTTGCGTTATTTTGCCGGTTGTTAAGGCACTCATCACTGTATACCAATTATTTAAAATTTAGTTCAAATTATGTTATGTTTCTACTTACAATTGTGCAGCACACATACCTGTAAAAAAAGGAAAATTGTTAAAAATTGTTAAAGCTTAATTTTTAATACATAATTATTTTCAATTTTGCTGGAAATGCCTGATTATTTCTTAAATGGATGGACCGAATTGTACAAAAATCGGAATCCGCCGTTTTGCAATCTGAAGGTTTTAAATTTGATGTTTGCAATGTTGCCAGATTTACCATTTTCTGACATCATCAATCACATAGACTACAAGTTTATGTGACATTTTTGAGGGATCATTTGACCCAGCATGAATCATATATAAATCAATACTACAACATGTAATAACAACTTTGGAAACTCTTCCTTAGGTAGGTAATAAAACCATAAAATAAAAGTAGAGTAAAATTCTCGTAGCAAAAACCAGTGATTTTTGGAATTTGTTTAAAAAATTTCTGCCCAAAAATTTTGCTTGGCACCCTCCTGATTTGTTTAAAGGTGACATTTTTTCACGGGATTCCATCAAGAAACCGAACCAGATACATGGTCCTTCGCATCCCGCTTCCGTAGGACCTCCCAACCTGGACTATATTACTTTTAAAGTCATTTAGAACCCTTTTTTTGTACTAAATTTTGTTTTTGTTGATCATTGATGTCAATATTAACAAAACATATCAATGTCGTATAGAAATTTTTGATCGTAATATACCACTTATCAGAGGGAATTTAATTTTTTCCTCGTAGCAGCCGTTAAATATGTACGGCATGTCCAAAAACTTATTTTATGCAACTAAATTTAAATCAGTGAGTTTCTTATGGGCTCAAATCATCTCCCTTGTAATATTTAAAAATCAAGGGTTGCGTTCTAGATTTCCTACACCTGTACCGACCGATATGTACATCACTGCAAAAAAAGTATTTTGAATAACGATCCGAAACTATATGTATCAATAGATTGGTAGATTAGGTTGTATTGAATGACCTCCTTGTTCACCAGATTTGAATCGTTGAGATAATATTTATTGAGGACACTTGAATAGCAGAATTTATAAAACTTAAGCAGCAAGTTTTGCAGAGCTATAAACAAGGCGAAATGTAATAAACGCATTCTACCATCGTTTAGAATACTGTAAAATTAGCAACGGATTTTAAACACTTGATTATGTAGACATTCATTTAGAAATGTAGTAAACTTTTCATTATTATGTTTAAATCTAGTTGTGCATAGTTTGAATCAAAGAATTTATTGAGACGATTAGGCGGTATTAGATTTTTGTTTTATCTTTTTAAGATATTCCTGACTACATAAAATCGAAAGTATTGTATATGGTTGAACTGACATTCAACTGGAAATTTCAATAATGTACAATATACAGTGTTATATTTAAACCGAAGTGACCAGTGTTATTAGAAAAATGGTAAATGTGGCAGAGGTTGCAAACATCAAATGTCAGATCTTCATATTGCAAAATAGTACGTTTGTCTTCCCATCCTATTTATGTTTTAGAAAACTATCGATGCATTTTATCAGTGAGTAGGTAAACAAAACATTTCAACCTTAGTGAAAGACTTGTGTTGCATAATACAGTTGAAAAACCCTAGACGCATTAGTTCGTCATTATTATTACTATATTTAGGTTTTTTATTAAATGTTTTCTTTCTGATTTAGCGTGATAATAATGTTTAGTTTTAAGTTTTCCTTAATATAATATAGTTATTCTTCTTTAAGCAACCGACACCTAAGCGTTAACCTCCGATGGCGCGCCACGAAATGCTACGTACTCTCTACGCCACTTTACGGAGTTGAAGGGTGGACGTTAACAGCAGCAACTATAAAGGAGTTAGCGGCTCTAGAAATGTGGCTGTATCGACGCATACTGAGAATACCTTGGACAGAGAGAGTGACCAACACAGAGGTATTAGGACGAATAGTAAAGAGGTGGAATTGTTAACAACTGTTAAAAGGAGGAAAGCGTCATACCTGGGCCATGTGTTTGCCATAAGTACAGTTTGCTACAGCTTATCGTGGAAGGCAAGATTGAAGATAGAAGAGGTTTGGGCAGAAAGAAGAAATCCTGACTGAGAAACTTGAGAGAATGGTTTCAAATACCAGAAGCTGCGAACATAATACATGCTGCACAAAACAGAGAAACCTATCGTTTGATGGTCGCCAACCTTTGGTAGAAGACGGCACATAAAGAAAGAAAGATTCTTCTTTTATAATACATGGATTCTAGTTTTCTATTAAGAGGTAAGTCACATATGATCATAACAGTTATGATCATCTGTGGGTCTCTGGCTGTTAATCCGGCACTACCTGGAGTCTTCTGGCCTAGTGTCGTACCCGGCAAGAATATGCCAGAGTGTCTTGCTCCATGACATTAAATGTCTCAAAAAGATTTTCTCCACATATGCCTGCCAGAATTCAATGAATATTGTTATTATAGTTGTATATTTTGAAAATTATATTGAACTGAAACCCAGCAAGAATAGTACATTATTACCTCAATTTATCGAATCGCACTCAGACACTCTCATCAGTGTTGCTGCTTTAATCACTTACATATGACATCCAAGGCGTAATTAAAAAATTAACGAAGGGTAGATAAAATAAATACACCCTTGACTGATTTATAGGATTGCACAATTCCCTTAGTTCCATCTCTGATTTTCGCGACGGATAATTTTCGCAATATCGATCTCGTGATTTGAATGAATAATTATGCACCGAAAGTGATGTGAAAAAGCAATTTAAGTTTCACATTGGAATAATTACCTGCCAATCATTTGGTTTTCCGGATCATTAGTCCTGTATTTGTTTTTGCGATAGAAAAGGGCCCACGATTCAAATCTATAACGAGATCTCGCGAATGGACTATCGGTGATTGATTTCCTTTTTCTTCCAGCTCACTCGGAAGTAAATTAAATGATACTAGGGGACTTGTTAAGTGCAATTTTTGATTACATGCTTCGGTAGTATAATTCATTTTTGTTCGAGAAGATTTTATGGTAAGGTTTTAAGTTGCTTTAAGTTAATCGTGGATTAGAAAAATAATGTTCAAGTGGAGCTGCTAAATTGAATGCACTTACTAATGTACTCACGCTATAAAGATTGATCAAAATAGTAATTATATGGGATGATAAATTGTGTATAGTCGTGTCAGTATGGGCAGGCTTATTAAATACGGAGAACTCATGTTTTTATGTCGGATAATTTTTAAATGTAGAAAATTTATGTGGAAGTGAATTAATATACGATAAGAATTGGTCAACTTGCCTGTTAGTTCCTGTAAAACATAATAGTACATCGTCCACGTATCTCCACCGATACAAAAACTGTTTGAGTATGGGATGTCTTGAAATGTTTTCAACAGTTTTCAGTGCTTTATTGTTAATTATCAGTATTTTCATCGAAAGAAGAAAATCTAAAGACCCAAAAGACCAATTGTCTTCGTTAAAGAAGATATTTTGTAGAGGGTAGAGAGTTATAAAAGATCTAGAATGTGACAGAGCTTTAAAAGATAAAGAAAGCTTTTGAAGTTGTTGTGAAGTTTTCCTCTTAGATATAGAGCTGTAAGTAATGACGAGGGAAAAAGGTTCTATTAAAACATTCCAGTAATCAAAAGCTAGTGCCAAAGTCGTTGGAACGAAGTTACATTTGTAGATTATTGCGAGATTGTATGTAGAGAAGACCTGAAGCTCATTTATCAGAGACCAGCTAAGAGACGGTCATCAAACGAAAGCAATACAATGGAACTTGAATATTACGACCTCGGTAGTTACTTCATCTTGCTTGTAACGTCAATTTTTAATACGTCCGGTCAAAAATTATTTATCGGCTAAAAGTAAAGTAAGCCTCGCCTATAGCGTCATAAAATTTTACAGTAGGTTGTCGCTTTTATTTTAAGAAGAATAAAGTGCAATGCGTTTCCGGTTTTGTGACATTGTTCCTTCCAAGAATGTGAGAAAGCCCGATTACCCCTTCTATTTACAGTTATGTAACCTTGACAGTTCTACGATTTCTCATTTATTATTGCCATCCTAACAGTCAAATTTTCTATTTTAGAACAGTCAGTTCGGTCAGAAAAGAAATTTTCGCTACCGTGAAATTTTGTGTTCGGCTCATTTTGTTTTTAGATTTTAATTTAGTTATTAACTTTTTATTTTTTAAAATGGCAAGTTGTAGTACTAAAAGAAAGGTTGTGTCTATTAAAGATAACGTGCGTATTATAAGAGCATTTGAAAGTGGTCAAAGAATTGCTGATACATGTCATTTGGACTTGTTAATTAGACTGTCGTCTCAATCCTAAAAAACAAGGACAAAATTTCAAAAGTCTTTAATGAGGAGAGAGAAGATGTCAAAAAGATTAGGAAGTTCATTCGTGGTGATGTAGATTCAGCTTAACTCAAATGGTTTAAGCAGTGTCGCAGTTCTGATATTCCTGTGTCCGGGACACTTTTAAGGGAGAAAGCTACAGAGTTCGGAAAACTGTTTGGTAAAAATTTCATATACTCTAACGGCTGGCTGGATCGGTTTAACCAGACACTCAATTTTCTTCGCGAAAATTGTTGGAGAGGCAAAATGTGTAGACGAGAACGTGACAGGTGATTGGTTACAAAATACATGGCTACAACTAAGGCAACTATACAAGGATGAAGATATCTTCAAGGGCGATGAAACTGGTGTCTTTTACAAATAAACGCCAGACAAAACTTTAAATTTCAAAAATCAAAAATGTGTCGGTGGAATAATTTCAAAGCAAAGTTTGTTTGTGCAAACATGACAGGTACAGAAAAAAGAAAGCTTTTGGTTATTAGGAAAAGTTTCTAGATGTTTCAAAAATATAAAAAAAAAATTCGTGAAATTCAAGAAGGTACTGACTTGTTCAAAGTTCGATCTTCAACTGAGACTAAGGTTTACTAAGTGCTACGTGTGGTCAGTGCTGCTATATGACGTAGAGGGCTGGACACTCAACACGAGGGATATAAACAGATTAGAAGCTTTCGAAATGTGGCTCTATCGCCGTATCCTAAAAATACCATGGACAGCGAAAATCACAAATATAGATGTCCTTAAAAGAATAAACCAAGAACGCCAACTTTTCGAAACCATCAAGAAAAGGAAAACGGCGTATCTAGGTCACATCATGCGAAATGAAAAATACCAGTTCCTCCAACTTATAATCGAGGGTAAAATTGAAGGCAAGAGAGGAATGGTACGCAAGAAAATGTCCTGGCTCCGAAAAATAAGGCAATGGACAGGGATTAACGACATGCAATCTCTGATACATATTGCAAGAAATAGAGAATTAATGGAAAATGTGATATCTGTCCACTAATGTAACATCCATTAGTGGATTTGTATCTGAAGGAGAAGAAGAAAAACACTACATGTAAACTACACATCGAACAAACCAGCATGGATGGCTTCTAATGTTCAGGATGTTGATGAGGATGATGAAATGCCTTTGTCAGAGATATAAAAATTTAATGTAAACTAGAGAGAGAAGAAGAAGAAGGCGTTGATGGTATTACAATCCAAGAAGCAATGAGAGCTGCTGAGACCATATCCAGGTTTTACCAGTTCATGGAGGCATCCACAGACTTTTTTCAGCATTAGAGAACTTTTACATACAAAATGTAGATTTCATATACATGATATGTTTTATTTCTTATTTTTTTTTATCCTATATGCAGCTGTAATAATAAATATTGCTGTAATAAAATGTTGCCTCGTTAAAATTTCATTTTTTTCTACCTCGTTTATAATTTTACTCTAATATAGCGTCTTTTTTTACTGGGCCCTTAAATGACGCTATAACCAAGTTCCACTGTATACGATTCTCTTCAATCCTACTAATACTAAAAATATTTTGCTTTTTTCTAAACGGTTAATGCAAAAAAACTAGAGTTAATAAAATAATTGTATTTTTCATTTTTCTTATTTATAAATAGTAATATTTGATTCTTAAGTGTTTTTTCTAGAGCAGTTATTAATGAACAGAGTTGGGAAAGAAGGGTTTAGAAAGAAGCTTAGAAATAATTAAAAAAAGTAACCAAAAATCTAAGTAACCAAATGAGTAGTATCAAATACGAAGAGTTTGATATAAAACTATAAAAATTCCATAAATTGCCTTTATATAATTTTAATTTGTCCCCCTAATTTATTATTTAGTAATTGACTGCCTTATTAGATATTATATGTCGAATAAAACTAACCTGCTAAAGATTTATTATAATTCAAGAAACATTAAATAAAAACATCGACCTATCAATCTTACCACTTATAATCTGTTAAATTGTATGTTTGTGGCATTTCATTTTCGATTTTTTGAGGGACTATGACCACGAAATATTTACCCATGGTCAATGCTATCTAATGCTACCTCAACACACCGTAGAATAATCTAGAAGAGATAACCAAATGTATAAATAGTGACTGTTGTGTCTGCAATAAAAAAAGTTTTCGGTCAGTTCGACTTAAACCTCCTACGACAGATATGGTGAAAGCAAAAGTTTGGAAGCAAGTCAGACCTTTCGATGGTTTGCCGGAACGGTCTGATTTTGAGCTCGTCGAAGAAAATCTACGTCCTATCGAGGAAGGGGGTAAGTTGATCGTTTTTTGTAATATACAATTACATCAATTCAAGTTTCTAGCCTATCTAAATTTCATTGTATTTTTTATTTTTCTAAAAATAATTAATTGCAAGATATTTTTTGCTTCTTTTACATCAATTTTTTTTTATATTTTAGTTTTTTTTTAAACCAAAAACCAGGTGTTATTAAAATGTACTAGCTGAAGAGAATTTCTAATTTTTGTTTGACTTTTAATAATTTATAATATATAATATATATTAATTTATAATTAATATATAAAAATTTATAATTTATTTAATTTATTTATATATAATTTATAATTTTATAGTTAATTTATAATTATATATATATATATATATATATATATATATATATATATATATATATATATATATATATAATTATAAATTATATTTTTATTAAAATATTAAATATTTTAATATAAAATTATATTAGCGGGATAAAATTATATTTAATATATAAGGTCATTCCAAACACAAACTTAAAAAATTCTCAACTTTCTTAATTAGATCACTCTATATATTATCACTGCATTAGAAAGAACTTAAAGTTTTTGAAATCCCTTTTTCTTCAAATTCTTCAACTTATTGTATTATTTTTATAAATCCAAGCTCTTGGAAACAATTTTTATAGCCACAAATAAAAAAATTGTGCATGCAGCAACTATCCATACTGCAGGATTTGGCATGTTTATTTTTTTTTCTGTTTTTCACAGTTGTTTATAGTTTTTATAAAAGGTCTTCCTCTTCTTCTTCTCTTCTTTTTTTTTGTACAGACATAACATAACTGTTGCTTCTATGTCGAGACTCTTTTTTTATATTTTTGATATAATTTTCTGAATTGTCTAAAAATACAGTACACCCAATTTGTTTTATTTATGTATTTGACAATCATAATTTCTTGCTACTATAAAAGAGTTTTTCTTTTGGTGTAAAAGTTAAAATTCTTTATTTTATTTTAAAATTGAAGATGCAACTCTAGCTGCATTGGAAATGCAGCTGTATTTATACACTTACCGGTAAAAAAGTCAAGCTAACCCCAAATTGTTTATTATTTCCAATAATTTGTAACTATTTTTAAAAACTAAGATGATGACAAATGACAAAAAAAACACAACTTTTATTTTTAGAGTTTCTTGTAAAAGCCATGTTTTTAAGCGTCGACCCATGTACAGCAGGACCTCTTGTAGAAGAAAACAATAACACCACCATAAGACAAACGCAAATCGCCAGGTAATTATATTTTATTGATGTTTATTTTATTTGTCAGAATAATAAATTCATTAATTTCTCTATCTTGATCTTGCATTATATCAATTATAACTACTGTGTATATAATCCAAAACCACATCATCATCATCATCATGGCATCTATACTCCTAGCGAGTGATTGCCGCCATCTTTGGGCTCTTCCGATTCATTCTTCGCTGAGGATCTGCCCCCATTAACGTTTTGGTTTTACAATTAGTTGTGTGACTTGGCGTCTTTTACAATATTTCTCCATCTTTCCTGTTTTTGCTTATGGTTTCCAATCTCTTTTCCAACTCCCATCTTCTTAAGGTTCACAATTATCTGGTTCTCCCATCTTGTCTTCGGTCTTCCACGTGGTCTACCTAATATTGGTCTTCATTTGGTGATTTTCTTAATAAATGGTTCTGATGTCTAGATGTCTAGATGTCTAGATGTCCCATCCATCTAAGTTTTTGTGCCTTGATAAAACTGACGATATCTTCACCTTTCAAAAGTTCTCTTACTTCGTAGTTCATTAGTTTTCTAAAGTCGTACAGCAAATGATTTTTCTCCTTAATCTTTCTTCAACTTTCTGTGACAGTCACATTACTTCAGTACCATAAGTGATTACTGGTCCAATTGCTGCTCTGAGTATTCTGAGTAAGTTTCTTATCTTTGAGGAAGTTGTTGTAGTTCCAGTAAGTTCCGATTTCTGCCCGAATTCTTTCATAAATTACTGTGCTTCTTTTATTAGTTCCATTAACAGAGACTCCAAAATATTTAAAGTGTTCTATCTTTTTAAACTCATATTCCCCAATATTTAACCTTGTCACATTAACTGTACTTTTCCTCGGGCAGATTTGGTTTTATTTTGATTTATTGCCAAACTATATACTTAACTTTATGTACACTTTTCAGGATTATTCAAAGTAAGAATGAAAACTTTCCAGAAGGTAAATTGGTAGTTGTAAGAAGTGGCTGGAGGACTTATTCTATCGTAGATGGTGCTGTGGATCCCGCAATACCTGAGCCGTATTTACTACCAGATATGGGAGGTTCATGCCCTTCTCTTGCTTTAGGGGTGTTAGGAGTACCTGGGTAAGCACAAACTTTACTTGTATATTATGTTTTTATTCTTTTGTTTTATGTATCTATTTATTTTTTGACGTGTAATTTCCATCTAAGATCAATATACACCACAAGGTATGATTCAGTATTTTTTGATATTTTGTTCTAGTTTTGTAAGCATCATTTCTCGGCAATATAAGAAAAATCACAAGCTTTTATCATTTATATCCGTTTGGGATTTATATGTAACGAAAATTTATAAATATGTTCGCTAAAAAGTGTTCAATCCAATTTATAATCTCACAAAAAAAATTCATCACAAAGTCTATTGCATTGTACCTTGGAATTTGCAACTTTTTATAACTTTTTATTTTGTACAAGTATTTTTCGGACTAAGAAGTTTTGCAATAATTTAGCAAATTATCGAATTCTACCAAAAGGTCAATATCCTCGTAATTAAAGTATGTTAAAGATTCTTTTGCAATTGTATACAGGGAAAATAGGAAGTTAAGATTAATGTGAGATTACAAATTAAGGGTTTCGTTTGTGATTGAACAGATGTGTTTGTCTTGAAATTATTTTAGCTTGGTTTTGGACTTACTTTATATTTATTTGTTTTATTTTATCTTGTTTCACCAGTACTTGTCATATGCTCGTTTTACTTTAATTCCTGCATTTTTACTTGAATCATTTCATTTTTGGAATTGTGCATTTCTAAAATCAATTACTGCGTCTGTTAAAGATTTTCTTCGAATGTTTATCTGATTCTATCTTCTATCTTCTTAATGAATATCTTCAATGGTGATGAAACTGGTGTCTTCTACAAACAAAGAGTCACGGCTTTTGTTTGTCAAAGATGAGAGGTACATAGAAAATAAAGCTTTTGGTTATTGGGAAAAGTTAACATCATAGATGTTTCAAAAACATAAAAACATTGCCTGTTAACTACACAGCCAACAAAAAAGCGTGGATGTCATCTACAATTTGTGAAGAAGAATTGAGAAAGTGGGGCAAGGAACTCTCTTCAAAAAAAAAATTAAAATTCTTCTCTTAGTTCAGCCTATCCCAAGCTTAATTTGACCAATATCAACCTAGTATTCTTATCAGCCAACTGCACGAGTGTCTTGCAGCCTATGGACCAAGGAGTCATATGATCATAAGTTTAAAGTGCCATAATCGGAAACAGCTTTTAAAAAGGATGATTTTTGTATGGACAATGGGGAATCCGTGAACATTACCATCCTTGATGCAGTTTAGGTTTTAGACAATGCGGTTACGTCAGTGACGATTTATAAGTGCCTTCGTTAAGCTGTCGTTTGCCTGTATCAGACTTCTCAATATTAATTTGTTTGAATGTTTCATGATTCTAGAACATAGCACCGTTGTAAACAAATTCTTTTTTTTTAGAAACATTGCTTACTTTACATTTTTGGAATTGTGCAATCCTAAAAAAGGAGAGACAGTTGTTGTGTCAGGAGCTGCTAGTTTGGTTGGCAGTATTGTCTGCCAAATCGCTAAAATTAAAGAATGTACTGTAATTGGACTAGTAGAAACTGACGACGAAGGAAAATGGTTGATTAATGACTTAAGAATAGATCATTTTATTAACTGCAAAAACGAAGACGTAGATAAAGAGTTAACTAGGATAGCTAAACAAGGAGTGGATTGCTATTTTGATAATGTAAGTTTTTTTTTATAAAAACAGACAGAATATTTCTTTATAAACATTAAGTTACTTACAGAAATGTATGGTATAAATTTTTAGTATGGCTAGTATAACAGTGAAGCCTTAGATTGGTAATAGTCCAAAAATATTATCTACAAAAGATATCTACGTTTTGTTATACCTTTTTAAGGCATATCTTTTAATGTTATACCAAGGAGCATTTATTAAGCTTCCATAAGTTTTCTAGAGATTAGGTTTTTTTGTATAATAATTTCAGGATGTTTATTTGGAGCACTTGAAGGAGAAAGTATTTAACCCTATTCTTTTTTTAAACTCCATCAATGATTTTGTGATCCTAGTGTAAAATCTAGTAACGTCTACATAGAGTTTAATGCTTTTCTTTGCTAAATTATTATTTTTTGCCTCATGTTACTAATTATTTCATATTCGCAAAGGATCTGTTTAGCATTTTTTACCTATGATATGGAGGTACTTTATCAGTTGACAGCTTCGTCTCTAGCGAATTTTATTCCTTACACCATCTTTCATTATGCTACAGCATGATTCTTGCTTTTTGGTTTGCTTCAAGCCAAACAGTTCTTTAAATTGATCATTCTTCTCTTCTTCTTCGTATGTTAGGCCTTAAGGCCTATTATTTCCGGTCTGATTTAGCAGTATTTGCGATGTTTTCTGCCAGCTATCTCTCCATCTTTGTGGTCTTTTACTTTCTGGTTTTCCTTCTCTTACTATTCGGGCAAGTCTCTCTCTTCTAATTTTGGTAATGTGTTGGTTCCATTTTCGTCTTCTTTGGCGTCCCCATCTGACGATATTATGTACTTTACACATCTCTCTGATTTGTGTATTAGGGAGTTTGTTTTTAGTGCTGATATTTTCAGGTGAAACTTTTCTGCGTTAGCTTCCAAAGCGTAGACCATTCGTTATAGGTCGTTTTTATTATCTACGATTTACACATATTACACTTTTCGATTATTTTCTTAGCAAGTATCAGCAAGTATAGTCAATAATTTTTTTGTCCCCTTTTCTGTATATAGGGATCGTTATACTTGATTTTCATTCCTTTTGTATGCATTTTATTTCAAGAATCTTTTGCAATAGTTTCGTAATATTTTCTGTTAAGGCTCTTCCTCCATATTTTAGTAGTCCATTCTTAATCGTATCGGGACCTGAGACTTTTAGGTTTTTTAATCTTCCCATATTCTTTATTACCTCTTCTTCCATTATTGTTACCAGCTCTTCTTCATCCTCTCCATCTTTTTCATCGATCTTTCTATCTTCGTCCTTGTAAAGCTGTTCTATATACTATTTCCATCGTTCTTCTTGTATACCTTATGTTGTATACCTTCTCGTCTTCTTCGTATGTTGGACCTTAAGGTCTATTATTTCCGGTCTGATTTAGCAATATTTGCGATGTTTTCTGCCAGCTATCTCTCCATCTTTGTGGTCTTTTACTTTCTGGTTTTCCTTCTCTTACTATTCGGGCAAGTCTCTCTCTTCTCATTTTGGTAATGTGTTGGTTCCATTTTCGTCTTCCTTGGCGTCCCCATCTGACGATATTATGTACTTTACACATCTCTCTGATTTGTGTATTAGGGAGTTTGTTTTTAGTGCTGATATTTTCAGGTGAAACTTTTCTGCGTTAGCTTCCAAAGCGTAGACCATTCGTTATAGGTCGTTTTTATTATCTACGATTTACACATATTACACTTTTCGATTATTTTCTTAGCAAGTATCAGCAAGTATAGTCAATAATTTTTTTGTCCCCTTTTCTGTATATAGGGATCGTTATACTTGATTTTCATTCCTTTTGTATGCATTTTATTTCAAGAATCTTTTGCAATAGTTTCGTAATATTTTCTGTTAAGGCTCTTCCTCCATATTTTAGTAGTCCATTCTTAATCGTATCGGGACCTGAGACTTTTAGGTTTTTTAATCTTCCCATATTCTTTATTACCTCTTCTTCCATTATTGTTACCAGCTCGTCTTCATCCTCTCCATCTTTTTCATCGATCTTTCTATCTTCGTCCTTGTAAAGCTGTTCTATATACTATTTCCATCGTTCTTCTTGTATACCTTATGTTGTATACCTTCTCGTCTTCTTCGTATGTTGGACCTTAAGGTCTATTATTTCCGGTCTGATTTAGCAATATTTGCGATGTTTTCTGCCAGCTATCTCTCCATCTTTGTGGTCTTTTACTTTCTGGTTTTCCTTCTCTTACTATTCGGGCAAGTCTCTCTCTTCTCATTTTGGTAATGTGTTGGTTCTATTTTCGTCTTCTTTGGCGTCCCCATCTGACGATATTATGTACTTTACACATCTCTCTGATTTGTGTATTAGGGACTTTGTTTTTAGTGCTGATATTTTCAGGTTAAACTTTTCTGCGTTAGTTTCCAAAACAGGACCCTTCCTTATAGGTCGTTTTCATTATCTACGATATACACATATTACACTTTTCGATTATTTTCTTAGCAAGTATCAGCAAGTGTAGTCAATAATTTCAAACTGGTGTCAAGCAATGTAATAGTTTGACAGTTAGATGGGTCATTTTTGTCCCCTTTTTTGTGTATAGAGATCTTTATACTTGATTTTCATTCCTTTTGTATGCATTTTATTTCAAGAATCTTTTGCAATAGTTTCGTAATATTTTCTGTTAAGGCTTTTCTTCCATATTTTAGTAGTCCATTCTTAATCGATTCCGGACCTGAGACTTTTAGGTTTTTTAATCTTCCTATATCCTTTATTACCTTTACTTCCATTATTGTTACCAGTTCGTCTTCAGCCTCTCCAATCTTTTTCATCGATCTTTCTATCTTCGTCCTTGTAAAGCTGTCCTATATACTATTTCCATCGTTCTCCTTGTATACCTTATGTTATTATACTCGTTAATTGATTCTTACGGTAATTTATCAGCTTGGTTTTGGTAAGAAGAGGGAAGTTTTTGTCTTGTTATTTTTTTTTTAGTAAAATGTTGAGTCAGTTCCGTCTTTTTTTGATTCCTACCAGTGGCAGATGACTCATTTTTGTTTATTTCGTAAAAAGAATATTTTACTTTATTTCTGAAGCGGTAATTTAGATATTATAAATGAAAGTTTGAAATAAAGAATTTTAACCTCTGGAATTTGATGAGAAATATATATGGATAAGGTTTTTTTGTGACTTTGGAAGTCCATGCGACGTTTTTGACTGACGATTGACAACCCTACAGTTTTGTTGGTCTTCTGCATAAACTGCTAGGTTTTGGATGTGACCTCAGGTAAAAAGTAGATAATATTTTATTAAAATCAAATTGTCTTATTATGAATACAAAATTAACAAAAATGATGTTGTTTGTAGCGTATTGTAGACTGTATTTGAGTCGATGCAGATGTTGTACAGGATAGCAATCGGACAAAAAGCCTTTTACGGAGAGCAGTATAACGGTCTCTTGAATTGTCTCTTGGTATTTTGAAGGATATTGAAGCAGTTAACTACGATATGTCTTGTATTAGCTTTTACTCTTGTTTTTGCTGGCGCGGATTCTAAGGTTATCTATGTGATACAGTTTTATTATTGTAAATTGTGTTAAAATGAAGTGATTTTCCTTGATAAAATGATCTTTTAGGTTGGCGGTAAAGTGTCCACAGTAGTCTATGAACATATGAATGCTGAAGGCAGGATAGCCAAAAGTAAAAATACATCTTACAAATCGACTTCTAATGATAATGGTAAGTGAAATATTAAATTAAATATAGTTAGTAAATAAAAGTAAAGGAATGGGGAATACACAATGAATTTACTATGTTATGCAGACGATGCTGTCTTGGTAAATGTTATGTCGTTTCAATATAAAGGGGACAAGTCTAAGGATGGCAATAAGAACTGAAAAATAAAATGTATGAGAGCTTCTAAAGAACCGATATAAGATTGCTCTACCATTGTTCCTAACATTTATGTCTACATCGATTTTACTTGACTTGACTTTCCTTTGTTTGTCTAAAGTTCCTTCAAAAATAATTTGATTTTTATCAATCAATTAATGTGTCCAACATTTACTTCCAATGTTCTAATAGTGAATAAAATAAAATAAAAGAAAACTCAAATCTTTTTTCTTTCGTTTTCTTTTCTCGAAGTTTGAAAAAAAATACAGGAGGAAAACTGGCTGAACAGGAAGCTGGAGAGCCAAGTTTAAAGAAGGAATATAGTGAAAACTGTGTAAAAGTACCGAAAGTATTCCTGCAGAATTGAAGACCGCAGTTATTTAACATTATTTAACATCTACACCAACGACCAACCAATGCACCCTCAGACTGAGAGTTTTGTCTACGCT
Source organism: Diabrotica undecimpunctata (assembly GCF_040954645.1). NCBI lineage: Eukaryota > Metazoa > Arthropoda > Insecta > Coleoptera > Chrysomelidae > Diabrotica > Diabrotica undecimpunctata. The sequence continues at coordinate 2,776,879 of NC_092811.1, forward strand.
GACGACCTTGGTATAGCCGTAAAGGGGAAAACCCTCACACAAGTAGAGTCGACAATGGAAGAGGCTTTAAACATAAAAAACTCATTAAAGTCAAACCCTACTAAAACCCAAGTATGTGCATTTCATCTCAACAACCAACTGGCGCATGTAAAACTGAATGTTTCTTGGGAGGGACGACGCTTGAAACATACTGATAGGCCCAAATATCTTGGAGTAATACTAGACCGGTCACTAACGTATAAATTTCACTGTCAGAGCACAAGACAAAAGGTTTCTACGAGAAACAACCTTCTCCGGAAACTTGTAATGAGCAAGTGGGGTGCAAACCCCCAGGTTTTGAAGACAACAGCTAAGGCCTTATGTTTCTCAAAAGGGAATATGCTTGTCCCGTTTGGGGTAGATCTAGACAAGCCCAACAAGTCACCACGGCGTTAAATGAAACATGTAGAATAATTACTGGTTGTATGAAGCCTACCCCTTTACCCTTACTGTACCGGGTAGCTGGATTCGCATCACCAGACGACCGTAGATGCGCCTCATAATATGTGGAGAAGTTCAGGCAAACTTTTGATGAAAGGCACCAATTATACGGGTTTGACGAACCGCCAGGAATCAGCCGACTTAAATCAAGGAAAAGGTTTATGAGAAATGTCAGCGTCAACCCACCCGAACTGTTCCCCCTACATTCAGAACGACCTAATGGAATGAACCTGGACTGGATAACCTGGCGGACACTCAATCGCATACGCACAGGTGTTGCCCCTGTAAAACAGAACCCCATTAAATGGGGCATCAAGACAAACAGCGACGCACTTTGTGAATGTGGGGAAATATAGAACGTGGAGCACCTGAGAGTATGCAGACTTTGCCCATCACTTGATGATTTATGGCTCGCAAATACAAAGGGTGTAGACGTAGCCCGATATTAAGCAGAAAAACTGTAGTCGGATCCAGACACGAAAAAGTAAAGTAAGAAGACCGCAGAAATAACAATTCTACGAAAGGCCACAAAGAAAACGTTGGAATAGTACAGACACTGCGAAAATTATAACAAGATGTGTGACAAACATTCTTCTTCTTCTTCAAGTGCCCTGTCCGCAGGCGGAGCTTCTGAATAGTTCGACAGATGTGAGCCCGAACCACTTCCGCAGATTTTGGTGCCACGAGCGTCTTCTCCTGCCTGGCTCTCGCTTACTATATATTTTTCCCTAGACAATCAATTGCAGTAGACGGTACTTATCGTGTCTTAATATGTGGCCTAGATATTCAATCTTTCTTTGTTTGATTGTGTTCACGATTTCTTTCTCCTTTCCGATTATTTGGAGTACCTCTATGTTGGTTCCATGGTGTTCGGCTGGTTGGTGCCATATTCGGTCCAGGATATACGAATAATGCGTCGGTACATCCACATTTCGAATGCTTGTAGTTTTCTCGTGAGCGTCTCTGTCAGCGTCCAGGCCTTCATACCATATAGTAAGATCGGAAAGATGTAGCATTTAACTAGACGTAATTTTAGAGGAAGAAACAAATCCTTGCTTATGAGGAGCTTTTTCATATTGTTAAATGCTGCTCTAGCTCGTTCTATTCTCGCCTTAATTTCTGTGGCCTGTTCTCATTTTTCATTTACGTTGGTGCCAAGGTACACATAAGATTCTACATGGTCAATTAGTATGTTAATTATCCGTAATTGTCGAGCAGGTTGTTGCTTTTTGCTTATCAGCATCCACTTTGTCTTCTTGAAGTTGAGGCTCAGGCCGTATTACTCACTAACTGAATAAACTCTTTCCATTACCTGTTGTAATTCGTCTATGGTACTGACAAGGATCACCGTGTCGTCTGCATATCTTATATTGTTCGTTAGCTCGCCATTTATTTGTATGCCCTGATTTGCATTTTCCATACATTTGTTAAATATTTCCTCGGAATAAATATTGAATAGGAGTGGGGATAAGATACACCCCTGACGGACACCTCTTTTGATCTGACAAACATTATAAACCATCAAATAGAATCAATATATAGAAACAATAATAGAAAAGACACTGATTGCCAAACGGGAGAGGGACCATAAGGCATCTCATAAAAGGCTAGTCAAGTACAATGAAAATCTTCATGCTGAAAGATCTGGTTTGCATAAACATAAACATATATTTTATTTTCTAGATAACATTTCTCTTGTCTTTATAACAATGCTTTTGCAAAGTCTACTAAATTATCCACAAACACAAATTATCGTCCCAAATGATCACGTTCTGCGACAGTATCTTATTTTTTTTTCTCTTGAACTAATAAAGTATTAAATGCTTTTCAGATGAAAACGAAGAAGCTCAGAAGATAATCACGAAGAAGAACCTGAAATTAAAAGAATTGGACGTATATAGTCGAACGATTCAATGGATGGCAGGTATGTTCCAACTACAAACGTGGATGGCACACGGTAAAATTAAATTCAAGGAATCTATAGGTCAAGGTTTTGAAAATACTGTCAATTTTTTCGTTGCTATGTCAAAAGGAGACAGTTCTGGAAAGGCTATTGTTCAGCTTTACCAACATTTGGACTGTTGTTAAGAATTATTTAGTTATTTTTTATATTTGAGTCATTTTTTACTTTTATGTCTTCAAAATTAAAAAAAAAAATATATAAAAGTTTATAAGCCAAACTGTTTTTTATTGGATTTTAATTTAGTACCTGGGAAAGATAGTTTTAAGATAAAGATTGTGGTAGAAAATGTGCTATAGAATTACTTGATGCGAGTTGTATAGGACCCATATACCAAGTTACTAAAAACCAAAAGATTTTGAATTCTACAGTATGATATAAAACTTTTAAGTAACTCCCGATCTTCTTTTTTTATATTGGATATTCTCTCTTTAAATCATGCTTTAATTAAATGGTGATCACTATCTATGTTTACTCCTCTAAAAGACCTAACATATAAGATATTTCCAAGTTCCCTTATGTATATCTTTAAGGGGAAATCATATAAAAAAAACATAAATTATATTAAAAAATATTAAATAACTAATTTAAAGTTCAAACAATTACAATTATTGGCGGTATTATACCCTATTAAAAAAATTAATTATTAAACGATAAATTTGATTAGTAATCATATTACAGTGAATAAGTTTACAGTAGAAATTAACGAGTTAATAAGCTAATATTGCGCATTTATAAAAGACAGCATATAAAACAAGGTTAATAACCACAAAAAGATTAGTAAGACAAAAATTTACTATTGTGTCAATTTGAGTTTTAAAGTTGGAACAAAAGCATTTTTAACGAAATAAAAAAATTGCGAAATATAGAACATAACAATATTTTAAAATGTTTTATGAATCAGGTAATTCTAAATATTGGTATACATCCACTATTTTTCTTTATTTCAAACGATAACAAAAATACAGATTTGATCTTATCAAAAAACAAACCTGACAATGAATAAGAAAAAACAAAGAACTTCACTTATATAACAGCATGTGTCTTATTAAAAGAAAATAGTGCATCTAATCGTAGGATTTACCAACATCTTGTATTTAATGTGCGTCAATAAATCATCATCAATGTGCCACAGCCTTTAAAAGGACTCGACTTTCTCAAACTTTCTGCTCCATCGGCTCTGTCCTTTGCTTGGATTTTCCAGTTAGCAACACCGATCTTCTCAGCATCATGTGTTACCCCGTCTATCCACCTCAGCTTTTGTCTGCCCCAGCTTCTTACTCCCACCGGCTGCGATGTTAGAATGTTCGATTCCAGGGTTCGCTGCAAACGGTTTCGCTTGGGTCTTAACCCCCTACGTATTTCAAATGGGGTTGACTAAAAATAGTCCCAACAGTTCATCTTAAAAATAATTATAGAATTTGCTTACTTCAGCTACTGTTGTTGGTTCGATGTCTGAGTTAAAATGGTACTTTATAACTTTGGTAATGATTATAATTATCCTTGGTTTGTTTACATTTACCAGTTTAGCACAAACTGGTATCACAAAATTGAATCGCTTTTCGTGATACTTGGCAATCTTCTTTATTTCTTTTTCAACTCATTACATGTGTACATGAGTTCCCGAATCAGATCTTTGTTACGGATATATAACGGGGCGTTGTTATATACGCATCTGCGAGTTTTCCGGACAAGGCACCTAAGAGTTTAGCTCTTTTTCTTACCCTGCCTAAGGTGTTTTTGATGTCAATGTTCTAGTTGAGAGTCCTGCTAAAATAAACTGCCAAGTAGGACACCGAGTTTCTAAAATCGAGATTTTCTCCTAGGAGGATTATCTGCTACCTCCCAGCATCGTGGCTGTGAGGGAATTTGAATAAAATTAATTGCATTTTGGAAGGATTGAGTGTGATTCTCCATTTGTTGCACCTGACAATTCTGTTCAAATGATTTAGTGCTCTTTCTAATACAGCTCTTTCTAATACATTTTGGAGCTGTCTAGTAGTTTTTCAAATAATTATCCAATCAATGATATTGCGTTATCGTCGACAAGTATATCCAAAAGAACTTTTTCCGTAATAGGGATATCTCAAGTATATAATAACTGCCCAAAACACCGCCTTGTGTCATTTTCGCTTTGATCAACTATAATTCTGACTATTAGCATTTTTGTTTAACTGTAAAGGTTGAAAGGAATGAAATAAGAACTTCTACGTGCCAACTCACTTGCGGAGAAAGTCATGGTCTTCGCAAAATAAGAAGAACTACACAATGCCAGTTAAAAGGTTGAAAATACTGCACATCAGTATAGCCTCACTAAGACTAATAATCTACGATTTAAAACAGGTGGTAATCAGACAAAATCTATACATTTTAAAAACATTCTACATGACCAACACACACCTACTAAGGATAACAAACTTTAAAGCAATATGAGGAAGAGATCCAAAGAGCCACACAGAGGAGTGACAATATACACCAAAAATAACCTAGAATGGAATCAGGTAGTAATAAAAACTGAAATTATTGAAAATTAAGGTATTAAAATGGGTAAAATTTATATTTTTCTATTTATAGGAGAAGAGACGATGAAAATCTAGGTCTAGAAGAAATCAACGAGAGGATCGATTCATGGATGATGGAATTAAGCCAGTCAAAAGATCGAAATAGAAGCAAAGTGGCGAAACTACAGAAGACAGCTAGACGAAATGGAGATAAAAAGATAATTTGAATCCAAAGAAGAAATGGAAAGAAAAATAGTAGAAATCACGAGAAAAATATAACGGGCTATGGAAAACAACATTCCAAAAGAATATTCGAAGAATAGACGATTCATAATTTCGAACAAACTGAAATAAATCATAAAGGGAAAAAACAGAATCAGGAAAGCATACCCAAAAACAAGAACAGTAAATTTAAGTATATGGAGATGAACTACCAAAAGAATTAGAACTCTCACAAAAAACAAATGATATAACTACATAAGAAAAGTGGAAGAAAAATACGGAAACGTATGCTAACGGATAAAAGAGAGTGAAACAACATGCTGTAAATATTCGACAAGGGAGGAAACATATTAGGAAACTAAGGAAAAAGTGGACGTAATTTGCAAAAAGGCAGCAAAACGCAGGCAGATTCAAAACATGGCAGATAGAGAATACAAATTTTTTTAGAAACAAATTTTTTAATAGAGTAAGAAGACTAGTATATTAACCAATAAAATTGATATCTAATTTCAAATTCAAAATCCATTGCATATAATATGCATATGCAATGGACACATGTGCATGTGTCCAAAGTTGGACACATGCATATATTTTCTAATGCACGTAGATACACTTAATCATGTATATTAATGGATATAAAAAGATAATTGGAGTAGTCATTAGTGTTACTGATACAAAATTGCACGTTGTCGAAGTATCCTACGAAAATATTTATTTAATAGTTGTATTGATTTATCTATAATGAAATTACCGGAAAATCACCAATGAATTTCACATTACAAAGAATTATCATAGACCATAACCGTTCTATTTGGAAATTTTACGGGAATATATTGACGATAATGTTTGTTCTCATCTTGTTCGTCCCTTTCTATCTTCTTTTATATTTTTTTGCCACAAATCAGAATTTTAGTCACCTATTATTTGTCTTCCTTTCATTATTCGGCCTAAGTATATGTATTCCTGGCCACTTTCAATTATTTCTTGGTCGAGGTCCAGGTTTTCCATAGCTTCTTCCCTTCCTATACACAGGTAATTTGTTTTTTTTTTCATGTTGACCTCCAGATCCCACTTTCCATACTCTTTTAAAAATTTTCTTAACCAATATTCGAAATCTTACTTGTCTTATACAATCATAAGTCACTCTGTCCGGTAGGATAACTACGCCATCTAGTTTTTTGTCCACGAAATCGCGAAATCAAAAATATAACTTAAATATGGTTGTTTATTGTGAGCATCAACATTATAAATAATACCCATAAACTGGTTTATTGACTACGTGACCTTCTTCTTGGACATTTACGTCACGTGGTTAATAAATTTGACCGGTTAGAAAGATATGCAGGGACTGCTTTGCGTCAGTTTTCTTTGTCGCACTGGAGGAACGAGCTTGTGTTGCAACAGTCTTACTTACTCACTCCGTGGCGTTACAACCCTTCGTATTTTAGGCGACTCGACAACATACCTCTACTGTTTTCTGTCTTGAGCAACCTCCATCCAATTCTCCACGCCCATAGTGCTTAGGTCTCCTGCTATATTATCTCGCCACCAGTGACGAGGGCGTCCGCGTGGTATCCTTCCTCCCACACTAGTCTTACTGTTCGTTCGTCAGAATGTCTTCTGAGGTGTCCTGCCCATTGAAGTCTTCTGGACTTAATTTCTTTTATAGTGTTGGCGTCTGGGTAAAGTTCTTCGAGCTCTTTGTTAGTTCTTATCCTATATTGTCCTGATGCTTCATCCAGCACAGGGCAAAAGATCTTCCTTAGAATTTTTCTTTCCCAAACACATAGTCATAGATTACAACAAGGCCTTTGATGAAGTGCGGCATGATCACCTAATCAGACTCCTGACAGAAAAGAATTTAGATAAACGAGACATCCGACTAATAGCAAATATGTACTACAATCAGAAAGCAGTAGTGAGAGTAGAGAATAATACCACTGAAGAAATCGAAATAAAGCGAGGTGTGAGACAAGGGTGTATACTGTCACCAACCCTGTTTAATCTCTATTCCGAAGACGTAATGAATAGAACACTCTCTGAGCAATCCGTAGGTATTAAAATAAATGGTGTTAGATTAAACAATCTGAGATTTGCCGACGACACCGTTCTGATCGCAGAAACACTTGAAGAGCTACAGACATTGGTGAATAAGATAGCAGACTACAGCGAAGAATATGGACTATCTTTGAACATAAGGAAAACTAAATTTATGGTAATATCGAAATCAACACAAAATGTCCAAAATTTATATTTACACAATGAAATTATCGATCGAGTTAGCAAATACAAATATTTAGGCACTTTTATAAATGAAGACAACGATAGCTCAGCAGAAATCAAAATAAGAATAGAAAAAGCCAGATCCATATTCACTAAAATGAAGAGAGTGTTCTGCGGAAGAGATTTGAGCCTTGAAATGAAACTTCGCCTGATGAGATGTTACGTACTTTCTGTGCTGTTCTACGGAATGGAGTCATGGACGTTGAAAAAGATTGATACCAAAAAATTAGAGGCATTTGAACTGTGGATGTATCGCAGAATCCTGAGAATATCATGGACCGAGAGAGTCACAAATGTCGAGGTCTTAAGAAGAATGAATAAAGAAAAGGAAGTCATATTTACAATCAAAAAACGAAAACTGCAATACTTGGGACACATTACAAGAGGCGAAAGATATGAACTGCTTCGAATAATTATGCAAGGGAAAATAGCAGGAAAAAGGTCCATAGGAAGAAGACGAAACTCCTGGCTAAAGAATCTACGGGAATGGTATAGCTGTAGCAGCAACGAATTGTTTCGGTCAGCAGTTTCGAAAATACGTATAGCCCTGATGATCGCCAACCTTCGGAACGAAGATGGCCCTTGAAGAAGAAACACATAGTCTCTCTTCGTTTGCCTTTGTTATCGTTTACGTTTCGCTTCCATACATCACAACGGGTCGTATGATTGTTTTATAGACCTGTATCTTCATACGTCTTGTTAGTTGTTTCGATTTTATAAGGTTTTGAAGGACAAAAAGACATCTGTTGCCGGCCTGGATCCTGTTGTTTATTTCTTGTGATCCGTTATTGTCTTCAGTTATTGTTGTTCCAAGATACTTGAATTCTCTAACGCGCTCAAAGTTAAAGTCATCGATGGTGATGTTCTGACTGATTCTGTCTCTGCTTTGGTTATTGCGGCTCATATACATATATTTCGTCTTGTTTTCGTTGATTTGAAGCCCCATCTTATCTGCTTGCTTCTCGAACCTCACGAAAGTCTCCTTCATCCTTAATCGTGTGTTTCCTATTAGATCGATATCACCTGCAAATGCCAGTAGTAAGTTTGGTCCTTCTCGATGAAATACTGTATTCGGTTTTTCGATTCTTGCACTTCTGATTATGTGTTCCAGAGCTAAGTTGAAGAGTTGTGGTGAAAGTGCATCTCCCTGTTTTAGTCCAATGTTTATTTCAAATGTCTCCCGAGTATTGTTGTCCAACTCTCACCTTAGATCGTAACCGTTCCATACAAATCCGTATCAATCTGACTAGTTTTTTTGGAAAGCCAAGTCCCTGCATCGCTGTCCACAGTCTAGACCTACATACTCTATCAAATGCTTGTTTAAAATCTATGAACATCTGATGAAGCTCACGATCAAACTTCCAGCATTTTTGCATTATCTGTTTTATTGTGAATATCTGGTCAATGGTAGAGCGGCCCGGTCTAAATCCGCATTGATAATATCAAACGATTCCTTCTGTGTATGTTTTGGTTCTTTCTAGTAGGACGTTTGCAAGGATTTTGTAGGTGGTGTTTAGGAGTGTTATTCCCCGGTAGTTAGTACATTGCTTTTTGTTTCCTTTTGTTGTGTATTGGTACAATAACCCCTTCTTTCCATTCATCTGGCATTGTTTCTTCTCGCCAAATGTCTTGAATTAGCCTGTATATAGAACTGTACAACGTTTCTCCTCCATGTTTTAAGCACTCTGCGGGTATACCATCGCTACCTGGTGTCTTATTATTTTTAAGTTTTTTAATTGCGTGTATTACTTCTTCGTATGTCGGGTATTGGTCTTCTATTTCAGCTGTATGTACCTCTATGTTTAATGTATTTTTTCTACATTGGCCGTTCAATAGTTGATAGAAGTATTCCTTCCAGGTTTTTAGGATTTTCTTGTCATCAGTGATAAGCTGCCCGCTGTCGTTTTGAAGGAAGTTTTCTGTTCTTGCTTGGTACCCAGTCTTGATATCTGAAACTCCTTTGAAGAACTGTCTCGCTTGTTTGTTCTTTCTTTTTTCTTCTATATCTCTGATTATTTGTTCCTGATACTCCCTCTTCTTCCTTTTCATTAGTTTTCTTGTCTCTGTTGTTTTTTGTCTATAAATTTAATTGTTGTTGTGCAAGGGGTTTTGTAGCATGTTGTGCGTGGGTAGCTTCCATGACGATTTGCCGATATCGTTCTCGATATTGCGAGGCATGTAATAATTCATCTGCTGATAAGCCAGTCCATTGACGAAGGTTTCGGAGCCATGAGTATTATTCCCTATTAATTCCTCTCCTCTTCTTTCTCTGTAACGAGCTCTTTTAGGTAGTCAATCCACGTATCGTTTTTTATGTGTTTCGGATCCATTAGTTCCTTTACCTCCGTTCTTTGATCTCTCATGAAACGCCATATTTCATTTTGCAGACCGTAAAAATCATGTTTCATTTCTTTCGAAAAGCATTCACAGTGATCATTTTTTATTTTTCTTACATGTCCATGTGTTTCATTTCTAATTATCTTGTAATTATGGTATTTATATAGATTTTTTTCTTATTAGGAGATATTCAGTGGGCGTTTACAAAGAACTACAGTTGCCAGTTATACATATTGTTAATAATATCCTAAAGGGGCACAAATCAAAATCATTTCAAATTATTCATTTTACTAGAAAAATGACAAGAGAATGTTAGAAATTACATAAAGTAAAAGATTGGATAAGTTAAAACAGAGTTTAGAACCGAAAAATTATTTAGAGAAGACAAACCAAAAACTAATTGATGAAAAGTATTGAACGATATCGAAGTTTCATAAAAAATCCTAGTCTAAGTCTAGTGTCTAGTCTAGTAAAATTTTCTTTAATGTGGATATTACAGAGAATGATTTCTGCAATTTATATCAAGTAAAAATATTGTGTTTATCAATTGATTGCTATGAAATAATCACAAATCATCCGTTTTGTCACTAATATGATATTTATGATTAAACATACTCCACAATGATGAGAAGCAATATTTACAAAAAAAACATTAACTTTTTCTATTTCAAGATCATAGAATCCTTGTGACCAAACTTCGTCCCCGACGCTGAATTATTCAATTTTATCAAGGAAACTCCTAAGCACGCTTCATTCTGCCGCATCGACTATTTAAAATATAGGAACTCGCTAAAAATCCTGACTCTCGGCACCGACAGTTATCAAGTAAACAACGCGTTTAAATGGATTCGTTTCATTCAGTCTAATTCGCGCTTCTTATAAAACTGTGATACACGTTATCTAATCGTGCGGCGTCATTAAAAAAGCAGACAACAACTATATATAATACATAAACACAAACCTCTGCAGTCTGAGTTAAAGTTTGTTTGTTATATTGCAAAAATGGTGAAAGCAAAAGTGTGGAATTATATGAAACCGTTCGAGGGGTGGCCTAAAAAGACCGACGTCGAACTAGTGGAAGAAGAAATGAGGCCCATTGAAGACGGAGGTGAGTAACGCTTTTTATTAGGTCGCGAAGTAATCAATAAAAGTATTTTTAGATTTTGTAAAAATATTTTTTTGTTGCTTGTGTTGTTCTTGTGTATTATTAGAGAACTTTGGAAATAGGTTGAGATAAATTTGGTTCAAGGTTCATGGCTGTTGCTTGATGTATACGTTTTCAAGTTCAAGGTATATGTGTTATACGAGAATAGAATTACACTTACACTTAGTTGCTCAGTTGCAGCTGAATAACAAAATAATCCACTACTTCGCAGATTAATAAAAACAATTGAAAAAATGATTATTTTGAAATTTTAAATCCTCGCATTTCAAAAAATATTAAAAAACTCTTAGTTTCGAAATGTTGAATATGATATTTCAATTCGTTGTTTTTATGAAATCATTTTTAAATGATGAAAATAATAAATAAATACTTTATCTTGTGTTTACAAATACTTTATAAATACTTTTATAGACTTTATGTTTAAATACCCACGAAAAGGGGACCAAGTTGATCATATTTGGTCGGGATATTCCCTTGCGAGTCAAAATAAAAACCTATACAAACTATTCTTACTGTTGAGCATCTTTTTAATAGGTTTTTAAGTTAATATAAATATCCTCCAAACAACAGGCGCCCTAAATCAATTCGAGAAAGTAGACGAGTTCACGTATCTAGGATCTTCCTTAAGCATTACAGCCTCCTCCCATACGGAAATTCGCAGAAGAATAGGGATGGCCAAGAACGCGATGATTCGACTGTCAAAAATATGGAAGGACCGCTCTTTATCCAAAAAACTCAAAATGAGACTGGTACGGACACTCATTTTTTCAATCTTCAGTTACGGTGCCGAAACATGGACAATAAAATCAGAGGATAGGAAAAGGATTGACGCATTCGAAATGTGGTGCTGGAGACGAATGCTACGCGTCTCGTGGACGGAGCACAGATCCAATCAGTCGATTCTCGAAGAGCTAAACATTCAGACCAGACTCAACTCTCAGTGTCTTGCAAATGTTTTAAAGTTTTTTGGCCACATTGCCAGAAGAGACAATGACAACTTAGAAAGACTAATTGTGTGCGGAAACGTAGAAGGACGTAGAGGCAGAGGACGCTCACCTATCCGATGGTCAGATCAAGTACAGAAAGCCACTGGAGAGACGTTTTCCGAGTCCATGAGAGCAGCCCAAAATCGCAAGAGATGGAGAGAATTGACAGCCCGCATTGTAGGAAATCACGATCCTCAGCAATGAGGAAACAACAAGAGAGAGAGATAAATATGCATTGTATGCGGGCTTTCACTGTGGGCTAATTGTTTATGTGTTAGTCACTGTATGTAGCTATTCAGTTGTCTTTATTCATATTTTACTTCTGGTACGACAAAAAAATTCCGAATATTCTTCTGATCTGCTTCAAACTTTTTTATTAGGAAGTTTTTTTCTTCTATTGATCCTTTTTTTGTCAATCAATTTTTGCTGATTTCATGATTATCATTATTCTTACTTTACAGTCCTGCGTGGATTCTCCTCTTCTCAAGAATTTCTCTCCGGTCGACACTGTCCATCGCCTTCCTCCGCGAAGCACGTATTTCCATATTTTTCATGTCTTTATCAATGTTATCAGGGAACCTTGTTCTGGGTCTTTCTCTCCTCTCTGACCAATGGGTCTATTTTGTTTCATCCGCAATACATGCCCTATCCACTTCAGACGTCCTATCTTAATATGTTTTACGATATCTGGTTCCTCCTATATTGTACAAAGTTCTAAGTTGTATTGTCTTCTCCACACTACATTGTCATTCACTGCTCCATAGATTTACCTTAGTATTTTTCTTTTGAAACATCCAACATGTTTTCATTACTTTTTGTCAGAGCTGGACTCCGAACCATATGTTAAGACTGGGCGTATTATTATTTTGTAGAGTTTTATTTTTGCATTTCTCGATATAATTGTGGGTTTAAGGAGGAAATTGAGCCTAAAACAGCATCTGTTGGCTGTGCAAACTCTGCAGTTTATCTTTACGGTAGTATTATTTTCAGTGGAGCGCTCCCAAGTATACAAAGTCGTTCACTGCTTCGATGACGTCGTTTTCTGTAATAAGTGAGCGTAGGATTTGTGGTTGCGTGCTTATTTTCATATACTTCGTTTTGATGGTGTTTATTATTAAATTATCAATATTCTCCCAACAATATTGATATCATCAGCATAGACAAGGATTTGCACTGTTTTGTTATATATTGAACCAGGGGTTGTTTTCAGGAGTTAGTTTTGTTGAATTTACCAACTGATTTGGTATTCCTAGCTCTTTCATGGCTTTGAATATTTCTCTTCTATTCGCAGAGTCGTAGGCTGCTTTGTAGTCTATAAATCTTTAATGAGTACCAATTGCTGATTTCTCATACAGTTAATGATCCTTAATATGGTTCCCAAAAAGATTTTTCAATCTGTGTTCGTCAAATATTTTCTAACATAGTCAGTTGTTTTTGTTGTTAATAATAGATATCCCCTGAGTGGCTCAAAATGATCCCCGTTAGACAAAAAACTCTAAATAATGCCTAATTACAGGCCAAAAAAAATGGGAAGATTATTTTTAATCAACTAATCTGCTCCCAGTATGATATATGCAATTAATATTTAAAAACGTATAATAAATGCATTTTACAATATTTCAAATGTTTGCAAAAGGATTATTTTACATAAAAGGATCAACAGGGTTGGGTAAAATGATCCCTTACGGTAGGCTAAAAAGGTATTGGAAATAAAGTGAAATAAATTAGTAAACATCGTTTCGGGAAAAGATATTATAGGTATATTAATTTAGTAATAAAATAACAAAATTTAAACTACAATACAAAAAACGTAAACTACTTATAAGATGATGCGTAACTAAACATGGATTATGTAGTACAATAATTACAAATTTCTACGAACTCTATCTATCCTGGCATTGTCATTACAATAGTCGCAGTTGTAAAGGTCGCAATCATTGTCCTCTATTACAGCACATTTATCACTGACCCAGAGTTGACAAATATAACACTGCACCCAGCCCTCTCCTGCAGGAGATCTTAGAAAACAAATGAAGCTCTCTGCATCTTATTCAAAATCCAACTCTTCCCCATCTAGGTCTCCCTTTTTGTTTTTTATAACTTTGATTGAACGTGGTTTCTTCTTTGTTCTTTTTTGCTTTCCAGTAACTGCAGCTTTATTTTTTAATTTAAAAGCTCTCTTTTTGTTCAGTTCTTCCTTATTTTTTGTCGCTCACCTAAGCTGATATTTGTAGGGAGTGCTTGTAAGAATAACTACTATACCAAAAGATTTTGGTTTAGTAGTGAGTCGTGGTTGTGAAGAGTTGGGAAATGGGCAAATATCTTTCGGAGAAATAGTAGAGTAATAGAGTAATAGAGTAGATGAAGAAGAAGGCCCAATTTCTGATTTGTTAAGGTCATGGTTGTTTGAACAAGAGCCATGACCACATTTGGTTCTGGAACCGACTAGTTTCCTGATCATAACTAGTTTAGGCATTCTGTTCGCTGCTATTTTTTCTACATGTCCAAACCATTTGATCCTTTGCGACTTGGACTAACCTGGTGATGGTAGGTTCTTTGTACAAAAGCCATTGAGTTATTATTGGTTCTTCTCTTCCATCCGTATTCGATCTTGCTTCCTCCGAAAACGCGTCTCAATATTTTTCTTTCCCATATGTCCAAAGTATCCTCTTTCTTCTTATTTAATGTCCATGCCTCGAAGGCATGTGTTACTATGGGTCTAATTACTGTTTTATAATACATTGGGAGTTTTTATTATATCGTGTCTTGTCTAGAAACGTATTTTTTGAATTCATCATTATCATTCTTTTTTCTTTTGTTTTTCCATGATCATATATTTGGTTATGTCTTAATTTAATTCCAATCTATACTTCTTTGCTTCTTCATTCATTTTCTTCGTTACTCTCCTTAATTCTGTAGCGGTTCTCAAGACCGTTAGATCATCAGCAAATGGCATGCACTGCTGCTCATTTTTCATGATTGGTTCTTTCACTTCATGTTGCATTTTCAGATTACAGTTTACAACACTAAGTTGAATATTGTAGTGAATAAGGATCTCCCTGTTTCAAGCCTTTGGTAATCGTAAATTGATCTAAAATGTGACCGTGCGAAGCAATTTGATAGATAGAGTTATTAAGTGTCATTTTTTGGATACCCAAATGTTCCATTGCTCAAGAAGGAAATTGCTCCATTGCTCCAATACATGCAGAGGAACTTTACCTTCCTTACAAGTTTTTTGGATCTCCTTTAAAGAGGAGATTTGGTATATAGTAGATCTGTCGCTTCTAAAGACGGCCTGATACTTTTATAAGATTCTGTCCGCACAGTAATTTAGTCTATTTCCCAACATTCTTGCTAAGGTTTTGTATACAATATCTATTAAGGCTATACCTACATAGTTGGCACACTTCAGTTTGTCTCCTTATTTTTACAGCGGATGCATGCCTCATAAAATCAGTTGACATTATTTCATATTCCCATATATACATTATTAGTTAATATATCTTTCTCTGCATTTGGTGTCCATCAAATTTGATCATTTCTATGCATATTTAATTTTTCCTTGATATTTTCCATTGCGTTTCACTGCCTTTCAACTATCTCATCTTCTGCAAACGCACAAGTTCACTACTGCTTCGTGCTACACTTCACCATTCAATAACTCTTTGGAATTTATCTACTGTCACCGTTCTTCCGTTTGATACAACTTTGGGATAGACATTTTTAAAAACTTTTTCAGTAATTTCACCATTACGATATCATATTAGTTTTGTTGCTGTTTTACTCAAAAGATTGTGTGAGAGGTACGTTTTCTTTGGTAATTTGTGAAATACTTCTTAAATTTGGATAACATTCTCTATATAGTCTGTATATTATAGTTTATGCTCAGAAGAGGTTTTTCTGCTTCGTTTTTTTTTATGTAGACATGACTCAATAATTTGTCTCCAAAAAAGTCCCAAGTTAATTGACACCGCAGAGGCTTTTGACACGATGACCACCAGGAAATTGCATGAAAATATTTTGTTCACGTATTAAAATCATTTTAGAAATATTAAGATATCTTCAGAGTAGTACCTACAATCTTTTACTAGTCCTTAATAAAATATGTAAGTGTATGTACTACAATGTGGCAACATATTTTTATAATATTTTGCCGACATTTTCAAACAGACCATAAAAATATAAAACATTGTGAAGAAAATTATAAATTCAACGACATTCGAGGCCATAGACCCATGACCCATGAATGAAATCGGTGCAAAGTGCACCGTTTAACAACAATAAGAGCTTTAATCTTACATTAACGGATAACCAAATTGCTGTATCATCTCTACACGAGATATTTTTGTGTTTTCTTCTCTCATATAAAAATAGTACTTAATTATTGCGTATTTTACATGACGCATAATAATTAAAACATTTTGTATTGGTATAATTCCGTGACCGTGAGCGACTTGACTTTGACCTTGCAGCTAAAATAATCCTACTTAACTATGACGCATTAATCGAAATGTAGATTTGATCTATTTTACTATATTTATCTATTTTATGATAAGCTCTTAAAATTTTTATAGTTATTTATATAGTGAGTTTGCAAGTTTTTTTTTTTAATTTTGGAAAGAATCAATAAAAAATGTGCCAAACAATTTTATTACTTCCTTGCCTAGTTTCTTGAAAACTCATCTCCAACCAACGCACTGATTGAATAAATGCAAATTTCATTTGTTGTGTAAGTGAGTAATAATATTAGTCTAGGCGGGATCTGTTTTCGATTGGACATTTTCCATAGGAAGCTATTTTTTTGCTGGAATCCCTTCAGGATGTACCCAATATCGATAATCACGATATGCGCCAGTCGCAAACCCTGTGCTAAATTATTTATTTAACAAAATCTGAAAACAATTGAAAATTTCTCATTTTTTTGCTCCTATTTTCGTTTATAATTCGGAAAATATTGATCCTAGAGAAAAAATTATAACAAGTTCAAAGTTTCGTTATTCAATTCTACACAATATTTCGTTAGCTATAAATTGAAAATTTAATGTTTATTGTTGAAAAATAGCAATAATTGAAAAAAAAGTACAAAAAAATGAAGTTAATCCTTTAAATGTTTTCGACTTTCAAAACTTGACGTATAAGCTCCATATTCCGCCTAGAAAAACCTTTTAATATGTTTAAAACGTGTGCTAAATTATGTTAAGATCGGTCAGATATGTTTTGCATAATAATTTTGCAACCCAGCCTACTGGAAAAAAATCGCAAATTTTCAAATTTATAGTAGGCCCTAAATAAGGCCCTCAGATAGTTGCAAATTTTTTTACACATAAAAGAAGGTTCAAACTTTCAAACGCTTTTTATAAAATTCAAATCGGTTCACTAGGAGAGCTTAGAAATTTTTTTAAAGTTTTAAACATTTTTTATATATATTAGGCTTATAAACAAATTGAATAACTTTA
Source organism: Diabrotica undecimpunctata (assembly GCF_040954645.1). Taxonomy (NCBI): domain Eukaryota; kingdom Metazoa; phylum Arthropoda; class Insecta; order Coleoptera; family Chrysomelidae; genus Diabrotica; species Diabrotica undecimpunctata. The sequence goes on from NC_092811.1 coordinate 2,794,269, forward strand.
CGAGCTTTAAACATATCAATTTCAAAATTTATACACTTAAAGAACATTAAAAGGCGCTTCTTTAACCTTTTCACAAAAAAAAAAGATACATTCGGCTTACTGGTTGCCGAGATATTTAAGGTCAAAGCTGGCATAGATTTGCCGTGTAGCCATTAGTGATAGAGGGCTCGTTTTTAAACAAATACCCTCGTCTTGTCAAATACTTTTTATATGAAAAGTTTTACGTAGTGCTTTTTATGGCAACATCAATAAAAAACACAAATAAAAAACCGTTTTCGCGTAAAATGTCGCTCGGAATGCATGAGAGGTGGTGGTGGGGGACATTCTCTCGAAATGTGAATCGGCGAGTTCAAAATCATAGCGCGCGCTAAAAATTGCATTATCTCGGCTTCTTGTTAACCAATTTTGCTCTTTTTTTTTAATCGATGTCTCGGACGACAAGGATTTCAAATATCATATTTTCAAATACCATTTTTAATTGCAAAAGTGGGAAATTTGCAATAAACAATTGTATGTTAAACAAGTAATTGCATTTTTTCTTCATGCATTTTTTTAGGGCTTGCAATTTATACATTGAAGTAAATTGTTACTTTTAGTAAACAATTATTTTCTTTTTTTAGAAGGACAAGAATCTTCAGGTCTGACCTTGACCTTCAATATCTCGGCAACCAGTAAGCCGAATGTATCGTTTTTTTTAAAGAAGCGTCTTGTAATGTTCTTTAAGTGTATAAATCTTGAAATCGATATGTTTAAAGCTCATAAAGTTATTCAATTTGTTTATAAGCCTAAAAAATGTTTAAAACTTTAAAAAAATTTCTAGGCTCTCCTAGTGAACCGATTTGAATTTTACAAAAAGCGTTTGAAAGTTTGAGCCTTCCTTTATATGTAAAAAAATTTGCAACTATCTGAGAGCCTTATTTAGGGCCTACTATAAATTTGAAAATTTGCGATTTTTTTTCAGCAGGCTGGATTGAAAAATTATTATGCAAAACCTATCCGACCGAACTTAACAAAATTTAGCACACGTTTTAAACAAATTAAAAAGTTTTTCTAGACGGAATATGGAGCTTGTAAGTCAAGTTTAAAAAGTCGAAAACATTTAAAGGATTAACTTCATTTTTTTGTACTTTTTTTCCAATTGTTGCTATTTTTTCAACAATAAACATTAAATTTTCAATTTCTAGCTAACGAAATATTCTGTAAAATTGAATACCGAAACTTTTAACTTCGTATAATTTTTTCTCTAGGATCAATATTTTCCGAATTATAAACGAAAATAGGAGCAAAAGAACGAGAAATTTTCAATTTTTTTCAAATTTTGTTAAATAAAAAATTTAGCACAGGGTTTGCGACTGGCGCATATCGTGATTATCGATATTGGGCACATCCTAAAGGGATTCCAGCAAAAAAATAGCTTCCTATGGAAAATGTCCATTATGGTCTGAATTTCTACAGATCCCGCCTAGTCTATATATTTCTGTTTCAAATATAAAATATTCTTCTCAATTTTTGTAATATTCCAACGACACTGTGGATACGATTGTGAATATATTTCATAGAACTGCATTTAAAACAAGCTGTAAAACATTATTGTTTGGCCTAATATACGATTGTAATCTTGTACATTTTTCAGAATTTCTCGCGCAAGCCATGTTCCTCAGTGTAGATCCATTCATGCGAGGTTTATCAGAGAAATTTACAATCGGAGAACCTATATGGGGAACTCAAGTAGCCAGGTAAGATTCATAAATAAATACATAATAACAACTATAAATTCTCGCTCAAATTGTACTATAATCCAGTGCACTATATTGTATGTGTGGTATTAAAAGCTGTGGTATATTTTAGAATTATTGAAAGTAAAAATGAAGAATTTCCAGTTGGTAAATTAGTGGTTTTAAGAGCGGGCTGGAGGACATACAGCATCTCCAATGGTAAAAAAGAACCACCAACTCTACCAGAACCGTATCTGCTTCCAGACATCGGAGATCTCTGCCCATCTGTAGGAGTAGGAGTACTCGGTATGCCAGGGTAAGTAAACTGTAAAATTTTTACAACTTGACAATTTTATCTAAAAAAATTATGGTTTTATTTCAGAAACACAGCGTACTTCTTATTCTTGGAGCTGTGTCAACCCAAAGAAGGCGACACAGTTGTGGTGACAGCAGCAGCAGGAGCCATTGGAAGCATTGTAGGACAGATCGGGAAAATTTACGGATGCAACGTGATAGGTATAGCTGGGTCTAATGAAAAAGGCGAGTGGTTGGTTAAGGAATTGGGATTCGACCATTTTATTAACTATAAGGTGGATGATATTGATGCCAAACTGAAGAAAATTGCTCCGCAAGGTGTAGATTGCTTCTTCGATAGTGTAAGTAAAACCATTTATACTCAGTTTGAAAACTATCAATAGTACAATTTCTATGACACTAATAATTCAGAACGTGACGTCATAAATCAGTGCTTCAGAATTTTAAATTATTTAAAATTTTTGACTAAAAAATTTTGTAGTATAACAATAATATGGTATGACATTTTTGCCAGGGAAATTCGACTCGCGCCAATTGCATCTTTTAACCCGATTTGAAGTAACTATTGTCGATGCACAATAGTCCAAGGGGGCCAACAACTTTACGTGCTTTCCAATGCACGGGAACGGCATTGTGTTCTCAAACCTACCGCTTTGCAGGACAGCAATATCGTCTGCATAGACTATCGTGTACCGTTGCTGCTGAGTTGGCCAACCAAGGTATCTATAACTATGTTCCAGAGTAGTGGTGATAGCACCCCTCCCTGTGGACACCCCCTCGTAACCATGCCTCTAACAGAAACGTCTTCTATATTTATGCTTATTGCTCTATTAGAGAGCATACTGAAAATTTATTCGCTTACGGCTAGGGGAACATTCCTGAGGTTGAGCTGTGGGGTGATAATTGGGAATGTGGTTTTATCAAACGCTCCCTCAATGTCTATGAATATACCTAGGGTGGATTCTTTATTATCCAGCGATCTTTTAATTGGACTATGGACCAGAACGTCATCCCTTATGTACCTCTCGCATAGCCTTTTCATCGTTTTCAACAGAAAGGATGTTAGGCTAATTGGTCGGAAAGCCTTTGATATAGTGTACTTCATCCTACCTGATTTTGGTATGAAGACCACACGTACCTCTCTCCACTTCTTAGGAATATATCTCAGAACCAAAGAGGCTCTAAATATTTCCACGAGGTGCGGCAGAAGGATATCCAGTCCCCATTGTAGTAGGGCTGGATATACGTCGTCAGGCCCTAGTGATTTAAAAGAGGTGAAGCACAATATGGCCCATTTTACCTTTTCCTCATTCATCATTGTTCTGGCGAGATGCCAGTCGTTTATTGAGGGTATGATTGCTTCTTCCATCCGGTTTGGTGCTATTGAGACACTAGAACCGGGAAAGTGTGTTTTCGTCAGGACCTCAGCACTTTCACGAAAGTTGGAAGTTTTGTTCCCATCTTCCTTCGTCAGTATGCCGATGTGGGTCCTTTGAGAGCGCTTTTTGTAGCCTGGAAGCCTGCGGGAAATCTTCGATTTCCTCACAGAAGGTTCTCCAAGCAGCTCTTTGTCTTTGTCTGCAGACTTTTTTAAACTCTCTGAGATTGATTGATAAGAATCCCAATCCTCTTTGAGTTTGATGCGTTTCGCTCTATTAAAAGCTATTCTTGTTATTTTACTAAGGTATTCCAATTCAGCGCACCACCAAGAGTTGGTTTTGCGACTTGCCTGGACCATCCTTATTGGACAGGATTGTTTTATAAGCATAGCTTATTTTGTTTTGGATAGACACCGTATACCTTTCCAATTCTGTATTAGTTCCTGGAGTTGAAGACTTTTCATTCCGCAGAGCATCTTCTAATAGTCGGTTGTAGAGTTCTACATCCGTCCTCCTAGGGTCGCGCGATTTGATAAGGCTTTTTTCCAGACTAATATTATAGGTTAGCCAGCGGTGGTCAACACAAAGGCTACTGGAAACGGCAGAGATTAGGGTACTGAGAAAAAATACAGGAAATACGCTGAGAGATCGAAAGAGAAGTGAAGAAATTAGAAGAAAATGTAACATACAGTGTATATGCATACTAAATAAAAAAAAAGAATGGAATAACCACACAAGCAGAATAGGGGAGTTCCGTGTCGTAAAAATAGCAAGAGATAAATCACCAATCGGCAGAATAAGTATCGAATGACCGCGTAAAAGGTGGAAGTGACAACCTTCCATAGAGGTATTAATCCGCCAATGAACAAGCAGAATTGCTTATAAAGAGAAAGAAAAAGAAGAAGAAGTGTTGTTTCAAATATACAAAAATGCTGCCAAATGTTGTACCTACCTTTAAAAATTATTATTATTGTAAATTATAGAACGTCACTGCCTCGTTAGTTTAGGGATTACTATTCAGAGAAATTCTAGTCACTTCTTTTGGACATGGCTATTGCTGTATATTCCACTCAGGTATAAATTATTATCAATAAAAAGCACTTAGGTTTCTTAGAAAGCATTAAAATTTCTTATTGTCAATTATTTTAGTTAATATTTACAGTTTGTTTGTTTAGATCTAGTTTTGTATACAGGATTCACAAATGTAGTATCATTATCCTAACGGCCTTTTAAAAATTATTGTGAAGAAATAAAAATAATCCCTCCTTATAAATCTTCTATTCATGAAAATTTGTACCGACTTAAAGGACGGACTTGGATTCTATAAAATAATTCTCAACTTTTTATGGTTCTCATTTCTAAGAATTTAAACTTTGTAACAAGTTTGTTCTACCGCAAACTGTTTCTGTAAGAAAATAAAAAAAGGCAGATAATTATGCGATCTCATCATCTAGGCATATGGCGAATGGAATATTTAACAAAAATAAATCAGTACCGGAGAGAAAATAAATCAATTATTTATATAAGTATACTCCCTCAAATTAAATCGATTATTACCAAGACACAACCGCGTAGGTATGTAAAGACTGTTTTAAGAGTAAATTATTACCAAATATACCACCAAACAGTGTAATTGTTTTGGTCAATATATTTTATCATATATCGAAGATATCGTCCGATAAAGATGATCGCGACAGCAAGAGCGAAAAAAACAAGTTTACTTGTTGCGGAAATAAGCAAATAACCACAATAATATGTGAAAAGTGTGGAAAAGCGTTCCATAAATCGTGTACGGCACGAGATTGAGCCGGAAAACTTCTAATTTTAGATGAAATGCGATCATTCATCTTCTAAATGAACTGATTGGTAAGTTAAGAAGTAAAATCAAATCCTAGAGGAAAATAATAAGCTACTGTGGAAAAAAGTGGAAAGTCTAGAGAAAAAGTTACCAAAAAATTCCATGGAAGTAAAAATGTCGCAAAAACTAAGAATAACAATAACAATCCATCCCTCGTAAAAGGGGGAATTGATGTGCTAGAGACAACGATAGAAAACACAAGATCAATTGACCAGTCACAGAACAGCCACATTGTTCTGTTGATTTGTCTGAGCAGTCACCTAAATCAAGAATATCTTCTTCTTTTTCAATCTCTTCATATTGTATGTAAAAGCAGTTCACAGTGTTCCGAGTGTTCCGAAAAGAAAAACAAATTAGACCAAATACTTTATAATTTAGTTGACAAGGACTCCATCATTTTTCTGGCTGGTGCTTTTAACTTGGATATGTTGCTTGAGGGTGCGAGGTGGCCAGTAGTGTTGTACAACTGCAAGAACAAGACGAGACTTAGATAGTCTTGGTCTTGCGCCAATACACCTGGTATTGGTCTTGGTCTTGGTATTGCGTTCCCGGTCTTTATCTTGTTCTGGTCAAATCTTGCACGGTCAGTCTTGGTCTTGCTAAAATAAGACCGTTTTGGTATTGGGCTTGGTCTTGCGAAAACGCAAAAACGAGACCAAGACTGCAAGACCAAGACAGATTTTGGACAACACTATGGCCAGACACATTAAAAACGTTTTTGAGCTCCTTTGGTATTAAAACCATTAAAGACTATACAAGCATACAAGGTAATAAAAAACCTGTATAGATATTTTTACAAATCTTTGATTTCTAAAGAAGACATATTTGATTCTGTTGTATTCAATCCTCATACATCTGATCATACTGCTCAAAAGGTAAAATTTGAATTAAGTAAATTTGATTTGAAATAAAAAGAAAACCTTAGTAATAGACAATGTTGTAAATCAAACAATTCGAATAAAAGTGCATTCATTTTATTTTTAAAATTAGATACCTAAGTTGGACACACTTATAGCACTAATAGTGCTGGAACTTCGTGCCTATAGAGAAAGAAGAACTAATTTGTTGAAAGAAGTGAGATTAAAGAAAAATTCGAAACATAGAAGGTAATGCACTGAAATATCTTTATCTCTATGGAATATGGATTAATAGAGGACACTTTGGTAAGATAAATTGTTATGAATGCTCATCAGGAGCTTAGTGTAGGTCTATGGTTTATGTAGGTTTAAATAAATATTGAAGTGATACATGTAAGAAGCGCCAATGCCGGCAGATGGATAAAAAGTAATAGAATGGAGCTCTATGGGTCGAAAAAGTCAGTTCAAGATGAAGGTTCGGTAAAAATAAAGCAGAGGAAGTCTTGTTCAAAAGAAGAATAATATACAGATATACAGTGAAAATAAAAACATATATTGAAAAAACTGAAAGCTTAATATAAACAAATTATTACAAAGTAGCAATGATGCAAAACCATAACCTATGACTCTATACAAAATTTCTAACTAAATCTATCAGGCGTAATTGATAAATTAAGATATTTCTATGCAACTTAGTGCATATTGAGAACTGCCAAGGTCACATTTATCGATTTATGTAATAGAAAATGTAGTCTAAAAATAAAATAGCTATTTGCTTGTCTACTGCACACTTATGCAAGTAAAATAAATTGGTTTTTTCCTGTAAGGAATGGAACTATTCGTGAGAAAACGTTTATTAATAACACTTTTTATGCATGCAACTATGTTTTTTAAGGCGTAGATTGTGCAGGCGTAATCTTTATTTATAAATGTAAAGAATTTCATTATTAATATTGTTTCATTTTTTTAATATTCACATAAATTTGCAATATTTTAGTATTTTCGAAAAAAATTAAGCTTAAAGAAATGCCGAAAGGCAACCCGTAATATTTTACACCTATTTCTATCTTAAGTTTCTTGCATTCAATTCGTGCTGACGCGTTTTATTTCATACGTCCATCCAGTCAGTTTGCGTCTTCTTAGATACGCCTTATTTTTTTGTCGCCTTCTTCTTATATCTAGGTTTTTGCACAATATGCGAAAACGAGTAAAACGCATTGTACACATTGTATTACTTCAAGACTTTTCTATCCCTCTCACGAAACCTTCTTTTCTATTTACGCGCAAATGATCAGCTAATTCTAACTTGTATTATTTTATAAACCTTAAGATTTTGTTTGCAGGTGGGAGGAAAGACAGCTGAAATTATATACGGTCATATGAATAACAACGGAAGAGTGGCACAGAATGGCAGCATCTCCAATTACAACAAGGAAAAACCTGATTATTGTAAGTACTAAATGTTCTATTTTAAAACAGAAAACTGTCATATTTTATTGAGTTTGTAATTAAAAATTGTATAGATTTGTAAGTTTTTTTAACATTTTTCCATACTTGTTGTTACACCGAATCATCCAGCAACAGATAAAATGTTCATAACGTAGGGCTTTATTTATTATATTCTCTATTATATAGACAAAACTTCTACATTAGGTGTTTATTCTTGGGATTCATCTTATTCAAATCATTTTTTTAGACAACCACATTTCAAATGCGTTATTGGAGTTTCCATGTTTCAAGGTCATAGAGAATCAGGCCATATCGGCCATACATAACATTTTAGGTTCTCAGTCTTCTTTGTATGAATTATTCTTGGTATTTCTGATGAATCCTGCTCTGATAATTTTAATTCTTCTCTAAATTTCTTTTGAGTGGTCTAGTTGACATATTGCACTGCAAGATACCAGACGCATTGAGAAACAGCATACTGATGCCAATGTTCAAGAAAGGAGATCAAGATGACTCCAACAATTATAGAGGTATAAATCTTCTGAACACCGCACTTAAGCTTACCACAAAAGTCCTAACCAACAAAATCAATAAACTAACAACTTTATCAGATGAACAACAAGGATTCAGATCCGGAAGATCCTACGTAGACGCCGTATTTGTACTAAGACAAATCACAGAAAAGGCCATCGAGTACAATAAACCAGCATATCTATGTTTTATAGACCTGACAAAGGCTTCCGATCGCATCCAAATCGAAGATGTCTTATACCCACTATATAAAAGAAACATACCAATCAATATTATAAAAACCATCGAAAACATCTACTTCCATAATCGAATACAGGCAAAGATAAATGGAAAACTAACACAGTGTGTACCAGTACAAAGCGGAGTCAGACAGGGTGACTCGTTAAGCGCACTTCTCTTTAATATAATAACGAAATAATACAAACAGTACGTAAAGGTTATGGTTACAGAATGGGGAACAAAGAAATCCAAATATTATGTTATGCAGACGACGCCGCATTAATCGCCGAGACAGAAGACGAGCTTTAAAGATTAACACACATCTTCAATACAACAGCCAAGAAATACAATATGACAATATCAGCAGAAGAAACCAAATGTAGATTAGATTAGATTAGATTATGTGAGGTCGTTAAGGCCATGCGGTCTTACCGCACTTCGACCTATAGAGATCTTTTGTGCATACCTTAATCTAGTTAAACTCTAGAATGCCAATACTTCTGATGAAGTTGATTAGCTTCCCAGGTGACTTGTTTCCTATGTCAGAGGACGCCAGACTGACCTCTCCTAGGAATTTTAGTCTTTTGCAGAACAGTGCTACGCAGTTGCATAGTATATGTTCTGCCGTTTCTTTTTCATTGTGACAGAAACGACAGTTTTCACTATCTGATTTGGCCATCTTCTTGAGATGATATCTCAGAGGGCAGTGACCAGTGAGAAGGCCAGTGACCATTTTGATATCTTTTTTACTCATTTCGAGAAGGCGGTTTGTTGCAGTAGGCGACACTTTTATGAGCCTTTTTGCTTGCCTTTGTCCTGGTGTGTTAGACCAATATGATCTTAGTTGATTGAGTTCCCAGGTACGGAGTTCCTCTATGATGTGGCTTTTCGATAGTCCACAGAAGGGTTCCGGACCCTGGAATGGGGTATTAGCTCCTTCTTTTGCGAGGCTGTCAGCTTCCTCATTTCCTGCAATTACCTTGTGACCTGGCACCCACATCACAGTTACATTGTTGCGTTTCGCCAGCTTCTTGAGAGATTGTTTACAGTCCCAAACCAACTTCAACTCACATGTAAATGACTTTAGAGCCTTTAAGGCGTCTTGGCTGTCTGATAAAATAAGGACTTTTGCCCTACGGGTGTCTCGGTTGAGACATTCTTGGGCACTTATGTCTATAGCATGTATTTCTGCCTGGAAGATAGTTGGGGCGTTTCCAAGAGATTTAGATATCCTGAAATTGGGCCCAGTAACTCCCACTCCTGCCCTTTCATCTATCTTAGATCCATCCGTATACCATACGAGTGAACCTTCTTCCACTTTTGGTTCAATTCCTTCACCCATTTGGTGGTTTTTTATGACCACTTCAAAGGGTGCTTCAAAGTCGAATTTGGCTGGCATAGCATCTGTCGGCATGTCCTTAGAATCCAATGGAATTTCTTCTAAGATTTTCAGGTGGCCAACTAGATCTCCAGGTTTCATTATTTGTTTCTGTCGCAGTTTTAAGGCGGTAGTTGTAAACGGTGGTAAACCAAATGTAAGATAACATCTAAATACAATGTACAATGTAAAATCAAAATTGATAGGCAAATAATAAAGCAGGAAGCAAGGTTGAGATATCTGGGAATAGATATAACTAGTAACGGAGATATTGAAGAAGAAGTAATATAACAAAGCTTAATAGCAAGTAAAGCGGTGGGATCTCTTAATGACACAATCTCGAACAACAAACACCTAAGACAAGACACAAAAACAAGTCCGAGTATATTAACGTACACGGCGGAGACGAGACCTGACACATCTTAAACGAGACGACTACTAGAAACAACAGAGATAAAAATACTCCGACGAATATTATGGAAAAGTCTGTTGGATAGGGAGAGAAGCGAAAAGAAGAGCATGCAATATAGAAGACTGAGGATAGGATATTACGAATAGCACGAGATAAGTCATCAAATGGACGGAGATGTATTGGCAAACCAAGAAAAAGATGGTGCGATAATTTAAACAATTTAGGAGGCTAATATTGAAGAAGAAACAGGCTTTAAAGACTACATACGACAACGAAGAAGAAGGAAAAGAAATTTAAACCCCATAGTAAACCATATTATGAGCAGTTTTGATATTCATCGAAAATTTTTGCAGCGTGACTCACTGATATTGTTTTATGGTTATCACATTTTTCTGCCTTCTTTGGTGGTGGTTTACGTGGCTATAAGCCTGTCTTGAGGTAGTGTCATATACGCGAGTCAAGAAGCGTGTCAGATATTTGGTTACAGCAGGACTTAAGATTTTGCAGTGTTCAGTCACCATTTGCTTCTTCACGTGGTACCTTCTGTGGTTTTGTTTCAGTAACGGCCACTGTTATCTCTTAGGGGGGAATTGCACGATCTTTGTCTATATCAAGTTCTAGTCTATAATCCCCAAATAATTTCATAAGGTATGTTTCCCAAATTTGTCTGTCTATATGTTTCTCATATGTCGTTATTTATTTTCTAATTTCTATATGTATTATAGTTTGTACTGTCACTATACGAACATTTATATTTTCTTTTCCAGCTCTCTCCATGTCAATTCAAAAAGCGATCCAAGAGAAAAATTTGTCAGCCAAAGCCTTGGGTGTCTATTGTCGATCAAAGGACTGGATGACTGGAATAAACCAACTACATACGTGGGTGAACGAAGGCAAAATCAAGTATAAGGAATCGATAGTCGATGGGATCGAAAATATGTTCGATCTCTTTGTCGATATGTTGAAAGGTAAAACTACCGGAAAAGCGGTTATTAGAGCATAGAAAAAATAACTACACAAAGTGATCGCAAGAAACTGACAAGTACCTTACATAACTTATTTTTAAGTTTTTAGTTATAAGCTTTTGGTAGTTTATTTATTATATTTATGTTAAGTCTAAAACAAAGCATTTTTGTGCTCATTAACCAGTTTATAAAGTGATATAATTGTTAATGATACAAACTTGATGTTAAATGTATCGCGCTGCTTTTGTATCTCATCAGTATTATTGTAGTAATAAATTAATTAAATTAATATTTCTAAATTGACATATGACAAAACTTATTCAACTAATAAAATATGTTACTAATTATTTAGTTCGTTTTTTTTTATCAACCTTGTTTGAACTGTAATAATTGCTCCTCATATACCTTTTAGCACTTACAAGTAGCTGTATAAGGTTTTTACGTGAAATCAACGATGTTTTCAAAGATAGACTGAACTATTATGGAAAAGAGTATCAAGCAATAAAATATTTTTTTTGTCGAAAAATACATGTTGCTCTTTTGTTAGAATAATGATTAATCATCATTTCTCGCATTTGCAGAGATATATAAATGCCTCTTCCTCGCATTGCAGAGAATAAATAATAAATGAAACGTGCAATCTTCTTCTAAATGTGTCTATCTTCTAGAAATGTTGGCAAATAGCATATTTTTTCCACTCTTTCTAACGGTGTATCGCCTATTGTAATTTGGGCGTGATATAGGCAGCTGAATTTTACACACATGTAAAAAAAATGCACCATCAATTATTAAATGGTAGTATAGATATAATAATAAACAGTATTATAATTAGGAAATACCTTTAAAAATACAGTAATATAATAAAATCATACACAGTTTAAATTCTCAGCGAAGAGAGTCTGATAGTATTTAATAGTATTCAACTAAAGCTGATATAAATCTCTCTTTGCTGTTTATGGGCTTATCTCGAGATAACGGGTACACTAAATTAAAAAAATGAATAACAAATAAAACAAAATTAATTAAAGTTAAATTCAAAAGAATACAAGAATAAGATAATAACAAAGAATAATAAAAAAACTTCCACCCGCACTTGGTTTCAAAATAATTATTTATATCGCACTGTTGTTTAATGATTAACTGAGAATTAAAATTAAATGTTCGTAATTTAGAAGTTCTTAATAGTCGATTGAAAATTCGTATGAAAATGTTAAATGTTCCTTGGTTAAATGCTAACTCAGTAGTTAACCTTAACTATCATCATCATTGGTGCTACAGCCCTATAAAAGAGCCTCGACCTTCCCAAGTCTATTACGCCAGACGGTTCTATCCATTGCCAACTGTTGCCAGTTTGCTGCGCCTATTTGTCTACCATCCTCATCTACACCATCCCTCCATCTGAGTTTTGGTCTACCCCTACTCCTACTTCCCACAGGTTGTGACATAAGGATTCTTCTAGGAGGGTTGTTCTGCTGTGATCTTGCCAGATGTCCTGCCCATCTAAGTCTTCCTATTTTTATAAAGAATACTACGTCTTTACCACCAAATATATGTTTATATCTGTGATATATCTCGTAGTTGTATCTCCTTCTCCAAACACCATTTTCACAGATGCCACTAAATATTCTTCTCAGGATCCTTCGTTCAAAAAAATATAAGCAGGAGATTTTCATCTGCCTTGGTAATGGTCCATGTCTCCGACCCATATGTCAGCACTGGTTGTATAAGGGTTTTGTATATGGTTATTTTTGTTTTTTGGCTTAAGTTTCTGCTTCTCATATGTCTACTCATTCCAAAATAGCATTTGTTTGCTAGTATTATTGTTCGCTTGATTTCTTCCGTCATGACGTTCTCCTTGGTGATCAGGGAGCCTAAGTATGTGAATTTGTCCACCACTTCAAAGGTAGAGTTATCAACCGTGAATTGGTGGCCGATGTTTCTGGCTCTATTGTTGGGTGTTGATGCCATTATCTTAGTTTTAGTAGTTACCTTAAGTACAGGAGAAGAAATAGTCGACGGAGATTCGCCCAGATAGTCGAAGATAAAAAGATTATGATAACTTACGATAAGTCTTGATGACTGCTGCACTATTCACTGAAGCTAAATACTTTACTTGTATTAAACACTGAAGTTAATTAAATTAAAGGTAGTTTATATCAATTTTTAATCTAATATGGTATTAGATTACGAAACTGAAACGTGTATATACACTTAAAGAGATACGGTAAGATAACACCGAGACGGAAATTTCAGCAAGCGCCTTTACGCAAAGATCGCCGGCCAGAAGTGAATTTCTCTTCTCATAATTTCACAAACTTCCCAAAAAAAGGTGTGACAGCACCCACTCAAAATGACAGGCTAGCCTGTATCCATTTCTAGGAAGATAAAAGGTTCGAAAGGTTCGATGTAAAGAAAGGTACTAGCAATTGGAAACGTGAAAAACATAAAACTTTCTGAATTACGTTCTCTCAGAAAATTACTATAACGTGCCTTCGACGATATTTACCAAATTTATCAAAAAGAACCCGCCTGACCGGAAAGAATTAACCGTGGATTAACCAACCCGCCGTCTTTTGATAAGTACGACCTATCGGTACGTGGGAATTTCATGATTCGGAAAGTCGGTAGGGTGCAATAAAGTTTTCTAATGATAAATAATCTCCTATATATTATTTGCAAATACGGCCATCGGCGTCTCAGCAACAAGGGTAAAAGGATTAAAAATTATTTAATATTCTAATTATAAAAAAAATGTTACAATGTTTTTAGGATATATTTATATATTTATATATCGGCAATTGACATCCCTGACTCTCTGTATTAGAACTTGCAAACTAAAAAGTGCTTCCATCGTTCCGAGTCCTGCTCTGAATTCAAATTAAACTTAACTCAGGTGTTCTTCTAATTTGGTGTATATGCGCAAGTGATTGATTGTAAGGAGTACTTTAAGTACGTGGCTCATCAAACTAATTAATCTATGTTCTTCACATTTTCTAGCGTTTGGTTTTTTAGAAAGTGGAATGAATATTGATAGTAGCCAGTCTTTTGGTAACTAACCAGCCTCGTAGATGTTGTTGAATAGCTTCCTAGAAGCTGTGGTTTGGTGTGTATCTAATAGCTTTAAAGTTTCATCATGCACCTATCAGGTCCTGGTGATTTCCCATCTTTAATCCTCTTAATGGCCATAGTTACTTCTTCGTTTGTTATTTCAGGGCCGTAGGGATTGTTTATTTCAGTCGGACTTCGTGCTTCATCTTCTAATAATTCTTGCATATACTCTGTCCATCTTCGTAATTTATCTTCAATGGTAGTCAAAATCTGGCCTTCAATGTCTACAACTATGCCTGTACTGCGTTGTTTTCTTGTGTTATGTACCTCTTAAATTTTTTTATGCACATGGAAATCGTCATGTTTGCGTTGTAGTGTTTCAATTTCCGTACATTTCTCCGTCAGTCATGCTTCTTTTGCTCCTTCTATCGCCTTTGGTATAATTCTTCGCTCTTCCATTGTTTGCAATATTTTATCTGTCATCCATTCTTACTTCTTTTCTCTATTTAATTTTAGGTATTTATGCGAAATTGTGGTAATAGATGTCTCCATTTCGTTTCACTGTTCTTCTATGTCCCTAGTAGTGTCTTGAACTATTTTCGCAAAATTCTTATTAATCTCTGCTTTTACGTTTTTCTGAATGTCATTTTATTTTAGTACTCTTATATCTATCTTGGGCCTCATTTTCTTATCAATTATTTTGAGTCGTATGCTGATATTCAAAGTGCAGAGACTTAGATGGGCTGGACACATTGCTAGGATGTCAGATCACGAATACACGAAGAGATTAATATTTTTAAAACCAGAGGGCACAAGAAGCAGAGGACGACCACGAATGAGATGGATTGATGATGTGGAAGAAGACCTACAGATTCTAAGGGTTAGAAGATGGAGGGAAGTTGCCAGGAATCTACAGGAGTGGCGACTTCTATGTGAGCAGGCCAAGATCCACAATGGATTGTCGAGCCACTTATGATGATGATGATGCTGATATTTGCAACCAATAGACTATGATCTGAAAAGATATCTGCGCCTGGATATGTTTTTGTTGAGGTGATAGGATTTCTAAACCTTTTGTTTATGTTGAAAAATCAATTTGATTTTTTATGATTTTCCCTGAGGTATCACCGGGTGCTTTCCATGTATAAAGCCTTCTTGGGTGTAATTTAAAAAGTGTATTCGTTACAACTACATCCGTCTTTTGGCAGAATTGGATCAGTCTTTTTCCTCTTTCGTTTACCAAGACCATATGACCCCACGATATTCTCGACTATACCTTGTCTTATTTTGGCATTGAAATCGCTCATAATAATAGTAAGTTCATATTTTTTCAACTAGTTACTTCAATTCAGCTTAATGTTACATCAAATAAGTCTACAGCAGCTGCGTTCCTTGACATTTCTGCTGCTTTTGATAATGTCACTTTAGACATTCTTTACCAAAAAATGTTATATATTGGAATCCCTAGATCATTTGCTCTCTTTTTAAAATCTTTATATTCTAACAGACTAACTTTTTTAAAAATCAATAATGAGGAATTTTCATACCCCCGACTAACTAATATTGGATTGCCACAGGGGAGTATTTTAAGCCCGATTTTATATATCCTGTAAAACATAGATCTTGAGGTTAGTATACCCAACCATACAAAAATTATTCAATATGCTGATGATGTTGTTTTATATACAGCAGGAAAATTGTTGAGTACCTGTGAGGATAATTTGAAAGTCACATTAGAAATTGTAAATCAGTACTATGAAGAAATAGGATTATCAATTTCTGACACAAAAACTGAGGTGTGTTACTTTTCACAAAAACAGTGTTCCACAAAGCAATCTTAATGTGGCAAAATTTAATTTCCCTATAAAAAACTGTATTAAGTATCTTGGTACCTATCTAGACAGGAAATTGACATGGAAAAATCACATTCATCAAATTGTTAAAAAATCAGAAAACTCAATAAACATTTTAAGAGCTTTCTGCAAAATAAATTGGGGAGCGGACCCAAATATTGCTTTGATGTTTTACCGTAA
Source organism: Diabrotica undecimpunctata (assembly GCF_040954645.1). Classification (NCBI taxonomy): domain Eukaryota; kingdom Metazoa; phylum Arthropoda; class Insecta; order Coleoptera; family Chrysomelidae; genus Diabrotica; species Diabrotica undecimpunctata. Next base: position 2,810,428 of record NC_092811.1, read on the forward strand.
CATGATCAGGCCGATTTTCGACTATAACTGTCATTTATTTGGATCAGCGGCCAATACACATCTAAACAAACTTGAAATTAAAAAAAAATAAATGTCTGAGATTATGCCTAGGTTATTTAAAATCCACTCCAGTCCAAATATTGGAAAATGAAGCGGTGGAACCTCCATTGCATTTACGCCGCCAATTCCTTAGCGACAAATTTACAGTCCGAATTATGTCCAAAAATTTTAAATACCTTCAAGATCTTAATGAGCTATCAGTTTTAAATCTCACCCATAGGTACTGGAGAACTAAAAAAATCTATACCTTTGGTAGATTGGTAGATTGGTAGATTTGGTCAATGTACGGTAAAATATAACGATATTCTCTATAAAAGCCAAATTCCGCCCTACAATGGTGAAATGACAAAAACACTATTTTCTAGAAAGGTTAGGATATGTTACTTAAACTCACATTTACTCCCAAATATGTTTGATATATTTATTAAAGAAAAATGGACAAATTATCAGTACATTTTTACTGATGGGCCAAAAGATGCAAATGGAACGGGCTATGCAATGTTCCATGAAAATATAAATTACCATCACCAGTATAGCTTACCCAGTGAATGCTCAATATACACAGCAGAAATGATGGCAACAATGTTTGCTCTTCAGTATGTAGTGCTGAATCCGACTAGCAACTATGTTATATTTACTGACAGTAAAAGCGTGGTCGACAGAGTTAACAACATTCAAACAGTCAAACACATAAACCACATTGAACTGAAAATTCTTAAAATTCTTTATGAAACTATACAATTAGGATTAAATGTAATAATTACATGGATTAAGGGCCGTTCGGGAATAAAAGCCAATGAGATCGTTGACAATTTGGCTAAATCAGCATATATGCTTGGAGAAAAAGTAAACAAAAATTTAATTCCAGCGACAGATATTGACCCCGTTAGTAGACAAAAACTTAAAAATAATTGGCATTTACATTACAAAGAATGTAAGACTGGCGTAAACTTTTATCATTGTAACACTAGGATATCCTCAAGAAGATAGTTCTATGTACACAGAATCTAATCGACATTTTATACAGACTATTAATCGGCTGAGAGCAAATCATGCTCTTACGCCATCTTACATGCATGGAATCGGCTTATCAAATACTCCCAATTGTACCTGTAGCAAAATAGGCGATCTAACACATATTGTATTAGAATGTGATTTACAAATTAATAATATAAACGAACTTTATAAGGAATTAATAAATTCTAAGTGTCGTTTTCCAATAAACCTTAATCTTTAATGTTTTCAAATACTATGGAAATTCTTCATTGCATTTACAAATATGTTAAAATATGTAAATACAATTTGTAAATAGTATATAGGCATGATTTGTTAAAAAAAAACAAAAAACAAAAAAAGCAACAAAACAAAAAAAAAAACAAGAAGATAATAAAAGAATAAAAAAAAAATTTATGTCTCCATAAAAATATTAGGTATATGTAGTACTAACATTGATAACTGATAACAAGAAAATTTTGACTATGAATCTGCAATCAATAATAATTAAAATTTAGTCGATTTTAACAATAAACACAAACAAGTCTACTAATTGGCTCTGCCAAAGCTATTTTTCAAAAAAAAAATGCTTTTTCAAGACCAAAAAACTAATCAAACGTCTAATAACAGTTTTATTTTATTTGTTGATTCTTAAAAATTATATTCCTACAACTTTCTTAAAGTTTCTTGGGAAAATATTAAGACTACATTGTTTCATAAACGCCTCGTATAAACTTTCTTCGAATTTTGTTTTAACTCGAACAACACCGGTAGGAACATAATCTGAAATGTAAACCTACTTGACTGATCTTTCAATAGTTTACTAAGTAATCTCAGAGCGTCTTGACGAGGGTTTGTTAATAGACGTCAGCTGTGGTTTTGCTTACAACTGTTTGAATGACAAGCCAAAAGAAGGAATGCATGTAATGTCGACATTCCGAATATTTATACGAGTGTTTGACGGAAACAAACAGAAGTTGAAATATGTGAGGGTTGGTAGGGGAATCGTGCTATATACATCGTCGCAAAAAATGTTAGCTTGCTGAAACAACGTGTAATTGAACCATTGTATAAAGTACTCGTCGTTTCTTAATCGCATAAATATATAAATTCATAGTCAAAAAAATCAACACCACAAACTGTATGTATAAAGACAGCTTTATAGGTACATAAAAAAAAGAATCTACAAACAATATTTAGTATAAGAATTTCAATGTAAAAATATCGACAAAAAAGATAAAATTTGTTTCATTTGAAGGTTAATACTGCCATAATACTGCATGCTGATGATAGTTCACTACGAAAAGTCAAGTATCTTAACTATTAACTGTGGGGAAGGAGGAAATGCCCATCTGGAAATAATGCCGAACTAGAAGCGATGAGTGTCTTCTACGCGCTACCTGGAACGAGACAGGGAACCTCCTTGCTGATGAATAGAGTGTAAATGTGTATGAATGGAGAATGAATGAATACAGGTAGTGATTCGGAAGTGATGCCGGCCTTACAGCGGCCATTCCGCTTCCGGATCGCTGGATGACAGAGGAGGGTCTGGTTTAGCAGGTAGGCGTTCGGCGTAGACTCGGCGACGAGAGGGCATTTTAAAGTACCTCGGGAACTATCGCCGGGAGTACGAAGAACGAATCCTGCACTAAAGTTAGTCAGGCCGCGCCCTGGACTGAGATGTCTTTTGAAGATTCCAGACCCCCCCCTCTATAAAGACGAAAACAAAAAAAAAGTCATTATCTTAACAAATAACGGAACGTAAAGTTTCTGTTTAAACCAGAAGTTTACCATTACTTCTTTTAAAAAGATTTTCACCCTTAAATTTTTTTTAGGAAAGAAAAGCCTTTCTTTCTAACCAGTAAGATTTTTTAAACGGCGCCGGCGTTCATTTTAAATCTGTAAGTATTGTTTTGATTACTTTTTTGTTGTGGTTAGTTTCTCCAGTCCCTCGAATAAGGAAACCTTTATCCATGACCTAGCTCTACAACCAAAACACGAGTTGCCGTTCGCAAACGATTCAGTTTATTTGCTTACCCTACCTCCAGCCGAGTAATTGTTCAGTTCCCCCTTTTAACCCCCTATAAGCAATTATATATTGTTACAAGTGACACCCAACGTGGTGGGCAAATAAGAATTGTTACATTACGTCTTTTTATCCTTTGATCTCCCTTATTTATTATCTTTGTTTCACCGCTCCTATCAGAGATGGAAAGTTATATTGATTTGATTCTGCTGGTCTATAGAGTCTATTTGTTGTCCAACTAAATGATTTTCTTATATTCTATCCATGACGTTTTTGTATGAGCAGGATTCATTTTTAGTTTGTTTTGTTTGAAGTATAGTAACTATTTTAGTCTTTTCATAAGGTGGCCAAAATATTCCAATATCTTTTCATACTGAAAAGATCGTCATTTGATTAATCGACGGAAACTCTTATGTTCAAAATCATGCTCCATATAGAAAGGGTAGAAAGGTAAAAATAAAAAAATATTCAGTAAACATTCAGTAAAATTCTCTATCTACTATATAGAACAATAAACTAATTCACGAATTGGATTCAAAGTTGATTGGTTTAAAACCCTTGAAAATTTTTATAGTAACTACTCTAAAAATTTCATACGTGAGTAACAGTTTCGGTTATATACAGGGTGTCCCATAATTAATTGGACATTAGCTAATGGGTGATAGCTGATATCAAAATAAAACGTTTGAGCTCAAATTGCTTAGGCGAAATGTTGCTAGTTTGCGTTCTACAGGGTGATTCATTAATATTCTTTTTTATTATTTTTAGGGATATATTGAAAACTATTTAATCGATTTAAGTGCAATTTGGTATCTTGCTATTATTTAGTATGCTTATTATGAAAATGATATTAGTTTTCATAATTACGTAGACGTAACTACGAATTTATTTATTATTAGTGCTCCCGCTACAATATTTTGCCATAACTCTTGACGGTTATTTATTTTTTTTATAAATAAGTGACTTTAGGTAGCCCCACAAGTGAAAGTCTAGGGGATTTAGTTCGGGACTGCCTGCTGGCCATGGATATACACTACCTCTACCAATCCACATTTAAATTTCATCTAGATAATTTCTAAACTTCTAGGCTCTAATGTGGTGGTGCATCATCATGCCTGTACCAAGAGTTACGTCTCAAATTTAGAGATATTTTTGAAGTTATACTTCTATACGCGCGCTCCACGTTGGAAATTTGTATGGGAGTGAATCTGTGAAATCATTACATATGTAAGATAATGAGTAAGAGAGAGACAGAAGATATATTTTCTCTCTCTTCCTCTCTCGAATATAAAAATGTTCCTTTTGTATATATAATTTAATATTATATATATTATATAAAGATATATATACACATAATGTTATAAATATAATAAAATATTTATTAATATTATTATTTATGTGATATGTTTTGTATTGTTTATTAAATGTTCATAATTATATTATTCTTTTGTATTTCAAAATAATAATCTCAATAAACCACTGTATGATCCAGAACTGTCAATTTTGAAATACATTTGTGTCATGTCCTCGGTAGTATAGTAGTCAGTATACCCGCCTGTCACGCGGGAGACCGGGGTTCGATTCCCAGTCGGGAGGACTTTTTTATTAATATTATTACATTATTGTCGTTTTTAAATACTTATGGATATTGCATTTTAATTTGTATTCTATTATTATATATGGAATTATGTTGCACTGTATTGTAGTGTATTTTTTTATGTACCTATATTATTGTCATTTTTAAATACTTATGAATATTGCAATTTAATTTTTATTGTATTATTATATTAATAACAAAATAAACAGAATTTTACTGCAGAGTATGTGTAAAAAAATTTTGCATTCAACTCCTTTCATACATATATGAAAATAAAAATATACATTTTCATCAAAATATTGATTCAATCCTTCATTGTTAGTAAGTTGTTATTAATTCTGTTTCTCTTTCTGCTATGTCTTCCCTATAGAATTACATATGTAATGATTGTGCAGATTGACTCCCAAATAAATTTGTAACGGCGAATACGTGTATAGAAGTGTAACTTCCACCGGCAGTCCCACTGGACTGCCACACCCGTTTTTTTTTAAAGGTAACTTTTGGTAAAGGTTGATAAATCTTCTCTCAAAAAATTTAGATACGTTACTCCGTCAAGCCTGGTTGGTAATTTGAATGGTCCCACAATACAATTCCCAAATATGCCACATCAGATATTTATGCAAAACTCATGTTGAAAATGATGTTCTTGTAATGCATGAGGATTTTCTGTCGCATAGGTCTATTGCGCCATTTAAACACACCTCTTCTAGTAAATGTGGATTCATCAATAAATAAAAATTTATTATAAAATATTGGATCGTCTAAATGCCGCCCTATCATAAACTGACTAAATCAGAGCCTTGCAGGAAAATCCTGTGGTAAAAGATTCTGTACTTGAGTAAAACGATACGGATACAGATTTTCTGTTCGTATTATTCTTGACACCGTAGATTTGCTTATACCAGTGGCCGCAGAAACAAGTCTTGTACTGGTTTCTGGATCTTCTGCAACACGCACAACAATTTCATCCTCCATATCCTAATCAATTCCTCTCAGTCTTCCAGCATTTCTGTTTTTGTGATGAAATGACCCTGTTTCGCCTAATCTGTCGAACAATGATCTAATAGTTTTATGGTTTGGTTGCCTTCTATTGGGATAAAGTTCGAAATAGCGTTGAGCTACTTTACGAGAACAAAAAATTTACTGTGCATGCAAACAGATCATATCGCGTATTTCTACATTAGAAAATTCACTATGACAATTTTACCTTTATCTTAACTGGTTTATAAAAAAATTCGCAAAGCACAAAAGCACTTTGATAAATAGTGACTCGCACTGCACTTTGACAACTAATAATAAATAAATTCGTAGTTACGTCTACGTAATTATGAAAACTAATATCATTTTCATATTAAGCATAATAATAATAGCTAAATAATAGCAAGATATCAAATTTCACTTAAATCGGTTGAATAGTTTTCAATATATCCCTAAAAATAATATAAAAAAATATTAATGAATCACCCTGTAGAACGCAGACTAGCAACATTTTGCCTAAGCAATTTGAGCTCAAACGCTTTATTTTGATGTCAGCTATCACCCATTAGCTAATTTTCAATTAATTATGGGACACCCTGTACATGGCGCTCACCAGTAGATTAAACCGGAAAAAGTAGTAAGAAACCAAATCGATTATATAACGATTAAAGAGAGATATCGTAACACCATCAAATCAGTTAATACATATTCAGGAGCAGATGTCACAGCAGACCATAAACCACTAATCGCTAATGTCGCGCTTAAGCTTAAACGTATTAGAAAATCTCAAAGAACTCCAAAATATGATGTTAGAAAACTGAAAGAAGCTGATATAAAAAACAAACTCCAACAGAAAATATACGAAAACTTTGATAAATTAGGTACTAATACCTAAAAGATAAACCAACAATGGGAAACAATAAAAAACTGCCCCTCGTTCCATGCAAAAAAATATTAAAAGAACTGATAAGAAAGAGAGTCAACTGGATGACCGACGAAATACTCGGCAGGATTGACCAAAGAAGACAAACCAAGAACAAAGACTAGTTGTTGATCTATCTCTGTTTCCATCGTAAATTGAATATTTGAATGTAGTGTGTTTATATAAGACATGAAATCGATAAGTTTTTCTACTCCGTGACCCCAAATCACAAAAGTGTCATCGACGTATCTAAACCATACCCTTGGCTTGTATGATGACTCTATTACCCTCTTCTCTAGATGCTCCATGAAAAGGTTGGCTACGACCGGACTTAGTTGGCTTCCCATTGCTACTCCATCTACCTGCTCATAAATCTGGTCTTCCCATGAAAAGTAGGTGGTAGTAAGGCAAATACGATATAATTCCACCATTTCACACCAATCGAACTGTTCAGAACGACAGCATCTAAGATCAGAATAGCCATGATGATTGCCAACCTCCATCGCGGAGATGGCACGTAAAGAAGGAGAAAAGTAACAGTTTCACTCCTCCATTTCAGGAGACTTATCTGACGTATCGCCTTCTCTATCAGTTGTGGATTGTCGTGTCGTGCCAGTAATTCTAAGGGAACTGTTGATAACTTGGAGCGGAGCAGTTGTCGCTGTACTGTAAGCCGGGACCATCCTTAATAGACTTTTCGCTGTGCCCCCTCAAGCATCGTCGTATGTTTTGCTTTCTTAACTGCCGATATCCGTACCGAAGCTCCAAGTATAATAGAATTATTTTCACTACAAAGTACTGCCCTTTTTACTAGTCGTACCAGTAGTATTTGGCATTATTTTGGCCAGCTTCTCATTTCTTTAAGGTCAAGAATTACTCAAGAATAGAGAAAGTCCTCTATATGAAAATCGGTCCCATCTCTATATCTAGGTCTCTTCTTCACTCTGTAGATGTTACTTTTAGAAAATATTTTTGTTGTAGTTTTTATAAACAATGAATAGTTAAAGAACATTCCACATTTTAATGAAATTTGGTTAGACTATTGTCAGACAGTTGCCCGCTTTTTCTGCCATGTAAAAGGCCGAATGATAAATTTCGATGCATATTGGATAAAACGGAAATTGCTTTTGAAGTTTCGTAGGTTGCCTACCTCCTTTATGAGCCTTTATGAATTATTAAAATTTTCATAAAAGCGAAATGTTTTACGGGCACCGAATATACTCACAGGTATTGCTTTACCTTTATAATAAAATTTTAAAGTCGAATTTCGGGTAATAAAAGAGGGAAATGATTAAGATGAAATTTGATTTATTTTAAGAACGAAAATTATTATTTATCATAATAAATTTCGTGTTTAAAAACGAGGAATTTAGATAAAACAAATACAGTTCCGTTAGCTATTTCAATTTGTATACCTTAACAGATGTATACTGGATACCAACAAATACTCCCAAACATGGATAATATCAAATTAAATAGGAATAATAATATAATCTTAAGGAATAAAATAAAATATGTCCAGATGAAACAGTCAAAAGCTTATAGGATGACTCCACAAGACAATTATTCCAAAAAAGAATAACCGAAAAAAGCAGAAACACATATATTATATTATAATATTCTATATTCCAGAAAGTGATGCAGTCGAAGAAAGCTGGGCAAAAATTAAGTCTAATATCTTAGCCCTGGCCAAAGAAGTTCTTGTTGAAAGAAATATAAATAAAAATAAATCGTTATCAAGGCGAAGAACTCCATGGTTTTTATAGAAGTGAAGGAAAAATAAGAGAGGGAATAAAAGAGACTGTTCCAATTATAGAGGTATTAGTGTGACGAGCTCTGTGGGCCAGTTGTACGGCAGAATATTAAAGAAGAGGGTTGAAAGACAGATACAAGATATTGAAGAACAAAGCGGCTTTCGTACCGGGAGATCCTGCCTTGATAATATATTTATCCTACGACAAATAATCGAAAAGCGTGTCGAAAGAAGTAGAGAGACCCATTTGGTATTTATAGACCTTGAGAAAGCATATGATAGTGTCCCGTTAAAGAAAATGTTTGAGGTCCTCGAAAGGTCCGGATTGGATTCGACGTATATCCGAGCGATATATAAATTGTACGAAAATGCAGTTAGTTGTGTAAAAATTGGAACCAGAACCTCAAATGAATTTAAAGTCACTAAAGGCCTAAAGCAAGGATGCTGTTTGTCACCGACACTCTTTAAAATATACGTCCAAGAAGCATTGAGGAATTGGAGAAATAAATGTAGATTTATGGGCATCGAAGTGGGACAAGAAACTCTGTATACATTGTTATTTGCAGATGATCAGGTGGTGGTTGCAACCGATGGGGAAGATATAAATTATATGAATCGAAAATTATTTGAGGAATATGCCAAATGGGGGCTTACTGTAAACATAGGCAAAACAGAATATTTAAAAATTGGAGGAAATACCACAGATCTGAGGCTTGAAAACGCAGTTATAAAAGGCTGCAACCAGTATAAATATCTAGGAAGCATCATATCAGCAGATGGCAGAGTTAAGATAGATGGACAAAACCGAATAACCCAAGGGAAAAAATGCATCCGAATACTGAATTCATTACTGTGGTCTAATAAAATAAAGATGCATACCAAACTTCGCGTATACAGAGCAATTGTAGAACCAATTACCACATATGGTGCTGAATGTTGGACCATGACAAAGAATGAACGAGACAAAGTAGACGTTGTGGAAATGTATTATCTTAGAAGGTCATGTCGAGTATCGAGAATGGAAAGAATCAGGAATGAGGAAATACGAAACCGTACAGGAATTAGAGATACTCTTTCAGATAGAATACAAGGAAGGCAATTACAATGGTATGGTCACGTGATGAGAATGGAGGAGGAGCGGTGGCCAAAGAAAGCCTTAATGTATGTTCCGCCATAAAGAAGGAAAAGGGGAAGACCACCAAATTCCTGGAGAAGAGAAATTACAAAAACAATGTAATCTAGAGGCTTAGAAGAGGGAGATTGGAGAGATAGGAAAAGATGGAGGCTGAAATGCGGGAAGCGGCAATCGCCGTAGGACCCCCGTTATATGATGATGATGAGGAAAAATGTAAAGAAATGAAAAAAGCATACCTGAAATATATGTCAACCAAAACACAAGACGTCAACTGCGACGTATACGCATGTCTGGTTGATTACGAGAAAGCGTTTGATCGAGTACAGCATGCCAAGATAATGCAAATACTAAAAGAAGCAGGAATTAACAACCAAGATCTGAAAATAATTAGAAATCTTTACTGGAATCAGACAGTAAATCTCAGAGTTGAAGGTGAACACACTGACTATGTGAAAATCATGCGTGGAGTGAGGCAAGGCTGTATTTTGTCTCTTCTAATCTTTAATATGTACTCTGAAAGAATATTTATCGAAGCTTTGCACGAAACTGAAAAAGGTATTCTACTAAATGGTTACCACCTAAACAACATCAGATATGCAGATGACACCATAGTATGTGCAGACAACTTAGAAGACCTACAAGTTATTATGAACAAAATCATGTATTACAGTCAACAATATGGACTCAATATAAACGTTAGGAAGACAAAGCTTATGATAATAAGCAAAGGATAACAGAAGGTTAACTCTACGTCAACCAATCCCCTGTGAGTGACGCATTACAACTACCTCGGCACCATAATAAATGAAGAATGGACCAACAACCAGGAGATTAGAGCAGAGCACGCATCCGAAAAGCTAGATCCACCTTCAATCAGATGGGGGCCTTTCTTCAAGAGTCACAACCTCTCTTTTGATACAAGAGTAAGAATGCTGCGATGCTACGTCTATTCTGTCCTCTGGCAATGGGATAAGACAGGGAGATTCCCTGAGACCTCTGTTGATCAACCTGATTATGGACGAAATAATAAAAAAGTAAGAACTAAAAAAGGATACCAAATGGGAGAAAAACAACTTAAAATAATCTGCCACGCAGACGACGCAATACTACTCTCTCAAAGTGAAGATGATTTACAACGTATGCTATACCAATTTAATATAACCGCCAGAAAATTTAACATGTTAATTTCCCCAAAAAAGACAAAATGCATGGTTACAACAGTAAATTTACTAAGATGTAAATTGGAGTTGGAAGGTCAGATAATAGAACAAGTGATGTAGTTTAAATATCTAGGCATCACATTATCTAGCTACAAAAAGCTCGAAACCGAAGTGAAAGATCAAGGGAATAGAGCAAACAGAGCCGCAGACTGCCTAAATAAAACAATATGGAGAAATAAGAATATCGGGAAAGAAACGAAGGACATACGCGACAGAAACAAGACCTGACACAGAGAGGACACAAAGGATGTTAGAAACAACAGAGATGAAAACGCTTAGAAAAATTTATGGCAAGACACTATGGGACAGAGGTAGAAGTACAGATGTACGACGTAGATGCGTAGATGCGTAGAACATCAAGAATTGGGTAAGAAATAGAAGAGTAAAATGGAACGATCATATAAGCCGAATGACAACAAATAGAGTAGTAAAGATGGCAAGAGACGGCTCCCCAATAGAAAGATGATCAGTAGGAAAACCACGAAAAGGATTGAACGACAACTTACTGGAGGCACATTGAAAAACAGACAGAGTCATGTCTATATAAAAAGAAGAAGAAGAAGTATATGGATATGGGTAAAAGAGCTATAAATTATCTTTTTTTCCATAACTAATGTTAAAGTGTTGCTATAACAACTGTTTTGAGTAGATAAAGTATCACTCTAACCGCAAGGGTAGATAAAGTGACACTTTAACAGCAAGAGTAGATAAAATGTTTTAACTTTTTTTTATTCAATAAAATTTACCAATTCAAACACATTCACAAACAAATCAGATTCCCACAGGCAAAAGACCACTCGGACGTCCCAGAATGCGATGGAGAGATAACATCCAAGCAGATCTCCGGAAAATGAACACTCCATTTGAGCCTAGTTGATGGAAGACCGAACAAATTGGAAAAAAGTTGTACAGTCAGCCAAGACCCACCCAGTGTTGTAGCGCTACGTGATGATGATGATGATGATGAATTTAAACACATTAAGGATTAAAAACAACTGAAATTTTACAATTAACATTATTAGAAATATCTGCATACTGCATACTTGGGGCACATTATACGAGGAGAACGATACACTTTTCAGCAACTGATACTCGAAGGGAAAATAGAGGGTAGGAGAGGTCTCGGACGTAAAAAAATGTCATGGCTGCGCAATATTCGACAATGGACAGGAATCCACAGCTATGAAATGCTTCGCAATGCTGCTAAAAACAGAATTATTTAATCCTGACTATTTAACATCTCACCTGACAAGACGATGTACGGTGGACGCCTACGCAGAAATGCATGGCACCTTAAGAAGAAGAAGAAATATCTATTTTTGGAGCATCACAACTTGTACTCGTTTGCTTAAACACTTGATTCGAGATACATTAGAAATGTCACAATTTTCATTCACCAACAACGTACGCTTCAGCATCGAATAATACGACCATAATGACGATGGCATCGCTTTCTTCGACTTTTCAGAAAAATATACCAGAAGTATTTTTTCACTCACGCCATTGATATTCTTAAGGCTTTTCCACTTTTTAAAAGACTGGTATTCTTTCTCATACATCATCCTAGATTTTTGTGGCAACAATAAACTTTCTGCTTCCAACGCTGCATTTTCTACATCTGATGGCAGGTTGTCCTTTTCTTGTGTCAATTCTTTTCCGTCCATTTCGTATTTATTCACTTTGTACACAAAACGCAACAATATTCTCCGCAAAAACCAAAACGTAACATTTGTTTGACATTTGTTGACAGAGTAATTTATATCCCTAGCAACGGAGCAACAAAATTGCGATTTTTGTGCCAAAAATTACAATTTTCTTTGAAATTCTATTTTTCACCTGAACTTGAAGTCTTGCTATAGAAAAAAATGTATTTTCTATAGTTTTAAAATTCTCCATAGAATCTTGTAAACTATGTCAGCTTCGTCAATTGATATCCGTCAAACTTTAATAAATACTAAAAATGTCCTAAACAAAAGAAGTTGTCGTAACTATAATTTACAAATGTTTATATATTTTGCAACAACCAACAAAACAAGAACATTATTCCTAAAATAACAGCCCGTTTTGCATAGCTGCTTTACTCATATTTATACATTTTGCTCTACGACTTTAAAATTAGTGTATAAACTTTACTTGAATGATTTAAGTCTGCCTTGTAGTTGGAAAGAATATGTAAAGTCAGTATTTCAAAAACTTTAGTGAGACGTAGCTGGAGCTAAAATAAAACAACGAACTTTTTAGAAAAATGGGTCGGTAAAAGCGAGATAGTTGTAAAAGGCTGGAGTGTTTTATATTTGTCACTTAAGCATATTATTTTGCTTTTAAAGAAGAATTTTTCGTAATTTTTGAATGATGAACGATGAATATTTTCTCCTCTCATGATAGAACTTCTTTGGATGTTCATTCACACCTATGAGATTCAAAATAGCAGTTGATTTCTGATGTTTATCGGTGTCAAATCTCGACATCTCTGTATGAGAATCTGGATGCTAAATAACGCCTTCCTTGTACCATATTCCATGTATATTTCTGAACATCTATGCATATTTCTATATAGTCTAATTCTATATAGTGTTATCTCCAGTTTTCGAGTGAGCTTCAAATTTGATTCGTAAACCTTACATCTGTTATTTAACATAAATATAAAACTAGTATTATCCGTCCCACATAATATATTTTCCATTAAAGCAATGAATGGCATCTTGTAAAAATATAAGACCGTTCATAACCCTGGTGAAAACGTATATTGTAGTTCAATCAGGAATAAAAATTTTTATTATAAGTCCATCGTAAACCAAAAAGTGCTCTTTTCATAACTTGGGATTGTGTAAAATTTTTACTGCGTTATCCACAAGGAAATCTATAGAGAAAGGAGATTATTTTTACTGCAGAAATTACGGCAAGCTCTTACCTCGAGATATCTGGTTTTACTTCTTCTTGGAATGCAATCATCAAATACATTGTGCATTGTTATTGAAGTATTAAGATGAACGAAATTGGGGAAAAAATAACTGTAGCTTAAGAGGCTCTTTAACAGCTACAAATGCTGAATATTTTGAGCGCCATCACCAGAATTTGATTATAAAATAAAGAGGACATTTTTCTGTTTTTACCATAATATAAATTAAACATTTTGAAAAAGAATTGTCGACAGAGAATTTAACAGAGTTCCGATTTCTGTTACACCTTTGAGAGCACATTTTTGCGTACATACATAAGAGCAAATAATTTTTTCATGGTAATATTTTGTAGAGTCTAAAATAAATTCTTACAATCATTTATCAACAAATTTTGCAAAATAAACATTATAAGAACTTACACACTGAGTTACAACACTGAGATCGAAGAGTCGAAGAGATTTGGGGACTTGGATTGGTATACTCTTTTTAGCAGGTATTCTAAAATCTGGGTGACTAAATGTTTTGCAAATGTGGGATAATAAGAAAGGTACTGGTGTTGAAGCTATTTACGTGACAATGTCTTTAAATCGTTTCTGATTTCTACTGAGATGTTTGAGGTTTGGCGACTTTAATTAGGCTAGACAACAAAAGAGAGAGCTGGATAAACTTGCTCCTATACGAGAACATTTTTGGACTTTTTATTGAAAAATTTTAAAAAAAATTTACACCTTTAGAATATTTAACAGTTAAAGAGCAATTCTTTTTAAGGGAAAATGTCAATTCCGTTAATACATCCCCAGTAAACCATCCAAATATGGTTTAAAAATATTTGCGTTAGTAGATAGCAAATATGCATATACCTTTAATATGGAGATTTACTGTGGAACACAACCAACTGGTCCTTTTGAAACTGATTGGAGTAGCGCAGAGGTTGATAAAAGGATGGTTAAACCCATAGAAGAAACGGGCAGAAATGTAATCATGGATAACTGGTTTACCAGTATATCTTTGGCCATGGACTTGCTTCAAAAGCAATTAACTATTGTTGGTAAAATTCGTAAAAATAAGAGGGAGTTATCACGAGTATTTATAAAGTCTAAAAACAGAGACATACATTCTTCACTATTTGGATTTTTACAAGAAAAATGTACCTTGGTAACGTACGTTAAAAAAAAAAGGTTGTATTAGCTGCTTCAACAATGATAAAGGATTACACGTTGTGTAATCCTGCACCACTGGTGAGTGGCGTTGGCCACTCACCGTGTTCTTTAATTTATTAAATATATCAGGAATTAATGCATTTTCTCTATATAAGGCTAATAATGTCACTGCATAACTTCCAAGAAGCACTTTTCTTTAGGACATTTCATTTGAGTTAATAAAACCACTGATGTTAAGGCGACTAGACAACACTCACATATCAACAGAAATAAAAGAAAAAATTAAATTTCTTTTATAAATAAATAATGAAACTCCTAAAGAAGTTCCGAGTAGATCTTCGGTCCTTGGGCGTTGTCATATTTGTGGACGAGCAAGGAATAAGAGCACAAGAAAATGGTGCAGCAGCTGCGATCAGTGTGACTATAAAATAAAGCCAATTATAGATTGAAGTGGTATTATTAAAACCTCATTAAAACAATAACACTATTTTCAAATAATATTGCTCTTCCAGAGCTCCAGTACGTATGGATTACTAATGTAATCCACGCGTATAGTCACGTAAGAAAGTACAGCGCATGTATTGGAGGGTTAAATAAATAAAAGGGTTTTCAGAAAACTTAAGCAAGGTATTAGTAACACTTAGTTTGGATTCAGATATGTAATGGATACAAGAGAGGCCTTGTTTGCTCTTAATATATTCGCACAACGATGTATGGATGTTTCTGTCTGAACTAAAATGGCATAACCGTCTTCTACTGTACTTAACTTTCGGCCTTCCTCAACTGCGAGAAAAAAATCTGGATATGAAAGACATTAAATAATATCGAGTCTGTGTTTGAATCAAGTTCCTTCTATAAAGATTGGTGAAAATTGTCATATGAAATAGAGATACAACGAGTGGTAACGTAGGGGTGCATTCTTTCTTTACTGTTCTGAGTACTCTGTTTTCTATACCTGGAAAAAATAGTTCAGGAAGCACTAAAAGAAACATCAATTGGAATTAAAGTCAAAGGAACTGTTATTTGCTTGTATACATCTTCGCACTATTTCATATAAGACTTATAAAGAACAGAATGACGGTATTAGATTTTTGTTTTGATGCAGTGCAGCAACAACCGCTGATACGTATTTCGACCTTCTTAGGTCTCTTCAGAACGGTATAGTCACTAGCAGAACGGCTTGTGGAATGCAATTTTAGATTCCCTTGCCGAGTAATTTATCCAGCTGTTTGTTTCGCAAATTTTAGGAAACACAGTGGTTAAGATTTGAATTCGGTTTCGCTAAGTAGAAATCGTTTGATTTCTCTTTTTGTCTTTACTTATAAAGAAATTTATCGTTACTGCTTTGACTAAATTATTTAAAACGCTTGATCTATGAATAAAAAAATTGATGGTTTTGGCCATCGATGTTTCGACGATCGTTTCAAAAGTAATGGTTTCGAACGTTACTGGATGGAAATTCATTTTATATAACAATAATACACTGAAACAACTAATAATGACTGAATAGAAACGACTAGAAAATAAATTGGAATTTTATCAGCCCATAGAACAGGCGGGATTTAGAAAAGGCTATGGAACAAACGATCACCTACTGGTAATAAAAAATCTTATAGAAAAATGCACCGAATACAATAAACCACTAGCTTTAATATTTGTCGACTATGAAAAGGCATTCGACACCGTAAATCAACAAAAAATGTTGAAAGCCTTGGCAGAATGCCGAATTGAGTATCGGTATATAAATATAATTAAACATATATACCAAAACGCAACAGCCAGTGTTAGAGTGGGTGATCGTCAAACCCAGAAATTCCCGATACAACGTGGAGTACGCCAGGGGGACACCATATCGCCGAAACTGTTCACTACGCTTTTGGAATATATATGTAAAAGGGCAAAACTGACCGACAAGGGCATAAACATAAACGGAGAAAAGCTTAGCCATATAAGGTTTGCAGATGATATTGTACTAATAGCTGATAGGATAGATGAGGCCAAAGAACTTTTAAATCAGCTCTACCTTTCCTCGCTAGAAGGGGGATTGAAAATAAGTATATCTAAAACCCAGATGATGACAAATCTTGTAGTCAACGAAGATATATGCGTAGGAACAAGATCCATAGACCAGTTAATGGCCTATAAATACCTAGGTCATGAGATTCGCATAGGAAAAGATAACCAAACCGTTGAGCTTCTCCGTCGAATAAAACTGACTTGGGCAGCCTTTGGCAAGCTGAACCATATTTTCAAATCGTCTGATATACCAATATGCCTTAAAAAAAAAACGTTTATTCAGTGCGTTTTGTCAGTGTTAACTTACGGTGCGGAAACGTTGACCATGACAAGGAGAACAGTTCAAAAGATCCGTGTGTGTCAAAGGGCGATGGAGCGTGCTATGTTGGGCGTTTCACTACGAGACAAGATCCCAAATCGCCAGCTACGACAAAGAACAGGAGTGGCTGATGCAGTAGAGAGAGTAGCAACACTGAAATGGAACTGGGCAGGTCACGTGGCTCGAATGACAGATAATAGATGGACATAGCGGATACTGGAATGGAGACCAAGAGATGATGTCTACCTAAGCAGAGTTCGTCCACCAAAACGTTGGACTGACGATCTAAAACGTTGTCATAGGAATCGGATGCAAGAGGCACAAGATCGAAATAGATGGAAAATTATGAGAGAGATCTATGTCCAGCAGTGGATAAGCGAAGATTGAATGATGAATACACTGAAAACTTTTGTTTTTAACACGACCACAAAATCTATTATAATTAATTAGGTATCACTACAGCTGTTTCGGCAGAGTGCCTTTCTCAAGTGATCTATTTTTGGTATGTGTTTACACTTTATAGTCTTTAACTGAAGGAGGAGAAGTTGAGGAGAGGAGAAAGGTTTGTCTCAAGTTGTTCATTCAGAATTGTCTGTATTTTTTAATTTGTTGATTTCAATAGATTCTAATAAAGACATTTTAAGGCCTTTATTTCGAATGTGAAGAATTTGGAATTGGTCATTAAAAGAATGATTCTGATCTAGAAGGTGAAGTGCGTACGTATGGTATGTTTTTATATTATTGAAAGCCCTTTTATGTTTTGCTATACGTTTAATAAAAGTTCTGCCAGTTTGACCGATGTAAGTTTTTGGATAGTCGCCACAATTAAGTGTGTTTTATTGTTAGAAAATAATTTATGTTTAGTTATCGATGAGTTTTATTAAAATAAGACAGAATAACTATTATAATTATTGCTCTACATTATAGAGCATCATATAATTGCTAAAATTCTGTGAAAGCACACTGCATAATAGACATATTTTAAATGACTACCGCCTCGATTCGGGTATTCATGTATACACGACAGTAACAGTCAATTTAGTAGATAGTGGACGTGCACAATATGCGTACGTTGTCTGTAGATAACCCGGATTCGTTATTCCGGGGTATCTTACGTGTCCGGAATCCATGATCTTGCCTAATTAAACCCGGTACGCGATACACCACCGCAAAACCCTTTTGTATTAAATCCCACCGCCGAACGCGACGCATCCGATAATATGCTTGACAATTGATCTAGAATATTGTATCTGAATATTAAATTCTGTTCCTCTACTTACAAATATAGAACTGATATAGACTGGTTTGGGTTTTATATTTCCAGAATATATTTAATTTAACACAAAGAAAACATAATGCATAACGACTACTACAACAACGATATAGACTATACACCTAAGCCTATTACACGATAAGTAAAAGAATATAAAATACTAAGGGGCTAACAGAAATAAATACATCGACAAAACAAAGAATGATTTCTCTCTGGTAACAAAATATGACTTTCTATTGAATGAAACCTTCTTTGAGTTGTATATACAGAAAAATGTATAGAGAAAAAGAAAAAGAAGACAAACAATTTGTAAAATTATGTTATAGTTCTGTGGCTTGGTTCTAAAAGGGCCAACGTCAAAAACAGTGGTTTTGAGATATTTAAGTTGAAAGATTTACATAAAATTGTGAGTTGAGTTGTAGACCCATTTCCACATTATGGGAAATTGTCATTAGGTGAAGTTCATTAACTTCAACAAATAAATTATTTTTACAGATAGACTAAAATGTTCAATATTTTTCAATTCTTTTTTCAAAAAAATGACATCGGCTCTGTTTCAACAGAAAAAAAGGGATACTCTAGGGATATCAATATTGGCAGTAGTTACTCTCTTCGTTTTTCTATGGCTGCATGAATCGAATCAGCTTTCATATGGGTGTGTCCTGGAAGCAAAAACTTATGTCGTCCTTCATTCCGGACATGTTCAATACTAAGTAGTAACATTACAGCAAGATATGCAGGGTGAGTCATGAGGAAGAGTCCCTCAGGGAGCATATCATGGGACCACTATTGTGTAATTTACCATTTATTTCATTTTACTGTAGTGTTTATACGGCTCATTTGATTTTTTTAATTTTTGCATGATACAGTACACTACTATCAAGCATTCGACTGGTATTAGCTAAACTAAAAAATTCCAGGACTGGCTTTGGAAAAATTAATTTAGGGATTCGTATTAAATATTACACCCTGTATATATTTTTATTTAAAATGCAATAAGTGATTTTCAAACTACATAAATAGCCAATGAAAATGACATATGCGACAATGTTGTCGCACTTTTATTAAATTTTTAGTGAACGATCAAATCTTACCAAAAATAGAACAACCATAATGAAGTATCAAATTATAAGGTATTAATTTAAACAAATGTTATAAATTTCAAACATTTTAATTAGACTGAGTTCCTACAACATAATCTAATACGTAGAAAATTAACATCTTTACTGTCACTTTGTATTATCTCTACGATAGAATCAATTGTTTTTCAATTTTAAATTTTTACTCATAGATCGTATTGGGGCATTATTTTCGATAAATAATAAATTAAATTGATTAAAAAGTTAAACCTCTTGTATGTTAGTTTTTGTTGATTGTAAATAATTAAAATTTTATGTCAAATAATAATACATTGCATCAATTGTACTAAATAAAAATAAATCTAAAAAAGTTTGAAATGAAGGTTGGCGTTGACCGTTTCACGTTTCTTGATATTTTATACCCATTGTCATTATTGTCATTATCAATTGTTATTTATGTGTACAAGAATACATATTTCTTCTGTCATATCTACGTTAAGTACATTGTGTTAGTTTTGGTAGAGCTTTTGTTACTTTCGTTCAAAATGCCACATCAGTTTTCGACCACAGAATATGCAGACATAATATTTGTTTATGGATTCTGTAATGGGAATGGTAGGGCTGCTAGTAGAGAATATCGCAGGAGATTTCCTAATCGTCGAACTTCCAGTCATCCAACATTTGGGTCAGTTTTTAATTATTTGCGAGAAAATGGCACTTTTCCTAGTGGAACAACAGAGCGACATGTAGATGAAGCGCAGGAAGATGACATTATGGACTCCGTTACTATGAACCCTACAATAAGCACTAGACAAGTAAGTCGAGAACTCAATGTTACTCAATCAAAAGTAAGTAGAGTCTTACAAAAAAAAAAATCTATACCCATATCACATTCAAATGGTTCAGCGACTACATGCTGGAGATGAGATCGATAGGTTGGAATTTTGTAGATGGATTAACAATAATCGACCAACGCTATACAGGACACTATTTACAGATGAAGCCCAATTTACCAGAGACGGGATAAATAATTCACGAAATTCACATGTGTGGGCAGAAGAAAATCCCCATGCTATTCGAAAACGTCGTTCTCAGTTAAGGTTTTCGGTTAACGTGTGGATTGGTGTCATAAATAACCAATTAGTAGGTCCTCACTTTTTTGATGGTCCTTTAACAGGGCAGGTCTATTTGAACTTTCTACAAAATATTTTGCCGAATTTGCTTGCCAACGCGAACGTTGCTATTCCAGGGATGTATTTTCAGCATGATGGGGCACCCCCACACTTTTTACTGGCAGTGAGACAACATCTCAATAATGTTTATGTCCTATTTCGTGGCCTTCAAGATCCCCTGATTTCAATCCCGTTGATTACCATATTTGGGGACGATTGAAGCAACTAGTTTACGCAGTGAATATTAATAACCGACAACAATTAATTGATAGAATTATACATTGTTGTAATACTATTAGAAATGATCCCCAGAGTATCCGTAATTCAATACGTCAATTAACAATTCGGCAACAAGAATGTGTACAGGCTGCAGGGTTCCATTTCGAAAATCTATTTTGAATTATTTTTATTTTGTTACCATTATTGTATCTTTTCCAGTTCTAATTTATGGGTTTATCATAACTATGTACATATTTTTAGTTTTTTTTTTAAATTGTTCTTCGTTATTGTTAGTAGTTACTGTTTTTTGTTGTGCAGTGACTCAGTTTATCATTTCAATTAAAATGTTTGAAATTTATAACATTTGTTTAAATTAATTACCTTATAATTTGATACTTCATTATGGTTGTTCTATTTTTGGTAAGATTTGATCGTTCACTAAAAATTTAATAAAAGTGCGACAGCATTGTCGCATATGTCGTTTTCATTGGCTATTTATGTAGTTTGAAAATCACTTATTGCATTTTTAAAAAAATATGTACAGGGTGTAATATTTAATACGAATCCCTAAATTAATTTTTCCAAAGCCAGTCCTGGAATTTTTTAGTTTAGCTAATACCAGTCGAATGTTTGATAGTAGTGTAGGTACTGTATCATGCAAAAATTAAAAAAATCAAATGAGCCGTATAAACACTACAGTAAAATAAAATAAATGGTGAATTACACAAATCACCCTGTTAATTAATAAAGAAGAGGAGTTGACATTTTTTAGTGGCCACATGATATGCTCCCTGAGGGACTCTACATATGGTAGAAGTATGTAAAGTTCCTCATGACTCACCCTTTATGTTTTTGTTTTAGTCTGGGCAACAGTCACTATAAAATATAATTTCTCTTATGCTCTCGGGAAGATTTTTCAAGTAAGCAAATATACAAGATGCAGTTTGTTGACCACCACGTCTTGCAAGAGTTTCATTCCATAAGTAACAAATGGCTGAGTTGCTTGTAGCATTCGATTCAAAAAGTTCAACGTCCATATTTTCCTTTTGTAGGAGGAGTAGTTGAGAGTAGAATTAAATTGAGAAAGCAAGGAGCTTCTGTCGGCTTGGAGCGAGTGAAGACAAAATCGAAAGGAGTGTGCCGATAGTTTGTTTTTTAAACCGGCGAAAGAAAAATTATTGTGGCAAAAAGTAGTGCAAAGAAAGTATTTAAAGCTGTAGTTGCAGTATTTGTAAGTAAAATAATTTACTATTCTTGGAGCGAAGCATAGCTAAGTAGAATTTTGGCCATCCACTAGTAGCAATAAACATTGTTAGGAGTTTATCGACAATTTTGTTTGTATAAGCAGAACCCGAGAAGGAGTTTGTTGGATATGGAACTAATTAAAGTAAATCCTTTTAGAAAAATACAGAGGCAAATTGTGAAAACGAGATATTGATTGAACTATATTTAATTTGAATTGTTTTGTGGTTAATTGAGGTTATGAAAGCAAGAGTGGGCTAACCAACATTTTGTTGATAATTAAGTTATAGATTGCAATCACTTCTAACCACCTAAAGTTTTAAAGCAAAACCAGTCTAACCAACATTTCCGTATATTATAACATAAATCTCTCCAGTAAGGTGATTTTACATTATAGAAAATAACAAAAATTTGAAAACACGAATGGGCTAACCCACGAAATTGTGGAATAGACCAAAATTGTTCAATACATAAATACGTAAAAGAATGCAAGAGTGGGCTAACCATCCTCTTTGTAGGATAGACCAATTTTAACTGCTAATCGAGGGTATGTATCACACAATCTAACCTTCCAGTGAATAGATGTTTGTGTTAAGGTGGAAATTACACTATGTAGTGCAATCCCTTTCTTTTTAATCGAACGAGATACAAGCATCACGAGGATCTCAAGAAATAGGATCCTGTTTACTGCATTATTTTAAAAATGTTGTTACATCAAAAAATGTAATACTATATTCCGATCAATGTGGAGGGCAGAACCATAACATTAAAATGTCTGTCCTTTGCGATTTTATTGTGTTACATCCTGATATTGTGGTGAACAATATTGATCATAAGTTTTTAGTCAGCGGACATTCTTACCTTGCCTGTGGCCAAGATTTCGGAGTAATAAGTAAGCAAAAAATTTTTTTTAAAGATATCTACGTACCTGACGACTGGATAAAGTTAATAGCACATGCACGAAAGAAAGCACATTTTACGGTAATAAAGATGACAGAAAACGATTTTTATTCTACTAAGAAGTTAGAAATAAATATAACAAATCGCAAACTTGATACACAAAAATCAAAAGTCCAATGGTTACAGATTCAGTGCTTAGCAAAAAAGCTTAAATTTTTATATTTTTGTTACTGCAAGATCTTTGAGTTTTTTGTTATTAGTTAATGATTTGTAAACAATGACTACCTTTTGGCATCATATTTTAATTTTGTAAAATTTCAAAAAAACGCATATATTCTTGGTTCATGTAAATCCATTATTCAATATTTGGGGGCCCACTCTTACTCTCATAGCCTTAATTGTATATGCAACAGAATAATTTAGGAAAGCATTTATTTATAAGATATTTATTTAGTGTATGAAAATCTACAAAGGTATTTGGTCATAATATTTTGAATTTATTGCACCAATTGATTTCTTTTATTTATTTCCTTTTACTTGTCTTTTTTCTCAAGCACTATTAAAAGAAAAAGTAATGTTTTTGAACTCAATTAAGAACCCTGAGACGAGAAAAACATATATTTATTAATCTGGCATCTACATTAAAATTCATTAAATAATTTTTTTTTCAATCTGCTAATTAGATCATAATTAATTTGATATTATGAACTTGGCGTCCCCAAATTAATTAATTTAATACAATTAAACCTAGAGTTAAGATTAATACTATTACAAAAATTAATATTAGGGTTGAACCGGATCGATTATCATTACGCCGAGCTTTCGACATCCTCCATGATGCCTTCTTCAGGGCTTCCAAGGTCTTAGTTTCCCGAGCCCCCAGACACTACTACACTGATTACTAATCAATGCACTACTACCACTGGGAACAGAATACGCTTCATTTAGACCGTCGATGGTGACGTGGTTTGGGTGATGGTTGGGGTGGGGGTTAGCGTGGGGATTGGCGCGAACATTTCTGACAGTGGGATTTTAATTCGCGGATGGAGCGGAAGATATTTTCTTAATGAGGGATCTCTACATTCGACATGAAGACACACATACAGGTGTTTCAACATCTCGTCTTTCAATTTATAAATACTAATATTTAACTTACTTTATTCGACGTAACTCAAAAGTGTACATACCTGAAACAAAAAAAGAATATTAGTTATAGTGCTTTTGGTAATGTTGCCTGCATATGTAATTGAGCAGAAAGTACTGGGTTTTTTCTCTGGGGATGAAAATACTAATTTCAGAGCTTTATTATGTAGTTTTTGATTTAGTTTTTATTGTAATCAGCCAAAATATCATTATGGATGATTTTTCAAGGAAAATGGTCAGTCCATGATTTTTTCCAAAGTATTAACCTTTTACATGATGAAATCCAGAGCCTTTTGGCAATCAGTATACCAGTTACGCTCTGTATAGATGCAAATGTCATCGCCGTATAACGTGAGTATTAGGCAAGCGTAATTAAGAATTAAGAGCGTAGGCGCAAAATTTCGGGCCAGTGCTTTTTAAATGCATTCATTTTTTTTAAATCCTGAGAAAACTAACAAATATTTTTGAAAAATTTAAACACATAATGAAACATTGCATTTATATGCAATATAAATTGGTAATTCATTGAAAGATTCCACAACAGCAGACATCAATATATTGAACAAACAAATAGTCAACACAATACAACAGGCTCAAACTAAATATTGTCCGACAAGCAAAAAAGATGAAAAACTCAGTCAACCCACGAAAACCCTTATAGAACTAAGGCGACAAATGAAAGGAGATAACACTACAAGCAAAGAAGCGATAAATCAAATAAATAAGACGAACACAAAGGCAATAAGAAAAGACATAAGAAACTACAATGTAGAAAAAACAAAACAGGCAATAGAGCAAAATAAGAACATGAAAGTTTTGAAGAGGAGCGTACAAAAGGGGAAAATAGAAATTAACAAACTGAGAAACAGCACTGGAGAAGAAACAACGAACAGAGATGAAATATTAAGAATAGTCGAAGAGTTCTACACAGAGTTATATAGATCAAGAAAAAAAGATAACAATACGGAACCTCCAATTACACTAAAAACTGGGGTATTAAACCAAGGATCAGATTTAATGCCCGATATTAAATTAGAAATTAGAAAATTAGAAATCAAAGAAGCCCTGAAGAAAATGAAAAATAATCGAACCCCGGGTGAAGATGGAATAGTATCAGAAGCACTAAAAATTGGAGGGGATGTATTACTTGAAAAAATTAAACAACTTTTTAATATCTGCCTTCACAGCGCCAGTATTCCAACAGACTGGAACAACGCTACTATGATTCTATTACTCAAAGCAGGAGATAAAGCAAATTTAGAGAATTACAGACCGATTAGCCTCCTCAGCCATATATATAAGTTGTTTACGCGAATACAAGTTAAGAGAATGGAAAGAAAATTAGAGACTTATCAACCAAGGGAACAGGCAGGATTCCGAAAAAGTTACGGAACAAATGACCATCTACAAAGTATAAAAACCCTAATAGAGAAAGCAGTGGAATACAATAAACCTCTAGTTCTAATATTTATCGATTTTCACAATGCCTTTGACACAGTTGAGCTAAGCAAAATATTACAGGCGCTTAAAGAATGCAGGCTAGATTATAGATATACTAAATTATTATACAAAATATACCTGCAGGCAACAACCACTGTCAGATTACATACTAACAGTAATCGCATAAAAATAGAACGGGGGATTAGACAAGGAGACCCAATGTCACCTAAACTTTTTAATACTGTGCTAGAACATGCTTTTAAGAATTTGGATTGGATGACAAAGGGAATAAAAATAGATGGAGAATATCTAAACAACTTACGTTTCGCCGATGATATACTTATAATAGCTGAAGATCTGGGTATGGCAAGAGAGATGGTACAGGAACTCGTTGTGGCTACAGAAAGTGTAGGTTTAAATATAAATATCTCGAAAACAAAAATCATGACCAATTTGGTACCCAACCAGAACATCAGTATTGGTGGAAAAGAAATAGAACTCGTAGATAGATATAAATACCTGGGACATGAAATTATGATTGGCAGGGATAACCAGACTCATGAACTGAAGAGAAGAATCAGCCTTGGGTGGGCAGCATTTGGAAAACTGAGAGAAACTTTTAAAAGTGAGCTGCCCACATGCCTAAAGAGAAAGGTATTTGATCAGTGCGTCCTCCCAGTCTTGACGTACGGAGCAGAAACACTTACCTTAACAAAAGCAGCAGCTACCAAACTAAGAGTCACGCAGAGAAGAATGGAGCGGTCCATGTTAGGAATAACTCTGCGAGACAGAATAACCAACGAAGACATCAGGAGAAGAACCGGAGTGACTGACATCATCGAGAAGATAGCCAGACTAAAATGGAGATGGGCAGGACACATATCCAGAATGACAGATGGGCGATGGACAAAGAGGTTATTGGAATGGAGGCCAAGGGAAGACAAGAGAAGCGTCGGTCGACCACCTACAAGATGGACTGACGATTTAAGAAGACTCAATAAAAACTGGATGAGGGCGGCGCAAGATAGACGAGGTTGGGAACATGAGGAAGAGGCCTATGTTCAGCAGTAGACTCTTGAGGCTGGATGATGATGATGAAAGATTGCATTATCACCGAGGGTCGAAAGTCCCTTAGAATAAACAAAAAATTTTTGTGAATGAGATATTTGAAATTAAAAAAGACACTAAATTTTCTCTTTTTTTTTTCACCCCTGTAACTTATTAAAATAAACATTATAGAAGTTTTCAGGGACTTTCGACCCTCAGCAATAATGTATTCTTTCATTCTGCGTTTAAATTTTTCAAAAATACTTATTAGTTTTCTCAGGATTCAGGATTAAAAAGCATTGGTCCGAAATTTTGCGCATAGGCTCTTAAAAAAAGGCCTGTTTAAAATTTAAAATCCGTGATTATCTTCAATAAAACTAGTAATCTATGTAAATACACAACAATGTCGAGTATTTAACATGAACACATAAAATTACAATATAAATGACATCAGTTGCTGTGTATTCCTGCTCATCATCCACTTTAATTCCAATTATACAAATTATAAGTGTTATGGCAGAAATAATTTTAAAATTATATTGCCATTGAAATGCATTAAAACTATAATAAGAGTAAGTTATTTGTAAAATAGAACTGAGTCAGTAGGTACTGTATACAAAGGTGATATAAGTGTAGAATCTTTTTATAAGTTCGTCCTAAACTTATTCCCTTCTGTAGTGTATTCAACAACAGCATTTTTGCAGAGACACCCTACTAGTTAGACTGACGGAAAATGTCAAGAAATTGGATGAAAAGTGCTTAAGATAGAGCATAATGGACAAAAATGAGGGACGCCTATGTCTAGCAGTGGATGCAAAGGGCTGAATGATGATAATGATGAAAGAAAACTAATGTAACAATCTTCTTACACTTCAAAATAAATTTAACACAAAACAATAACTATCTTTTAGCTTTTATGTCTCATACATTATATATTATATTATTCCTACTCACTTTTGTTACAACTAAGTAAGTATTTTATTAAAATTTCACTCAAACGCGGAAAGTAAATCTTGTCGTGTGACGAATTTAAACTTCTGACACCGATTTCATTTGCACTTTTCCAATCTAAAACATTCAAAAGATAGATTCGAAATGCAATATTCTATGCATGTCAAGATGTGCCGGCCCAACTTTTCCACAATAAAATAGGAAATTGTTGGTAAATCTTTGAAACTTTAATGCGTTTGGAACCGTTGATGGGGAAGTCAAAGGGCAGCAGTGTTAGGAAATGTGGAAGATGGGGATGAAACATTGTACAGGATGTCCCAGAAAAGACGTATTTTTCACGTGAAGATTTCTATACCTTATGTAAATTTAAGAAGGTATTTTAGAAAGCCTATATCAGAAAAAAGTAACCAAGCTGTATAAAAGATTGTTGAGTGGAAATGTTTGGTTGTTTCCACTCTTCACACATAAAGTATTTAACTAGCATTTTAGTAGTGTTCTTACTAATTTAAATATTATAAATATCTTGTCTGTCACTTGTATTTCTAAATGCCTCATTGTGGCAAAACGTTCGTTTATACTGCGAAGCCTGATCAACTGATCTTGGCGTGGTGTTGGTGTGCGTGGCGTAAAAACAGTAGTATGCGCTAATGACCTTCGATTTTCCTATTAAAGGATACACAATAACTACAATAGGAGTATATGGTGTCAATTGTAATATTCTACAGGCTGAAAAGGATGACTTTTTCTAACACCTTAATGAAATCCTACTAAAAATTTGAGGAATTTAAGACACCATAGTGTTTAGAGATCCAAAATGTGGATCCGTATATTAAAAACAACCAAGTTATACTAGAACAAAAAACAGAATCAATCAAGTACAATATACATGGAATTAAAATAGATGGAGAATATCTAAACAACTTACGTTTTGCCGATGATATACTTATAATAGCTGAAGATCTAGGTATGGCAAGAGAGATGGTACAGGAACTCGTTGTGGCTACAGAAAGTGTAGGTTTAAATATAAATATCTCGAAAACAAATATCATGACCAATTTGGTACCCAACCAGAACATCAGTATTGGTGGGAAAGAAATAGAACTCGTAGATAGATATAAATACCTGGGACATGAAATTATGATTGGCAGGGATAACCAGACTCATGAACTGAAGAGAAGAATCGGCCTTGGGTGGGCATCATTTGGAAAACTGAGAGAAACTTTTAAAAGTGAGCTGCTCACATGCCTAAAGAGAAAGGTATTTGATCAGTGCGTCCTCCCAGTCTTGACGTACGGAGCAGAAACACTTACCTTAACAAAAGCAGCAGCTACCAAACTGAGAGTCACGCAGAGAAAAATGGAGCGGTCCATGTTAGGAATAACTCTGCGAGACAGAATAACCAACGAAGACATCAGGAGAAGAACCGGAGTGACTGACATCATCGAGAAGATAGCCAGACTAAAATGGAGATGGGCAGGACACATAGCCAGAGTGACAGATGGGCGATGGACAAAGAGGTTATTGGAATGGAGGCCAAGGGAAGACAAGAGAAGCGTCGGTCGACCACCTACTAGATGGACTGACGATTTGAAAAGACTCAATAAAAACTGGATGAGAGCGGCGCAAGATAGACGGGGTTGGAAACATGAGGAAGAGGCCTATGTTCAGCAGTGGACTCTTAAGGCTGGATGATGATACATGCTCTACGAAAGCGTACAAACACACATTTTCTTAGCCTCGTTCTACTTGCTGTTTGTTCGGGCTGTTTGTAAACCAAGATCTTTCTGTAATGTAATATCTTCGATAAAGTGGATGGACACACATATGCAACTGCTGTGCACGATGGCGGATAGACTGATTCGGATCTTCCTCTATGCTACGCTCTACATCAGCAACAACTTCATCTGTACGCACTGTACAATGTCCCTGTGGATGCGTGCAAAGTGCGCGATACGTATTTTGAATAGAACCATTATTTTCAACATAAATTTGCACAATTTGGAAGCGTTGTTGAGGCGTCAATCTCTTCGTGCTGAGACTAAAATGCGTAAACTGCGGGAAAGCGCATAATGCTAACTATAGAGGTTGCGCCAAAGCCCCCAAGAAGAAACAAACTAATTCAAAACATCAGAATAACAGACAAATAAGCAACACCACGAGAAAAAAAGGCACCAGCTATGCACAGGCACCACAAAAACCAAAAAACGATTCCCCTAAAAACACCCAAAACCAAGGAATCCAAGATGCGGCGGCCCTCATCGCCAACTTCCATACGGATTTCAATAATAAAATGTTGGAATTCACAAGCATGATGGAAAGAGCCACAAAAGTAATGTCGGCTATAGGCCAAGGCAACCAACAATGCCAGTAAACCAGACGGAGGATTTACGCATAGGGCCATGGAACTCCGGAGGGCTAAACCAAAAAATCAACATACTGGATGGGATTGCCAACAGATAAGAGCTAGATATCGTAGCCCTCCAAGAAACAAAATTAACAGAAAAGAAAAAGGCAAAGTTCCCAGGCTACGATAGGCTCGTCAGGCCTTTTATACTAGCCGTCAGGCACAGGCCCATCAAGCAGATTGTATGCTGATCTAAACGCGAATTCCGAGCACCGACGTCATCTGCGGCATACATGGGCTCGGTGACCGGACCCTACTCTGATGTTCAGCCAGCGAGGAGAACAAAATTTATTTTGCCAAATTGGCGGCTGAGTGTACGGCGGCAAAGAGTCATCAGCCCAGGCTGGTGGCTATCTGTTCGGAACACACACTTTTTTTTTAGGGACACCAGTACCAATGTTAAGGTAGAGTAAATTCTATAGAGTCAGTAAAGTAAATAGGGAGAAAAGCCGATATGTGTGATTAACCACATTCAATAAAAACAGAGGCTGTCCCATTACCCAGGGCACTCAAAGCAATTTTTAGATCATATGCCTTCTCACGTAAGTCACACGCTGAGGAGGGGTGGAGGAAAAGCCTGGGGGTCAGATAGGTACCACTTCAATTGCGAAGTGTGACCGGTTTGATCTTCGGACATGTGGATCCCACTTTTACAATGGTATACACATGTTCCTTAGGGGCAGGGTTCATCACATGTGTGTGTGTGGTTCATGCTGAGATGCCAAACGAAACTAAACAAGAATTACTTGATAACTGTCAAAATGACTGCCAGTTAAAAAAAAGTGTTTGTCTTTTATATTTAATTTTTTTTGTAATTCTGGTCCTTTATTTTTGGTAATATATATTGTATATCGCAACTTCACATTCTTTAGTAATATTTTATCATTTTTAATATAATATAACAAATTTCACAAATCTGTGCCATAAAGCTTTATATCAAACTTTTCAATGTTTATACGGATATCAATAACTATACTACTTTTATTAGTTATACAAAATATTTTTGCAAATTAATAATATGAAACGCATTTCATTTAAATATTGTCTCAAACAAATTATTCTCCATCCGCCATTTCTATTAATTGAACGCTTTTTTCTGCTCTCGTTGAATCCTATTGACACACTGCATCTGAACGAAAAAACAAACATTGAATGTCCCGAATGCCGACGTAGAAGTTTTAATTAATCTTCCTCAATTCTTCTTCTTTTCTTTTTAGCTCTTGTAAGTAACTAACGGTGCCGTCAGATGCTCTTATTGAATTAATGAGAAAATGTTGGAATTTGTCTAGCAAGAAGTAAAGTTTTTGTTGTATGGTAATGGCCGGAGTTAATAATTGAGATTGCAGAGACGAAAAAGGTGGGTAAATGTAGTAAAAATCTCGTTCGTGCAAGTTTTCTATTAAAACGAGTAGAGGGTTTTTAATTTTTAAAGAATTTACAGTATCTAGGCAACGGTTATAAAAATACTTCCTTATCTCAGTTGATCTTGTCGCATTAAGTTGGGTGATTCAGGCGCTACATCGGTAACCATGGTTTTTACTTGTTACTCTTTTTATTTTTGTCCCTGTTCCAGAAATGAACATATCGTTTTAAAATATAAAATAAAAATATAATTCCTTAGACTTTTCTTAGTGTAGAATAAGTAAAATAGTCATTTCATCAAGTTTGCTCGGGATACCCGACTCATTGGCGCCACAGCCTCTTAAATAGTTTTCACACCTAAATACAAGAGGGGTAATCTTCACTTAAAGTTCGCATCAAGTAGTATTATCAGTTCAGTTCATTCTCACACATCGCCCTTAAGGCAGATGCATTTTAAAACACTCTCAATTCATGTATAAAATATTTCTCTACGCCGAAATCGGGCATTTTTCTCATAAATACGGTTTTCTCTTTTACGTGTGATAAAGAAAGAATTATTTGATATTGTACTGTCAGCTACGGCCGTATTAAGGCTTGTTTACTCTAAAAATAGTTAATTATAAGTCGATAAACTAAAGGTGATTTTATTTCTCTGGAGCTATATTTGCTCAAATTAACAATCCTTATCCTTCAACGGTCACTGAAGAACCAAACCTATGGAGATACATCCACTCACAAGTCCTTTGAAGTAAGGCATGGAATCAAAAGATTTCCAACCCTCGAATGTAGGTAGCCAGTTACAAGGTAGGTAGCCAGTTACTAAGTGTCTATTTTCCTTTTTCATTTTGTATTTGAGAGAAAAAAAAATACTGTTTCTCCAACCAAAGTTCATAATCATGATAAAGATAATCGATCAATCATTATACATTGATTAAAAAAAATTGTTTTAGGTGTTAGAGATAATACCCATGCCAGTCTTGTTTTGTCAATCTAATTTGCTTTGTTTAATTTGATGACCTCTTCTTCTTCTTCTTCTTCTTCTTTGTAAGCAATTCTGCTTGTTCATTGGCGGATTAATACCTCTATGGGAGGTTGTCACTTCATCTTTCCACGGGTCTCCTCTAATCTGCTTTTGTGGTTATCCCATTCATTTTTCTATTTTATGTCCATTTATTTATACACTGTACGTTACATGTTCTTCTAATTTCTTCTCTTCTCTTTCGATCTCTCATCATATTTCTTGTAATTCTTCTCAGTACTCTCATCTCTGCCGTTTCCAGTAGCCTTTGGGTTGTGGCTGTGTCGGGTTTTGTTTTTAACGCATATGTCATTATTGGTCTTACAGTGGCTTTATAAATTCTTCACTTCATCTCAGTGCTAATGTGTTTGCTTCGCCACATAGTGTTATTAAGGCACCCTGCCAGTCTATGTGCTTTTTGTACTTGATCTCTCACTTCTTTGTCCAGGTCTTCATAGCTGGACAGTGTAATTTTCAGGTATTTTATTTCCATTACTTGTTCAATACTAATACCATTAATTTCTATTTTACATCTAGTTGGTTCTTAGCTGACTACTATTGTTTAAGTTTATTGAGATGAAATTATCATATTAAATTCTTTTGCTCTTATGTTATCTGTTCACTAGTCTTTGCAGACTATCTTCATCTTGGGCTATCAATATTGCGTCGTCTGCGTAAAAGAGTATTTTTAGTTCTTTGTTTCCCATTCTGTATCCTCTTCCTTTGTTAACGCTTTTGATGATTTCATTCATAATTAAATTAAAGAGCATTGTAGCATAATAAATTTCTAAGTATAAATTTTTTAATTTAAGACGCATTCACAAGAACTGGCAGTAAAATAATTCAAATATTACGTTTTAGTTTTGCAATTCTGAAAGTGAGCATGATTCAAGGTCAGGTGCCGTGTTTAACCAGAATTTTGGGTTGGTTCCGTAGTATGTACGGGTGAGTGTGGGACGCGAAGAGAGAAGCGGTACGATTAGGAGGGTCGAAGTGAAGTTTTAGGCTGGAAGATTTGGTCAAACGGAACGGTCGTTATTATGTAGCGATGAGATAAGCCGCAAAATTTGTTGGAAATAGTGGAATTTTACTGTCTGTTAATATGTCAGTTTAGAAAAGAGTAATCACCATTTTATTATGTACCTAAGAGATTTGTGCCGTGTACCAGAGTTTTGAAAATGGTTGCAGTGTTGTAAAAAGCCGCTTATAGGGTGTGTCCAATGTGCCGCTGAATTTGTTCCAACCTGACTTATATTTGTCTCTGGTCGTCTTTCCAGACCAGTTGAAGCAATTCTTTTTGTTCGTGCATATCAGAAATTCCAGTTTAACCAAAGAAGTGTTGATTAGGTATGGATCATCAAAATTGTTTGAAATGATCCGACAATTATTCGAAAGATGCTTAAACGGAGAAGAAGTTCCAGAAGAATGGAGACAATCGTATATCTCTCCAATACACAAGAAAGGCACAAAGACGGATCCTAAAAACTATAGAGGGATCGCAGTGATTGCTACTATAGGCCGACTATACTCAAAAGTACTACGAAACCGGATAGAAAATGATATTTGGGGCCGGACGCTCCACTATGGATAATATTTTCACATTAAAAATTGCAATGGAAAAACGAGTGCAGAGAAATAGAGAAACCCATATAGCTTTAATAGATTTGGAAAAAGCATATGACAGTGTACCGATCTCCCAACTATGGATAGAAATGGGTAACTTGAAAATAAACCCAATTCCTATTAATGCCACTCAAAAATACTACGAACAAAACTTTGCAAGAATTAAAATGGGACAAGAAATCACCTCTCCTTTTCAAACAACAAAGGGACTAAGACAAGGCTGCTGTCTGTCATCCACCTTATTTAAAATCTATTTGGACAGATTCTTAGTGAAATGGGTAAAAAAATGTAGAAACATGGGAATAACGGTGGAAGAAAACAGGCTATATACACTTTTATTTTCTGATGACCAGGTAGTAATTCCGAAGACAGCTACGATCGTAGCTATATGGTAAGAAAACTGCAAGAAAAATATGAGGTGGTAGGTCTAATCATGAATATGACAAAATGTGAATATTTCTCAGTGGGAACAGATGAAATATGTGACCTAGTCTTGGAAGACGACAAAATCAAAGGCATATAATCCTGCAAATATTTGGGGGTCATCTTCAACAAGAAGGGAAATAGCGCAGATGAAATCAGAGAAAGAATAAACAAGAGCAGAGCAGCGACCCGTGCCTTAAACTCTTTTCTCTGGTAAAAAAACAATTTGGAAATTTGGAAATTTTGTGGAAGTATGAGACGTCACCAAAGCTAATAGAAACAAACTTATGACGACAAAAATGAATTCAATCTGAGACGAAGCTGTGGTAGATCGAAACTGGAGAGAGTTAGAAACGAAATGAAATTGGAGCGAAATATCAATGATGACATAGAAAGAAAATAATTAATCTGGTTCGGACATGTTAAAAGAATACCAGAGTACAGATGGCCTAGAAGAGTACTGGAATGGATCCCTCCTAAAAGAAGAAAGAGAGGACGACCACGGAGAAGTTGTCGCAACGATATTGATGAAGCAATGGCGGCAAGAGACTTAGAAGAGGCAACTGCATATGACAGAAAAAGATAAAAATTGGGGGCGGAGAAGCGGCGACAGCCGTAATCAATCCGTTATTATATATATCTTTGTTTGGAACATGTAAATCCAACTTGCAATGGCTGTAACAATATTTCGGCTTAATTTTGTTATGTTTTTTGCCATTCCTTATATCTTTTTATGATAAGTCTTAAATAATGTTTTAATTTTGTCTAAGGTAATTCTTAAAGACTGATGTTATGCTCTAATTTCAAATTAATTGTAATTTGTTTAGTAAAAAAGAAAATAAATCAAATCATTACAAAAATTGTGGACTACTTTTTGTGCTATGTAAATAAACATTTTAAATAAACAAAATATGTCAATAATAATAAATAATGTTGAAAAAAAACTACAAAGAATAGATTATTTTATTGAAATTTAAACAAAATGCATCCAGAGGACTATTTCTATGACCGGTGTAGTAGACCGTGTGCGACTACTGATAAACAGAATTAAACTGTATCTACTAAAAGATTAATAACGATTTACTCCTTGGTAATATTTTAGTGTGTTGAACATATAATTTTCCTTTAATTTTAATAGTTTGTCTAGCTTTTGCTATGCTATACGATCTAATTTTCTGTTTTTTTTATTTAACATGATGATATAGTCTATTTGATTATAAATGTTTTCCCGGAGGCTTTTCATTGCACAATAACGATCAAACATAATTTGTATCGGAATTCACTAGATATATTTAATTAGTAGAGCAATACTACCGTAAAAAAAACAATTTGCTCCAATGAAATCATTAAAATTTAATATATTCATTAAATGTTAACAGATAATAAATTCGCAATTGTAAATACCACCCATCGGTCGGGTTAATTATTTTCGTACCATCCTAGTTATTTGGCCGAAAAAAGTTGTTTCAAATATTTCCCAGTTAATTAATGAGCTCTGTCTAAATAGGGAAATCCAGGCCAGAACATTTCGCTCTATCTATTACGGCACGCGGTATAAATTTTCCACGAAACCGCTATTTATTAGTGGATCGTTTTTAATTTTTGCCCAAGTGCTTCTCTATCTGACACTACACTACAAAAAATTGTTTTAATGGAACATCTGCTTCATAAAATCATTATTTCTGCTTTTATTTCAACCTAAATATAATTAATTGATATAAGGTTGAATGCTCGAATAAATGAACTTTGATAAAATGAAAGGCAGATATCGAGCACAGTTTTAATAATTAAATCTTGACCAAGTACTTTCGCTTCCTATAGTGTATTTTTATGTATGGGAGAGTAATAAAACAATAAATTATGTATGCAAATCCCTAAACTGTTGATACGGGTGACTCAATGAAAAACAGATATTTGTCAACAAGTTTACAGAAGTATATAGGAAAACAATTTTAAATTGAGTATGACCACCATACCTACCTATTTGCAAAATAAAGTTTAATTCTTTAGATAAAATAAAACGTTTTATTTTATCTATTTGCAAAATAAAGTTTAATTCTTTGCCTATTTGCAAAATAAAGTTTAATTCTTTAGATAAAATAAAACGTTTTATTTTATCTGAAATGAGTGCATTCCACGAAGTAAGGGTTTCAACAATCAAACATTTAATTCTTTAATTCCAGGAATCTACGACAGTAATTGACTAGATAATTACCTTCTAAACTTATTCCACAGAAAATGTGATAGTGGGTTTTTCCATTTTGTATATAGGAAGGTCCAAGGGCGTATTCAAAATTCTTAACAGTTCACTAAAAGTAGGTACTTCAGTTGCAAGGTGCAGTTTATTGTGTATACTAGTGTTATGGAAAATTTGGAAGTGCCGTGTAAACGCCGAAAAATTGGTCCTCTAACAGTTAATGAAAAAACATTAATATTTAATTGTTTTAAATCATTTACAGACAAACGTTTATGTGAAAGTGTTGATGAGACCGTTGAGTTAGTTAGCAGTACACTTGGTGTTGGGAAATCTACGATTTACAGAGTTATTAAAGAAGAGAAATGTGGTAGTTTTCAAATGCCACGTAATGCTCCAGGGAAACCAAAATTTCAAATAGAATATCATTTTAAAGAAGGACTTCGACGGAAAGTGCATGAATTCTTCTTTAGACAAGAATTTCCAACATTGGATAAAGTTCTTGTCTCAGTTCGAGATGATAAGGATTACCCAGAAATGAGTCGAAGTACGTTATGGAAACTTTTAAAAGAAATAGGCTTCCGCTGGAAAAAGAATCCCAGAAAGTCTATTTTATTAGAAAGAAGCGATATTGTCATATGGAGAAGACATTTTCTAAGAACCATAAAGGAAATGAGAAACCAAAAAAGAAAAATATTTTATCTTGATGAAACATGGATCAACGAGGGTCATACACCAAATAAATTTTGGCAGGATAAAACTGTTACAAGTCAAAGGCACGCTTTTGTAAATAACTTATCTACTGGTTTAAACCCACCATCAGGAAAGGGACGCAGGCTGATAATAGTACACATTGGCAGTTCAGACGGTTTTGTTGAAGGTGGTTTATTAACTTTTGAATCAACTCGTACCCGTGACTACCATGAAGACATGAACGCTGATGTCTTTCAAGAATGGTTCGAACAAATGATAGATCTTCTTCCTAAGAACTGTGTAATAGTAATGGATAATGCAAGTTATCACTCCAGACTTATAGAAGGACTGCCCACAACCAAGTGGTTAAAAAAAGACTTGCAGAATTGGCTGAGTTCAAAAAATATTACGTACCATCCCGGATCTATAAGAAAGGAACTTTATTCGTTGTGTGCCCTTCATAAAGAAAAATTTAAAAAATACGAAATTGATGAAATTGCCAAAAATCGTGGAATGACAGTACTTAGATCCCCACCATATCATTGTGAATTAAACCCGATTGAACTGGTATGGGCACAGATAAAGAGTGAAGTTTCAAGAAAAAATACCACTTTTAAAATTCATGATGTTAAACAGTTGTTTTTGAAGGCCGTAAATAATGTAAAACCTGAAAACTGGGAAAAGGCAGTAAATCACACTATTAAAGAAGAGGAAAAAATGTGGAAGCTGGACAATATTACTGATAAAATGATCGAGCCAGTTATTATAAATCTTGGTTCTGAAAGTTCATCTTCTGAATCTGATTTGGATTTGTAACAAGTAGCTGTAAGTTTTATATTAATATTTTTATTCATCTATTTAACATACCTTAGACGGTTTTAAAAACTCTTTTTCTCTTTTGTAATTTTTAAAAATTAAAAAAAATGTGAATTTTTTAAAACCCTTTTTAATGTAGGCCAGTCAGTTCTAATATAGTGTGTGATAAAAGAGGTCACTTTTGTTTACATTCACATAACACTTTATAACACTGAAATAATTCATTTATTTTTTACAATTATTCAAAGTAATTTTTCAATTAATCTTGAGCACGCCCATGGAGTGGTCAGAGCTACCAGTTAAAATTATGCTAATTACTCTCTCGTTCATAAAAATAAACTATAGACCCTAGAGCATCTTGAGGGGCTTTTCGTCAATTTTGGGCTATCCAACAATCGCAGAATGTCATAAACATAAAATTGTACATAACACTACAATAAACAAGGACAAACAGTTTAAAATTATTTAAAAAATATTCGAAGTTACATTCTGGTCGGCAACAAGAGAGAGGATGATCCGTGTTGTGCCTGATACATATCAAACACCATGGCCAACACCAGTTCTTTTAGATGAACTACCAGGCCCCAGTGAAGTCCAAGATAAAAAACTGAGACCTGACACCAAAGCAGCACCATCATCAGAAGATTCTTTATCTGAATCAGAATTAGAGGAAGTATCAGACATTGATCTGAGCGACGATAAGGATAAATCTTCGCAGCTAAAAAATGAACGCTTATCTCGTATATCTTTCAGTGAACTATGCCCTTTACCGGCACTACCAGTCAGTAGTTATACAAAAACTGGAAGCAGGCAAACTCAACAGTCGACCATTTTGATATCGACACCATTAAAAGAACAATTTATTAGAAATTAAGAAACAAACAAAAGCAAAAGAAGAATGAGGTTGAGAAAGTTAAACGAACAATTGGAGGTATTAAGATAAAAACAGAAAAATTAGTCAAGAAGAAGAAGAATTATGGAGTGAAAGCACACTAACCACGAGAAAGAGAACTGAGCGAAGATGCAGATGTGTTTGTCTTTACACCTTGTCCTGATGCCTTTGTTTCGCGCACCAGTCATAGGTCGCTGGTTTTTCCCTTTGGGGAACAAGTTTTGTCCTTAGGAAAATAGGTTCACTTTGTGTACTTCTTTGAAGGACCACCCAGAAAACTGGGACAAATGAAAGTTTCGAAAAGAACGTTTTAACAAGTCTATTTAAACAATTAGTACAACAACGTATTTTGGACGCTGATAACTTGCTTACGATAGTGTGTTAAACCTTCTGAGGTTAACACAGCTACACAACAACTCCAAGACTATTTGTATGAGCTTGAAAACTGGCTAAAACAATGGAAAATAAAAATAAATGAAAACAAGTCAACCCACGTATGTTTTACTTTACGACGAGAAACACCACCACAAATATATATCAACAATGAGGAAGTACCCAGGACTAAAACAACCAAATACCTAGGGCTACACCTGGACCAAACCCTGTGTTGGAAAGAACACATCACCAAAAAAAGAAAACAAATACAACTAAGACAAAAAGAAATCAATTCTTTAATTGGAAAAAACTCCAAGCTGTCAATAAATAATAAAATTCTAATTTATAAAGCAGTTATCAAACCAATATGGACATATGGCATAGAGCTATGGGGCTGTAGTAGTAAATCTAATATTGCTATTATGGAAAGATGCCAATCAAAAATCTTAAGAGCAATTGTTGATGCACCCTGGTACGTAACCAACCAAAGAATCTATGAGGATCTCAATATCTCAACAGTGAAAGAAGTATACCAGCAAAAGAAATTACAATACATTCAAAAAGTGAACACACACTCCAATCCATTAATTTCCGCAATACCTCAACATCAAGTTATCAGAAGACTAAAGCGACGTTGGCCAACAGACCAGTAACATGGACCCGTAATTCTCTCACTGGAGGGAACCACATCACGCCAGAACCAAGGGACATGACCTAAACTCATCACATTAACTTATAGAATACATTGTTTTATTCTAACGTATTTTGGACGCTGATAACTTGCTTACGATAGCTGATTTAAGAAATTTAGTTTGAATTTATGTGCAAAAATCTAGATAACTTGACAGGGATACAATATTGACACGAACTGAATAAACTTATTAATATA
Organism: Diabrotica undecimpunctata; assembly: GCF_040954645.1. Classification (NCBI taxonomy): domain Eukaryota; kingdom Metazoa; phylum Arthropoda; class Insecta; order Coleoptera; family Chrysomelidae; genus Diabrotica; species Diabrotica undecimpunctata. Next base: position 2,850,662 of record NC_092811.1, read on the forward strand.
CCAACTGTGTTAAACCTTCTCAGGTACGGCTAGCGCGGACAGGAGTCTAGCGCTCATCCAATACTGGATTCGAACTGATTCCAATTCCTTTGAATCACTACGCTCGTAAATCGTTTCTTAAAATTCAGAAATCGCCCCCCTGACCCTCGACGTATAAAGGATATGTTTACATTTAAAATACCTTCGACTTTCCTTTCATTGGTAAAATTAATTACCTGAAAAGGGTATTTTTTAACTTTCGTTAAGGTTGGGAATTTTCGACTGACTCAAACCGATAATTTGGAAATCATTAATCCCTTCATTGTTATGATTCTTTACCGATTTTAGAAGCTTATGTCTAGAAAGTTATTTGAATGCAAGGTATCGGCGCCATACAGATTATTAGATGGTACAAAAGAATTTTATAAATCTAAACTAATATACAGTGTGATATAATGATACGATACAAAATTAAATAAAAATATTAAATATTGTTGTTACGCAACACGAACTATGTGCAGTATGTTCGGAGTTTGGATCAAATGAATTATAGTGGAGATGTCATCTCTGTGGTTTCTGGGCTCCTGTAGACTGCAGGGAAGCGGATACTGCTACTCTGTATATTTGCTCAAACTGTAAATGTAACTAAAGAAATATGTATTTTACACTTAAACCTAAGTAAACCTAATCATTGAACTTGTCCATCTGTGATCGATATTTCCCAACCTTGATTGATATTACCCATCTCCAATGTCGATATTACCCGATAGATCGATATTACCCGAATTTTTAATTGGTTAACTGAATGAACTAAATGTCCATATTATAAGTTTCAAATACCGATAAGCTATAGCAAACAGTCTATAATAGTTTTGTCGTAAATAGATGATATTGCCCCACCTTCCCCTATAAGTGGCCTGTGTTTTGATAGGAATATAAAGACGAAATAAAGGCGGTACTAATAGTGTCATCCCACCAGGAATATTGTACTATTGTTTTAATTCGTTATTGTAAAGAAGGCGGAAGCGGTTAGTTACTAATTGATTTTTAAGTACTTCCTTTTTATTTTTAGTTTTGATTTGACACACTTTGTAAAAAAGTTACAGCCTTATCATTCACTAAGAATTTATTGGACGTGAGCATTTTCATGCCTTGGCCTGTACATTTATTGTTTTTTTGTAGTAGATAAATCTATAAAATAATAAATTCCTTAGACAGTAACGCATTATGTTAAATTTTTACTTCTACGTGTCATCTTTAGTTTTAGTTTTAGTTCAGGAAATGAAGCTCGAAAAAAGTTCAAACCTCGCAATTTTTTCGTCCTCCATGGATTGAGTTGAAATTTTAACAGAAGGTAGGTGATAGCCCAAGGATCAAAATATATATCGAACCGAAGTGCGTTGAAGTGTTTTAGGGGTGAAAACTACCCCTAATTGTCAAAAATTATAAAATAAAATATTAAACCTGAATATGGGTAAGATTTGGTTTGAATTAGTTAAATAATGATTATTTTATACTTTTGAATAGAGTTCCATCATATTTCAACCCTTAAAAAGCAACCCTTGTTAGAGAATAATGTAAAAAAATTACTAATTCTAAAAAAATGATTTCGCCTCGGATCGATTTGGATAAAAATTTGGATTTAAGCTCAATTCACCCGCTGCTTTATAGTTTATGTCATGCCGATGAACCCTGATTGTTCTTAGGGGTGAAAACTACCCCTAATTGTCAAAAATTATAAAATAACATTTAAACCTGAATATGGGTAAAATTTGGTTTGAATTAATTAAATAATGATAGTTTCGTGCTTTTAAATAAAGTTACATCATATTTCAACCCTTAAAAAGCGACCCTTGTTAGAGATTAATGTAAAAAAAATTAGTAATGCTAAGAAAATGATTTCGCCTTGGAACGATTTGCATAAAAATTTGGAATTAAGCTCAACTCACCCTCTGCTTTATAGTTTATGTCAAGGCGATGAACCCTGATTGTTCTTAGGGGTGAAAACTACCCTTAATTTTCAAAAATTGTAAAATAACATTACAAATCTTAAGATGCGTGAACTTTGGTTTTGATTAGTTAAATAGTGATTTTTTTATACTTTAAAATACAATTTCATAAATTTTCAACCCTTAAAAATCAATTGTTATGAGTGCTATAGGTGAAAAAAATTTTTTGCCAAAATTTTGCAACTTTTCAACTTTTGAAAATCACCCTTTACAACATTGCAGTTTTTATAAACTAATTTATTAGATATAAATTGAAAAAAGTAGAATTAAATACAAAAAAATTATTAACATAAAAACGCACCATATATTCTTATACATTTACATAAATAGTTGAAAATATTTACATTTATAGGTAAAACAATTATAATATTAATTTTATTCGTCATCAATTACATATGTCATCTTTATCTTCTTCAATTATTGGTGGACTATTATTGCACCCTTCACCTGACCACCCAGAACAAGTAGAGTTACAGTATAAACCAACTTTTCTGCACCCACATCAAACGCCGCATCCTTTTTTGCATTGGCAAAAAATAATTTTCAAAAGTTCATCGGGTGCAGGTTGTTTGTTCATGCGTACGGGTAATAACAAACCATCTTTGAAATACCATCCCCAATCTGTTGCTCTGATATTTTCATTGCCAAGCCACTGTTGAATTTGGTAATAGCATATTTTTGAATGCTCATCTAAGGTATCAACAGTGGGCAGAAGGGATGATAGCTTAACCGCACAGTTTTTACACCGAAAAAAATTAATTGGTTTTTTTAACGTATTTCCTTCATTTTTAACGATAGAGTGTTTCTTCAAAAACGATTTTGTAGAGGTTTTTAAGAGCTACAAGGATCTGTAAATTAAATCTTTTTGGAACCCTTGGTTTTTAAATGGGGTGAGTTTAAAGGGCTCGAAAAAGATGGTGCTTGATCGTAAATCGATGCTTTAAACGGCTATATCTCGCCAAATATTCATTGTACAACAAATCGAAATAAAGGAAAATTTTAGTCATTAAAAAAGCTACAATTTAGTACATTTTTATTTTTTTTATATATTCAGTATTTTCGGGGATATTTAAAAAAAGAAGGGTAAAAAATATGAAATTGTAAATCGTTTCTCGCTTGAAACTGTACTTTTTCTAAAACTAAGCATTTTAAATGGGTCAAACTTCTTGGACGTATTAACAATACATGTACAAAGAGAATTGCAGAAGGGTGAAGATCGATTTTAATTATGGGAGTGGTTAGGGGGTTGTTTTCATCGATTTTTTCGTAAAAAAATGAGGTATTGACATTATTTTCATAATAACTCACTCAATTTTTGAGCTAGAGCCTTTTTTTTATGATAGGTCTATTTATGCTCTTTAAAAAAGGTTCTATGAGTTTTCTTCCAAAAATGCATCATTTTCCCGATATTTGACTTTGAATCTTTCAAATTTGGCATTTGAAGAAAACCGCTGAACATTGATAGGCCGTATTTCGGTTCCTGTTATATCACAAAAACATTTTAAAAATGAATTGTATTTGTCTTTTTAAAAGCTACAAATTTGTTTTCTACAATTTTTTTGATAAAATGCACCATTTTCGAGTTATTTGCGAAAAATCGATTAAAAACGTCGATTTTTTCGTCTAAAAGTTATTACTTTCAGTCGCGAATAACTTGAAAAATATCAGTTTTACAAAAAAATGTATAGAACATTTTTTGTTTAGAATCACTTTTTTAATCGAAACCTGTGGTTAAAACGTTAAAAAAAAATTTCACCCCCGAGATGGGGTGGCAACCACCCCCAAGGCTTTGGCGCACTTTGGTTTAATATAGATTTTGATCCTTAGGCTATTACCTACCTGTTGTTAAAATTTCAAGTTAATCCACGCAGGACGAAAAAATTGCGAGGTGAAATGCTTCATTTCCTTGACTATTTGTGAACTATGGATAAGAATAAATTATAGATTACAGATATATAAAAATATATTATTACATTATTACATACGCCCCATCATCACTCTCTAACGAAAGGTTTTCTAAGTCTGCTTCTGATAATTTTTTAACCGCCACCAAAAAAAAAATTACGTGTATTCGAAAAACAAAATATTTGTAGGATATTAATAATATATTCTACATGTTTTTATTTATGCTAGATTTTTACGTAAAAGATTCCTTGCCCGGAAAACGAAACTTCGAAAAATACGTTATTCTAATTACAATTCTTGCGTTTTATTGCTGGAAAGATATAGTAGTCAACGAACAAAAATGTCTCGTAAATAAGAAGCCGATTCAACAGTTGAAGCACTAATTTTGTGTCAACCCCAACTATAATTTCCATACATTCTCCACTTGTGGAATTGTAAAGTTAAGAGTGCCGTAAACGATCCGAATTATTTAGTTCAGCAGATTGTTTACCGTAAAAATCGCAACATTTGTACGTCTATGAAAAGATATTTTTATGGACAATACTAGGGTGGTCGAATATTAAACCTAGAACAGAAAAACGAAAATTTTAGAAAAATTTAGATTTATTTTTCAACATACATATTCTCCTTTAAGCTTAATATACTTGACCCAGCGATTTTCTCCTCATTCGACTTAAATTTCTGCCCGGCGAGTGCCTTTTACTACTTTATATACAAAAAGAAGTCGCACGGGGTCAAATCTGAAGAATACGATGGATGGGGCAATAGTTCGTAGCCAAAGTGGAAGAACACTTTTTCTTCGCCAAAATGAGGTCGTTTTTTCTACGATTCGACATCGAATAAGTCCAATAATTTTGTATAGAGCTCTGTGACCGTTTGGCCCTTCTCCAGGTAATCTATGTAGATTATCTATTGTTAATCCCAGAAAATGGGGGACATTACGTTTTTGACCGATAGGATAGTCTTCGCCTTCTTTTGAGCACGTTAGACGGTGCCTTCCACTCTTTCAAGTATTCCTTGTTCTCTCGTATGTAACAGTGATATGATATACGCGGCCTTTTCAGATACCTAATGTCTCAGCTATCTCGCGCAACTCTATTTAGTAGAGTAGCTATTTTTGGGGCACCGAGGGGTCGCTAGTCATAAACCGACGAAAAAGAAGAGTCAGTGTACTCAGAATCTGAGCGTTCTTTGATTTTGCTTCGCGATTTACCTTAAAAAACAAGATTATAATCACCAACCAATATTGCTATTTTTCCATTTTTCTAAAATCAGCGGATACGTCCGTTTTCACACGCCGTCAAACCAAAAGTAAACGTCCAATTCGGCTGAAATTTTAACATTAGCTATCTACAAGGATCTATTACAGAATAATAGATTTCGGAGTACTTTTCTTATAACCATACTCACTGAAAACCTCTATCCACTGAGGAAGGCATGCTATAAAACCCAAGTTGTAGTACCTATTTCAACATGCCACTTTGACTTTTGCATTCGCTCTCCATCGTATCTACTCTGCTCTGTTTCATTGTAAACTACAACATTATCTCTTTGTTTTTGTCCCCCTCCCAAGCATTTCTTTTTAATTCGTCACCGTAATAATAATAATAATATCGTATGGGATTTTTGCCGGGAGATTCTTTCGAAATATTTAGGCGTCAATTGCATATTTTGCTCGTATCATTTTTAGAAATGAGAATGTCGTTGTTGGTGCCGAGAATCTAACTAGTGCGTTCAACGTAACTGAACTATATTATTCTTTTCTCAATATGATTATAAAGTGCGTATAAATGATGATATTGATCATTTAAAAATTTATGGGCCAAGTCATATTTTCTCTTCAAATAACAAAACCTTCCCAACTAATTGGATTATTAAATACTATATCTTTCTGGAAATTAATTATGATGAGAGAAAGATATTGAGAAAAGTATATGGCCCGTTGCAAGAGGAAGACGGCACATGGAGAATCAGGAGAAACAACGAGGTTAATGAACTGAATGAAGGGTATGACATTGTAAGATTTGTGTAAGTCAAAGACTGTCATGGCAAGGGCATGTTTAGCGATAAGAAGACACGAAAACTACAAAGAAGATGTTTCAGTGGAAGCCGGTAGGACAGGCAAAGACCCATCCAGGGTTATGATGCCAAAAGAAGAAGATTTCACTCAATAGTTTTAGTTGTTTTTCGTAATCAATGTCGTAATCATTTTTTGGTAGACAGTTTCCTTTAAATTTCACTCTAGATTTAAAAAGTCGTTTCGTATCTGAACCAAATCTGCAGTTTTTTCATAAAGATCGTTTTCTAAACAACCGTTCAGTGCTTTCGTTGTCGTATTCCATAACAGCAGCAGCAGAAACTGCTCATTTAGCCTTTTATTATATTGTTGTTCTATTAATTTATGGATTATGGTTCATTCTGAAGTAGATATATTTAGCAGATCTTGAAAATAGTCACAAAACATAAATATCTTCAAGGAGATGATGGAGGAATTGCTCATTTATAGAAATGAGCAATTTTTTTCATGGCCCACGTATATCTTTGTAGTCTTGAAATTGTTTCATTTTAAACTTCTTTGGTAATAATCTAATCACATTGATAGTAGATTGGCTGTTTCCAATTAGAAAATAATCTTCGTATAATGCCAGTTTGTATAGTTTCGTAAGGTCAATGTTATTAAAAATATAAGTTTCATCGTAAGACGAAACACAAATACATACAACATAATATAATATAAAATTTTGGTAATCGTGCAGATTTTTGCTTCAGTACAGAAAGGAAATCTTTCTAAATTCTCTGACTAAAGGCAAATGTCGAGACCCCATGTTCTTTAGGGGATAAAACTGGCAACGGTTTATTAGTGGATCTGAAATAATTATATTATGATAAGATTATGGGCTGATACTACCAAGAAAACCAGAAGAATGAAGAAAATGCCATAAGAATTTTTTGAGATTCCGCTAATAACCAATATGGTTGATGCGGCAGCCTTTAAATAAAAAAAAATTTTTGAGCTGTTTCATTATTATTTTAAGTAAATATGTTGATAGTTGAAACTTAAGATTTTTTAAAGAAATCTGCAATCATGCTTTTTTTTTCTTGGGGCTATTGTCTTTTAATTACGTTTTGTTTCTTGGGTTGAAGGTGGTAAATATTCTTCACGGAAATGAGTTGTTCTTCATCCAGAAGTCTTTCTTCGTCCTGGATCGCATAATATTTTGTAACCGTCTATTGATCAAATTGCTCTTTACATATATAGACGGTTTTATATTCTGTTGTTTACTTATTACGAGTATTTTGGTTTTCCGTATGTTCAGATCCAGAGCTGCTTCTTTACAGCTCTCAATGACACAGACTAGGAGTGTTTGTAGATCTGCTCGACTAGAATCTAGGAGTACTGTGTCCTCCGCATATCGCAAATTATTGATGACTTCTCTGAGTAAACTGTAAAAAGCAGCGGCAACAAGATGTCTTACACCTTTTTTAAAATTAAGAGCCTCTGATTCCATACCATCTACTAGATCAGATTAGATTAGAAACTAAGGCGGTTTTTGGCCTGACACCCTGCGATCTTTACAGATCTCTTATGCTCACTTTTGTGACTTAAAGCTCCTCATTTAGCCTGGTCCTTTTAATGAAGTATCACAGACTAAAAAGGAGTTTTTCGTATAGATTCTGGTTTTTTCTCTGAGTACTAGATACCGCAGTTCTGAGGCCTTCACACTGACATAAAACGTGCAGCGCAGTTTTTTCTTCTTCTAGACAGGACCAATAAGTACCATTTTCCGTCGTTCCATACGACTCAAATGCTTATTGAGTCTACAGTGTCCAGTCAGCAGTCTCACAGTCGGTCATGAATTTAGCTAAACCTTCCTTAATGAGTTTTTTTGCCTATCTTCGTCCTGGTATATGTCTCCGCCATTTCAGAGACTTACAGTGGACTACTGAACCCAGACTAGTGAGACACTTCCAGCCTGGGAGAGGGCATCGACATAGTCTATTAAAACTAATGCTATGCTAAGGATGTATTAAAAATTCTTAGACTAGTATAGAAGCAAACAAAATTTGAAAGTATTTTATTATTTAACATACTCTCGTTTTCATTATATGGACGTGAACTACATGATATACCCATTCATACGAAACATTCAATGACTCATATATTTATTTTAGTCCAAAACGGTCTGATAAAATCATCTTTACAGTGAACTCAGAAATAACCTTCCTTCTTAGAGAAAGACAATTGGATATTCCAGAAAAAGTGTAGTTTTTCAACAATTACTGATGATAAAACATGTATATGCCTGCCCATATCCTAGACAAAGACGAATAACTATTTTATTTTAGACATACTGTAAAAAAACTTGACTATAAATTATTTTCCTGGAAACTAAAGAGCTAGCATCCCCCACACTACCGTAACACTTAAATTACAGCGCAAATGTGTTTTTGCGTATTTTTTGCGACCGCAGCCTCTTCTTTGTCCTTCGTTAAGTGGATAAAATGGACTCCCGAGTATTTTGAAAACCTTTTAACCCATTACATTAGCACCAACATTATTGGACCTAGCGGTTTCCAGGCGTAATTACTTAATTGAAAAATAATCGAATGGGAAGGAGTAAATGGCGAATATTTGCGGTACACTGATAAAAGTATCATTTCCCTAGTTTTGGTCGGTTTGCGTTTTATGGTATTGCCTTTTGGTCGATATCGTTTTTCGTAGCTGCATCTTCCTTAATTAGTGATTAAGAAAACTAGGTTGTTGGGTTGCTTAAAGATCAAATATTTAATTGGAGTGAAACAGAAAAGAAATGGAACACTACTGCAACTGCAGCTACCATTATCATATATGGTGCGAGAGAGGAGTTAGATTGGTTAAACAGTTTTTTCGAAATTTAATTTGTTTATAAGATTTTTTGATGGATCTCAATAAGCACATCTTCTTTATTAAGACGTATACTATTCACTTATGTGAATACGAATTGTTGGGTAATTTTGTAACTTCTCCTACTGTACCGGAAAAAAAAATAAACGTAACACGGAACGACTTTCTTTTGCTATTACATCTGCACGATATCAAACAATGTTACGAAAAAAGGAGGAGTTAAAAGAAGAGCAGAAACAAGAAAAAAAACGAAAAAGAGAAGAAAAATTAACCAAAAACCAGCAACAAAAAGAATTAAAAAAAAGTCAACTGTTCTATTTGTTCAAATGATATTCAATCGAATACATTAAAATGAGATGACTGTAGTCTTTATTATCACGAATGTTGTATTGCTGTTAAGCATAGACAGCATATACTTAACGATGGTGATCTATTTATATGTCACAACTGCTTCAATCTGCAGGATAGTGATTCCGATGCTAATAACAGTAACCAAGACAGTAAGGATGAAGACATTGACGAACTTTCCACTTAATACAAAGAAGCTCAGAAGCAATTATAAAATTTAATTGTGTCAACTGTATATTGGTACCCCATACCGCACAAAAACAGTTTTGACGTGACAACGTCTTAAATTAGGTTGTGGCTCGGAGTCATTTAAGAAAAAGTGTAACGCCCGCTCACGTCTGTTACAGTGAGTCACCGAACGAGAGAGAGGCCCGCCGGACCGGCGAATGCCTTGCGTCTCTCTCCCACTCAAACATGATCGGTCCGCTGCGCGCGGCACTAGAGAATTAGGCGCGTTGAATCGCTAAAGTTTAAAATCGTTGAAAGTATCGTCAGCTGTGTCTGTAGTGAAAATGTGGAGTGCTTACAGTGTCCTATTTTAGGGGGAACCACCAGTATCAGATATAATTTTAGGAAATTACCTAGGGACCTATATTCTTTTATAATATTGCTATGGATTTATCCATTTTATATTGAGCAATGATTGTAAACATTCTTTATAGTTTAAACTTCAATGAAAATTATTAACTGTGTCTAAAGACATATATGATATGAGGTATTTTACCCAAGAGTATTAAGTATAATGAATATACATAAAAACATAATTTTGTTTTCTTAGGATTTAACATTTTGTCAGCACATTATCTCAAATTCACACTTAAATCAATATGTTTTTACTATTAGGTCTGTTAAATGTTTGTTCTTTACACAAAATTTAGTCTATACTTCATATTTATTAAAGGCGGTAAAATATACATTACAATTCAGTTGTTTATGAACCACTTTCAAAGCATAAAGAACCTTTTAAGCTTTGTTTATATTATTTTGTGTATATTAATTGAGTTAATTGGAGTAGCCCACTTTGATACAAAAATACAGTCAATTTATGGATATTTCAAGGTGACAATCTAAAAAAAGCTGATTTCCTCCCATGCATTTTATTAGAAACACTTGAAATTTAAAAAAAATTTAAAAATCGTAAGATGTAAGACCTTAATCGTGAGATCGTGAGATTTGTCTTCAATTCGTGAGTAGATTCGTCATTTACAACAACTACAACAATAAAGGTAAATAATTGTACACTAATATTTCATTATCGTAAACTATGATTGATTGATTAATTGTTAGATTGACACAAAAGTTGAGAAACTGAGTTTATAGCGGCAATTCCTTGTTCCTATTGTGCAATTTAATAATATTCATATCAATAAATATTCTACCGAGAAAAAGACGTTGTCACGTAAAATCTTCGCCCGTAAAACCGACTTTACAGGCAACCGATTTTTTTTTATTGTGTTAAAGCAGTTGTCCAACTGCTTTAACACAATAAAACTATTTTTGAGTGTCCTGTAACTAAATAAACTGTCCAATAACTATAATTTTTGTAACTATTTTTAATAAATATATATTGACAAAAAAGATTTAACACTTTCTTTAAATCCTTTTAGCCATAAGGTAATAAACTGCTTAGATTACGTTTTGTATAAATTTCAATTCAATCTGCAGAGAACAATGTGTTTACAACATATCGTTTTGTTATATTTTAGTACCACATTTATCCTCTAAATTGACAAAAGTTTCTTATTTCCTATTTAAAAAAAAATATTCCAATATACGTAACTGCCAATGTGATTCGTCCAACTCAAAACCAATAATTATACACTGATAACAGCCAAAAACTTGCTATTAGTCAAATAAATTTCGAACAGGTTTTTCATCCGCCTTATCAGTAAAACTAGTTTTAAGTTCTTATATTTTTATTGGTATATCAACAATTTAGGGTGTGTGTTTACTGGTCATACCACTAACGATAGCTGCTGAATGTATTGTTTTTTGAAGGTGTGTGAGTAATGCTGAAAATATTATTTGATAAATTGGTAAACCAATACAAAACGAACGTGCCTTCAAGAGGTGTAATATATTTATACTTAGAAAATATGAACCATGATCCAAACAAATATACTACTTAAGATTAAGTGCTACAAAAGCTGTAGCTTTGAATTTTTATAAAAGATATTATATTGTAAGATTTTTATTAAACAAGCGTTAAAATGAATTAGGTATTTTTTAAATTTCAAGTATGTATATGGAGTTTTTGAAGACATTTTATATGTACACGAAGAAAAGAAAAGGCTTGGAAAGGAAGAAGAAATCTTGGCTGAGGAATATTAGAGGTTGAATTAACTTCAGCGTTTTAACTACGGGCGCCCAACCATGAATCTCAAATACGGGCGCGGTGTACTCTATACACCAGTTACAAATAGCTACAGAAACAAAATTTCTTTAATAATTGGAACTATATTAAATTGCACATCTTGTGTTTAATCAATAATTAGTTATTATATAATAAAAAATAAAACTAAAAAATAATTCAAAATGGTAAACTAGTGAGAAAAAACGAAAACAGTAATTTATTCCATATGGAAACACCAACCTAAAAAAATATGCGAAAATTTTTAAATTTTTAACTAGGTAGAAAAATAAACACATACGAGTCTGTATTCACTTTCGTCTTCTTCCTGGTTATTTGAGTTAATGAACTCAGGACACATAATGTTGGAATGTTCTTTGCAAACCATTCTCCTGCATGTCTGACACGAAATGGTTGTCACTCTATTTTTACGCCTTCTGCAGCAATAGCACCTTCCTCCTATTTTTGCTGGTGGTTCTTCTTCTTCTTGTTCCACTACAGTAGCTTTATATTTCTTCAGGAATAGTTTTAAATCTAAGGGCAAACTCTGTTCAGCTGGTTCTGAAAGGTGTGGTCTCAACAAAGATAAAGATAATTCTTTTAAAAATATCCTTTTATATTTTTGAGGATTGTTGATATTTGCAGCATTATACAGGATTTGGCTGTTAATTCTCCTCTGTGTAATTAACCTCCTTTGTGAGAATTATAATCTAAAATTATATTTGGCTTTTTTTTCTCCGGATCTACTGCAAAATCATTATGCATGGTTGATATTAAAGGCACAGCTTTATTTTTTGCAGGGACATATGACACTATAGTTACGTCTTTTTGAAATCCGAAAATGGGAAGATCCAACTTCTCTTTCTTTATGTGGTAGGAACTCCAACGACAGCTCCCGTTTATTTTTCTTTAGTGTTCCAACCATTGTTACTTTATCTTTCAAAAGATCATTGGCCAATGAGTAACTTGTACCAATTATCACATGTCAAGTTCCGGTTTTTCCCTTTCCAGTCTTGAAGTAAACGATCTACAATATCAGCAGGTTTATTTGATTTGTTGTAAGGTCTTTGTGGCTGATTACCACAATACACCTCTAAATTTGTAACATAAAATGTCTGGGCATCACACAATACAAATACTCTTAACCCATACTTTGCAGGCTTGGACGGGATATATTGAATAAAACTGCATCTACCTCTGAAAGGTATTAACATTTCGTCAATTGTTACTTCTTCTCCTAAACAGTAGTTATTGTTGTAGTTCTCCACAAAACGATCCAGTTTAACTCGAATAGCAGCAAGCTTATCAGTTTCCTTGCGTATCCCTCTACTATTTTTGTCATCAAATCTTAGAGCAGCAAGCAAAAATAAAAAGCACGCTCTAAATATTTCTGAGCCGGTTCCGGCTTTAGTCCACAATTCAAGAAAATGTGTATGGTTTTGCTTTTTAGTTCCTGCAAGAAGTAGTAGTCCGATAAATGCCATAATTTCTGTTTTTGTTGTGTCTTTAGCTCGTCTCGCCCGGTTATACTTTATTCGCATATTTGCAATTTTCAAGTTTGTTCACTCAACTATATTTTCAATAATGTCGTCACTAAAAATTTTTTCTAAAGCACTTCTCTCATTGGTAATATCTCTAGCACTCAGCTTCGGCCCAGGAAGTATTTTTACAATATTTTTGCTGTAAGTTTTGCTACATTTGCTCACCACTGAATATTTATACCTGTTTGTTTGTTTATCTTTCGCTATAAAATACTCATCTTCATCGCTTTCTAAACTCTCACCATCGCTCTCTTCTGAATCAGAAGACTCTTTATCATTTAGTTCTATCTCCGACTCAGTGGTATAATCGTTGTCTTCCGTAATTTCTTCCTCTTCTTCTGACGAACTAGCATCTTCTTCTCCCCTAACTTCTTCCTTAGGTTCTTCTTCGAACAATGCTTCAGCCATAGATCTAAGCTCATCTTGTGTGAGACTTATAGGGTTTCTAACACGCACTCGATCCCTATAAAAAATATTTCTCCTAAGTTTCCATTTCACATTTTTGTATAAAAAGTACAATGTAATATTTACTACACAGAAAATAACTCGTTTGCAGGTAATTTAAAGTTTAACATTCGTTAAATTTCCTTACATAACTATGTGCGTGGTGTACTGAAGGCATCGTTCGGGAACTCACTTTGATATTTTTTATCACAACTCAACTATTAGATCAAAAATCACGTATCGACTGTAACAGACAATGGTTGATACTATACTGATAGGTTACGTCACGTCGAGCGCCGTAAACGCAGAAAATAGTTTTAAGAAACGGCAACCAACTTAACACTCATGGTATACTGTGTACACCGTAGCCCGTAGTTAAAGGTTAAGGAAGTGATCGCCAACGTTCGTAAGAAAACGGCACAATAAAAAAGGGAATGAAGTTTTTAATACTTGTACTCAGCACCATGAAGATTTTTTCATCATTCCCGTGACTGAGTTTTACTCTTATGCCTGTAGGTTTTCATTTTAATCAAATGCTTTTCTTTCGTTTCTTCTGACCTCCTGCTAATGAAGTGAGAAGCTGGGATAGTGAGAGTGATAAGGTTCTAAGTAGATTTTATCAATGGAATTTCTTCTTATTGTAAATTGACAAAAATCGATATCTACATCACTTGTTCTGTTATATGTCTCTCCAGCTCCAGTTTTTATTTTAGTATAACTGTGCGAACAATGCATTTCTTTTGTTTTTTTGTGAAATTATCATGTTAAATTTTGCTGTATATTTAATTATATTAAATTGGCGAAGCATACGTTGTAAATCCTCTTCACTTGGAGATATTTATTGTGTTTCAGTACTTTGTTATTAAAATACACTCGTAAGTTTCTGTTTTCCAGTCTGTTGTTAAGATAAAAGGTTGATACTTCAGTTTTTGTACTACTTTATTGTAATCTCTATTTCTTGAATTCGCTTAGAATGGAAAGAGCATTCGTGGAGTGTTTTCTCTAGATTTTAACTATTGGTGGCTTGTTGCAAGGATCCAGTCGTCAGCATATCCAAACTTGTGGGATTTGGTTGCAGACACGTCTGGAATATAGAGGCTAAAAAGTAAGGGGGCAAGCACAGAACTCTGTGGAAGGCCATTATTAAGTTGCATCAGTCTGTTCATATTTTTCTTACTGGAAGGTTATTTTTGTCAACATGTTGTCAATGAGGTTATATTTGTTCGTTTAAGTGAAAAAGAAATGTTACGTGAGTTAAGTATATCAATATAAAACATTGCAAGCCACTGTTTTGTGTACTTACTACTGTAACTGTTTTTTCAGCGCATGTGTGATTTCTTAAAGGAGAATTCTTGCTGAATATTTCATTTTGTTCGTTTCTTTTAATGCCTTTTAGTCTTTTTTAGTTTGGTAGTATGTGTTGGGTCTCCTGGCTCTGGGTAGAGATACTATATAGGAGGCAACCTTGTTAGGAGATATTTTATTCTCTCTGGGTTCCAGTTGATTAGCTCCTTCAATTTTTCGGGACCATGCCTGCCAGCTTGATTTTTTAAGTCAATATTTTTGACAGTCTCTATCCATCTTTGACGTCTGGCTATATTGATGTGTAGTGTAAGAGCTCATTGGTTATTTCTAGGTTACTACGTTCCAGAAACTATGCGTAATATCAGTCTTCTTATGTTTCAGTCTAATGTAGTGTTATACTTTCATATTCGAACTTTGGGCACTTTGACTGGACGCAAAAAACCGACACAGAACGGAAGTAGAACGAGGCGAAGCGAAGTCGCATGAAGTACCTGTCTACACTCTCGTACTCGCTGAACTTCGATTAACTTCGCGAGTAGTATAGTGGCCGCTTAAGATTCCACCTGGATCGAGGATGTAATCTAATTATTAGCTTTGATGATATCGATGAACGATGTTGAGTATGTGGGAAGTCTGCTTCTTGCAGTGAAACATTATTGGTATCTTTTGAAGCAAAGCTTAGGATCTATCATAGGAAACGACATATTCATCATTGGTGGTATACTTCCAGATTTCGTGGTGGCTCTTGAAGTAGCCGATTATATAGTAGAGTGTGGATAAGTCTTTAATGAGTGCGCTGGAGATTTATATATGTTAACTACGGTAGTCAATAGCAAAAGATCCGCTCAGATGTAAGTTAGTGCTTGAGAACAACCCCATAGAGGAGGTGATGCTATTTAGATATCTGGGCATAGATATATCAAGCAGACACGACCCAGTAAAGGACCAGGTCAGGTCAACAAAGCATCCGCATTGTCGGGATTCCTGCGGAAGATAGTCTAGTCAAGATGCTAAGGGTTGCCGAGATCAAAACCCTAAGAACAATAGTGGGCAAAAGAAGAAGAGACAGGGTGAGAAATACAAACGTTAGAGATCAGTGCAAAATCCAAGATATTGTAAGATGGGGAAGACAGCGTAAAAGGATGTGGTACAGTCATGTAAGAGGAATGGATGAGAATAGACTCCCAAAAATTGCCCTAGAAAACAACCCGCCCGGTTCAAGACCTCCCGGAAGACCACCTAAAAGATGGAGGGATAGTTGGCAATCTATTTCCCAGGAAATTAACCAGAGGCAGCTTCAGAATTAAACAGATCCATCTTCAAGAAGTAGAAGAAGAAGAAGAAGAACTACGGTAGTCTCTTCAATTTTGGTGCGTATCAACATAACGACTCATCGACAGAAAATTAACTAACTAAACACTACATTTAATTTAGTAAATTACAAACCAAATGGAAAAACTTAATGTCGGAAAAGGTTCCCTACACCTTGTAATGAAGAATATATATATAATGTCGGTTTACAACGTTCTTCCACGTCTTCCGATTTCCAATCTCCATCTCATTCTATCCTTCCAGTTCTGTTTCTCTGATTTCTTTATCAACTCCTTCTCTCCAACTTCTTCTAGGCCTTCCTGGTCTTCGCCTACCTCTTGGTTGCCATTCAAGAATTTGTCTTGGTATTCTATTCTCCGGCGTTCTCCTTACGTGTCCGTACCATCTGAGTTGTGCCGTTTTGATGTCATCAACAATAATATGTGTAACCCCCATGATTTCTCGGACTCTCTCGTTTGGGGCCACACTTCGCATCCATATGTTGTGATACTTTTTATTATGGTGTTGTATATTCTTCTTTTCTTCTTCTTAGAGTGCCATATCCCTACGGAACGTCGGCGACTACCATGCTTATAATATTTTTATACTGATCTGGGCCGCAAATTCCTCAACCAAGAGAGTTTCTTCCGTCCTATCCATTTCGTTCCTTCGATTTTACCGTTGAGAATTAGCCGAAGGAACTCATATCTTGGTCCTCTGATTATATGTCCAAGAGATTCTAGTTTACGCCTCTTAATAATATTTAATAGAGTTCGTTGATGTCCCATTCTTCGAAGAACTTCTTCGTTTCTAGTTCTGCTAGTCCATGGAATTTTTAGTATCCTTCGATACAACCACATCTCAAACGCCTCGATTTTATTCATGATATCGGCGTTCAAAGTCCAAGTTTCACATCCATACAAAAGTACAGACGACACGTAACATCTTGTAAACTTTTCACGGATTTCCAAATTTAATGAGTTATTGGATAATAGAGGCTTGAATTTTTGAAATGAGTTTCTTGCCTGTTCAATTCTACATCGAATTTCGAAGGATGGATCTAGATTTTGAGTAATCCAACATACAAGGTATTTGAATCTCTGAACTCTCTGCAGCGGTTGTTGGTTTAAGGCCGATAGCCTAGGCCATAGGCCTTAAGTTGGGTTGCGCCGATATCCACTTTACTGGTCACCATGTATTTAGTTTTATCGATATTTATCGACAGTCCCCAATTTGTGCATTCCATGTTAACTCTATTGATTAGCTCCTGCAGATCGTCGATGTTTTCAGCTAGAATCACAGTATCGTCGGCGTACCGTATATTGTTAATTATTTCTCCTCCTATGATAATTCCTTTTTGATCTTTTAAAGCTTCCTTAAATAGATTCTCAGAATACACGTTAAAGAGGGTGGGAGATAGTATACAGCCTTGTCTTACGCCTCGTTCAATACTAATTGGCTTTGATTCTCTGTTGTTGGTATTAATAATGGCTGTTTGGTTCCAGTAAAGTTTGGCAATAAGTTTGATGTCTTTCTCATCTAGTTGGATGCTCTGCAAGGCGGTAATTAGTCTGGTATGCTGAACGCGATCAAATGCCTTTTCAAAATCAATGAAGCACATATATAGGGGTTTTCTTACCTCCCAACATCGTTGAAGGAGTGTTGCATAGAAAATAGTGCTTCTCTAGTTCCAAGGCATCTCCGGAACCCGAACTGCTCTTGACTAATTATTTCTTCGCACTTGTTGTTAATTCGGTTTAAAAGAATATGCAACAGTATTTTAACGGCATGGCTCATTGAACTAATGCGTCTACAATCGCTACATTTCTTAACGTTTGGTTTCTTAGGTAGAGGAATAAAGATCGATTTTAGCCAGTCCGATGGAATTTCACTGGTATCATATATTTGATTGAAAAGTACAGTGAGTTCTTTTATATTGTCATTTGAGAGTAATTTTAGCCATTCGCTGTATATTTGATCTGGTCCACTGGCTTTGTTGTTTTGGCTTGGTGTATGGCTTTTTCCACTTCAGCGTTTAAGATTGATGGTCCTGTATTTGCACTTAAGTTAGGTAGTGATCCTCGATCATCCTTAAATAATGCTTTAATGTAGTTTTCCCATTCCTCCATTACTTCCTCTTTTAGGGATAGTGCATGACCTTCATTATTCGTTAATGTTATGGGTGTATTTCTTTTGTGTACTGTAACTTCTTTTATTTTCTTATGTGTGTTAAATTCGTCATGTTTTCGTTGCAATTCTTCTAATTCCTCACATTTTGCTCGCATCCATAACTCTTTCACTGGTATTCATAGTGCGTCGCCAGGAAGAGTCGCTGGCGGATCTTCAGTTAGCGAACACTCCATCGAGATTTCATCTTCTGTTTCATAGTCAATCTTCGGAGAACCGCTAGTGGGCGATCGGTTACTTACTACTCGATATGAAAACAGACGTATTTGATGACAAGGATCTACAGCAATCGTACTTGTGAACTAGTCGACTGGAGTTACAATTTGCCAAATTTAAATGTAATCGTTTCTACTCATTCATATTAATATTATAATGTATAATATATTAAAGTTTTTAATATTGGTAATAGTATTAAAGCTTTTAATATTGTTTTTTAATATTACTAATAATATTAAGTAATTAAATATTGCGCCTTGCATAAAAAAAGTACGAGATAAATAACTCGTTTTTTTATATGAAAGTGCAATTTTCTTGCAAATGCTTGGTTTTTTTTACAAGATAAAACAAATTGTATGAAGAGTAGCTAAGCGTTGGGTAGTCAGTGGCGAATCTACGAGGAGGGAAAAAGGATCTTCTGAATTTGCCAATACTTTGACTGAACACACAACCAAGAGAGGATGGAATGTTGTCAGACCATTATCAATATTGAAATATAACCAGTACGTGACGAGTGTGCTGATTGTGACAAAAAAAAAACCTGGACAATGCATAGGATATTGTTTTCGCAAATACCATTCAACCAACAGATAGATTGCATTCAGTATATTAGTTTAAATAAAAATTTTATTTTCTAAAGACCTTTTAATTGTTAGCTGATGTCCCACTAACAATTTCTAATTTGATTTTCTATTTTATACACATTGATATGTTATAATTACTCGTACATACATTTGTTTTTCTTGAGTTGTTTTTTATTTATTGATATTACATTGGAAAAAGTTATAGGTTTTTATGGAATTTTGAGTGGTATTGAGCAGGAAAATTTGGAATTTTAGAAAGGAAGAATTGTATTTATTTATTAATTACTTCAACACAGCTAAGTGAAAGAGCGCCAAACGGTGTAACATAAAATTGAAGTCAATTAAAATGTTGTTCAATAAGTCTTCTTCGTACAATCTGTCCAATATTTTGAGCTTGATTCGGTATGTGAGGTTCATTATCATCTAGTTCTTCTTCCACATTATCTTGTTCATCATTTACATCATTCACTTTGATCCCAATATTGTGAAGAACTGCACATGCCACAATTATTTCTGGAACTCTTTCCAATTTATTATTTAAACCCCGACTCAAACAACAAAATCTTTTTTTCCACAATCCAAACAATCTCTCAACGGTATTTCTCGTTCTAATATGAGATCTGTTATACCTTACTTCTTATTCAATTCCAGGATTTAAAAGAGGCGTCATTAAATACGGTAAACAAGCATAGCCACTATCTCCAAGAAGAAATCCTGTTAAACTGCCATTCTCGAAACGGTGTTTCACTGAACCATTATTGAAGATCATCGAATCATGTTCTCTTCCAGGCCAACGAGCTACAACTTTGAAAATTTCTAAATTGGGTCCACCCACTACTTGGACGTTTATTGAAAAATATCTTTTCCTGTTTCTATATACCTCGGCCATATTCCCTCCAAGACTTTTTATTGGTATGTGGGTACAGTCTATACACCCTGTTACTTTGGGAAAATTGGCAATATCGTAAAACAGCCTTTGGTTCTTTCTCTGGTTTTCGAGACCTTCAGGAAATTTTATATATGTGGGTAATAGCTGAGCAAGTAGACGGGAAATTTTAAAAATGCATCTCGAAACCGTGGGTTGTGAAAATCCTCTAAGATCTCCAGTTACAATCTAAAAATTAAATTAAAATTAACTATACTACGATCTACCATTATATATACACATATATATATATATATATATATATATATATATATATATATATATATATATATATATATATATACATATGTATATATATATATATATATATATATATATATATGCATATATCATGTTCTGAAATATATTCTTTAATTTATCCTACCTGAAAATTTCCAGTAGCATAAAATCTCAAGGCAACTAAAAGATATAAAATGGGTGGAAACGGTAATCCACGTCGATTAATTTTCACCATTTCATCATTTATTACTGGCAAAATTATTTCAATAACTGTTTGTTTTCGAAATCTATACCTTTTTCGAATTTCATTATCATTATAAAAGTTTAATGGATTTTGCATGTCCCTTATATATCTTCTGGGTACTTGTAATATATCGTTTTGTTCATTTATTTATCGGTTAACTACATAATATTGATGTAAATCGTCCATCGCAAACGTATTTCAAATTGACGGGCGAATCGGCGAATCGCCAGAGCATGCATATACCTTCTCTGGCGAAGCTTCGAAAATCTCTAAACAGGGCATGCGTCATTCGAGTGTGAGATCACTGTGAAAGCGACTGGCGCGTATCCAGCGACATGCCAGCGACTGTTCGGAGAAAGATGCTTTACGCTTGCGTCAACCAGGCTGTAGGTCGACTATGAAACATAGATATGGTGGTGAACAGCCAGCGACGCGCTGGAGTCGGACTATGAATACGAACGTTTGGCTTCCCTGATTTTTCTTCGAATCAGATTATGCTTTCGTTTATACTCTGAGTTATTTCTATTTTTAAGCTGTCTTCTTTCGTCCATCATTTCGATTATTTCATCTTTCATCCACGCTTGCTTTTTATAATGGGTGACAGTTTCACTTTGCGTTGCTGTATCGATGATACCATTCTTTATGTTATCCCATCTTTCTTCGACTGTTGGTACATTGTATACTTGTGTGATGTTGTCTCGAATTTTTTATATATTCTTCTTTAATGATAATGTAATGAAGAAACTGTTTGTTAATTTACAAAAGCTAGTGAACTTATCCGGAGACATGGAATTGATGTACATTGAATTTAAATATAGTAAAATAAAATGAAATAATATAGTCTGTCTGGAAAATATAGGTTTAATTAAACGTGAACATTAATTAGCCATTCGATGCAGGTTTATTTATGGTGAGTTTTCCCATTATTTGTACTATTTGTTCGGTACAGAAATACAAAAGTGCCGAATGGTATTTTTCGGGATATACGGCCGGTACTAATTTTGCACATAAATGAATATATTGCCGATAACCCTCATTTATACGCAGCCAAAGCAAATATTTGTACAAAATACAATCCAACTTTCAATTTACTTCTGCACGATTGCATATCCAACAAAACATACATTTGTATATACACAGTTCATATTACCGCAAAATATTTTTATTCGCAATTATCAGGGAGTTTAATGGTCGTCGGAAAAACGTATGAATGCCTACCTTTGTTTGTGTTTACTGAAATACAAATATATTCGGTAGTTGACACCGACTCTATGTCGATTCTATGATTGTTTTTAAAGCATTTGCATATAAAAGGGCTAATATGTTTGTAAATGTCGTTGTTATTGTATTTTTATACAAAATATATCATTCAATTCATTATTTAATTTGTCATCTGTTGGACGTAAGTTCTGTATCTTGTACAGCTTGTGTGTATGCCTCTCAAATCGTCGTTATAAATATTTGCATTGCTGCTATTAGCTGTATTATTATGCTATAAATTATATTTTGTGTGTTTTTGTAAAAAAACACATCATTTCCCAACTTAAAGAACGAAAGTTCCGCCCCTCGACGTCGTTGTGTTTATTTACGCAACAACGTTAAAAAGTTAGCGTAGTTAATTATTTTCCACCCGAGCACAGAGAAGAGGAGTGTGTTGTGTATACGCCATTTTGTTCGACAAAAGCGCCGTGGCTGCTCAAGTGCCAGGTGGCAGTTCGCCGGAAAATGACGAGAAAATCCTTAATGCAGCGTGGAAAATGACAGTAATGTCTGTAAAATAAAAGTACGAATACAAACTAGCAGAGACGCTACTCGCGGGGGTTGAAATATCTCTCTAGAGCATCTTATTAACCTTTGAAGATGGCTTTTTAACAATTTCATCCTAAAAGCTACAAATAAAGACTGATCGATGTAAACATTTAGTGATATAGTCTTTGATTATTTTGTAATGTAGTTCTCATCAATTAGGAATACCTATTTGGCGTTAAAAAGAAGTGTGTATTTGTTTTTGGTACAACATTATATTCATTCAATTTTAATAGACATTTATGTTTTTCTTAGCATTATAAGCAATATATTATGATTATTAAAATACTCATATTTTTTTTGTTTTGTTTTGTTTTTTTGGCTTTAGCACTTCGCTATTTAGCCAGCACTAAAGATGGTAAACTATACTACGTTCTTTCCCAAGATAAACTCAGATGCCAGTTTCGGGCGCGTGATTGGCGAGTGCGTCGTGCCGTCGTAGCTTGTCATTGGTTAGAATTACCAATCGGGAGACTGAAGCTAGCGTCTGAGATATCTTAGGAAAGAACGTTAACGTTAATACCTATATGTTTTGGAACAAAAATTCCACTTTAAATGGCGAAAAAGATGAAGAAAAAAAAAACAAACACACACACAACATTTTTTTCATTACTTATTTACATGAGTGATATGATTATTAGAAAAGAGAACAACCCAACCTTAACTAATAAGCTCACAGACTGGGAAAGTTTTAAAGTAACTCTTGAAGAAAAGATCATTTTAGCCGTGCCACTAAAGACAATTGAACAGATAGATCAAGAATTAGATTTATTTGTCAAAGATATTCAAGATTCAGCATGGGATTGCACTCCCATACTGAAAACAAAAGTTAAAGGGAATAACTACCCTAAAGAAATTCGTGAATTATTAAAAGAAAAAAGAAAACTAAGAAGAAAATGGCAGCAAACGAGAGCCCCTCTAGACAAAACTAACCTAAACAATGCCAGCCAGCAACTTAAAAGAGAAATCCAGAAAATTAAGAATGAATCTATTAAATCTTATCTGGAAGAGTTAACAAACGACAGCAGCACAGAGTATTCGCTTTGGAAAGCTACAAAAAGAATTAAAAGGCCAATATTACATTCTCCTCCAATAAAACTGGAAGACGGTAGTTGGGCCAGAAATAATCAGCAGAAGGCAGAGAGATTTGCCACTCATCTAGAGAACACATTTAAGTTGCAAGATGACCAAGACGATGACCAGGATTGGCCTGAACCAAAGCAAATAGTTAAGAATATCAAGCCAACTTCCCCAAAAGAAGTAGCTGAGTTAATTAAAGAACAAATCGACCCAAATAAAGCACAAGGTTATGACCTCATTACCGGAAGACTGCTAAAAAATCTACCAAGAAAAGCTATCGTAAAATTAACTAATTTAATAAATGCTGCCTTTAGACTACAATATGTTCCAGATTTATGGAAGATAGCTGAGGTGATCATGATACCAAAGCCTGGGAAACCCCCCAATGAGGTGACATCATATAGACCAATATCACCCCTACCTGTGATGTCCAAGGTGTTTGAAAAACTCCTCCTGCGAAGAATCCTACCAATAATTGAAGAAAAGAAAATAATTCCAGATCATCAATTTGGATTTAGAAATAAGCATTCGACAATTTACCAGGTGCATAGAATAACTGCTATAATTGAAAGATCATTAGAGAAAAGAAAAGTCTGTTCTGCAACCTTCCTATATGTGGTACAGGCGTTTGATAAAGTCTGGCATAAGGGTTTGATACATAAACTTAAATCATTCATGCCTAAACAATATTCAAATATATTACAATCATATCTAGCGAACAGATATTTTAGAGTTAAACAAGAAGATGCATACACTGATCTCAAGGATATTGAAGCAGGTGTTCCACAAGGGAGTGTATTGGGTCCAGTCCTATATCTAATATACACGTGTGATATACCTGAACTAGAAGACGACACCATAGCTACCTTCGCAGATGACACTGCTGTCTTAGCGGTAAGTGACACCGTCGAAGAAGCTACAGAAAAACTACAAAATTCAATAAATAAAATCCATGAATGGACCAAAAAATGGAAAATTAAACTGAATGAGAATAAATCAGTCCATATAAATTTTACCAATAAGAGAATTAATAATATTCCTATTAGAATAAATGATGTCCAAGTGCCTATTGCAACATCAGCAAAGTACTTGGGGATCACTCTTGATGCGAAACTTCGCTGGAAAGCTCACGTGAAGAAGAAAAGAGAAGAACTAGGCATCCGCTACAAGAAAATGTATTGGTTAATGGGAAGACATTCCTCTCTATCCATAAATAATAAACTCCTAATCTATAAACAAATACTGAGACCAGTATGGACCTATGGCTGCCAACTCTGGGGCTGTGCCAAGCCTAGTAACATCAAAGTACTCCAGATATTTCAGAATAAAGTACTGACGAACATCGTAGATGCGCCTTGGTACGTTAGGAACAACGACCTTCACCGGGACCTCAAGATGGAAGACGTCAATCAGATAATCAAGAAATTTGCAGGGAGCCATGAACAACGACTCCATCATCATGTAAACGTCGAGGCTATCCAGCTCCTGGACAATACGAACCTAGAGAGAAGGCTCAAAAGAACAAAGCCTTTTGAACTGGTATAATGAGTGAGTGAAAAGCAGAGTAAAGTGTTGTGCGAGTATGCATGCTAAATTTAATGCTAGTTATTAGAAATAATAGGAAAGATACTAGTGAGTAGACACCTAATTTTAAGATTTCATTAGTAATTTAAGTTAGAAACAAATTGATAATTGGTCTTACTGACCAGATTTTAATGTAAGTACACTTCTGTGTCTTTAGTAAAAAAAAAACTTATTTACTTTGAAATGTTTCTATAGCCTCCTATTATATTGAAAATATAAAAGGCCACAAAAATTGTATTGTTGGGAGATTCAACTGATCAAGTCATAGGTAAATACGGAGATGCAAAAATAAATGAAAATGGGGAACATGTAATCCAATACTGCGAACAGCACTCTCTGAAAATCCTAAATGGATTCTATCATCATAAAAATATACATAAGTATACCTGGGTCCAACCAACGAGAAACACCAAGTCAATTATAGATTATGTTATCACAAAACAAGAAATACACATATAAGTCGAAGACGTAACAGTGTTAAGAGGACCGGAGTGCGGAACTGACTACTATATGGTAAGATCTCATATAACAAGACAAGATTATTTAGAATAAAAAATAGTAAAACAAAAGAGAAAGTTAACAAGAAATAACAAGAGTTAACAGAAATATAATACTGATGTGCTAAAATCTGAAGAAGCTAGGGATAACTACAGGACAATTTTAAATGAAGAGCTGACAAGAATTGACGAAAATTTAAGTATAGAAGAATACTGGACCAAATGCAAGGAAGCTATCCATACAGCGGCTAAAGGCTTTTTAAAACCTAAATAGGCTAAAATAAACGAAAATTGGTTTGACGAAGAATGTAGATCCATTAACCAACAGAAAAATGAAGCATATAAGAGACTTCAGCAGCGCAGAACGAGATCAAACCTGGAAGACTATGAAAATCTTAGACGAGAAAAAAAAACGTTTAGAAGGAAAAAGAAAGCGCCATACTAAAACGCTCTAAACGAGATTGTTAACCACCACAATAGAAAAGACTCGCCAAAATTCTACCAGAAGGTATACAGCTAGAGAAAAGAATTCAAACCCAGAATAACAGCATGTTAAGACAGAGATGGCTCCATAATTAGTGACAAAGAACAGATACTAAACAGGTGGGCGAATCATTTTAAAGAACTGCTTAGCGATAGTCGTGAAGAAGACCAAAAAGAAATTACTTTGCCTGAAATGGATGAAAACGCTCAAGAGCCGCCCCCCACCGAAGAAGAAATTAGAAAAGCCATTTCAAAACTGAAAAATAACAAAGTCCCGGTTTGGACAATCTTCCTGCCGAACTCTTTAAAAATGGTGGTGACACCCTTTTTAACACATGCATAAATTAGTAACCGAAATCTGGCAACGGAAGGAAACGTCCGCGGACTGGGAATGAGGTGTAATGCATCCTCTTTACAAAAAGAGAGATATGATGGTGTGTGATAATTATAGAGGCATCACCCTAGTTAACGTTGCATATAAAGTATTGTCCAAAGTATTGTACAGAAGATTGATCCCCAATGCTGAACAAATAGTTGGGAACTACCAGTGCGGTTCCGACCCTATAAATCAACAAGGGATCAATTCTTCACAGTCAGGCAGATTCTTGAGAAAACGCTGGAGCTCTGAGTCGACACCCACCACATATTCGTGGATTTCAAAGCCGCATACGACTCAGTCAACAGACAAAAACTTCTACAGGCTATGGTGGAATTTCAAATGCCGCTTCATCTTGTTCAACTAACGGAACTTACACTCACAGGCGTAGAGAGTGTAGTCACATTCCAAAACGACTTTTCAAGACCCTTCCATTGTAAAAATGGACATAGGGAGATGGACTGTCGTGTCTCTTATTTAACCTTGAACTAGAAAAAGTAATTCAAGAGTGCCATATTAATACGAATGGCACCATCTTTAATAAATCTGTATAAGTGGTCGTATATGCAGATGACATAGACATTATTGCTAGTTCCACAGAATCTCTGATCGAAGCATTTCGATCCCTAAGTATATGTATTGTACTAGATCAGGCAACCAGATACCTAGACTATTAATTGATGATCTGGAACTGGAAGGTGTGGACACCTTCGTCTACCTGGGCTCGCTGCTGACCAAAGACAACAATGTCAGCGAAGAAATTAAAAGAAGAATAGTGCTTACCAATAAGTGCTATTATGGCTTGAGGAAACAGATGGCCCCAAAACTACCCAGAAAAATTAAAGTTATCATATATAAAACACTAATAAGGCCAATGTTAACATACGGGTCAGAAACGTGGTCACTTACATAACGACTAAGAATTGCTTAAACGTTTTGAGAGAAAAATTCTAAGGAAAATATATGGAGGAGTCCAAGAACAGGGTTTGTGGCGTAGGCGCTACAACTTTAAATTGATATAAGGTTGAATGCTCGAATAAATGAACTTTGATCAAATAAAAGGCAGATATCGAGCACAGTTTTATTAATTTAATCTTGCCCAAGTACTTTCGCTCCCTAGAGCATCTTCAGAGGCATCTGAAATGAGCCAAGAAACGTTTTTTTAACTGAAAATTAATTAACTTCGATAAAAACTCAAAGTTGATGGTCGATGAAAGTTTTTATGTGATTAACGTTTTAGACTTACTTCGTTAATTGCGGCCTATCCAACAAGAATAAAATGTTATAAATATAAAATTAAACATCACACTACAATACACAAGAACAAACATTTTAAAAAAATTTTAAAAATAGGCGAAGCTACATTATGTATGGAAACCGGAGACAGAATGGCTCCCGGTCAACGGAAATGTTGAAGTGATGTATGTGACATATGACAGCTGTCATAAAATGTATTAAATTAGCACGTCTTCGATGGATATGACATGTAATTAGGCGAGATGAAGATGCAATGATCAGAAAAATTTTCGCAGAGGACCAGTGGGAAGACGAGCCAGAGGAAGACCAAAACTTAGGTATCAAGATAACATAGAGGATGATCTAAAATCCATCGGAGTTAAAGCATGGAGAAGAGTTGTCAGAGACAGGGGCGAATGGAAGATTGTTCTGAAGAAGGCTTTGGCTCATAACGAGCTGTAATGCCACTGATGATGATAATGAGTAGACTTCGGCAAATATGCAAATAAAAATGTAGAAAATATGCGCATAAATATGCACGTGTTTACCCGAAAATATGCAAATATTTTACAAAATATGCATACAAATCAATAAAAAAATCTTAAATAGTAACAATTTTATTTAAAAAAAAAAAGTGTACATAACTAAATATTTCCTACTATTCATTAAGATTTACATTTATTTTAAGTAACTACATCATTTTTAAGTATGAATAAACTTATTTAGAATTATGGTAACAATAAATGACCAAGTGGTGTTCAAAATTTTCTAACAAAAACTTGTGGCTTCTGTCTGAGTACATACATTTATATATGGAAAAACTTCGTTCAACATCAACTGATGTAACGGGAGCATTTTTCAAACTAACCAAAACATTTGGTTCTAAATTAATTGTTTCCGAAATATTTCCAGCTAGAACACTGACTACTTCAGAAAGAATATGGTAACCTTTATTTTTTTCCATAGTAGCTTCAAATTTTTTTAAAATATCTTTTCCAATATTACCTCTAACGTTCCGACAACATGACGCAAATTCTTTTATTAATGCTGTACTTTCGAACAATGACAGTTTTGGTGATTCTAACTGAGTAATTGTTTTTTGAACAAAACTAAAATTTGATTTTATAAATGAAAGTTCTTGTTGAAGCAAGTTACTCTGAAAAGTTTGTTTAGAATCCAAAAGAGATTGGGAACTTTCATCTGTTAACGTATCAATTATGTTCTTTATTTTAACAAAATGATCTGCATAAAAATTAGCTGCTTCTAACCATGTTCCCCATCGCGTTAAAATAGGTTGTGGTGGAAGAGGAATGTTAGGTAGCATTTCTTTATAAAGTTGAATTCTTATAGGAGATTTAAGAAATACTTTTTTGACACTGGATATCATGGTATTTACAAGAGGAAACTTTTTTCGTATTTCCTCTGCAACTCTGTTTAATCCATGCGCTACACAAGTAACATGTATTAAATCTGGGAAAAATATTTTTAAATTTTGTCCTGCTTTCACCATATAAGGAGCAGCATCCGATAAAATAAGCAGTAATTTATTAGAAGAAATAGTTGTCGGAAGAAAAAAAGTTGCTAATGTTTCTTGTATAAAACGCGAAATTGTTAAAGCATTTGTTTTCTCAAGTTGCTGGCATGAAATAAGATCAGATTTTGGTAAGGTATCTTCTTTAAGAACACCAATCAATAAATGAGCAATATACTTTCCTGAGGAATCAGTGGTTTCGTCTACAGATATGTAAAAATAATTATCTGCAATTTCTTCCTTAATATTAATTAACACCGACGAGTATAGCCCGTTCACATTATTTCTTCTTAGAGACCGATCACTTGGAACATTAAGTTTGCAATATTTTTTTAGAAACGAACTAAAATTTACATTTGCTAATTTTGAAAGCGGTATGTTTGCAGACACTAATGCGCGACACAAGTCTTCATTAAAAGTTTCTTGCTCATCTAATTTTTTTGAAGTAGATTGGAAATATTTAGCCATTGAAGTTTGATGTTTTCCTCCTATTTTTCCTTTTTTTGCAATGTGTGAAGCAGTTCTCACATGTTGGTCTATCTGAAATTTCTTCTCACATGCTATCTATAAATAAAAATAAAAACCTTTATTTTAACCCAACCTTTAAAATATAAAAATATACAAGGTGTTTTTGGTTAATCAAATAACTGGTTTGGAAAAAAAAATACTCGCTAAGTGTTTTAAATGCAGTATTAATCCACAAATTAGTTTTTGTTACTAACCATTAGTACATCATATAACTTATTTTAAAATTCAACAAAAGTTTTTTTTTTGTTAATTCAATTACAATAAAAATAATTGTGTTTTAGAATAGCTGACTTCATAAAAAAAAGTAAAGGTGAAAATTTTTTCTAAATACACACCATTGTATTGTACCATGGACAATTTTTTCTCACTAAAGGAAGCTATTTTTCATTTAAAAACAACCTACGAGTACTAAATTTCAAGTAAATACGTTTATTGGTTTTAAAGTTATTGTTGTTATTAACTAAAAGAATTTAATTTTTTTTAATTTTAACACCCTGTATCTCGAAAAGTAAATAAGTTTGACCCCTCATTAACTATATCGTTTTGTTCAATTTTTCGAGAAGTATCTACAGTCAAACGTTGTAAGTGTCATTTGGAAACACCCTGTATGTATGAAATATTAGATATTTAATAGAAAATATTAGATACTTACAATTTTGCCACAGACTGAACAGTAGATTTTTCCCATATCCATAGACAGCTCTTTATAAGGTTTAATGCAAGTTGAAGCACTGGTTGTTTTAGGCATTATAAAATCACAATCTTCCTTTTTGTTACGCACAACGAGTGTTTACGCTTTGAATATCAAAACAAAAATGATTTACAAATCTGAGCATCAAATTAGAAATGTTTAGGTACCTAATTCAATAAACTGGGAGATTTTGGAAAATCCCTAAATTAGGAACAAAACTATTAGCCGTTTACCTGCTGTTAAGATACAATAAATGGTAGATAGATTTGGGGATTAGATCATAAAATGCAAATGAGCGAACCCTTAGCGATTATCCAATAACTGAATGCCTCAGTGACCGAGACTTTCTAAGAATGTTGAGGGCTACTTAAATTGATCTTCGTTGAAATTGTAAATGTTTTGTACCTGTAGAGATTACGTACTTAGATCATTTCTTGATTAAAATGACTACAAAATTTTATACAAGAATTGAAATAAATTGGTACGTTTAAAAATTTTCAAATACAGTATAAAAATCTGAACTTTTATGCACTTTATGCAAACTTTTATACAAATATGCCAAAATATGAAATATTTGCATAAAATATGCACAATATGCAAAATATGCAATATGCATATTTGCCGAAGTCTAATGATGAGTTAACAAAATAATTACTATCAACGAAAATTGGAATAAATTAATTATTTAAAAAAAATAAAAACCATGTGACGTTTATAACTTCACAAGATCCAAACTAAAATGTTTTTATATAATTTAAAATTGTGTAAAATATATCGAACGGAATTTTCCTTCAGGCACCGCGAGTCGGTCTATTTTCTTTGTAACCGCCACTGGACGTAGGGCTTATCATAAAGTGAGAGTACTAAGTGGTGTAGTAGGAACCTTGGCAAACTTTTTGTTTTAACATTAATGTAACGAGGGCTTTTAATCCTGCGCTTTTTCAGAGACAGATGCGACCGTAATTAATTTTTTTTAATCGCTTTTAGAGCACAACTCTGAGGTAATTACGACAAAGTCTCCGAAAATATTGTAAAGATGTGTATTATGAATGTCGAGTCGTAATAAAAGGGGTGTTCTTGGATATTGTTGGAGAATTGGAACGAAGAATGTCTTTATTTCTTTATGAGATATAATTTTGTAATGTATAACAGAGTATATTACAAACGCGAAGTAGCCCGATCAATAAACACAAAATTGTGTCAAAATCAAAGATGCAAATTTGGTCTTTGGAAAAACGTCTTTATTAAAATCTGCTTTAACATAACCCGTAACTGCTACCGATAAAAAGTTATCTCGCAGCTGCTATTGACGGGTCACTGTGACCCAGTTTTAAAATTCTGAAATAAAGAAAAAACATTAGCTAATACATTTATTTCAAGTCATAAACACTTTTTTATATAACGGTAAACTAATTTAATGTAAAATAAATTCCTATTTACAATTTGGGCATATTTTTAGAGCACATTGTAAACATATAGGTAATTTGCACACAAAACAGTATGTATTTGTTTTCCGGTCTTTTTTTCCGGGACAAATTACACATCTCTTCCTTTTAGATATATTCTGTATTGGCAATGGTGCAGGTGTGTCATCTATATCTACTCCAATGATATTCGCTGCGAGACATCGAAGTTTCCGGGGTACATTTACGTTGTAAAGTCTTTTCTTCATGTGTGGCGTGTACAGTGCAATGCCTAGTTCTTTTAAAAAATTGTAACGGGATATTTATTTTCCTCAGGAAAACTGATATATTATTCGGCTGTTTACACCAGACACATTTAAAATACAGTGAAAAATTGCCATAGGCCATCGACGGGTCCTTCGAGAAGTGGAATATGTTGCACATTTTTCGTCCAAAGCATCTACACCTGCTTTGGTTTGGTTATAAAACATAATTATTTCGGGTTTCCCAGTGCTCTGATCAACAGTTCCGTCGTGATGCATTGATGATATTAAAACAACAGATTTTCCCTTTTTTTGGGACATATGATACCAGAGTATTGTTCGATGTAAATCCGAACTCTGAAGAACTAGCAGGTCTCTTTCTGTCGGCCATAAATTCTGGAGGAATCATTCTTTTATTTTTCTTCACTGAACCTACATATGTAATTCCTCGTTTTCTTAACTCGTTGGTTAATTCCATTGATGTGTACCAGTTATCTCCAGTGACATTACGGTTGGAATTTTCAATACATTTTATCATTCGAAGAACAACCTTAGTTGGATGTGAAAATAGCGATTTTTGTTTCTGTTGGAGAATTTTTCCTGTATAGACCTCCGCGTTATACATGTAGTGTGTTTGGGAATCGGCTAAGATCTGCACTTTTATACCATATTTCGCAGGTTTATTAGGTATGTACATTCTAAATGCACACCTTCCCCTGAATGGTACCAGCATTTCATCTACTGTTACGTAAGGACCTGGAACATAGTTCTGTTGGGAGTTTTTTTCAAAAGTTTCAAATAGGTTGGATATAGCTGCCAATTTATTAGTTTTCACTCTTTCAGACCTTGTAAAATGATTGTCGAATCTTAAACAGCTTAGCAAAAATAAGAATCGTGCAAGTGACATCGAACATCTAAACAAATCTCTCCCTGTACCATCTGTTACCCATAATGATTTTAAATCTTCATGGTTAGACTTAAATATACCTTGTATAAATAAAAGTCCAATAAAAGCTTTTATCTCAATTTTATCTGTTCTTTCAATGAAAGTTGGGGCAAATTTTGAGAGAGAGTTTTTACGTCGTGTGAATGTAGCGTAATTTGAGGATACTAAGTCAATTCTTGTGTTGGTATGTTCAACAATAATTTCCAACATGTCATCAGTTATTAATAATTTCCAAGCTTCTTTAGGACACAGTGGTGGATTCTGACGGGTAGAACCTTTCAGTCCTGGTAAAACTCTTATAAAGTTATAAGATTTTACTTTGGACCTTTTTGGCGATTGTTTTGCCCATTTTGTAGAATCTTTTCCATACCAAGCTAATTTTGAAATGTTCAAAGTAGCTGTTTTGTTACTTGAAGCGTTATTCGTGGCATCATCTCTGTCTAAGGTGTTTTCATGCAATAGTTCAACCTCAAATTCACTATCAGAGTCGTGTTCACTGTAAATTTCATTGTCTATTTCATCGCTGTCACTTTCACTTG
This sequence comes from Diabrotica undecimpunctata, assembly GCF_040954645.1. Taxonomy (NCBI): domain Eukaryota; kingdom Metazoa; phylum Arthropoda; class Insecta; order Coleoptera; family Chrysomelidae; genus Diabrotica; species Diabrotica undecimpunctata. Next base: position 2,884,098 of record NC_092811.1, read on the forward strand.
AATAGTTAAATAATTTGTGTGCAGCTTGCTCCTTATTTTCTACTTCTTGGAGAGTATCTGTCGTTTCATCGGCATCTTTCAAATCTTTCCAAAACTTTCACTTTCACTGTTTAGAATGTCTTCCATCTCAGACAAAGTTAAATGCTTACTTGAAGAAGCCATTTTATCTAAAACAAAAAATGTGTATTAAGCAAATGATACAAATATTTAAATTATTCAAGCCGTTAACATAATAAAATATATATATATATATATATATATATATATAAAATAATAATAATAATAAAAATAGGTATATATATATATATATATATATATATAATAATAATAATAAAAATAGGTACATACCTTTATAACCAAAAAATATTATGTTACTTAAATACTATAGACGGGTCACCGTGACCCAACTACGTAATTATTTCGAATTTGACACGATCAACAAAACTGCTCACTTTGCCTTTTTATAAAATACTAACTGGCCAGAGAATAGGTAGACAGACAGCTCCCCCACTATCAAACTTAAATGGGTAGGGCGGTTTAAAACTATTGATGGGTCACGCTGACCCTGTCGGTAGCAGTTACGGGTTAATTCTGTAAGGATTAAACTTTTTGTAGTCTTCGCACATGTTTAACTGTAAGTAAAAAAATAGTTTTGTTAAATTGAAACTTTTATTTTTTTATGAATAGTTATCCAAACCTTCTATTTACACCCTTGTAAATTACTATTGCAGGATTTATCTTTAAAGCATGATATATTTAAAACATGTCTTCCTTCGACCTAGTTTTGAATACCCATTACAGCATCAACAAATTAGCATTAATTCCTTGATTTGATTCATGGCTCTGCGTCTCAACGATGTGATTTTTAACGAGAAATCTAACCGCAAGTTAGCATGACTACTCTGGTAATAAATCTCGTGTATATATTCCAGGCGTTGCAAAATTTTCATGTCATTTCCACTAGCAAAGTTTTCCAGAGGTGGACCAGTGAAATTTTACTCTTTGCTGCCATTTCTTTGCAATATTTGTTGTGTGTCTTTTGTCGTCAACTATTATTATGACTTTGGTACTATTATGATCAGTAGTGGCTTATCAGTCAATAAATGGAGTCTTCTCAATAAGTATGATGCTTCTTCTTGTCCGGGTGAGAATAAATTAGATGACTTCTTCTATCGAATCAATATTCAAATTGGTCCAACTACTAGGTTCTTTTAGGTTCCGAGGTATATTCTTCTTTACCTTTTAGATATATGACTCTCTCATTGCTCTCCCGTTTTCTCTATTCTGGATCCCATCTTTGAATAGAATAGAATAGAATAGAAACATGCTTTACTGTCACTGAAAATTGTACAATTTTATCAACAAAGCTTACAAAATGTCAAAAGAATAATAAAAATATAACAATAACAATTAAAATTTACTAAAATTACATAAATCGTCCATATCACAAAATAAAAGATAATAAAATATACAATCCATTGCAAAATTTAACTAAATGGAGAATTGAATAATAAAACCTTAGAAACTAAGAAGTTTAAGTTGCTGCATGTGATATCCAAATATACACTGTGTTCGTAAAGTATGGAACAAATTCTTTTTTAGCTAAACAGAGCATTTTAAGAAATAATCCTGAAACACGTCGATTTTTGATTTTAATTTACCGTATTTTAAAATATTATTCTAATATACAGGGTGAATTACTTTCGAGTAATGACGTCACCGTCATTATTTTTAAATGGAACACCCCCATTTTGTCTCAATTTTCGGATTACTCTAGCTGACCTGATTCCAAAAATGTATCACATGTTGATTGAAATTGGTACAGGGTGGCAAAAAATACAATAGTTTTGTGTGTGTTCATAAAGTAACGCGTTAGTTAAATTAACAATATTATCAAAAATACTTATTGTCTAGCGGACAGAATATGATAAAATACATGACTTTATAAATGTTCGAACTGCAGCCATTGCTGTATTTGACAGTAACCCAAACGTTGTACAAATTCTTGTTGAACCTTGTTTATTGTGTCTTGAGAAATATTGTTTATTGCTGTCCGAATTCTCTGTTAAAATTCCTAAATATTTGCTTGTTTCGTTTGATATATAACAATCTTCAGATGGCCCCACATAAAATAATCTGAATTGAAATCTTGTGACCTCGCTGGCCATTCAATAGGTCCACGTCTACCAATCCACCTGTTTGGAAAAATTTCATCTAGGTACCTTCTAACATCTACAGCATAATGTGGAAGTGTACTATCCTGTTGAAACCATAAACTTTCATCAAAACCTCCAGGATTACGTCTGCTGGGAAAAAAATTACGTAAAGTAGGTACGAGATACCCCCTTAAAAACTCAAGGTACGTTGCCCCGTTTAAATTACCTTCGAAAAAGTAGGGTCCGATGATTCGATTTCTTACAATTGCAGCCCATACATTTACCTTTTGCAAGTATTGTGTATGATGCTCACGCATCCAGTGGGGGTTTTCTTTTGCCCAGTATCTACAATTCTGACGGTTAACCTCGCCATTTAACGTGACAGTGGCCTCATCAGAAAAAATAATGTTTTGTACCAAGAGATGGTCTCGGTGGCAGTTATCCATCATTGCTTCGCAAAATTGCATTCTTCTATCGGGATCATCTTCGTTTAATTCCTGCACAAGTTTGATTTTATAAGGATGCCATTTTTCAAGTTTTAATAGTTTGTGTACCGTTGTTTTGCTAACACCGATATCGCAACTAACTTTACGCACAGAAGTGTGCGCATCTTCTTCAAAACTAAGTAAAACATCTAATGCTGTATCAGCATTTGCAGAGGGACGACCAGATTTCCGTGCATTTTAACCGTACCAGTTTCGAAAGACCAGAAAGACCGTTATAGGTCTTTCTGGATATTTATCATTAAACAAATTGCACACTTCCATCTGAGTTCATCATAAGTATTTCAATTCTTTGCTTTACACTTAACTCCATTTCTACTTCAAATTAAATCTAAGCAATAATTAAAACATTCACAAATACAAAAATTTTGTAGTACTAAACTGTCACTGAAGATCAATAAATAACTTAAATAATGACATTTAACAAAAACATAGCCTACTATGTTTCTTTTTAATTGATAAGAATTAATTTCGTTCATATTCTGACCGCTAGACAATAAGCATTTTTGATAATATTGTTAATTTAACTAACGCGTTACTTTATGAACACACACAAAACTATTGTACTTTTGTCCACCCTGACCAATTTGAATCAACATGTGATACATTTTTGGAATCAGCTCAGCTAGAGTAATCCGAAAATTGAGACAAAATGGGGGTGTTCCATTAAAAAAAAAATGACGGGACGTCATTACTCGAAAGTAATTCATCCTGTATATTAGAATATTATTTTAAAATACGGTGTTTAGCTAAAAAAGAATTTGTTCCATACTTTACGGACACAGTGTATATAAAAATACTTTAGTTGCTTGTACTTAAGTCCTAAATGTACTGTAATTTCTTAGTTATTCGTTAATAAAGTCTACCACTGAATAATATGGTCTTTCAGATAGATAGGCTTTTGTCAATTTACGGAACTTAAGGAAGGAAGTTGTAGATGTAAGTTGCAAAGGGAGATGGTTGATTAATTTTTTCCCGAATATAAAATAGATTTATTTACTAACTCAGTGGACGGGATCGGTAAATACACATCAAAGGTTGAATTTCTGGTGGAGTAGTCATGATTAGGTCTTGCTGGAAAAACATGTATATGTTAGAAATTAAGCAAACACTTTCTAAAATAAGTAAAGAGGGATAGATAGAGGAGGGTTAAAATCCCTTGATTTTTGAAGTAGCTTCAATCAGTAAGAAAGTAGCTTTCTTACTTAACAAATCGATATGAAGGGACCATTTAAGGTTCCTGTCTATATAAATACCAAGAAATTTTACAGAATCAACAATACTGATTTGGCTGTTATTAAGAAGCAAGTGTTGAAGAGCTCCTTTATAGAATAATGCTAGTGTCTTATCCTCGTTAAAATAGAGTAAATTAGAGTCAAACCAGGTTTTTATTTTAAGTAGATCAGAGGTTATAGTTGCATGAAGAGTTACAATATTAGGGTTCCTCCAGGTAATGCTGGTATCATCAGCAAAAAGAAAAATATTTCCATCGATTTTGTTCCACAATCAAAAGCTTTGGCATAGTCACAAAAAACAGTGGCAGTGTAAAGATTATTGTTTAGTGCTTGATAGACCTCATGTAGTACATAGTAGAAAACATAGCATCGCTGGTACATTTATTAGATAAAAAGCCGAACTAACTTTGTGATAAAATGTTGTTTTCAACGAGAAAGGACATAATTCGGGCTTTTATAAGTCTCTCAATAATTTTGGATAGGACCGGTAGTATGGCAATACGTCTATAGTTGTAGACATGAGATTTTTCACCACCCTTATGAAGAGGTACGCTGTAAATATACCTATTTCAAAGAAATCGTTAAATAATGTTAATTAATCGATTACTAATCAGGACTTACAACACATTTTTTGGAAGATTTTATTAAAATTTTTATGGATAGTCCATCAGTACTATAAGAAGATTCGCTTTTGATATTACTTATTGTTTGGATCAGTTCAGATTTATCAACTCATCGTTGATGTTATATTTTTACTGACATTAACGAATTATTCATTTAGATTTTCAGGGTTTGGAAGAGAAAATAATTGAGCTGTGTTAGTTCTATTTGGAAGATCGTTTATTATGGACCAAGTTTCTTTTGCAACATTTTTAGAGCTTCCCAGACGATTATCATAGTTAATTTTTTTAGCTGTTTTGATAAGGTTGCTCTGTACTTGGATATATATTCAGTGACTTGGATATGTATATTGTAATGGTTGGACTTATTTGTAATTAAAGGAAATGCCTTATTGAAAATACAGACACGCGTATCTATCACAGAGGGAAAGTGCCGCCCAGAAGTCAAGCACAAATTTTGGAATTTACGAAAGTTTTGAGCAAAAAAAATCCTACCTAAACGTTGAAATTTTGAGGATTGTTTGTTAAGAGTGTTAAACTTGGTATATACTGCTTTATGATCAGATAGTACTGCATTAATAATTGTAGAGCCTACCGTTTGCTGCGGTTTTCCCGTGTTTCTTCTTTTCTATATGTGCAATAATAGCGATACCTGCAATTCAAAGATGAAGATGACTCAATCACATAGCTAGAATGAAAGAAGAAAGAATTCTCCAAGAATTAATAATCACTAATGTTAATATAAAAAAAGAGAACACCCCAAAAAATATGCACGAAGTTTGTAAAAGAAATCTGAAATAATTGGTGAGGTCACAAGATTTTAAATTTAACATTAAAAGTAATATTAAAAAAAAATTAATTATTTTTAGTTTACAATATACTGGGACCGACATAAAACAACTCGATCTGAAAAGATCGTTAAAGGGTCAAAAAAGGTATATTAAAATTAGTTTTTGTTACACAGCAACGCGTCTGGGCCCGTCGGCATGTAAATACAACCCTGTTCGGGGTAATTTATAACCGGAAGTCGACAAGAGTATGCCCCGGTATAAATTCCAGATTAATAATAATTTCGAAACATGTGTTCGTTTTGAAGCAAAATCCCTTACGGTGCAAGCTAGAATTATAGAGGGATTATTTTGAATTACTTTCCCTTGCACAGGACCAAAAGGTCTGCGCTACTAATGCTAAACCTATGGATATATGGACAAGCCTTATTTTACTATTAAAAACTTAAAAAAAAAAAAAACACTATTAGTGTTTTTAAAATATTTTTAGTTGCTTTAAAAATATTTTTAATATTGCATGAAAATGCCATAGATTTTTTGTTAGATTTTTTTTTCAAGTTGGTGAATTAAAATTTTAAATAGCTACATTGAATGCCTTATATTGTACAATTATTTTCAATTTTTTTGTCTATGTTGTTGTTATTTTGTGTGTAAATTTTGCATTTAGTTGAGACTATTTAATTTAAAAAAAAAACGGGTGTGGCAGTCCAGTGGGACTGCCAGTGGAAGTTACACTTCTATACACGCATTCGCCGTTACAAATTTATTTGGGAGTCAATCTGCACAATCATTACATATGTAATTCTATAGGTAAGACATAGCAGAAAGAGAAACAGAATTAATAACAACTTACTAACAATGAAGGATTGAATCAATATTTTGATGAAAATGTATATTTTTATTTTCATATATGTATGAAAGGAGTTAAATGCAAAAATTTTTTTACACATACTCTGCAGTAAAATTCATTGTTTATTTTGTTATTAATATAATAATACAATACAAATTAAACTGCAATATTCATAAGTATTTAAAAATGACAATAATATACATAAAAAAATACACTACAATACAGTGCAACATAATTCCATATAATAATACAATACAAATTAAAATGTAATATCCGTAAGTATTTAAAAATGACAATAATGTAATAATATTAATAAAAAAAAGTCCTCCCCGACTGGGAATCGAACCCTGGTCTCCCGCGTGACAGGCGGGGATACTGACTACTATACTACCGAGGACATGACACAAACGTATTTCAAAATTGACAGTTCTGGATCATACAGTGATTTATTGAGATTATTATTTTGAAATACAAAAGACTAATATAATTATGAACATTTAATAAATAATACAAAACATATCACATAAATAATAATATTAATAAATATTTTATTATATGTATATATATCTTTATATAATATATATAATATTAAATTATATATACAAAAGGAACATTTTTATATTCGAGAGAGGAAGAGAGAGAAAATATATCTTCTGTCTCTCTCTTACTCATTATCTTACATATGTAATGATTTCACAGATTTACTCCCATACAAATTTCCAACGTGGAGCGCGCGTATAGAAGCATAACTTCAAAAGTCTCTTTTTACTGTAAAAGGTTAATCGCTGGTTTTTAGAATCCCCATCGGTAAAAAACAATCTCAAACGGTTTTCTCCGAATTTTGAAATAAAACACTTTCTATTCATACCATATTTAATTCTACCTAATGTTTTAAATTTCACTATTCACTATACGTCAAAAATAAGTCCATTTTACTTCCAACATAAATAAAAAGGATCAAAAGATCATAGCAAGATAGAATATCTTACACCAAAATTGAATTAAAATTTCTAAAAGATCTTTTGTGTGTAACTAAGAGATATAGTAGACAGCTTCAACTATCTCGAATAACTAACGATGGAATTTGCGAAGCAAAAAAGAAGAAAAGTTCGGTATGGCAAAAAATGTGACAAAAAATGTGACATGTAGAAGAACTATCTGTCAAAAGTCAAGATCAGATTCGTAAATGCACTTTAAAATAAACTTGATGCTTTTGAAATATGACGTTGGAAAAAAATGCTACTCATATCTTGGACAGCTCAACAGACAAACTTTTCCATTCTTAACTAAAAAAAACTGTCCGCAACATGTCTACAGCGAATTCTACAGTTCTTTGGCCACGTGATTCGTAGATTTGATGATAATTTATTTGGTGAGATTAATTATTTCTGGAAATGTTTCAAGCAGACGACTAAGAGGACGGTCCCTAAATAGATGGTCCACCAAATTCAGAATTTAGCGGGTCAAAAAAAATATTTGTTTTTCTTAACTCTTCACTTTGGCAAAATTGAACTAATTGATTCGTGAACAAACGTCTTGTTTCTGGTTCCAAAGCCATAGTTTTCGGTATATCCCCGATCAATACCAGAAAATTCTAGAATAGGTGTAACAAATAGGTAAAATTTATAATCAAATTCTAGACGTCGCATTGTCTCGATGATCGTTGCTGTAAGTTGGACTTTCCTCGTTTCATGTTGTAACCGTTTCAAAAGATTTAGAAAATTCATTATAATTTCGATTAATTTTTTTTTAAATAAAATTCATTCCGCCATCTATCAGCCAAGTACTTTAATTAACTCAAGGATTCTTCTGTAATTCCAAATATATCCGTTAGATGAGAACGTTCATTAAGTTGTCAATAGTCTCAATTTTTAGCGGAAAGGAGGTACCGTCTTTCTTTTATCTCCTAAAACGTCAAACTGTTAAGACGTGATTTTGTTTTGTGGTCTCTTAAAAGAGGTAAGCCAATAAAAAAATCCTTTTCCTTTCTATATTTTCAGATAAATATTTATTTATAGACCCTTATCGTGAGGCTAGAGATGTTAAATAATAATACTTATTTGACTCGAAGTAACACATTCTAAACTCAGTGCAGTAATACCTAATGGTGTAAAAGGATTCCTAATAAGATGGTTTAATCCAATCAATACTTAGAGGGTAAAAAGAGCCTTTTCTTCCTAACCACCAGTAGTTGGATAAATCAGGTTGTACCAAATTTCATATTTCTATTCTCTATTGTGCAAGCGAGGAATATTTATGAACTTTTAAAATTAGTGAAGTGTCTTATTTTTATCTAAAATTATAATAGATATTCTTAGTTAATAAATAACTATATTTCTTTGAATTTCGAAATTTGGGATAATACATAAAATTCATTCTGAGTTTAACATCATGATATAGAACGCTTGTTTACATACGATTTTAAAATTAACTTTATATAAACACTTCTCCTCACAACCAAATAATGTAAACATAAGTTGATATTTTAATGTCTTTTTGGAATGACATAACTTTTAAAGTGATATCTTTTAATAATGTTTTCTTTTGTTTATTGCTAAGAAATAAAAGTGTTTTGTTGTAAAACTTTCTCCAAATTCTTATTTTTTTTTCTTCTTCTCGTCCCCCTTCGAGATTAACCAGGGGTGGTGCCCAATAATAAGTTCTAAAATAATACAGTTTTAATATATGTTTGAAAGAACCACGCCCATCTCTCTCCGACAGGAGCAACCAGTGGCCTTGGATATAAATTTGTAAGTACTTGATGCTACAATGTTTACTTGTCCTGCTATAGGTTTTGCACCTCTTCAGGAAGTGGTTTGTTTGTTTCTTTGGTTGATAGTTTTCTTTTTCTGGCTGTGTGGGTTCTATTGGTGGTTAGTTTTATGGACTTGTCGGCGCAGGAGCGTCCTGGACAATTAGAGGCGAAAGGATTGTTGAGTTAAAGGATCCATTTCAGCAATTTTTTGCTAAAAAATATGTTTATGAATTTAGTGAATTTATGTCTACGATTTATTAATTAATGACTGTAGTGAGACGCGGATCGCGCGATGGAAGCTATGGCTGTGTCCTCTGCAATAGACAGGTATTATTGTGCAATGGAATCGGGAAAACCGATCCTTCCCTGTCTAGACTAGCTCGAAGTGAGCATTTACTGACTAAAGCGACGGTAGTAGAGGGGAGTTGCCTCCGGTATGTCAATGTATTCATCAGGGAGTTCATTGCTGGCAAGGGCCAGTAATATTGTGGGTGGAAAGGGGAGTTTGGGTTTAGGTTTTCTTTTGAATACATTGCCGATGGATAAGCAGGTAGTTTTCAAAATATTTTGGGCTCTGAAGTTTTGGCCACGGATGGTTTTGATTGTATAACTCCTGCTCAGAGAGGAGAACCTTTCATTGATGGGCTGGATATTCGACAGGTGATGAATAAGGGCGGAGGGGTAGCGTTTGTTGTTTACTCTACGCAGGATTCCCCTTTCCATTTTCAGCAGTTTATGTGTGAGGTAAATTCTTATAAATTTAGGAGATTAAACTTAATGTGAAATTAGAAATCATTGGACCACCTTGTAATTGAACACAGTCATTATTTGGAAGTAGGGTCTTTCAATCTTAAATAGCCGACTTAGGAGAATTGATGGCCTTTAAATAATCTAAACACTTTATATATATATATATATATATATATATATATATATATATATATATATATATATATATATATATATATATAATTTAGCTCTCCAGGCCTAGAAGGCCCATGGCTTGGGTTACTATTCTTTTCCATTCTTTTCTGTTCGTTGCTTTATTTTTCCAGTTTGGTATTTTAAGTTTTTCTATATCTTTTTCAACATCCTTCTTCCACCTGGTTTTTGGTCTGCCTTTCGTCCTTTTTCCTCCTATTCCTCCTATTAGCATTCTTTTTGGCAGTCTCGTGTTTTCCATCCTTTGGATGTGTCCCAACCATCTCAGTCTTTGTGACTTTATGATCCCTACGATATTCGGTTCTCCATACATCTCCTCTAATTCCATATTTGGTCTTTTTATCCATATACCATTCCATAATTTACCTCCAAATATTTTCCTGAGGACTTTTCTTTCCCAGACTTGCAGCAAGACTTGCTCGGATTTATTCATTGTCCATGTTTCACTGGCATATAATACAATAGGTCTTATTACTGTCTTATATATTCTTATTTTAGCCCTTCTAGATATGTTTTGCTTCTTAATAAATTGTTTAGTGCAAATATACAACGGTTACCGGCCATAATTCTCGCTTGGATTTCTTCCTTCATATTTGGTTTCCTCGTGAATGTCGCTCCTAAATACTGGAATATTTCTACTTCTTCGAATTTATATGTTTTTTCATCTGTTATTACTGTCAGATATTTTTCTTGTAGGTAATCTCTTTCTGTCCATTCCATATATTTGGACTTTTCTTCATTTATCTACATCCCTTTCTTTCTCGCTTTCATTTCTAATCTAATTATTATTTCTTTTAATTCTTGCTTACTTCTGGCTATCAGTACGATGTCGTCAGAGAATGCTAAGCATTGGTGTTTTCTTTGATATAAGTCCTGACCTGTTGATTCCAGCTTCTCTGATGGTAACTTCGAGGACGATACTGAACAACAGCGATGACAGTGGGTCTCCTTGTCGCACCCCCTCTCTCACCTCAAACTTATCTGTTTCTGCGCCATTTATTTTAACTATATTATCTGTTTTTCGGAGTGTCACTTTTACCATTCTTATCAGTTGTTCACTAATTCCCATTTCACGTAGTGCTTTGTATATTTCTTTGTGTTTTATCCTATCGAACGCTTGTTTAAAGCCGATGAATAGGGCCATTGTAGGTTTCCCATATTCGTAGCTTTCTGCTTGTATTTCGCGCAGTAGGAAAATTTGATCCACTGAGCTGCGCTCTCTTCTGAATCCACATTGATATTCCCCTATGTCATTATCTATATTTTGAGATAGCTTATCTTTTATATATACTGCAAGTATTTTATATGCAACATATAGTAGGGCTATTCCCCTGTAATTGTGGCATAAACTTTTGTCACCTTTTTTGTGAAAAGGGCACAGTGTCGCTTCGGTCCATTCCGTCGGTAATTTTTCTTGTTCCCATATGTCTTTTAGCAACTTTTCCCAATGGTTAATTAGTACTGGTCCTCCATATTTAAACATTTCAGCTGCTACTTCATCTCTTCCTGGGCTCTTATTATTCTTTATTTTCTCTATTATTTCTTTTATTTCTTTTTCGTGAGGCGGTCTTTCCTCTATTCGTTCTTGATCGACATTTTTCTTCACTTCTTATTCCTCGTCATATTCTGTTGTGGGAATTTCATTTAAAAGTTCTTCAAAGTATTCTTTCCATCTGCTCAATATTTCTTCGTCACTTATTAAATTTCTTCTACTTTTGTTTTTGTAGTGTACAGGTTTTCCTTGGTACCCCTTTTTCTCATTTTTCACCCCTTGATATAAGTTTCTAATTTCTCTATTTTTATAGCTCTCTTCTATACATTTTAATTTTTCTTCATTGTATTTTCTTTTCTTAGATTTTATTATTCTTTTGGCTCTTTTCCTTTGTTCATTGTATTTTCTCTCTATCTCTGTTGTTTTTTCTTGCATCATTTTCATTCTTAATTTATTTCGTTCATCTAGTTCCATTTTACATTCATCGTCGAATCATTCTTTGTATTCGTGTTTTATATTTCTATTACTGGCCTGAGCTGCTTTGGTCATACATACTTTTATTTGCATCCTTGTTTGCATGTTTGTTCAATATCCCCACTTTCTGCAATATTATCTAATCCTCTACTGACTATTCTTTCATATTTATTTTGTTCCTCTTCTGTCAGTAGTCTCACAGGTTTAGTTGCCTTATACTTTTTCTTCCGCTGGTTTCTAAGCACTGGAATAAGTTGTTTCATTTGTATTCCAACTATAAAGTGATCTGAATCTGCATCTGGACCTCTGTATGTTCTTATGTTCTTTATACATTTTTGCATATCTTTTTCGACAAGCACATAATCAATTTGGTTTATGGTTTTGCCATCCGGTGATCTCCACGTTCCTTGGTGTATTCTTTTTTGTGCTCATAATAATCATATTTCTTTCTTTCGCGAAATCAATTAGGAAGTGACCATTTTCGTTCGTTGTTTCATGCAAGCTGTATTTTCCTATGGTGGGTACATACATTTCTTCTTTTCCTATTTTTGCATTACTATCACCTAGCACTATTTTTACATCGTATTTGGGGATATTTTCGAATACTGTATCTATTTGATTATAAAAGTCTTCCTTTATTTCTATACTTTTGTCTTCAGTCGGTGCATGTATATTTATAAATATTATTTTTTGGTATTTTCCTCTTATTCTTAATACACATATTCTCTCTGAAATTGGTTTGAAGTCAACGATTAGATCTTTCAGCTTTTTATTTACCACAAAGCCTGTGCCTAACATACTATTTTCTCCCCCGCTGTTGAAAAATAAATAGTCGTTTATTTCCATTGAGTTTTGCCCTAATTGTTTTGTTTCTTGTAGTGCTACTATTTTATTTACTGATAAAAACGTAAGTGTACTTAACTTTCCTTTAACATATTTTGAAAACGACTTTCCAGGTAAAATGTCAAATATAACGGATTTTTATTTAAAATTATCCTTCATGTCTATTAAATAATTTTATTGTTGTAATACATCTCTCTCTTGTCGTTTCCTCATTGCTGAGGATCGTGATTTCCTACAATGCGGGCTGTCAATTCTCTCCATCTCTTGCGATTTTGGGCTGCTCTCATGGACTCGGAAAACGTCTCTCCAGTGGCTTTCTGTACTTGATCTGACCATCGGATAGGTGAGCGTCCTCTGCCTCTACGTCCTTCTACGTTTCCGCATACAATTAATCTTTCTAAGTTGTCATTGTCTCTTCTCGCAATGTGGCCAAAAAACTTTAAAATATTTGCAAGACACTGAGAGGAGAGTCTGGTCTGAATGTTTAGCTCTTCGAGAATCGACTGATTGGATCTGTGCTCCGTCCACGAGACGCGTAGCATTCGTCTCCAGCACCACATTTCGAATGCGTCAATCCTTTTCCTATCCTCTGATTTTATTGTCCATGTTTCGGCACCGTAACTGAAGATTGAAAAAATGAGTGTCCGTACCAGTCTCATTTTGAGTTTTTTGGATAAAGAGCGGTCCTTCCATATTTTTGACAGTCGACTCATCGCGTTCTTGGCCATCCCTATTCTTCTGCGAATTTCCGTATGGGAGGAGGCTGCATTGCTTAAGGAAGATCCTAGATACGTGAACTCGTCTACTTTCTCGAATTGATTTAGGGCGCCTGTTGTTTGGAGGATATTCGCGTGGTCCACAATCATGATTTTTGTTTTCTGATTATTAATCTTGAGCCCACACTTGTTGCTTTCGGTTTCTACTCTCTTTATCAGTCTCGACATCTCCTCTTCAGATGTTGCTATCAGTGTTGTATCGTCTGCGAATCTTAAGTTTGAGATCTTTTTTCCTGCAATGGAGATGCCGCCTCTCCATCCATCGAGTGCGTTCCTCATTATGTATTCTCCATATAAATTGTAATACATATATATAAGTTGTAATACATATTAACCTGTATTTGCTCAGATTCTTAAATTTAGACAACTGTAAATAAATGTAAGTTTTGATAACGTCAATTTCAATTAAACACTCACATGCATATGTCTAGCTCGAACAAGATCTAGATACCCGTCTGAATTTCCCCGACTACGATTTCCTCCACCAGTCGCAGAAACAAATAAAACAGAAACATCGAGCGTTTCCTTCCTAAAGCACTGACACCAACAATATTTCATTCCGCTGTAGAGGGATTTATATTTCAAAATTAATATAAGATTTTATGCAATTTCCTATCTGATGTTGTCACAGCTGAGTTGTAGGATGTACGTATTTACCCCGGGACCAGTTTACGACTTGATTGCAATGCACAGAGATGCCACTCAAGAAATTTATTATCTTCAAAAGGATAACGAGCTTTTACTAGTGTTTAAATTGCCACGGAATGAGGATCGAGTTGTCGTTTTATCTCTTAAACTCTTCTAATATTCCCTGTATAACGTTATATATACTGTTCTGATGTGTACAAAGTACTCTATTACTATGACACATAGATGAAGTTAAAACAGGCGGAAAATAGAAATACAAAAGCTAAGATTTACTAAGCTGAGCTTTAGAAAACAAATACTGCTCTGCTGCAGAAATGGTCTGTCCCACAAGTTGCGATTTTTTAACGGTTTACAATTATTATTTTATTTATTGTTCATATATATATATTACTATGATCTGCTTTTTCTTACTTTTATATTAACTTTTTATTTATTTAATTACTTTAATTAATTACCTAAGTGTCGCAAATCATAACTAAAAAAAATCTCAGGGTGTCATTTTATTATACAAAAAAAAACAGCTTAGGTTATACTTATCGTTTCTCGTGGCTTCCAGTATCTCTTAGTTGTTCCTTATAGGGATAAAATAGGAAAAGGAAATAAATAAAAATAACATAAACATGGGCTTAACTGTAATTATCACGGCGATAGAAACCCTAAAAAATGACAAATCCCCGGGACTAGACAATATTGATGCAGAACTGATTAAAAAAGGAGGGCATGAACTTAGAACTAAAATACACCCATTAATGAAAGAAGCCTGGGAACAAGAAATAATGCCCAAAGAATGGAGTGGCTGTATTATCGTGCCAATACATAAAAAAGGCAAAAAGGATACATGTGGCAACTACAGGGGAATCTCACTAATCGGTACTACATATAAGATATTAGCTTCAGTTGTACTAAAACGATTACTGCCATATACAGAGGAAATTATTGGCGATTACCAATGCGGCTTTAGGTCTGGAAGATCAACAATCGACCAAATATTTACTATTAGACAAATGCTAGAAAAGTATTGGGAATATAATAAAGAAGTACACCAGATCTTCATAGATTTCAAACAAGCATATGATTCCATAGATCGCTTAAAACTGTGGAGTGCAATGATGGAGTTAGGCGTACCAAAGAAGCTGACCATGATTGCGCGAATGTGTGTCAACAATTCCTTTGCACAAATTAGAATAGGAGGCAAAACTTCAAAGGCTTTCGGCATAAGCACCGGACTCAGACAGGGAGACCCGCTGTCCCCATTACTATTTAACCTAGCATTGGAATATGCAATGCGAAAAATCTATACCAGAGTCAAACCAGACATAACTGCCAGAGGAGCAAAGATTATTCTCGCATTTGCAGATGATGTAGATGCAGTAGCACAGACAACACTGGAAGTTAAGGATATAGTATCGAACTTTGAAGAAGCAACACTAAGCGTAGGCCTGAAAATAAACGAAGAAAAAACTAAATACATGGTCGTATCAAAAAAGGAACGACAGCGAATAAGACAAAACATTACCATAAACGATCAGAATTTTGAGGTGGTCAAAGAATTCAAATACCTAGGAGCAACAATTACCAGTGAAAACACAGGAGAACGGAAGGTTGAAATACGAATACTGGCGGGGAATAAATCATTCTTTGACATTCAACATCTAATGAGGTCAAAGCTTCTCTCAAGGCGTGCCAAAATCCAAATGTACAAAACCATAATACGACCAGCAGTGACATATGGAAGTGAAACATGGACATTGAGAAAGAAAGAAATCAATAAGCTATTAGTATGGGAACGCAAAATCCTGCGAATTATATATGATCCTTGCAGGGACAGTGTGACAAATGAATGGAGGAGCAGATACAACAATGAAATAGAGACTCTCTTCGGGAAAGGAAACATCGTAAGATACATAAAAGCAAATAGATTAAGATGGGCAGGCCACGTGGTACGGAGTGATCACGACAGACTGATTAGCAATGTGTTTTGGGAAAGACCAGATGGTAGAAGATCGACAGGAAGGCCTAGAAAAAGGTGGAAAGACGCAGTCAGGGAAGACCTGGAGAAGATGGAAGTAAGGCCATGGGAAATAATAGCACAGGATCGGAATCAATGGAAGGCAATAGTAAACGCGCCAAAAACTCACGAAGAGTTGTAAAAGCCAATGATGATGATGATGGGCTTAACTGTCCCAATGAAAATTGTACCACATAAAATAATTTTAATTTACCAAATATTTATCGGTTTATTTTTTTGTAAGATTGATAAAACAACATAATCAAGAAATTTGGATATTCGTAAAATAATTACACTTCCTATGAAAATTTTGAAATATTGGAATCTTTGTTTATATGTTTTTGTACTCAAAAAAAAATATAAAAAGAAACTTTTTAAATTTATTAAGCAATATTAATAATTACCCTTTGACATTAAAAAAACTTTATGATATTTGCAATGCGAATCAAAAAACTTTAATTAAAAAAAACTTTTATAAAATTTATGGTATTTTAAAATGGCGATCATTTTAGATCTTCTGATGGTATAGGGTCTTTTATTTGAAACATACAAGAAAATTCTGTCACAAAAAATTATTGACTGATATTTTAATTCACACACGACGATGTCTCCTTTCGACCAAAACAACTCCCCCTTGTTGATTATGTTAGGCTACCAATCAAAGCCTTCTCCATTCTAAGCAACAAACTATCAGCATACCAGCAACTCTTTCTCCAAAACACGAGCAGGCCTCTTTTACCCGTACTCGTTCAATAAACTCCAAAATTCTCTCCTTTCTTTCATATACTAACAATCTCTTGAGACCTAAGTATTTTTTTTTACTTGGTGTCGCAAAATTTTTTTAATAGTTATAGTTCTTGTGACTTACTCACTTGGACTATATAGAATCAAGGAGGTATTCGACTTCTCAACTTTGACCTATCTCTCGTTTCACCTGTCAGCCACTTACGTCTAACTATTAACACCACTGGTACTTGCTTCTTAACTGACTACACAAAACTTCACTTGCTTCTTTTCACCATTACATAATAATCTTTTCTACTCCAAACTTTCAAAACATTCACTCTTTTTCATCCCCATTCGAAACTTGCTAACCAATTAGAAAATTCCTATATATAATAATAGTCTCCCGTTTTATACCGCTTCGCGGCTTTGGGAGTATAGCAGGGTAGTCTGCTATATCTAGGGCCTACGGTATACAAGGAAGGTAACATGGCCAGTGCTACGCTTCAACCGCCTATTATTACCTCTGGTTTTACCCAAGGTACTCATTTTTATTCAGGCTAAGTCGACCTGGGGCCTATAGACATTTTTAAAAATGTCTAGTTGTTCTTGCCGGCGGTAGGATTCGAACTCCGGACCACCGGCATGCGAGGCAAGCATCCTACCGCTTGCGCTACGCAGGCCCCTATATCCCTGCTATTATTTTACATCAGAAAAACCCAAACATCGCTTCTAAACAACTTTCTTTGAAAATGATGTCGGTTTTATCTTATACTTTCTAAATACAATAACTACCTGGTGGCTTTTGCCTCTCTAGCGAAACAAAACCAAAGCCTTTTAAAATATAATATCTACAAATACCGGGAAACAATTGTCTATTCACATTTAAGTATTTCCTAATGTTTTTTAGTCCTTCAGGGTAAAACTCATTATGGATAAACCCATTGTTTAAAACTAACTTATAACAAATATTTACAAATCGATGTACAAGGCGTTGCAAATTTATATGCCCGCGTTCTATAATAAAATAAAATTTTTATTCTATCTTTGATTGATAAATTGAAACAAAACAATATATATGAATTGAGACACCGAATATATAAAAATAAACGGCGATAAGAACACAATTCGTCAAACTTTCCGTGTTTGAATTGGTATCAATACACAATAACATTATATTTCTGTATGTCTTACATCTTCAGACAGTCGGGAAGATACAAACTCAAATACGAAAAGCCAGCAAATGTGTCCTGCTATTTTCACTATTTTAGTATAATGCTACAAAAAGTGCAACCGATTTTGGTAACCTTAAACGAACCTTATCATTATCTGTCTTTTTACACAAATTTACAAATTTCAGCAAGAGCTTTACTACGGCTTTGATGAATTAAATATGAATTGAAAATTAGACATTTCTGACATTACTACCACACAAGTTTACTTATTAATATCGCTTTTTATTATATATCTAACAATTATGTGTGTTATAATCACAGTTTTGCAGTATAATCTGCAAAACACGTTCGGCTGCTTGGAAATTTGAATCCTTTTTAAGAAACTTGAGGTCTTATAAATTGACACTGCTTTTTGAAAACTGTAAATATTTTGTACACGTAGAGATTACGTATTTATATCATTTGTAGCATGTATAAATTCCTTATAACCATCGAATATTCAATGTATAAAATTTATTTGGTACGCCCCTGGGCTATGTATAACATTCTTTGAGTTTTTGTTTATATTGTGACGTAAGCGTCTGGTCACATCGAAGAAAAATTCCACTGCAATTTCATTGCGTTAGTAAAATAATTCATATTTTGCGTTTTAAAAATTTTGCGAGCCAAGTTAAGGTTGAATCTCACTTGTAAAGCGTCGTTGAAAAGAATTCTGATTGACCCACTGTGAAGACTGGTAGAGGGGAAGAGTGAAAAAAAAAAAGAAGCTGGCACAGAGACTGAAGCAAGGTCAAGTTTTAAGTTGGATTTGAAATTTTGACGGGAAAGGAGATCGGCGTATAACTTTAGAAAACCAGCAGATTTTGTTTGTGGAAAGTTATATGCGTTGTATTGTGTTCTAAATAGAAGAGTTGTAGGCAGTATTACAACGATATTAGGGTTCCACATGTTTTCGAGAAGTATTTGAAAAGAAAAGCTTTGAAGATTGCAATTTTTTTAACGCGAAGCTCGATAATCCAGTGAACTTCGTCTATTTGTTTGTCCCTGGTGATTCCAGACCAATTTGTAGCTTGTGAGACGCATTTGTGTTATTTTGCAGTGTTTAGAAAACAAGTTACAGCCCCAAAACTTTTAAAGGAGATACAATGTTTAGTGAAATCAGGTACTCTTTTTGTTAAATTTTTTGAAAGTGAAAATAGACATTTTTCATCAATAAATGCTTAAATAGCTTAGGAACCTTCTTGTGTTGTATTTTCCAGGAAATCCATGTAAGTACCCTTTTAATTCACTTTTTGTAGTTACCCCATTTCAGTCCCCTTGTTTTCTTCACTGACCTACGACCCAGATCTCCAATCAAACCAAGAGTAGACGTTCGCAAACGTTCCGGTTTGTTTTGCTTACCCTATCTCCAGCCCAGCAATTTATGTCCCCAATTTTCAACCCCCTATAAGTATATAAGTAATACCCTATGACAGTGGTCGCCAACCTGTCGATCGCGAGCTACCGGTAGCTCGCGGAGGCAATTCTGGTAGCTCTCACAACGATTTTAATTTAAAAAATACAAACTGCAAAAATCAGAGAAGCTTCCGAAAATTCCACAAAAAAATCTAATTGTCATAATATTAAATATAAACAGCGGCAACGTTACGGTGAGCGATCTGCCCCTGACGCCGTCAAGCTAGAATGGGCTATTTACAGAACCGACCAGCCGGATTAGCGCGTTAGTGTTCGAGAACGATCTGGATTGCTTTGAACTGGATAAATACGCACATCGCGGCGACATTGCGCTTAGTTTAAAACTGAACGCGTAACCAACGTCCAGCGGTTGGGTTAGTAGAGAACAACAAAAATAATATTATGGCAAGCAGTTGTAAGAAGGTAAAGACATACCACTTTCATTCGGAATGGGAAGAACAATACTTTTTTACAGAAGTTAAAGATAAAAAAGGAAATATTAAGAGACATCATAAAACTGTACATTCTAATTTTGAAAAATCATTCAATATTTTTAAGAACGTCGACAAAAATAAGGCTGCAACTGAAGCATCGTACCGTGTATCCCAGATAATTGCACAAAAAAAGAAATCTTATGAAGACGGGGAAATGATAAAACAGGCGTTTTTTTTAGAAGCTGCTGATTCGTTATTTGCCAACTTTAGAAATAAAGACGAGATAGTTTCAGCTATAAAATCTATGCAACTTTCTGCTAATACAGTGATGAGACGTGTAGAAGTAATGAGCAATGGTATTTATTTACAGTTAAGAACTGACTTAGATAACTGTGTTTATTTTTCACTTCATCTGGATGAATCAACAGATGTCGTTGACACTGCCCAGATAGCCGTGTTCGTCAGGATGGTTTTTAGTGATTTTACGATTAAAGAAGATCTTTTGAAGTTCATTCCACTGAAAGGACACACTACTGGACAGGAGTTGTTTTCTCATTTAAAAAATATTATTTCTTTCGAGAAAATTCCAATATCGAAAATGGTAGGCTTGACAACCGATGGCGCTCCAGCTATGGTGGGTTGTGATAAGGGTCTGGTGGCGTTATGTCGTAAAGATGAAACTTTTCCGCAATTTCTCTGTTACCACTGCATTATCCATCAGCAAGCATTATGTGGAAATTTCCTGAAACTAAACAACGTTATGAAACTGGTGGTAAAAATTTTGAACAAGATTAGAGCTCAAGCGTTACAAAGAAGATTATTCAGAACCTTGGCCGATGAAGTTGACTGTCAATAATACGGGGACCTACTCCTTCACTCTGAAGTCCGATGGTTAAGTAGAGGACGGGTGCTGAAACGTTTTAATGATGTCCTATCTGGCATAGTTCAATTTTTCAAACAACGCGATGAACCGACTCCGTAACTAGATAATTCAATCTGGCTTAGAGATTTTGGTTTTCTCATGGACATTACAGGGAAATTAAACGAACTTAATTTGCAGCTTCAGGGGAGAGACAAAGAACTAGCGGAAATGATTTCTGATATAAAATCATTTATCAAAAAGCTGGAGTTTTGGGAACAAAACCTAATTAACAGCGATTCCAAGGATTTTCCTATTCTTTCAGAAAAAATATATCAAAATCGATTAGAACCCTATGACAACAAATATCATG
This sequence comes from Diabrotica undecimpunctata, assembly GCF_040954645.1. Classification (NCBI taxonomy): domain Eukaryota; kingdom Metazoa; phylum Arthropoda; class Insecta; order Coleoptera; family Chrysomelidae; genus Diabrotica; species Diabrotica undecimpunctata. The sequence goes on from NC_092811.1 coordinate 2,905,207, forward strand.
TAGAAATAATTTCTACCCTGAAGAGTAACTTCAAAAATCGTTTTAAGGATTTCAATGAAATGGCTTTAGTAGCGCAGTTTGTTGTTTCACCCTTTATGGAAATTGATATCCAGCAGTTTGCAGCTTGTGTTATGCAGAACTTTGGCGAAGACATCACTGCAACAGAAATGGAAGTCATTGAGTTTCAAAATGATTTAGCCTTAAAATCGTTAGTCTCAAGTACTGAATGTATCTGGCCTATTGTAAGTAAAGACAAATATTCAGTTCTATGCCGTGTTGCCTTGAAAGTGAAAGCATTATTCAGTTCAACCTATTTGTGCGAATCTTCTTTTTCCAATATAAAGTTTATTAAGAACAAATATCGCAATCGACTTACAGATGAACATTTGGATAATTGTATTCGAATGGCTGCATCAAATTATACTGCAAACATTAAAAAAATTATCGATGAGTCTGAGTGTCAGCCTTCTCATTGAACGTGATTTTTTATTTTTCAATGTTTATGTTTATGATAGTGCGTTACTTTTTTGTTGTTATTATTAACTATTTTTAAATCAATTACTATTTAAATCGGAATAAGCCACAATTAAAGGTTAAAATACGTTTATTGACGTTTCAATTTCCACTTCGGAAATCGTTCTCAAAATACAAACATTAGTAAATTAAACAAATTTTGTTTTTTGTTACTTAGTGAAAAATTCTTCTAATAATTTAATTTTATCTGACTCATCTATATTTTTAAATCATACGTGACATGCCGTTGTGGCTGGATAAAAGTTTGTGTGTATTTTTCAAATACCTTCGTTTGATAGGTAGGAATGTAACTATGAAAAAGTACGTACTAGTAATATTAGTTATTTTGTTATTAGTTTATTATTAGTACCTATGTATTATGTATTAGCAGTTAAACAGTAAAATAAATACATCTAATGATAGATTAACTGTGGATTATTTCATTTACGTTGCGTTACGTGGCTTCCGTGTGGGTAGCTCGCTTTTTATTCCAAAATTAACAAAGTAGCTCAACACATTGAAGAGGTTGGCGACCACTGCCCTATGAGGTAGGCAATATAACCGCTACACATTTCTACACAGAAATGTGTAGCGGTTCTGTATTTCTAGAACATCTCCGTCACTTTTGTATGTTATAATGTGTTTTATCTCACATAAATAACAAAATTTGGGCTTTGAATCAATTTCAAATGTACTATAATATTCTAAAATAACAAATTTTAACACCGAAAAAAAATCGTATTACATATATTGCAAGTTTGGTCGCTTTTAATACTTTTTTTTATCAATGAAAAGACTTCCATTAACCACCAGCAACAAAAACTTTTTTGGTCGGTCGCAGCAAAAACTAGGATTTACTAATTCTCGGAAAAAACGTCCAGCAGATATAATCGGAATAAAAGTAATCAAACAGTGGTAATTTACATTTTGTTTCCAGTTATATTTTTCCGGTTATTCATGTCCACTTAATCTACTCCAGGATAATGGCACATGTGGCGCGTGTTCGGCCGTGTTGCCATGTCACTACAACCAATAAACGTGAAATATTCGTCAGAGAGCATCTATACCAATATTTGGATATAATATCGATATAAAATATTTGTTTGTGTATATTCGTTGATCAGTTTTATTTAAAAGTTGATTTTTGTTGGACTAGTAATTCTTCTCTTTCTCTAATCGCGAAAACATAAAAAAACTTAACAAACAGACATTTATCTATCAATAATTAGGTATTATTTTGTTAATTTTTTAGATACATACTTCTCAGTATTTATTCTAGTAGTCTATTGTTGTGTAGATTACCCTCTGCATTACAAAGTCAGCAGAAGTGCAGTTAAACCAAGCTCTCAAATTGTTTAACCAGGAGATGCGTCTTCTTCCGCTACTCCTTCTACCTTGTATTCTTCCTTGTATTATTAATTGCAGCAAGTTATAACGCTCGCCCCTCATGGCATGTCCCAGATATTGCATTTTTCTGACTTTAATTGTATTTAAAACCTCTTTATCTTTTCCCATTCTTCTCAACACCTCGACATTCGTGACTCCACCCACCTTATTCTTATTCTTAATATCCTTGTGTAGGCCCATAACTCGAAGGCTTCTAATCTGTCCGAAATATCTTTCTTTAATATCCAACCCTCCAACCCATAAAATAATACGGAGAACACGTAGCATCTCAGAAGTCTTATCTTTAAAGAAATTGAAATGTCCCTGCTGCAGAGTACTTTTTTCAGTTTGTTGAAAGAATTTCTTGCCTCTCCTATTCTTGCCTTAATCTCTTCTGTATACTCATTATTTTCGATAATTATTGTACCCAGATATTTATATTTTCAACTTTTTTAATTTGTTCTCCATGTATTGTTATGTTTTCTTGGTGCTGTTGGGCTTTTGTAATTACCATAAATTGTGTCTTTTTGTGTTTAGGGACAGTCCGTTTTCTTCACTAACTTCTATCACTCTGGGTTGGGTTGCTACTAGATTACATTTTGCAGAGCAGTCAACAAAACCATGATAGCCATGATGATCACCAACATCCGGAATGGATAAGGCACTGAAGAAGAAGAATATGCGATTTACATTATGTATACAAGGTAGCGCAACAGCAACTATATACTGTATTAGTATATAACAATTGAATCGATTATTTCTGAAAGGGCTTAAGTGCTATTTCGGACATTTTTCTTTTAATATGCGAAATTAATTATTGACCCAAAACCTACCGTTTGTTGCAGAAATGAACTAAATTCGATTATTCCTTACTTGCATTTCTGTGTGAGAAAATAATGGTTTAGCGCAGAAAGGACCTAAGTAAACTAACTTAGTTTCTTTAAGAAATAAATATTAAAATTTTTGTCATGCTGTATTTGACCTTGCGCTCTGTTTTGGTTTAAAATGCAAGCCTCGTGTCGCGAAATATTTTTTATTTTCAGTGATTTACCTGCTTCTATACTGTGTGCAGTTCATCATCATCATCATCATTCAATCTTCTCTTATCCACTGCTGGACATAGATCTCCCTCATAATTTTCCATCTATTTCGATCTTGTGAATCTTGCATCCAATTCCTATGGCAACGTTTTAGATTGTCAGTCCAACGTGTTGGTGGACGACCTCTACTTCGGTAGGCATCATCTCTTGGTCTCCATTCCAGTATCCGCTTTGTCCATCTATTGTCTGTCATTCGAGCCACGTGACCTGCCCAGTTCCATTTTAGTGTTGCTACTCTCTCTACTGCATCAGCCACTCCTGTTCTTTGTCGTAGCTGGCGATTTGGGATCTTGTCTCGTAGTGAAACGCCCAACATAGCATGCTCCATCGCCCTTTGACACACACGGATCTTTTGAACTGTTCTCCTTGTCATGGTCAACGTTTCGGCACCGTAAGTTAACACTGGCAAAACACACTGATTAAATGTTTTTCTTTTAAGGCATATTGGTATATCAGACGATTTGAAAATATGGTTCAGCTTGTCGAAGGCTGCCCAAGTCAGTCTTATACGACGGAGAAGCTCAACGGTTTGGTTATCTTTTCCTATGCGAATCTCATGACCTAGGTATTTATAGGCCATTAACTGGTCTATGGATCTTGTTCCTACGCATATATCTTCGCTGACTACAAGATTTGTCATCATCTGGGTTTTAGATATATTTATTTTCAATCCCCCTTCTAGCGAGGAAAGGTAGAGCTGATTTAAAAGTTCTTTGGCCTCGTCTATCCTATCAGCTATTAGTACAATATCATCTGCAAACCTTAGATGGCTAAGCTTTTCTCCGTTTATGTTTATGCCCTTGTCGGTCAGTTTTGCCCTTTTACATATATATTCCAAAAGCGTAGTGAACAGTTTCGGCGATATGGTGTCCCCCTGGCGTACTCCACGTTGTATCGGGAATTTCTGGGTTTGAAGATCACCCACTCTAACACTGGCTGTTGCGTTTTGGTATATATGTTTAATTATATTTATATACCGATAGTCATAACTGTGTGCAGTTAAGAGTAATATAATCACATTTTTCTGGCAATATGTCTTAATATTTTGTTATATACAATATTTCCACAAAACAAAAGAAAGCTGTATGGGTAATATAAATTTATAATATAGTTAAACGAAAATTATTGAGAAATTCTCAAGAAATTTACGTTTGGCATCACTGCCAGTCATCCGTCCAACCGTATCGATCGCAGATTGCCCTGTACGCGCTTTGCGTTCAATGCAGTCTCGACTCACCCGAATTCGCCAGCTACTGAGATGGGAATGCAACTGGAGGTACAACTGTCAGGACTCGCTTGCAAACACACAAACACGGCGAGCCTTGAAAACGAGAGTGCTATAATAGGCTCTCCTCAGGAGGCCTTGAAAACAGCAGCCGCATCATACGGTCCCACGCCACCTCGATTTCGGAGACGTGACACGCATCGCGAGTTAGTTAAGGAACAGATATGGTGCGGCGTGGCGCGGTCGGGAGGATTGACACCAGATGGTTTAACTGAGGTGTTGGCAAAACTCGAGGAAACTCTTTTTATTGATTTAGGTTTGGAAAGTTAGTCATTAGATACTTGGCGAATTGGCAGGGTCGTCCGATATTAGATACGAATAATCTACGCAGCCACTAGTTTATTTAGGATTAGTTTAAAAAAATTTTAAATTGAGTATGCTAATATGACTAGCATTTAGTTGGTTTTAACTTGAAATTAAAGTTATAAGTAAACCTACATTCAATTCAGCTACACAGAGAATGATAGCGTGGTTCTAGAAATAAATAATTAAGAACATGATGTTATATAATTGTCTCAAGTAAAACAAACGACAAACAAATTAAATTCAGTTAATAAAATAACACACTTATGGGGAATTTCAAAAATGCGAACATATACAGCTACTTCCTAAAAAAACTGAAACGACTCTTAGTAACATTTGATTATTTTGAGCAGCATATTTGATTAGTCTAATATATTTATTATGACAGACTAATAACAAAATAAACAAACAAATAACAAACAATTGATTACATATTGTAACGAAATAGCCCATCTCCGATACGTCATAATACTTAGAAGGATAAATCTAGAAAACTCAAGAGTTGGCATTTCAATAGCGCTTGTCTTCGATGCGCTTTCAATGAGACGAATTAGAGGTGGGATACTCCAGAATATTCTCGTACATAATAACTTGTATATATATTATATATATACAAGTATACTTGTATATATATATTAAGTAACGATGGTTGGTGTCACAGTGTGAGGACAATTGATTTATTTAAAAAATAAATTCAGCAGTGACTTTAAAAAAAGACTTTTGAACTTTTGAAAAGTATTGTTCGTCGGGAACATCCGCGTAGTTCGGTAGTGATCTTTGTACGAAAGAACATTTAACAAGTACGTGTGTGCCTGACCAAAGATGCTGCTAGTAGAATTTTCAGTAAAACTTCAGAAGATACTCCAAGAACGACTGAAGACTGAAAGCCATGATCTCGAGCCATACTAAAAGAGTAGTCAACTCACTTGAATTATTTGTTTTTCTGTGGAGATTAAATTACACAATGATAAATAATGTCTGTAGATAATGCATTGATATTAAAAAAGTTTAGTAAAAACAAAAGTATTTTTATTGATCAATATATTTTCCGTACAATATATTTTTCAGAGCCAGTTCCATGACCCCGTGGCCACTAGTACTAGCCGCCACTGGTATCTATGTATAGACTAAATAAATGCTCTGATTTGATGTGATATTTATGGAACTTCTATCTTGTTATAGCTCCATAACCTTTATATTCGGTTTGTCTTGAACATTTAAATTCTCTCTGATATATTCTATTATACTAAAAAGAAGTTATTATTACCTCTTCCTCACTTTTATCAGAGAAGCAATATCAATTTAAAATTCAATCAGCACCACATTGTTACCGCATTCCATCTTTATTTTACTCACTGTATCTCCTCCGCATATCGATTTCGCTCTCATCTTCTTTCAATACGCGCCGGATCATTGAACATCCAAATGGAAATCTTTCCTCGAAAATAATGGACATATTTTATTTAAGCAAAAGGCATCAGATGTTTTTTGTTCGTATGTACTTGAGCGACACAGGGGGCTCGCCGACATCATATGGTGTATTCGGCTAACCTGAATTAAGCTCGCCCCGCATCAATTTGGGATGATGATCCCAAGGATTAGGTCCATTGAAAATATACATAATCTCTATAATGTTACCAGGGCTGGGAGGTTATTTATGATTGTGCTGGTATCATCTTTCTTATATTAAAGCGATCGCGGAGATAAATTTAATAAATTCGGATACAAATACAAATACGGGAAGGCTTCCCCTATTGTATCGAACTATTTTACGATTATTTAATAATTTAGATCATCGTTTTTATTTAATTTGAAAATCTGTGTATATAAAAATCAATCTGTATTTCCCTTGGTCACGCCATAACTTGATAAGAACTTTACCGATTTGATTCATATTTTTTTAAGTTTACTATTACGTTATACAGGGTGGCGCACCGAAAACGAAACAGATGCATTTACTGGCAGATGATTCCTTTAAAAAAAAAAAACGCCTGGACCCGTCGATTTTGTTATCAAGGGGGAAACAAAATTGGCATCACTAAAATCTTAAATGGAAAGGGGGGTCGAATGATCCATCATTTAAAAGGTCTTTCAACTCCCTTTACAATGATGTAAAATTCATGTACTTCAATTCAGTATTTTTGGAGATTTATTGATTTAAAGTTTAAATACATCATCGTAAGAGGAGATCAATACATAGCAGCAAAGTTGTTAAAAAATAAAGAATGAACTGACCTGTCAGCCGAGTAAATGTTGAAAATGACCACCATTACTTTCCATGCAATAATAAAGATTTTGCTGAAAACGTTGCCGGACATTTTGCAATATTTGAGGAGTAATTTGATGGCACTCATTCACAATTCTTTGTCGTAAATCTTCTAAGGATGTTGGCTGAGTAGCATAGATTTTGCTTTTTAAGTAACCCCACAAAAAGAAATCCAAAGGTGATAAATGTGGCGATCTTGGGGGCCATTCAACGGCACCTCTTCTACCAATCCATTGACCTGGAAAGGTCTGATCTAAATAATGCCGAACTCTTAATGCGTAATGTGGTGGGGCACCATCCTGTTGGAACATCAACATATTCTCAACGTATCGACCATCATTCTGATTTTCAATTATATCTGTTAGCGCAGGATCTATGGCATTTTGCAGTAATTCCAAATACATTTCACCAGTCAAATTTCCAGGTAAGAAAAAAGGACCAACCAAATGATCGCCAAAAATGCCAGCCCAAACATTTAATTTTTGTGGCTGCTGTGTGTGTACCTCATGGTAAATTCTGGGATTAGAGTCCGACCAATATCGACAATTATGACGATTTACTTCGCCATTTAAAAAAAAGGAACATTCGTCGGAAAAGCAAATGTTAAATAAAAATTGTTCATCGTTTGTAATTCGTTCACTCATAACTTCACAAAATTCTAATCGCTTATCAAAATCGTCTTCATTAAGTTCTTGTACAAGGTGAATTTTATACGGATGAAAATTATGGGCCTTTAGAATCCGTTGGATAGTACGTCGACTAACACCACACGAAGTTTGCAATTTGCGGGTACTTAATGTAGGATCTACAATAACTTGCCCTAAAACCCCCACTTCTGTTGCTTCGTTCCTTATAGGATTTTTAATATTACGTTTTTTATTGGCGACTGATCCAGTTTCCCGAAATTTAGCTACAAGTTCTAGAACATATTTTCGGTGCACATTATTGTTCTCATGTCGCTCATTAAAAATTTGTGCCGTTCTATTAGCGCACTGATTATTTCCGAAAAATATTTCAATAATTTTAACCCTTTCTGCCGTGGAATATACCATGGTTATTTATGTATAAAGCAATAAATGATATTTTAACAACAAAGATTGGTCAAATCAATCGCAAACTAATGTACTATTTCCTATTTAAAATAAGTACGTGGCATTCTCTACTTATCTTTCTTCAAGAAACAACTTTTTTTGTCACAAAGGACACTTCAATTGCTATTTTTATTATTAATAAACCATGGGTGTAGTAAATAAAAGCATTTACTTATCAAGAAAATGCTTTTACTCAAATTTCTTCTGAAAGAAGTACAAACTAATTTGATGTACCTATTAAAGTCTACTTTAAACTTTAAATCAATAAATCTCCAAAACTACTAAATTGAATACATGAATTTTACATCATTATAAAGGGAGTTGAAAGACTTTTCAAATAATGGATCATTCGACCCCCCTCTTCATTTAAGATTTTAGGGATGATGCCACCCCCGCTTAAGGGGCTGCAAATGTTAAAGTGATCTTATGCCAAATTTGTGTCCACCTCGAAAACAAAATCGACGGGTCCGAGCGTTTTTTCAAAAAAGGAATCATCTGCCAGTAAATGCCTCTGTTTCGTTTTCGGTGCGCCACACTGTATAGAGCGTTCTACGTTAATAAACTAACATTTCTTATGGACGATAGAAGCGCAGCGATGCCACGACGAACACAAGCATGATTCAGGGTTGTATTATTTGTATTTTCGTTTCAACAGACATGAATTAAAATTAATGTAATTTAACATAATTGATCAAAAGTGACCATTAGAAACAAGATATGAGAAGTAGGGAAAATGATTTTAATTAAGTAAATAGTATTTACAAAAGATAATTTTATTTTATATTATTTTAATTATAGTAACAACAGTTTATTTGTTTTTCGGTGAGAATAACATATGCCAATCATAGAAATCAGCAGAAAATATTGCTTAGCTAAATCCAAAGCCAAAAAATGCCGGCTATTAAAGATAAGCAATTAAACGGACCGCTTTGTGTAGCGCGGTTGTCCAGCTATCCATTGAAATGCATATATCTAATTCCTAATAGCAACTTAAAATAACACGGTGTGCGTATGTCAGCGATTTTATGTCGTTCTCTGACTACATAATGATAATAACGCTTTGTGGTTCTTTAGTAGTTATTCTGACTTTACAGTTAAATGTTAATTGAAAATGGAAATTTAAAAATTAAGCCAAGGGAACATTTTAGACATCAGTACAAAACAAATTGTTTTAAATGTATTTAATTATCAGCAGAGTATGCGACAGCTGGGCCAGAAAGGACAGGACATTTGAACTACTCTGACGTCACAAGATGGCGGCTGACAGTTGCCATCTCTCAACTGTCAAGTCAAGTGTCAGCTCTTAAACGTGAAGCAGGCGTCAATTCTTCTTCTTTTTGTATGATATCGTTCCAACGTGAAGATGGCGTCAATTCTTCTTCTTTTCGTATGATATTGTTTAAAAGTGAAAATGGCGTATCTACCGTGCGCATCGGAGCATGCCAAAAGGGCATTATATGGTATCTACGTTTTTATTGGTCGGATCGTGACGTACGAGGGCTCGTTGGAACGGGGAGGAGCTAACGAATACGTTGAGGAAAAAAATATGACAAAGCCATTCCCAAAACGACACTATAACGGATCTTCGTTGCTATTGGTCCGATCGTGACAATCTAAATTTAAGAAGTGGTGAAAGTGTTGAAAGTTTAAATGATAAAGTAAGTGCTATGACAATAAGTTTTAGTACTATTTCTAAAATACGCAAAGAAGCCGCGGAAGGAGAACTAAGGTCCATAAAAAACAAGAAAATGTACCAAAAGTAGAGTGAAGAGCAGAAAGTTCACTTACGATGCAGCAGTTCATATGCGGCTACGTGCCATCGTGCATAGTTTTTTTTTTAATTTACCGCCGACACTGAACAAAGTTTTTGCACTTGTTAAAAAAGACAAAGATTTAGCAAACATATCACGCACAACAATGTGGAGAATACTCCATGAAATAAACTTTGTTTTTTTCAAACGAGGAGTAAAGTCAAGCAAGCATGATTGAACGGCCCGATATTCTAAAATGGAGGCATCAGTATGTGCGTAAGATAAAAAAAACTTGGTGAATGTTGAACATAGTGTTTCCAAAGAATGTAGAACCTCTTGGTGACTTTAACCACGGATGCGTTTGTTAAGGGGTTGTCAACAGGCCTGAAACAGGCGACACAACGAGACCCCCGATTTGTTATAGTGCATGCAGGTAGCAAATTGGGCTTTGTAGAAAGTGCTGCTTTTTGGTTTTTAGCTAAAAAACTCAGCGGACTATCATGATGAGATAGATGGTTTAAGGAAAAGCTGCTTCCTAATCTTTCAGAGAAAACTGTTGTGGTGATAGACAATGCTTCGTACCATTCGAGGAGAGAAGAAGTGATTGCGACACAAGCCTTCAATAAAGGTCAAATTAAGACATGATTGCTGGAGAAAGATATCTTCTTTGAAAAAGATTATTTAAAATCAGATCAAAAGACATATTGACTCACACAACATAGAGTTTAAGACCGCCGCTATGGAACAATTAATAAGAAATGCATTTGGTGTAGTAACAATGAAAAACTGGAAAAGTATTGTAAACTTGCTATTAAGTTTTGGGTTATTGACGGGTTGATGGACGATATTGATCCTGTGGTAATAAATGTGACGGCTGACAGTGATAGTAATGAAAGTGATAACGACGATAGAAAAGATGAGGATGACGTTAATATGCAGTGAGTAAATTATGTGATAGTATGCAAATCGGCGGACTTAATTAACTACAACTACACAGTGCTGAATACAGCTCTGATAACAATGAATTATATATCGACAATCAAATGGCAACACGTGCCTAAGAGTTTTGGCAACATTGATCTCCATAAGCGCAATGTTATTTTCTTGACTTGAAACAAAGTTATAGAAGGTTTTTTAAAAAAGTTCATAAGAAATATTATAAATAATTTAAGAAATGACAGTGGGAACAATCGTTTCATATCCCAACAAAGATAATTTTCGCCAGCGTTGCCATAGTTATAAAAATACGTTGTATTATAAAAAATTGATTTCAGATTTGCCCACTTCTAGTTAAAACACCAAAACTCGGTATTTTAACTATATTGTATAAAGGGTATGATATATATGCTTTCTGTGGTTTTTCGGGCTTGACTCCGCGTTGAATAATCTTGGTTTTAATAAAAACCAATATTCTGACGACGTTTCGGCACGGTTGCACTTGCCATTGTCAAGTCAGGTGTTACATAGTCCACCTATGGATTTCCAAGAAGCCTTCTGAAATATTTCATTTAATTCTTATTGGACGGATATCATATATATTGGATTCTTATCAAAACTTTATTGGTTTACTGGACAGTTTACTGGACATTTTATTGGTTTATTGGATTTATTGGACATTTTATTGGTTTATTGGACATATCAAAATTGTATTGGTTTTATTGGCATATTTGGATTTCAACAATTGGTCAGGACATACAGCCACGTGTGACTGCAGCTCTACAGAAGCCAGAAATTCTAATTGGAGGACCCAACAGCTAGAACACACAAGCAGCCCATCGAAGCAATAAGTAACACTTATTAACTGTTAAGCTTTGGCAGGGTTAATTATTGGTTTTTTATTCATTTAAATAAATATGTTTGGTTAAAATTTGTCTTATTTGCTATCAACTGAGAACTCAGGTTCAATCCCTAGTTTTAGATATCTTACTAAATTTAGATATCTTACTGTAAGTGACAAGGTCTTATTTCCGTACATCAGGATAAGCCATAGCATTTCAAGACTTTCTAAGAATTTTAGATACTTTTTAAGGATAATATTTTATATCTAAACGAGTAATGCAACATTCAACTCAAAAATTTTTTAAATAATTTTGATTCATCTGATGGCAAATCTGTCCTGTCAATAATTTTCAAATAAAGTGTAAACATTTAAGTTTTCCAACAAACTAAACTTGATTTCCCAATTACATAATTTTTAACAAGGCTAAACAAATACAACGCCAACAAATATTCCTTTAATAACCTGTTAGAGCACTTCAAAATTGTCAATGAAAGAACACGATAGACAAACAACTCTGACATGAATGAAGCGTTTGGGAAAAATACCTGTTACAAGGGCTTTCGCAGCACCACCTGGCACGATAATTGATTGTTGATTCTTCCTTAATGTAGACATAGAGATGATGAATCATTCTTTGCATGTCATTTGTAAAAGTGCTTGCTCGTTATTATATACCTGTCAAGTCTCAAAAACGACGAATTAATTTGTCGAAATAACTACTTGGCGCACAATGCTGTAGTGCCTTTGTGTTACTTTGTTTATTGCAGATAAGAGTTATGGAGGTGTAAGAGAGTTGTTTGTCGAGAATGGCGATGTTTATTTAAGATTTTATTGATTGCGACATTTTAAGCTGTATGTTGTATTTACGGATTGGCAGTTGATGTTTGTGCAATTTTCAAAAAGCTATCTCTAATAAAAATAAAATTGCAGCGACACAGTTTGATTTTCGAATTCAAAATTGTTAAAAAAAGCAACACTCATGTTTCAGAAAAATAAGAAACTAATGGAGCTATTTTTGAGAAACGCCGTTTTTGAACTTGGGTGTCATACAAGGTTACTATAGATAAATTCACATTCAGATGGCAGCGTTCCAGAGATAGGCCTGTACTTTCTATATGCCAGAAATAACTACATTGTTGTCAGTTTTTAATCGTACCTACAATTGTACGTTATGGGCCGGCTCCTATAAAAGAATTATAATTTCGGAAATATTTATGAATGTGAAACGGAAAAATACTACATTTTTTTAATTATATAATTTTTCTGTTGGTATTTTAAAAATAGAAAGTTATATTTCGGAAATCTGGTCTTTTCGGAATTATATCTTCTGTTCAAAATTGTTTACAATTCGTGGAAATGAAATAATTATTTGTATAATCCGTTTTTGATCTTAATGTCCTTTTAATGACACACTTTCTCTACCTGCATTTACAGTTACAGACATTAAAAAATAATTTAGAATTAAAAAAATATACCTATTTATAAATTCAAAATTATTGTCTAATACCAGCAATTATAAATTCAGGTAAATACTTGAGAGTCATTAAAAGAATTTTCAGTTGATATCAGACGTTTGTGTCGTGTCAGTGTCAAAATGGACACGCGAGTGTAATAAAATTCAAAAACGGTAATTTGTTAAATAGTGAATGCAAAAAAATAGTGTTAAATGTTTTTAACTATTTATCAAACAGTAATAATGATAAAAGTGTATCAACAATAGTGCGGGAAGTTTCTGCTATGACTGGAGTCTCTGAGCGAACGATATTCCGATATAGAAGTGAAAGTAAAAATGGTCCACTCGTAACTCCTATAAGAAAAAAAAAGAACCGGTTATTTGAATAGTCGTGAGAATAGATATGATGAAGCAACTCGGTCTAGAATAAGACAAGTAGTGCACGGTTTTTTATGGACAATATTCCTCCAACCCTTGACGTAGTACTAGAAAAAATTAAGCAAATGGAGCATCTTCCGAATTTTTCCAAGAGTACGTTGAGAAGACAATTGCACGACATGGGTTTTATATATGGCAAACAAGGTAGAAATTCAATATTAATAGAAAAACAAGAAATAGTCGCTTGGAGGCGTCACTATCTCCGGGAAATAAAGAAACTGAGGAACGAAGGAGCCAATATCATTTATATAGACGAATCATGGGTTAATACTGGAATAACCAATGGGCAAGTATGGCAAGATACAACAATAAAAAATAGCCGACAGGCTTTCGTAAATGGACTTACCACAGGTTTAAAAACTCCGACCGGAAAAGGACCAAGATTTGTTTTAGTCCATGCAGGAAACAAAGACGGATTTGTTGAAGGTGTTGACATCACTTTTCTTGCCAAAAAAGGTGCTGAAGATTACCATGAAGAGATGGACGGAGATCTATTTGAAAAATGGTTTGAAGAGATGTTAATACCGAATCTCCCAAAAAATAAAAAGAATGTCATTATCTTGGACAATGCATCTTATCACTCTAGGAAATTAAATTTTCCCAAACAATATTGGGTGAAACGTCAAATTAAGGAGTGGCTCTATGAAAAGGACATTTATTTTGAAGAAGATTACTTAAAAAATGAACTTCTGGAAACTGCTAATGTATTTAAAAATATTTATGACAAATACAAAATTGATTGTATTGGTGAAAAATACAGGAATCACAGTGACGAACAATGCCGCGTAGATGTACATATCTTAAGACTTCCGCCTTATCACTGTGAACTGAACCCAATAGAAATGGTGTGGAGTGAAGTGAAACGGTACGTGTCCTCTAAGAATTCAAGTTTCAAACAAAACGACGTTAAAACATTGATTTATGAAGGTTATGATAAAGTACAGAACAATGGACATTGGAAAAATTACGTCAACCATGTTATAAAATTGGAGAATAATTTTTGGACAGTAGACAACATTCAAGATGACATTGAACCTATTAGAATTTCATTAAACGATGACTCTATAGATGAACTAGATTATGAAAATGAAGATGATTGAAAATTGTTTTTCGGGGGTATTCTTTTCTCAGTAAAGGTAATAAAATATTTAGTTGATCTGGTTGAAATGTAGCACACTTAAATAACTCATTAATCGACATAATTTCAAGTAGTTATATTAGACGTCATTATGCAAAAAATAAAGTTATGAACATTTAATAAATTAGTGCACAATTGAGGCCCCTAGAACACAAGGGGTGTAAGTGCCAAAAACAAAGTTTTGAAAAATCTTTGTTCAAAGTTCGATATAAATTTAAAAACCTAGGTAGCACTTTTTCAGTTTTCAGCATGTTTTCAATGACATGTAATTTTTGATGGTGTTATTGTTGTTAATGTAGAAAGTTTGAAGCCAAAAGTACGTGCCTGTTGTTAGATATCAGTTGCTAAGTGATAAGCAACTGCACTTACACCCTTGTGTTCTAGGGGCCTCAATTAGGGGTTTTTTGCAATTATCTCAGTCATTTGTTTATGTATTTTAATTTACAAACTAAAAAATTAAAAAACTGTTTAAGATCTGCAACATTTATTTGAAACATTTTTCCCTAAAATGCACGAGGAACAAAATAGGCAAAAAAATGATTTTTTCCAAACTTCATCTTTCTTTAAAAAATAAACAAAGCAAAATTGGCTGTAATTCTTCAAGGAATTATCATCAGTTATCCCTTATCTACCGTTTAGAACATTAAAAAACCTGTAGAATATTTTTCATATTTTTTTCCCTATTAACTGCGGTATTATGTATAAAAGCATTTTAGGAATTATTACCATTTATTTCATTCACGAATTTTCTATTAACAACTTTAGCTTACCTAAACATATCTTAGTTTACCGTGAGTTTGGCCCTGCTTATTTTACAAAAGTAGCAAAACTTACAATGGCAGTAGAATTGGCAACGCTGTTATCCTATATCCGTACACTGCCATCTCAACGTGACTTTTAGTATAGTATTAATCATCTTTCCTCCTAGTATTTAAGAATAAAAGTATGACAATAATGTTCTAGAAACTTTAAATTTGAGATAATGATATCACAGTATTTCACAATTTAATGATATTCCTGCCCAAAATTTTCCAAGGAAGCCTTGTCATTACAGGTATGTTCAACATATCATCTTTCAGTTTATAAATAATTATTTTTAACTTACTTTGTTCGAAGTAACTCAAAAATGTACATACCTGAAACAAAAAAGAATATTAGTTATAATAAAACCTTTTCAGTCATATGAAATCGTAGGCTTCCACGGCCAGAGTCAGAATTATAGTTTATTCGTCTTCCGGGTTTGGACCGTGTCATTTGTGAGTGACCCAAAAGTGGGTTCATCTCGACGTTACGCTACAATTGTATGTAGCTTCTTCAGGAGAACAAAAAAGAAAACAAAAGACAGGAAGATGGGTAGTTAGCAACGGTAACTCAGTTACTCAACGCAACCAGAGGCGAATACTAACTACCAAGATGGGCATTTGGTCACAGTAACTACTTAACGCAGCCAGAGGTGAAAACCAAATGCCAGGACAGGGATTCACGTCCAACAGCTCAGAACACTAACGCGTCGAGAGGCGGGGAGTGAATCCGACGATTACTCCGCTACCGCTCTATTTATAGTCGCGGTGACCTGTCGTGTCGGGACGTATCGGCACACTCCGTGGCGCGAACGTCAAGAAGCGCGCGCTGGCCAATCATGTGGCTGCATCGTGGTAGCGGGACCGGACGGCGGCTCTAGACTGAGATTCCAGATGGGAGACAAGTAGTATCCTTCCTCTCGATTGATATTATGTGGATTTTTTCGGATCTCTAGAGATTCGCGGATTTTCCTGGAATAAAAGAAGGGGCTCTTAGAAATAATATGGGTTTTTTCGAACAATATGGAATGACCGGTTTCTTGGCAGTGTTCTGCAACTGCAGAATGGGAGAAAAGACCTGATCGAATGCATCTTTGATGCTTTTTGGCATTTGGTTTTCACCTCTGGCTGCGTTAAGTAGTTGAGTTACTGTGACCAAATGCCCATCTTGGTAGTTAGTATTCGCCTCTGGTTGCGTTGAGTAACTGAGTTACCGTTGCTAACTACCCATCTTCCTGTCTTTTGTTTTCTTTTTCTTTTTTGTTCTCCTGAAGAAGCTACATACAATTGTAGCGAAACGTCGAGATGAACCCACTTTTGGGTCACTCACAAATGACACGGTCCAAACCCGGAAGACCAATAAACTTTTCAGTCATGTTTATATAGTTAACTACCAGATAATATGATTTGAGGGTGTTCTATTGAATCAGTTGGTTCTATTAGGCAGGTCAACATGAACTTTGAGTATGAGTTCTCTACCTCTGATTTTGATAGTCCTAACCATGATACTATAACTAACAAAATAAGTCAACGCACATGTTCTTGCATCTCTCTCGCACACCTGTGACGTAAGCCCGAGACAACTTTAATGATGCCAAGTTAAATGCTCTATCTGTTGCTTTCCTGTGTGCTTCAAAACGTAGTGAATGAGATTTTTATTTATTCATTGATGTAGTAAAGACTTTGTATATTATATTGTTATATAAATTTTGTGGTGAAAACATTCAGTTTACTGTGTTAATATCACCTAATTTATTTATCGTACGCAACTTCCTCTCGACTACTTGTAGCTACTTTATAAAGAAGACTAATTATTGGGTTGCCATAATGTATTGTGCAGTGGTGGGCTGTTTAAACAATTATAATAAAAAAAGTAAATCTTTTTCGAAGTGTCGTTTTTTTGTGTTTCCTAGAGACAAACAAATGCATAAAGTATGGGTCTTCAAGGTGTTTTCAGCGAGAAAAATTTAATGTAGAAACCGCGAAAATATTATCAAAACATTTTACAGAAGCTGACTATTATTTAAAAAAAAAACTATAGTGGAATATTACTACTAATAGTATAATTAATTATGAAATTACCACTGAAGAGATCTTTTCCTCCCTAAACCTTCCTAGTGGTGATATAGAAATTAACCCTGAAGATTTAATTGACAGTCATCAAGATTTTATTTATTTGAATATAAAAGACCTGGAATGGGATGAATTGGAAAATTTAGCCGGTTTCATTGCATTTAAGTTACAAAAAAAAAGAAATACTTGGATGTATTCCGGACACTAACGATAAATCGTTTACTTGGGTAAACCACGTTTCTGAGGGTAGTTTACTCAAACCAACACTGGAATTTGTAACTAAATGTAGTAAACTGGAACATATTTTTCGTAGTTATATTGGCAACAAATTGACAATAACTTAAAATTATTTAAAAAACCTAATAGAAGCTGCAAATTATGTAAATGTTAGCGAAGATGTAAAATTACTTTTTTTATATGTCAAATATGACATATATGTCAAATAAAATACTAATTCTAAATAAACATATTAAAGATAATTACAATATCCGCAAGAGAAAAATCACGAAGATTGTAAAATAAATGTCTAAATGATATTCATAAAGTCTGAAGTATGACCTGCTTTTCCTTATGTTTCAAATTCTTTACATTTTACCGGCCTTTTATATTTAATTCATGTTTTGTAGCAATACCCATTTTGTTTGTAATACACACAATCAAATCGAAGATTCATATATTTCTTTAATTAATTTTACAAATTACTTATTAATTTTTAAACCACGTTTTCACAGAAATTAACTAGTTAGGACTTCTTAGTGCAAGATATGACATCGAAGTATACTTACCGTTAACAGTTTAAGTTTCGAAATTGTCCATTACAGCAATGGAACAACGTTGCCATATGATGCATCGTTAAAATAAGAACCACACAAGTCCCCTGGCTTTGTCTCGCTATGACGTCATGCGCAAAGTCGATTAAAATTAGAACGGCAAGTGAGCATACCTTGTTCAAAAGAAAAAAGATTTTTATCTAATAAGGTTTGCTTTTGTTTTATAACCAGAACAAAATTTTAAATTTTATGAAAAAGCTCTATTTTTTAATTTAAATTATATTTAAAAGCAAATAAATTTTGAATTATATATTTTTATTAACTTTAATTATAAAAGATTGCATATGAAGAGCTTATTGCAACATAATGGTAAAACACAATGTTATAGAATTCTATTTTATTGCATTATGCATATAAAGAAACCTCTATTAACCTACAGAAAAATTATTGAGAAATTATTTTTGGCTCCCACTTTAATGAGTTCACCATTTTTACACTTTTTGGAAGACATTTTTAAACCTCGCGAAATATTCATAAAATACGGTATTCCTTTGCAACGCTCACTCGCACTATACTATGTCAGTTGGACACTTGCCGCGTCACATCACAGTCTCTTCTCACCCCTCTCTTGCATCTTAAATGAAACTGCTCCTCAAAAATCTGCTAAAACACCGTATATTTATTTTTCATTATATAGATTAGTTACAAAAGGAAACTTTCCTGTTTTCTGAGTTTCTATTTAATTTTCGATGTATACAAATACAAAATATTTACTAAATAATAGACTCAAAAAATGTCTTTCGTTAGCCTGTATTATATATGCCTATACATTTATGAGCATACCAAAAAAGGACTTTATTAGCGATTGATTTATTCCCTGATGGGTTAGAGTTTGAAATTCGCTGTTAAAATATTTGTATCGATCATAGTTTGTTGTATGTTTCATAGTTTGTAATGTTATATGTTTTGTAGCATAAAAATTTTCCTTATAACTATCGAATATTTAAGATATAACAATTTATTTGATACGCCCCTGGCTGTTGCATAATAATAATCTAAGTTTTGTTTACCCAGGTGTTTATGCGAGACATCTAAGAAAATATTAACTGCTCAGACCCCATTATCTTGGGGTCTTGGAGTCTTATTAAATAAATTCCCACAAATTTTTTTAAAGCCCAGCACTCTTAAGGTCCATCATCGAATCAAAATCGTAATTAAAAAGAGTTCTGATTGGCTGGCAGTTAGAAACTGGACAGAAACAAACGGAAAGGGTGTAAGTGAAAGGTCGAAAGAATGTGTAGAACTTATTGGGTTCTGAACGGGAAAGGTGGTTCTCGGCAGAGAGTTTTAAAAAACCGACAAAATTTTCGTTTTATTCCATAAGTTAGAAGAAGTTGAATTTAATCTAAAAATGCTATTTGGCAGTCTTTGTTTAGTGAGTTAGCTTAGCTAAGTTTTGAAGAATACATATTGTAATAATTAGGATAACCTTAAGCCCAATTCGATGATTGACCTATCCAAAATTTTGTCAAAGATATTCAACTTTATTTTTTAGAAGAGAAAAAACCTTTCTTTCTAAGCAGCAAGAGGATTTTGTTAAACGGCGTCCATTTTAAATAGTTTTCTTCTGTATTGTTGCACAATAAATCTCTGTAAGTTTTTTTTAATTCCTTTTTTTTAGTAATTAGTTTCTACAGTCCCTCAAATTAAAAAAACTTTTATCCCCGACCTAGCTCTCCAACCAAAACAAAAGTAGCCGTTCGCAAAGGTTCAATTTATTTGCTTACTTTATCTCCAGCACAGTAATTGTTCAGTTTCCCCTTTCAACCCAGTATAAGCAATTATTTATTGTTGCAAGTGACCCCCAACCTGGTACGTAAATAAGAATTGTTACAAGTTTTGCCTTTATTAAAATAAATACCCATCTAATGAAAACGAACATTTATCTTTGCCTTTGCTGTTTATCATACAAAGCACAGGATAGAAAAGAATGGGCCGTGATGTTCAATTATTGATTCACGACGTCTAAGAGGTGTATCCCTATTAAAACACTCCGCTTATATCGAAATCTGTCACGTCGATAAGTTTTATTGTGGCCATAAGAACTGCTTTTATCGGCCTGTCCCAAACTGGAATAAATATATAGCGAGCAGTCAAAAGTCTGGCAAGAAACCGCAAAAACTGGAAGCTGCGAATTTCCTTTTCTGACAAATAATCGTAAATCCCGACTAACTGCTAATTCCTCCAGCAGGCGGCGCGCTGGCAGCCTCCAGTCGAGAGATGAGGATGAAGAGAAATTTATGTAAATACGGATTAAATAAAACAGTCGTAGTCGTAGTTGGCCGACCATCGTATCAAAACCCCCCCAACTGTAGACATCATAATCTGGCTGAATATAAACATTTTCTTTTAGTACGGGAAACCGACATGAAAAGATTGTTCGTTTTTGTTGTCGTTTCTGAGACTTATCTATTTGAATTCACTATATTCACATTATTGTCTTGCCGGTCAAATAACGATCATAGATTTTGGTTGTTATGACGGTATATACCAGTCGTTTGTAAAAGTATATGCATAGAGTTCTTTTTCAATAACCACTTTAATTGTGTTAAGTTTCGTTAATAGGAAAAATGTACAATTAATTATTTCTTAGAGAAATAATTGGTGGGTTTCGCCCACCATCGGAAAAGAGAGCCTAACGTGAACAATAACAATAATGGTCTTAGAATCATATCGTTTGCGATGTCTAAGAACATGGTAATAGCTGGGATTCGATTTTCTCATAAAGATATACATAATGAAATTTGTAAATCTCCTGAAAATAAAACGATTAAATAAATAGATCATATAATCATCTGTAACGATGTTCTGATCGTTTAACAGTGCGAACCGTGGCAGTGTCAATATTTGCGCATCCACTTCTACAACGAGACGACGAAGTGGGATTCGGAACGGCTATTTAAGGCGTGTGAGTAACGGAATTAGACAGTCTTGTAGCTAGCGCTCTAGGCTTCCTGACTCGCCGGTGTAGTGAACCTGCGAGCCAACTCGGACAGAGAGATTTCCGTATTGGGGATCGTACTCTGTCCTTAACCAAGCGGAACCCATCGGTATTGTGTATTGAACATTACCGTGGGTCTGCACAGCCGAATATTTCATTTGCGAGTGCGTTCGGAGCTCCCGCTGAATTGAAGCGGAAGCGAGCATAAGTCTGCGTATGATCGACTTCACCTATTTCATTTCTTTATTAGTAATAATTAATTTCTTTTCTTTTATAGACGTTCGCCGGGGAGTTCATTCATCGCGGGACCCAGACGGAGACGTAGAATTCACTTCATTTGTATTTATTGTATATGCGGCGTAGAATTCATTTTATTTTATTTATTGTATATATGCTAAATTAATAGATTTATTTTTTATTTCAACCTGTGTTTTACCGAGTCTGTCGCTCCGAAAGAGCTACCTATCACACATCGATGCAAGACACTGCTCTAACTTATTAGATGTTAGGTCTTTTAGAGGAGCGTGCAAACATGAATAGTAATCAATATGTAGTTAAAGCACGATTTAAAGAGAGTATATCCAATTTAAAAAAGGAAATCGGGAGAAGGTGAGAAAAAATCGACACTTAGAAACAGAAGCAGACATTAACCAACTGTGGGAAAATATACGAGACGTTGTGTTACAGAAATCGGTTGAAGTATTGAGCAAAACCAAGTCAGAAAAAAGAAATCATTGATTTTAGTACAATAAAATGGCTTTAGTATGTAATGCCTCCTGTATAGGTTGTAAATGATGATAATAAAATCATAATGTAACAAATAGTAGGTCCATGTTGGGGCCAATAAAACGATTAGAAGTTGAGAGTCGATGTGACAAATGGAAATAAATGGATTAAAAGAAATTATAAAAATACTCGGCTTAATGAAACAAAAAGGCTTATCGGTGTATCGATGAATGAGCCTTAAAAGGCCCGCAGTCATATAACCCCAAGGAAAAAACAGCGGCAATAAAGTTTGGCCACAGGTATATAATAGAAGTAATCGTATCTATCTCGAAACTAATAATTGCATCAAATATAGCCTCTCTAGCAAACCACTACCAGAATGTATCAAAACTTATAGTTTCCAGCAAATTCACTGTACTATTGCTTTATAATATATCTGAATATAAACATTTTCTCTGTCGCAAGCGTTCTTACGTTCGCAGGAAAGCCTTTGCTTCGCCCGTGTGCCGCTATCCCTAGGGACGTTTTGCATAATCTGAAAGGGATCGAAAATCGACCACAGCACACGTTATTCGTTATCCGTTAACAGTTGTGGGTGATCGGCCGATTGTGGAAATTACTTTCGAATTAACTTTTTGTGCGCTGAATCCCCAAATGTGCGATATATTTCCAAAATAGACCTTTAATGATAAGTATAAAACGCTAACAAAATAGGATGAAGGCTTTAGAATATGTAAATAGTTGATGGATTCGAAGGAAAATACGTTAATACGCTTACAAATGTTGCCTTTTATAGTTATGCAAGTCGAGATCTTTTCCAAAATTCAAACGTTGTGATTGATTCATTAGTAAACTTTTATATAGCCTACAGAGTACTTTCCTTGAAATAGCCAAACTGGTAGTTGTAATATAAGTAAAAAAAGATAACAAGAAAGTACTATAGAGATATATTTATAAACCCATCAACATCGTTTTGTTTCATGTCCAATAAAAAGATCCATGATATCGCAAAATGAACAGCAAAAGCCTAAACCTTAGAATCAAGAAGACACATTTAGTATTTTGTCTTCTTTAATATGCCTTTAATTAGTCTAATTACTTTAAACCCATGAATTTATTTCAATAGCGTCTTTCAATTATGCATCCATAAGAACTAACTTCTAACAATTTCACGTCTTTCTTCCAATACTGCCTTCTAACAATCTGTCTTTGATCATTTCTATTACATCGTCCATAAATCTTTTAAAACTTTCTGTAATCTGGTCATTAGATCATGTTGGAGATCTTCTTTATCTTCGGTCTTCTACCTTTTCTTGAATGATTGGTCCCTCCATAAAGTCTATGTTTGACCTCATGCCATCTTCAGTTCTTTTATAATACAATTATTTGTTCTATGGTTAGTCCATGAAATTCGCAACGTTGTCCGTCAGCAGAACTTTTCAGTGGCATCTAGTTAAAAATATTTATCATTCTAAGTGGTTTTAAGGCCAGGTCCTCCAGCTTTTAAACTGTTATAATCAAAAATGCAGTTAACTTTCTAACCAATATAAAGTCTGTCGTGAAACGCAGAAGTATTGATATAATCTTTATTATCTTGTTTAATGATGTACTCTTTTATTTTTTATCTTTTTGATGCAATTTGTCTACGAAACAAAAATACACCATGTTTCAGAGAAGAAATAAAAGAGAAATGTAAAGAGAAACAAGAGGCCTACACACCTTTCTTTTCAGTTATATTTTTCAATGCCACATAAACAATATGAAAGCTTAATTAAACTGAACTTCATGGGCAATTCGATATTGAACGCAAAAAGTTTGTCATTACTGAAATTCAAAATGTTCTACCTCGTATACCTACCATCATTATAATATTCGAATCAATGAAAGATAGAGTCGTTCACCAAATAAGACACTACATCTAAATAGAAATGTGGGCTTTATTCAGAACCGAAATCATCAATCAAAAGGGCGCAATGGTTTAACCGCAAATCTGCATATTAATAAGAGAGTGACGCGCTGTTCCTACCTACAGTCCAGTGCGGCGTTCTCAAGGGCTTAGAGCCTTCGTTACAATATTAACGGGCTATCTGGAGCGTCCTTTGTAAGAGATGAAGGATATTAATGACCAGTTGCTATTGTCCCCAGAAATCTGTGTCACAGCTACAAGGGCGGAACTGCGAGGGGTTGGGAAGTCAAAGAAAGGTGTTAGTAGTAGAAATGCTTCACATTAACATAAACGCTACCTTACATTAATAATATATGCCATGAAAACAATTAAGTACTTGACGTATCGCTGAACTTCTTCCGTTTTCAAAGATCGCGAGGTAATTTTGATTTGAACGTAGATCAACAGAATGTAAAAAGATACAAAAAATGAAAAAACTTGTCTGCAGGTGGATGTTTTCCAAAGTTGATTCGTTTTTAAAACGTGTTTTTAAAGCGAAGTTCCTATAGCCTCTGCCGCTTCTTGCATTTCGACCGCCATCGTTTTCTGTCCATCCATTCGTCTTCTTTGATAGCTCTATCTCTCATTATGTGCCGTACATTTTCTTCCCAGGCAACTGAAGGCCTTTCCCTTCTTTTTCTTTGTTGTATTAAGTAATTTGAAGCTTTCTTTGGCCATCTATCTTCATTAATTCGTTTCACGTGACCATACCATATTAGTTCTCTCGTTTCAATTCTATCTACACTGGAATATACAGTATTTGTCCTCCTTTTAACATCTTCATTCCTGATATGATCTTTTTTGGACACACCACACGCTCTTCTTAGGAAATCCATTTCTACTACTTCTATTCTTTTTTTATCTTTTTTCGTGATCTGCCAAACTACTGCCCCATGATTCAGAATAGGCTCTACCAAGGTTCGATAGATTGTCAATTTCGTTTCTTGTCCAATATCTTTAGACCATAGTAGAGAGTATAGAATGTTTACCGCTTCTTTTTCCTGCTGCTTTCTGTTTTCGATGTCGTCTTTGGTAGTGTCTTCTTTAGATATTATAGATCCGAGATATTTATATTCATTGCATGTTTTTGTGTTCTAACTTCTAACTCTGGATCCTCTTCGTCATCTCCTATTTTAAGATACTCTGTCTTTGACATATCCATATTTAGGTCCCCTTTTTCATATTCTTTCTTTAGTTTTCTAAACATGTAGTCCATGTCTTCCTCATCATTCGCTACGACTACCTGATCATCCACGAAAAATAAAGTTGTTAGACATTTACCACCGCCTATGTCTATTCCCATTTCGGATACTTGTTTCCTCCACTGCTCAAGCTATGATTGAATATATATTTTAAATAAGGTTGGAGATAGACAACATCCTTGTTTAACTTTGTTATTGGAAATGATTCAGATATAAAGTTTTCTTCTTTAACGACACTTCTTGTATTTTTGTATATATTTGCGATAGGATCCACATACTGTCTACTGAGACCTACTTTCGTCAATGTTTGAAACAGTTTTTTCAAAGGTATGCCTTCTCTAAATCTACAAACAATAGGTGAGTAGATAGATTTCTTGCCTTTCGTTTTTCGATTACCTGCTGCAGAACGAATATACCATCAGTACACGATCTTCTTGCACGAAATCCATTTTTTTCTTCTATGTCTTCGTATTCTGATTCTATTCGTTCTTTTATCAACCTCCCCACTGAGCTTATAACAGTTATTCCCTTATAATTTACGTTTATCCCTTTTCTTGAATATTGAGCTGATGTATCCAACATTCCAATCATCAGGGATATTTTGTCTTTTTAAGCATTTGTTAAATAGTTGAACCAACATCTAATGTAATATTTTTGGTCCATACTTTATGGGATGTCTCCAGGTCCTGCTGCTTTGCCGTTTTTCGACCTTGGGTTATTTTCGTGTTATCTCAATTATTTGTGTATGTTCGGATATTTCGTCCTTTTCGATCTCTTGGAATTTACATCTATCCTCTGTCAGTAAGACCTCATAATGGAGTTTCCACTGTTTCAGATCTATTTTGTTCATTCATCAGATTTTTCCTTTTTTTTCCTCCGGAGAGACTTTATCACCTTCCACGCTTGCCCAACTCTTGTTCCACCCATATACCTATCCACCTCTGCACATCTTCGATCCCACATCTCATTTTTCCTTTTCACTACTTCTCTTTTTACATCTCGATTTAATTTCTATTCATATTCTCCAACAACCATTCTTGATTTTTTGTTTCATGTTTGTCTTCATACTCCAAAGCTTCACTTGCATCCTCATGAATACATTTTTTAAGTTGCTGGTATAATTCTTCTGCTGATATATTTTCTTGATCCACATTTGGTAATTTTGTGGCCAGTCGTAATTTGTAAAGAAATTTCGTTGAATCTTCTTTGAGTCGAGATCCAATCCTTTTTTATGACATTTATCGTGTCGATAAAGAGGAAAACAGAGAAACCTGTGTATTTTACTAGTATTGTTGTTGAAAGTAAACTAATTATTTATGAACTTATCTGAGGCTCGATATGAGATGGAGAAGCAACAGAAAAGACAGACGAATGACAGGAATAAATGCAGATTAATGACAATACAGACTAGTAGATATTATATAACAAATAAATATAAAAAACAGGACCTATTTCTTGAAGACCAAAACTTAATGATTGGTTTATTTTTTAATATTTTAGGCATACAAAACTGTTGTTAACCCTTGCAGGTTACGCCATTGTTATCCGGGTTGTCCGATTCGGGATTAATTGTAAATTTTTCAGAACGGGACACTTTAAACCGAGCATGCGTTCCGAAGTCTTTGTCGAATAAAAATATCATTTATATCGTGTCAGTCGGCTAAATCTTCATGAATAAATATGTATTTTTATTCAGTTGTCGCTCTGTGATAGCGCAGGGATGGACTGCAAATGTTAGCTAGTATTATATCAATATCTTATTTATAAATATCTTAGCTTTATTGATTTAGTTTAACTATATCTAAAAGTCAAAAAAATAGAACGTCTGACACAAAT
Source organism: Diabrotica undecimpunctata (assembly GCF_040954645.1). Lineage (NCBI taxonomy): Eukaryota > Metazoa > Arthropoda > Insecta > Coleoptera > Chrysomelidae > Diabrotica > Diabrotica undecimpunctata. Next base: position 2,932,064 of record NC_092811.1, read on the forward strand.
AATAAAAGTTCTGATACAGATTTTGTTAATTAAGATGTGTAAATGTAGTTGTAACAAAAACTGGAGACTTTTATGAAAAGTTTGCAAGGAGTAGAAGAGAAGTACGTACCATGGCATATAAACTGGCCGAGAAATGTAATCTGCATTACAAGTTTAACCGTGAAAAGGAAATTTCCGGAATAAATTGGCTACATATATTCTTAAAATAAAACCCAGAACTCTCAATCCGCAAATCAGAAGGAGTTTTACAGGCCCGATCAAGGGGTTTAAATACGAGCCATGTTGCAAACTACTTTTCATTGCTGCATAACATCTTGATAAAGCACAATCCCCTTGATAAACCAGGAAATATATATCTTTTTGTCAACCATTTTCCATCCACTCTTAAATGTAGGTCTCTCCCAATTGCTTCCATCTTTCTCTATCTTGCGCCAATCTAATCCACTGTTTGCCTGCCACTGTTCTTATTTCATCTACCCATCTGTTTTGAAGTCTTCCCATGCTTCTTGTTGTCGTCCTTGTTCTCCATTCTAGAATTCTCCGTGTCCACCTGTTGTCATTATATTGTTGTTTCTAATTTTTTAGGAGATTTTTTGGTAAGGGCTACTGTCTTACAAACCGTAGGTACAAACTGGTAGTATGCATGTCTTATACACCTTTTTCTTTAAGTTTACAGAAATGGAAGTGTTTTTCAAGATATATGCTAGTTTACCGAAAGCGCCCCATGCCAGTTGTGTTCTTCTTTTAATTTCAGCATCTTGATTTGGTATTTCCAGTTTAATGACATAATCTAGATATACATAATGTTCAACATTTTCTATGGTATGATTGTGTATTATTATATTTGTCTGGTCTCGGCTCAGTATATTTGTTTTGTTGTAGTTTATTTTTAAGCCTACCGCTCCTGAAACTACATTCAATTGTTGTAACATATCATTTAGTTCCTGGATATTATCGGCTATTAAAACTATGTCATCTGCGAATCTCAAGTGGTTTAAGTATGATCCATCGACGTTGATACCCTTGTTGTTCCATTCTAGTTTCTTAAAAATGTCTTCTAGAGCAAGGGTAAATAGTTTGGGAGAGATGGTATCTCCTTGTCTTACTCCCCGTTGTAGTCTTATGGGAATAGATTTTGTGCTTTCTTCCAGCTTTATCTGCATGGTGGAATTTTCATATATGTTTTTAATTATGTTAGTGTATCTTGAATCTATACGTGAATTTTCTGGAGATTCAAGCACTGAGCATAATTATATATATATATATATATATATATATATATATATATATATATATATATATATATATATATATATATATATATATATCTATATATATATATATATATTATATATATATATATATATATATATATATATATATATATATATATATATATATATATATATATAACGTAGATGAATCCGGGCTTCAACTAAATAATAGATTTAGTTATGTATTGGTAGAAAAGAGATCTACAAGCGTAGTAGCTGAAATAACATCCCGTGAAAATGGTTATCTGTTATCGCTTGCTGTAATGAAGAGGTTATGGTTTTACTTCCACCACGTGTTTTGAAGTGAAAACATGAAAAAGCCGAGTATAAGGTAATAATGCCGCCTGGCTCCATAATTTTCATGTCACAAAAGTCGGCGTACGTAACAACTGACATTTTTCTTCTGTGGCTAAGGAACCATTTTGCACCGAGGAAGACTAAGGGAATAGTCGTGTTCATTTTGGATTGCAGCAGTGTTGAGGAAAATAACATAGTTTTGCTCTGTCTACCCAGCCACGCGACCCATTATCTGCAGATACTAGACAGAGCATTTCTTAAAGCTTTAAAATCGTATTATTACAATGCTTGTAATTCCTACATTAAAATGAATCCAAATAGAAAAATTTCGAGAGTATTGTTTGGAGAACTACTTAAAAAGGCATGGGTACCAGCAGCTACGACCGTCAACGCAATATAGGGATTCAGAAGTACAGGAATGATCCCGTTTAATCCTGATGCTATCCTCGAATATGCCTTTTTAACATCAGATTGAGTTCAACAAAAAAAAGCAACGAGCGACGTGAAAATAGGAGCGACCTACTTCACTTCTACCAGGTTGCTCGCACTTGCGGGAAACCACGAATTCCTCAGGGAAACTAACAGCAGAAGTAGATAAAGATCAGGAACATTAACGCATCAAACAACATTACAACTGTACTGTGTGGAAAGTATACAGGAAATCATGTATTCTTCATCATAAGCACCAGATCTGACTTAAACAGTGGCAACAGAAAAATGTTAAATAGCCCCTGTAAAACTCCTGAGTCATATTTATCCGGTACATATCCTAGATAAAGTTACATTTGCAAATAAAAATTCTAGAGCTCTAGCTGAGATTTTGAATTGTCCAAAAACATCTCCAACCTATGAATCAGAAAACGACAAAACAAAATAATTGAGTTAGTGAATAGAGGACGAAATTCTAACAGAAAGGTAAGAAAAAATAGTAACCAAAAAGACTACCGAAGGAAATATTAAAACTAAGCAAACTCACAAATGAAAAGCGTGTTCCACTGACACTGAATCCGACTCATCGCTGGATATTTACCTACAAGACGATGATGACGACGTGGACGATAAAGATTGTTGTTATGTAGGGTGTGGTGAACTGTTTAGTTACACTAAAAAGGACGTGGACTGGATCAAATGTATTATCTGCCAACAATGGCTGCACGAAGACTGTTCAAAATATAAATCCATGTGTGAATTTAATAAAAATAAATATTGTATTTTTTTTTTCAAACATTTGCAATGTCTTAAGGAAATGACACTGTTAAGTTGTTGTCAATATGTCTTGTGAAAGAAGGATTTTTTGATTTCGTTTAAATAAACAATTTGATTTCTTCTATACGACTTTTTTGTTTACTATATCACCCTGATTTACCCTACACATTATTTATTTATTTTTGTTTTTGTGTGTTAAAAAAATCATAATACCCAGACAATTTTTTATAAATTTTGAGATATTGACTATATTTTTTTAAACTATTTTTTATAATATGCTTCTTGAATTAATTTTTATCGTTCAAAAAATCTTTTTTATCACAATATATACAACTCCGATCCTGTGCTAACGTTTCTGAATTCATAAACGTCATAATAATTTATTATTCTCTTATCGGTTTTTTGTCTCTTCTTCATTTTGGCGCGAACATCCAGAATGAGATGTGTGGAAAGAAAAGATGTTATTCGTCATCGATGACAGTGAGGAATGGTATTATATGAGGGTATATAAGTAGTTTTTTGGTTTTTTTGTTGTGTTTCGTTGATTACTGGTGGTTTTAATATTTTAAAAGGTTTTAAATTAAAAAAGAGAAGGGAATCGTCCAGTCGTTTTAAATAGTTAATGCAGTGTGGAAATTAAGTAGTTGAGGGAATAATCTAGGGCTAATATGAACATCAATATCTACATACTTGTTTAAAATTTATAAAAAGTATATAAACCCTACCAAGGAATCGGCCCTTCAAAAATAAACACGTTCATTAACCAAGAAGTGTCAGAGAGACGTCTCGAGATATTGCCATTGACAGACGACAAGCGTTTTTTGTGTTGTAGTATCTAGCAATCCACGGAACATACCGCTCGTCAAAGATGACATTTTCTTTTAAATGCTAATGTCGGCGTTTATATTAAAGAAACATTTGTCAACGGTAATCAAAACGTGATGACTTGAGTTCCTTTAGAGTGTTGCATTTCTGTGTACCAGCTGCATCTTATTAAAAAACGACAAAAATACAGTGGATTACTTTGGTAAAATATTTGTTCTTGAAATAGGTCAGAAAAATCTTAAAAAAGTAAAATAAAAGCCTATAAATGCCTAATCGTCTCAATAAATTATTTGATTCAAACCATATATTACTAAATTTGTACATAAATAATTAAAACTTTATTATATTGCTAAATTAATGTCTATCCAATCAAGGGTTCTCCGTTGTTAATTTGACAGTATCCTAAGCTATGTTTCTCTAGACATTAATATGGATTTATCGATAATTCTATGCCTTAGCTGTGATACACCTACTGGTTTAGTTTTAAAAATTTTATTTTTTGAGTATCCACAATAAAAATAATCTTTAGGATTCATATCGGGTAAACGAGGAGGCTTTAATGAGCTCATTAAAGCCACAATGGATGAAACTCAGGCATGTGTACGAATACAAAATCACCGGACAGACTTTTTCAAAATTTCTCAGAGACTAAAGCAGGGAGATAGGCTGGCCCCAACTTTGTTTAATCTGGCACTGGAGTATGCGATTAGGCAAATGCCAACAAAAGGAAACCTACTGACCAATCGAACGGTTCAACTGGCCGCTTATGCCGATGATATTAATATTATGAGTAGAACATAAGCAGATGAACAGGAAACATACGCAGAGTTAACTACGCATACAAAAAGGCTAGGTCTGTCAAAAAGGAAAGTACTGAGGCAAATACTAGGACCTGTGAGGGAAAACGGAATCTTCAAAAGTTGATACAACAACGAGCTTTATCAACTTTATAAGGAAGCACCACTGTCATACTTCACTAGAATACAAAGATTGCAATGAGCCGGACATGTGCTAATAATGGGAGAGGATAGGGACAGGGAAAGAGACCGGTTGGAAAGCCAAGAAAGCGCTAGGAAGACACAGTAAACAGCGAAGCACAAGCCCTTTTGGGAGTCCGTGTTAGGAGAAGATAAGTCACGGATAAGCAAGAGTGGAGGCAAAAAATAAAGGAGGCCAAGGCTCAATTTGGGCCGTAGTGCCGTAAAAGAAGAAGAAACGAGAAGGCCATTCAATACTACCTAATCTACCAATCCATCGTCCAAAAAATATCTGATCTAAATAACGTTGGGTATTTAGAGCAAAATGAGCTGCAGCTCCGTCTAGCTGATTACATCCAACTGTTACATCCTTACCATTACCAAATAGTAAAAATTTTACACCAAGGCGATTTACCTCGAAGATTAAGGTTTTATAGATGGTTTTAAAACAAAATCGTCAGAGAACAAGAATTTTCGTGTTGTATGCAGACTAAGCTTGTTTTACAAAAAATGGTGTGTTTAACTTTCACAATTGCCACGTGTGGAATGACGGAAACCTGTATGCTATACGTAGGACAAATTAAAAAAAATAATATAAATTTATGGACTGGGATTTTCAGTAATCATTTGATTAAACTCAACGAACTTTCAAGAAGATTGAAAGAAGAAACCTACTTAAATTTTTTGCAACATGTTTTAACGATAGTTCTTAAAGAAGTACCTTGACAAATACGGTGCGAAATGTGATTTCTTCGTAATGGGGCCAGACATTACATTTTTCCAGACATATTAAAAATTTCCTCGACATAACTTATCGTCGTCAAGGGATTGAAAAAAAAAGACACGTTATGTATCCAGAACGCCGAAATGCAATGTGTGCTCGATTTTTATTTTTGGGGATATATAAAATCATAAGTAAACAACAGACATCCAGGATGAAATTAAAACAAAAGTTCAATTGCGACAAAGAATTTTTGATGCTGCTAAAATAATCCGAACAATTTTCATACTTATGATAATAAGAATAATTGTATTCTTCAAATAAATGCATGTATCGATGCAGATAACGGTCACTTCGAACATTTTTGTAGGTAATAATGATAATTTTTCATGTAAGTTAAAACAAGATACAAATCTTAATTATTAGATATTTAATAAACTATCACTCTTATCAGTATCAATACAAAATATTATGTCTATCGATCGGTGATTCATGATAGCTAATTCACTGTAATTAACGAAATATAACAAGGACCCTTACGTTTCCGAATGTATTTGCTGTTCTAATAATTTAATGGATTAAAATTATTTTTTTTTTTGAAAACTGTTGACTTTACAAAAAAGCCTTTTTGTTTTTAATGGTGCTTTCAGCCGATACCTTTAAGGAACGCATTATTTTCGGGACACCCTGTATATGTCATTGTAGAGTTGTTATTAACAGATCTCAATCGCCTTTCCAAAATGAGATCTAGCTAAAAAACCATGTAACTTCCTTTATCGGAGTTCGTTATTCTCGAGCACGATCAATTACAAAACTGCTGGTTTTTTGGCGTAAGTTGGCTGAATAATGACAGGTATAAACCTCCGAAAGCACTGCAGCACAATTTCCAAGTTTAAATGATATATATCGCGAAAGTGAGCATGGAATGACTGCGAAATTCCTCTCATTATGGAGAAGTCTGGGAAATCGCGGAAAGAGGAAGAAAAGACGAGCGGTCCGATGGAATACTTTATTCGTAGGCCAATCTTGAGAAGCGGTGTGACAATTACTGAGATTAAGGCGTTGTTTAAAAAATACCTTATTTATGCTTATTTGTAATGATGTCGTTTTGAGAAACGGAAGTATGTTCGATAGTCATTTCAATTACTTCTTCTTTTCTAAGTACCGTGCCCACATTAGGCCTGGGTACCTTCCATGTCGAAGATGCCGAAAAGAATCCCGAAACATCGACAAGACCACGTGGCACGCAATTGGGCATTAGCCCGTCATCCCTACGTACAATTTTGGTAGAAGATTTGAAGATGTTCCCTTACAAAGTGCAGACAGTGCATCAGCTGTTAGCTGTGACCGCCAAACGCGTTTCACCTACTCTCGAGCCGTCTTGAATCTCAATGTAGAGGAGAACAATTTTTCATCAAAAATTATCATGAGTTTTTGAAGTTTTTCTTTCTTAATTAGATACCGTGGGACCGAAGAACATGAGTTACCAAAATGAAGGTGCAATGGCGCACATTTTTCGAGTCACCACCGATATTCTGAACGAAGCATTTCCGGATCGCTTAATTACTCGTTTTGGTGATTTGCACTGGCAGGCCAGATCACCTGATTTAACCGTTTCAGATTTTTTTATGAAGTTTTTTGAAGTCAGGGGTTTACGTTAACAAGCGTCACACTCTTGAAACCCTTAAGGAGAATATTAACCAGGAATGCGAGAACCTGTCGTCTAAAGTTCTGGCAAGATAGATGGAAACGGGTCCAAATGATCATCAACTCTGGTAGCGGTCACTTGGTTGATGAAATTTTCTCGGCTTAATGGAATAAATTCTAATGGATTAAATAAAGGGGAAAATTTCATAATGTTACAATTATTAATATCCATGCCCCAACAGAAGCAGCAGATGAACTAGTAACCGACCAATTCTATGACCAACTACAAGTAGAATGTGAAAACGCACAGAAGAGAGATGCAGTTATAGTTCTGGGTGATATGAACGCGAAGCTGGGAAAAGAGAAAATATATGCAAAATCCTTTGGTAAGCATAGTTTACATGATATTACCAGCAACAACGGTATGAGAGTGGCACAGTTGGCAATGGCAAACAAACTAAGAGTTGTTAGTACGTGTTTTCCTCATAAAAATATTTATAAAGGAACCTGGATGATACCTGGTACTAATAAATTTAATCAAATTGATCACATATTAATATCTAAGCGGTGGGCAACCTCCGTAACAGATGTTAGAACATATAGAGGCGCAAATTGCGATTCGGACCATTTCTTGGTTATATCGAAGATAAAACAAAGAATATCAATGGTAAGAAAAGAGAAAGGCGCCAAACAAAGAAAATGGAATACATATATGTTTAAAGATCCTAAAAAGAAGAATGAGTACCAGCAAAAAATAAAAGTAATATTAAATGAAAGAGGAGAACAAAACAACATTGAAGAAGAATGGAATATCATCAAAACGATTACAAATATGGCAAAGGAAACATTAGGTAAAACCTCAAGCCAAAGAAACGAGGAAGGGTTTGACCAAGATTGCCAACAAGTAATAAATAGCAAAAATATAGCTAGACAGAAATGTCTACAAAGTGATTCCCGATCGAATAGAAAGGCATATGAAGAACTCAGAAAAGATGCAAAGAAAATATGCAGAAGGAAGAAGAGAGAAATGTTGAATAGAAAAATACAACAAATTACAGATTATAATAACAGAAGAGAGGCTAGAAAATTTTACAAGGAAATCAACCAATGCACCCAAGGATACATAACAAGATGAACAGTTTGCAAGGACAAAAATGGGGCAATTATCAGCGAGAAAGAGGAAATAATGAAAAGGTGGAAGGAGCATTTTCAAGAGCTGTTAAACCCAGAAAAAGAACAAAACGAAGATGAAGAGATAATTCACCACACAGCAGAACAACTAGTTGAGCAAATAACATTGGAAGAAACGATAAACGTCATAAAACATCTAAAAAATAACAAAGCACCTGGCACAGATGGAATAACTGCAGAACTGATAAAGAATGGTGGACATGCGCTATGGAGGCGTATCCATAAACTAATCGACCGCATATGGACACTGGAAGTCATCCCAGAAGATTGGAAAGTGGGAATCATACTTCCTATTTACAAAGGGGGAGACAAACGACTCTGCAAAAATTATAGGGGCATAACAGTTTTAAATGTCATCTACAAGATATTATCAGGAATTATATATAGCCGCCTGGAATCATTTTCGGAGGAGATTATTGGTGAATACCAATGTGGCTTCAGACCAAAGAGGTCAACTATAGACCAAATACATATGTTAAGAGGTATACATGAAAAATGTGTTGAATATAACATACCTATTTACAACTTGTATATCGATTTTAAACATGCGTTTGATGGAGTAGATCGACAAAAGATGTTAAAGCAACTATCTATGTTAGGGATACCCAATAAGTTGGTTAAACTTATACGAATGACTCTGGAGGGTTCCAAAGCTATGGTGAGAATAGATGGAGATATGACGCAGGCCTTTGATATTGAAAATGGAGTTAGGCAAGGGGATGCCTTATCAACAACACTTTTTAATCTAACTTTAGAAGCTGTTGTTAGAAAACTGGATGTAAACGGCTGTATTAATACAAGAGCTATGCAAATATGCACATATGCGGATGATGTTGCCATAATAAGCCGCAACAAAAGGGTATTGAGCGAAAAAGTCATAGAACTGAAACGAGAAGCTGCTACGTTTGGTCTATATATAAATGAAAGCAAAACAAAATATATGGAGTGCACAAAATCGAATGAACATGAGAATCTGAAGGTAGACAACCATACCTACAAATACCTCCACTTTTCCCTACCTAGGCTCAATAATAAATGACAACAACAACATCAGTCAAGAAATACAAGCACGGATTCTTAGCGGTAATAAGTGATTTTATGCATACAAAGACTTAATGAAAAGTAAGTTACTGAATCGTGAGTCTAAGCTGAGAATCTACAAAACAGTAATTAGACCAGTGGTCACATATGGATGTGAAACGTGGACCCTCTCAACCACTGATGAAAATCAACTGAGAATATTTGAGCGCAAAATACTAAGGAAGATATTTGGACCAACCCAATGCAGCGATAGTTCGTGGAGAATTAAAATGAACCACGAGCTGGATGAACTAATGCAGAGCGCAGATATTGTCAGATTTGTAAAATCACAAAGACTAAACTGGCTTGGTCACCTAGAAAGAATGCCAGATAATCGAGCTGTAAAAGTAGTCCAGAGATGGAAGCCCCAAGGAAACAGAACAAGAGGAAGGCCCCGTAAAAGATGGATAGACGACGTAGAGAGGGATCTTAAAACCATGAACATCAGGCAGTGGCGAAGGAAAGTATCCGACAGGGCAGAATGGAAGAACATTTTTAAGCAGTCCAAGACTCACAAAGGGTTGTAGCGCCATTAGAAGAAGAAGAAGAAAAAGAAGAAGAAGAAGGATTAAATAAAGACATTTTCCACACGGAACCAAAGTTTTTCATAAAAAATACAGCAAAAGAATATCGTTGTGGCTTTTACCACAGTTTGTATATACACAATGTATATATATATATATATACACCCTTGAATAGATTACTAGTATATATCGTATCCTGTATCACCCTTATCTTGATGACAACCTTTCGTGAAACAAATCAAAATGATATTTTGTCGCAACACCGTCAATATTCTCTTGTAGCGCTCTCAAAACTGGCCTAGAATTGTACGACGAGGAAGAGAGGACGAGCGCCCGAATGGAATATTTTATGCCAAGTTTTATTTTGTACGCAAACAGGTGGGCCATAAAGTCACCCGACAAAAAAATAAGAAGCAATGAGCTGCAATATATCCTCCTACCGAGTCATGATTTTATATTTTTAAGGAATTTTTGCATGAAGGGAGATCATCAGGCTTCCCCGGCATTACGTCCTACAATTAATTATTTAGGAAAAAATGTAGTCAAGCTGAGCGGAGGAGTTTTCAAATTTATTTTGTAAAAATTTTATTTTTTAAGGTTTCCTCTCGTTTTGTATAAATTCAATGGAACAAAAGACTTTAGAAGAATATTATATTTCTGTATTTAATTTTCGAAATAATATTTTATATTATATTAAGAGAAAAAACATGAGAGTTCGTAGTGAATTCAAAAGTGCTTGAGGAGTTACGACTTTTTTTAAATTAATAAATATTAATAAGTTTCTTATGAACATTACAATCTGATTACTCGATAAGAACAATGAGCTAATTTTGTCTGACCAAAATTATAACTAAACACTTAATACCAAGGTTGGTTACTAGGTTTAAGTCACTAGTATCCCTTGTGCGATGTTTTTCCAAATAAGTATGATATAAACATGGTTTGGTTGAACTGTTTTTTCGAGATACTCAGCAACTTTATTAACCTTCTGCAGATTGCTGTTTGCTCAACTTCTGTTGCAATTTCTTAATATAGTCTTGCAACATTGATATTTTCAACCTTTTAGTAGCTCTTTACGTAGTAACAAACTGTAACAACTATAGAGGCATATCTCTACTAAGTACAAGATATAAAATTCTAACAGCCATCAGACAAAAACTCACTCAAATACCAGAGAAAAAAATTGAGGACTACCACCAAGGATACAAGGAAGGCTGATCCACTACAGATGCCAATCCACATAATTCCACGAGACATAGTAAAGGGAGCAGACATCATTAGATTTATTAAAACCAGAGATAGAAATGGCTGTAGAGAAGGAAAAACGACCTACCTATTAAGAAGGTTACCCGAAGGAAGCCAGAAACTATAAGACCAAAGGTAAGACCCAAAGAGAGACAGGAGGACTAGGTCATAAGAGATATCAAAGGTCGAGAGATATCAAACTATACACAGATCAAAATTAGTGGAAGAAAATTGGAACGAAAGCCAAGTCATACAACAAAGCCTCACAATGTGCAAGAAGAAGGAGTGATTCCATTCCATCCAAACATTCAAACATCCAAACATTCCTTTAGGAATGAAAGGCCTTTAGAATAGAATATTCAGTTTTGATATTACTGCTCTACTCAATCTCTACTAAAAAATTTACCACTAACAAAAGTTTTTATAGTTTATCTCTTTTGTTCTCAAACTGGAAAACAACGCTCATGCATAACTGCTATACAGCAGCTCCTTTTTCGTCCAACCGAGAGAATCATCTCAACCAGTCTTTCATCTATGCTGCACTCCAGCCAATTCGCAACACCCAAGGATGGACTTTGTACGTAAAAAATACACAACAACCACAATCTCTAAAGAGGATAAGAAAAATCTTAAACAGCATTGATCAAAAGCGGAATTATTCTGAATCTAAATTAATGATGAAGTGAGATCTTGCCGAAACGTCACCAGGAAAATGTTTTCTGAGAACCAAAATTATTCAAACTCGGAAAACCGCAGAGATCGTATATAGGTCTATATACTCAACACAAACGAGTTAAAACTAAGGAAGACTCAACTCTGGGTACAGAATTCAAGTCAAGTTTTATTAGTCTGCTTTCGGTATACTGAAGTCTGAAACCATCCATTGCATCTGAGAGGACAAGAATAAATCTGGATCAAACAAACAAAAAGCATAGAAAAGCTCAGCAAGGAACAAAAAACATTGCATAATGCAGAGAAAAAATATTTAGGTAAAGTCTATTCAACATAGACGTTGAAGACAAAGCATCTTTTAGCTCGCAGTGCAAAAAGACGACCAGTACAAATGACCCCTTTATGTATGATCTACAATCTACAATGCAGCGCTGTTTCTTTATTATGTTATTTATTAGATACAGCTCCTGGCTCATAATTTGATGGCCAATTTGATGTTAAGAGATATACAAGCTAACCGGATCAGATGGACAGGTCATGTGGTAAAATGAGAGGAAAACAGAGTTCTAAAGACAGTGTTTTTTGAGAGACCAGAGGGTAGAAGATCAGTAGGCCGTCCCAGTCAAAGATGGAAGTATGATATTGAAGCCGATTTATGTAGGATTGGTCTACAACAATGTGAAATGGAAGATTGTAGAAGATGGAGTAGAGATCATAGAAATAAAGCCAGTCAATAAGAAGGAGAATTTAATGTTGCCTTAATATAATTTTATTTATGGGAAAGAAACTTTTTCCAAAGAAAATATCCAATGCATTTCGAATATTTATGTGTGATTTTGTCAAATAAAAGGCTTTAAAAGTTGACGACGGCGAAGAAAACATGTGAAACAAATTCATTTTACTTTTTTATCTATTTTTTACCGCTTTCGTCTTTCTTTCTTCTTCATTACTCCCATAATCATTGCAATAGCGAGTTCATGTCTCATTTTTGTCTTTCTCTCGCCCAATTCTAGCCTGTGGTTTATGCAAGACGAAATTATAAGGAAATCATTGATATTTACCAATGCAATTATATTTAATTTAAGTAAATATCGTAATTAGAGCAGGCATTTAAATGGTTTCTCTGATTTTTAATTAATTTCCTTAAAAATATTTGTTCAAACACAGACCTAACCTAACATAACCTAACATATATCAAACCATTATTATCACGTCATTCAAAACGGTGACATAACTACTAGAGTGCTGTCGAAATGAGTTATTTTATGGCTTTTTAAATTACCAGTTTGTAGATATCTGATTACTATGACTTAATTTATAAATCACAGTGATGTGTCTCGCGTTTGGTCCTCATGGTATATTAAAGGGAGTTAATTAAGACTCATAATTAGACAGCAATTACGGCAACTGTTTGGACAGTAAATAGTGACCACCGCGAAGGTCTCCACCAGGGTCAATATTTGGGAAGGAAGTTTGCGGATATTGCTCCAAGTTCATTGTTTTCCAGGTCGGAGTGGTTATGACTTGCTTATGTTGTACTACATGATGGAATATGTTGCTTTACATGTAAACATTAATTATAATTTAAAGCAAACATTTAATCGTAAGGGTTTCGGTTCAGGCCAGAAATGTATATAACTGAGTACACCTTTACTTAAGAAAAATATCAATGTACAAAATAAATATTCCAAATTATATGTTTCAAAGCTTTCCTAGTGTATTTATTTAGACATGATATGTTTCACCAAAATGTGGCCACTTCAGATACAATAATAAAGTTTGTAAACACCGGATTTGTTATTCTTAACACGTTCAACCCCGATGTTATAATTTTTTTTCTTGTCCATTGGTCAGCATTTTATTTTTTGTAAATAAGACCGGAGTCGTGGATGCCTTTCCGCATTTCTGATTCATTTTCAAAAAAAATATTTTTGAGGCATCAAATTGATGCCTCGCTGTCCCAGAACTATAAATTTGTTTGTCTGGAGAGCGTGGCATTTACGTGATGCCTCAAACTTGTTCATTCTTGTATGAAGCGTCGGAAGTATTTGACGTTATATTCTGAGCCATTCTTTGTTCGGTGCTCTTTGCGTACGGTTATTGTATGAGTTTACTATAAAATATTAGATTACACGAATGGATTCTTATGAAAAAGAACAGAAAAGACTTGTAAGTTTATACAAAGAGCTTATGGCAGATGAAGACGTAGGAGTGGACGACCCTTATGCAAATTCTGAATCATCAGATGATTATATACCCAGTGACACAGAAAACTCGGATTCTTCCGAAGACATACCTAGGAAACTGAGAAAATTACATGGCATCAGTGAAGTACCGGACGAACGCAATCTTGCAGTGCCAGGGCCTAGCGGTATACAAAAAATAGCGTTACGGGCCGTTGAAAATGAGGGAAGTTTTACTAACCTTTTATGTTCATTCTGGAAAGTCATACATAATTTCTTTTTGGGATGACCTGATACAACAGACAATAGAAACTGTAATTTCTGTATTTGCTGTTGTCGCAGAAGTAATTCCGGTACAGCTACAAAGTAATTCCGGAGTTGTAATGTTAAAATGGTGTGACAAAAGGGATGTCTTAATGATTACTACAAAGCATGGGGATAAAATGTTGAAACGTCTACACCAAGATAAAGAAATTGAAAAGCCCAAAATTCTTGTTGATTACAATGATTCAAAATCCTTTATTGATCTCTCAGATCAGAAAAAAGCGTAGAAACATTGCTTGAGACGAGGGAATAAATGGTGCAGGAAATTAGCCACAGAATTATTGTTTGGTAGTGCCTTGGTGAATGCTCATATTGTATATACACAGGTTACACAAACTAAATTGACTATAACAGAGTTCAAAACAGAAGTTGCTATAGAACTACTGGGTGAAATGTCCGCTATTGAAACTAATATCAACGATAACACCGATGTCAGTCATGAGCTTGTAGAAGGAAGAAAAAACAGATGTGTGGTTTGTTACGTCAGAATGAAGAATGAATTGGGGCGCAAGGAAGCTAAAAACAAAGTGTTCTCGTTCTAAATTTTTGTGCAACCAATACAAAAAACATTATTGTATTTCTTGTTTTTTCTCAACACATAATGCTGTTTTAAAATAATAAGGTGTTATATTATTATAATTATTTTTGCACATTCTGAATAAAATCTTTTATTTTTTTCATAAAGTTTTATAATTTCCATATCTTTCGTAAAAAACGTCTCACATCCGATCGGGAAATACTATTTTGCTCCTTGGACCACCCTGTCCAACTTACAATGTAATTTATATAGCTGTGGAAGCACAGTTGATGCCACGGTGTCCCGAATACAAAACTGTAGTGTGGCATTGGAGTGATGCCTCACTGTCACAAGAGTACTATTTAGTGAGGCATCATATTGATGTCACCCGGGGCTGAACGTGTTAAATCGAGATTTGTTGTTCTTAATATGTTTACTTAGTCATTGTAGCGTTTTGCGAGTGATTTTTTTTATTTACAAAAACTCGCTTTAATAATAAGGTTATTAGCAGAGCTGTAACAGCAAATTATACGTTTATTAGTAAATAAAAGTTTTTTTTAAACAATAGTAGGTTATCGATAGTGTTATTTGAATTTAAAATGTCTTTAAGAGTATTGGGTAACTAGTATTTAATTCTATGACGATTGAACTTTTCGCACTTTTCCACTAGAACATGTTTTACCGTGAGAGGTCAACCGCACTCATCACAAATTAGGCATTCTTCTTTCTTGAACAAATGTTTATGATAAAATTGGGTATGTTTAAGTCGTAAACGGGAAATAATTATTCGCTTTTGCCTGAAAGCAGCTTGCGGTAATGAATACTTTCTTTAAACTGCCTAAACGGCGCCTTTACACTTGGAAATCGCCATCTGACAAGGTCGATAAAATCGTTAGAAATCAAATTAACTATATTTTAATAAACCACAGATACCGAAACGCAATACAATCGGTGAAAGCGTACCCAGGTGCAGACGTGGCGTCGGACCACAATCCTCTTGTAGCAAAATTCCAACTTCACTTAAAAAAGATACAAAAAAGCTACAAAAGTGATAAACTAAACATACAAAAATTAGAATCAGAAGACGTCAAAGAAAAACTAAAACAAGAAATTAATACAAACCTAGAATCCACACCGGAATCTATTGAGGGTGATGTAGAACAAGAGTGGCAATTATTTAAAAATGCAATTATCGAACCAAGTCGCAGAGAACTCACAACAACCAGATGCAAGAAAGAAGATTGGATGACAGAAGAAATCTTGGAAATGATGGAGGACAGAAGAAGGCAAAAGAATATCAACATAACTCAATATCAACAGCTGCATAATCAAATAAGAAGGAAAATAAGAGAAGCTAAAGGGACTTATTTCGCTGGAAAATGTCAAGAAATAGAAGACTTACAAAACACATATGATAATTTCAATCTCCATAAGAAAGTTAAAGAATTAGCTGGGATAGCAAGACAAAAAACCTCAAGCATACTATTGGACAAACAAGGAAACATTTTAGTGGAGACAGAACAAAAATTAGAAAGATGGAAAGAATATATAGAGGAATTATTCCATGACCAGAGACAGGAAAATATATATGAAGATAATCAGAGTAAAGACGAGGGACCCGAACTAACAAAGTCAGAAGTTATGCATGCAGTAAAGTCCATAAAAAACAATACAGCTGCTGGTCCAGATGAAATTACCAAGTGAATTGCTAAAACTGGTCAATGAAAAAAACATAGATCTTTCAGTCCAACTACTGAACACAATCTATTCCGCAGGAATCATTCCACGTTAAATGCTGACATCAACATTAATTTGTCTACCAAAGAAAGTAAATGCCAAAGAATGTAGTGATTATCGAACGATCAGTCTAATGTCACATACCTTAAAAACCCTGCTAAAAATCATCCATAATAGAATACACGCTAAGCTAAAGATGGATAGTAGTAATTCCCAGTTTGGATTTCGGAATGAAGTGGGTACAAGAGAGGCACTATTTTCTTTTAACGTGCTGACCCAAAGATGTTTGGATGTTAATCGAAATCTTTATGTATGCTTTATAGACTACAACAAATTCTACACTCTAACAATCAAATGTGAAAATTGGAAGAGAAGTGTCAGAAGAAATGGAGATAAGGAGAGGGGTCA
Source organism: Diabrotica undecimpunctata (assembly GCF_040954645.1). NCBI lineage: Eukaryota > Metazoa > Arthropoda > Insecta > Coleoptera > Chrysomelidae > Diabrotica > Diabrotica undecimpunctata. The sequence goes on from NC_092811.1 coordinate 2,948,892, forward strand.
GGCAAGGTAGCATACTGTCGCCATTATTGTTTAATGCTTATTCTGAAAAAATCATACAAGAAGCTTTAGTAAACGACACAGTCGGCATAAAAGTGAACGGAATTTTAATTAATAAAATTAGGTATGCCGACGATACAGTTATAATAGCCGACAACTTGGAAGACTTAGAAAGAATAATGAACAAAATATTAAGATATAGTGGAGAATACGGACTCTCTCTTAACGTCAAAAAAAAAACCAAATTCATGAAAATTAGCAAGAACAACAATACAAACGAAATATTAACGGTAGGCGGCCAGCAGATTGAGAAAGTAAAAAGATATACTTACTTGGGAACGATAATCACAAAAAATACCGATTATACTGCAGAAATAAGAGTCAGAATTGAAAAAGTACGTGCCAACTTCGTGAAAATGAAAAAGATTTTATGCAGCAAAGATCTGACATTGGCCCTTAGAATAAGCCTAATTAAATTCACAGTGTACTCTACTATGGAGCTGATTTATGGACACCGGAATACAATAAATCGACTTAACACGTTTGAAATGTGGACATTTAGAAGATTGTTAAGGGTTCCATGGGTAGATAGAGTCACGAATACAGAAGTGTTAAGGAGAATAGGCAGAGAGAGGGAAATGGAAAATACAATAAAAGGACATGTGATAAGAGGCGAAAGATACGACATCTTGAGACTCATAATTCAAGGAAAAGTATAGGGTAGGAAGAAGACGCGTTTCCTGGTTGAAGAACCTGAGGGAGTGGTTTGGTTGCAGCTCAATGCAATTGTTCGGATCAGCTGCCTCGAAGGTCAGAATAGCCATGATGATTGCCAACCTTCGTCGAGGAGATGGCACTTAAAGAAGAAGAAGAAAACATGAATTGCGTGACTTGGAAATAACGTTTCAACAAGATCGTACTCCTGCACACTATTATGAAGAAGTAAGACGATTCTTAAATGTGGTAGATGGATTTGACGACGAGGTTCGATAGAATGGCCAGTTTGGTCACCAGATCTCACCCCAGTAGATTTTTTCTGTGATGGTACTTAGAATCTAAAATTTATGCTACAGCACCCGACAATATTGACATTTTGAAACAACGAATTGTTGAAGAATGTAGGGCAATTTCCCCTAACACATTAGAACAAGTAAACTAATAAAGTAAAGTAATAAACCAAAAGAAATCACAAGATAAATAACAACAGTCAGAAATGGGCAACGATGCAAAACAAAGTATAATAATAACGAAAGGATTGGCAAATAAAATAATAACATCGATAAGGAACGACTATCTGCTACAGCTCAGAAGACAAAAGAAAAAGGAAATTAGTTTGAAATACCACAAACATAAAAACCAAAAACAGTGGTACAAAATACTTAAAGATCAGTTTTTTTTTTAGAAAGATCTACCGGTAAGGAAATATATAACTATAAAAGACCTAAATTTGACGTAATAGTTCAAGAGAAAACAAAATTTAAAGAAAATAATACTGTAAAAATTATAATTAAATCATTTTTAGAAGTGATGGATGTTGGAAACAGTTTTCTTTTTTTTTTGATTAATTTTATTTCAATAAATCGTAATTTTACTTTAATCACAACATATGTTATGAATGCCAGAGTAGGAACAGAATATTGCAAGCAACATTAAGAAAAGACAAGATAAAGTTCAATGATAGATGGGAAGATAATGCAAAAGTAGAATAAATTAGTCAAACTTTGGTATCTGAGAGAAAAAACAAAAGACAAAAGCTATATGAAGAATGGTAAAAAAGCTTATATCATAGTACGAGAGCTCCGATATTTCTAATTCACACGATACTTTCGTTTTTTTTTCTTCACTCACTTCACCCCACTTTTTAAATAAACAGTTTTTTACTCTGTGCAAAGAGTAACTTCCTTATTATTGTACAATTATCAAAAAACAGAAACAGGCTTGGACCGATTCTCCTTAGGATCCAACTATTAAACATTTTTAACTACAACTACATTTGAAATCTAGTGCTTCCACTTTTCCCCATACAAATGTTTCGCCTAAGGGCTGTTATATAATTCCGTTGTCGTTCAAACGGTTCAAATACGCACTCTATTATATGTGGAGAACATGGATTCTCCATCATAGGGCACCAGTTTCCAGTAAAAAGAAGAAACCGAGCGCGGCGGATTTTCAACCCAACTTTCACATAACGTGATATATTTCAACTTATTGTGTAGCCGCCACCAAACAGAGAAGGATCTGTTAATACGTGTACTAAAGTTGCTATTATATGTCATTAAGTATACAACAAATTTGAAACGGTCTTAAATTGTCAGCTCAAACGACATTGATTCTCGTCTTTTCTTGTCAATTACGAATATTTTTTCTTAAATTATACAGAAAACACACAGATTTATTGTTCTAAGACACAGAATAGGAATAGAAAAGGAATACTAGAAGAATATATATTATTTTTAAAATTTAAAAGGGAAATGTGCTATAATTAAAAATAACTACCTAGTATATCTTACTTTACTAAAATTTATTAAAAAAATTTAAAAATTATCAAAAATAGATTTATATAACGTTTTCATCAGTCCTACCGAATCATCATCAGTGAAAATCTTATAAATAAGTATTACCACTTAAAACAATAGTGTAACGATATTTTTTTTGCCTACTTCAGGGTAAGATTATGGGGTAGAAAATTGGGGACAGAAACTATGGGGGCGAAGATAGGGCACGCAAAATAAATCGAAACGTATGCGAACGGCACTCAGGGGGTTGTTGGAGAGCTGTGGTCGTGGATAAGTAAATGACAAGTGTGTCGGATTGGGGTAACTACCAGAATATGAAACAAAGTGATACTTACATAAATCTCCTGGAAAAAAAACGAAACAAGATATGGCAGACAAGGTTACCTCTAGCTATTTTTATTCGGACGCCGCTTAGAAGAAAACTTCCTGCTGGAAAAAGAGAAAATTTCTTCTTCCCTAAAATCAAGAATACATACAAGGGTTAGGAGACTTTTCTAAATAAAAACAAAAAACTTGATCAGAGAAACAAATCAAACGTTTATTTTTGTCTCATACAAACAGTTATCAAAAATACAGATTGCACAAGAAGCATAGGAAAGCATAAGAAATTATTACTTTTAGCAAAAAAATGTCTGTCTAATTTGGAAAAAATTAATATATTGAATGTTACCTTATTTTCACTTATTTCACTAAAAAAGAAACTTGCTACATCTCTGGGATTGAAACTAACCGGACAAATTCTCCACAGGAACAAAGAAAACCATTTCCATACTTCAGGAACGACGATCTAAGATGTAAATGGGGTTGGATCAAGCAGGCAAACGACAACAAAGCAGGTGGGACATCCTATATAACCATTTTCCAGAATTTCTTCAGTTCCGGTGTACTGCACAAATCTTATGGTTGATACTCTGTTCTAAACTGCCATTATGCAAAGAGTATTATCACCTTAACCGGTCTTAAGACATTACACAAAAAAATTGAATCGACTCCTGATTCAAAATCGCCCAAACATCTTTTTAGTCTGAAATCTCTTGCTTGACTTCTTATCTGCGTTCATTTTACAAATTCAACCAAAATAAATTTCCCTTCACGTCTCCAACCAGTTTGTGGCCTACGAATCTAAACAAACAAAATACCCTCGACACTCGTTTGCAACAACCTTGAAATATTCCCAGCTTTATTACGTTTTAGAAAAATTGAATACCTGTCTTGGGGGCTTGAATGTAAACTTGTTTGTTTTTAGTAGACTACACCACACTAGAGCAGTGTAGGTCACCCTGACTGGAGAACTCCATGTTGAGGTTGTAGCTTTAACTATTGTAGGCAATACTATGATAGATTAAGGGTAGGTTCAAAAGATCATATTGCTTCAATCTCTTCACTTCTTTGTTGATTAGAAGGTTGTCAGTAAGGTCAGGTTGTTAGGATGCACGTGCAGCCTATTTTGTTGTTGTTCAGAAATTCTGAAACAGAGGCATTCTGAGGCATCCCCCCACTAAGGGATGCGATGAGAATTTCCTCAACTCAGGTTGTCACCGCGTCGATCAGAGATTTTTTCTCTCTCAGATTAGATATGGTTCTCTCTAACTCTTTGTAAAACTTAAAAACGTACAAAGGTTGAGGTTATGGCGATATAACATGACGCAAAATTTAAATGTACATCAACTGAGAGAAATTCCTTCATTTAAGTGAGAAGCCCAACTCTTAAGGCAACAACTCAACGTATGTTGTAATGTTCCATTTTTATTAGATTCAAGTATATCAGCTAATTTCTACCACTTGTTGTAAAATAGAAGAATTAATTGAAGTCCTGTCCTGACCGAGAGTGATAAATGTGAGTTACAGTTAAAATGCTTCCAGGCATGTCCATCGAGCTCGAACAGCAATGCTTTAATTTCACTAAATTAACAAAAACTGCTGTTGAAATGAACGGACAATCATTAGAAACTTTGCACACAGTAAATTGTATTTGTTGCTAATACTGTTATAATAATATTTATATTATATATTCACTAGCGCAGGATTATTTCTGGTATTTATAAAACGGAAACAGTTTCCATTAAAATCCGTAGTTAATTTATGCATGAAATTTAATTAAATTACTTCAACTAAATCCTATCGACTGCGCCAGTTTTTTTATATAGGTTCCATCGAATTGCCAGGTATTAATAAATTGCGGAATAAACATATTTAACTGGTAAATGTGCCCATGAATTGTATTCAATATTTCCGAATACATTATTTAACCATTCCTTGTGACTATAAATAAAACTAACCTGGGCCAAATTCAATTTAATTTTGTTTGTGGAAAATATTTATGTAATTTTATAAAACATAAAAATTATAATAATCCAAAATATTGCGAATACAACAAATTAGACTTATTTGTAGCACCATGAATTCTCCTTGTACTGAACTGTCAAAATGTTTTATTAAATATTATATAAGTTGTAGATTTAAATTGCAAAGGGAAATGGTTGTATAATTTTTTTGCCGAATATAATATAGATTTCTTTACCAACTCAGTGGACCGGATCGGTAAATACACATCAAATGTTGAATTTCTGGTGGAATAGTCATCATTAGGTCTTGCTGGAAAAACGTGTAGGTGTTTACGAATTAAGCAAACAGTTTCTAGAATATATAAATAGGGGAGAGTTAAAATCCCGTGGTTTTTGAAGTAGCTTTTGCAATGTGTTACTCTACAGAGGCCAAAAAGATACCGTGTTGCTCTTTTTTGTAATTAAAAAATAACATCAGATTGGGCAGCTGTACTAGAACCCCAAAAAGGAAGTCCAGAAAGAAATTTTGGAAGATGCTAAATTGATTTCCTTCGAAACAGATCTTGTTGCATAGTAGGCTGAGGCTAATTTCTTACTTAACAAATCGATATGAAGGGACAATTTAAGGTTGCTGTCTATAAAAATACCAAGAAATTTTACAGAATCAACGATACTGATCTGGCTGTTACTAAAAAGCAAGGGTTGAAGAGCTCCTTTATAGGATAATGCTACTATCTTATCCCCGTTAAAAGAGAGTAAATTAGAGTCGGACCAGGTTTTTATTTTAAGTAAAGCAGTAGTTTTAATTTTCACTCAGAATTCTTAAAACTTATGGACTATGATGGCATAAAATGGTTGACAAATATATTTAACAATGTATATGATACAGGCATAATTCCCCAAAAATGGTTAGTGTCAACTTTTATAAATCTTCCAAAAAAACCCAATGCGAGAAAGTGCGAAGACTATAGAATTATAAGCCTTATGAGCCATTTACTTAAAACATTTCTAAAGGTCATTCACAAAAGAATATATACAAAATGTGAGGAACAACTAACAAGAACACAATTCGGATTTCGCGATGCTCTGGGAACACGGGAGGACCTTTTTGCTGTACAGGTGCTATTTCAGAGATGCAGGGATGTGAATTGTGACATATACGTATGCTTTATAGATTACCAGAAGGCATTTGACAGAGTAAAACATGACAAATTAATGACTCTAATGCAACAAATTGGAATTGACAACAAAGATTAGTCAGTCTGAATTATCAGAAACATTTACTACAATCAAACGGCCAAAATCAAAATAGAAGACCAGTTAACTGATAAAATTGCAATAGAACGTGGAGTACGACAGGGCTGTATTTTGTCTCCATTGTTGTTCAATATTTATTCTGAATGGGTATTTAAGGAAGCTTTAGACGGTTGTGCGAAAGGAATACTAATAAACGGTGAATGGTTGAATAAAATTAGATATGCAGATGGCACTATAGTTTTTGCCGATAATCTGAACGACTTACAGATATTAACAAATCGCATAACAGAAGTCAGCAACAGATACGGACTAGCTCTTAACATAAAGAAAACCAAATTTATGACAATTAGTAAAAAACCAATACTAAACGCTCAACTTACAATCAATCAACAGAATATCGAAAGAGTCAAGCAATGGGACCACTCAACAGAAATTAAACAACGAATAATAAAAGCAAAAGCAGCATTCGTTAGAATGAGAACCATTTTGAACAGTCGAGACATATCATTAAAAACAAAATGCCGTCTATTGAACTGCGACATATTCACAGTTCTGCTCTACGGAATGGAAGCGTCGACACTGACTGTTGCATCTATGAATCGGCTCGAAGCTTTCGAAATGTGGTGTTATAGGCGCATCTTACGTATATCCTGGGTTGACAGAGTTACTAATGTGGAGGTCCTACGTAGAATGGGGAAAGAATGTGACATTCTCATGACCGTCAAAACTAAAAAGTTGGAATATCTAGGACATGTAATGAGAAATTAAGAACGTTACGGCCTTCTCCAGCTGATTCTCCAAGGGAAGGTAAATGGTAAGAGAGGACCGGAAAGAAGACGCATTTCCTGGCTTCAAAATTTACGAAAGTGGTATAACATGACTACCACTGAACTGTTCCGCGCTGCAATAAACAAAGTAAAGATAGCCGTGATGATCGCCAACATCCGGAACGGATAGGCACTTTAAGAAGAAGAAGTAGTTTTAATTGCATGAAGAGTTACATCTATCGAAGATCGATTTTTAAGTTAGTGATGTTATTTATAAAGATAAGGAAAAGTAGAGGACCCAGTACTGAACCTTGTGGTACTCCACACACAATGCTTTTGTGACTAGTCAGAAATTATAGTCCACGTACGCAAAGGGAAAGTGCCACCCAGAAGTCAAGCACAAATTTTGGAATTTACGAAAGTTCTGATCGGAAAAAATCCTACATAAACGTTGGCTTTTCGAGGATTGTTTGTGATTGTTACTTGGTAATACAAAAGCATTTTTGTAATGGAAGAATTTTTTGTATTGTCAAGAAAAGAAACAAAATAATTTGTTTAGTTTGTAATTTAAGAATGATTTCCGAAGTGGAAATGGAAACGCCAAAATAAAAGTATGTTCAGCTGCAATTTCGGTTCGTTAAAGATAGTAAAAACTAATTGTAGCAGTCAAAGAGCAGAGTTTTCTATTGTTTTTATCCATTTAGTGGAAATTGTTTGTATTAATGCAACAATTGTCTTCAAATCTGATCCCGGCTATTTCAAAATTTGCATGCATACTATAACAACAAATATTCGAGCAATCTGCAAGTTCCATTTCATTTCAAATACTGGACATTCTTCGGTTATTCCAAGTATTATGTATTTTCAATAGACCCGATATACCATTTGTCAGCCGAAACATTCTGCGTTTGTTACGTTGTGCTCCAAAATTGAAAACCAATACAGGATTTATCGTTTTAGCTGTTGACATTGTGTATTGAGCTCCAGTCGGTTCAAGTATTTGTGGAACAACTGAATTAAGTGCAAATAATAGGCTACGCATTTCGGTGTTTGTTGTGTATTTTCTTATTGAATCAAATCTAGTTATTATATATTTACCGGTAAAATGATATTGAGTTACTTATTAAACTTACTCTCTAAAAAATATAATAGAACTATACTCGATTTAGAAATGTATGATATCCCAGTTTTGTACGAAATTTGTATAATTAATATGACCACTCTGATAAACTTCGAATACAACACAACATAATGCAGCACAACAACAAAAATGGAAGTATAGTAGAAGCCACAGATAGAATACAGTGTTGTTCTTACACCGCGCAGCGATGCCGCTCATGTCGGCATAGTGGTAGGTGTGTGGTAGTTTGGCGATAGACTGAGAAATCAAGACCGTACGCGCTTCATTTCAAAAATCTTTTTTCATTAATTTAACTGAGTTAAATAAGAGAATAAACAAAAAAATACAAATTTATTCTATAAAAAATGCCTGTATACATAAAATATCTAATACCTCCTAAATACTTCTATACATATTTACCCTATACGACACGATAAATATATATATATATATATATATATATATATATATATATATATATATATATATATATATATATATATATATATATATACATAAAATACACAAAAAGATCATAACTGAAATGTACTGTACGTACAGTACTGAAAAAACAAATGAGCACTAAATCTAAGATATTTCTCTTTAATTAATACTAATCGCAATCGTTATCTAATTCGTCTTCATCCCCTGAATCATCTCCTATATTAATTATTACCGGTTTAATATCTTCCTGCAAATTAACAGGGAAGCAGGTAAGCTTCTTTTATTAACCGCTATACCGTTTTTTCTTTAAAATCGACGTTGTTTGAAGCCACATTATCATTTTTCACTTGACTTCACACCATCTCAAACGGGTTCAGCTCGCTATGGTAAGGCGGTAGTCTCAAAATTTTAACGCCATATTTTTCCGCAATTATTTGTTTTGTACTTGTCGCATTCCTCTTGAAATATCGCAGTATACAGTAATTCACTTTTTAGATAATCTTCCTCGAAGAAAATGTTCTTTTCGATTAGCCAATCGAGAACTTCAGTTTTCTTTATTAATATTAAATCACAATACATTAGCACTTACAGCCAAGCAGTCTCATGGGTTGATTTAAAATCTTCTTCCATTCCTGTTTGCTCTTCGCTTTTTCTCTCCAATTGCTCACATTGAGATACTGATTAAAATTCTGACTATTCTATTGAGTACATACATATAACAATTTCCTTACATTAGTCTTTTGTATATTTCCTTCCAGATATGTTCTGTTCCAAAACGATTAACGCCTTAAATATGTTAAAGGTCTTTACAGCTATGTCCAAATAGTTGCATATAAGCTATTAGGCCTGTTTAAGGTATCACTAATAATAAGGTTTCAGCAGTGCAGTTGGCCATATATATGAAAGGTCATTGTTAAGATTATTTCTTTTTCTATCTTTCTTGGTCATCCGTGCATATTATTGAAAAATAAAGAAGTACTGTGCCTTACCAAATCATTTGGTTATTCGTTAAAAGATAATTAAGTAATTACGAATAATTCACGAGTTGTGGTTGTTTGTTTGTTTGCGGGTGTTTGGAAGCAACGAAAATGAGTTACCAGTTTATTTTCATTGCCGGTGTGCTTGCCTTGCAACCACTTAATAATCTATTGTTTTGGTAGATATCAGTTCGTTAAAGATTGTTAGTATTTAAGATCCAAGGTAACAAATTTTCTTTCATTATATGGGTAAGCCTACCTTTTGGTCAGCAACGAACCAGCTAAAAAATCTTATGCAGTTAAGAAAATAACGAAAAACCAAAACAGAACCAGATGGTGGACAAACCGAGTAAAATTGGTTATTACTGATAAAAAGAAGCATGGAAAAAAACGTGCTAAAATAGGATCCAATAGGCAAATGAACTATATAATAATAAAAACAACTAAGTTTGGTTTACTTTTTTGTATTCAAGTGTGATCATTTCAAGTGTTTGGCCTACAATCGGACAGAGTTTATTGCCTTGGTATCGGCCTTCCACAGGTAGTCCATCGTGCATGAAAACAGGCATTATTTGGACTGGAGCAGGTGGTCCATGTCCTGTCATTGTCCTTTCTTCTTAAGGTGCCTTCTCCATTACTGAAGAATGGCTTCAGCAAATTGCTCTCTATCTTGAGCTGTTCTTAGTCGAATGTGTGTCCATGCCTGTCCAGTCTCTTACATTCTTCAACCAGGAGCATTTTCTTCGTCCTTGACCTCTTCTTCCTTCCGCTTTCCCTTCCATAAGTCGTAGGAACTGGTATTTTTCTCCTCTGTATCTCTCTGTCCAAGAGATCTTCAGCGTCCTTCGAAAAACCCACATCTCAAAGGCTTCTATACGTCTCATACTTGTAATTCAGAGAGTCCATGTTTCCACTCCGTATAGCAATATGGAATAAATAAACGTTTTTACAAATTGGTATCGGATATCCAACGATAACGTAGAGTTTATTAGGAATTTTTTCATTCGTTGAAATGCGGACCTAGCATATTCTATACGAGCACGTATTTCGACCTCGTGGTCAAGATCGTTTTTTATCCAGCAACCAAGATACTGGAATTTTTGTACTGTCCCCATTTGGTGCACGTATAAAAGCCATTACTTTTGTTCATTGGTCATTGGTCAAACGTACATAAGGTGTCATTCTCTCATTTCTCACAGTGGCCACGCTCGATATCATTTGACTTAGTATTGCCAATGTCCTCCGGTCGCAGTCTACTATTCATACTAATCAAACTAGTCGGTGTGTTTGGTTTCGAGGAATACCAGACTGGAGGTTCCATGGGAACGCCACCGAGAAAACCTTTCCTTGATTTCAGCAGCAGGTTGTCGTGTGAGTGCTCTTCCGCACCGAACATCACATGTCTCATCAAACGACTGCCTAAGGCGTTCCTTTTAGGCACCCTGTCGCTATTCAGCATGTTCTGTTTAGGACCACGACCACTTTTTTAACATGTGCCGATTTACCCCAGACAGGGCATACATACCCGCTCGTGGAGAAGCTAAGAGCCTTGGCTGTCATAGTGGATTAAGAGTAGTGGAGTTTGCGAAGAACTTTTGTTACGGGATGCTATCTTCAGAGCGATCTTTTGGCAGTGTGCTTTATATGTAAGTATTCTGTCCATATTTACTTCGAGGTATATGGGAAGCTCTGCGTGTCTAAGTTGGTTGATCTTCAGCTTTCTTTTTCCTCTCTCGATCTTAGGTGGAAAGAGCAGACTTGAGTTTTGGTGTGTATCTAGGCTTCAAGACTAAGCGTGAATAAGAAAGAAAGTGCTGAAGATGAACGATCCGCGTTAAATAAAAACAAAATTATCAAAAATACACCAGCAGATGGAAATAAAAATCCTTAAAAGAATTTGCGAACAGCTTAAATGAAGGTTATAAAAATGACAGTAGATCCTTTTGGAATGGGATCAAAGCATCAAGAGAGTATAAGGAAACAGAAATATAAAGCATAAAATATGGAAACAATAAGATCCAACATAAAGCACATAAAATGGTAAAAGTCTGGAGAGAGTATTACACCTGTAAATTTAAATTCAAATGAGACGCCAGCCAGAACTCAAATGATGCATCAAGTTTAAGGAAAGAAGAACAGTATATGGAAAATAAAAAAAAAGAGTTCATCAAAGCAACAAAAATATGGTGGAGGGTAGTAAGCTGGAGGGAGAATGGAATAGAACCAGAAACGATGAAATGTATAGGCGAGGAAACCATAGACTAATAGACTGGTTTTGGATCAAATGGAATGAAGTATTGAAGAAAAATAAAATAAAAAAAAATAGGAAAAGAATTCTATTCTACCAATTTATAAGAAAGATATCAATAGATCTGTTCGTGTTTAAATCCTCAATTAGTATTAGAAAGAAAACAGACATACATGACATATACTTACTTGCCCATTATTCAGTAGACCCATTTGTACCTTTCGGTGTTGGGCCGTTTATAATACAATTCATTAAATTACAATATTTTACAATCTTCTGAGGTGTCCTAGCTCTTAATGAACTTTCTCCATTCCTTCCTATTGGATGCCATCTGTGTTGCTTCCTGCCAAGTCTTACCCTTACTCTGCAGTATCTGCGAGATGTCACTGTTCCATTCTTTAATGGGTTTTCCTCTTCTGTTCTTCCCTATTGGTTTGGCGTCCCACACTCTTTTTACTTGTCTATTATTGTCCATCCGGGTTAGTTAGATGTCCGAAGCATGCCAATTTTTTCTCCTTGCTTGAGTCGAGTATCGGTTTGATTTTGAGTTGTTCTCTTATTTCTTTATTTCTGATTCTATCAATTCTTTTTACACCGATCCTTCTTCTGAGGTATTTCATCTCTGCTGCCTGAATTCTGCTCTGATGTCTTTTGTTTAATATCCAATTTTCTGCTCCATATGTCACTGTAGGTCTATATATTGTTTTGTATATTGTCATCTTGGTCTTTGTTGATATTTCTTTGTTATTAAGGAATCCTCTATTTAGTGCTTGGAATAGTTTTCCTGTGTTTTCCATTCTGTTGTTAAAATCATCCTCGATGTCTCCTTTGTTGTTGATTACTGTTCCTAAGTATTTGTATGAATTTGTCTGTATTATTTTTTGTTGTTCTATCATTACTTCTATTTGATCTTCCGTCCCTTGTTCCTTGATATTTTCATTATCTGAGTCTTCTCTTTGTTTACATGTAAGTTGTATTTGCTTGCTTTTAGGTTCCATTTCTCTAAGTTGTATTTCAGTTTTTCTGCTGTTTCCGCAATTAATACTATGTCGTGTGCAAATATACACATCTCGGCGTTTATCATATATACATGACATATATTTTTTAAAAATAATGTAAAATGCCCATAATATTTTCAGTAATGCCGCCAGAAATTTTTCATTTTTTAAATGAGTTGTTTGATGTTCATTTATAACTTTCTTTTTAGCTTTTTACTGGATCCTTAGAATAAGAAATTCACTCACAAACCAAACAATTATGACACAAAAAGAAAAAATTAAAGAGTTTACATAAAAATATACTTAGGTGAAACCATAACTATAAGCTAAGTTTATATGAAGCTGTAAATAAGTTTAGAACTTAAGAAAAACTGAGATGTTTAATAAAAAGGAATGTCAGGGTTTTCTTTTTAATAATATAGTTTTAATACAATGAAAAATATGATATTTAATCACATCATTCAGTTTTATTAGACTAATATTGGAGAACAAACAGGCTTAAGTCTACATACAAGAAGGAAGAAGAAGAAGAAGAATTTGTCATCCCATGTTATCATCATCAGTGTTATTATTACATATCAATTCATTTAGTGCTGAGTACGGGTCCAGCTGACTTTGGAGCATATTTTAAGATACAAAAATTTGAGGATATTCATTGAAATTGCATTACTAGACAAAATGAAAATAGTACATAAAAAAGTTTCTAATAACCAGTCTTTATCAGAAAAAAAAGCTGTGAGAACAAAAACGTACAAAAATTGCATTTAAATTGAATAGCTTACAAAAAACATATCTACAAGAAAATCGTTATTAATACACCAGTTGTTGATAAACTTGTGAATAATTGGGATTAACATACAATAAAAGAGTGAATTATGTTTGGAATTTGGAACAAAAAACAAAATCTGGCATAGACCATAGAAAATACTATTGATCTGCTATTGACAGACCTTCTCAGATATATGGAACTGGATCAGCAAGAGTTGAATTACTCAGTACTAGATTTCAGAATATCTTCCCAAAAAGCTTCAAAGGTCTTAGCATGAAGACAGCGTGAGAGAAACTTGCATTAAGACTGTGTTAGAGATTGTGGATTTTTGTACTGCCATAGTGTACGTGGTTTAATGGAAGAGTTTGGAATTTTAGCCTATAATAAAATAGAATGGCGACTCTTTATCGATAGTTTGTTCTTCTCCATAATAGAAATTATTTGGTTCAGACATGATAGGTAATTCAATTCGTTTGAGTGAAAAATATGAAGACAGAAAGAGAGTTATTGATTCATTGCAATATCACATGCACCAATGGATCATTTGTGCTAACCTTAACATGATTTGCTTCTTTCTAGACAATATAGTGGATATCTAAAGAATCCCTGCTTTTGATGTGATCTGAAATCTGGTGATCCAAACATTGTACATCAACCACTTATTAGAACATTATATTTTCACTTCTACATATGACATTGGGTCTCATCAAACAATTCGTTCAAAATTTCCCAATTGAAGAAAAGTATCAAGTATCTCATTTCGACATTTCCTAGGAAAATTCAGGAAATTATACGGAGATTTAGATTTAATCCTTCGTTCTTCATGGCTTTTCTAACTTGCTGGCAAATATCTGATGATCTTATACTATTTTATTGACTGGATACTATCACTAACACTGCTGAACAAAGATACAGTTGATTTTCTAAGATAAAAATGTTTTCAAACAGGCATACCAAAAACAATGACCCTTACAGCGAAAACGCGGTAATGAAGGTATGCCGTACCGGTTCAACCTGATTCCTAAAGACCTTATTCCGGAACAAAATCAAAAATTTGTCTCCACAATCACAGAACATTAGATCTCAAGCCACATCGGCTTTTTTCAATATAAATATTATTCCATTCTTGAAAGGTTTTTTCAACTCAATATTATTTAAAAGTTACTGCTTTCTCAATTAAATAGAGTCAAAAAAATTAAGGTTTTCTAAATCGTTATAGATTCAAAAGCTCCTTAAAGATAAATATTTCACCGAAACAATGCCAGAAATTAAAAAATGCTTGTTTGACTTTCAACAACATTGTTAAAGACTTTCTTGGAAATATACGTCAACACAGAATTATGCTGAAATTGTCTTCTTCTTCTTTGAGTGCCTCTCCTATCGGATATTGGATATCATTAGGGCGATTCTAATTTTATTTACTGCTGTTTTGAATAATTCGTTAGTGATACAGCCAAACCACTCTTTTAAATTTCTCATCCAGGACATTCTTCTGCGGCCTGAAATTGTCTAGCAACTCTTAAACAGCTTCAAGTTACTAGGTGGAAACATCAGCATCAAACTGCATTTTTTGCCTTCACCTTTGAAGGTCTTGGAGGCACAGTATCAAAATGGGATGTAAATATGATGGCTGACTATTGTAGGAGCATCAAGGGAGAATGTCTTCAGATTCAGCACTACAGAAAAAGCTATAAGCGAACATTTTCGTATTAATTGACGTTAGCAACTTAAAAAATTATTTATATAAACAAAATTTAACTTGCAGTAAATGTTTTTGTAAACAGTATGTTTGTTAAATTATTACAGATTACAGATTATAATAACAGAAGAGAGGCTAGAAAATTTTACAAGGAAATCAAGCAATGCACCCAAGGATACATAACAAGATTAACAGTTTGCAAGGACAAAAATGGGGCAATTATCAGCGAGAAAAAGGAAATAATGAACAGGTGGAAGGAGCATTTTCAAGAGCTGTTAAACCCAGAAAAAGAACAAAACGAAGATGAAGAGATAATTTACCACACAGCAGAACAACTAGTTGAGCAACCAACATTGGAAGAAACGATAAACGTCATAAAACATCTAAAAAATAACAAAGCACCTGGCACAGATGGAATAACTGCAGAACTGATAAAGAATGGTGGACATGCGCTATGGAGGCGTATCCATAAACTAATCGACCGCATATGGACACTAGAAGTCATCCCAGAAGATTGGAAAGTGGGAATCATACTTCCTATGTACAAAGGGGGAGACAAACGACTCTTCAAAAATTATAGGGGCATAACAGTTTTAAATGTCATCTACAAGATATTATCAGGAATTATATATAGCCGCCTGGAATCGTTTTCGGAGGAGATTATTGGTGAATACCAATGTGGCTTCAGACCAAAGAGGTCAACTATAGACCAAATACATATGTTAAGAGGTATACATGAAAAATGTGTTGAATATAACATACCTATTTACAACTTGTATATCGATTTCAAACAGGCGTTTGATGGAGTAGATCGACAAAAGATGTTAAAGCAACTATCTATGTTAGGGATACCCAATAAGTTGGTTAAACTTATACGAATGACTCTGGAGGGTTCCAAAGCTATGGTGAGAATAGATGGAGATATGACGCAGGCCTTTGATATTGAAAATGGAGTTAGACAAGGGGATGCCTTATCAAAAACACTTTTTAATCTAACTTTAGAAGCTATTGTTAGAAAACTGGATATAACCGGCTGTATTAATACAAGATCTATGCAAATATGCGCATATGCGGATGATGTTGCCATAATAAGCCGCAACAAAAGGGTATTAAGCGAAAAAGTTATAGAACTGAAACGAGAAGCTGCTACGTTTGGTCTATATATAAATGAAAGCAAAACAAAATATATGGAGTGCACAAAATCGAATGAACATGAGAATCTGAAGGTAGACAACCATACCTACAAATATGCCTCCACTTTTCCCTACCTAGGCTCAATAATAAATGACAACAACAACATCAGTCAAGAAATACAAGCACGGATTCTTAGCGGTAATAAGTGCTTTTATGCATACAAAGACTTAATGAAAAGTAAGTTACTGAATCGTGAGTCTAAGCTGAGAATCTACAAAACAGTAATTAGACCAGTGGTCACATATGGATGTGAAACGTGGACCCTCTCAACCACTGATGAAAATCAACTGAGAATATTTGAGCGCAAAATACTAAGGAAGATATTTGGACCAACCCAATGCAGCGATAGTTTGTGGAGAATTAAAATGAACCACGAGCTGGATAAACTAACGCAGAGCGCAGATATTGTCAGATTTGTAAAGTCACAAAGACTAAACTGGCTTGGTCACCTAGAAAGAATGCCAGATAATCAAGCTGTAAAAGTAGTCCAGAGATGGAAGCTCCAAGGAAACAGAACAAGAGGAAGGCCCCGTAAAAGATGGATAGACGACGTAGAGAGGGATCTTAAAACCATAGACATCAGGCAGTGGGGAAGGAAAGTATCCTACAGGGCAGAATGGAAGAATATTGTTAAGCATGCCAAGACTCACAAAGGGTTGTAGCGCCATTAGAAGAAGAAGAAGAAGATGTTTGTTAAATGTTTACTTTATTTTACATATGCAGAATTTGTATGACTTTTGGAGGTATCCTGCATCTTAAAAAGTTGACAAGATAGACAAAATCTGTGGTTATTGGTTATTTTTGAATTCAGAGGCCAAAAATTAGTTAAAAAAACGAAGTTGCTGTTCACCTGTGAATGTATCTCATGTTTCAGATTCAAAAATGCTTGCAATAACAACATAATTATGTGGTACATCTATAAAGTTACAAACTATGATTCATATAGCATCTTTCCCTCACAGGAAAAAATAATAAATCTTACAAAGAAAACAGCTAGCAACCACCATACTCCGTAATTATTTTTAAAAGTTTTCGATACAATCTCTCCCTAATAAATTAGCTAGCAGTCGATCATTGTAAAACGCAACAAATCCACGAAAAGTTTCTGCCCCTTATATTCCACCATCCCCCCGAGGGACTTTTCTAATGGTTCTTATCTTTCTTATCCGCGAGACGATGAATAATGTTACCGGAAAAAAGTTTAAATCAACGGTAATTTGAAACTTTGACGGGATTCCATTTTGTTTGGCTAGAACAAAATTCGATACAGCGGTATAGTATTTCGATTGTGTCTTTTATATGGAATTTAATTAATAAGTTTAGAAAAGTGTGCATCAGATGATCTAAATGCATCTTCAAACCCTCGGCGGGAATAGTAAATGGATTTTAGAAAAAAATTTGTAACGTTATAAACGTCTCATCTCTATTACTTTATATTTTAATAATTATTTCATTTTAATTTCTTTATTGATTTATTAATTTCTTTATCTTTAGTTTAATTTTTACTATTTTTTATTTTACAAAAAAGTTGGCGCCCTCTGTTTTTTTTCTTCCTCCTCTGTCTTTATTTTCTCTCTCTTTCTGTCCCGTAGAATAAATATTCGCCCACTCTCTTTTTGTTCGGCAGACCATTCTGTTCCGTATTGACAGACAAGCTAGATTCATGATATCTATAGCAACATCCTATGACATCTGTGCTAACTTCGTTCAGTCTCCCACTTTCTGTCAAAACAACTTTTCTGTAGTGAGATTATTTTTTGCCTCTTTTTGAAATTTATAAAAGAAGGCAAAAATTATTATAAGATTCATTTTTATGGTCTACAAATTCTCTTGGGTTTATTAGCTTTATTGGTTTTATTGGACATATCAAAAATTTATTGTGTCATTTGGACATATTAACCAGATCGAATTGATTGGCCATATTCAATTTTAACACCAAAACTTAGTCAGGACATACAGCCACGTGTGACTGCAGCTCTCCAGAAGCCACAACTTCTAATTGGAGGACCTAACAGCTAGAACACACAAGCAGCCCATCGAAGCAATAATTGAGCTTTGGCAGGGTTAATTATTGTTTTTTTATTGTTTTAAATAAATATGTTTGGTTAAAATTTGTCTTATTTGCTATCAGCTGCGAACTCCCAGGTTCAATCCCTAGTTTAAGACAAGACGAACTGACCCTTTAGATACTGAGCTGGGCAAGGTATAGACGATAAGCTCCCATGGTTGATTGAGGTATTATTTTTATAATAGTACTTCAATTCTCTTTGGTAGTCTTATCATTACACATTCATTACACGAGAAAATAAAGACAGAGGAAAAAGAGAAAAAACAGGGGGCGCCAACTATTTTGTAAAATAAAAAATAGTAAAAATTAAACTGAAGATAAAGAAATTAATAAATCAATAAAGAAATTAAAATGAAATAATTATTAAAATATAAATTAGAGGTGTGACGTTTATAATGTTACAATTTGGATCAAAGTAGCAAATAGCTTGTAGACAGAATATTTTAATTACTCGTAAAGCGAAATCTCTTCTTTATCTTTCATTATAGTTTCTCAAATTCCTTTCACTATTTGTTTTTTTCTATTGATTAATATCCTTTATTCTAAATCTATAGGAAATAGATAAGTCCTTGAGATGAATAAGTTTAATGTCACTTGGACTAAAGACTCTAGAGAAAGTGCTCGATAGGCACATTGAGGAAATTGTGATCGATACATCAAGAACAGTATGCGTTTAAAAAAGAACTCTCTACGGAAACAGCACGGTACCATTTCGTACGCAGGGTGGAACACGTTCCGGAAAAACAAGATGTCATTCTGGCCGCATTTGTACTACGAAACAATCACAAAGACGATTCATCCAAAAGGAATAGACGAATCAAGATGCAGGTATATGCTGAAAACCGATTGATATAGCAACATTACTAGAACGAAGGTTATAAAAATGGGCAGCTTCTGACCACCTATACAGCGTCGATATAGGTGGTCAGAAGCTGCCCTTAGGAACGTCTTATATCTTCCCCTGGATAATCTGGTCATGAATGCTCTGATGACTTGGATGTGAGACTCATGCGGATGACTTGGTCATCTTAACAAACAGCAATTGTTTTGATACAGCGAGAGATACAATGTAGGGCTTTATATGAGCTCCCAGAAATTCAAAATTAAAAAATTTGTCAATTTAAGAAATTCGAAGAAATCGATAATACAGCGGAAAGCACAGAAGAGAAGATAACGATAGATGACAGTAAAGACAATTTTATGAAAAACAAAGAAGGTAAGAATAATGCATGGATGACGACAGAAATTCTGCAGCTGATGGAAGAAAGAAAGGAAGAATGTATAAAACATTACAACGAGATATACAAGAAAAGATCAGGGAAGCCAAACAGAAAGAACTGGAGAAAAAGACGTAAGAGAAATTACAGGCAAATGTAAAAACAGACGAGTAAGTAAACTTGTTAATGACAACGGGGAGGTAATCGTGGACAAAGAGAGTATTGATAATACCTGGAAAAATTACATACGAAATTTATTTTTTGATGAGAGGGAGAATCATTTCCCAATGTCTATGGAAAAAGAACCACCTATACTAGTGGTAGAAATAAGATAATAATATCACTAAAAGAAGGGAGAGCTCCAGGGCCAGACGAAGTACAGTCTGAATTTCTTAAACTTCTTGATGATGAATCTTTAAGAATCCTATGTAAAATCTTCAGTAATATCTATGAAGCAGGCAATATTCCAAAAGATTGGTTGGTTTCAGAATTTATTACGTTACCAAAGAAACAGGGGGCGAAAAAGTGCGGAGAATATAGGCTAATAAGTCTAATGAGCCATACACTAAAAGTTTTTCTTAAAACTATACATCGCAGAATATACAATCTATGCGATGAGAGAATACAAGACACGCAGTTTGGATTCAGGAAAGCGTAGGTACGAGAGATGCACTGTTTAATCTGCACAGGTATTATTCCAAAGATGCAGAGATATGACTTGCGATATCTATACCTGCTTTGTGGACTACCAAAAAGCATTTGACACAGTTCAACACAAAAAATGATGGATTTTCTAACAAAAGCCCAAATAGATGATAAAGACCGGCGTGTAATACAAAATTTATACTGGAACCAATCAGTCACAATAAGAAAAAATCTTGGAGATGGGCGAAAATAAAATTAGAGACGTCCAACTGCTTATCAAGAATACACCAGTAGACCAAGTAAAACAGTTTACCTATATTGGAACAATAGTAAACGAAAAATGTGTGGCTATACAGAAGAATCCTAAGGATATCATGGACGGACAAGATAACCAACGAGATTGTACTATGAAGAATGGGAAAAAAAGAGAAGTGATGTATACGATTAAAAGGAGAAAGTTAGAATATCTCGGACACATAATTAGAAACGGCACTAAATACAGATTACTGAACATAATCGTTCAAGGCCAAGCATTTGGAAAGCGAGAAATTGGGAGAAGAAGAATATCATGGTTGAGAAAATGGTTCTCCACAACAACTAACCTATTTAAAGCATCAGTTAATAGAATAATTATAGGCAGAATGATCGCCAATATTCGAAACGAATAGACACCAAAAGAAGAAGAAGAATCAAATCAAGAATCATTTAGAGGAATTATGTATAAAGACTTAATTAGCTCTAAGGCTAAGTAGTACACATTTAAATCTGGGGAGTGAAGTACAGTACTTTGGTGTAATATTAGGCTCAAGGCTTGTTTTAAATCAGCTGATAGAACGAATAACCAAGAAAGCGTTAGTTAACTACGTTAATGGAAAAATTTGGTAATTAAAACCAGACATATTATATTAAATTAAAAGCATAATTGTAAAACCAACAATTACATATGTATGAGTGATATGATGGCCCAAAGTGCAGCAAAAATTAATATTATCAAAGTAAGCAATGATCAAAAACTTGTTTGCCTTAAAGTCACTAAGTTTCTAAGGGACACACCAACGACAACTATGAAAGCATTACTGCGCTTCCCCCTTTGCAAATATTTACATCATTATAAGGGTTGACGAGAGAAAGGGAAATTCGAGAATGCTAAAGACCTGAGCAATGTAGCGGTTGGATCATTACGTAGTACCATCATAAATAAAATCAGGAATACTGAATGAATAATATGATATCTAGATACTGGCCTAAGCCTATCTAAAGTACCTTTTACAATATACGTCTTTCTCTAATACACTGGGCCTGGGCAAATTGATACAGGGTTTCATAATTCTGAAATGAGCATTATAATGATTGGAAGATATACAATGCCAACTGGCATACGTCACAAAATCACTATTGATTCGCCAGTTCTTTAAGTAATTGTTTACAGTTCAAATTTTCCAAAAATTTGGCATTTTTCATGACCGTAGGCTTCTTCTAGACACACGTACTGATTACAGTACTTCTTTTAGTCAAGGACAATTTTTGTAGTGTTGTCATCGTTGCGATTGACTTTGGGACGGTGCATTATTATTAAAGGAACACCTTTTTTTCTTCATACTCTGCCCTTTTTTTTTCAAATGTACCAACACCGTTACAAAAGATTCTGTATTGACGATTTCTGCTTTCTGAATATAAATAAGTAGGCAGAAAAATCAAAAAAAGCAAAAAGAGAATCCCATGTAAATGGCTTCCCGTGAGAAGCCATGTAAAACATGCTTAAGAACCTTTGAGATTGATTGAGATTTCTGCTTTCTGAATATAAATAAGTAGGCAGAAAAATCAAAAAAAGCAAAAAGAGAATCCCATGTAAATGGCTTCCCGTGAGAAGTCATGTAAAACATGCTTAAGAACCTTTGAGATTGATTGAGATTTCTGCTTTCTGAATATAAATAAGTAGGCAGAAAAATTAAAAAAAGCAAAAAGAGAATCCCATGTAAATGGCTTCCCGTGAGAAGTCATGTAAAACATGCTTAAGAACCTTTGAGATTGATTGAGATTTCTGCTTTCTGAATATAAATAAGTAGGCAGAAAAATCAAAAAAAGTAGAAGCCATGTAAAACATGCTTAAGAACCTTTGAGATTGATTTGGACTTACAACAAAGTTAAGAATCGCCATATTAATTTTCAGCCTATGACGCGAAGACGAAATCTTACGAAGAAGAAGGTCTTCAATAAATAAAAAACTGTGAAAACTAATGAGTAGCGATATTTGTTTACGAAATATAGTTATTAATGCTACGAAATAACCAACACAATAAGATAATATCTATATGATGTCATGTTTAAAGAAAGCTGTCCTGAATTAACGACATTCGTGTCTTGCGGCCCCAATCTGTATCTCCTCCTCCAACAGGAAGACATCCCTCATTCATCTTACTAATCCATGCAAAGTTATAGCACAGGTTTCCCGGTATACACTGCCGGGATGATATATCGGTATCGAAACTTCTAATAGGCCTTCGGGAATCTGTAAAGTTGGAGCTCGTCCCCCATTTGTTGCAACTTTACAAAAGAGGTAACGTTGAAAAAGGAACGGTATATTTCACCGTGCCACAACTTTTGATTACCTGTCTGTGGATGTAGGTGAGTTACTCGGCTAACAGCGATATTTGATATTGGCTCCCGAAAAGAAAGAACAATCTTTGACTTGATATTCTTTAAGTTTGCTTGTTACATTTTTCGAAGAGCTGTGATGATTGATTGCAGCAAATATATGGAAAAGATCTATTATTCAATAGTGAGGTATAAAAATGACACTAAAATCATTTAAATTTTTTACTGTACATAAGTTGGTTCGTATCAAAAGTATAACATTTCGATATTATTCTGCTGTAAAAAATGGGCTGTAGATAGAAACATTAAACTCTAAATCTCAATTGTCCATCATAAAATCCCAGTTTATATTTGAAAGTTGCCTAGAATTACTGTTTTTAAAATTATAAACTCTAAGTAACTCGGCAATAAATCTAATCAATCCCATAAAACCTTTCCCAGTAAACGCATCTTATCACTTACTCACATTACTAATAATATTATCTCTTTTATTAGATTCCATCAATCTTTCCAATACTACTTCTATTTATACCCACAAGACAGCTCCATGGATGCACAGTCTTCCAATAATCAATACTGATTTATACAGATTCAATAAACAAGAAACCACAAACTCAATTCTTGGAAAATTCTTCCAAAACATCCTCAACTTAACACAATTTGACGGAATTTTGTACACCAATGTGTCCAAGAATAAAGACTGTTGTGTCCACAAGGACAATGACAATAATCAATAGCCAGATCATTCACAGACAAAACAACGATATTCTTAACATTGCTAGAAGGCTTTTCCTGAAGAAACTAGGTTTCCAATTGATCGAAGAACATCAAAGAGAAAAAATGAGTAACCCTAGATTATCTAGAGAGTTGAGAAGCAGTATCCGAAACATTTTACGTGAAAATTCCAAACCGCCTGCAAAGAAGGATTAACTTCAGCCATCCACTTGACCTGGAATTTGTCATAGTGATAGTTAATCTATAAATTTTACTTATATTTAACATACTTTTATCCTCGGCATATTTCACTGCAGCATTTTATAAAAGCACCAAAGAAAATGCAGATACACCGCCGGTGCAGCAACTTAAAGCAATCTCTACGCCATAGTTGCACACTTTTCCCATATTTTTTCATTTGATAATATATGAAGCAAGAACACCTCCAACAATTCACAATTAGTGCCTTTGTAAACGTTTTCTATTGTTCAGTTCCTTTGAATGAGCCCGCAAACTACAAACTTGCTCTTAAAATGGAACGGTAGCACGTTAAGTGAATTCATTGTTTATGGACGGCCATTTTTCATTGCCTGCCGCAAACAAAACAAGACGTCTCGCTAGTTTTGCAGGAATTGATCCGGTGTACTTCAAGAAACGCCGACGCCTCGGCATTCTTATGAGATCTTTATAATATCTGAGGCAGTTTCCACCGAAGGCTGAGGGTATAAAAGCACAAAATATAATGCACTTTTGATGTATTATGTAATAGTCAGTTTTAAATGTTTTGAAGGTATAATAAAATTAGAAAATATATTTAAATAATTAATTTATGGCAAATATTTAGACCACTAGGGCAGTTGGGGGTAAAAACACGCACGGGGCAAAATAATGCACCTCATTTAAATTTGCCGTCCAGTTTGGACCGATTTTAGTTACAAACGTTTGGCAACAGTGTACCACATGTGTTGTTTTAAGTTTTAAGCTAACTCATTTTTTCAGACTCTGAATTATGATTACCATCTTCATTTTCTAATTTTCCAACAATAGACTCATCGGAATGTGAATCTTCATAATTTTCTTCCTCGTCGGTTGCAACTTCCTCGTAGAGACATTGCAAATGTTTTACTTCTCCCTCGTAAGAATACATTGTTTTCCTAAGCTCTAAAACAATGCACTGGTAATTTTGTTTTGTACTTTCATAAAAAAATACTTACATTAAGGAACGGGTTGGGTCTGAGAGAACGAAAACAGATATAACATTGACACTATCCCTTCAATACGCATTAGTAACTGAAGGATTATAGCTGGCCATGCCGTCGAAAGGTACCTAGACCGCCAGGACCGTACTTAGACTCGCTGACCGAATAGAGATATTAGAAATACTGAATAGGCCCGACAGATCTAACCCGTGCACCGCAGGGTTAAGAGTTTTCATTTGAGGTTAGGTCTTTAAAATCTCAACAGATGGTTTTGACTGTGTTGCCGAATGGGGTAAAAATACGCGAGAGTTAACTAAAAAAGAAAATCAGAGTGCAAGCCTTTGACACAAGTTATTTTGTGCAAAGCTTGTGAACTTATTAATAAATGCGTTTCTATACGTCAAACAGCAAAAGATGTGGAATTTCATGAAGCGACATTACGGCACAATTTAAAAAAAGGAAATGGTGTCCACTCTTTAGGCAGATTTAAAGATCTAAATCTAGATCTAGATAAAGAACCAAGATCCAAGAAAACGAAATAGTTCAGCATTGCAAACAACTCGACAAACGATTTTATGGAATGACTCTGAAGTCATTGCGTTTTTAATTTACTCTTATTGTGTAAGAAACCGTATTGAGCATCAATTTTCACCTGTAAATCAGTTGGCTGGTCGCAACTTCACTACATCTTTCACTAGTTCCACGAAAAACAATTATTGCTAGAACCATGAGCTTCAATAGAGTGGAACTAGCTCAGTATTTTGAAATTTTGGAGAACGCAACAAAAAAACAGAATTGCTGGGCATACTGCTACGCTGATAATTTATTGAATGACATATTCAAAAGGTCAGTCTCAGGATAGCTTGTCATCGGACCACCAATTAAAAAATGTGTAAAAGAAAGTGGGCACGAATAATGTTCTGGAGCAACATTTGAAATGTCATAAAACATGTAAGAAAAAAATTTCAGTGAAAAAATGCTTCTTTATTGTATGTAATAGATAAAAAACTTATCCAAAAATACTCAAAATATTTTGATCCTATCACAACATTCTTTATCTTCATCAGTATTTTTTGATTATAACGTACATAAGTCCTTTTCGATGTTTTTTTTTTTATTTAAATAGACCCAATTGCTTTTTATTTGAATTGTACTCATAACAATCTCCTAATTTTGATTTGAGTTCTTGGACTGGCAAACACGAAATATTCATTTAATTTAAATTGTTCTCTTTTCTAACCTTGTTTCAATCTTATAGCGTGATTTTAATTGTTTTTTTTTTTTTTGTAAAAATAACATAAAGAAACGGATGTTTCCATGACTGGTGTCATAGTTGAAATCTTTGACATACGATCGAGGCAGGAATTTACCGTTCACCTTCCTAACAAACGTTTGGAGCATATTTGAAAATCCCAGAAACTAACTCTGACAAATGTGACGCCTAGCGTTGAAATGCCGCTCCGGAGCTAGCGCCGGATACTATTTACTGATGTTGATGACTCGGAATTCAGTTAGGCGTCTGCCAAATTAAAATACTTGCATTTAAGTCACATCTTTGTTACTGTACAAGGTGTGAGCGTAATTTAGTGTTGTCGTTTGGGAAAAATATTGGAGACCTCTGCGAGTTGTTAATTTATACAACCGTAAATATTTTTTTATACATAAAGAGTTAAAGAAAAAGGAAGATATCCTCTTATTATAGTTTATTTTTATGAACGAGAGAGTAATTAACATAATTTTAACTGGTAGCTCCGACCACTCCATGGGCGTGCTCAAGATTAATTGAAAAATTACTTTGAATAATTGTAAAAAATAAATGAATTATTTCAGTGTTATAAAGTGTTATGTGTATGTAAACAAAAGTGACCTCTTTTATCACACACTATATTAGAACTGACTGGCCTACATTAAAAAGGGTTTTAAAAAATTCACATTTTTTTTAATTTTTAAAAATTACAAAAGAGAAAAAGAGTTTTTAAAACCCTCTAAGGTATGTTAAATAGATAAATAAAAATATTAATATAAAACTTACAGCTACTTGTTACAAATCCAAATCAGATTCAGAAGATGAACTTTCAGAACCAAGATTTATAATAACTGGCTCGATCATTTTATCGGTAATATTGTCCAGCTTCCACATTTTTTCCTCTTCTTTAATAGTGTGATTTACTGCCTTTTCCCAGTTTTCAGGTTTTACATTATTTACGGCCTCCAAAAACAACTGTTTAACATCATGAATTTTAAAAGTGGTATTTTTTCTTGAAACTTCACTTTTTATCTGTGCCCATACCAGTTCAATCGGGTTTAATTCACAATGATATGGTGGGGATCTAAGTACTGTCATTCCACGATTTTTGGCAATTTCATCAATTTCGTATTTTTTAAATTTTTCTTTATGAAGGGCATACAACGAATAAAGTTCCTTTCTTATAGATCCGGGATGGTACGTAATATTTTTTGAACTCAGCCAATTCTGCAAGTCTTTTTTTAACCACTTGGTTGTGGGCAGTCCTTCTATAAGTCTGGAGTGATAACTTGCATTATCCATTACTATTACACAGTTCTTAGGAAGAAGATCTATCATTTGTTCGAACCATTCTTGAAAGACATCAGCGTTTATGTCTTCATGGTAGTCACCGGTACGAGTTGATTCAAAAGTTAATAAACCACCTTCAACAAAACCGTCCGAACTGCCAATGTGTACTATTATCAGCCTGCGTCCCTTTCCTGATGGTGGGTTTAAACCAGTAGATAAGTTATTTACAAAAGCGTGCCTTTGACTTGTAACAGTTTCATCCTGCCAAAATTTATTTGGTGTATGACCCTCGTTGATCCATGTTTCATCAAGATAAAATATTTTTCTTTTTTGGTTTCTCATTTCCTTTATGGTTCTTAGAAAATGTCTTCTCCATATAACAATATCGCTTCTTTCTAATAAAATAGACTTTCTGGGATTCTTTTTCCAGCGGAAGCCTATTTCTTTTAAAAGTTTCCATAACGTACTTCGACTCATTTCTGGGTAATCCTTATCATCTCGAACTGAGACAAGAACTTTATCAAATGTTGGAAATTCTTGTCTAAAGAAGAATTCATGCAATTTCCGTTGAAGTCCTTCTTTAAAATGATATTCTATTTAAAATTTTGGTTTCCCTGGAGCATTACGTGGCATTTGAAAACTACCACATTTCTCTTCTTTAATAACTCTGTAAATCGTAGATTTCCCAACACCAAGTGTACTGCTAACTAACTCAACGGTCTCATCAACACTTTCACATAAACGTTTGTCTGTAAATGATTTAAAACGATTAAATATTAATGTTTTTTCATTAACTGTTAGAGGACCAATTTTTCGGCGTTTACACGGCACTTCCAAATTTTCCATAACACTAGTATACACAATAAACTGCACCTTGCAACTCAGTTGCCTACTTTTAGTGAACTGTTAAGAATTTTGAATACGCCACTTGGACCTTCCTATATACAAAATGGAAAAACCCACTATCACATTTTCTGTGGAATAAGTTTAGAAGGTAATTATCTAGTCAATTACTGTCGTAGATTCCTGGAATTAAAGAATTAAATGTTTGATTGTTGAAACCCTTACTTCGTGGAATGCACTCATTTCAGATAAAATAAAACGTTTTATTTTATCTAAAGAATTAAACTTTATTTTGCAAATAGATAAAATAAAACGTTTTATTTTATCTAAAGAATTAAACTTTATTTTGCAAATAGGTAGGTACTTATTAAACTTTTATTGGTTATATATAACCAATAAAATAAACATCTTACATTTCTTGCAAATTCATTAGTACCTGTTAACCTCCATCACTCCGACACTGGCAACCTTATTTAGGGATTAGTAACCCTCACAACTATTGTATTCTATTCTGCTCCAACCTTTATACCTGGTGGTCATACTCAATTTAAAATTGTTTTCCTATATACTTCTGTAAACTTGTTGACAAATATCTGTTTTTCATTGAGTCACCCGTATCAACAGTTTAGGGATTTGCATACATAATTTATTGTTTTATTACTCTCTCATACATAAAAATACACTATAACGATATACACCAGAAACGACATACAATAGAAACTGTTGACCTTTGGTTCTGGTATATTTCGGGAAAACGCACACGTACAACGCAAAAATATCTTGTTTTCAAACTAAGATATATTGTTGTATTTATTGTAATGTATTGTTGTAAAAGTTGTGCCAGTCGTAGTGCAGAATGTCTTGTTCTTCTTCTTCTTCCTCTTTATAAGCAATTCTGCTTGTTCATTGGCAGATTAATACCTCTATGAAAGGTTGTCACTTCATCTTTTGTGCGGTCATCTGATACTTCTTTTGCCGATTGGTGACTTCATCATCATAAGTGGCTCGAAAATCCGTTGTGGATCTTTCCCTGTTCACAAAAAAGTCGCCGCACCTGTTGATTCCTGGCAACTTCCCTCCATCTTCTAACCCTTAAAATCTGTATGTCTTCTTCCACATGATCAATCCATCTCATCCGTGGTCGTCCTCTGCTTCTTGTGCCCTCTGGTTTTGAAAATCTTAATCTCTTCGTGTATTCGTGATCTGACATCCTAACAATGTGTCCAGACCATCTAAGTCTCTGCACATCTCTTGGTGCAGAGATTAGTGACTTATCTCTTTCTATTTTGACGACACGGGTCTCCTCCATTCTGCTTATGCGGTTATTCCATTCTTTTTTCTATTTTGTGTCCATTCATTTATACACTGTACGTTACATTTTCTTCTAATGTCTTTACCTCTCTTTCGATCTTTTAGCGTATTTCCTGTAATTCTTCTCAGTAGTCTCATCTCTGCCGTTTCCAGTAGCCTTTGCGTTGTAGCTGTGTCGGGTCTTGTTTCTAAGGCATATGTCATTATTGGTCTTTATCTGGCTTTATCAATTCCTGACCATCTCAGTCTTAATGTGTCTGTTTCACCATATAGTGTTACTAAGGCATCCTGCCAGTCTATTTGCTTCTTTGTCCAGGTCTCCATAGCTAGACAGTGTAATTCTCAGGTATTTTATTTCCATTACTTGTTCAAGTTAGTTGTCACTAACAGATTCTTCCAATTACCACCTCGCAAGCTGTACACGTAGAAATCCCCTCAAGACAGACACGGGAAAATTATTAGGAATCAAATAGACTACATTTTAGTAAATAAAAGATTCCGGAAGAGCTTTTTATCTGTCAAGACTTATCCTGGAGCAGACTTGTAGACATACCACGTTCCACTGGTGAGAGTATTTCGAGTCAAACTCAAAACAGTGCAGAAAAGGAAAGCGCAATCATACGACCTACGTATGCTGAAATACCTTGATACGAAGACGAGAATCCAAGCCACGTTAAACCAGCAAGTGAATGCAATTAGAGACGAATCGAACGAAGAACAAACGATCAAACATATTACAGAAATAGTGCAAAATGTAAAGGTTAAACATTTAAAGACAGATAGATTAATAAAGAAAAAATCATGGATGACAGATGAGATACTGAAACTAATGGACGAGAGAAGAGAAGCCAAAAATGACCGAGACAAATATAAAACCATAAATATATTAATAATAACGAAAATCAGAGAAGCAAAAGAAAAAGAAGCAAGGGAAAGATGCGAAGAAATTGAGACTCTGTAGTCAAAGTACGATAGTCACAATGTACATAGAAAAGTTAAAGAACTCACAGGGTGACTAAGACGAAAACGTAGAAACAAATCTCCACTTCGGACGTGACAAAAGAATCTAAGGTACGAGTTGGCAAGAGATAAAAACAAACAGAAGTTGGTCAAACGGGTAGTAGCGTTCTGGCAATCGAGCCAGAGGGTAGTGCTGGCGCATCCGGTGCCAGTGGTACCTCGGCAGTCGGCAGTCAGCGCGGCAAGCGTTAGCTCAATTATCGTGATATTCGTGTACGACGGAAAGTAGAGATTCGAAAATACGAATTTTTCGTCTCGCTCAGTACCGCCATAACGTACAGTGAAGTCCAGCGTTCATCCAGACTATTCCAGAGTTCCAGTTTGGACTACAAGGTGTATTCATTAGCTAGGGCCTAAGTACGCTAAGGTAACGAACAATGTTTACTAACCATTTTGGGAACAATTAATAGTAAATTCCCTTAGTAAAATCTCTTCTCGTCTCCCTTCGCAAACAATAATAACCACTAATAGCTCATTTGTTAATTATACAGTAAGTTGAAAGTGGCTTGTTTTATTTTACCGTTAGATAGAGACAAGAAGGGAACACATTTTTGCTTTGTACATCTTCCTGGCTTCTAACGCAAGCCCATAGCCTCTGACTTTTTACAGGGCCTGCATCGGAGTACCCTTCAGCCCCTATCCTGTTTGTCTTCCTACCCTCTTGTAAATCACGACCTATTCGAACTAGTGGACCAGTATGCCTTAAATTCGCTCGGACAGCTAAATCTCCTTTAAACACAAGGGATATTTCAATGGTGACAGTGCTAAGCACCCCTTAGCTTCAATCCAGATTTATTACAGTGGTACAAACAAAATAAGAACGTGGAAAGAATGTCTAGAAAAACTATTTAAAGACCAAAGAGATAACACCTTTGAGCTAGAAGAAGAGGTAAATGATGGACCAAGAATATTACAGCAGGAAGTTTATTTCGCAATAACACAGTTAAAGGATGGCAATGCGGCAGGCCCTGATAATAGACAAGCAGATATACTCAAACTAATGGACAACGAATCAATAGCACATATACAACTCTGGAGAAATACCAACAGAATGATTCAAATCTGAGATTATTACACTTCCAAAAAAAAACCAATAAGAGCATCTACAAGCTGCGTGAAAGTCAAACTTCCCCCAACCAGTTCGGGTTCACAAATGCTGTTGGTACTAGAGAGGCTTTGTTCTCAGTACAAGAGATGCAGAGGCATCAACTGCGACGTATACGCATGTCTGGTTGATTACGAGAAAACTCGTTTCTAATTATCTTGTAATTATGGTATGCCTCTTGTGTTTTGGTTGACAAAAACATGTATTTCAGGTAAGCTCTTTTCCTTTCTTTACATTTTTTTTACTTCTGTACAAAACCATGGAGTTCTTAGACTTGGGAACTATTTATTTTTATTTATATTTTTTTTACCAAGAACTTCCTAGACCGAGGCTAAGATATTAGATTTAATTTTTGAACAGCTTTCTTCGACTTCATAACTTTCTGTAATATATATATTCCTACTTTTTTCGAAGCATTCGATCTTTTTAATCGATTAAATTACATTTCCCAGTATTCATATACTTTATTTTATTCTTCTACATTTTATTAAGATATTAAAAGTCTTTCAATTTTTGCAAAAATATTACCTTTGCAATGACAACGATCCATCATGTCAGATCTGTGTCAACTATAAACCGAATAACAGAGAACAGTAATCTTATACGCGCACATCAAAACTAATATTGAAACACGCCAAACCTAATATGTTTAGATATGAACATCATTCAGTATTCAGTATTCAATGGATCCAGCTAACGATTGAAACATTTGGTGGAATTACGTTTTGTAGTTAATTAACTGAAGTATTGGTTACTGTAATATCAAAGGAAGAGTTTCAAGGGACTCGTAATGGAATATTTGAACTAAGAGTATCACTTTCATTATAGAACAATATCATTGCAACATCAATGGTTTACTTTATTATATATATTTATCGACAAAATAAATAGTTGATGGATTCGACCGTTACTTGATGGAAATTCATTTTATGTAACAATAAAACACTGAAAACTTTGTTTTCAAAAGTTCCACAAAATTTATTATAAAATCTTATCACTACAGCTGTTTTGGCAGAGTGCCTTTCTAATGCAAGAAATTGGAATTGACAACAAAGATCTTAGAATTATCAGAAACATTTACTACAATCAAACGGCCAAAATCAAAATAGAAGACCAGTTAACTGATAAAATTGCAATAGAACGTGGAGTACGACAGGGCTGTATTTTGTCTCCACTGTTGTTCAATATTTATTCTGAATGGGTATTTAAGGAAGCTTTAGACGGTTGTGCGAAAGGAATACTAATAAACGGTGAATGGTTGAATAACATTAGATATGCAGATGACACTATAGTTTTTGCCGATAATCTGAATGACCTACAGATATTAACAAATCGCATAACAGAAGTCAGCAACAGATACGGAATAGCTCTTAACATAAAGAAAACCAAATTTATGACAATTAGTAAAAAACCAATACTAAACGCTCAACTTACAATCAACCAACATAATGTCGAAAGAGTCGAGCAATATACATATCTAGGCACCAATTTAAAAAGCCAATGGGACCACTCAACAGAAATTAAACAGCGAATAATAAAAGCAAAAGCAGCATTCGTTAGAATGAGAACCATTTTCAACAGTCGAGACATATCATTAAAAACAAAATGCCGTCTATTGAACTGCTACATATTCACAGTTCTGCTCTACGGAATGGAAGCATGGACACTGACTGTTGCATCTATGATTCGGCTCGAAGCTTTCGAAATGTGGTGTTATAGGCGCATCTTACGTATATCCTGGGTTGACAGAGTTACTAATGTGGAGGTCCTGCGTAGAATGGGGAAAGAATGTGAAATTCTCATGACCGTCAAAACTAAAAAGTTGGAATATCTAGGACACGTAATGAGAAATCAAGAACGTTACGGCCTTCTCCAGCTGATTCTCCAAGGGAAAGTAAATGGTAAGAGGGGACCGGGAAGAAGATGCATTTCCTGGCTTCAAAATTTACGAAAGTGGTATAACACGACTACCACTGAACTGTTCCGCGCTGCAATAAACAAAGTAAAGATAGCCGTGATGATCGCCAACATCCGGAACGGATAGGCACTTTAAGAAGAAGAAGCCTTTCTCAAGTGATCTATTGTTGGTATGCGTTTACACTTTATAGTCTTTAATGAAATAGGTTGAGGAGGGGAGAACGGTTTGTCTCAAGTTGTTCATTCAGAATTATATCTGCGTTTTTTAATTTGTTGATTTCCATAGATTCTAACAAAGATAGCTTTGGCCTTTATTTTGAATGTGAAGAATTTGAAATCCGTCATTAAAAGAATGATTATGATCTAGAAGGTGAAGTGCGTATGTAGAACTGTTATTCTATTACGGAATGCCCTTTTATGTTCTGCCATTCATTTATTAAAATTTTTACCAGTTTGACCGATGTAAGTTTTTGGGCAGTCGCCACATTTAAGTTCGTATACACTACTGTGTAAGTTGTTAAAGTTGGTTTTATTTACAAAGGAGACAATAAGAAATAAGATTATCTATTCGTGTTTTTGGCATGCTATAAATATACTAGGATTAAGAAAATTGCAATATTAATATTTTAATTCCTTTTGATAAAATAAATGGTATTAATAATTTCTTGTGAATTTATTATATCTGTCATTGAATTTATGTATTTTTATTTTCCCGTATCTGTACCGATAAGTAAACAACTAAGAAATACTAGAATCCACGAATGAAGGTGATTTATATAAAAATTGAGCCCTGAGATTTGTTTTTTGTTTGTTTTGATTTGCTTAATTAATAAAAAAATTTTTGATTAATTAATTAAAGTAGTTGAGTCCCATTAACACCAAATAGGTTAAAAGCAGATCATCACAATATTTATATACATATTTTAATATTCTAAATCGTTTAACTTTGCTTATATAAAACCTTCTGTTACGTTTGAATAGAAGTTTCTATGATTGCATCATATTTTCCACTCGACTGGTATTCTAAAGCCGAATCCAAATGTTTACTATACCCTGATATAAATGAGACTGAGCTCTTGTTCCGGTTGAGGGAATCCGCATAAAGCCAAATTCGGTAATTCAATATTTGCCAATAAACTTTATCTAGCGGATATAATGAACTAAAAATTAAAGCGGGTGTTCCTCTTGATTTTTGTAGATCTTTAACGTAATTGGGGGATGAAGCAAGGTAGTTTTCGGTAAGGCTTCATAACTAGAAGATATAATACACGGTGGCAATCCTTAGAAATGTAGTTGTTAGTTATCCTATATTGAATCTAAGAATGCTAATTTAAATTCAATTTGTGTGGAGACAATACCCACCCCTTTAAGATTCTGTTCTATATTGTGATTGTCTCGAAAGTTTGATTTAAATATAGAGAAGCAATAATGTACGTATATATGTACGTCTATCATATGTACGCATATCATCTGAGTTGCTCTTCTGCTCATTAATTTTCTGATGATTGTTTTGCGTTCTTATCTCACCAGATTACAACTCTACAATGCACTTATAAGAAAATATAACAAAACGGAGTAATAATCAAAGTTTTAAGGACATTTACCCATACCTTATCTGCAGTCTACTATCCTTCTGGCCAATCCATTAACGAAAACAACTTTAATACCTACTTTAGTTCTCTTGGACACAAATTCATAGCAGGAGGAGATTTTAACTGCAAACATCACCGCTGGGGCTTTACAACGCTATGAATGAGTTAGGAATTCCAAAAAAACTCATAGGTTTGATAAAAGTGACAATGGCGAATATGCTATCAACAGTAAAAATTCAAAACGACTCGTCAGCCCCATTTGAAATACATAGGGGGTTAAGGCAGGGAGCAGGGAGGTTAATGCGCTGGCTTGTCAGCTTTTTAATGTCGCCTTAGAAAAAGTTGTACGAGACGCTAATTTAGATAGCAGGGGAACAATATTTAATAGATCAGTCCAAATTCTAGCATATGCAGACGACGTGGACATTATAACAAGAACCAGGACGAGAACTGCGGAAATCCTAACCGAGCTAGTAGCAGCAGCAGAACGAATGGGGTTACATATAAATCAAAATAAAACCAAATTCATGGCGACTAACACAAACACAAGAGCTGGAAATGTTGACGCAGATTTAATCATCAATGACCAAAACTTCGAAGCAGTCAAAGAGTTGATATATCTAGGAACATCGGTTAACCCCAATAATAACACATCTAAGGAAATAAAAAGGCGAATAATAATTGCAAACAGGTGTTATCATGGTCTATCAAAGTACTCAGCTAACAAACGTCTGCCTCAAAAAACTCGTATAAGGCTGTATAGAACACTGATAGCTCCCGTTCTCACATATGGATCAGAGGCATGGACGCTAACTAAAACAGATGAATATGGAGGCGTAGATATAACTTTGAACTACAGAATAACTACAAGCATACGTTTGGTGGTAAAGATATTACTACTATAATTAAGCGAAACCGCCTGCGGTGGGCAAGACATGTAGCCCGGGCCCCTAAATCAAACACGATAAAAAAGATTCTAACAGCGCAACCCGTGGGAATGAGAAGACAGGGTAGACCAAAGCTCAGGTGGATGGACGGGGTAATACAAGATGCCGAGAAGATCGGAGTCGGCAACTGGAAAATGCAAGCAAGGAACTGAACAGAATGGCGTAGAAAGCTTGAGAAGGTCGAGGCCCTCTAAGGGCTGTAGCACCAAGACGATGATGATGAAAGGTATATCTCTTACCTACTGCGCAATAGAATCATGTTGAGACCTTTCGTCAGACCATTCTCCCATTCTAATTGACCTAGACTCCAAAGTCATACGTAGAAGTAAGCCTCCAGTCTTAACCAATAACCAAACAAACTGGAATATATGTCGAAGAGCACTTACAGATCAAATATCAGTGAACTTGTAAAAAACAAACTGTAAAAGATCTTAGATGTTAATAAAAAAATGGACATTTACAGCTCTACAATATACAGGGTGGCGCACCGAAAACGAAACAGATGCATTTACTGGCAGATGATTCCTTTTAAAAAAAAACGCTTGGACCCGTCGATTTTGCTATCGAGGGGGAAACAAAATTGGCATAAAATCACATTAACATTTGCAGCCCCCTAAGCGGGGGTGGCACCTACCCTAAAATCTTAAATGGAAAGGGGGGTCGAATGATCCATCATTTAAAAGGTCTTTCAACTCACTTTACAATGATGTAAAATTCATATACTTCAATTCAGTAGTTTTGGAGATTTATTGATTTAAAGTTTAAATACATCATCGTAAGAGGAGATCAATACATAGCAGCCAAGTTGTTAAAAAATAAAGAATGAACTGACCTGTCAACCGAGTAAATGTTGAAAATGACCACCATTACTTTCCATGCAATAATAAAGATTTTGCTGAAAACGTTGCCGGACATTTTGCAATATTTGAGGAGTAATTTGATGGCACTCATTCACAATTCTTTGTCGTAAATCTTCTAAGGATGTTGGCTGAGTAGCATAGATTTTGCTTTTTAAGTAACCCCACAAAAAGAAATCCAAAGGTGATAAATCTGGCGATCTTGGGGGCCATTCAACGGCACCTCTTCTACCAATCCATTGGCCTGGAAAGGTCTGATCTAAATAATGCCGAACTCTTAATGCGTAATGTGGTGGGGCACCATCCTGTTGGAACATCAACATATTCTCAACGTATCGACCATCATTCTGATTTTCAATTATATCTGTTAGCGCAGGATCTATGGCATTTTGCAGTAATTCCAAATACATTTCACAAGTCAAATTTCCAGGTAAGAAAAAAGGACCAACCAAATGATCGCCAAAAATGCCAGCCCAAACATTTAATTTTTGTGGCTGCTGTGTGTGTACCTTATGGTAAATTCTGGGATTAGAGTCCGACCAATATCGACAATAATGACGATTTAATTCGCCATTTAAAAAAAAGGAACATTCGTCGGAAAAGCAAATGTTAAATAAAAATTGTTCATCGTTTGTAATTCGTTCACTCATAACTTCACAAAATTCTAATCGCTTATCAAAATCGTCTTCATTAAGTTCTTGTACAAGGTGAATTTTATACGGATGAAAATTATGGGCCTTTAGAATCCGTTAGATAGTACGTCGACTAACACCACACGAAGTTTGCAATTTGCGGGTACTTAATGTAGGATCTACAATAACTTGCCCTAAAACCCCCACTTCTGTTGCTTCGTTCCTTATAGGATTTTCAATATTACGTTTTTTATTGGCGACTGATCCAGTTTCCCGAAATTTAGCTACAAGTTCTAGAACATATTTTCGGTGCACATTATTGTTCTCATGTCGCTCAATAAAAATTTGTGCTGTTCTATTAGCGCACTGATTATTTCCGAAAAATATTTCAATAATTTCAACCCTTTCTGCTGTGGAATATACCATGGTTAATTTATGTATAAAGCAATAAATGATATTTTAACAACAAAGATTGGTCAAATCAATCGCAAACTAATGTACTATTTCCTATTTAAAATAAGTACGTGGCATTCTCTACTTATCTTTCTTCAAGAAACAACTTTTTTTGTCACAAAGGACACTTCAATTGCTATTTTTATTATTAATAAACCATGGGCGTAGTAAATAAAAGCATTTACTTATCAAGAAAATGCTTTTACTCAAATTTCTTCTGAAAGAAGTACAAACTAATTTGATGTACCTATTAAAGTCTACTTTAAACTTTAAATCAATAAATCTCCAAAACTACTGAATTGAATACATGAATTTTACATCATTATAAAGGGAGTTGAAAGACCTTTCAAATAATGGATCATTCGACCCCCCTTTTCATTTAAGATTTTAGGGATGATGCCACCCCCGCTTAAGGGGCTGCAAATGTTAAAGTGATTTTATGCCAATTTTGTGTCCCCCTCGAAAACAAAATCGACGGGTCCGAGCGTTTTTTCAAAAAAGGAATCATCTGCCAGTAAATGCCTCTGTTTCGTTTTCGGTGCACCACACTGTATGTATATGCCGCCAAATAGGTCGTGAATTTTAGACTTTGAGCTTACTTCTGAGAATAGCTAACCCTTATTAACAATAGCCGATTCTTATGTTAAAACCTTGTAAGACTCTTACTTGATTTATCGTACATTGACAAATTTAATCGTGTAATAAATAAAACAACTTGAGTATTGTCTGTTCAAAGTGATATTTGAGATTTCATAGTAAAAAAATGTATTAATCCTTTTCTGTTCCACACTTTTCAGTGTAGCGAACGATATGTCCAACGTACGGCATTAATCCTAATAAAAAAATGCCCCAATCAAGCATTATATGTCCCAGTTTACATTCAGAGTCATACATATTAATATTTTAGGAAAATATCCGACTGCAGCATGGCTCCCAGGAGCTTGCCCAGTCATAATTCAAAGGGTGGAT
This sequence comes from Diabrotica undecimpunctata, assembly GCF_040954645.1. NCBI lineage: Eukaryota > Metazoa > Arthropoda > Insecta > Coleoptera > Chrysomelidae > Diabrotica > Diabrotica undecimpunctata. Next base: position 2,987,783 of record NC_092811.1, read on the forward strand.
GCAAGTTAGAGATTGAAATGGAACCCCGGGGCATCAAGGGGAATGCCTTCTCAATTAGATGTAACAAAGTTCGGACTAAACGGTGACCAGTGTCTGTGTCACAAGTCTATGTTGCCGCAATGTAGATTTCAATTAGTAGTCGGAATATCAGATAGTGGCGGTGTTGTTATTGTTAATAATTTTAGCGGTATTATAATGTATTTATTTTAGTCTAGTAGTTGCATTCACAGCAGTTTCACTAACAAATCTAATCAAAAGAATCAAAAAGAGCACAACAAACATTGCAATAAAAAATTAAATAGATATTTTAACAACGAGAAGTTTCTCTCATTTTCCAGATGTCCCACTCATACTTCTTTTTTACTCTTGCTCTGTTGTAGAAGATACTTCTTTATATTTTATTTTTTTATTTATTTATTTTACAATAAATTTGAGCAGGGGGTGAGCAGGTGCAATTAAATGGTTACATTACAATGGTTACATATTAAGCACTAACTAACTAAATAAATATACAAAAACATAGGTAATAGCAAGTGTTTAGTACAAATTACATGTTCAACTATGGAGCAAATGGTCATCCAGTTTATTTTTGAAAATATTGACAGATGGAGTATCTATGATCTCAGCCGGAAGGCTATTTCATATCGAGAACACTCGATTACAGAGAAAAAATTGTCTAGTTGTTGTTAAAAAAGTTTCCTTTTTAAACTTAAGTTAGTGGCCACGAAGACGATTTTCATTGTCTAGTATAAACATATCCCCCACATCGTAATAATTAAATCGTCTCGAAGTAGAGACGAAGTAGAGACTGTTCAAATGTAGTGAGATTGGCCATATTCAGTCTTTCTGTATACGTAGGTCTTGAGCGACCAAAAGACATCCTAGTGCACTGCCGCTGTACGTTTTCGAGAATATTACGATCGCGCACTAATACCGGACACCAAACACTTCCGCAATATTCCAGAACTGGACGAATGTACAGTTTATACAGATGAACTGAGCTCATAAATGACCCTTTCGCAAACGTTTTATTTAGTAGATATAATTTACTGTTAGCTTTTTTAGAAATATGCAAAATATGTTCCAACCAACTTAGATTGTTATTAATTATAACACCTAGATCATTATATGATTTCACTGTTTTTAACACACGCCCATTAATAGAGTAAAAAAGACACGGATTATTTTTATCCATGTGAAGAACTACACATTTATCCACATTAAGAGGCAGCATCCAAGTAGAGCACCATTCCGATATGCAATCAAGGTCATCTTGTAGTAACTGGAAATTTACGGAGGGATCGGAAAATAGCTTCGTGTCATCTGCATAGAAAGCTTTACTGCATTTAATGTGAAATTGTAGATCACTTAAGTATGCTATGAATAAAAGTGGGCCCAAAACCGATCCTTGCGGTACCCCACTTAAAACTGTTCTCTCAACTGAGAAAGAGTCCCCAACTCTAACACAAAACTTTATATCTGTTAAATACGCGTCGATCCATCTCAGTAATTAACCACGGATATCAAGGTATTCCAATTTATGTAATAGTCTTCGCTTTGGAACTCGATCAAAAGCTTTAGCAAAATCGAGGCAAATAATGTCTACCGGGGCTTTTCTGTCTAATGCTCTTGACCATTCATTGACACACCAGAGAAGATTTGTCATTGTAGAACGTCCTTTGACAAAACCATGTTGCTGTTCTGGGATAACCAGTTCATTTTGCAGAAAATCAGAAATTGTCTCGGCAATAATTGATTCCATTATCTTAGATATTATAGATGTTAAGCTGATAGGACGATAGTTATTAGGATTCAATTTGTTCCCTTTTTTAAAAATCGGTGTTACAGATGCGGTTTTCCATATAGTAGGCAAAATATGTGTGGTGAATGATAAGGACATAATCACATATAGCGGATAAGCTAAAGCATTAGAACATTTCTTTAAAAATAAAGAAGATATTAAGTCGAGACCAATAGACGAATTATTTTTTAGGCTTTGAAGATGATGTTTAACTTTTTCAGGAGTAATGATTATATTTTCAAGGGAAGAAAAAACTCGTGACGAAGTAATATTAGGCAACTGATGATTAGTGGGTTTGACAGAGAAAACCTTAGAGAAAGTACTGGCGAGGACTTCGGCATTCTCATAGTTACTTTGGGATATATCCCCATCATTTTCCAGTAAAGGTATGGAAACTTTTGTTGTCAACGAAGATCTAATATACTTGTACAATTTTTTACAGTTATTACCAATGACTATACTCTCTTTGTAGGCAACAAGAGCTTCATGTAGAGATTTCTTTAAATCTTTGGTAAAGTCCCAATGAATTAGTAAATCCTCCATGCGATTTCTACGTCTATATTTGTTCCACAACTTTCTTTTATACTTGATCAGATATATTAATTCCCCAATAATCCAAGATTTTATGTTATTTTTGTAAATGGTTTTTTTGAAGTTATTTTGGTTTTTGGAAAAATTAACAACGTGTAAGAACTTATCCCAGAATACAACTGGATTCCTTATGTCGCCGAAAACATCATTCCAATCAATATCAGCCTGTTGGCGATTTGCATTTTTAAAATCAATTATTTCATATACCGTTTTATACCTAAACATTAGGATTAGTAGTACAGTACTGTAAGTTAAACTGAATATGAAACGTTATGACTGCATGCTCTGAGCTACCTATTGGAGAGTTTATTATGGGATGTGTTAATAAATGGGGATCATTAGAGAATACCAAGTCCAAAATAGATGGTAAATTATCGATTCTGAAACGAGTCGGTTTCATTATTGATGTAAATTAGAGTTTATTACAAAATCTGTAAATACATTTTTGAAAGTTTTTAAGCCACTAGGTGGATCAGTTATAGGCCACGAAATGTCTCTAAAATTAATGTCTCCAATAACAATCAGATTCTCTAGCCTAGACAGTTTATCAAGTGATGGGATAAGGGACTCATCATCTGCTAATTTAGAATCACCAGGACGATAAACACATACTAGGTGAAAAACAAAAGAGTTTTTATGACATATTTTTAAGCCAAGAAATTCCATATTACGTACAGTAATATCAAGAGATGTAACAGAGAAATTATTAGTAATTTCTGAAGACAAGTAGATACAAGTTCCTCCTCCACGTCGATTACGACGATCACACCTATAAAGGAAAAAATTATCAATGTTATAAGGAGAGTTAAGATCATTTGGTGTTAACCAGGTTTTAGTGATAAGAATTATTTGCGGATTTAGGTTTTGAATGCATAAAAATTCATTAAATTTGGAATTTAAAGTAGCTAGAAAGTATAGAAACAGAGCCAATTATGAAAACCTGAAATATCAGAATTAGTGACGAAAGTTGACAATTTTCGGCACACCTAGTATATATTTTATGGTTAAATTTTCCTCTCCATTCAATTTTCTCCGTTCCAGTTCCACTCGAAATTCTTTTAGGCATTCTATTTGATTCGGAGTCTTATCGTCGATAATGGAAACGTTTTTTAAAGAGACGTTTTGTAAAAGTTTCTTTTTGTTTTTCGAAATATGTTTGGCTTCATGTTCATTTTTCATAATGACCTTTATCATCCTAGGGAAGCGATTGTTTGGTTTCCAATCCTGAAAAATGTGACAGGAGTGGAGTTACAGATTACAGTATCTAAAATATTTTTTAATATTCCACCATCTTGACTTTTCTTAGTTTCAATGTCTCCTGTAATTTCTGGTACACCCCTAACAAAAATATTCTTAGCTCGGTTAATGCGTTCAACTGCTTCATTTGCTATGGTATCTGTAAATTTTAGAGATGAAGAATGATCCTCAATAGATAACTTGTTTTCGATGTGTAAAAATCTTTCATTGATATCATTAGCTTCTTGATCTATTAGATCAATTTTTGATTGAAGATCCTCTTTTAGATCTCTTAAGAGCGTCTTTAAATTAGCAAAACCTTCGATATTAGAGCAGCAGTTGTTGCAAAGAATTTTAGTTCCACGTAGCTTATGCCTTGTAACGCGATATTCGACTCGTAGATCAGTGCAAGCTAGATGTATGTTCTGTTTACATGCTTCACATTAAAGTTGTTTCGATGAATCTCGATCATCGATTGACTTTGAACAGTTAGCGCAGGTCGACATGGTGGGAGCAGCAGAGCAGCATTGGGAGTGAATCGCCGTAAATAGATATAAACGAAATAAAAAGACTGACCTTGCAATCTGTAGATATAGTCCAGTTATTGTGGCATTTTCCCTTTAAATTTTTTATAACTGCACCGATTTATCTGAAATTTCTACAGTGGGTAGTAAATTACTTAATAAACATAAGTTATATGGTGTCGATGTGTGCTTCTACCCCTGGGGTGGTTGGCACCCCATCTAGGAGGTTGAACTTTTTACACTCAAAATAACCCCGGGAATAAATATAGAATCAAATTTTAAACAAAAAATGTCATATAAATTTTTTTCGCTAAATTAATACTTTTTGAGTTATACGCACTTGAAAAAGTAAACTTTTCGCAAAAAAGAACATGTTTTCCAATGATTTTGTACGAATAACTCAAAAACAAAGCGTTTTATTGAAAGATCTATAATGAGCAAAAAAAAAGCTTATAAAAAAACAAAGAGAATGTTTTTTTACTAAGTTTTATAAGTACAATACTAAGCGATTTATAATTGTTTGAAGATGACTTTTTGTTTTTGGGATACTATACTCGATGCATTTAACATCAAATATCGGAAAATGGACATCTTTTTTGATAAAAACTCATACAACACTTTTTAAAGAGCTAGAAAAAACCTTTAAGATGAGCTATGTTAAAAGCCGTTTCGATTAAAACAAAGCGAAATACAAAGGAAAGAATTTGAATTACTCTAGCGTTAAAAAAAAACGAGCAGTATAAGTAACACTATTTCGATCAGAATTGAAATTAAACGTATATCTTCTACAATTCATTTTATTTTAGTGTTATTTATAAGTTTTAAAAGTTTAGCCTGTTTAAAATGTGTATTTTTTGAAAAAATCATGTTTAAATTAAAAAATCTTTTTCTTTAATTATCTAAAAATTTATATTTTTTTAAAATAAATCTAAAACTATAAGAGATACGTGAAAAATGGTTTTATACCAAAATGTAGTTTTTTTCTTAACAAAAATTTTGATTTTTTTATGTTTGTTGTAGCTCGAAAAATAATAGAGATATAGCCAATTGAAGTTTGAGATACAGCGGCTGACACACCAGTAATCAGCACTTTGGCCCTTTACTATTTAAAAAGAAAGAATTTTAACATATTTTAATCTACTTAGTCTTGTAGCTTTTGAAATTACCTTCAAAATATTTTTTTAATTGACACTGTAGCTTAAAAATTAACGGAGTTATTCTAAAAAAATTTTGGAGCATGTTATTTATATTTTGGAGCATCAACTTATTTTCTGTATATATAAATGCTTTATTCAAGTATATTCGAAAAACTGGTAACAGACACACTAACACTCACACAAATATGTATATAATACATACATACATACATACATATGTTATGTATATAATATAGGCACCTCTAAACTGAACATTTGCTTCAGAAAACTAACGAACACAGAGAACCGACACTCCTTTGAAGTTGCGTGGGCAAGCCGCCAATGAGTGCCAATGACGGAGTACTTCAGATCTCGAAGATATTTTAGAAGCTGGGAGATACTGTACAATTTTGCTGTATGGCCTTGCCAAAGACACCCACATGAACAAAATGAATAAGGTCGAAGATTATTCATTTATTCATCATTACTTGAACAAATGCGATACGAATCGTTTATTAAAGCCACAACTAAAAATAGTGCAGTTAAATTATCATCTCTTGTACCAACTGTAAGTGCCCTGAATGAGCATATCAAAAGAGTTTATTTACAAACTCAGATATGGCTTGGAAACAAAGAGATTGATATAACGGATTGGCGATGGTTCAAGAGTGATGATATTTTACAACCAATAAAAATGACAAGTTCACCTGCACCAGAAGAACTATTGAAACTGATTTTTTGCAATTGCAAAAAGGGTTGCGGCTCAGCGTGTGGCTGTCGTACACTAGGTCTATTTTGCAATGCTACGTGTGGAACATGCTCTGGCGACAATTGTCAAAACTGTCCTGCAATAGACGAAGAGGTGGAGTTAGAACACGACAAGAATGACGCTTCAGACAATGAATAATTTGATATATTGTAAATAATTTTTATTTTTGTAAATATATTTTGTATACTTTCTAATGTAAAGTATTTTCATGCATAATTTTTTACAATAAAAACAGCATGAGTATACTTAATTTTTTTATTTAGACATTCACCAAAGGGGAATTTGTTTCGTGAGCATAGAGATGGTTTTTAAGGGTTGAAAATAAGCAACCAATCAAAACATATTTTATTGATAAGAAAGGAATTTTTGAATATAAATGTACATTAAAAACTTTTGAAGTTGTTTAAAAATGTTTTTTTATATATTTTGACATAGGGGGTAGTTTTTAAGGGTTGAAGTGTTGCAATCAACCAAAATTATTTTATATAAGCAGAGAATTACATTTTAGATGATATAAATGCACTACAAAAGCGTTTGAACCTGTTAAACGATTTTTTACAATTATTTTTGTTAAAAGGGGTGGTTTTTAAGATTATTTAAGGGTTGAGAATGTACACAATATCCATTAATATAATCGACAATATTTCAATTACCCAATTTAACACGATTTAAATCCATAAAATGCTTTAATATAAATTTTTATTTTCAATAAGGGGTGATTTCACCCCTTAAAAATAAAAAGCTCACCTATCGCATATATAACTTTTGAAGAGGGAGGTAAGATAAGCCTAATTCCAAATTATTAGCAAAATCGATTCAGTTATAAAAAATTTAGAGGTATTGACCTCTTTTCCTCCACAGTGACTGGAGTAATAATCCAAAATACGGGGTCTCTGATGCACTTTATGACGAGATAAAAACATCACTAGCAATAGAAAATTTTTCTGTTTAAGCTGATATAAAAATGATGGTTAAACTTAAATAAAAACCAACTGTAATTTGTAATAATTCACTGGGAAACGTAAATGATGCAACACACACTTCGATGAATTTATATAAATGAATTTATATAAATTTATTAACATTTTTTTCTCTGGATGCATATCTAGGCTTCCTGTTTGGTTGATTTTTAAACGCTGGTTGTATTATGTCTATGGCTACTCGGCAGAATTAAATTTCTCGCATTTTTCGATGTATATTATGCAACAAAACATCAAGCTTTGACTATGGGCGAGAACGCCGCAACAAATCCTCGTTTTTTTGTAGTTGAACCCAGTCATTCGAAAAATATGAACAAATATTGGCGGCCGACTCGGGCTGTACACTGTACACGCTCTTCCGTCATTGGAAATGTGTGCGCTTTCAGAGATCAGGCTCGGTGATGGACTGTTTTAATCCTGCACCTGTAATTATTTTCGAAGTTGGAATTGTGCAGAAATAATTAACCGTAAATTCGAATTCACTTTGTACTCTTTGATGTGCACCAACCGGCTATTTATTATTCTGATTGAAAAAGGGTTTTGCGCGCATATTTTAAATATTTTAAGAGGAAAAATCCATAAGGGCTTTAACTAGTTTTTATGGTAGATAAAGCTTTTGCTATATTTTTTTTAAATGACTGTAAGCTTTAGGGTACGCAAGGACAGAGATCAGTGGATAAAACTTGAGTGAGGCTTAACAAGAAGTGGACAAACATCTATTTATTTATCAAAATAACATTTATATTCGTAACATTACATTCAGAAATTCCTACAGAGATAAATAGTGTTACGAAAAGACTACCAAAAAGAATTGAAGTACTATTATAAAAATAGTACCTCAATCAACCATGAGAGCTTATCGTCAATGTCTTGCTTAGCTCAGTATCTCAAGTGTGAGTTCGTCTTGTTTTAAACTAGGAATTGAACCTAAGCTCTTAGCTGATAGCAAATAAAACAAATTTTAACCAAACATTTATTAAAAAAATAAGAAACAATAATCAACACTGCCAAAGCTTAAGAGTAATTAGTGAGGATGCTACTTATTGTATTGATGAGCTGGTTGTCTTCTTCTTTAAGTTCCATCTTCTAACGAAGGTTGGAAATCATCATGGCTATGTTGACTGCCGCTAGAAAAAGTTCTGTACTACTGCATTCAAACCATTTCCTTAAGCTCTTAAGCCAGGATATTCTTCGTCTTCCCACATTTCGCTTTCCTCAGATTTTGCCTTGCATAATAAGTTGTAGTAATGCGTATTTTTGCCCTCTCATCACATGTCCTAAGTACTCAAGTTTTCGTCTTTTGATAATTAATATTATTTCCGCCTCATTTCCTATCCTTCTAGTTACTTCCACGTTTGACATTCTTTGAATCCATGATATTAGTAGGATTCTTCTGTAACATCAAAAATCAAAAGCGGCCAACTTATTCAGATGGACTTGTTTTAGTGTCCACGCTTCCAAGCCATAAAAAAGAGTAGAGAACACGTAACATCGAAGCATTCTTAGGCGTAGTTCTAACCTTATATCCCGACAACAAAGCAACTTTTTAAGTTTAATGAATGATGCACGTGCTATTTCAATGCGTGTCCTAATTTCTTTGGTTTGGTCTACATCTGATGTTATTCATGTTCCTAAGTATTTATAGTTATTAACACTCTCAATTGCAGTATCTTCAATAGTCAGTTGGATATTTGCATGTGCAGATTTAGTCATGATCATGCATTTAGTTTTCTTTAAATTTATCTTCAGTCCGTACTCATGACAGCGTTCATTAAGGCGTTGCATTACGTTCTGTAAATCATTGTTGTTATCCGTCATTATTACTGTATCGTCTGCAAAACGTAAGTTATTCAAAACTTCTCCATTGATAGATATACCTTCGATTGAGTCTGAGAGCGCTTTTTGAAATACCGCTTCACTGTAGACATTGAAAAGTAGTGGGGACAGCACGCAACCCTGGCGGACTCCTCTCTGTGTTTTGATATTTTGGGTGTACTGGTTGTCAATTCTTACCTTGGCAGTTTGATTCCAATATAAATTAGATATAAGTTTCATATCACAACTGTCAATATTTTTGCTTTTTAATATATCTACAAGCTTTTTATGTTGAACCTTATCAAATGCCTTTTCAAAGTCTACAAAACATAAGTACATGTCCTGATTTATGTCCATGCATCTCTGAGCCAGCACATTGAAACCGAACAAAGCAAGAACCTAAGAACCTGAGGTCTTAGCTGATAGCAAATAAAACAAATTTTAAACATATTTATTAAAAAAAAATAAGAAGCAATAATCAACCCTGCCAAAGCTTAACCGAAGAATCTTGGAGGCTAACCGAAGCATGAGTTACAGTGACTGAGAGAAAAAAGGTGAAAAGAAAAATAGTGACTCTAGATGAATAGTGTATCCAAGAGTGAAACTCAGTAACGAATATCAACCACTAGTACATTTAGAAGAGCAGCAAAGAAAGTAACAGTAGTCATATTTATAGGAAAAATAGATTAGGGAAACAATACTCTAAATGATCAATGCAAAAATGAAAGAGTACAAAACAAATTGTTGGTCATGATCAATAGAATTGATTAAAATCGTACAACTGAACAAATATCAAATTGTTAGAAGAAATGTGGAGCTACTCATATAAATGTTTAATGACGAATCAAGCAACGAATACCTAAATCTTAGAAGAAAGACGAAGAAAGAAGAGAAGATAAAAAATATACCTGTACATAACAAAATTTCTGAAGTATATTTTCACAAAGTACTACTCTTGCCATTTCTATATACGATTATACATACGTGCATGGAATACTGCAAGTCGTCGTGAATCGATGCTTCTCTTCCGGGAGCAGGTAAATCCTTAATTTTTTCCAATAATTCACGACGAACAATCTCTGAACTCAATTTGGTAGTCGAGAGTTCCTAATCGCCAAAAAAGCTTAAAAATCCTTCAAAAAAAAGGACCATCGTCAACAACGCGTTTCCTTTCAAGAACCGCATTCGAAAATCACCGGAGCGAAAATCGCGGCCCACTCGATGCCGATATACAGTGGCGGAGTGGTGAAATAAAAGAGGGACAAATAAAGTATTTAAGGATCCCAGTAATTATTGCCAATAAAAATTAAGGCGGATTTAAGTAAAATATCCTTTTAAGCTAGCAAAGATTTATATATGAATAATTTAGTTATTAAAAAAATATTTGAACCTTTATTGAACTCTTCTTCTTATTGTGACGTCTCCTTTCGAAGGTTGTCGATCCAAATGGCAATTAACTTTTAGTTACGAGTTCTGCTATCTTCTCCTGCCAGTCTCTTGGACCTCTCTCATTTAAAAAAGATGGGGAATATGGATGGATTGTTGTTGTTTTGTAAACCAACATTATTTGAATAAAATTAGCAGAAGAACAACAAGGTTTTATGTCGAGAGGGTCATGCACCGACGCTATATTTATAATGAGGCAAATGCAAGGGAAATCATTAGAATACAACAAACCGGCATTTGTGAACCTTAAGAAGCCATTTTATCGGGTCAAATTAAAGGACGTTATCCACTAAGTGTGCTCAAGGGAGATACCTCTAGGAATAATCAAAACAATCGAAAATATCTACCAAAACAATACAATAAAAGTAAAAGTAGAAGAAGTAACTAGCTCTATTAAAGCTGGCAATGGAATAAGACAGGGAGATTCCCTGAGTCCTCTATTGTTCAACCAAATTATGGATGAAATAATAAAAAAAGTAAGAACTAAATAAGGATACCAAATGGGAGAAAAACAACTTAAAATAATCTGTTATGCAGACGACGCAATACTACCTTCTTAAAGTGTAGATGATTTACAACGTACGCTGCACCAATTCAATATTACCGTCAGAAAATTTAACACGTAAATTTCCTTACAAAAGACAAAATACATGGTTACACCAGCAAATTTACTAAGATGTAAATTGGAACTGGAAGATCAGCTAATAGAACAAGTGATGGAGTTTAAATATCTAGGCATCACATTATCTAGCTAAAGAAAGCTCGAAACAGAAGTAAAAGATCAAGTAAATAAAGCAAACAGAGACGCAGGTTACCTGAATGAAACAATATGGAGAAATAAAAATATCGGGAAAGAAATGAAAGGCAGCATTTTCAAATCAGCCCTCAGACTAATAATGACATATACAGCAGAAACAAGACCTGATACAGAGAGAACAAAAAGGATGTTAGAAACAGCAGAGATGAAAACGCTGGAATGAAAAATTGATGGTAGGACACTATGGGACAGAGCTAGAAGTACAGATATACGACGTAGATGCAAGGTGGAGAACATCACGAACTGGGTAAGAAATAGAAGAGTAGAATGGAACGATCATATAAGCCGAAGGACAATACAAAGAGTAGTAAAGACGGCAAGAGACGGCTCCTCAATAGGAAGACGATCAGTAGGAAGACTACGAAAACGATGGAACGAAGAAGAAGATTTGGGATTTTATTATTTTGAGCCGGATGATTTTTCGCATTTAAGAGGCTGCCCAAGACAAGGGGCCATTGCTACATCGTTCCTCGCCATTGTGATTTCCTAGGTAGATCCATAGGGATCTTTGTTGAAGTGTTTTTGCCTTACCTTCTACATCCTTATAGCGTTGAACAAATTTTTGGTTTATCAACCTTCTTGCCGATTTTTCAACCTGACCAGGACAAAAGGCTGATATCGCATTTACCAACTCGTCTGCCTGAAGGCATTAGTCAGCAAGTGGGGGATTTTTTGTACCGGAAATTACTCAAAGATTTAAACTATATGAGAAGTAATAGAAGTATAGTCATTCTACTTTAAAAATTATCGATTTTCTTATCTGTTTTGTGTTTTCTATTCCATAAAAATAAAATTTGCCTAACAAAAATTGAATATACGTTTATGACTAAGAACTGTTTTAAGTTACCAATCTGAAAGTTGTAACTTTTTAATTTAAAAGACAGACTCTGGCAAGTCTTTCTTGCAAGGGTTATTACATCACAATGAATACTTACATCAGGATTATCTTATTTTGTGAAAAATTAAGTTTATTGAGAAAAACTGGTTTATTGGATGTTTAAGTAAAAGTTATTAATGTTTAATGAGCTACTTATCTTTAAAAAAATACACGTTGGATTTTATGTTTTTTTTTTTTTCGGAGGAAAAATGTAATCCATAATATGATTTTCCTGGTGCAAAGCTTCTGTGCTCTTCTCCAGTTTTCCTTTTATTTGTCTCTCTATGATTTTTTTCCAAATAGTTTGACTATACCAGATATTACGCTGATTCTTCGATAGTTGTCGGTTTTTTCTATTCTTTCTTGGATCTCAATATAATTTGTCAAAAAAAACTTATAGGGAATCTAAGAATGAAGTAAAAAGGATTTCAATGTAAGTAAACACATCAGTAATCAACAATGCATAAAAAGCCATATCACGTTTCGAAAGACGAAAACATTTCGACATTTATGGCATTTGAAAGTAAATGCCCCATAAGGCAAGAGTATATCCACTGCAACAAATGTTGACATGTCAATTATATAGGGGGTTACATAAGTTTCTAGATAACTAGAGACACTGTCCACAAAATATATTTTTTTCGTATCTTGTAAGGATAGTATGTCGCGCTGCTCTTCAGGAAACGATCACTATTGATATCAGTTGTTCAAATATGATATAAAAAATCATCCCTATCATAAAAGAGATCAGCACGCCTATTTCTATCGATTTGCCCCTTATCGTTATTGGGGCACTCATTCGTGCTACCTAAACCATCGGCTATTATAGCCCCTGCGTTGAAATACGGCAGTTTTCCTGCTCCGAACATGTGCCACTCTTTGTGTTATTACTCCAAAATGAGATTTGGAGACCTAGAAGATGGTCCCACAAAGGAGACTTACTACGGCGACAATGGCAATGAGGAATTATATATCGAGTTTTTGTTATGTCTTTGGAAAGGGGGGACGTAATTGATGTTGTGTGTCGGACGAAGTTGTAGGGGTGAGAAATTGGCGTAATTAGAAGAAATCCTCGTTAGACTTTTGGTCTCTTAGTGGTGATTAGGTACGTCCTACAGGTATTTTATTACATTATTGAAAAACAATGGTTTCTTTTAAATCTACTTTTTAAAAATATATTAAAAAATCACAAACATAGAAATATTTCTGATGATAATATAAAAAATAAACTATTTCTGCCATGATATTTGGTGTAATAATCCTTCACAACCGCGCCAATTCAGCTACACGAAAAAACAGTGAACTTCACTCACGTTTTTGACTATAAATAGCTGTTTATTAAGAATAAAAATTATATCCTCACAAAAGATAGGCCTTTAACTACCGAATTGGAGCGACTTTAATTCTTAATTGGTAGAAACACAGCAGCTGTAATTTTTTAAACAAATTAAGACAACTTCACTTCTATTGGTGGAAGAAATCTTTTCTAATCTTTCCCTTGACTTCAGTTATAAGAATTAATTAGTTAGAAATGCTTTGATATCATGCTTTTTGCATGAAAAAAAATAATTTTTTGGCCCATTGCCATTCATAACACTGTGCTGCTTTCAAAAATTCACTAATTAATTCATGTTATTTTCTACAATTCGGACTATGTAGCTTAGATATTCTATCAAATATAGGCTGTAACATAGTTATTTTATGAAATGAAAAAGACAGAAAAGATTTGATTTCACGTTCAAAGCGTCTATGTATCTATTGATACGTATTTCGACTTAAAAAGTCTCATCAGAATAGTTATTCATAGCCGTTCTTAACGTGAAAAATAATCTTCTCTGTCTTATAAGAAGCAACAATAACACGGCTTCCTTATGGACGCAATAGCGACATCTGATAGAAAAATCGGTAAGATAGTTTCGAAACAAATTCAGATTTCTGCTTTAATCTGGAGCCTTCTAAAAATTGCAAGACATGACCAGACGACGATAAAGATGTTAAAAGAGACATGGGGAATCTAAAATTTGCATTCCACGACATGTCTATTCATCTAGGCAGAAATCCTAACGAATTTGTTTCTCGTACTCATACAGAGTAGATCCGAATAAAATAAAAAAGACAGAAAATATTTGATTTCACGTTCAAAGCGTCTATGTAACGTTTCACGTTAAAAAGTCTCATCAGAATAGTTATTCATAGCTGTTCTTAACGTGAAAAATAATCTTCTCTGTCTTATTAGTTATTTTATTTCAGTAGCTGGAACTGGTAAATTCTTTTGACCGGCTGATAATAGAAAGCCATCCATATTTTGAGAATTTTATATTTTCTTGTAACTCTTTGTTTCTATAGCCTGTCAGTGATACGGAAATTACGGAACACAAGGTAACGGCACTTTTGGCAAACACTTATTATTATCCAACGAGTCTTGGTTGTGAAGTATTGGAAAACTCTAACAAAAACATTCGGAAAATTTATTTTAATTAAATAAATTGCAGTTGTTGTTTCGAAAGCGTTTGTCGACGACTCGTTTGCGTACCTACCTCGCATAAAACTATTAGTAAAAGGAAGAAAAGAACGCTCGAACGTACTGGCAGGCTACGCAATGTTTATTTCATTATTCAATTTCCGACATTCCTAAACTTCCGAACTACCAACTGGCAAACGGAAAATTCTAAACTCGTTTTCCACATATACTGGTAAACTAAATAGCGAAGCGATGCCCGATTCAAAAGCATATTTTTAAATAAACCAAACGAAACATTATTTTTAGTGGGAATTTCGTTACGAGGAAATTTGTTTCTACTTTGACGATTTGCGTTTTTGTGCAATCGTTTTAAATTGGTTCGGAATCACGAGCGATTTTTCATTACATTTGCAACAGATTTTGATAGTATTCCGACCCTTTGCAACTACACGTTACCTTTCATTATATTAAATACAAAAATGCCACATCTCATTTCAATCGGTGATTCCAAGAATACTAAACGTGCTTTATGTGGTAAATATATTATATGTATTACAGAATATCCAAAAAAGTTATTTAAAAAAAATGTGGGCAATGATATTCTCCAAGTTTGAAAAATATGTGGGATTCTACAGGTTGAATTATAGCTACGTGGTAAAGCAAATATACAATTTTTTAAGCGAAACTTCCATACTAGCGTTATATTTAAATTTTTTTTCTATAGTGAAATGCTGAGGCGAGCGTCACGGAACTAGCGCTACAAGATGGCGTCGTCACGGGTGGCGTCACAGAATACCGATTCACTACTCTCGATCAATTCGTTTCTAGTCATAATATATGTACTCTAAGCAGGTTGAAATTAAAAACTCCATCAGAAATTACTAACAAAATATAGACATTAAATGAAAAGTAGCACATTAAAAGTAGATCTGTCAATAAAACATAGTAAAACAAACAGAAAAATAAAAAATCCATACTAATATTCGATTCGTAAGGATTCTCGCACGTCAAAATTCAGCATAATGGCCAAAAGGCATAAATGTCAACCCATTTAATAATTAACAATATAAAATCGTCTGTTTATTAACGCCCTATATCAGAATCAATTCAACGTGAACATTAAATAAATTAAAAGTCCACTTTAAGTGTACAATTTTAATTTCATAATACCTACTACGACCCACCTTTACCTTAAATGGTAGAAATCTTTCAACTATATATTATAACCTAAAAATTCTCTGACAATTCTCTTTGCTTTAAGTTGATTTTTTTTTTATTTCGAAAAATATGTGTCTCGACAGCTAATGGTCATTGACACAGGTACAATTTACATTCATGTTTACATGGTTAATACTTTACATTGGGTACAAATTAGTTACAATACATTTTTTATAATACATTTTGTTTTATATTAAAGTGTATAACTTTGTGTTTTTTAAAAAGTTTAATACATTTTCATAGTTGCTGCTGTTTGAGATAAGTATGTCTTTTAGGTCGTTACCAAGAATGTATTTTCTTCTGGCCGCTAGGTAGTGTTGACACTCAAGAAGTACATGTGTTACGGAAGTCGTGCAGTTGCAGTACTGGCACAAAATCTGATTACTGGAATTCATTAGGTGTCCATGTGAAAGGCGTGTGTGCCCTATTCTCAATCTTCGAATGATAGATTTGTCCTTTCTTTTCATTGGTGGGAGCTGGTGGTAGAAAATGTTTGGTTGTAGAATGCTTAACTTGGTATTGCTTCTTTTCCAATGGTCATTCCAAAGGTCCATTATTTTATGTATGATTATTCTTTTTAAATCTGATGATGTTTGAATGTCTGTTGTTACGTTAAGAGAACATGTTTATTTTGCTGCTTGATCGGCTTTTTCGTTACCTGGAATACCAACGTGTGATGGAACCCACAATATTGTTACTGTAATTCCATTAGTTTGAAGGCGATTACATATACTCTGGATTTCTTGAACTATTGGGTGGATCGAATGTACGTTTCTTATGGACTGCATGGAGGACAGAGAGTTCGTACAGATTGCTATAGTTTTATCATCGGTGAGTGGAGTTTTCACCGCTTGTAGTATTCCATATAGTTCAGCAGTATAAATACTGCAATTGCTGGAGAGTCGAAACAAGTTGACGATGGTTGTAGTCGTTGTAACAGCACAGCCAACACCTTCTTCAGTCTTAGATGCATCTGAGTAAAGGATCTTATCGAAGTTGCATTGATGTAGTATTTCATAGAATCTTTGTTTGATAACGGAAGGTGATGTTTCATTCTTATTATATTTGGATAATTCGATATTGAAATTTGGAAGTTTACATATCCATGGAGGAGTTTGAGGGACCGTGAAAGGGCTGGTCGACAATAGATTGATATCTAAATAAGGAATTAACATCTGTATAGTGGACGGTACCATTCTAGGATTATTAGTAACTGGTAATTGTCTATTACAAATGAGGTTTCTTGTGGGATTTGTGGGATTTGCTGAAACTCTAGCGAAATAGAGCAGTAGAAGTTGTTGTCGTCTTAGATGAAGCGAGGGTTCGAAACATTCTACATGAATGCTTTCCACCGGACTGGATCGAAATGCTCCTAAACAGAGTCGAAGGGAAGTATTTTGGACTACATTTAGTGAACGTAGTAGTGAGTTACTTGATGACATGTAGAGAACACTACCATAGTCAAGTTTGGAGCGAATAAGAGCTCGATATATTTTTAGTAGTGTTTCCTCATCGGCTCCCCAACTATAATGAGCTAGTGATTTAAGAAGATTCATTCTTTGAAGGCAGCTACCCTTAAGTTGTCGAATGTGTGGTCTCCAGGAAAGTTTTTTATCGAAAATAATGCCAAGAAGCTTTATTTGATCTACTACTTGAAGAAAATTTCCATTCAGAGTAATGGTTGAAGATTGCGTGTTTTGTCTTCTGGTAAAATGAATAACTTTGGATTTGGATGGGGAGAAGTTAAGGCCTGATTGACTGGCCCAGTTGTTTATTTTACTTAGAGTGTTTTGTAGTAAAGTATTTGTGCTGGATGTGACCTTTCCATGACAGAATAATATTATGTCGTCAACATATATTCCGTATTGTACAGGGTCGTTTATGAATGAACTAATATCGTTACTACTAAGGAGAAATAGTGTGCTGCTTAGGACAGACCCTTGTGGGACACCGTTTGTGGTTGTGTGCTGTGAGGAAGTTTTGCCATTAGTAATTACTTTAAAGGATCGCTCTGTGAGAAAATTTTTTATAAACGAATATATATTACCGGACAACTTGTTCTGGTTTAGTTTGTTTAGTATTACAGAAATCGGTATTGAGTCAAAAGCGCTTTCGATGTCAAGGGAGATTGCAATGACTTCATTTTTGTTAGATAGCGCAGTCGCAATTGTTGATTGCAAAAGTATTTTAAGTTGATTTAAAATGTTATTTTATTCAAATTTAAAATGATGCTGAATATTTCTTCGTGTTCGAATTAGTCTAAAAATGATTTTATGTGTACGGCATTAAAAAGTTTACAGAGAAAGAATGAATTGTTTAGAATAATATCTTGATTTATATTATTTTGAAAAGTTTTCTTTGACAAAAGATACAGATATATCTGTTGCCATTAAAAAGTCAAACCAACCAACATTAACATTAACATTAATATTTTTTGCTACTGAAAACAATGCAAATATCAGTAGGTGACTATATAAGTATATCGAGGGAATAGCTTTAAGATTTAAAAATATATCAAACAAATGATGTAATGGTCCAAGTTGAAGAATAATTCAATGAAGAATTGTTGCATTAAATGACCAGAAAATCAGTGCCTTATAGTTATAAAATTAGAAGTACTGTTGAAAATGCTGGGCTCTGTACATCAGGGGTCACCCATTATGTTCCCTGAGGATCCGTTTCGAAAATTCGAAAACCTACTACACTTCCGCGGTAACCTCCAGTAGTAGTAACTCTCCCTGAGGAGATCATATTGGTTACCTAGTTGAAACCAGGCAACTAGGCTACCTCATTTAGGGAGGGGTATGAAATAAACTCAAGGAAAAAGACGATAATAAAGCTATTATATTGTTTTTTCTCCCGTATTTGTTTAATACATTTTTGTGGCGTAATTTGAAATATTTGTATCTTAGAACTTAATTTAATCATTTAATTCTCTGGTTGTTTTCTTTCTGCAACTATAGTATTCAACAATTTTATGAAACATATCTAAATATATATATTTAAACATTTAAATGTTAGTAACAGCTTACTTTAAGTAGAGTTTGTTTACTTTAAAACTGTAGTTCTGTACATTTTACGACGAAGTTTTTTTGGTCACTGTACAGTTGAATACTTTCCTGGTACTGATACTTTGGAAAATGCAAAAGTTCTGCCTTAATGTCCTCAAAAAAAGTTCAATCTTTTTAGAAAAACTTCTAATATCCGACAGAACTTCGTAAACAAGTTTTCCCTTGCATTGTAGTTTTAAATTCAAAATTTTAATTTTGATTTAAACTGTAACACAGTACACTTTGATGAATAATACAATGATACGATATTAGATTTAAATTGCACATAGGATCACTACTTAATCGCTGAACCAAGCCTTTTCTACACCCAACCATCGCTGCAGCGCCGACCGTTGTGATCGAAATAACTTTTTTCAATCCAAACTATCCTTGCCAAAATAATCCACCACAGCCTTGTAAAAATCCTCTCCGGTAGGAGTTTCTGACACTGGCCAAATAGTCAAAAATTCTTCAACAAACTGTTCACTGGTTCTGTCCAAGTAGCGAACGAAAATGACAAGCTGTGCTGTATCTGTAATGTCGCATGACTCATCCAATGCCAAAACAAAATATTTAGTAACAGCCAAGATTTGTTTTACCGTTTTGAATGTTTCATCTGCCAATACCTGTGTATTCCTTGTGCTTAAATTAATATGTCTAGTAGCTTGAAGTAGTACTAGTCATGTACAGTGTACATGATTAAACAACATTTAATAATAGGGTCATACAAAGATTTGAATCTGAAGACTTTATTAGGTTTGTAAACCTAAACAAAATAATCATAAAGCATTATCACAACACTGGAACGACAAAATCAGCAAAAAGAACAGGCAGACAACCTAAAATTAGTCAATTCTTTAGAAGATCGTCGCAGATCCTTAAAAGAAATTAATGCTATTGTCAAATCAACTGGCTTACAAATATCGGACCGCACTATCAGAAGAAAGTTGTGTGAAACTGGATTGCGAGCACGAACTCCTAGAAGGAAGCCGTTCCTGAACAAAAAACAGAGGCAAAACGCATTGATTGGTCTTTGACACACAGAGGGTGGACAGAAGAACAGTGAAGTAAGGTAATTTGAAGTGATGAAACCAGAATCTCGATCTTTGGGAATGACAGAGTGAAGTTTGTTCGCCGCCGACCGGGGGAAGACCTTTTGCCCCAGTGTACTACGATCACTATGGAGCATCCTGTGAGTGTCATGGTATGGGCTTGTATGACCACTGATGGACTTGGACTTTTAGCAGTAATAAAGGGAAATATTAATGCAAAAAAATATCACTCAGATATACTGTAAGCGAAACTGCTGCCGACTATCAGAGATTTGTTTGAAGGGGATGCCCAACAATGCATTTTCCAGAACGGCTAAGACTTTCATGGAATGATTGAGACCACGACGTTACTATCCTGCCTTGGCCTGGAAATACTCCCGATCTAAATCAAAGAGCTATTATAGCAATTATAATAGCTGAAGATCTAGGTATGGCAAGAGAGATGGTACAGGGACTCGTTGTGGCTACAGAAAATGTAGGTTTAAATATAAATATCTCGAAAACAAAAATCATGACCAATTTGGTACCCAACCAGAACATCAGTGATGGTGGGAAAGAAATAGAACTCGTAGATATATATATATAAATACCTGGGACATGAAATTATGATTGGCAGGGATAACCAGACTCATGAACTGAAGAGAAGAATCGGCCTTGGGTGGCAGCATTTGGAAAACTGAGAGAAACTTTTAAAAGTGAGCTGCCCACATGCCTAAAGAGAAAGGTATTTGATCAGTGCGTCCTTCCAGTCTTGACGTACGGAGCAGAAACACTTACCTTAACAAAAGCAGCAGCTACCAAACTGAGAGTCACGCAGAGAAGAATGGAGCGATCCATGTTGGGAATAACTCTGCGAGACAGAATAACCAACGAAGACATCAGGAGAAGAACCGGAGTGACTGACATCATCGAGAAGATAGCCAGACTAAAATGGAGATGGCAGGACACATAGCCAGATTGACAGATGGGCGATGGACAAAGAGGTTATTGGAATGGAGGCCAAGGGAAGACAAGAGAAGCGTCGGTCGACCACCTACAAGATGGACTGACGATTTAAGAAGACTCAATAAAAACTGGATAAGAGCGGCGCAAGATAGACGGGGTTGGAAATATGAGGAAGAGGCATATGTTCAGCAGTGGACTCTTGAGGCTGGATGATGATGAAATCCAATAGAAAATTTATGATCAAGGCTGAAAGTGTTAGTACCACGCCAAAGCCCAAGTAACAAGAGAGAACTGATATAACCCATTATTCAAAACTCGTTTAGAGTTATTACACTAGAAGATTTGGCTCGTCTCATGAACTCTAAGCCTCGCAGAATCGAGTCTGTCCTCAAAAACACAGGTTATCCCACCAAATACTAATGTTCTTCATAATAACCATTGTACCATTTTTTAAAAATCTATCTACTAATAGCTAACAGCTGTTGTTTTATTTATTTTAAAAGTTTTAGAGGGTTTTAGCAGGATAGAGACCAGCAAAAAAAAAAGATGTAATAAAAACAATAGATAAATTTATAAATAACATAAGTCTTGTAAAAAAGAGAAATGCTGATAATAAAACTAAAATTTTTGTAAAGTTTCTACTACTGTAGAAGCTTTGTTTCAACAATTTTGGTTAAATATAATTGGTTAATTTCTTTTTGTGCGATGTTTATTAACCAAACAAGAAGAAATAGTAGCCTCCAATAAAAATAGTTCTGTGTGGCATATTTTTGTTAGTCTGTTGTAATTTAAATTTCTAAATTTATCAAAGTTTTAAAATTCTAAACGCCGCAATAAACAAAGACGTAAAGCAATCCCCGTTATCTTGATCGGGTCCGTCATTTCGCCGTATTCAATTTCGATTTCGTTCGAGCTACATCAAGCATATTCGGATCTGATTGTTGTGTTCCTGAAATAAAATTCCAGCCCGATAACGATAACCACTATTAGAAAAGTTGATAAGCGAGAACGACGTTCCATTATTTTTAAGTAGGTGTTTATTCTAGCAAAAGATGAAGTTTGATTGTTATTCCGGAGCTCAGTCTTAAAGATCCAATCATCCGATCTGGTCTCTTTTAATGACAGCGTTCTGCGAAGGAATCTCCAGTGACCCTTTTTTCTAGATTCGCTCTCCACGCTGTCTGCACTTTTAGATGTTGCTGAAGTTTTGTCTTTAGAACACAGGGGTGGATTTTACCGCGAAATATTATGTAGTTCTTTGAAAAAACGATTTAACTCTTTTTTTTAAATCTGGATATATTTAAATAATACCTCAATCTATCTGTTGTAGTAAGAGTATTAAGTTTTAAACGATAGAAGTGTTCCCAATATAATACGAATAACTAAAGTTTTGTATATATTGTTTAACATATATAAATGTTTAAAGCCTAAATAAACAATGAACTTAGTAAACCCAAACTAACCTTCTGACATTAAGGAATCACGACTGTTTACTGTAATTAAACATATTTATACAAGTAAATTAACGACAAATTAAAGAGATGCACAGAATACATCAATCAATCAATCAATCAATAATGTCTTTTTATTTCCCATTAAAAAAAATACAATTTTCTCTTTGAGTGACATTTGTTCTCCTTGGCACATGCCATCAGGAGGGTTGGCAAACTAATATTATTCCCTAATTAATATACAAAAAATTACACTAAGGCTCATTACATCTAACAAGTTCATTAAAATTAATAAAAAATAAATTAAGTAAATATTCATATAAATGTTAGTAATAAACTAAATGTGTATATCCTACTAAGTAGCACTTCGCACTAGACTAAACAGTAATAACAAAGTATAACAGTAAGGTATATATTGCATTTAAAATGATTGAATGTGTCCCTTAGAGGGGGTAAACGCTGTTGATATAACAATAATAATAACAAGATAGTCAAGATAGACAAGACAGATAAAAAGATAATAGCTATTCGCAAACAAATTATTAATACTAATTTTAATATTTTAATCCTATTGAAATACCACCATGCTAATAGATTTAGTAATGAAATAGGCTCACTAACTCATACCTATACGCTCATGCCTGCCTACAAAAACTTGCTAACTCAGCCTTTCCCTGTCTCATCATAGTAACTACTTCCACTCTACTAAGTTCATGTCTATCCACCCACTTTAACCTAATATGTCTCAATACTGAACATTTTCCCAAAAAATGTATCACATCTTCCCTTTCCTTCGTGTTACACATTGAGCAAAACCTTCTTTCATCATTTCTGCCAGGTCGATCATTCAAATATAGAACTCCACATCTTAATTTAAAGAGCCATCGAATGTCCCCAAAATTTTCCATTTCCTGTAGATAATGCATGTTTACTCCTTCTTCTCGCAGTTCTTTGTAGTGTCCACAAAAATTTGATTCGAGTACCCTATTCTCAGCCTGACGCTGTATCTCCTCCTTCTTTTTTTCTATCATATTCTCAATCATACTAGGCCAGCTTTCTCTCCGTTCCCATTCACACCTTACCTCAATTCCAAATTTTTCTCCCATGCTCATCCAATCTTTCCACCAGCCACACCTTGCTCTTATCATTTCTTTTAAAAGAAATTTTGGCAACCTATCACTCGAATATCCTAGTATTTTTTTAACATATTTTTGATGTAAATTCATTGTATATAGGCAGATTCTAGCAATACCGGTCTCCAAATCTAACATAAAGTTAGGACAATACCTTGGACAAGAGAACATTTTTTTTATATAAAATCTTCTGATTATTTCCACCTCATCGTACTCAAAAAGACCCCATACCTGAGACCTATAAGTCAAAATTGATCTTATCACCGACTCATACACTGTTACTTTAGCAAAAAGGGTATATCAGCCTTAGACACTAACCTACTCCAAGCCGTGTGAATCGCTACTTTTGCCAAACTCTGGCGCTTTTTTAGATGAGCTTTAAACGACAACTTGGGTGTTAGTATCATTCCCAAATAATTATAGTTATTCACTACCTCTAATACTTGATCATTCAGCTTCCAAGATTCCCTGATCACACCACCTCCTCTTCTGAATATTAGAATTTCGGATTTATCTAAATTGATTTTTAGATTCCACATCCTGCAGTATTTTTCCAGTTCATTAATCATCCGCTGTAGCACCTTCGGATTGATTGCCATCAAAACCAAATCATCTGCACAGAATACATCAATGAACTGTTCAAAGACAATAGAACAGAACAGATGGAGATAGAAGTAGAAGAGGATATGGTTTTAAATATATTAAAAGAGGAAATTAAAATGGCATTAAAAACAGCAAAAATGGTAAAGCAGTAGGTTCAGACCAAATCCCTATAAAAACCTTAAAATGCATAAATGATGAAACCTTAGATATTATAGTAGACTTATTTAACTCATTATACATAACAGGACACATACCGAAACAATGGTTACTCACCACCTTATCGGCTATCCCTAAAAATACAAACGCTAAATATTGCAATGAATATAGAACAATATCACTAATAAGTCACTCAAATTATTCCTGAAAATAATACATGGTCGTATAAATAAAAAAAACTGGAAGAAGGAATAGATGATAGTTGGTTTGGGTTCAGAAACGGACTAGGAACCAGAGAAGCGTTATTTGCTTTTAATGTATTAGCTCAAATATGCATGGATATGAATGTTGATGTGCATGTTTGTTACGTTGATTTTGAAAAATCATTTGACAAAGTAAGACATGAAAAATTAGTCCAAATTCTTAAGACAAAAAACATAGACCATAGGGAATAATAACAAACCTCTACTGGAATCAAAGAGCACAAATCGTAATAGATAACGAACCCAGTCCAGAAATTGAAAACAGGATAGGAGTTAGGCAGGGTTGTATTATGTCCCCATTAATATTTATTGTATATATTGAAGCCACTTTTAAAGAAGCATTACTATCTCAAGGTGAAGGAATAATAATTAACGGAAGATCTATTAACAACATAAGATATGCAGATGACATCGTGATTATGGCAAGCTCTGCTGAACAACTAAAAATGAATATAAAAAAGACCAAATACATGATAATAATAAAGAAAACAAATATACCAACAAACATACATTTGGAAAATGTACCGATAGAAAGAGTTGATAAACAAAAATACCTAGGAACCTGGATTTCAGACAATAATGATCAAACAACCGAAATAAGAGCCAGGATAGAAATAGCAAGAAACGCGTTTGTAAAAATAAAAACAATTCTCTGCAACAAAGACCTTATATTAGAACTGAGAGTAAGAGCACTGAGATGCTACATACGTGTTTTCGATACTGTAATATGGACTTAAAAGCTGGACATTAAAGCAAGAACACATAAATAAGTTACAGTCCTTTGAAATGTGGTGTTACAGTAGGATGTTTAAAATAGCATGGACACAGAAGAAAACGAGCACGGAAGTAGTGCGAGAAATGGGCAAAGAATGCGAAATAATAAACAGAATAAAAATATGAAAGTTACAATATCTGGGACACGTAATGAGGGAACAGCGATATAAGCTGCTAAGGCTGATAATACAGGGAAAGATAAGAGGAGGAAGGAGTATAGGAAGAAGGAGAGTGTCATGGTTGAAGAATTTAAGGGACTGGTTTAAATGCAGTTCTGTAGAACTCTTCAGAGCAGCAGTAGATAGAGTGTAGATAGTGATGATGATATCCAACCTCCGATCGCGAGACGGCACTTAAAGAAGAAGATACAAGTAAAGAAAAGGTCCCACGTCACCAACCTATTTATTAATACACTGAAAAAATTGTCGATTTCACGTAAAAATCTTTTTTGCTTTGTTTTTTCATCAATCATAAAAAGTGAAAATATCATTTTTTGTCTACAAAACATTTGTTATATATTTTAGAGAAAAATGGTTGTAGATCCTAAGAAATTCTTTAATTTTCGAGTTTCTAAATTAAAATACATCAACAATTGACCGAGAAAATTAAAAAAAAAGCTTTATTTTTGCAGTAATTTATAAATGGTATTAACGTTATTTTATTTTATTTTATTTTAAATTATGACCATTTATTAATTATTAAATCTCATCTAGATCAATCAAATAGTTTGTAGGTTATTCAATATGTTTATCCCGGATAGCGACTATTTAAACATGTGTACTTGCCCAAAAAGTAACAGTAGAGGTATTTAGTGAATTGCAATCGATTCTTTGAGGCTTCAGTATCTGTATCTGTAGAGTAGGGAGGGCGAGTTAAGTTTCGTAGTACTTCAGCCACAATTGACCCATTGTGCATCCTCCCAGGGAGCTGTCGTCCTTGGCTCATTGTCCACCCTGACATTTCTAGGAAGGTGGACAAGTCACCAGGAGACATCTCCCTTATGTAGGCAGGCGTGGTCCAGGACTCGCCGAACGCGTACTCTCGTATTAACAATAACTCCGAACATCCACATAGGACATGCTTTACAGTTTCGTCTTCTCGTTGACACTTCCTATATAGAGGTGTGTTTACTAGCCCCGGTGTGTGGAGATGTTTGCTTAGTTGACAATGACTAGTTAAAAATTTATTCCCAAGTACTTCTTTGATGCTAAGTTTTCATGGTTACTTAGTATGAGCCTGGCAAGTCTACATGCTTGCCCTTCTTCCCATCTTTTTAAGGTTTGAGTATGGGAGTGACATTTGACAATTTCTACGATTGTTGTAGTTGACCAACCAAAAAGATCCCCAGGTCCTAAGAGACATAGGCCTGCTGCCTTCCTAACCAATTAGTCAGCAATGCGGTTGCCTTTACTCCTATTGTATCCTTTCACTCACCTCAGGATGATGGTATTACCATCCGAAGATTGAGTTAGTGATACTTCATTACTAACCCTGACGTGACACGTGGTCTATTCAACATTAGTAGCGCTTGTCTTCTATCTGTGCAGATTGTTATAGTTTTCTCGGCTATATCTTTTGTGTTATTTTTTTGCGGCTCTGGAGATACCAGTCAGTTCTGTCTAAACTACGCTATGGCATTAAGACATTTATACAATACGATACAATAATCTGGAGTATATTCCGCATCCTGAGCCTTCTTCCATTTTAGAGTCATCTGTGTATATGCAATAGGCATTTTCCAGGTTTGTCTCCCTATACTGTCTTGTTTCGATTTTTTAGGATTTGTCAAAAACAAACTTTGGTTTAATTGAGTCGCAGCCTGCCTGTAGCAGGGGTACCGCATCCAGCTCTCCCCACCAGAACCGAGTTCTCAATTGTCTCATTCCTACATCAAGGTTTGCACCATTCCTACATCAAGGTTTGCACCAGCTGAGCGCAGCCGCATCATTGTCATCAGCGTCACCTCTTTGATATATACGTCTAGAGGCGTAATACCAACGACCAACTGCATTGCGGCAGTTGGTATTGTTTTTATATCACCTGTTATATTTATGAAAGCCATCTGCTGAATATGGATTAGTTTGTTAATCGCTGTTGCCTGTAACACTTTTGGTGCAATAGCAATAGCGGCGTAAGTTAACATTGGTCTAATGACAGCAATCTAGACCCAGGTGATCATCCTGGGCGAAAGGCTCCAGGTGCGTTCGACCGTTCGTCGACATTGTTCATAGGCAATATATGCTCTTTTAGATCTACCATCTAAGTGTGAGTTTCATGTTAACTTCCTGTCAAGGGTAATAGCAAGGTACTTCACATCGGCAGAAAATGTTATACTGTAGTTTAAACCCGCGATTCTTCTTTTTCTGGTGAAGAGGACCATCTCTGTCTTTTTAGGATTTGGCTTTGAGACTTTAGTTTGAAAAAATATTAAAAAAAATGTTTGAAAATGGCTAACTTTTTAATTCACAAATAATTCACAATGGGTGGGACCTATAACACTGTCATAGGATACACAATCTATATTATATTCTAAAAAAAATTCTATTACAACGATAAAAAACAACTTTAATGCAGGTCTGTTAAATATTAACAAAAACTAATTAAATAAAATTTGGGTTTTCCAAACGAGTATAAATTTACTGGTTGTGTGTTTTCTAAAGAAGATGTCAAACTAATAATCCAGTCAGATATTCCATTTAGTTATATTTCTCTACTCGTAACGTATTAGTCTGGGGACAATTCAATCTATTACATTGCAATATTTGGTCTTTAGTAAACCACAAAATTTTACTTACTGTATTTCGGTGTCTATTAAAAGTGCACAAACCTGAAACAAAAAAGTAATATTACTGTTTTTAGTAGCTTGTTTATCAGTGTCAGTGAAAAAATAGTAATTTTTGTAGACAATTATGTACTATAAATTTCTTTGGGTGACATTTTATTCGGTGCCACACTATAGTAGATAATGTAAACACACTTTTGTAATAATTTAGAACCAAATATTCTAGTGATACCATTGGTGTATGGTAAAACTCACTTCCTTTGATAACAAAAGTCAAATAACAGCAGCACAAGCAGAAAAGCCGTTCAGGTAAAAGGTCCTTCAAGCACCTAATACCCTTCAAGTAGGTCAAAACCTAAAAAATATATATAAAAAAATATTTAGTAGAAATTATAATAATAATAATAAATTTTTGAAACTTTGAAAAATAATTTGAAACGGTTACAGTACTACTTTGGGAAAAACACAGTTTTGTATACTATGGATTGAAATTGGTTGGAAGAAATTATAACGTATATAAATTGACCACTGAGAGGGCATAAAAAAATAAAAGAACTGATTGATAAAAGACGAAGAGGATAGAAGAGAGTGTCGAAGAGATTGGTGGTACAGCAATTATTAAGGTTTTGAATTTGAGAAGAAGTACATTGCCAGTAATTAATTTGTTGTGTTGGCGATTTTCATCGTAAACAATTATTTCGAATGTAATAACAAGATTCTGAAGATAATTTTTTCTTTTCAGCAAGGTAATTCATAGTTATCTTTGAATTAGTTGGAGAAGGGAAGAATATACAGTTCGTTCGCTGTATCTTTGCACATGTATGAAATTATTCACGAACTATTTTTAAATTTTGTCTCATTTCTACTCACAGAATATAAAATGTTGAAATTAAGCCGCTTGTCCAACATTTAATAATGCATCAGACAAAGACAGTAATTTAACAACAGTCTGTGATAAATTCTCATCACTGAACCTGCTTGTTGTCAACTTCACAGCGTTTTGGGGTTTAAAAAAATGATATTCTTCTTTTTCTTCTTCTTCTTTGCGCAACTAGGATTACTCCTGTTTGTCTGTCTCTTATTCTTTTTCAGTCGTTGACTGTACATTATCTTTCCACCTTTTTGGCGGCCTTCCAACGGGTCTTCTGCTATACGGCTCGTTGTTTTTACAGATGTTTGCTGATCTATCTGGTCCCATTCGGTTTACATGTTTTTTTTCCATTTTTTTTTTCTTGTTTTTATCCACCTGTTAATATTTTGAATTTTGCATTGTTCGCGTATACTTCTGTTGGTTTGTCTGTCTCTTAATGATATGCCCGCTATTGATCTTAATTTTGCAGTTAAATTTTCATACCTTTAATTTGACGTATCATTTTTGAATCTGACTATAACTCTGTCTAACGGATCGATATAAAACATTATTTGTTGTCATAAATATCAAACAAATATCAAACAGAATATTTTTTCAAGGTTTTTATTTTTAGAATATGCCTGGAAATACATTAAATTCTCAATCCCAGCAACTCGTACTGAATTTGTATGAATATTTTGAGTTGGAAAAAAGGAACGGAGGACCCTTATTGGCACCTTTGGCTTGTGTTCAAGAGGTATTGTAATGGATTGTATGTTGTTTAATAATTTACCTATCATAAAATTGTTTTTAATTTAAAAAGGTAGCTGCTGCCTTGAAAATATCACGGCATACAGTATGTACAATTAAAAAATGAAAAGAAAGCAATCCTATGCTTTTAAGTCCAGGAAAAAGTAGACGTCGTCGTAAAAGCAAGACAACTGATCTGCCTGAAGGAACTAAAATGGCAATACTGTACAAAATAAAAACGATCTGGTTTATACCCCAGCCAATAGATGTTTCACATCAAAATGAATACTTCTAAAATAAAGTTTCACTATTATTACTAGTTTTTATTTTTTTAGAACAACATGTTAGTCTACAAAGTTTGAAATGTGAATTAAAGGAAAAAGAAGTTGTTACTAAAAACATCCTTGAGCATTGTACTGAGAAATATAGGATTTAAATATAAAAAGGATGACAATCGAAGATCATTATTCAAACGAACCAATATTGCTGCTTTAAGAGCAAAATTCTTTCCTAAGTACTTTGAAAACCTGGAAAGTGTGCATCAAAGAGAACTTGTTTTTTTGAATGAAACATGGATTTATTCAAAAGGAAATAAAACAACTTCCTGACAAGACACTAGTAGCAAAAGTGTGCGTAAACCAGAAGGTTTTGATGATAAACGTTTCATAATTGTTCACGCTGGTTCTTCTAAAGGATTTGTTTCTGAAGCAAGTTTATTGTTTTGTTCTAAGTCTAAACATATTGATTACCATGGAGAAATGAACAACGACATTTTTACTAGGTGGATAAGGACACAAGTAATTCCCAATTTAGAAGAACCATCGTTGATTGTAATGGATAATGCTTCATGTCATAGTGTTCTTTTAGAAAAGCAACCTATAACTGCTTCAAAGAAAGATGAAATTGTTACCTGGCTGACAACAAATAACATCCAATTTGACACAAAATTTACAAAACCTGAATTATTACAAGTTGCAAAAATGAATAAAAAAGAAAATGTGTATATTATTGATGAGTTACTAAGAGAGCATTGTCATGAAATGTTGAGACTACCTCCTTATCATTGCGAATTTAACGCTATTGAATTAATTTGGGCAAATTGCAAGTCATATTACAATAAGCATATTGATAGGGATGGCTATTCTGATAGTGCTGTTATAAATATGTGGAAAGAGGCGCTTAATCAATGTAATGGAGACATTTGGGAAAAATGTGTAAGACATACTCATGAAATTATTCAAAAGTGGTGTGTCCGAGAACAAAATATAGTCAATATTGATATTCAACCCATCATAATAAATCTTGGAGATAGCTCGGATTCTGAAAGTGAAGGAAATATATAATTTTGATATTTTGTTTTTTTTTTCAATTTATTTTATTAATTTAGTCATATTTTTGGAAATGATTTGTAAGAAAGTAATTGATGCATTCTTTAGGCTAAAACAATTAAACCTTTTACACATAACTTTCCACACTTTATTTTGGAAACTACAGAGAAGTTCGATCCACAAGTAAAAAAAATTGATAAAAACCAGCTGGTATAAAAAATAAATACTAAGTCTCTAGGTATGCGACATAAGGAAAGTCGTATTATTTTAGCCTAACAGATTGAGCACTAATTTGTAACACCCTTTAAGTTTTCTACAAATTAATGTATTTTCGAAATTTTTCTTTTTCCATTGTTTTTATTATTTTGTGTTGTAAAGTTTAATTAATTTTTTTTTGTGTTAGTAACTTAGTTCGAAAAGCATGCACAAGAGTTTTTTATCTTTTAGGGCATTTTCTTATGCTTAAACTTAAAAATTGAATGTCATATGTATACGATGTTAATGTTTAATATTGTATTTTGAATAAAAACTTTTTTTTATCCAGTAACTGGCTTCGGCTATTTTATGCTTTGGTGTATAAATAAATAAATAAATAAATATGGGAATTTAAGCTGTTTGATCTTGGGTCCATCTTTCTCGACTACAGTATTTCAAATAGAGCATTTCTTCCAATAATCATAATAACGTTGAGTATGTAGAAAACTCAAAATTACGTTCAAAACAATTCTATAATGAGTTTTTAACATCCAGTACAATAAATAAACAAAAACAAATACTATAAATACGTTTAACGGGATATTAAACATTTCCTAATTATTTCATGAATCTAGAAAAGACTTACGTTTGATTTAAACGCTTTGATTTAATTCGTACAACTATGATGTGCAAAGATACAGCGAACGGAGTGTAACAACGAAATAGACTATTAAAATTCAGAAGATTAGTAAATTCAGATCAGTTATTTTCGACACAACATTCCAAATAATGTAAAATATTTTTATTTTTTATTTGATAAATCTTTTATTGCTTTTCATGAGGTACAATACAGATTTTGAGATAAACTCAACTTAAAAATTTAGTAGATCACACGCTTCCACATCACATTCTCTGTGACAAGTTAATAAAAGATCGTCGAGCAAGTCCCTTCCTGCGCGAAACTCAATTTTATTCTTTTTCCGCATCCATGACCTCACGTAAGCCACCCAGCAGCCACTTGTCGCCCCTTCTTGTAGCTTTTACAGAATTATTATTACTCTCTCGGAATTTTTCATCAAACTAACGCCGGCATTCTTCGGTTTACTACCTATCAATGTCCAAATTTTAAGACTAAAACGGAAAGACCTGCTGAAGTTAAATCGTCGAAAGGAGCTTTAAACGGAGATTGAAAGTATTCGTTCCGTTTTTGTTTCAGGACGTTTTAAAATGCGACAGATACTTTGTGTAAGACTCGGCAATAAAAGAAACTGGCGAGTGTGAGGAATCTGTTTTTTTTTTTCTCGCGAGAAAGAAACGGCCACAAAGATTACATTTTGATTGGTAGATATCATATTGTGTTATTCTTAAGAGAGTTTTTAAAGACAAGTGTAAAAATTGATCTATTATTAAAATTGATCAAACTTTCAGTGGCGGCCGGTCAGGGTCGGCAGGGTCGGCAGTGCCGACCATCACCTTTATAGATATTATAGATTTTTTTAATATTTAATTTAATCAGTATTTCAATAATTAATTGTGGCAGGTAATCAGTTGATGTCATTTGTTTTTGTGAAATAAAAAAATATCCGTGAGATAATGAGATAATAAAGACTAAATTTTATTCATGGTTTTTAAAAGAATTCGACCAATTCGACCAGACTAAATTTTATTCATGGTTTTTAAAAGAATTCGTCCAATCTGAGCGTTAAGTGATCCCTGCGTAGACACTTTTCGAATTGATGATCCGATATCGGAGACATCCATCCGCCTGTGGATTCTTAAAAATGCACGTTTTGCGTTTTCGGCGAGCCGATCCCAACCTTGGCGATTTACTTGTAAAAATCAACGGAATATTAGTTGATTAGCAACCAAATATACATTTCTTTCCATATGAACTTAATTACCAAGTATGGCAAAATTAAATTTGCCGATGCTTCATTTAGATTGGTGATTGGTCGCGAACTGTACATTGCGAGCGCGGGATGAAATGTTATTTCATATAAGAACGTAAGTAGTAAAGTGAAGTTATATTCAGTGCACGAACTAGCCTTTCTTTATGTGATTTATTTTTATTTTCTAAAGTAATACTGTGATACGTTACGTCTGCCGTAAATAGTTAAAGGTTAAAGGGTTTGACATAGAAGTTTTTTTTTTTAATTTAAGTGTAAACAAATTCAGGTAAATTAACCTAAAAAATGCAAGCCATGGGAGAAACTGTAAGTATTGATAAGTCTGATATTGTAAATTATATTTTGCATAATGGGTTTTCATCTATTCCATACGAAGAACAAATTGTTATTAAAAATAAGGGGCGTCCTTTGCCTAAAATGTCCCGGCTTATAAATATTAGTGCGGGTAAGGGAAGTAATAGATCATTTTCAGATAATTGGTACAGCAAGTACTCATGGCTTACCGGGAGTGAAATAAAAAACAAACTTTTCTGTAGGCCTTGCATTTTATTTTCGACAAATAGGGGCAAACATCAAAATCCGTGGTGTGAATCTGGTTACGATAATTTAAAGGAATTATTTAGGGCTTTACATAAACATGATATTTCGAAAGATCATACTTACAGCCAGATTAAATTAGATTTATTTGGAAAACAAAATATCTATGTTTCATTAGATAATGCCCAACTTGAAAATGCTATTAAACATAACGAAATTGTAAAAAATAATCACGCAGTTTTACGTCGTTTAATTGATATTGTAATTTTTTTAAGTTGTCAGGAATTATCTTTTAGGGGACACGATGAATCGGAGCATTCGTTAAATCAAGGTAATTATAGAGAACTAATAAAAATGTTTAAGAAATACGATTTGGAATTTTCTATTTTCTAATTTACTTTCTGATTCGAAGACATTTAGCGGTGTATCTAAAACAATCCAGAATGAATTAATAGAATCAATTAGTTACATTTTGAGTAACGTTATTAAATCTGAGATTCAGGAAACCATTTGCTTTTCACTAGAAGTAGATGAAACTACCGACATATTATGTCATTCACAATTATCAATTGTTGTTCGATACGCGTTACGTGGTAATATCTATGATAGGTTTTTAGGTTTTACAGACGTGAGTAAAAGCCATAAGGCAGAATATATTTTTGGTGTTTTAAAGGACAGATTAAAATTTTTTGATATCAAAAATAAATTGGTAGGGCAAACTTATGACGGCGCTGCCGTGATGTCTGGTGAATTAAATGGTCTCCAGGCAAAAGTTAAAACTATTGCACCGCAAGCTTTATTTACTCACTGTCATGCGCATAGAATGAATTTAGTTTTGCAGCATACATGTAAAAAAATTAAAGAATGTCGTCTTTTTTTTGCTAGTTTAAGCGGATTTGCTTCATTTTTCTCAAGCTCACCTAAACGGACTAATGTTTTAGAACGGTTTGTTTCGAAAAAAATAAGAAAGTGTTTACCCAAACAGATTTGATATTCAGTGTTGTTCAAAATCAGTTAACTGACATTATTCATTCCAAAAATAGAATAACAAGACTGGTGCAAAATCTCAGAGATTTTCGTAATGATAGTAATTTCCAGTATATACGCAGTGAAGTTTTGGACTCGCTTGATATTTCCGAACTCCCAAAAAAAAAAAGACAAAGGCATGACACAGAAACAGATATCGAAAAACGAGTATATTTTGAAATTTTGGATACTATTATTATGCAAATAGATACTCGTTTTTCGAATTTTGAAGATTTGCAAATTTTTGAACTCTTTGACGATTCAAAATTTAAAAGTTACGCCAAAGAATTTCCAAGATATTTATTAGACAGCTTAATTAAAAATTATCCATCATTCTTTAATAAAATAAAATTAGAAAATGAATTAAAAGTTTTATATGCTGATCCAAATATTTTCGGAAGATGGGATAAGTTACAAGATATGTATAATTTTATATACTGCAATTCATTACAACAAACTGTTACCGAAATTAATAAATTATTGTCATTAATTCTCTCATTACCACCAACGTCTGCCTCAAATGAACGAGATTTCTCTTGCCTCAAAAGAATCAAAACTTATTGTCGAAATACCATGAAACAAGAGAGAATGTCAAGCTTGTCTCAAATGTCAATAGAAAAAAAAACTTTTAAAATCTCTCCAAAACTCTAATAAATTTTACGATGACGTTATAACCCATTTTGCTACTTCCAAACAACGTAGACTTGAGTTAATTTATAAACATGTTTAGGTTCTAAATTTATAGGAAAAAACAAAAAAAACAAAAAACAAGAAAACAGAAAATCTCCTATGATGATTTACTTAAGTCTTTATTAGACGGTATACCTATCTGAGGAGACAAAAAATACCTTGCCGACCTTGTCTCTCAAGCCACGAGCCGCCACTGCAAACTTTGATTAACAAATTTAAAGAATTCCTGAAAACACTACAACATTAAGAGATAGGGATAAAAACTCTCTAGGCAATGACAATTTTAGCCACAGATTGTAGCAGAGTATATTAGTAATATCAGAGTTTATTACACTACCACCCTAGTTAAGACTTTACATTTACAGTCGTTTCTCTCTATTACTAATCTTCAGTGCTTTCTCATCTACATTATTCCTCCACTTTTTTTCTTTTCTGAGGGTGAAAATTTGTAACAACCATACCAGGTTTACCCATCCCTAGGAATGGATGGCATACGTTACATTCAGAGTAGACATGGAGTTAAAGGCCAAGGAGGTTCTATTATTTAAAAATATTCAGCTACTGGAAGAAAAAGTTGATATGTTTGCCAAGAAAAATAAAAATTCAGGACATTTGGAAAGTCAATCTGGCAACAGTGGAGCTATCTCAGCTTTGACAGCAACTTTGACTTATGCTAGCATGACACAACAAAAACAAAACTCTTAGTAAACCATAACCACTCTAAGCAAGTAAACGCGGCTGTAATGGAGGCCCAAACAGCACGCAAAATACATAAAATTCAGCAGCTAAATGAAGAGGTTCAGGTAAAAAGCAATATGGAATGGCAACATGTTAAAAAGCGGTCAAATCGACAGTTTGTTGTAGGGAGGAATCAGGAGAACTCACAAATTAAAATGATACCAAAATCTGTATCTCCATGTTACAAGGCTGCAACCAGGGACAAAGCTTGACCAACTTAAGGCATATCTACAAACCATTTTTTCTGATGTAAGCTGTGAAGAGCATGAGTCTAGACATACAAGTCTATACTCATCAATAAAGGTTACAATCCGCCAAGAAGACCTTAGAAGAGCATGGAATCGAGAAGTGTGAGCAAGCGGTACATTGGCGTTCCATTATTTTCAAAAGAAGAGGGTGCCACAAATTCTCACTGAAAGTTGGCTGACAGAAGGAATCAAAAATCCTGAACTGGTATAGGAAAGACAGGAGTAATGAAAAAACCAGGGGTGGTGGTGTCCTGCTGGCAGTAAAGACGAAATTTAGGGTAGAACGAGTTCAAATTAATGTAAGTTGTCAAATTGAGTTCGACTAAAAGACAAACTTAAAAATGTATTTTTTTATTTATGTCTTACATATTTGCCTCCTAATAGATGTGATGATGGTTTTGTAAAGTTTTTATCTAGTTTTGATGATATTTTGGGTACTAATGTAAATTTTTTGTTGTTAGGTGACTTTAATTTGCCTTTTTATGGTAATAGGGGCTGTGCAAAATGTGATTTGTTAACCAATTTTATTGATATTCATAATCTTACCCAACACAACTCAGTGTATAATCACATGCAAAGAAGGTTGGATTTAGTATTTTCAAATATGAATGTCAACAATTTAATAAAATGCAATGTACCACTTGTTAATGAGGACATATATCATCATTGTCTTGATTTTATGGTCACATTTAATTTTTTAGATTTAACCGAGAATTATATTAAAAGTTTATTTTTCTATGACTATGCAAACGGTAATTTTCAGCTTTTATATGGTCTCATGGACTGGATAGAGCTGGAGGGGTGCTTGGATGTGGATGTATGTATGCAGTTGTTTTATGAAAAGCTGTATGCATGCATTGATCAGTCAGTACCCAAAAAATAGTCGAGGAATGTATTAAGGACAACAAACAGGTATCCTACTTTCTTTACTTCAGAACTTATATCGAAGATTAAATGTAAGAATCGTCTTCATAGGCAGGTAAATAAATCTGCAAATGCTTTGGTTTTGGCTGAATATAAATCACTGAGACGAGAGATGAAACAGCTTAGTAGGAAAGCATATAATTGTCACAATGAAAATATTGAGAATAATGTACGAACTGACCCTAGTAGATTTTGGTTATAACACCTATATTTATTTATTTATCTATTTAACTATAGGCCTATATTTGTCATCAATTTAATTGCTAAGATATTCGAGAATGAGATCATTCCGGCAGTTCGACGACTTCCCGTTAATTTTCAGAAGGTTTATTTCCAACAGGATGTGTGTTCGGCTCACAACTCTAAAGCAACTATTGACTTCCTTAATTAAACGTTTTCTGATCGACTGATAAGTACACATGATACAATTAAATGGCCCGCTAGATCCTGTGACAGCGCCTAACGATTTCTTTTTTTGGGTTTTCTTAAAGAAAACTTTTATAGGCATCAGTTTGAAAGATCCACAAACCTAGTAGAATTAAGGGCAAAAGTACTTGATTTCTCTGCAAGCATTATACCAGCCCTACTCCAAAATATGAGGAGAAATCTGTATGACAGATATGGTTACTGTTTAGCACAAGGGGGTGAAATATTTGAGCCCTTACTTCATTAATCTGCTTTCCTAATTTTGATTTTTTGTTAGGTACATTTTACGAAGTTTGTAGGTTCTTAATTAGGTAGGTTTTTTTATTTAAAAGTATAAACGATTCTTATTCTGATTTTTTTCTTCTTTCTTGTCTTATTGTTATAAGCTTTGTACATAAATTTTGTACAATTTTCAGTGACAATGAAGCATATTACTTATTTATTTGTATTACTATGAAGGCTAAAAAATAACCAAACAAAATGGGTTTTAGAGCATTATAATAAATATACTCTAGAGATGGGATTGCAATAAATCTTAATTCTTATGGTCAACAAAACAATGTCGTTATCTGTATATTGCATTAATTAGTTCTACCAACATACTTATTTGATCTTCTGATATTAATTGAGTTATTTCCATTGGAATTCAACAAGTCCCTTGGGTGTATTGGATTTTGTTATATTTATTGAATATATTACTCAGCCTTTGTTTTGCTGGACCTACCGCTCGTTCTTTGTAATTTTCTATATAGTCCAGGAAATGAAGCATTTCACCTCGCAATTTTTTCGTCCTGCGTGGATTGACTTGAAATTTTAACAGAAGGTAGGTAATAGCCTAAAGATCAAAATCTATATCGAACCAAAGTGCGCCAAAGCCTTGGGAGTGGTTGCCACCCCATCTCGGGGGTGAAAAATTTTTTTTACGTTTTAACCACAGGTTTCGATTAAAAAATTGATTCTAAACAAAAAACGTTCCATACATTTTTTTTGTAAAACTGATATTTTTCAAGTTATTCGCGATTGAAAGTAACAACTTTTAGACGAAAACATCGACGTTTTAATCGATTTTTCGCGAATAACTCGAAAATGGTGCATTTTATCAAAAAAATTGTAGAGAACAAATTTGTAGCTTTTAAAAAGACAAATACAATTCATTTTTTAAAATGTTTTTGCGATATAACGGGAACCGAAATACGGCCTATCAATGTTCAGCGGTTTTCTTCAAATGCCAAATTTGAAAGATTCAAAGTCAAATATCGGGAAAATGATGCATTTTTGGAAGAAAAAGAAAACCTTTTTTAAAGAGCATAAATAGACCTATCATAA
Organism: Diabrotica undecimpunctata; assembly: GCF_040954645.1. NCBI lineage: Eukaryota > Metazoa > Arthropoda > Insecta > Coleoptera > Chrysomelidae > Diabrotica > Diabrotica undecimpunctata. The sequence continues at coordinate 3,026,608 of NC_092811.1, forward strand.
AAAAAAAGAATCTAGCTCAAAAATTGAGTGAGTTATGATGAAAATAAGGTCAATACCTCATTTTTTTACGAAAAAATCGATGAAAACAACCCCCTAACCACCGCCATAATTAAAATCGATCTTCACCCTTCTGCAATTCTCTTTGTACATGTATTATTAATACGTCCAAGAAGTTTGACCCATTTAAAATGCTTAGTTTTAGAAAAAGTACAGCTTAAAGCGAGAAACGATTTACAATTTTATATTTTTTACCCTTCTTTTTTTAAATATCCGCGAAAATACTGAATATATGAAAAAAATAAAAATGTACTAAATTGTAGCTTTTTTAATGACTAAAATTTTTCTTTATTTAGATTTGTTGTACAATGAATATTTGGCGAGATATAGCCGTTTAAAGCATCGATTTACGATCAAGCACCATCTTTTTCGAACCTTTTAAACTTACCCCATTTAAAAACTAAGGGTTCCAAAAAGATTTAATTCACAGATCCTTGTAGCTCTTAAAAATCTCTACAAAATCGTTTTTGAAGAAACACTCTATCGTTAAAAATGAAGGAAATACGTTAAAAAAAACCAATTAATTTTTTTTCCGGAAAAGTCCATTAGTATAGTACAGTACATTTCGGAGCATAATAATCTACAAAACCGGTATATTAGGTAGTGGGGCGTTATACATTCGAAATTTTAAGCGTTCTTATTTTGCCCATAACTCCCATAAATCCCATACGCGGTTAAGCTATCATCCCTTCTGCCCATTGTTGATGGCTTAGATAAGCATTCAAAAAGATGGTATTACCAAATTCAACAGTGGCTTGGCAATGAAAATATCAGAGCAACAGATTGGGGATGGTATTCCAAAGATGGTTTGTTATTACCCGTACGCATGAACAAACAACCTGCACCCCATGAACTTTTGAAAATTATTTTTTGCCAATGCAAAAAAGGATGCGGCGTTTCATGTGGGTGCAGAAAAGTTGGTTTATACTGTAACTCTACTTGTTCTGGGTGCTCAGGTGAAGGGTGCAATAATAGTCCACCAATAATTGAAGAAGATGAGGATGACATAGATCACGATGAAGATGTAATTGATGACGAATAAAATTAATATTATAATTGTTTTACCTATAAATGTAAATATTTTCAACTATTTATGTAAATGTATAAGAATATATGGTGCCTTTTTATGTTGATAAATTTTTTTATATTTAATTCTACTTTTTTCAATTTATATCTATTAAATTAGTTTATAAAAACTGCAATGTTGAAAAGGGTGATTTTCAAAAGTTGAAAAGTTTTCACCTATAGCACTCATAACAATTGATTTTTAAGGGTTGAAAATTTAATAAATTGTATTTTAAAGTATAAAAAAAATCACTATGTAACTAATCCAAACCAAATTTCACTCATCTTAAGATTTGTAATGTTATTTTACAATTGTTGAAAATTAGGGGTAGTTTTCACCCCTAAGAACAATCAGGGTTCATCGGCATGACATAAACTATAAAGTAGAGGGTGAGTTGAGCTTAAATCCAAATTTTTATCCAAATCGGTCCAAGGCGAAATCATTTTTTTAGAATTAGTAATTTTTTACATTAATCTCTAACAAGGGTTGCTTTTTAAGAGTTGAAATATGATGGAACTCTATTCAAAAGTATAAAATAATCATTATTTAACTAATTCAAACCAAATCTTACCCATATTCAGGTTTAATATGTTATTTTATAATTTTTGACAATTATGGGTAGTTTTCACCACTAAAACCCTTCAGCGCACTTCGGTTCTATATATATTTTGATCCTTGGGCTATCACCTACCTTCTGTTAAAATTTCAACTCAATCCATGCAGGGCGAAAAAATTGCGAGGTTTTAACTTTTTTCGAACTAATATTTTCTGCTTGTTTCTCATATTTAAACTATTCAGAATTAAGGTATTTTGTCCTCAAAATAGAAACAATATATAAATAGAGTGAAATGAACATCGACGTACTAAACACATAATAAATTACAAACAGAGAGAAAGAAATAATGTGTGAGGTCCCTTAAAAAACAATATTTTCTTTTAAAACAAAAAAGAATGTAATTGTATTTATATTCATTGCCTATGAAATATAATAAAAATAGTCACACAATTTATTTTCCTATTTACAATTTAAAATTCCCGTTTGGAAAACGTCAACCTGAAAGGATATGGCTAAAATCATTCCCAGCTACCTAGTAGAGGAACTCTTAGACGGCAGATAACCGTGTACAATAAAATATTATATAACTGAGCACATAACCAACAGACTAACCGTTTCTGGCACCATCTTTAAGCAGTCGTCTTCGTTCCACTGCACGACTTAGATATAAATATGAGAAAAGATATGAACGAGGAATCAGAGACGGAGTTGGTTTTGCGAAATTAAAAAAGAAGTAATACTGAACTTAATTGTATTACAAAATTGATGTTTCTTTTAAAACTTAAGATATTTTTCTGTTAAAATCATAGGAACAATCTGAATTTGGATGAATTTGGGATCCCAAAAAAGTTTCAAAAAAGTTTACCACTCCTACACAACTCGTCTGTTCTCCTTGACCAAATCTTCAAACCTGCTTTAATTACACAAGTAACTGCCACAAAACTACTTACTACTACTACTAAGGATTTCCACAGTTTTCACCGTCTTCCTTCACTCAACCGTTTTCTCCAATTTTCCCTGCCATTCCAGTCTCCATCTCGCAGGGTTCTTTTCTCCATAGCCTCGTCGATTTCATCTCTGAATGACATTCGGGGTCTTCCTCTCTTTCTTCTTCCAATCGGGCTCCATTCTGTGATTTTGTCTATCCAGCGTCCTCTGTCCGTTCTTTTGACGTGGCCGTACCAGGATAGTCTCTTCTCCTCTATATAGTCGATTATGTCTGATTGCACTCCCATTCTCCGCTTAATCTCTGCGTTTTCAATTCTGTCTCTTTTTGTAAGTCTACAGCTTCTCCTCAGGAACTCCATTTCTACTGCTCTTATTCTACCTCTATTTCTCTTGTTTATTGTCCAGTTTTCGGACCCATATATCAGGATACTTCTTGTCAGGGTATTATATATTCTCTTTTTTTCTTTATCGTAATGCTCTTATCCCACAACACTGAGTTTAGTTGTCTTATACAGTTTCTTGTTTGTCTCAGTCTGTTGTTTATATCTTCTTCTGTTGTTCCCTGGTTCGACATTATGGTTCCTAAATACTTGAATTTATCTGTTCCATTTATTTGTCTTCCCTCGTCTATCTCTAGGTTTCTTATATCCTTGTTTTCTGTTGTTAGGTATTCGGTTTTCTCTAAGTTTATTTCCATTTCGTTGTTTTTATATTCTTCTTCTAGTTTTCTGAGTATAAAGCTGAGATCTTCTTCAAAACTACTTATTTTCCATAAAAAAGGACGAGAAACGAAAAAACTACAAATTTGAAGCAAAATTCGTACTCCAATAAAACTAAACACGACTTTAATAGCGGCCCGCCTTACCGAGAGTGATCTAATTTTTAAAAATAATTCGCTTAACTTGGTATTAACAAAACATATAAACGGGAATATTTATTTGAAACGCAGAATCTTAAGCTTCGATTAAAAGAAAATACGCGCCCGTGGTATATAAACAAACTAACTCTAAAAATGTGTTTATATCAACTCGGCGACGCAAAGAGGAATTGAAAAAATATTTCGGTGGTTTAACATATACGAGGGGATTTCAATATATAGCAAGGAATTTAAAAATGCTACAGCATACGTGGAACAAAAGATTGATAGCTGCCTAGCAGACTCATCAAACGGCACTTCGAAGTAGAAAGTCAAATTGAACGGATGGCGGGTTAGATTTGATCAGATTAGATTATTGACAGATCTTGGTTGATTCATTTTTTTCCTTGTACCTTTCCTCATTCTTATTGCTGTGTTTTCTTCGTTCTTCTTGATTTAATCTCAGATATTCTTGATTAATATCTGAGATTACCATGCTGTTTTTTCTGTTGTTGAACTCCTCTTTGACTTCTTCTCTTGTGGTTTTACCTTTCAACTTCTGGATGTCCAGACGTTTTTCTGCTTTTCTTTTATGGACTTTTTTTTATGTGGACTTTGAACCATCTTAGTAAAAGATTATGGTCTGATGGAACAACTGCTCCCGAATATGTACTTGCGGATTTTACGGAATTCTGAAATCGTTTGTTGATGATGATGTAGTCAATCTGGTTTCTAATCATTTTTTTGGACAGTCAGCTGAAGATTTCCAGGTGTAGAGTCTTCGAGGTGATAAATGGAAAAAGGTGTTCATTATTGCACTATTCGTTTCCTGGCAGAACTGAACAAGGCGGTCTCCTCTATCACTTCGCGTTCCTAGTAAAAAGTGCCCCACAGTATTGCCAACACCTCTGTTGCCTACTTTGGCGTTGAAATCACCTAGCAGGATATTCACTTCTTGTTTTTTGGTATGTTTTGGGGATTCTTTCAATTGTTCATAGAATATTTCTATTTCCTGCTCTGAGCTTTCCGAAGTTGGAGCATATGCTTGAATAATGTTCACGTTAACTGGTTTAGCATTAATTTTGTGTACTGCAACTCTATCTGATATTCCTATAGAACTGAGTAGATTATTAACTTCTTTATTTACTATTATAGCCACTCCATTTTTGTTTTTGTTGTAGTATCTCCACAATAGTATATTGTGTGGTTTTCTATTTCGCACTGGCCTAAATTGGGCAGACAATTGACCCCCACAAATGAGCCCGTATCTGCCTGTATGCATTTTATGGACAAAAACTGCCATATCGAATAACACTTTGAATATAACGCTTTCAAAACTTCTTAATATGACTGTTCTATATTTTTACCCTTCGCAAACATTTCTGTTCTTGTGCAGATACAGTCCTGATCAATATCATTCTATTTTATAGTGGAGCAAGCCGCTGAATTAAAAGTATAACTCTTTTTCTCGACATTTTTTCTTGTTTTCACACTTTTATACGTACGAATCTTCTGGGATGTGGGATATAGTCGTAAAAGAGCTATAGAATTTATAATTCGATGTCCCATTTTTAGATCTACGTGCGGATAACAGTTGAATATCAAGATGATGATGCTGCAGTTCCGGGGGAACGTTTCCACGGAGAGTGACCGAATTATCTTAACAGCTGAGATTTCCGGAGGAATAAAATTTCGTGATGAGTTGAAGTTGCTTTCGTAACTTTTTGAAAGATTTAAATTTGTATTATAATCATAAATAATGAACTATTACGATTTTTTCTTTCTATATTGTCTAAGCCAGGAACCATTTTGAAACTTATTGAAATTAATGGGCGTGAAATGTTTGTTTTTGGCGCGGAAAATTTCAAGGAAGTAAATAAGAGAAGCATCTTATTTTCCATAGTTTATTAAATTCGTCGGTATACTGCGAAAACCAGATAAATGACAAATTTTAAAATATTGAGTTAAGTATACCAAAATTCTCAGCTTTTTTCGCTCTACATACAGGTAAAACCCAATAAATGATACGACTTACCATTCAGCAGATAATTTGTGTAATAAACAAATAAGTTACACCTAATCAACTTTTCATTTTCAGATAAAACAATATATCGCTACTTACTTCCATAAAATTAAAGTTCTGTTGCATGTAAAACAAAGTAAGCCCACATATATTATTATGCCGGACAACAATATATTTCTACTACTGCAAACCATATTCAGTAAAAAGGTGATAAGTGTCATTAATACATTTTACGTGTATGATTTATTAAAATTTCTCTTTCATATCGACTAGTAAAAACCTTTAAGTACACTTACTTCATTCTACCTGAAAACGAGTTGAGTTAAAATTTAGAAATGGTTACTAAGCTAAACCCATAAATGATCTTTATAACACATACACAGATAGAATAACTGAAGACAGCAGTTCAATTCTTGATGATTCTGAGAACAATATAGTTTCAATGATGGAATCCATTTTTGGTAGTGACTTTTCAGATGTAGACCCCACATATCAGCCAAGTGAAGAGGGATCGCTCTCTCTAGGAAGTCTATATGATTTACACACAGCTGTCTTTGATAGCCTAAATGATGAGAAAAAAGATACTGAAATAGGTGCACCCACGGACAATTTAGTGTCAACTGAAATAGCTAGTTGGATATAAAATCTACTTCTTGACAAAGTATGGAAAGACGTACGTCCACTAAAACGTTGGAGAAAAGTTAACCCCAAAGATTGGGTAATAAAGGTCGCAAAAAGGAGGCGTGCTAAGGGTTTGCCTTATGAGATAAAAAAAAATACCATAGACCAGCAAAATTGCCAAAACCAGTTAATTGTTCAGAGTGCTTTTACAAATGTGCCAGTTATTTCAGCGAAGATTACAGACAAAGACTATGTCGTGATTATTGAAAGTTAGAATATGTAGGCCTGAAACATTTTCTTATTGCACGTATTAAAACGGAGCCACCAAAGAGAGTCGTTGCAGTTCGTTGAAGTTTAAAAAACCACGTGCATTTTCCAAAAAGTGTTACTTTTCTTTGAATGGTCAAGACATACAGGTATGTGAGAAATTTTTTTGTAAGACACTTTGTATATCAGCGTCGTTAACACAGGATGTTGTAAGAAAAACTAATATTCTAGGCTGTTATGCAGATACGGATAAAAGAGGCAAGCATACACCGCCAAATAAAACAAGCAGTAAAACCCGAAAAATCGTGAAGGCTCATATTGAGTCTTTTCCAACCATGGGCCCACATTATATTCGCCAAAGTTCAAAGCGTAGATATTTGGACAAAAATTTAAGTATAAGAAAAATGTACCAACTTTCTATAAATGATTGTGAGCAGAAGAAACTGGAAGGTGTTAGCGAAATTACATATCAAAGAATATTTTCTAACGACTATAATTTAAGCATTTTTGTTGCTAAAAAAAATCAATGTTTAGTTTGTAATACATATGATAGGGCTAATCCAATTGACAAATCGGATTTAGAAGACAGTTACAGAGAACATCAGAGAAGAAAAGAAGTATGTAATCTTAAAAAACAAAATGATAAGAAAAGATCTAATGAACAACGGGATTTTGTTTCAATTACTTTCGATCTACACACCGTGACGCCTGACCGATTAGCACCCTAGGTCGCCCCCGCGCTGACTGACTGAGCGCCGAAGTACCACTGGCGCCTGACGCGCCAGCACTACTCTCTGGCTCGGTTGCCAGAACTCTACTCCTGGTCCGGTCACGGTCACCCAAACACTACCGCCTGGCTCGGTCACCAGCACCCTACTGCCCCGCAATGACTGACTACCTTTCCACCGACTTTCTTGTTTTTATGTCTCGCCAATGCGTACCCTGAGTTCTTCGTCACAGTCCGAAGTGGAGCTTTGCTTCTTACCGTTTTCCCCTCGACTTTCTGCTGATTTCGCCGTTTGCTCCATGTGTTAAAAATGAATCATGCCATGTGAAACCTCCTAACTCAGCTCAATTCTTATCGCTGTTAACAAATCGTATTTTGTATTATTTTCCAACGAAGGTCTAAAGTGTCGTAATTTTTAAACATTCGGAGCTGACCTGATATTGAAACTTACTTGTGTAATACACGTTAACTAGGTCAATTTTCATTCTTTGTTTAATTTGAAATGTATACGTTAAATTGTGTCGAATTTATTCTTTATTTAATTTGGAGTATATAATGAATATTTAATGAATTATAATTATTCTTTTCTAGGCTAACTACCCCTTATTTTGTTTCTTTTATTTTCTTGTTATGTTGACTTGTTACATACCGGGCTAACTGATTTCAATTGGGGGGGGGGTTGTTTCCCTTGGGTATGTGGCTGATACATTACACTGGAGACACATTAAAAAACAGACAGAGTTATGTCTAGATAAAAGAAGAAGAAGAAGAAGAAGAAGACGTTTAATACATTTTATCAGTATCAGAGTTTACAGTGTTCTTAGAAGTACATAGTGTAGTACTACTGAGTAGTTACTCGAATACATACCTCATTAATATATAATTATAAATACAAAAAAGAAGAAGTGTAGTATGTGTAAAACCTGAAAAACCAGTTCTTTTACAACTGCAACATTCATTAATTTTATACACTTTTTTCACAGCTAATCTCATCTGTTAAAAATCCAAATAACTAGAAAAACCAGATAATTTTGGGTGTTTTATTTATCGCCGTTCCATTACGTATCGTCAAAAAAAAAGTGAGAACCAACACGACAGACACAAATCATGAGTTGGAAAATAATTTCGGCCACTGAAAATAATTTATTTTGAAAAATATCTTTTTCGAGTGGATTTATTGCAGTGTAAATAATTCGATGTCAACCGGTTAATGGAACTGAATATTTTCGACCAATAACGATGAATTTGTGTGCGATCTACATTTCTGGAGTGAATTGTGATAGTGAAGTATGGTCAAAATATCAAAATTTGTACTAGTTATATTATTGTATTTTCACTATTCTCCAATATAATAATATAGTATCTATAACAATGCTAAAATACTGTTGTGGCGAGGAATATTCATCTGTTGTACATGGATGATTTGAAATTAATAGCTTCCAATCGAAGCCACCTAGATCAGATCAGCTAAAAACTGTAGAAACTTTCTCAAATGATATCAGTATGCAATTTGGACTAGACAAGTGCCGTATACTAAATATAGTCAGACGAAAGGTTCAGCCCGGAAGTTTCGATATGCAAGATGGCCAAAACATCGAGGCAATGGGTGAAAATAATATGTACAAATATCTCGGAGTAAAACAAGCGCGGGAAATTGACCATAAACAAATGAAAACTGAACTAACTTCGGAGTTCGTGCGAAGAGTAAGACAACTAAATCGGTCATATCTTAACAGTAAAAATTTGTTTAAGGCATTAAATACGTACGCCTGTTCCGCGCTGAGCTACTCATTTGGTATTATAAAGTGGTCAAAAACAGATATAGAGCGTCTTCAGCTGAAAGTAAGAACACTTCTCACAAAGGCGCAAAAACATCATCCACGCAGTGCAGTAGAGAGAACAAGGTGAGCAATTGGATAACCAAATTGCTAATTTAAGAACTTATTTTCAGGTACATGTTGAGACATCTACTTTACATGGAGCAATTTGCGCAGTAGATGATACAACGCCGCTTAAACTGAGGAAACAAGAAACGCGCATAAACCACCTTACTAAGCAAGAAAAAATGCGCACCTGGATGAGTAAACCTCTGCATGGGCGACATCTCAATGAGATCAGTCAAGAATATGTCGATAATACTGCGTCGAACTATTGGTTGGCATCAGGAAAGATGTTTCCCGAGTCTGTGGGTTTCCTACTTGCCATTCAGGATCAGGTTATTCCAGCTAAAAATTACCTGAGATATATTATTAAAGATCCTCAAGTCCAAAATGACAAATGGCGATATGGATGCCAAGCCCAAGAAACCATCCAACATCTTACCGGTGGCTGCCAGGCATTTGTCGGTACTGATTATAAAGAACTCCATGACTCAGTAGGAAAGATTATCTATCAAGAACTAGCTGACAAACTGGGACTTCTCCAAACCGACCATCTTCCTTATTATCAGTACGTCCCTGACAGAATGCTTGAAAATGACAACTACAAGCTATACTGGGACCGCACTGTGCTTACAGACCAACCAGTGGCGCATAATAGACCGGGTCTCATACTAGTTAATAAAGTTACTAGGCAAACAACACTTATTGATGTGGCGATACCCCACACAAATAATTTACGTGTTAAATACAAGGAAAAGATCGCCAAGTACAGAGATCTAGAAAAAAAAATCAGGACATAGACACAGAATACAGACTTGTAAATTATTCAATGATTGTACGTACTGGTTAAAAACTCAAATTTAAAAAAAAAACCTTCTATGACCAATAGGAGCGAAGTTGGGGACTATTTAAAAAAAAATCATATCTCCATTGTTTATAAACAATAAGAAGTAAAATTTGCAGAAATTTTGAATAAAAATCTAAACTTTATATTGAAACTTATAGCTATAAAATTCATCCAATTTTTCGAAACTTACAGCCCTTCGTAACGAAGGTACTTTCGAAAGATCGACATAGGAAAGTGGAAGGGATAACTGTTTCAGCTCCGTTTTTTTTTTCGAGATTCGAGATCGGACCTTCAAATTAAAACACGTAGGAAAAATTTATATTATCTCGGCTTCCATTGCAGCTAGAAGCCTCTTTTTTTTAATCTGGGGTTGCTCGTCGAAATATGAATAACTCATGGAAGTATGGAAAACCTCGTAAAAATTGAGTCCATTTGAAATTCACCGTAAAAACTTTTTTAATTTGGCTGGAATAGTCTGTCGAAAATCTCGGAAAATCAAAATAATTATAGTTAATATAAGGACTATAATAACATAATGTTTAAAAAATTATCTGAAATTTATTGTCTAAATTACTGTCTTGTCCTGAATAATATTCTTTATGATTATCCATCCACATTGCATAATGAATAAGTATTTTTATTCATTATTAAATATCAATTTTAATAAATATGCATTAGATTATTTCCACATATTGTTTTAAAATTTGTAACTGATATGAGAAACGAGAACCCACTCCAAAATGCTTTATTATGCTGATTAAATCAGGCACTGATATTAAAATTCATCTTCCAATTCCTAAAAGCATCAAATATCTGACATACATAACACTGCAATTCAATTTCGTAATTATAAATTCAAATAGTTATCCGAAATATTTATCACCAAATAGCTGAGCTTCATAATTCCTTGGAGGATCTCATCAATATTTTCTGGTTGAATATGCAGCTTACATTAAACCACATTACCTTAAAATATTACGGGAAGTCCCGGACTCAATTAAAGCGTCATAAATGTCATATAACGTTAATGTTGGTAATGGAAGTTCTGTGTCTGTGAGTGCATATGAAGCTAGCTTTAGACGGTACCTGCATAAAAAATGTGGGTCACTAGTGGCTTTATGGAAATTGCTTTAGTACAAATTGTGAGTTTCTTATATTTTAGTCAAATATAGAGTCGGTATTTTCTGACACCACTCACTATTCAGTCATTAATAGTAAAGAATAAAAAAGTTTCTTTTTATTCTTTTCCTTTATAGATTTTAACTGTCTATAACTATCCTTTATAAATTTTAAGTTGGGGAGGGGAGAACTGTTTGTGTAAGTTGGCCCTTCAGAACTATATCTGTATTTTTAACTTTTAATATTATTTTACCTACATATATTCTAATAAGCCTTTATTTTCCATATGAAGAAATTGAAATTGGTCATTAAAAGAATGATTATAGTCCAGAAGGTGAAGAGCATACATATAATCTATTTTTACATTATTTAAAGCCCCTATGTGTTCTGCTATATGTTTCTTAAAGATTCTACCAGTTTGACCGATGTTTAAAATAGTTAGCCAGCATGTGTGCAATTGCTTGGCTGTCAGAGATAACTGTGTTGCTGACGATTAAGGGAAGAATCTTAAGGTTATTTTTATTGCCTTGGATTTTGTGAAATTTATTTACATAATTGAGTGGGGTTCGCATTGTGTGAGTATAATTTTGCCATGAACATCTTTTGCTTTTTTTAATAATAAATTTGGCTTTGGATTTAAGTTGCTTGTGTATACAAAATGTTCTTGAGTTCTATTTCGTCGATATTTATTTAAAGCATTCTTGAATAAACGGATGGCGTTATTACAATCAGAGTTCCATCAGTATACCATTATGTGACTAGAGAAGTTGGTTTTTTGCAGTACAGTTGGTACAGTAAGTACACGTTCGGTAAATAAATTTAGGGTACTGTTAATATCCTTAGTTATAGCTAAGAAAGACAGTAATTCTAAGGTTTTAGAATTAAATTTTGGCCAACCAGCGTTTTTAAAGTTCGAGAAACTGCTAGTAGTGGTTTTCTTATTGGAGGAGTTGGAGATGATAAGAAAGTTTTTGCTATCATGTAGGTCATCAAAAACTTTCCAGGAGAAGGAGGGTATAATTTTGGGGTCACAAGACTAAGATCAATGGCTAAAAATGATCCAGACGAGACGTTAAGTCCACTATTTAAAAGAAAGGTGAACAATTTAAGACGTTTTCAATAACTTTGCCTTTACCAAAATTACGGAGTGAACCCATATTCTGTTTTTGGCATTAAAGTCACCAATAAGACTGTACGAGAGGCTAAGTTGAAATATTAAGTCGACTAACTCATTTCATTAAGAATATAATTAAGAGGAATGTATATGCTGCAAATGGTAAGTTTGTTTGGACACCAAGCAGTAACAGCTACTTCTAAAAAGTTTTTCAGTTTGCGTTGATGGACAACAATTTAAATTTAATTTCCTGGAGACAAATGATGTCAGGTTTGTAAGAGAAAACAATGTTTTCAATCATTGTTAGACAAGGATAAAATCCATCGCAATTTCATTGTATTAACCTGAATGTTGATTTACAACAGGATATAAGAGAAAAGAAAGAAAAACTACTGAAAAGGATCTTGTACTAGTTACGTAATTTTTGGAAGAGATAGATATCAGTGCAGTTAGAGTCACACGAATTATTGGACGTGAGGCTGGTAAGTTCGTCAGTATCTCTGGGATTTAATGTGAGTTTTAGCTTTTTTGTAGGTTTTAGCTTGTAAGGTCTTCGAAGAGAGAACGAATATTGGTGGTGAAGCCTTTGTCAGGTCTATAAAACAGATATGCTTGTTTATTGTTCTCGATGGCCTTTTCTGTGATTTGTCTTAGTACAAATACGGCGTCTACGCAGGATCTTCCGGATCTGAATCCTTGTTGTTCATCTGATAAAGTTGTTAGTTTATTGATTTTGTTGGTTAGGACTTTTGTGGTAAGCTTAAGTGCGGAGTACAGCAAATTTATACCTCTATAATTGTTGGATCTTCTTTATCTCCTTTCTTGAAAATTGGTATCATTATGCTGTTTCTCCATGGGTCTGGTATCTTTCAGTGTAATATTAGTTTTTGTATAAGTTTTGTCATCTCTAGGGTTATACTTTCTCCTTCGTGTTTTAGAAGCTCGATGGTTATTTCGTCTGGTCCTGGTGACGTTCTATTTTTGAGTCAATTTATGGTTATCTCTACTTCCTGAATTAGGGGAAAGGGACCCTGAAAGGGGATTATTTTATCAATTTCCCTGTCTTCAGTTTTTGATTTATGTTACGAAGCTGATTTAGGAGCTGGGAAGGCTGTGGTAGGTAGTGTAGTTTTAAAGTTTGAATTTCAGGGGCTAGCAGTAACCAATAAAGTATGTGATTCAAGACTTCTGTCAGTGGAATGAGCTATTTTGATGCCAGAGTTAAAAAGAAGAGATACTGGTGTACGAGACTATTCATTTTGGATTGTTAATTCAGTAGGTGTGTTATTTGAATACATTACTTCTTTTGAGTAGGGGAAAGGAGGATATATACTAGAAGGGAGATTAAGTGGGATTTAGCTAGAAGTTGTGCCAAAGAAGGATTGCTAGATATTTCTTAAGGGTTAGGACAGGAGGCTGCATCGTGGAAAAACTAAAGATGTAAGCATATTAGTTTTCCGATGAACTACATTGTAGAAAAAAAAATTGGTCAAGCAAGATGTAATCCAAGTTAATTTTTAAAGAGTATATTCGGGGTCGAAGCACATACTTTAGATAGTAATAGTCTCTTTGCAGGTGAAATAAGTCTGCGAATAGATATTATTTGATTTCTAACAGAGAAAGTCGGATAATGTTTCAATAAATTCTCTACTACTGACACGAAAAAAAGATAGATGCATATACGCTGGTTAGAAATACGTGAAGCAAGGGTTATTTCTTTTGGGGTGACAATTTCGCCAATTGAATTGATGTAATTAAATAGCACTATATCTAAGATAGAGTTCTCAACAATGGTCTGAATTCTACTGGAACAAGATGTTGCTGTTCTAGATTTTTTATGTGATCAATCTAGCTTGAGCTATTTTTGATCATGATGCCATAATTTGATTTTAACGTTTTAGATGCCAAAATATTAAGTAAGTATGACCAGAAACGACTGGCCTAATTTGAGTTGTCGATTGTGTTTGAGTGAAATCGACTTACCAATATTTACTTAATAAAAAAAACACATTACCTGACGATTTTTTATTAAAAATTCTATAAGAAGCCAGGTATTCACTCATTAGCTTTTCAAAAAGGAATGAAGAATATATTTAAATCAATATTAATTAAACAAAATATAAAAATGGGCTATCCTGTAGGAGCTTTGACGGAAAAATCGGATAATTGGTAAACCTGTAATTCCCTTTTTGACCCAAAGAAACTCCGTTACACTGAAAAATTGCTCGTCAGAACGTCGTCGTATTGCTCTTTAGGGTTTGTTTGTATATTACGTGGCTGCGCTTTTCTCACAGGTCGAACGACGGGCTATCCCGAGAGTCCCCGGCCAGATACACTTTGGTTTGTAACCTAAAGGCATCTGTTTTTAAAAGGATTCCATTTTATCCTTGACTGATTCTTTAGAAAATGGCCATTCTGCCGGACATTCAGCCAATTTCGATGGCTCGCTCGCTTTTTCTCCTTTTTCAACGTTCCACTTTCTTTGGGACGCCGCCGCCGTCGACGTTATTTACTAAGAAAAATGGGATGAATATGGTCAATAATTTTTTTGTTTCGAACGATTTTAGTGCTTTTCGTAGCAACTTGGGCAACTTTGTGTGAGCGGAGTACAAAGTGCTCACACATTTGCTCTGGACTTTTTTCTTAACTTGGGAGAAATCGTTCGGAAAATACCTTAACAGTTTCTCCAATAGATTTATTTCTTATAAGGAGTATATGAAAGTGTTTGTAAAAAACCATAAACTTGTACAATTAAGGATTAGAAATGATTATACAGGGTGAGTCATGAGGAACTTTACATACTTCTACCATATGTAGAGTCGCTCAGGGAGCATATCATGTGGCCACTAAAAAATGTCAACTCCTCTTCTTTATTAATTAACAGGGTGATTTGTGTAATCGACCATTTATTTCATTTTACTGTAGTGTTTATACGGCTCATTTAATTTTTTTAATTTTTGCATGATACAGTACACTACTATCAAGCATTCGACTGGTATTAGCTAAACTAAAAAATTCCAGGACTGGCTGTGGAAAAATTAATTTAGGGATTCGTATTAAATATTACACCCTGTATAAATTTTTTTTAAAATGCAATAAGTGATTTTCAAACTACATAAATAGCCAATGAAAACGACATATGCGACAATGTTGTCGCACTTTTATTAAATTTTTAGTGAACGATCAAATCTTACCAAAAATAGAACAACCATAATGAAGTATCAAATTATAAGGTATTAATTTAAACAAATGTTATAAATTTCAAACATTTTAATTAAAATGAGTTCCTACAACATAATTTAATACGTAGAAAATTAACATCTTTACTGTCACTTTGTATTATCTCTACGATAGAATCAATTTTTTTTTTCAATTTTAAATTTTTACTCATAGATCGTATTGGGGCATTATTAAGTCAAACCACTTGTATGTGTTAGTTTTTGTTGATTGTAAATGATTAAAATTTTATGTCAAATAATAATACATTGCATCAACTGTACTAAATAAAAATAAATCTAAAAAAGTTTAAAATGAAGGTTGGCGTTGACCGTTTGACGTTTCTTGATACTTTATACCCATTGTCATTATTGTCATTATCAATTGTTATTTATGTGTACAAGAATACGTATTTCTTGTGTCATATCTACGTTAAGTACATTGTGTTAGTTTTGGTAGAGCTTTTGTTACTTTCGTTCAAAATGCCACATCAGTTTTCGACCACAGAATATGCAGACATAATATTTGTTTATGGATTCTGTAATGGGAATGGTAGGGCTGCTAGTAAAGAATATCGCAGGAGATTTCCTAATCGTCGAACTCCCAGTCATCCAACATTTGGGTCAGTTTTTAATTATTTGCGAGAAAATGGCACTTTTCCTAGTGGAACAACAGAGCGACATGTAGATGAAGCGCAGGAAGATGACATTATGGACGCCGTTACTATGAACCCTACAATAAGCACTAGACAAGTAAGTCGAGAACTCAATGTTACTCAATCAAAAGTAAGTAGAGTCTTACAAAAAAATAATCTATACCCATATCACATTCAAATCGTTCAGCGACTACATGCTGGAGATGAGATCGATAGGTTGGAATTTTGTAGATGGATTAACAATAATCGACCAACGCTATACAGGACACTATTTACAGATGAAGCCCAATTTACCAGAGACGGGATAAATAATTCACGAAATTCACATGTGTGGGCAGAAAAAAATCCCCATGCTATTCGAGAACGTCGTTCTCAGTTAAGGTTTTCGGTTAACGTGTGGATTGGTGTCATAAATAACCAATTAGTAGGTCCTCACTTTTTTGATGGTCCTTTAACAGAACAGGTCTATTTGAACTTTCTACAAAATATTTTGCCGAATTTGCTTGCCAACGTGAACGTTGCTATCCGAGGGATGTATTTTCAGCATGATGGGGCACCCCCACACTTTTTACTGGCAGTGAGACAACATCTCAATAATGTTTATGGCAACAGGTGGATAGGACGTGCAGGTCCTATTTCGTGGCCTTCAAGATCCCCTGATTTCAATCCCGTTGATTACCATATTTGGGGACGATTGAAGCAACTAGTTTACGCAGTGAATATTAATAACCGACAACAATTAATTGATAGAATTATACATTGTTGTAATACTATTAGAAACGATCCCCAGAGTATCCGTAATTCAATACGTCAATTAACAATTCGGCAACAAAAATGTGTACAGGCTGCAGGGTTCCATTTCGAAAATCTATTTTGAATTATTTTTATTTTGTTACCATTATTGTATCTTTTCCAGTTCTAATTTATGGGTTTATCATAACTATGTACATATTTTTAGTTTTTTTTTAAATTGTTCTTCGTTATTGTTAGTAGTTACTGTTTTTTGTTGTGCAGTGACTCAGTTTATCATTTCAATTAAAATGTTTGAAATTTATAACATTTGTTTAAATTAATACCTTATAATTTGATACTTCATTATGGTTGTTCTATTTTTGGTAAGATTTGATCGTTCACTAAAAATTTAATAAAAGTGCGACAACATTGTCGCATATGTCGTTTTCATTTGCTATTTATGTAGTTTGAAAATCACTTATTGCATTTTAAAAAAAAATTATACAGGGTGTAATATTTAATACGAATCCCTAAATTAATTTTTCCAAAGCCAGTCCTGGAATTTTTTAGTTTAGCTAATACCAGTCGAATGCTTGATAGTAGTGTACTGTATCATGCAAAAATTAAAAAAATCAAATGAGCCGTATAAACACTACAGTAAAATGAAATAAATGGTCAATTACACAAATCACCCTGTTAATTAATAAAGAAGAGGAGTTGACATTTTTTAGTGGCCACATGATATGCTCCCTGAGGGACTCTACATATGGTAGAAGTATGTAAAGTTCCTCATGACTCACCCTGTATATCTATTCAACATTATATTAGATTAAGAAGATTATATCATCGAAAAAATAAATATTGAGAAGGAAGAAGTAAAGAAAGCATAAAGGAAATTAAAAAATAGAAAATTACCAGGAGAGGACAGAATACCGAACGAACTCTTACGTCCGGTATTCTGTACGAAGGAACAGATCTGACCAAACAACTATTAAAACTAATCCAAACCATAATATAATGTAACAGAATTCCTCAAGAAGGGAGATCAAGCATCCTAATACCTCTCTTCAAAAAGGGAGACAAATGGGACCCGGAAAATTACAGAGAAATTAATTTATTAAACACACTAAAATTAACAACCAAAGTGATAACAAATAAACTGAATGAAATTGTAACACTAGAAGAAGAACAACAAGGCCTTAGATCGGGAAGATCATGCACCGACGCTATATTATAATGAGGCAAGTGCAAGAGAAATCATTAGAATACAACAAACCGGCATGTCTATGTTTCGTGGACATTAAGAAAGCATTTGGCTGAGTCAATTAAAGGGCGTCATCCACTTACTGTACGCAAGGAAGATACCTCTGGGAATAATCAAAACGATCGAAAATATCTACCAAAACAACACAATAAAAGCAAAAGTAGAAGAACTAACCGACCCTATCGAGGCTGGCAATGGGATAAGACAGGAAGATTCCCTGAGTCCTATACTGTTCAACCTGATTATGGATAAAATAATAAAAAAAGTAAAGAACCAAGAAAGGATACCAAATGGTAGAAAAACAACTTACAATAATCTGCTATGCGGACGACGCAATACTACTCTCTCAAAGACAAAATGCATGGTTACAACAGCAAATTTACTAAGATATAAATTGGAGCTGGAAGGTTAGATAATAAAACAAGTGATGGAGATATGGAGAAATAAAAAGACAGAATTTACAAAACAGTAATCAGACCAATAATGAGAAACGCAACAGAAACAAGACCTGACACAGAGAAGACAAAAAGGATGTTAGAAACAGCAGAGATGGAAACACTTAGAAACATTGATGGTAAGACAAAGACAGTATGGGACAGAGCTAGAAGTACAGATATGCGACGTAGATGCAAGGTGGAGAACATCAAGAATTGGGTAAGAAATAGAAGAGTAGAATGAAACGATCATATAAGCCGAATGACAACAAATAGAGTAGTAAAGACGGCAAGAGACGATTTCCCAGTAGGAAGACCACGAAAACGATGGAACGACAACTTACTGGAGGCACATTGAAAAACAGACAGAGTTATGTCTACATAAAAAATTATCACCCATTATAATCCACCCGTTGCGAGTTTTGGTCAGTTCTTCTATCAGGCGCGAATGGGGGATGCTTTCTGGGTATTTTTAGCACCCATCAGAATTATTATCCAGATTTAGCCATACGGCTCACACTCCCTCTAAGGGGAAAATTCACTCATCCCAGATACCTACGGTATCAATACGATTGAGCTCTGGTGGGACTCTTTCCGTGTTATCGAGCCCCAGGTGACTTGGTATACTGGAGTATCTCCCAAAAATTTTCGTACACATCTGGACGTTGAAAGTAGTACAACTTTCTGCATGGTCTTGTAGAGATTTTCATTCAGACCTAGCTTTTTTATGTTTTCTAGGAGGTTCTTTGAAATGACTCCAGTAGTAGAGAGAATAATAGAATTATTTATTACTGTTATTATTATCACCATTACATTATTATTATTATTTTTATTAGGCCCTTACATGACTTGACATTATATATTTAGATTGAAGAACTTAATAAAAAGCCCTGCAGGCTTCTGGGATCACCTTTCCCAATAGTTGTGAAGATATTTTACAGCTGAACTTCAGATCCTTAAATAATCTTCCAGTGGCCAGAAACCGTAAAGTTGATACAAGGCGTTGTTCAGCATTGACACATTCAAACATGAGGGAGCTAAACAGCTAAAAAGTGGAGTTGTCCATTCTGAGAAAGTTTATGTAATGATGGTCATCAATGTCATTGAGCAGCTTTGTGTCAAAATAGTTCACACGAACAACGAATAATGGCTTTTTGCACTAATGATATTGTAAAGCCGTATTTTCGTTTGTCTGTGACACTGCTTTAAATATTGAGAGAGTTTAAGTCAAAGCTTTTATCAGAAATATATTGTATCTTCTAGTAAACGAAAAAATTATACCAATTATACAAAACTTATATACCAGATCCATTTTACATACTTTTCTGTCTCACGTTTCGACCAACCGTACTGATTATTATTAGAGCAGGAGTCAAGGGGTTGCACTAAAAAGTATAGCCGGATATTAAGAGTTACGTTCCCTCGAGCGCTGTTTATTATGTAGTGAAGTGTTCACCCCTTTCCCTAAGTCAGCACCCTTAGGAATATTCCTTATGAAATATAAATACCGGATAATATTAAAGACTACACAAAGGGTGGCAGGTACGGGTCCACGGGGGTTACAGTTATTAATGGACTTTAAATTAAAAGTTGTTTCTCGCTAACCAAGACAAAGGGGGGATAACATCTGTTAGCTTTGTGTCTTTTTGTAATCTGTTTTTATGTTGATGTACATAAATTTATTTATTTTTAAGATTTCGCACAGGAAAAAAAAAGAAGAATAAGGGAGTGAATACTTTATGTAGTGATAGACTGAATTTATAAGTAGCTGATAGATACTCCAGCCACTTAGCTTAGCCGTGTGATATGCATGAGATTTGTGAGTTATCCACAGTAATAAAAATAAACCAATATTTTAGCTGTATTCAGATCCGGTAAAGGTGACTTTGACTTTTATTTGATGAATTTTGAGATTGTCATAACGTCCTTGCTTAGTAAAGCAGACAAACTTACATTTAAAAAATGACATAGTTTTCTTTATTCTATTTTCACCTAAACTATGGTGTAATCATATGGGGCAATTCAACAAATGCACTTCAAATTTTTAAAATGCAAATGAAAGCTATCAGGATTTTAGCAGGGGTTAATTACCTAGAACACTGCCGACCTTTCTTTATCAAATTCAAAATTATGCAGCTACCTACTCTGTTGATATTTCAAGTTCTAACCGAAATTTGCAGAAAACGTGCTCATTTAATAAAGCAGTGTGATGTCCACGTTCACAATACGCGAAACTGCCACTACCTACGAACAAATCGCTTAAGATTATGTCTGTCAGAAAAAAATGGTCTTAATTATAACTATTACAATATTTTACCAAAAATTGTTGCTCTACTCTACACAGCATATGTGACGATTCTTTTTTATTACTTTGACAAGTACTTCTGGTGGAGAGGCCGTCAGTGTGTGTACCTTTGTTTCGTAGGTACTTAGTTTCAAAGTCTGCCAAAACAAAAGCTAGCAACGAGGCTTACGGAACTTATGGGGATGTTGTTGGTTCAGCAATAATAGGCCACAGTAGTGAAGATAGCTGGTTGGTCTAGAGAATATTCGCAGCTTAGACGATTTCTGAGTTCCATTTTAAGATACTCTGAGGGAGACGGAGATTTTTGTACTTACAATAGTGTTACGAATATTTTGTTCTAGTAGTACTGCCTCTAAATCTTGAGGGACTTCCAGTGATTCTAAGTTGGATAAGAGTAGTCCGCTTAATTCTATAATTTAATAGAATTTGAGGTTTTACTTTGAATCTACTACTACATAATATATTTTACGTGACTGTCATGACTGAATGGCGTTATTGGACTGTATTGAAGTTTGAGCTAAAATCTTGTAATTTCTCGAGAACTTTGAAACGAATAGCTTGGAGAATCTGTCTGAGGGATGCAAGGAGTTACTCACAGGTAATGACCACACGATCATCGAATTTATTAAATACCTGAGAGGTTCGGAAGGTAAATGACCAGTTGTCAGCATCAGTGAGTCATGATGAAGGTTTTGGAGTTTTTCTAAATAAGAGACCTGATTTTTTTGTTTTTATGAACTATTTCACGACTTACTAAGCAGATTCTCTGACAAGCGGTGGTGGCTGCTACTTGAAAAGGTGTCTTGATCACCGATGCGTAAATTATCTGGGTATTCTTATTAATCTGAGACTTTTTGACGCACTTACAAGTAGGGAGAATTTCCTTCCTGTTCTTCCTTAAACTGCCTTAACTAGAAAACTTCATAGTAAGGTATCCGTAGCAGTAACCCTGAAAGAAACTTTATGTGCTGTGCTTTGTTGTCTTCGTAGAAGGGATATACTCCCTCATTTGTTTATTTTTTGTCTATACACTGTTTTTCAATGAGGTATTCTGTATGAAAGATCTGTTCAACTCTTAGTTAGACAAATCTCAAAGAGCCTTAGAGTCAAAGAAGTCCAATATCCAAGTCCAAGTCCAAGAACAGGGTTTGTGGCGTAGGCGCTACAACTTTGAGTTATACAGAAGTTTTAGGGAACCTGACGTTGTAAAATGTATCAAATTAGCACGCCTTCGATGGAGGACATGTAATTAGGCGAGATGAAGATGCAACGATCAGAAAAATTTTTGACCGAAGAGGACCAGTGGGAAGACGAGCCAGAGGAAGACCAAAACTTAGGTATCAAGATAACATAGAGGATGATCTAAAATCCATCGGAGTTAAAGCATGGAGAAGAGTTGTCAGAGACAGGAGCGAATGGAAGATTTGGCTCATAACGAGCTGTAATGCCGCTGATAATGATGACTATTATAATAAACAGCGGCTTTCTTTGGCGTCGATGTTTTCTATATGTAGTCTAAGTCGAACAAAAACAGACTCATCTTTAGACTGTCAGCTATAAATATTGCAGTCTTAATAGCGGAATTTACGCCTAAAAAGAAACGTTATAAGTTGTGGGTGAAGATTATATGTGAAGATTTGTGTGTAGGTGTAATGACACTCTCTAGATGGTACTGATATTATATACTCAATGTGACTGTGCAACCGGAATAGTCTCTAAGTATTTAAGAATATTAATACGGCATCTACATGAAGACGGTATATTAGGTTACGCACGATAAGACACACACATACCCGTTAATTTAAACTAAACAAGAAATAAAATAGTTAATAAAATGTTAAAAGAACTAAAAAATATACATTTAGGGACGAAATACCTAGCTTGTCACCTTGACTAGTTTGTATTTATAGGTTGTTGTTGTAGCCGTAGTCATCGTCAATATCAGACAGTTCTGTTTCAGATGATTCGCTATCGTCATCTAAATTTATAATGATTTCATGCGATTCATCCAGGATGTATTCTCGGCTGAAATACTCTTCTTCTACTTTATTAACATGCCTGCAAGTATTTGCCCATATGTCTGGCGTGATTTTATTTAGCCTGGTTTTTGCTAGTTCTAAAACATCTGCTAATTAAAAGTCGTGTTTCTTGTTGCAACTTCATTTTTTAAAATGGCCCATATCTTTTCAATTGGGATAAGTTCCGGATGATATGGTGGTAAACGTAAAAGCGAGTGGCCAATTGGTCTACAGCATATACTGGATTTTTAGGTTTAGCAATGAGTACCTTACTGTAGAGCTCTGGTTTTGTTTCGCTTTCATCGAAAAATATGTTTCCTTCTGTCAACAATATTTTCATGATGTCTTTTTTCGAAGCCGATGTAGAACATTTTTCAAGAGTCACATTATGATATTAGGCGTTGTCTATTACTAAAACTGAATTGGAAAGTAAATTGGGAAGGAGTTTGTCTTTCAACCACTTCATATAATTCTGGTGATTCATGTCATCATGGTAATCACCAGTTTTTTGTCCGGATTTGAAAATGACAGCAGCATTTTCGACAAATCCATTTTTACCACCACAATGTAAGATGATCAGTCGTTGCCCTTTAGATACCGGAGATTTTATGCACTTGTTTCAGTACAGATCAGTGATAAATCACAAAAAAAAAAACGGGAACAAGAAAATAAATGTCAAGAAGAAGATGGACAAATAGTAGGATGATTTTGAAACTGGTTTCTTCGAGATTATTTCACTTTGATGTTATTTTATTTGTGATTAAACCACAATTATAATAAGAAATATACCTGTTTACATTTACTTTAGCAATTGCAAAATGTATTTCTCATTACAATTAATATAGTATCTAGGAAGATGATTATGACGATGATTTAGCCGACGTAGTATTCCCATACTTTATTTAATTGAAGTTTTCTCTTTAAAATGTTAATTTAGGAATGTTTTCTTTTCCCGGTACATAAATATCCCACTAAAAGATCGTTTTGCAGTTGGTAATCGCATGAAAACAGCGAAAGAGCTACAGTGAAATTCGCTAAGGTAAATCGTTAGCAAACTTCGCACCTCATGCAGCAGTCGCTTCATTATTAAAAATATAAACAATTTGCCTAACCTAATTAGAAGCCCGAAAAAAAATACCACCCGTATATACGTAACTAGCTGAAAGATACACTGAAATTTCACCAGTCTAACGTTAAAATTTTAATTAAAACTTTTTGCTGGCCATGCTATCCCCGGGGAACCCCCGCATTGTGTATCCAGAGTACACAGAAACCGGCGTGCGGCCCCGTGCACTGTTGCCAATACCTGACGCGGTGTTGTTAATTAAATTTTAGAGGTCTCGCGGGACAAAAGGTTAACATTGGCACATATTCAGGCCAACTTCGATGCGATGCGAGATGAGGAATTACCGAATACGATATTTTTACCTGTATCTATTGATTAAAAACGAGCAAATACCAATGGCTACGAACCATGTAGGTATATTGATTTAACGGACCTCGAAATAAAACGTAGGAAAATAAAAATCGTGAATGACAGTTAATGACATAAATCTAGTCAGTTACCGTTAAAAGATCCACTACTACGATAGGAATAACCAAAAAAAATTGGAGAATATAAAACATGTACGTAAATGAAATTTCCAAAAAAAAAATAGGCCACTATATACAAGATTAAAAATGATAGTTCCGGCAAATAAAAAATCTCCAAAAAATTCAAGTAAAAAATAGCCTAATTACCTTGCTTCATCATCCAGCCTCAAGAGTCCACTGCTGAACATAGGCCTCTTCCTCATGTTTCCAACCCCGTCTATCTTGCGCCGCTCTCATCCAGTTTTTATTGAGTCTTCTTAAATCGTCAGTCCATCTTGTAGGTGGTCGACCGACGCATTGTCTTCCCTTGGCCTCCATTCCAATAACCTCTTTGTCCATCGCCCATCTGTCATTCTGGCTATGTGTCCTGCCCATCTCCATTTTAGTCTGGCTATCTTCTCGATGATGTCAGTCACTCCGGTTCTTCTCCTGATGTTTTCGTTGGTTATTCTGTCTCGCAGAGTTATTCCTAACATGGACCGATCCATTCTTCTCTGCGTGACTCTCAGTTTGGTAGCTGCTGCTTTTGTTAAGGTAAGTGTTTCTGCTCCGTACGTCAAGAATGGGAGAACGCACTGATCAAATACCTTTCTCTTTAGGCATGTGGGCAGCTCACTTTTAAAAGTTTCTCTCAGTTTTCCAAATGCTGCCCACCCAAGGCCGATTCTTCTCTTCAGTTTATGAGTCTGGTTATCCCTGCCAATCATAATTTCATGTCTCAGGTATTTATATCTATCTACGAGTTCTATTGCTTTCCCACCAATACTGATGTTCTGGTTGGGTACCAAATTGGTCATGATTTTTGTTTTCGAGATATTTATATTTAAACCTACACTTTCTATAGCCACAACGAGTTCCCGTACCATCTCTCTTGCCATACCTAGATCTTCAGCTATTATAAGTATATCATCGGCGAAACGTAAGTTGTTTAGATATTCTCCATCTATTTTTATTCCCTTTGTCATCCAATCCAAACTCTTAAAAGCATGTTCTAGCACCGTATTAAAAAGTTTAGGTGACATTGGGTCTCCTTGTCTAACCCCCCGTTCTATTTTTATGCGATTACTGCTAGTATGTAATTTTGTATAATAATTTAGTATATCTATAATCTAGCCTGCATTCTTTAAGCGCCTGTAATATTTTGCTTAGCTCAACTGTGTCAAAGGCTTTGTGAAAATCGATAAATATTAGAACTAGCGGTTTATTGTATTCCACTGCTTTCTCTATTAGGGTTTTTATACTTTGTAGATGGTCATTTGTTCCGTAACTTTTTCGGAATCCTGCCTGTTCCCTTGGTTGATAAGTCTCTAATTTTCTTTCCACTATCTTAACTAGTATTCGCGTAAACAACTTATATATATATGGCTGAGGAGGCTAATCGGTCTGTAATTCTCTAAATTTGCATTGTCTCCTGCTTTGTGTAATAGAATCATAGTAGCGTTGTTCCAGTCTGTTCGAATATTATCGCTGTGAAGGCAGATATTGAAAAGTTGTTTAATTTTTTCAAGTAATACATCCCCTCCAATTTTTAGTGCTTCTGATACTATTCCATCTTCACCCGGGGTTCGATTATTTTTCATTTTCTTCATTTAATTACCTTGCTTAACCATTTTCTATTTAATACTTTCTCGATTTTGTGCTTCCATGCGTTTACTTCCTTTGTTTAGATTTTTTACACCGAACTTGATAAAACTTCAATATACTTTCTTGTATCTATATCAATTTTATTTTATTCCTATTGGAGAAATTTTCTCAACAACAACGAATCTTGAAGTAATTGCCATAACTACACATTGTCCTAATAAACTTACCATCAGCTCTATATATGAATCGATTATTTCTGAAAGGGCTTAAGTGCTATTTCGGCCATTTTTTTTTAATATTCGAAATTAATTATTGACCAAATCCTACCGTTTGGTGCAGAAATGAACTAAATTCGGTTATTCCTTACTTGCATTTCTGTGTGAGAAAATAATGGTTTAGCGCAGAAAGGACCCAAGTAAACTAACTTAGTCCCTTTAAGAAATAAATATTTAAATTTGTGTTATTCTGTATTTGATCTTGCGCTCTGTTTTGGTTGAAAATGCAAGCCTCGTGTCGCGAAAGTTTTTCAGTGATTTACCGAGCTCCTAAACCTTATATTCCAACTTCCGACAGCCTTTTATACTCACAGGAGATTTCTTCTAAATCAACATTTGGATGTAGAAAGATAGTTGCAAATACCATTCACTGCACAAACTCATGTCTTGTTAACAAAGGATCTAATACTCATTTTAATATTTCCTGTGGGTCTTTCTCTGAGATCTTAGTATTAGTGGCCCTAAATCTACCTTTTTTAGCCGTGCAAACAGCTGATGATTTCTTTGACAGCAATCATTATCCTCGATTTACGACGATTTAAGAAGACTCGATAATAACTGGATAAGAGCGGCGCAAGATAGACGGGGTTGGAAACATGAGGAAGAGGCCTATGTTCAGCAGTGGACTCTTGAGGCTGGATGATGATGATGATGATGAATCATTATCCTATAATAATTTTTAACAATTGTAGTGGAACTGACTTTTCCAAAGGCTATTGGTGCTTAAATAAAGCTAACTGGCCAGAGTATTCTAAAGCTTTTGACACTCTTTTGCTTGCTCGTGATCATCTAATCACCAATGATGTAGACTACCTGTTAACGTTAGTACCAGACACCATTCTGTCAGCTGCCAGGACTTACATTAGCAAAATAACATTCTCTCCAAATGATAAAGCTGTTCCTTGGTGGAACACTTCATCTAAAGAGGCGATTCGTCTATTCAAGAAAGCTTTAACTAAGTATAAAAAAACAGAAGCCTAGAAAATCTATTACATTACAAATATATTAAAGCCAACGATAAAGCCAAAGCCAGACAAATATTACCAAAAGTAAAACATCATCCTGACAGTATTACGTATCATCCATTAACGAAAATTCCAATTCTAGCCTACTGTGGAAAAAATACGACAAATTCAAGGTCACAAAACTATTATCAAAATAACTCTTTTAATTTCAAAATACTTTTGCCATACATTTGCGTTTCTCAAATGCACCTTCTATATTAAAGATGATTGCTATCAAATCTTGTTTGCTATTAATTGCGTTAGAGATATTGGTTTGGAGTAGTACCAGATTATCTCTTGTAGGGCGCTGACTTTAGTAGCCAGAATGTTCCTTTGGAATAATCTTGTTTTATTTTCAAAATGCCATAAAATACGGCAAGGAAGGGAAGGTTCAGAAATAAAACTAATCATATTATTTTGTCTCATCTTGAATTATATTACCACAGAAATAATCTGATATCATCTGAATATAGTGGATCCCTTAATTCTCCTTTCACTATCCACAAGCTATAATCTGCCTTAGCTCATAGTAGGAACACCGCAGCTCGGCATGTTGATTTTCTTTATGCATTCCTAAAGCAGTTCTCTATCTATGGTCTCAATAAACTTCTAATTTTATACAATATAATCTGGAGTTCCCATAAATTTTCATCTCAATGGAGCAAATCTATTGTTATACCAATACTCAAGCCAAATTAGCCAACTATTTTCTTACAATCTTACAGGCCCATTTCCCTCACATGCACTGCGTGTAAGCTAATGGAAAAAATGATCAACAAACGTCTTTTATGGTATTTTGAAAAAAAAAACAGGATTATTCTAAAGAAACAATCTGGATACCAAAGACAGCGTCCTACAAGAGATAATCTGGTACTACTCCAAACCAATATCTCTAAATCAATTAATAGCAAACAAGATTTGATAGCAATCATCTTTAATATAGAAGATACATTTGCGAAACGCAGTCCTTGACAAACTTTTTCAATGTTACCTCACTGGCAATATTTACGCATTTATAAAAAACTTCCTTTCTCCGACACACATCTAACATGATGGAGTTCCTCGAGGTTTAGGTTTAAGCACATCCTTATTCATTCTTGCGATTAGTGAGTTAAGTCAAAAGATTGTTCCATCAATCAAATGCATATTATATGTCGATGACCTAATAATGCACTGTTAGCTAGCAACATTCTGTAATTAGCAGTAAATGACCTACACAATAAAGTAGTTTCCCTAGGATTTACCCCCTCCCATTCCAAATCCAAAGTTATTAAATTTAGTTTATCTAGGAAAAATATGGCAATTATACAGATATTGCGTATAGGACATACCACTCTAACAGATAGCTATCTGATATCTCATCATCATGTCAGCACTGTAGTACGACTCTTCAAATCAGACATCAGACTTATCTAATGTCCTTTTTATGCCAAAATACGCCAACAACTCGGTATCACCACTATCTTCAAAGAAGTCCTAAATAGCACAGACCAAATCAACAAGGTGATCAAATTTCTCGAGAACAGTCAACTGCGAAACAAAATATAAATGTCAAGTTAAATTTTTTTCTTTATCTTAAATGTTCTTCTTCTTCTTCCTATTTGTATGTAGGCTTTAAAGCCTGTTTATTCTTTAATATTAGCCTCATAAATTGTTTAAATTATCGCACCAGCTTTATCTTGGTCTGCCAATACTTTTTCGTCCATATGGTGTATTATCTCGTGGTAGTCGTACTATCCTATCCTCTGCCATTCTTTTAATGTGTTCGTTCCACTTCTGTTTCCTTTTTGTCACTTTGACTTTTCCCTGATATTCGTCGAAGTATTTTCATCTCTGTTCTTTCTAGTAGTCGTCTCGTTTTAGATGTGCCAGGCTTTGTCATCATCATCATATTGTATTTCTTGGCTGTTGTATTGAAGAGGCTCCATCTTTGGAGCTCGTCTTCTGTTTGGGCAATTAATGCGGCGTCGTCTCCTTAACATATTATTTCATCCATTATTATATTTAAAGAGAAGCGGGTTTAACGAGTAATTCTGTCTGACTTCGCTTTGTACTGGTATACACTGTGTTCGTTTTCCATTTATCTTTGAATGTATTCGATTATGAAAGTAGATGTTTTCGATGGTTTCGATGTCAAATGTTAATTATATTATTTTGTAATATATATCACATTATTATGTAAATCGTAAATTGTAACTCATGCTAATCACCATAGATGCCACATGCACGTTAATTTAAATAAAGAAAATATTTTTTATTGTTGTTTTCTCTATCTCACTTCTTGATTTATATTTTGTAATATTTGTTTGTATAACTCATCAGAATCTTCTAAATTAATTCCATCTCTATTTAATTTCACCTGTTGCATTCTTTTTTCCATAATTTTGGTGTATTTTCCAAGTATATTTTCAATAGTATTAAAGTAAAGACGGCAAACCTTCAGAATTTCTCTAGAAGACACTTTGTACCAAGGTTTCCTATGATTCTTCTTAAAATTTCAATGAACTTCTTGAGTTCAATGAGTCTTCTGTATCCAGGCTTCTGTGAACTTTTTTGTGTTACCAATGTTCGTAGTGCTTTTTAGAGTTTTAATCTAATTTCTCTATTATAAAGTCACAAATAGTATATGCATTTTATTGGTTTTGTTTATTCTCTTCTCGAATGATTTTGACATACATATAAGTCTCTTCGAGATCTACCTATCCAATACAAAGTACAAGGAGTACAAAGACTCTCCAATCTTCATCAGTTTTCTATATTAACCTTTTTTCGTTAGCTCTGTTTGTTCTTTCAGTATATTCCATGCAGTCTTCCTACTGATAATATTACGCTAGGCATGTAAAAGTATTTTATTCTAATACCTAATCACTTAATATTATGACTCAATACGATAGAATATGATTAGAATACAGTACAATAGCAAAACATAATTTAGACAATTAAACTACAACTATATTATGCCATGAGCTACATCTGTCGTTGATCTATTTTGCATAAATCCAAAAATTTTTCGGATATAGCCGTTCTTTCACTTATATCTCTATGAATTTTCTCCCATGTTTTCAATTTGCTTTTGTATACTGATACTCTTAAGCCAAAAAGTACAGAAAACTAGTAATAATATGTAATTCAGGATCATTTTCTCAGACACAAATCGGTTGTAGTTGGACGTAAATTTATAACCAAGTGAAGTGATCTGAAGCACAGATTTAGTGAAGGTATTAATATTCTCGGTAGCCTCTCATCACCCGTTTAGTCGATAAGTGAAACCAAACTGCAATGACGAGGCGCAAGTAAACTCCAATGTTTCGGAAGTCCATGCCTTTAATTTGCAAATGGAGTGTTCAAACTGCTGACGCGGCCAGAAAGGGCTGTCCTGGCAGTGGCGCCCTGTTTGGAAGGGTGAAGTGATTCATTTTATGTGAATTATTTGTACACCTTATGGTGTTTCTGATTGTAAATGGTTTCTTCGAAAATATCGGCATCTTGTATCACCTGCTTTGTGGAGTTTTGATAATACAGGTAAAAAGATATGAGAGAGTTACAAATATTTTGTTGGTAAATGCTTTTTGACGTGACAACGTCTTAAATTAGGTTGTGGCTCGGAGTCATTTAAGAAAAAGTGTAACGCCCGCTCACGTCTGTTACAGTGAGTCGCCGAACGAGAGAGAGGCCCGCCGGACCGGCGAATGCCTTGCGTCTCTCTCCCACTCAAACATGATCGGTCCGCTGCGCGCGGCACTAGAGAATTAGGCGCGTTGAATCGCTAAAGTTGAAAATCGTTGAAAGTATCGTCAGCTGTGTCTGTAGTGAAAATGTGGAGTGCTTAGATTCGTCATTTACAACAACTACAACAATAAAGGTAAATAATTGTACACTTATATTTCATTATCGTAAACTATGATTGATTGATTAATTGTTAGATTGACACAAAAGTTGAGAAACTGAGTTTATAGGTTATGTCATACTATTGACAAATGTTGATAGTGTTAAGTAAATTATTAGTTTAAATCACTCTGCAATCAATCGTAATTCAGTCGATTGAGAAGAAACAGCGCGTATTGCTAGTCAAACATTTAAAATAACAAATTATAACTTCTAACCTGTCAAAACAGGGCGACCAAACAAACGAACTAAACCGACCAATCACCACGCGCGGAGTTAGAATTTAACTGTGTTTAGCAAGAATTTCAAATTCCAATTTTAGTAAATGTTTTAATTTTCAACTTTACCATTTACATTTACAAATTTTAATTAATTTCAAATTTATTTAGCAAAAATTTGAACCTTCGATCTGAATAAGTGTTTTGATTTTCAAATTGATTCTTTAAAATTAAAAATATTAAAATTTATATAATCAGAAGTGAACGTCACATAACATTATCTGTACTTATTATTATTTAATATGTAGGCAAATACATGTGACCATACTTGGTAGACACAATTGGAAATAGTAATTTTTTATAACTGAAAAAAATAAATATATAATATACTGGTAGCAAACAATAACTTCAATGATCGCTATCTCCGCAACTAATTGATATATCGAAAAAATTTTCAAATAAATTTTGTAGAAAATAATAAGATCAATAATATAATATAAAATAAATAATATATAAAAATATAATATATAAAATATAAATAATATATAAAATACCTAATAAATCGGTAATGCAATTCTTATTTTCATTCAATTCCTTGTTCCTATTGTGCAATTTAATAATATTCATATCAATAAATATTCTACCGAGAAAAAGACGTTGTCACGTAAAATCTTCGCCCGTAAAACCGACTTTACAGGCAACCGATTTTTTTAAACAAAGGTCCACTGTTCTTGTAGACTTAATTTTTATAAATAGGATTAAGTAAATAGGATTTTGTCATAACGGCTAGACTGGCAATAAAATTGGTTGAGAGTAGAATGTTGAAGTGAAATGCCAGATGATAGGTATAAGTTGAAGAATAATAAACGGCAGCAGATCGTTATCTTTTAAAAAGAGAAGATGCAGTGAATATCAGTCAGCATTAGTGCAGTGAACAGTGAGTAATTTATAGGTAAAGATCTGAAAGCTCGGGAGACTAAGACGTCGGAAGCTCTGGTGAAGACTTATGCTTTGTGCTTCAACGCCATAATATTTGGCTTATTTCATCAAAGCAGTAGCAAGCTTTTGGCAGCAATATTCCACTGAGGCCAAAAAGATACTGTATTGCTCTTTTTTGTAATTTGAAAATAACATCAGATTGGGCAGCTGTACTAGAACCCCAAACAGGAAGACCATATCGAAGATGAGACTCAAACAAAGGAAAATATGTTATTTTGGAAGATGCTAAATTAATTTTCTTTTAACAGATCTTATTGCATAGCTGGCTGAGACTAGTTTCTTACTTAACAAATCGATATGAAGGGATCATTTAAGGTTGCTGTCTATAAAAATACCAAGAAATGATACAGAATTAACGATACTGAACTTTGTGGTACTCCACATACAATGCTTTTGTGACTAGAGTCAGTATCATTTGCTCTAACTAGCTGTTTCCTATTTCTCAAGTGAAATTGGAACCAATTCAAAGAAATACCTCGAATTCCGTAGAAATTTAGTTTTTTTATCAAAATGTTGTGATTTACGTAATCAAAATCATTATTTGTAGGAAGAATTAGGGTATTACCATGGACTGAATTTAGATGATCATACCTAACAATTGTGGTATATTTTTCTACAAAAAAGAATCGTGGACTTCAAGCCAGTGCTCGGTAACCTCAACTATCGGGGGAAGTGCTAATTCCTCTAGAAACAAAACTAATTCATCTGTTTTATATTTTATAGAACAAATATTAATCAGAATCATGCTAAAGTTGTCATCACTAAAATAATTTGAGGCTTCTAGTCTCTCAGAACACATCGTATGTTTGAATGGTAAAGCTTCTGATAATTTTTTTTTGCATTAGATAAGGTAAATACATATAAATATTGATCTGATGTATCCAAAAACTCATTTTATTTACTTTGGGTTATACTGATTTTTGAGATTATGGACGATTGCCGTTCAAACGAGTTTTATGAAATGAATATAGGATTTTTTATAGAGAATAATTAATAAACAGAGATATTGATACAAACAGAATATTTAAAAATTGGAGGAAATACCACAGATCTGAGGCTTGAAAACGCAGTCATAAAAGGCTGCAACCTGTATAAATATCTAGGAAGCATCATATCAGCAGATGGCAGAGTTAAGATAGATGTACAAAACCGAATAACCCAAGG
Organism: Diabrotica undecimpunctata; assembly: GCF_040954645.1. Classification (NCBI taxonomy): domain Eukaryota; kingdom Metazoa; phylum Arthropoda; class Insecta; order Coleoptera; family Chrysomelidae; genus Diabrotica; species Diabrotica undecimpunctata. Next base: position 3,060,035 of record NC_092811.1, read on the forward strand.
GAAAAAATGCATCCGAATACTGAATTCATTACTGTGGTCTAATAAAATAAAGATGCATACCAAACTTCGCGTATACAGAGCAATTGTAGAACCAATTACCACATATGGTGCCAAATGTTGGACGATGACAAAGAATGAACGAGATAAAGTAGACGTTGTGGAAATGGATTATCTTAGTAGGTCATGTCGAGTATCGAGAATGGAAAGAATCAGGAATGAGGAAATACGAAACCGTACAGGAATTAGAGATACTCTTTCAGATAGAATACAAGGAAGGCAATTACAATGGTATGGTCATGAGAATGGAGGAGAAGCGGTGGCCAAAGGAAGCCTTAATGTATGTTCCGCCAGAAAGAAGGAAAAGGGGAAGACCACCAAATTCCTGGAGAAGAGAAATTACAAAAACAATGCAATCTAGAGGCTTAGAAGAGGGAGATTGGAGAGAGAGGAAAAGATGGAGGCTGAAATGTGGGAAGCGGCAATCGCCGTAGGACCCCCGTTATATGATGATGATGAGATATTGATACAATTCTTAAGACTAATACCAAAAGTGTACTAGGAAAAGTAAAAATTAATAGATATTGGTAGATAAATTACCAAATATTTAAACTTGGTATAACCTCAAAATTATACCGGCTTATAGATTGATGGAGGAGGCGATATAATTGTTATAAAGAGTCTTAAAGACTGCAATTTTACACAAGTAGCTGAATAATATATTGAGAAGTTTATTACGAACAAGATAGCTACAGCAAATACTATTGCTAAACACATAAATATTAATGAAGTATATTCTTTCCTTAAAGCAATCGAAATTGCAAATGTTTGCACTGAAAACTCTTCCAAAGTTGATGATCCTTTACTCTTAATTCAATTAATTAGTTGTAATAATAATAATTTTAATCCTATTGGCAAATAAAGTTGTTCATTAAAAATACCAAATTAATAAATTGGTCGTAAATAAAGTAGATTCCACTACTCGCAATAGTGATTAATAATAGCTATTATTATTGACTTATAGCATAATCTACTACTCTTTCGTGTCTGTTAGAAGCTTTTCGTAATTTTCGTAATTACAAATAGATTGACAACAAAGTTCGATGTATATCAACCAGTAGAGCAAGCCGGATTTAGAAAAGGGTTCAGTACATGTGACCATCTTCACACACTAAAGGTCCTAATAGAAAAAGTTAACGAATACAATTTACCAATCTGTTTAGCATTTATAGACTACGAGAAAGCTTTTGACAGCATAGAATTATGGGCTATTGAGGAAGCACTGGTCAACAGCAGAATAGATTCTAGATATAGGATATTAATACATAATATATATCAACACGCTGAAATGGTCGTCACGATGGATAACGGAATGAAAACGAGGCCAATAAAAATCAACCGAGGAGTAAGACAGGGAGACACCATATCTCCAAAACTATTTACTGCCGCACTTGAAGACATCTTTAAATCACTAAATTGGGAAACGAAGGGACTATCGATAAACGGAAAGTATTTAAACCATCTAAGATATGCAGATGACGTAGTACTAATAGCCGACAGCTGGAAAGAACTGAAGACGATGATCGATGAGCTTCATACGGAATCCATAAAAAAGGACTGAAAATGAATCTGAGTAAAACTAAGCTAATGTCGAATAAAGATGATCAACCGACGATAACCATCCAAGGAACAAAAGTGGAACATGTAAAAGAATACATATATCTAGGTCAGAATATCAAGGTAAACAAAGAAAACCAAACTACCGAAATAAGCAGACGAGTAAGAATGGGATGGGCCGCATTTGGAAAACTCTCATACATACTGAAAGACAAAAAGATACCCCAAAACCTTCGAACAAAAGTGTTCGATTCTTGTATCCTTCCCGTTCTCACTTACGGAGCTCAAACCTGGACATTCACAAAAAAGAACATGGACAAGATTCGAAAAACTCAGCGAGCCATGAAACGACAGATGCTTGGTATCTCACTAATAGATCGGCAAACGAACGAAGCAATCCGGAACAAAACAAAAATAAAGGACGCCGCGAAACAAGCAGCTAAATTAAAATGGAAATGGGCTGGACACAACGAACGTCTCGAAGATATTAGATGGAACAAAGAAGTCGGAAACTGGCGACCGTACGATGCGAAGAGACCAAGAGGAAGACCTCAAATGCGCTGGAGCGACGATATCAAAAGAGTCGCAGGACCAATGTGGAAACGCCTAGCACACAACAGGGATGAATGGCGAGAAATGGGAGAGGCCTTTATTCGACAATTCGGATAGAAAAAGGGCTATAAATAAAAAGAAGCTTTTCGTGTATTTGCAGATGTGAATTTTGTTATATCTTGTCGGCTTCATTACATGCGGCAATTACTTATTGTGTCTGATTTAAACCCTGCTCAAAATATTTCATCAATCTGTAACAGCAATTCTGAACTTTATTTTTTTTAATATATATTTTGTTAACTCCCTTATAATAAATAAACAATAAAAATGACATATTTTTATTAATCATATCCCAACTACCCAAATGGCTTTAAAAATGTTTTTAACTGCACTCTAAAATAGACGTAGTAACGCTACTGAGTCTTTTCGGACTATTCGACACACGCTCGTGATCAAAGGATAACTGATTCTACTTGTAGTACAGTTATTCCTCCTTAAACCACCCAGAAATCGCGTTCAGGCACATTATAGTCGTCAATAAGCTTTTTTAATGGGGCTTTACAAAGGAATTATGCACTTTTAGATTCACACTGCTCTAAAAAATTTGTGTACACACATCTCTGTATTTGGTCTGGAGCCTTTATGATCATCCAGAGAGTTAAAATAAACTATACTTGGAGACCGAATTATGTATTGAATAGTCACACAAATATTACTGGGACTATACATAAGGCATCTATCTTTCAGATGAATTCAGACTATGATGACACCAGAACTAATATTCAGTGGGACGATTAATACAATTACAATATTAAGAAAACAAAAGGTCCCAAATATTAATGGGAACTTAATATGGTTCACTTCTTCTTCTTAAAGTGCCCTCTCCTCAATTGAGGTTGGTTACTACAATTTTAAACTCTTCTCTATCTTCAGCTGTTCTTATTAGCTGTTTAAAATTTAGCCCTGTCCATTGTCGGATGTTTCTGAGCCACGATAGTCTTTTCCTTCCTAGGCCTCTCTTTCCCTCGATTTTTCCTTTCACTATAAGTTGGGCATATTGGTACTTATTATTTCTCAGTATGTGGCCTAGGTATGATGTTTTTCTAACTTTTACTGTGTTAAAAAGTTCTCTTTCCTTGCCTATTCTATGCAGCACTTCTTCGTTTGAGGTATGCGATGTCCATGAAATTTTGAGTATTCTCCGGTAGATCCACATTTCAAAGGCCTCCAATTTATTTACGGTTGATGTTTTAAGGGTCCACGTTTCAACTGCATATAGAAGAGTCGACCAGACGTAGCATTTGGATAAACGTAGTCGAATTTCGAGTTTTATTCGAGAATCACAAAGCAGTTTTTTTATTTTTTCGAAAGATTTTCTGGCCTGTTCTATTCTCGATCTTATTTCTAGATCAGGATTTAGGCTGCTATCGATCCAACATCCCAGGTACTTAAATCTATTGACCTGTTCTAAAATGTGCCTATTTATTGTGCAAGGTTGAGGTACGTTTTGGTTTTTTCGGATTGACATCACTTTGGTTTTTTTAATGTTTATTTTCATACCAAATTGCTCACAGGTCGAGTTGGTCTTGTCGATGAGTCGTTGTAGACCTAAGTCGGAGTCCGCAACTAACGCTGTATCATCGGCGTATCTGATACTGTTGATATTTACGCCATTCACATTGACTCCATCCTTGGAATCCTCCAATGCTTCTTTAAATAGAAACTCGGAGTAAAGATTAAACAGCAGAGGTGACAGAACATGGTTCACTAATTGATCTAAAACTCATGATAGATCATGATTCTGGATTAGGACTGTTTGGGGAGATTTGTAATTATACTAAATCTTATAACCTAGGCCAATATCTTACTGTGCTTCAGCCTGATGTAGTATTTCAGTATTTTTAAGTTTATTTATTTCCGTTTAATATAGAAATATTGTTTGTTTAATTTGTACATTACTTTTTATACAATTAGCATGTCAATATTCTCTCTAAAAACTAGAAGAGACTGATCATCTATTATCTATTTCACTTTTTTTTTGAGTAGATAGTATCCTTCCAGTAGTCGTATGCTTGTCTTAAAGTATAACCAGCAGGTCTCTTCTTTTTCTTCTTTGAGAGCCTCTCTTATCGGATATTGTATATTATTAGGGCGATTCTAATTTTATTTACTGCTGTTTTGAATAATTCGTTAGTGGTACAGCCAAACCACTCTCTTAAATTTCTCATCCAGTACATTCTTCTAGGGCCTGGATTTCTGCGTCCTTGGATTTTCCTTGCATTATATTTTGTAGGAATGTGTACTTTTGTCCTCTCATCAGGTGGCCCAAGTGTTCAAGTTTTCTCTTTTTTATATTCAATATAACTTCTGGATCGTTATTTATTCTGCGTATTACCTCTTCATTTGTAATTTGATCCACCCAACTTATTTTTAATATACGGCAGTAGCACCACATCTCAAAGCTTTCAAGATTTTTAACATTCCTCTGTTTAAGAGTCCATGCCTCAATACCGTAAAGCAAAGTACTGAATACATAGCATTTTAAAATTCTAGTTCGTAGCTGAATACTAATATCACGATTACAAAATAATTTTTTCTTCTAATTTTTGGTCTTCTATTTTTATATTAGCTCGCTGATTCCAGTACAGATTTAATATTATTTGTATGTCTGTGGTGTCGATGTTCTTACCCTCCAGGATTTCTTTGAGTTTATTGTGGCGTACTTTGTCAAAGGCCTTTTCAAAGTCTATAAAACAAGCATGTACCTCTTGGTTAACATCTAGACATCTTTGTGTTTAAGGCAAAAAGAGCTTCTCTTGTACCTAATCCTTTTTTCTGAATCCCATCTGTGTATCAGCAGGTCTGAGTACAAGCCAAATTAAGAAAAAACCGCGAAAAAATCATTACAACTATTATAGTTTCTGAGATCGTACCCACATTTACTCGGATAACTGTGGTAGTTCTACAGCTAATAAATGCAAACAGAGCTCCAATTGGAGATGGAAGGAGCGCTTTTATTAGATCAAAACCAATCGTTGGCGGGTTCGCTTATCATTGTATAGCTTAAGAATTCTAAATAACTTTCCGATGATGGCACGGTCTCTTCCAGCGAAGCAACTTTCAAATGTCTGCCTTATCAACTATCTGGTCCGGTAAGTTTTACGTCTACCATGGTTGTAACGAGTAACCAGGCATTGAGATTGAGCCTGAGAAACGGCTACCATAATAAAGTATCATACTACCATAATAAAATTACCTACGACCGGTACGGGAAAAATAAAGATATGGGACTCACGCGAGATCCCGTAGGAATAACAAAGTTAAAGAAAAAAAATTGAGTAAAATATTGCGTTTTTAACAACAACTTCTGACTTCCGTGATCAAGTAGTCATAGATGCCAACATTCCAGTAAAGAGTCCAGTCACAGCCAAAACGCCAACCGCAAGACAAACTTTACGCAAACAACGAAGAAAACAATACATGCTGTGCGAATATTCTTTAATATATATGCCACTAAAGGTTAACCTGCCTAACCTTTTTCTCCTTAATATTGTTCTGAAGCTATTTTCTTGTGGCATTTTAAAGTAATTACTATTTAAATGGGCATAAGCCACAATTAAAGGTTAAAGTACGTTTATTGACGTTTCAATGTCCACTTCGGAAATCGTTCTCAAAATACAAACATTAGTAAATTAAACAAATTTTGTTTTTTTTGTTACTTGGTGAAAAATTCTTCTGATAATTTAATTTTATCTGACTCATTTATATTGACAATTCAGACATAGATTATACATTTTAAAGTAGATGACTTTAAAATGATATTTACGACTTTACTGTGAGAGTGTGAAGATTAAATTATCTGCGTATATTTGTATTGGAGAAATATATCTGTATCTGCTAAAAAGCTCGATTGTTCATCTCATTCGTATGTTACAAACAGCATTTTTGATTTATTGCGAAGACTTCGTTACTTCGAGCTATTTATATAAACACGATTTTTATTTAGATACGGCCCTGACTGCATCAACTACATCCACTTCCTTAGTTAGATGCTGCGAAAATTTTCCGGAAAGAAAATAAAATTTTCATCTGTGCATTCTCTTGTTCTTCGAATTTCCATTAAGTAGCTATACCTGCTGATTCCGTGTTACCTTTTGTTAATGGACGTCAGAAGTAGTAATATTGGATGCTCTACCTTGCTTTCTTATGAGTGCAAGATCAAAAGGAGCATCCGAGATCGCTGAAAGTGAACTGCGAATTAAACATACCCGTGAGAATGCAAATCTCTTTGTATCTATTATATATTCATCATATTCTTTACAATAAAGTACGAGATTGTATTAAACGACTCAAAGAAATATATGCTATTTTTTACATAGTCAATCTCTTCAAGATAATTGAGAGGTGTATCAATTTTCTCAGCATATTTTTTTCTTGAGTAACTGAAATAGTTATTAAATAGATCTTCAATGTTTTCATGACCTGTTATTAAATTATCATCTGTCTTTATCTGCCCAATTTCTGTTTTAACTACTGTTGCACCACACAATTCTTTGACAAATGTCCAAAGAGCCATCAAAATGCAAGTATTTTTATCAACTAAGTCATTAATATATTTTTTTTGCTTTTGTTAATAATCTGCTGAGATAATTTTTACATAATTTAAGTATATTATTCATTACTGATATTTATGTCACTGGAGTGTTTCTTAGATTTTTTATAAAAATTATTTTTTTCCTCAATAGCTTTTAATAATTCTAAATTGATCCAAGGTTTTTTATTTTTGATTTTTTTCGAATTTGTATTTAATTAGTTTTAAATCTTAAATTTAACTTTAACTGTATGTAATCAGTATATTTTTTAAACATTGTGTTCTTTTGTTTATTTGATATACTAACTGAAGAGTTGAAATTTTCTAATAATAATGCAATGGGACTATGATCAGTTATTTCGTAGTTAAAAATGTAAGAACTAAGTTTATGTTTACTTTTTTGTGAATTTTTAATAAAGAAATGATCAAGACACCTTTTTTTTGACGTCTTGTGATTTGGTTTATATATGATACATATACATGCATGTTAAGTAAGTTTTTATACTCCGATACACAGTCATCATCAACTAATAAGTCGATATTACTATCTCCTGCAAAAATATTAATGTCCGACCTTTTTGTATATATATTCAGGGATTCTACAGTATTTACTGCCTTCCCTCAACCGTTACCATCTCTCTCTGTTGTCCCATTCTCCATCGTTTAGGTCTTTTTCACTCATTGCGTCGTCTACTTCGTTCCTCCAGGATTTTCGGGGTTGTCCTCTTTTCCTCCTTCCTATGGGGCTCCATTCGGTTATTCTCTTTATCCATCTGCCGTCGCTAGTTCTTTTTACATGTACATACCACTTTAGTCTTTTTGTTCTATATATGTTAGTATGTCTGTTTCTATTGATGTTCTTTGCTTTATTTTGTCATTACTTCTCCTATCCATTCTTGTTACTCTGCAGCATCTTCGCAGGCATCCCATATCTGTTGCTACTATCTTACTGCTGTTTTTCTTGTTTTCTCTTTACCACCTTTTTGTTTGGCGTAAAAATAACTGTTAAGCCATGAATTAAATACCATTGGGCATGGGCTTGGTGATCTGTACGTAGAAACGATTTTAATATTTTTATTTTTTCCGTAGACGTTTAATTCGATTGCTGTCAGTTCAGAGATCTTAATAATGTTGTATTTATAGTTTAGATTGTGAAGGCTTCTTGATCTTCTGCAATATGGAATAATTGTCCTGCACTTGATATATGTGCCCATTCACGAATGTTTTTTAACCAATAAACTTGTTTTCTTCCTACACCTCTACGGCCCTCTATTTGGCCTACTACACATATGTCCAAAAGTTTGGAATATTGGAATATTTCATATTTTTATTGATTTTTATATATACACTCTTCTGAATAATTAAACATCATTTTGTTTCAATTTTCAAAAATACTAAATAAATCTCAAAACCAGATAAACGATATGCAAAAAAATTATTTATTCTCTTGGAGTGAAAAACTTACAATGTACAACTTACATTTAAAAGTAAATTAGTATGGAAAAAAATAATTTTTAATAAAACTAATAATTAGTAATTCCTCAATTGGCCTATATGCATGCCTGTAGGCATTCTTCACAGGCAGCATATTTTAGTTCTCGAAGGGTAATAGGGGGATTTTTTCGCTTCTTGATGCGTGTTTTGAGAATGTCCCAAGCATGTTCAATAACGTTTATGTCGGGGGAATTCGAGGGCCACTGTAATGTAGATATTTCTTCTTCTTCCAGAAAATTTTGTACTGCTGCTGTTCGATGAGGAGGTGCGTTGTCAAGCATAAACACAAATTCATCACCTACTGCCCCTCGCAATAGACGTACGATAGGATTTAATACTTTCTCGATGTACACAGCACCAGTGACTCTTCTCTATAGAACCAGCAGTGGCGTCCGTGTACCACTCATAATACCAACCCAAACCATAATACTGCCACCTTCAAATGGGACACGCGGTTGGGCTGTTTCTAGTCGGGTTTGTCGTCCTGGTGCCCTCCAAACCAGTGTTGTTCGCGAATCAGATACCAAGCCAATTTTTGACTCATCAGAGAACATCACGTTATTCCAGTTAGGACCATGATGCACCATTTCTCTAACTCATTGCAACCTTACTATTTTGTGTTGGTAGGTTAGTTTAGGAACACGTAGCGGTCTTCTACGATACAAATTTACCGCATTTAGTCTGCGTGTTATTGTTTGCCGTAAAATATTCAGTCCTTGACTCCTAAAAATTTCTCTGGATATACCACTTGTAGATTCCAGACGATTTCTACGAGCTATCAATGGTATTTGCCGGTCTTGTGCTGCTGTTGTACATCGACTTCTACCACTTCTGGGACAATCCTTAACGTCATTTGTATCTTGAAATTTTTTTTTAATTTTCGATGCAGCACTCTGAGTAGCATAAACAATATTTGCGTTATAACTTTGACTAAAGCCCTGTTGTAACAAAGAAATTACTCTAGTTATATCAAAATGAGATATCACGTTGCTAGGCATTTTTAAACGGCTCAATTCAAATTTAAACAAAAACTGAAAAAATGTGTAAATACGCTAATCAGCGTATGTGTATCAGAATGTGATCAAAATCATACAAAAACGATTTAAATTTTTTATCATTTTCATTTAAAAAAGCTTTAGAATGAATATTAATAACAATTTTAAAACCACCATAGGCGTAGATATATTATTTGTACGTATTCCAAACTTTTGGACATGTGTGTATATATGAGTTCGTATTCCTGTAGTTGAAATATATTTCAATCAAGGAGCTGCAAAATTTCCGTTAAAATATTAATTTCAAAATCAGATGTAAATTGATTTAGATTAGGAAAATATTAAATGCCCAGTGGCTATGTTGTTAACTACGTCCCCAAATTCTTTAAGCAGGATATATTTCTTTTTGAGATCAAGATCAACACCAAATAACCAAAGAAGTATATGAAGGATATATGGAAAAAACGAGATATGTCATTTCTTTTTACAACTGAGTAAATTGAATTTTAATGTTCAAAACCAATTATTTTTATTTCATCAAAAAGGGATTATAAATAGTAGTTTAGATAAAACAGAAGTTAACATTATTAAAAAGTATTATAACTACAGTTTTTTGGTTTTCAAAAACTAAAGTGAGCTTCTTTGGAAAAAAATCTGCATCACTCACGGTTTTACAGGAATAAAAGCAGCAATGTCACCTAACACCAGCCGTTTTTATTTTTGAACTAAAAAAGAAAACTAATGCATTTTTTTTTTGTTTTTAACGCATAAGACTCAATAAGTCGTTAAAATTGGCATTTGCAATTGGTAAAGAACCTAAAACATAAGATAAGGAGAATATGATCAGGTGAGTTTCCACTATTTCCTTCAAATTCTGAAGTTTTAAATAGGCATTTCTGTAAATACATTATGTCTAAAAATTATTTCCGATCCAGTACCATGTTTTGTGACACACTAACTATAACAAACGGAACAGACACAAGAAGAAATTAAACACCTTTGAAAGAAGGTAAAAGAAAAGTCTTACAAAAACATTGATTTGGTAAGAGGCTTGAAAAACTACAAGTATGAATGAAAAGCGTCCTTTATATTTTTAAGAAAGAGAGGGAAATAATCTTAGAAAAGTCAGACTGGAAGAACTTCCACTACTTCGTGTGTTATCCAAAGAAAAGATAAAGATATTCACAAACTTTTGAAAAAAATGTTTTCCTGACCCATGCCCTGGTTGGTACAAGAGTTTGATTTTTGATGAACCCAGTACAGCAGCTGCTGGTGAGGAACAGGAAGTAATGAGTGACTTTCATATTTAATAAACTGTTTGTTTGTGGCATTAACTACCTATTTTGGCAATGTTTGTCACTTAGGTACCTCAGACCTACATTATTGTTTTACAAAGATAGAAGTTCATTCAGCAAACCATTGTTCCTTTACTTTATTGTTCTTTACTTTATTTATATGCACATCATCTTATGTTCACAGCATTGTAAATGCAAAACGACTTATTTTCACTGAGTTGCAAAAGGCCTTATTGTCAAAACAAAATCAATCTTTGAAACTATTTTTTGGCTACCCTAACTGAAATAAGTGTTTTAATCTTATGTTCGGAACCAATACTATTGCATAACATTGATTAGAACTCATTATCCTTTTTCAGAGCAAAGGTTTTCGTCCTCCCTGAAAAATTACTTATTTGTGACTCAAAGAGGTTTGCATTTTACCTCCTCATTTATGTATATTTTAAAATTAATCCCCGGGTGGCAATCCACACCTCCGAAGGAGGGAGCCCCATCGGATACGGGTGGGGGGCACTTCTGCTTTGAGTTCAACAAACCCGGCTTCGAAACTCAACCGAAGATAAAGACAGAGAAAACTATTATGACTCAATACCTAGAGTCAAATTATGGGAAGCAATGAATGATCTCGGAATCCGACAAACACTAATAAAAGCAGTTAAAGCACTACACAAAGAAAACAAAGTAGCTATTAAATGTGGAAATAAAGCCTACAATCCATTTAAGACGACAAAAGGACTTCTACAAGGCTGTGCTACGTCCCCTACTCTGTTTAAAATATTCTTGGAAACGACACTCAAACCATGGAGGAGAAAGTGCCAAGGAATGGGCATACCAGTAAGAGACGAATACCTATACACCTTAAGTTTTGCCGACGATCAAGTAGTCATCACACAAGATGAAGAAGATCTCAGCTTTATGCTCAGAAAACTAGAAGAAGAATATAAAAACAACGGAATGGAAATAAACTTAGAGAAAACCGAATACCTAACAACAGAAAACAAGGATATGAGAAACCTAGAGATAGACGAGGGAAGACAAATAAATGGAACAGATAAATTCAAGTATTTAGGAACCACAATATCGAACCAGGGAACAACAGAAGAAGATATAAACAATAGACTGAGACAAACAAGAAACTGTATAAGACAACTAAACTCAGTGTTATGGGATAAGAACATTACGATAAAGACAAAAAAGAGAATATATAATACCCTGACAAGAAGTATCCTGACATATGGGTCCGAAAACTGGACAATAAACAAGAGAAATAGAGGTAGAATAAGAGCAGTAGAAATGGAGTTCCTGAGGAGAAGCTGTAAACTTACAAAAAGAGACAGAATTGAAAACGCAGAGATTAAGCGGAGAATGGGAGTGCAATCAGACATAATCGACTATATAGAAGAGAAGAGACTATCCTGGTACGGCCACGTCAGAAGAGCGGACAGAGGACACTGGATAAATAAAATCACAGAATGGAGCCCGATTGGAAGAAGAAAGAGAGGAAGACCCCGAAGGTCATTCAGAGATGAAATCGACGAGGCTATGGAGAAAAGAACCCTGCGAGATGGAGACTGGAATGACAGGGAAAATTGGAGAAAACGGTTGAGTGAAGGAAGACAGTGAAAACTGTGGAAATCCTTAGTAGTAGTAGTAGTATTTATGTATATATCCTATCTAATTGTTTAACGATATCTTTTGGGTAATATATTGAATGTCTATCTGAATTGTAGATTTTCGCAATGCGCTGATGTATATGTCGAGACGGTCCTGTAAAGGATGAAGAGGTCGTAGAAACTGAATATTTTTCGTCGAAAAAGTTTCCTTTGCCTGAAAATAATTCATTCTCAATTTGCAACGCTTTTCCTCACTTTTTCGAACTCTTTATGTTACTCTTGTGTGTAGCACAAAAGAAGCGGGTACTCTTGGGCCAGTGTTTTGTAATGAAATAGTATTGTGAGCGGATCCTGTTGCTAATAACCCGGCTTTTTGTTAATTTAACACCTGCGTTTTCCCGTGTTTTTCAATGCCATTGAAAATGCGAAAATGTTTATTTGGCTGCCGGCCAGTAAATTTATCGTTACCGGTTTGGATTTAGATGAAATTAGTAGTAATATGAGAGAATTAAATTAGTTTTTGCTTAATTTACCGGACGGAAATGGCCTATTTTGTGCTGACTTTCATACAAACGATATAATTCATTTAGACAATTTATAAATATTTTTTAGAACAAAAAGCGAAGCAATCTTCTAGCCCAATGGAACAAATAAATCGTAATTAACGTCATATGTTCTATTCCTCCGGGAAATTAGTTTTTCTGACGACTTGTTATTACTTTATATACAGTGAGGGTTAAAATTATGAAATAAATTAAATTTTTTGATAATAGGCGATTTTGGAGTTATAAAGGTCACAACTAAATTTGTACAATAAAATCCTAGTATACAAGTCAGTGATAAAGCCAATATGGAGCTATGGGATCCAATGCATCGTGGTACATGCCCAATGAATTCATCAATCGCGATCTTTAGATGAAAATTGTCAAAGAAGAAATTGCCAGGTACTCCCAAAAATATGACAGACGACTGCAAAACCACCCCAACAGGCTAGCGAAGAACCTTATGAGGCCCCATGCAAGGAGAAGGCTAAAGCGTCTTACTCCAAGCGATCTACCAACAAGATTTTAAACTTTTAAATTTAAAAGAACAAATTTATTGATTACAAACATTATATTAGAGTTACAAATAATTTTGTTACTCAAAATAATGATTTAATAGGTTATTGTCACTGAACAGTCTTCTGTAAGTCTCTTGTAATCTAATTAAACAAGTTACTTATTTATAGTTATCCTTATTACAGATTGTAAAAAAATGGGATTAAAAAAAAATTAATATGAAATATCCTAATAAGCATATCACACAATCAATAATTAATAAGTGGGGTTGGTCTTCTTCTTGTAGTTCCCTCTCCTATCGGAGTTTGGCTATTATCACAGCTATCCGTACCTTATTGGCGGCTGCTCTGCTCGTAGGTTTCTTAGCCAGCAAATTCTTCATCTTTCTATGGATCTTTTATTCTTGATTTTACCTTGCATTATGATATCTCGTTTTGTAGCCTTCTTAACGCTTCTGCATTTGTAACTCGTTTGGTTCATGGTATTTTCAAAATCCTTCTATACCACCACATCTCAAATGAGTCCAACTTCTTTATATTATCCACTTTTAGTGTCCAGCTTTCCATTACATGCCACAAAGTCGAGAACACGTAGCATCTTAACGCTCTTATCCTCAGCTCCAAAGGAAGGTCACGATTACCAAACATTGTTTTCATTTTTATTTTTATTTTTATATGAATTGTTGGGAGTGGTTATAGGGATTGGGAGTTTTATAGGGATTGTTGTTTTATAGGGAGGTTTTTATCACAATCATAACAATATGATTGAATACAGATTTACCAGACCTTTTAATTGACTTAATACTTACCGCCATTTTGAAAAAATGTAAGGGGTATCTCTGATAGAAACGCGGTGAAACTGACGTTTAACCCTTTGAGGTCGTAGGCATGTATATAATGCCAGACCTAATCATTCACCATGGTCGCTTAATTTTGCCATAATCGAGTCCTATAGGTCACCTGGCATGTGAGACATGCCACGCTAAATTTTTAGATTCAGTCGTAGGCATCTCCATCATGACAAAAGTTTTTCTGTGTTCAATTACTGGAATATCGATATATCGATAAAAATAGTAATCGATTCTTGACGTTTTTTAATATTTCTGTTATTTTGAATTCATTTAAAAAAGTATTGTGTCATAATAAAAACTCTCATTTAAGGATTTGATTGAAAGTTTCAAACTAGGTTTTCTCTATTTTCTACTTTTGTGGCTTGTTACCTTTTTCCCCAAGCCCTTCAATTGTTATAATACCATCGTCTTTTTTGCGTTAAATTAATTCCGTATCCCTTTTATCTTTTTAGGTATTTTTTAAGTATCTACACCTATTTTGTAATTTTATTTACTTTAACTCCTTCTTTGTTTTCGTTTTCCGTAAGTTGTTCTATTTGGTTACTTAAAAAATGTGTTGCAGAATCGCCGTCCGTCCCTTGTCGAAAATTTAAAGGATCTAAAAAGGCTACGGCATAAAGTAGAGCATAACTAAAACTAAAGATAACAATGCACCTAGACCCGTTCCTAACAAATTCTTCGGAACTCCTTTTGCAGTTCGTCTTTTGATGTCAAAACGTCGAACTTCATTAATATCGTCAGACAAAGGATTCCTATCAAGACTTTATCAACAATACACTTACAGAACTAAAACTTTTCCGCTACGGATCAGAACAAACAGTTATCGGAAAGCGCAAGTGAGTTTTTTCACAATCCTCTTAATTAACAAGTTTGGATAACTCCGGAAAGATTTTCCGAAGAGATTTTCAATTTAACACAAAAGATGCTAAAGTTTTAGGTGCACTCTAAAAGGAGATATTATAAAGAAGATTAGAAAGTTATGGCTTCATTATTACGTAGGGTTTAACTTTTAAGATTGAGTGGAAGATGTAAATACGTTGTAAATTAAACCAACATGTTTTTGAGCAATTTTGTCTTAGGAAAAAATATTTATTAAAAATAACTAATAATTTTAAAGGTTTTATTCTTGTGATTATGCCTCAAAATAAGATTTTTTTTATTTGAACGCTTTTGTCACGTCCACACAAGGTACTCGGAATAACCCAAGCTGTTTTCAATTTTTGTTTCTCACTGAAAGACAATTTTTTTATATACATTTGCCTTATACTGTATTATTGGAGAAATTCAATAGGGAATAGATAGAGATAACACAAATTACAAAAAAACTACAGCCTTCTCGATAAAAAGCTCAGCTGCAGGCCCTGACGATATTCCCCCTATCTTTTTAAAAAAACCTTCACCAAAATACATACGAGAAAATACTCCAACTGTTCAACAACATTTGGTCTTCCCAAAAATTCCCATCACTATGAAAACAATCCATAACGATTCCTATCAAAAAAGGCGATCAATCCCTAGACACGCTAAACTCATACAGGCCAATCTCTCTCACCTGTACATTATGTAAACTTCTAGAAAAAATGGTTAATAAAAGATTACTTTGGTACCTTGAACAAAATAAAATCTTCGACCAATTTCAATCAGGCTTCAGTCCAAATCGATGCACCTTGGACAATCTTATACTTCTGCAATCAACAATTGCGACTGTGCTATCTAACAAAAATGAAGTCAATGCAATCTCCCTTGACATCGAAAGCGCGTTTGACTCTATATCGATTTCTGCGATACTAAACAAACTTAACCAGAACAAGCTATCCGGTAATATATATTCGTTTATAAAAAATTTTCTCACAGAGCGATCCTTTAAAGTAATTACTAATGGCAAAACTTCCTCACAGAACACAACCACAAACGGTGTCCCACAAGGGTCTGTCCTAAGCAGCACACTATTTCTCCTTAGTATTAACGATATTAGTTCATTCATAAACGACCCTGTACAATACGGAATATATGCTGACGACATAATAGACGACGTAAAAGTAAAATAAACAACTGGGTCAGTCAATCCGGTCTTAACTTCTCCCCATCCAAATCCAAAGTTGTTCATTTTACCAGAAGACGAAACACACAATCTCCAACCATGACTCTGAATTGAAATTTTCTCCAAGTAGTAGATCAAATAAAGCTTCTTGTCATTATTTTCGATAAAAAACTTTCCTGGAGACCACACATTCGAGAACTTAAGGGTAGGTGCCTTCAAAGAATGAATCTTCTTAAATCACTAGCCCATTATAGTTGGGGAGCCGATGAGGAAACACTACTAAAAATACATCGAGCTCTTATTCGCTCCAAACTTGACTATGGTAGTGTTCTCTACATGTCATCAAGTAAATCACTACTACGTTCACTAAATATAGTCCAAAGTACTTCCCTTCGACTCTGTTTAGGAGTATTCCGATCCAGTCCGGTGGAAAGCATTCATGTAGAATGTTTCGAACCTTCGCTTCATCTAAGACGACAACAACTTCTACTGCTCTATTTCGCTAGAGTTTCAGCAAATCCCACAAATCCCACAAGAAACCTCATCTGTAATAGACAATTACCAGTTACTAATAATCCTAGAATGGTACCGTCCACTATACAGATGTTAATTCCTTATTTAGATATCAATCACGGACTTTCACGGTCCCTCAACGACGGACCCCAGGTATATGAAACTATTTACTACTTCAAAGCCCCAATGTCTTTAATGTGTTGAAGAATATTCCGACCTCTGTCTACTATCATGATCTTCGTCTTACTCCTATTTAGCTGTAGTTCATATGTTTTGCTTTTCTCCTCCAGACATCTCATTATGCCCGCCATTTCTTCTTGATTTGCCGCGATTATTAAAGTGCCATCGGCATATCTTAAGTTACTGAAAAAACTACATATATTATAACAAATAAAATAATTCAATAAATTAATATATAGATAGATTAGTAGGCTTTGACATTCACAAACTATGATTTATTACTTTCAAAAATGAAACTGCCAAATAAAAGTAATCTAATCGGGTTATCTGGTGAACTTCTGACACCTAATTTTCCTCAATTACGTGACAAATCGACTGCTCGTCCTCTTCGTTTTTGGCCTACTTCATCATATCCGGTAACAGATCAGCGACGTACATGGTCTGACCTAAACAACCCCTTTATTTGTTTTGAAAAAAAAAATAAAGAAACGGATATTTTTGCAGGCTGTATATATATTTTAACTTTCAAAAAAACAATAGTTATAGTTTTGTAACAATTATTGCTGTTAATGACGATCCTCATCATTATAACGGAGCGGGATTTATAGTTGACCAGAAAAACAGTAAATATGTAAATAACTTTATACCTATATCTGATAGAGTAGCTATGCTACAAATTAATACAACTCCTCTAAATATTAACGTTATCCAAGTATATGCTCCTACAGGAGAAAAACCAGAAAGAGAAATACGAGAATTCTACCAAGAGATCAAACAGCTAATGAAAATCACAAAGAAAAATGTTGTAAACATTATTATGGGAGATTTTAATGCCAAAGTAGGTGAAGGGCGGACCGAAGACGTAGTCGAAAACTTTGGTCTGGGCTGAAGAAATTTGATAGAGGAGAAATACTGGTCCAATTTTGCTAAGAAGAAAATCTAATGATCGCAAACACCAGGTCTAAACCTTCGCTTTCTGGACTAGAAGAATATTTTTGGACGCTTTCCCTTTAAGTTATCTTGGTACGAACAAAAAATCATACAAAACGACTATAAATTGCTATAATTAGATTGTTTTCATAGCCCAAGGCATGTGTAGAGCACAATACTGCTCTTTTCTTCTTCCTACTTTTTCCTATAGGCATAAATTCCTGTTCATACTTTGGGCTATTCTACGGTTTCAAAGATTGTCTGACCATCGTTTTGTTAGTGTTCCCGTAGATCATCTTTCATTATGTGATTTATCTCTAATTAATTTTACTATTTTATTGTCTTTCTATTACTTATCAACGAGAGAACCCGCATACTGGCCTACGGACCCCAACAAAATCCCAGATTTGGTAAATTTTCCTGTAACCAAAGGGATAGCTGACATCCATAGTGCAATAGAGTCAATTTTCGTATTAACATCAGGTCACAGCACAATAATAATAACTTTAAGTACACACATAATATGGAGAATACTACCACTCAAACTCACAACTAAAGAAACAAACTGGGATGTTTTCCAAAATTCTGTTAATACAAAGATTAGACTAGATATTAGGATGAAAGAAACCCAAGATGTAGAGAAAGCAGTAGAATATTTAACAACAGTTCTACAAACAGCAGAATGGAAAGCAACACCACAGCGCCAAAGAAGTGTGCAAGAAAACTATAATATCATATAAGCCATGTATAAACGTACCTTAACAGGATAATAGCGCATTACATGAAGAAAAAAACGACTATTTCCAGTTTTACATTTCAAACTTCTCACATGAAGACCACTGTATATAGAAAGCTACGAAAAAATTTAAACGATCGACAATAACAAATTCACCTTTAAGGAAACCAGATATGACCAAGCCCGCACAAACGCAGAAAAAACAACAGTATTCGCAGAGCATCTTGCAACTTTATTCGCAGAACCGCATACTAATATCAATAACGATGAAGATGATGATATAAGAATGTATCTCGAAACTCCATGTCAACTATCTCTTCCTCTGACAACATTTACTTCGATAGAGGTTCGACAACAAATAAAATTCTTAAGAAAACTCCTGGCTATGATTTGATAAGAGGAGAATTACTATAGTAGCTACCGAGAAAATCAGTGGTGTTATTAACAATAATATACAACAGCATACTACGTCTTCGATACTTTCAAATACAATGGAAATTTGATCAAGTTAGTGTAATTCCAAAACCTGGCAAGCCCGCAACGGAAGCAAATTTATATCGCTCTATAAGCCTACTCCCAATAATGTCGAAAGTATTAGAAAGGCTACTATTACATAAAATCGAGCAAGTTTTTCCCATAAACGAAATTATATCACAACACCAATTCTGATTTAGACGTAAACACTCAACTATCCACAAACTTGTTAAACTAATATCACACAGTTCCTTGTCTTTTATTTTTTGTAACACAGCATTAATTGTTACATGTTCTTTGGCTTTATACATATTATATAAAATATTTTTAATTGCAAGTTTAATTGACTGGTGCAAATCTTAAGTTTTAGGATGTCGACCCATACTATTTTTTTCCAAATTGAAATAACTTTCGACTTTCAGAACTAAACGCCGTTCTTCTGGAGATAACACTTTTCGTTTCTACTGTATGTTATTTTCTTCCAAATTACTCATTTTGCTCTAAAATACTGCTTCAGTACACTACTATAAAAAAATAGGTACTTATATACAACTACTACACCCTAAAAAGAACGAGGGTTGTACACAAGATGCAACAAACACAAATTATTTAACAGCCAGCGCTAAACAAGCATAAACACATTGAATGTGACTACACAAACTGTTCGTATGTTTTAAATAAGATCTTTGCTGATTACGTATTTTGCTAAATTATTAAATAACACCATTACAACCCACGAACATCAATTAATTTTTAACGATAAACAGAAGTGTGATATGATGACAAGTTTGAATTTGATCCACTTTGTCGATAACAGTGTCGTTCTTCTTCTTCTTTTGTTTCCTATCCGTTTCGGATGTTGGAAATCATATTGGCAATCATAACCTTGCTCGCTGCGGCTCGAAACAGCTCCGTTGAGGTTTTCTTAAACCATGTTCTTAAATTCCGCAGCCATGATATTCTCCTTCTACCGGGTCCTCGCTTACCTTTGACTTTACCTTGCAATATAGACTGCAGCACTGAGTAACGGTGCTGATTTCTCATAACGTGTCCCAGATATTGCAATTTTATGCGTTTGATCGTAAACACAATCTCTGGTTCCTTCTTCATTTTTTCTAGAACTTCCTTGTTCGTGATCCTTGCTGTCCATGATATTCTCAGCATTCTTCTATAAAGCCACATCTCAAATGCTTCAAGTTTTTTAATAGTGGTGTCTGTAAGCGTCCATGCCTCCGCCCCGTACAACAACACAGAGAAAACATAGTATCTCAAATGTCTCATTTTTGTATCTAGGGATATGTTGTGTTGAAAATACTATATTTATTTATTACTTTGTGTATAGCGTAGATTGTAAATATGCAATGTAACAATAAAAAAATGTCTTTCTATGAAAACACATTTGTTTTTTACGAGTTTACAAGTTTCATTCCGGAGTGTTACTATATTTAACAGTATTAATTATATTTAGTATCTCTGACCATCTCTATAGCACGCCACTGTCTTTTACGCTTGCTACCAATACAGCATTCGCCGATTACTTGTCCGTCCAGCTCCGGATTCTTTACCGATATTATCGGAACTTGATTGATCGCCAGATCCGGCAGCTAATGTGCATCTCATTAACGATCGTGTTGCCAACTTTAATGACAACCGTTCCAGACAGGAAATGAAGCTACGGCGAACGAGGAGATGACGAAAGTGCAGAGAGGGGATTTGTCAAACAGAGTGGAAGGGTTTGTGCATTATGTTTGCTAAAAATGCCGTGAAAGGAATCAGGAAGTCTACTCAGGAATTCAGATCGGGGAGATTAACTGACATATGGCTTGAATTATCAATTAGTTATCAAGATTTTTATTAATTTACTGATATTATTCCAAATATATCTGGATAAATTTTGAGTAGGTTGTATATATATATACAAATATGATATATATTCGAACATGCGACTTCGAATGTTTCGTCTTTTTATTTTGTAGTATCATTAATCTTTCGTAAAAAATTTAATATATCTGAACTATAAATCCACATGCGACAAATGATCGAAAAACACGGAAAATCATAAAACTCTCCCATCGCCAGACTAATATATCACGCAATGCGACTTCTATATCCCTATTCCCTCCGTCGTATGTCTCATCAAATACTGGTCACAACGCCAGACGTGCTGTATGGGGTTCCACACAACGTATACAAAATATTATAGACCACGTTAAGGTTTTAAGCGACTTGTGGTTTGTTATTTATGCTAAGACAATCATAAACTTTTAAAAGAGTTAAAAATAAAAAAAAGCTTAATTAGAAGAATCAAAGACGTTTATAGAGAAAACACAAATTAGTGCTATTAAACAGTGAGTTTCCAAAAGTGTATAGTAGTCCCAGACCAGGTGATTCACTAAACCCATTACTATTTAATTTCATTACCAATAAAGTAACATTGAAAGTGTCCAAAAAAAAAGGATACAAAATGTGAAGGGAGAGAAGACAGAAGACAGACTGTATGTGGAAATATATGTACTATGGTATGCTGATTATGCTGTCCTAGGAGCGAAGAAAAAACCAATTACTCTTTTAATGAGAATAAGCCACAACTGAAGGTTAAAATAAGTGTATTGACGTTTCAATCTCCACTTAGGAAATCGCATTCAAAATACAAACATTAATAAATTAAACAAATTTTGTTTTTTGTTATTTGGTGAAAAATTCTTCTAATTTAATTTTATCTGACTCATTTCTATTGAAGCATGTTCATAATTTCTTTAAATTATTCCCTTTAATAAATTATTTTCACGCCGCCCATGCCTGCATACCTTCCTCAAATAACCGACACTACCGAGCGTTTCGTTACGCCTTTTTTTAACAAAGAAATAACTTCGCCAAATGTTTCTTCTTCTTTTTATCTTGTTTTGGTACATAAAAATCTTTCCTAATAACAAAGGAAAAAGGACCTATTGTGAAATCTCCGAGCTACCTTCTCAGAAAAACAGAAGAGTTGTTTTTCGTAGAAAGCTTACTTTCCATTGGTAAACGCTACGAAAATGAACCCCAGTAGCCCGGCTATTTAATGTCAATTTCGCGTGGCATCCTTCAGCCAATATCCCCTCCCTATTTTCAACCTTCGCTTGTCTAAGCCCTTCTAAGTTCACAATCCGATGTTCATTTCCAAGTTGGTTCCTGTGGCAAGCGGTCTTATCTTCGACAATTGGCGGTAAGTGGATTTTCAATTCACCCTTATTTATCTTTACACAGTGTGTCTTATATTGATTATTTTCTCTTTTGTCAAACAGACGTCTTCCAATTGAAGTCACTTCTGTTTGCCGTTCCTATTCTACCCAGTTCAGATTTTACACCAATTCAGATTGTACACCAATTCAGATTGTACACCAATTCAGATTTTACACGATTGTGTACACTATTCAAACATTCACCGCAACGTTAGTTCACCCGATCACCAGCCATCTTTATGTTATCTCAACCACCTGTAGTACCCCGGTCTAGCTGCCTCTTTTCGTCGGCCTAACAGACAATCTAAGGGATTACGTTAGGAAGACTGCAATTTATTGTGGTCGTGTCATCCCAACTACCTGTTGTTTGGACCGAAGTCAAGTGCCTTATTGAGGGCGTCATACCATTATTTGAATACACCTGTTTTGTGAGTATAAGTTTTATTGACTAAACCGTTATAACGAAATCTTTAGAAGTTGATTTATGACTCCAGTTCAGTGTACCTTCTTATTTATGGAGGTTTGGTTTGACTGAGTAATATAGTAAAAATACAGGATAATATATACGTATAAATAACGTACCATTTATTTTATATATGTAGATATAATTATAATGTTCCTTGCCTTTTTTTTCTAATTCTTGAGGATACTAAATTATTTATAACTATTTTTTAAAGAGATTTTTTGTTTGTAATTAATAATCAGTTACGCAATAATCATGCCATTTAACTGTTTAATAAAATTTAATATGGTACATTTACTTTAACAAATATACCTAAATATAATTTTGTTAAAGAACTATTCGCTTTTTATTTCTTTTATATTTTTTTATACAATTTGAATTTATATTTTTGTGTTTCTCTTCCAGGCATTTTTTATTGAATTATATTATTATATTTATTTGTTTGACCGTATATTTTAAGTATATGTGTCGAAATATTAGGAGTGTACCGTATAATTCCGATACTTTTTTCTTTCACGGTTTACTTTATCCTCGCGTGAGTTCTCTAGCTGTACCTTACCTTTCTCGTCATCCTTTCCTATGTGCCTTAAGGTTTCCCTGTTCCTCTAAAAATAGGGTGGTGCCCAAATAACTTTTCTCCTCTTATCTTTTATCTTCTCTTCTAACTTCTTGTCTTTGTGTCGTAAGTACTTCTTTAATTGATCCGTGATATTTGAGCTGTAACAAGAACCCCGACCAAGATACCTCTACCAGACTGAAGCCTGAGCCTAGTACCGTTCTTTGTGTAACCTCCAATCCATCATCAAGAGGGTACAATATTGAGAATTGAGACATATAATATACATTTTAAAGTATACGACTTTAAAGTGATATTGCCAATATCGCTGAGTTGCGTTCCTGGGACGACTTTATTGTAAGATAATTCATTCGATTACATGAAATCAACTTTAACTTGAGAATATTCGTCAGAAAAAAATCTTAGCGTTTTAATTTAAATAAGTTCCCACAAAAATTTGATGACCCAGCACCTTTGGAGTTTAATTTCGTGTAAAAATGGTAGCAGACAAGGGACCCTAATGGTCACGATTTTAGATCTGGTATGCGAAAGTACGAGTTTGACACAAGAGAGGTGGCGGTAAAAAACAATTAAGAGTCTGAACGGAGTTCGTTTTCGTAAAGTTTGAAAAAAACCGGCAAAATTTCACTTAATTCCATAAGTTTTGGGTGAGAAGGAGGTGATTTGAGCTCAAAATGCAGTGTTGCAATCTTTGTAAAATGAATTAATCACCGTTTTGTTGTAAGATGCGTCCTGTGAAAAGGGATTTGATAACAGCATCCTGGAAGCTAAGTAAGCCAGCATGGTTTTAAGTGGAAAATAATCAGCCGAGTTTGACGAATACCTTTAAATGACATACCCAATGGTGACCAACTTAGAACAATATCAAATAATTCCATTAACAACACTGTTCTGCCTAATACTGTACTTGGAACTCCAACTACCCATTACTCATCTCTGTACAAACAGAATAATGTACCTGTTAAAATTGCAGATAAGACTGTCAGAAATTTGTTTTCTAAAACTAAAACACCCTTGTCCCTTCTGGAACAAGTTAATGTCATATACATATCATATACCTTGTGCTGAGTGTGACTCATGTTACATCGGTCAGACAGGGAGATCACTGAGAGGGCGTCTTACGACACACCGCAGTGATATCAACTTATCTAAGCATACTTGTGCTCTTGCCCAGCATGCTATTAACGCTAAGCACACTTTAATGAAGTTAAGGTTCTTGGCAATGAACGCAATCTCGTCAAAAGACAGTTTTTGGAAATTTGTTCAATACTAAAACACCCTAATGCTCTTAATAAGAGAACTGACATTAGTAACTTGAGCCAAAGTTATCATGCATTAATTTTACAGAATTAGGCTTAATATGTTGTTTACTTTAAATTGTCCCCTAATGTGTTTTTTTATCATATTTTCATATTTAATAATTTCAAATAAAAATAAAATAAAATAACTTTTTCTTTCTTTATTTAACTTAGATTCATTCAACTTGCATTTTATTAATTATTTTGTCATTATTTCATTTACATATATTAAGTAATTGTTTTTTTGATTGACTTGTTTAGTAAAATTTTTTAATTGAAACTGATTCATAGAATCCTTTTCAATCTCAGTTCCAAATGCTATGAACCTTGGACTGTGGAAGTTGAATCAATCTTCACCTGTTGGCTGGCTAACCAGTCACAACGTAGATTTTATAATATATGATATTTCGGATTGAATCGCTTGCTTTGTTCATTGGTTTTCTCAACCAATCACTGGGGGGAAAATGGTGATCTTAAACATCATTTATAGTATCAGCAATCTGACCGATTGCTGATACTATAAATCTATATATATATATATATATATATATATAAATATTATTTTAACTAAAAAACATGGGATTATCTGCAAATATTGTAAATTTCAAAGTTTTTTTTTGGGTGATTGATTTTGTTGAACCGTAATCGCGGCGTAGTTACATTTGTACAAACATACACGCATATTTCATCAAATTAGATGCAAATCCTATTGTATTCATTTATTTAAATAAATTTTCATTAATAAATTGATTCGTCCACGACGAATATTATCGAAATTCGCATATCTATTTTAAACAAACAAAATAACAGAGCGAGCCGGTTACATCGCATGAAACAATCATTTTTGGTTAATAAATATTTTGGTTGGTTGATAAAGCCTGACAGCTGGAAAAATATATGCTGTATAAAATAACATTGAAATAAATTAATAATAAATATTAGGCGATTCGTGGAAATCACTTCACGCGGAAAAATTGAATTAAATTGACTATCGGGCTGGGAAAATAAAGGTTTGAGTGCGCAGTTACAATATAAAGGAGGGTATCTGTAATAAATAGCAAGTTTTAATACAAGTTATTTATGTATCACGATTGTTCAGTCGATGAAGAAAGCGAATTTTCGAAAAAATGCATTTTTCGAAAAAATTTTAAGACTAAAACTTTCTAAAAATCTGTGTGATTAGCAGAACTCAGATTTATTGGCAACTTAATCAAATTTAAGGAATTTAACTTTTCCAAATTACGTTCATGAAGTGAGGTTCCAAAATTCTGATCAATAGAAAGTTTTTTTTACTACTTGAAATCTGAGAAATTTAAAAACAACAATAATTAGAATTTTAATACCAATTTAGAATTTAGTTATGGGATGAGAAAGAAAGAACAAAGTTCTAGAAAGTAAAGAAAGTTCCGAATATGGTCTTATCCATGTACTTAACTTAGAACTTACCTTTCTAATAATGTGTCAAGACTTTTTAAAATGTGTGTTTTTGCTTTTTGGTATTCGCAACAAATTAAGCTCTGATACAGTAGCCGACTGTACAACTGAAAACTGTTTATAAACAAGAGAACAAAGTTAGGGATTTTCCAATAGTTAAGCCTCAAGTCTCGAAATTTTCCTCAAAATATTTTATAAAAAAACCATTGATATTTTTTAATTGACTCAAAATTTTATTAGAGAAAGGTTTAGTAATAATAGTATAAATAATATCATGGATACTATCAGACAGTAAAAGAAAGTGAAAATGTGCAAAAAACACCTATACACAAAATAGGCAAAAAAAAGACATTTTTCCTATAATCTGAACATTAGTGCTAAGTTTTGTCGTAATTTAGACATCGACAAAACGTTTTTTTTTCTTTTTTTTATTTAAACATAAAACCACATGAACCGCGCAGGGTTATTAGTGGATATAACAAATACAAGAAATATTACATTAAATACAATAATTGCAAACTCGATGTCTTTTAAATAGCTTAACACTGTTGAAATTTTGTTGGTGAGAACTGTTTTGAGATCATCATCTGTGAATCATTGGGATCTTCTTTTTTTCGTGAATTGAGAACTATCACGCAGGATATGATTAACGGTCAGTGAGTTATAGTCCAGGAAATGAAGCATTTCAACTCGCAATTTTTTCGTCCTGCGTGGATTGACTTGAAATTTTAACAGAAGGTAGGTAATAGCCCAAGGATCAAAATCTATATCGAACCAAAGTGCGCCAAAGCCTTGGGGGTGGTTGCCACCCCATCTCGGGGGTGAAAAATTTTTTTTACGTTTTAACCACAGGTTTCGATTAAAAAAGTGATTCTAAACAAAAAATGTTCTTTACATTTTTTTTTGTAAAACTGATATTTTTCAAGTTATTCGCGATTGAAAGTAACAACTTTTAGACGAAAAAATCGACGTTTTTAATTGATTTTTCGCGAATAACTCGAAAATGGTGCATTTTATCAAAAAAATTGTAGAGAACAAATATGTACCTTTTAAAAAGACAAATTCAATTCATTTTTTAAAATGTTTTTGCGATATAATAGGAACCGAAATACGGCCTATCAATGTTCAGCAGTTTTCTTTAAATGCCAAATTTGAAAGATTCAAAGTCAAATATCGGGAAAATGATGCATTTTTCAAAACTCATAGAACCTTTTTTAAAGAGCATAAATAGACCTATCATAAAAAAAAAAGACTCTAGCTCAAAAATTTAGTGATTTATGATGAAAATAAGGTCAATACCTCATTTTTTTACGAACAAATCGATGAAAACAACCCCCTAACCACCCCCATAATTAAAATCGATCTTCACCCTTCTGCAATTCTCTTTGTACATGTATTGTTAATGCGTCCAAGAAGTTTCACCCATTTAAAATGCTTAGTTTTAGAAAAAGTACAGCTTAAAGCGAGAAACGATTTACAATTTCATATTTTTTACCCTTCTTTTTTTAAATATCCCCGAAAATACTGAATATATGAAAAAAAAAAAAATTGAACTAAATTGTAGCTTTTTTAATGACTAAAATTTTCCTTTATTTAGATTTGTTGTACAATGAATATTTGGCGAGATATAGCCGTTTAAAGCATCGATTTACTATCAAGCACCATCTTTTTAGAGCCCTTTAAACTCACCCCATTTAAAAACCAAGGGTTCCAAAAAGATTTAATTCACAGATTCTTGTATCTCTTAAAAACCTCTACAAAATTTTTGAAGAAACACTCTATCGTTAAAAATAAAGGAAATACGTTAAAAAAACCAATTAATTTTTTTTAATATTATAATTATTTTACCTATAAATGTAAATATTTTCAACTATTTATGTAAATGTATAAGAATATATGGTGCCTTTTTATGTTGATAAATTTTTTTGTATTTAATTCTACTTTTTTCAATTTATATTAATTAAATTAGTTTATAAAAACTGCAATGCTGTAAAGGGTGATTTTCAAAAGTTGAAAAGTTGCAAAATTTTGGCAAAAAATTGTTTTTACCTATAGCACTCATAACAATTGATTTTTAAGGGTTGAAAATTTATGAAATTGTATTTTAAAGTATAAAAAAATCACTATTTAACTAATCCAAACCAAATTTCACTCATCTTAAGATTTGTAATGTTATTTTACAATTTTTGAAAATTAGGGGTAGTTTTCACCCCTAAGAACAATCAGGGTTCATCGGCATGACATAAACTATAAAGCAGAGGGTGAGTTGAGCTTAAATCCAAATTTTTATCCAAATCGATCCAAGGCGAAATCATTTTTTTAGAATTAATAATTTTTTTACATTAATCTCTAACAAGGGTTGCTTTTTAAGGGTTGAAATATGATGGAACTCTATTCAAAAGGATGAAATAATCATTATTTAACTAATTCAAACCAAATCTTACCCATATTCAAGTTTAATATGTTATTTTATAATTTTTGAAAATTAGGGGTAGTTTTCACCCCTAAAACCCTTCAGCGCACTTCGGTTTGATATAGATTTTGATCCTTGGGCCATCACCTACCTTCTGTTAAAATTTCAACTCAATACAGGACGAAAAAATTGCGAGGTTTTAACTTTTTTCGAGCTTCATTACCTGAACTATTAGAGCAACTATAGCAGATACATAGTTCTTTTTTTATAGTATTTGTGTGCTAAGGCAGTATGGCCAATTCTAATAACTTGGTTTCTTCTGTTTGAAGGGGTCTCCAGGACAGCATTTATTTTTCGGCAAATTACATTTAATTTGGTACCTAACATTTCTCAATGATTTTGCCATGTATTAGTACAGTGAATTTTAACCAGGTTCCTTAGATCGGTGTACGGATATGTTTTCAATTTTGCAGTATGGTTTGAGCTCATTCGACTTTTGTTTGCCAGTTGATCTACTTTTTCATTTCCGTAAATACCCAAATAAAAGCCTCTTCCTTTCCTAATGATCGGAATGTTTCTAGTTCGTTTTTATAGTCCGTATATTAGGGTTGTTGGTTTATACTTGTTTCAGTTCCAGTAATGTATTTAATGAGTCTGTTACGATATTGCACTTTATCGTTCTACTTTTTTTAAAGAAGATCAGAGCTTCCAAAATAGCTGTAGCCTCACCTGTTATTATACTGTAGTTTGTTGGTATCAATATGCTATAAGAATTTTAGACGTATTCATATGTCTAACTAAACGTATTCATATGTCTAGTCGACTTCTAAAAAGCTTTCGACAAAGTACAATACCGAAGAATGGCAAAAATACTGCAGAACACAGAATTAAAAGACGAAGACGTGAGAATAATTGCCTCGAAAGAAATACCTATAAGTCCGTTAGACTCTAACCGACGGATAGCAGACTGGAGGTTAGGATAAACAATCACTTTCTTATGTTTGGAGGTATATCCAGAAACATGGACAGTACAAAAATAACAATTATTTGAATGATTTTTTTTTTGCTCTCTCCATACCATAGGCACTGCAAATCTAAAAGCTTTTTTTTATTTCTTTAACCACTTCTTTAAATCCTGAACACAAAAATAAGAAGCCCAACCTTGTCTTGATCACCAATTTTCACAAAGTATGCAAAATACACCTTTTTTACAAAGTAGTAAGTGTAGCCATACTTAACAGTGCTACCAACCAAGTAACATTAGATTTCTCTGATCGTTAATCAAAATAAAATGTAATTATGCAATTTTGAATGTTATATTTTGTAAAAATGGTGGGTGATACAGCATTTTTAATATGATTTTTGGACTCATATAAAATACATAAGATAGAAGTAATCTTATCAAACAAGTTTTTTTATCGTTAGAATATTAAATGTTGAGAACTGACCAGAAATATACAGAAGACTATTTTATTTGACATTTAATTTCCTAGTTCCGAAATTGATTTCAAAATACAAATTATTGAAGTTTTAATTTTAAAGATTAAATCATCCGAAGGACTTCATTCTGATACAATAGAATATTTCAAACCACACTTTGCATAACATTTCTCTTTCGCCAGAGTGATTCTTCCATTCAATAAACCAAGCACTAAAAATTACTAGCACACCCCTCGTGGCAGTATGTTTTTTTTTTACAAAACTAACTCCCGCATATTTTACCAATGACTCATTCCGCCTTGCACAATTGATAAATGTAATCTGCACCTAAACATTCAAATAACATCCCCTTCATGTCAGGATAAAAAATTGCTTATTCTTACCCTCGTGCAACGAGTGCGCGAGTGCCTACCGCTGAAAAAGTTTACACCTTATAATCATGCCGATATAGTACGAGAGATTACTTTGTTATAAAAGGGAAATAGTGACCTTTTTCACAAATGAAGTTGAGAAATTATAAGCTTTTACCTCATTTTCACTTTAAAGTGACACTATTAAAATTTGTCTCTTTTTCTTGTAATCTTTATCCATTATGAGTTTGGCGTTTTCGTCCACTACAGTACTACATTCTCCCAGTAAACATCTCTGAGGTCTCTATCTATTATATCACTTCCTAAGTACGTTTTCAAAGCTTCTACCAAAGCTTGTACAGCTCGCAAAGTCAGCCTAATGAATCAACAAAAGAAAACGTCAAAAGAAAAATAAAAAGCGTGGAATCAGAGGTACTACCAAATATAGACGGATTCAAAATCTAAAGAGCTTTAAAAGAGCAAATAAATAATAAAGCTTCAGAATAAGACGAGCTCTTAAAAACAAGCAAGACAGTAACAATCTCTATAATAACAGAGCTATTTAATAGATGTGTCCATAATAGCAATATCCCTAAAGACTGGAACGAGAGTCTAGTGGTACTCTTACACAAAAAAGGGAACAAATGTGACCTAAAAAATCATAGAGCTATATCGTTGCTCAGTCAAGTATACAAATTTTTTGTGAGAAATATTAACTATCAGTTGACTTACAAAATGGATAATTAGGAGAATTAAAATTTCGCTGAATTTGAGATAGGACACTTGAATTAAAAGATATCGAATTTTTACCGTTGAGCTGATACAAATTTTACTAAAACATTGATTTCTCGTCTCCTCAATGAACATGGTGATTGCCAGCACATGCTTCAGGCACAAAGATATACATAAGGGAACATGGAGAAGTCCAGATGGGAATACAGTAAACCAAATCGACCATGTGGTGGTTGACGCAAGACACTTCAGCGACGTGCAAGACGCGGGGCGAACACAGACACGGACCATTACCTACTAGAAGCTAAACTAAGAGCTAGAATCTCCAATGCAAAGAAAGAAAAAGGAGTTAAAGAGGAAAGGTTTAAAGTAGAAGGGTTGAAGAACCCTACGATAGCTAAGAGATTCGATAAAAGTCTCGAAAGCAAGCTGAAAGGCTGCACGGATGTTATAGTTGAAGATATTAACAACTTTTGGAGGCAGTGTAGAGCCATATTGGAAGAAGTGGCAACTGAAGTTATCGGAAAGCAAAAACGTAAAAAATTAAGGTCAGACTGGTATGATGAGGAATGAGGAAGTTGACGCACAAGCAACGCAAAGAAAAAATCAGGCATATAGAAGACTCCAAGGGCGAAGAACGAGACAAACAGAGGAAGAGTATAGGCAGCTAAGACAAGAAGAAAAACGAATACTTAAAAAAATAAAGAACATATAGAGAGCTAACTAAGAGAACTAGAGAACTATAAGGCATACGCAGAAACGCGAAAGGTCTACAAGAGGATTAACCAGAACAGGAAATAATCCAAACCTGGATTATCAATAGTTAGAAATAGAACAGGGGAGATCATTGGTGATCAGGACCAGATACTAGAAAGATGGGCATAAGAGGTAACACAGAGCTCCACGAATATTGTGAAGACATAATAGGTAAATATCAGTGTGGGTTTCGTAAATAAAGATCAACGACCGATCAAATATTCCTTTTCAGGCTCTGGAAAAAACATATGAGTATGGCATTGATACTCAGCTGTTACCACCTATTTGTTGATTTTAGGTTGATTGTAGATGTGCCTGTGATAGTGTTGAAAGAAACGCTCTGTACAAAGCCATGATAGAATTCAACATAGCAGTACACTTAGTAAAATTGGTGAAAGCGACCCTCTCAAGAGTCGAGTGTAAAGTTAGAGTGCAGAACGGAGTTTTCAGAACGTTCCAGATTTAAGGATCAGTGGAGGAAGACGAAAGTACGAGTAAAGGAAGAGTACGAAACTGGAAAGCCAAGGCGAAGAATAGGAGAGAATGGAGACTTATCCTTGAGCAGGCCAAGACCCACCATGGGTTGTGGAGCCAATGATGATGATGATTGATTTCGCGCGAGTAAATGACAATCAAAATGACAGTCGCTCCAAGCGTTGTTCATTCTACACAAAAAGTGATAATAAACATTTTTATTTAAAATTATCTCAGCTACATTTTTTATTTAAAACCTTTTTTTTTTCTACGGCATACAGATTTTTGGTAAATTGATTTTTTTGCGTTTTTACCACCTTACGAGGGTGGTTTTAGGGGAAGCCCCGGGGGTAAAGGTGGTAAACTTTTTTTCATCTTTTTTGGCGTCCTAAAATTAATATTTCCGACAAAATTCAGCTTGTTCGAATGATTTTCAGACGTTCAGTGGCATTTTCGTCTGTGACGACTGGAGAAATTTGATCGTTAGAAAAATGATTTCCTTATCCGATGACTGTGTCATTAGATCTACCATTTGTCACAGTTTGTGGTGTCCCACCAATATCCTACTATCCATACTACATATTAAATAACCAGTGGTTTTATACTTGATGACTTTTATAACGTTTTCGAAACCTAATATCAACCTTGGATATGGTTAATGAACGTAATTTAATATAATGTGATGTTTAGTGGATTATTTTACAGCTAATGAAGGAATTTTATTAATCAATATCGTATAATACTTGTCGTTTTTATGGTTTTTAATATCTGTTAGTGAAACCCGGTAATTTTAAAATATACAGGGAGATTCTCTATAAGTTTTACCTTTAAATTGTTTTTTTAATAAATAAATAAATTATAAATTATTTTAAAATTGGTAAAAGCAATTTTAATTGTATATTATTTGGCTAGTTTTTACCAGATTTGAAATATCGATTTACCTGGATACTCGAATCAACCCCCACCGGATGTCAATCGCTTAATCTGCACAGAGTTGAACTCATTCGAAAAGATCTGCAATTGGCAATACATTAGTGCTTTAATACAACTTACATAAAAGAGCTCATAAATTAAAACCTTTGACTTGCTGAAAATTCCCCCTTTAATAGGACCTGGCAAACAAATGAAAATACCACCGCGCCATCAGGGCTCACGGTAGGGGTTCGGAGCTGGATTCTGTAACGTAGACATAAAATAGTACGGGGATTGCTAAAGTAAATAAAAAAGTTAATATAAAACTTTTAAATGAGCCGATTAAAAATTTGAACACTTAAAAAAAGTCGCACATGATTTGTCCATTGGGTGTTATTTTATGATTTTTTATCCATAATTTTATTACGAAGGTATGGAAAGATTTTGCGGAAAGTTTTCTATTGTAATTTTTGAAAGGATTGTTTATTTTTGTAAGATGTGTTTTTTGTTGTAAGATGTGGAATTGATATTTTTCATTGTTGATTCTTTAAGAAATATAAATAAGACGACTGTTGTTATCTCCATTTCGGTCTTTTGTATTGCTAAAAATCTAAGTAGGGATAAAAGTCGGCTAATTCTTATTTTCTAAACATATAAATTAGTCAACCCGGACAATCAGTGCTCATTCCGTCAATTTTTACTGAGTGAGAACATAGTTTATCAAAAAAATTTTAAAAGTAAAATATGTTACTTAAGTTTTCTCCTAAAATGGGACGCCCTAAAACAATTTTGAGTGATCGAGTCAAAGAATTTGCAACAGATGGCCTATATCTGTGTGACACAAATATTGTCATGTGTAAATATTGTAATACTCGTTTGGAAGGTGAAAAAGGACACACTGCAGAAACATGTGAAGTGGACTAACCACATTAACAAGAAAAAATCTATAGCATCTACTTCAGGAACTAAGCGACAAATGTCAATTGCTAGTGACTTTGAGAGACAGAAACGAGCAAAAGAAGGAAATGATACTTTTGTGGAGGATACAGTTAGTATGTGTCTGGCTTGTCCGAAAAAGCCAATTCAAAGCAACAGCTGAAATACAAGCCCATTGTAATGGTTGCAGACGAAACCTCGGATGGATAAGGAAGATGTGTTTTTGCTATTCTCTTCAG
The DNA here is from genome assembly GCF_040954645.1 of Diabrotica undecimpunctata. Classification (NCBI taxonomy): domain Eukaryota; kingdom Metazoa; phylum Arthropoda; class Insecta; order Coleoptera; family Chrysomelidae; genus Diabrotica; species Diabrotica undecimpunctata. Next base: position 3,094,216 of record NC_092811.1, read on the forward strand.
AACTATAGATTCTGTACTACATCAAGAATGTTTTTTAGCAAGTGTTAACTTCCTCGATACTACCATTAACGTGTTCACAGGCAATTATAGATATATTAAAAGATTTTGAAATTGATTTTTCACAAGTTAAAGGCCTGGTATCAGATTCAGCAAGAGACAGGTCTGCTTGCTTTAACCTATTAAAAATTCTAACAAGGACACATATCTTACATTACCAGTGTTGTTCTCATAAAGTAAATCTGGTTGGTGATGTTTTCGTAGAAGAGTTCAAGGAGTTAAACATGTTTACAGCCAAAGTCAAGTCAGCCTTTTGTCTTTCAAGAAAAATGAAGAACTCTTACTTGAATTATTTGAAAGAAAAAGTACCCATCTCCCAGCAAAACTTTATCTAGTACCAGTTGTAACCACATGGAACTCTTGGTTCTCAGCAGTGTCGTATCTAAGTGAATATCTTAATCACATACTCAATTTTTTTTATGTGTGGGAGAATGAAAATTCCAGTATTAAATTTCTCAAAGACAATTACGCCGATAAAACTTTCAGACGTAAACTAGAAATTCAAATGACCTTTACCACCGAGTTCTGTCTAAAACTAATGAAATTAAAAGACGATTTGGAAGGAGCCAGTTATCCATTCGTCCATCTTTCATGGAACAAATTGAAGGAATTTAAATCGTCACTTGAACACCATCGGCAAGGTTATTTTGATGTAAAAACATCTAGATTGCTCACTGAAAACGAAGAAATTGACGCAAATTTGACGCAATTGACACTAAAGGAAATGCTTATGAAAGCAAACGACAAAGCCTTTAATAAACTAACTCTCCAGATGACTTTAAAAGACACAAACCAGGCTTTCTTACACATTGGACAGTTTAACCCACGTGTGTGTAGCTGCAAGTTTTACTGTGAACCCGAGTGCTCTGAGAAAGCTTTTCTAAAATTCCTTTTTTTAGAACAAGACACAATTGGAGTACATAAATGGATATACCTACTTTCATAGATTAATTTCAAAGGCCAATTTGGATAGGATAAGGAAGGCACAAAGAGCGATGGAGAGACAAATGTTGAGTATATCACTTAAAGATAGAAAACGTAACCAGTGGATCAGAACCAGAACAAAGACAGTAGACGCAATAGAACAAGCAGCAAAACTGAAATGGAAGTGGGCTGGACACAATGAACGTCTCCAAGACGGACGATGGAACAATGCCATCGGAAAGTGTCGTCCATACAATGGAAAGAGATCAAGAGGCAGACCACAGATGAGGTGGAAAGATGACATCAGGAAACAAGGAGGTCCCACATGGCAGAGAACAGTTCAAGATAGGGAAGGATGGAGAGAACTGGGGGAGACCTACATCCAACAATGGAAGGATAGAGAATAGGTTCAAAAAAAAAACAATTTCAGTTTTATTTACTTTTCAACAAATTTAATTTTTATAGACAAAACAATATTATTTAATGATCGATTAAATTTTGTCGATTAATTATTTTCGTAATTGAAAAAGATTATTGAAATTTACTTGAGTCATAATTAGAAATGAGATAAAAATCTGAAATTTTCTGAGGAAAATCTTCCCCTATTGACATTCGATATGAAAAAAATTGTTATTGTAGTGACGCTGTTTTTCAACTGACTAACCTATTTTAGATTTCTTATAAATACTGTTCTTAATCCCTTTTTTGATCATTATTTACCTGTTTTTCAAACAATTCCAAATTTCTTTATAAGTTTGGAATAAATAATTCAGAATTGTCGCCTGAAATAAGTAATAAAATATTTACAAATGAATGAACTTTTGTGTATAGTAGGATAAATGACAAGTAACTACTTATGTTTACATAAAAAATTCCCTAATCAGGACATCCAGCTGAGTGCTGGTGTGAGGAAATTCAATTCTACGACTTTTTCATCTGGGAATGTAGTATCATGTATCATATTAATAATAATATTAGAATTGCATAGATACAGTTAGTCGAATTTGTACCACCAAAGAATGTGTAATTTAATACAAAAGTAAGTTTTTTGTAGATACTTAAAATTTAGTTTTGTATTATTTCGAACCCAGAAAACGAAAAACGTATTATTTCTGCGAAAACGATAGTTCATAGTGCATTTACGAAAATTGCTATTGTTTTGGACAGTTGGTTAGCTGAACCGGTAGACACGCGACCCTGAAATTGGTTCAAATGAGGCATTGGAACCGGGCCGTGGTAGGAAAAGGGTCACTACTCCTCGTACTGACCTTAAAATCAGGTAAAATCTCAAAAATCGTAAAACTGTGTGGCACATCTGACTACGATGATAAATACCGAAGGAATTAATGTTTCCAGAAGAACAGTCCGACGAAGACTGGCCGAAGAGAATCTGATAGGTCGCCGGCCTATGAAAAAACCAGGGCTCAGTGAAGCCATGAAGAGAAGACCCCAATGTGCCAAGCAACACCAAAGTATGACCGTTGAAGACTGGAGTCGAGTAAGCACAACTTTTTTTAACGAATGAAGTTCGTGAACAGTGACTATTTTCAGTTTTTCAGGTATGCTTCTCGGACGAATCAACATTCCAGATTTTGGTGGACAAAAGTGCGTTCGTCCGACGACGCCCTGGGGAGCAGTTCTATCCAGATTGCATTGTAGAGATGGTTAAACTTCCGGTTAGTGTCTGTAGTTGTAATTTCGCCCAAGAACATGGGACGCTTAAACATCATGGAAGAGACAATGAGACGGAACTAGAATAAGCGAATACTTGAAACTCAGCTACTTGAACCCCTTCTCAAACAATGGTTCCCTGGTACAAAAAATTAAATTTTTATGCACGATTCTGCACAGTGCCACAAAGCTAGAAGTGTAAATGCATTTCTGTCCAAAGAAAATATTGCAGTTCTACCCTGGCGGGGAAACTCACCTGACATGAACCCCATAGAGAGGATGTGGGAGTTAACCAAACGGGAGATCATCAAAGATGTTATTACAACGAAGCGGCAGTTAATTAAAGTTCTTATTAAAGAATGGCATCATAATCCAAAATTTAAACACAATGCAGAAGTTTGTATTCAGAGCAAGCCCCGACGTGTAGTAGCTGTAGTCGTAGCAAAGGGTGGCATCACTGAATACTGAAATTAGTAATTTTATGTAACAATTTTTTTTGCAAAAAAAATTAACGGTTTTACTAACAGAACTCATTATTTTGTGACCATAATACCACACTCTTTTATACAAAAAATAGATGCAAGCCTTAAAGCCAACAACTTGCTAAAAAAATTCAGTTAAACTAGAAAATTAAGAAATCATCTTAGTGTGCCTAATAATTTGGCCATCCACTGTAAACATAATATATATATAATAACGGATTTATTACGGCTGTCGCCGCTTCTCCGCCCCCAATTTCCATCTTTTTCTGTCATATGCAGTTGCCTCTTCTAAGATCGTTGCGCCAACTTCTCCGTGGTCGTCCTCTCTTTCTTCTTTCAGGAGGGATCCATTCCAGTACTCTCCTAGGCCATCTGTACTCTGGCATTCTTTTAACATGTCCGAACCAGATTAATTGTTTTCTTTCTATGTCATCATTGATATTTCTCTCCATTTTCATTTCGTTTCTTATTTGTTCGTTTCTAACTCTCTCCAGTTTCGATCTACCGCAGCTTCGTCTCAGATAATCCATTTCTGTCGTCATAAGTTTGTTTCTATTAGCTTTGGTGACGTCCCATACTTCCGAACCGTAAAGTGTAATACTTTGGACTATACTACCGTAAATGTGTTTTTTGGTTTCTCGTCGAATTGTTTTTTGCCAGAGAAGAGAGTTTAAGGTACGGGTCGCTGCTCTGCCCTTGTTTATTCTTTCCCTGATTTCATCTGCGCTATTTCCCTTCTTGTTGAAAATGACCCCCAAATATTTGCAGGATTGCACGCCTTTGATTTTGTCGTCTTCCAAGAATAGGTCACATATTTCATCTGTTCCCACTGAGAGATATTCACATTTTGTCATATTCATGTTTAGACCTGCCATCTCATATTCTTCTTGTAGTTTTCTTACCATATAGCTAAGATCGTAGCTGTCTTCGGCAATTACTACACAAAAGTGTATATAGCTTGTTTTCTTCCACCGTTATTCCCATGTTTCTACATTTTTTTACCCATTTCACTAAGGATCTGTCCAAATAGATTTTAAATAAGGTGGGTGACAGACAGCAGCCTTGTCTTAGTCCTTTTTTTGTTTGAAAAGGAGAGGTGATTTCTTGTCCCATTTTAATTCTTGCAAAGTTTTGTTCGTAATATTTTTGAGTGGCGTTAATAAGAATTGGGTTTATTTTCAAGTTACCCATTTCTATCCATAGTTGGGAGATCGGTACACTGTCATATGCTTTTTCCAAATCTATTAAAGCTATTTGAGTTTCTCTATTTCTCTGCACTCGTTTTTTCATTGCAATTTTTAATGTGAAGATATTATCCATAGTGGAGCGTCCGGCCCTAAATCCCGCTTGTTCTTCGGGTTGTTTGTCTTTAATATCATTTTCTATCAGGTTTCGTAGTACTTTTGAGTATAGTCGGCCTATAGTAGCAATCACTGCGATCATTCTATAGTTTTTAGGATCCATCTTTGTGCTTTTCTTGTATATTGGAGAGATATACGATTGTCTCCATTCTTCTGGAACTTCTTCTCCGTTTAAGCATCTTTCGAATAATTTTCGGATCATCTCAAACAGTTTTGATGATCCATACCTAATCAACTCTGGATGTATTCCGCCTGGGCCTGGAGATTTTTTTAATTTCATTCCCTTAACTGCTTCATTCACTTATTCTATTGATATTTCGATTCTTCCTTCTACTTCCACTTGTTCATTTGTCTGTTTAAACCTTTCTCTTCTCTCTGTTAATAAGTTCTCAAAATGCTCTACCCATGTGTTCTCTGGTATTCTATTTATTATGACTTGGTTTTTTGTCGTTGTTCTCATCGTTTTTATAGTTCTCCAGGCTTCAGAGCTCTTTGTCCCTCCTATATGGTTGTCTAGGTAATGGCATTTTTGTTCCCATGTACTATTTTTCTTTTTAACCACTTCTCGTTTGACTTCTTTATTTAAGTTTTTATATTGTTGTTTTGTATGTTCGTCTCCCTGTTGTAATAACTGTAGATATACTTCCTTCTTTCTTTTTATCTTTTCTTCCACTTCTTTATCCCACCAATATGGTTTATCTACTCTTCGTACCTGTGGCCCTAAGGCTTCTAGCGCTGCGTCTTTCATGCAGTTTTTTATATGTTCGTATTCATCCGTCGTTGATCTGTGTGATTCCTGTAGTTTTTGTGTTAGTCTCCAGGAGTAAAGTAACTGTGTGGTCTCGTTATATAGATTATCTAAGGTGTACGTAGTTCTCTCTATTTTTTCTCTGTGTTCTTTGTTGATAAACAAAGTATATATGTGTAAACATAATACCAGGCTAAAAATAGTTGTTGACTAGGTATTTATATTTTTATACCTATTACACTTTCTTTCATTCAAAGATAATATAATCCTTAAAATTTAACATGTGGCGGATTCTGTACGTAATTCGCTCGCTAAAAGCTTCCAAAATATGACGAGCTTTATACCAGACCAGAAAATACGATAAATAAATCATTGTTTCGTGAGTTCTTTGTACCGTCAAATGGGGATTTTTGATTTACAACCGCAAAACAAAACAAAAAAGTACATAATTTCCCCGAGTTATAAAATAACGCAGAACGAACTAAAACGCCATTTTGCCGACCGAAAAAACAACATGTCGTAGTAAAAAACTAACAAATTTTTATTATATCGCACAAAAGCTTAAAAAAATTGAGTGACGTGCACTTTTTACTTTTATCTCTGCTGCTCATTGCGGCCATAAAATAGGAATACTTACTATCACGCACAGCAACATATTTTATAATGCACTCTGATATTATATCGTGTATAAAGACCGTCACGCAAATGTATATGAATCAGATTAATAATAATGTATGGTTCTTCTGTTTTTTAGACACTGAGAAAATACAAACAAAGTTACGTAATGTAATAGTAATATCAAGATTTAAAATTGAAAATTGACATATAAAAATTAAACAATATCAACAACAGAAAGGAAATTTCTCTATTGGAAAACTTTAATGAACACAGGATTTGGAAAAAACTATGATATTGTAGGATCATATGAAGAGAAGGACGTAAATAAAATAGAGATGCTTGTAGAAATATGTTAGCAATATTCGTTATTGCTTAGAACATCAGAAATGCTCAAAGCCATCGAAGAAACCGGAATAAAATTGCTTCGCTTGCTCTGTAACAAAACATAGCATTCCAAGCAATGGCCTGATGACTGGACAAAATCTACAATAACATCAATACTGGCAGCTTTCGTAAATGCGACAACTATAAAAGCATCTTCCTTATCTAACATATCAGCAAAATATTGCTACACATATTCGAATAGACAATAAAAACTTCTCTACAAGGAGAAATACCCAGGAGCATACTTTTTTTAGTCTACGTCGAATGCCTACCTGCTAAATCGGACCCTCCTCTGTCATCCAGCGATCCGAAAGGCTGTAACGCCGAAAATCAACTTTTAAAGCACTACCTCCATTATACATAGACTGTTAGTAGGAATCAACAACCGACTAACCGAATCAACAACCGACTAACCGAGTAAACACTGACTGTATTCGAAATTGGACTTGAAATGTCTGTATTGAAATGACTGTATTGAAATGTGGACCTATAGAAGAATTATGAGGGTTTCCTGGGTAGATAGAGTTACGAACAATGAAGTACTGAAAAGAAGGACAGTATCTCGGACATGTGATGCGGTGAGAAGTATGGCATCCTGCGACTCATAATGCAAGGAAAGATAGATGGCAGAAGAAGCATCGGAAGAAGACGAATTTCATTGCTCAAGAACCTGAGAGAATGGTTTAGATGCAGCTCAAAACAACTTTTTAGAGCTACTGCCTCAAAAATTAAAATAGCTATGATGATTGCCAACCTCCGTAGCGGAGATGGCACCTGAAGAAGAAGAAGCATTCGAAATAATAATCATGAAATTACACACGAGATAGACAAGAAGTTCAAAAAATCGGAAGGAACACATAACGTCGAAGACCACTGGAATCATGTCAAAACCATTATGCAAGAAAAATAAGCACAAGCAACAATGGATGACTGATGAAATATTGGGATTATCGGAAAGCAGATGAAACAGAAAAATAAAAACACTGAAAAATACAATAAAATCCATACAGAAATCAGAAGTAAAATCCGGGATGCAACAGGAAAATAGTACAGCAACAAATGTCTTGAAATAGAAGAACTGCAGAAAAGAATGACACGTTTAATAATATGTACAAAAAGGTGAAGGAAATAACTGGAACAGATAGATCAACTGCAAGTAGTTTACTTGATAAACAAGGAAATATTACAGTCAATGAACAAGACAGATTAGAGAGGTGGAAAGAATGTATTGAGGAGCTGTTTGATGACAATAGAACAGAAATTCAAATCGGAAATATATCGACTGGTCCAAACAACACTCTATGAAATCGAAAGAGCTATAAAGCTATCAAAGAATAGGAAAGCAACCGGTCTAGATGAAATTCCAAGCAAAATAATCAAACTACTCGACGATAAAGGTAAACATTCTCTTCTAAGGCTCTTCAATAAAATATACGAAACAAGACATATACCAACAGACTGGCTACTGTCAACATTTGTAATAATATATTTCCTTTTTCCTATTTCCCCTTTTTTTGCTTTCAAACATGGCTTTATTTTGACAGGAACTCAGTTCCAGGTAGCGTGTGGAATACCCTGATTGATCATAGTACGGCATTAGAGAAATCTATGTAAATTAAATCAGTTTGCTTCCTGATTTCGATGCTGTTTAGAATATCAAGTTGATAGGTTAATAGAGTAGTCAAAGTTGATTTGTTTTTCGAGAAGCCATGTTGCTTCTTACATATAAGACCCTTACACATCCAAGAAATCTGCTTGCTAACTAGACAATCAAATAATTTTGGTATTGCAGATTGGATACATATGCTGTGATAGTTTTTAATGTTATTTTTTTGTCCAGTTTTAAAAATTGGAACAGCTTAGCTTTCTTTCGAAATGTTAGCAAAAGTTGAAGATGACAAAGACTTGTTAAATGGTAAATACAATTGTGCACACACATTTTTCTAGCAACATGTTGGGAATACCATCAGGACCAAGCAATACAATCCTTTAAATTTGTGGAATTAGACTCAGGAATATTATAAGCTACAGCTACAAGTACAGCATTAGTCCCAGCTAAAATTTTCCTCGTTTCCCGCAGTCTGACCCACACAGTATAATTCACCCTGAGAGCAAACTGGATTTACTTGTACAGAAATAAACCATGTTTCAGCAGTTAAACAGTTAAAAACTATAATCAAGAATGATTTTTCTTCAAACCTTTTTTTTAAAGAAAAATCTTTATTCGTTTTATTCCAAACGAACATTGTAACTCCACGTTATGTATGACCATGCATTATATCTTTGTCAAACCTTACATTTTCACGAAGCTTCGATTTTAATCTGATTTGGTTATAATCAATATTACAATTTCCTCTCTGGTAACCTACTCTTCGTGTGCATGTATGCTTCCATACACATAATGTGTTGAGACTTCCACAATGGAGAAAGCAAATTTTCATGAGAATGCTGTTATTCCAGCAGCACATTACGTTATTGTATTATTCCACGTTCACGTTTTGAACTTCGATCAATTGGATATTATTATGGAAACGTATTACAGTCTGAATAGAATCGGCAATCGTATACGATTTTAATGGATTTGCCTTTGAGAGATGGTGAGCATTCTTCGATCTTTAGCTGTTGCTAACATGTACATGACTAGAAATTTGTAATACAGATTAATATTGAGGACACACCAAATAAATATTTTATACGGGGTGTATCGATCTTACTTTTCCTTATTTCCTTGGTCTTATTTCTTATAAGAGGGAAATAACAAGGATTATAACAAGGAAATAAGACGGAGAACAGGAGTGACAGATGCCATAGAAATAATTATGACCCTTAAGTGGAACTAGGCGGGGCACATAGTTAGAATGTCGGATAACAGATGGACACAGCGTCTGATGACATAAAACGGATCGACAAAAATTGGATGCAAACAGCACAAAACAGAAATACATGAAAAAGACTGAGGGAGACCTATATCCAGCAGTGGATAGATCCGGGTTAAATGATGATGATGATGATGATGATGATGATGATGTATCGATCTTACAACAAAGTTCGATAATTGTCTCAATACCCAAGTTATAATATAATTATAATTTTTTTACAAATTAAACATATTTTTTATAGGAATATGCACATATTGATTGATATGGTAGCCACAGGTGCGGATATTATAACATTCATCAAAATAGGACGGCTGCGTTGGATAGGACATGTAGAAAGAATGGAAGAAGGCGAAATACCAAACAAAATATTCAAACAGATGCCAGTAGGAAAAAGAACAAGAGGAAGACCGAAACTGAGATACTTAGAACAAATAGAAAATGATATAACAACCTTAAAAATAAAAAACTGGAGAAAAAAAGCACGAAACAGATCGGAATGGAGAAGAATCCTGGAAAAGGCCAAGACCCAAAAAGGGTTGTCGAGCCAGTGATGATGATGATGATGCACATATTGATTGATATGGTAGCCACAGGTGCAGAAAAACGTGCCATCCATCTTCAAAGTAAGAAAGTACAAACATCTGCTTGTTTTGGAACTACAGGAACTCTGATGGGTACGCCGGCATTGGCGAGGGACTGTCTACTGGATCTCCCTTCTCCGTAATTACAATAAGCTGGATGTATTGCGAATAATAATAGTCGCTTATTCTATAAGACCGTATTCCCTGACGAAGCTAAATTTACGAGAGATGGAATCAGTAATTCGTTCAGATGAAAATCCTCATGCGATTCGAGAATGTTTTTCGCCGTATAGATTTTCAGTAAATGTTTGGATATCAGTAATAGATAGAATATAAGTAATAGTACCCCACTATTTTAACTAGAATGTTAAACTGGCCCATCAACCCTCCCCTTTTGTTCAGGCTTGTGACCGGCTGTGGGCATAAAAGCGGTTTCTGAGCTACTCAATCCACCCAGTCCTCGCGCTCATAACCACAAGGCAGAGAACCAACAAAATCAATAAACTAACAAATTTATCAGAAGATTAACAAGGATTCAGATCCAGAAGATCCTGCCTAGACGCCGTATTTGTACTAAGACAAATCACAGAAAAGGCCATCGAGTACAATAAACCAGTTTACCTATATTTTATAGACCTGATAAAGGTTTTGGATCGCATCTAAGTCAAAGACCTCTCACACCTACTGTATAAAAGAAACATAGCAATCAATATTAAACAAAACATCGAAAACATCTACTTCCATAATCAAACATAGGCAAAGATAAACGGAAAACTAACACAGTGTATACCAGTAAAAGGACGTAAAGGTCATGGTTATAGAATGGGGAACAAAAAATCCAAATATTATGTTATGCAGACGACGCCGCATTAATCACCGAGTCAAAAGACGAGAAGACGAACACAAGAAAAAGATGAATGGACAGCAATATCAGCCACATGCTGTGTCATTATATCCTTACGAACATAAAGGATAAAGGAAGAAGACTTTTTAAAGCAATAGCTTCGACAAGATCTGACACGGAGAATTGAAGCATCAGATAAAAATGGCCATTCTATTGATGCTTTAAACACATGATCGTTAAACACCAGACACACATGCCTTTTTAAAGTCAACAAACATAGATGAAGAGTATACTAAAAAGACTGTTTTTATACTAAAAAACCTAATTTATTTGAGCTCCAGGATGCCAATATTTCTGAAGAAGTTGATGGTCTAGTGATGGTGAAGCTTTTTTAGAGATTTATTCTTCATTAAAAAGCCAGTTTGTGGATAAACGTGAAAGGAGGTTTGTACTCTTCTTGGAACATTAACCGAAGCAAATATTTTGCGCCTTTTCGAGTTTTAAAAAAAAAATTTTTTTACTACATGTTTGGAATTTTTTTTAATGCCAATTTCATACTAAATCATTTCATAAACTCTACTTTACTTATATCTTCCTACTTTTCCTTGCAAAGTCAGTTGCCGTATTCTATGCCATTTTCAGTCAATATATATTACAAAATATACTGTCCTACATTTAACAGTTAGTTTTTAGTAACTCTATACTTCATTTTTAGGTATTAGTCATCTTAGCCATTTTTAACCCAATTTATATATAAATTTACAATGTTTCAACATTGAATCCCGGTTTTTATTTTTATTTAGCGAGTTCTAACGATAATTAACAAAATTTTATATAAAAATGTAAATAACTGTATTAAAAATTAAACTTTAACTATTTGTTTAATTGTAATTTTGTGATATTTTTATATCGAACACTATTTGTCTTCATTCTATCGATCCTACTGACCGCGCCAACTACTCAATGAACGACTAGCTAGCGCGTACTGAAAAGCATCCACCGTAAGCCATTCGGGGAGTCACACACAGTGAACGAACTCCCCGGATGCACTCGAGTGTCCTCCAAGTGTGCACTTTGCTGAATTATGCCGTCGTCAGTGAATACTCTTTCCAGGTAATGAACATCTTCAAAGTCGAAAACTCGACCACCTCGGGCCGTATATAAGTGGCTCGCACGTTCTGTCTGGGTGTATCTCTGGAAAGTATTCGTTTTTAAATTTTTCATTTTGGCTTGTTTCTTTAGAGTGGGTAAAAATTAAAAAGCTAAGGGACATACTGTTACTAATTGGAATAAAAAAAGGGGTAAAAAGACTGTATTAGACTAAAAAAAATAATATAATGCTTAATGAGCTTTAAGATTTCCCTCAATAAAAATTGGATAAGAAAAAAGCCATTACTGGATAGTCCCTGGATTATAATATCCTTATTATGTGGGCGTTCCTAACTGTTTTTTAATTTTAGGCATTTCTCAAACATTACTTAGTCACTTCGTCAATGTTTGGTTGGCTACTCTTCATTTATTTAGCTGGAACTTAGCATCATCCAATTGTTATACTAAGCATACTAAACAGATGGATAAGACCTACAGTTTGAAGTTTGTAGTAATACTTTAAACAAAGACAGTTACACATTACTTGCCTTCAAGAGACGAAATAAAAAGGACAACGCATGAAATACCTAGTTAACGGATATGAACTGTATTACATAGAAAAACGTAACACTTGAAATGGAGTTGATATAATTGCTGATAGAGAAATGACGAGTGATAGTTGAATATGAAGTGCTGAATGGCATGTGTCTATGAGGAAGAAAAAATAGCTTTCTATGATTAATTACGAGACAATTTTCCACCAAAGAACGAGTGATAATAACTGAACTGTAAGTTTCTGGAAACAGTAGACGAGGAATATCAAAGAAGACTTAATAAGAGACGGTTAGGTAGCAAATGTTTACCTCTAATAATCGAATTACTCAGTATTACTTGATGTACACAACAAAAATATACAATAAAGACCATTCGGTTTTTGGAGAAATCAGTTGCATGCCAAATTTGCCCCCTATTTTGGAATTAAAGCAGAAGCGGAAACACCACTTACAGTTATATTCAATAAAAAGGGCGTGTTTCAGTTTAAACTCACTTTTAATGTCTTTGATATCGTAAACGCACCCTTTCCCCATAAAATTTCCCTAGTGCTAGGAAGTTTATGTCTCCGAGGGATGGCTGATATCCATGGAAGGAAGTTGTAATCTTCTGGTGAAAGTCGAGACAGGTACAAGCGCAAAAGTGTTAAAAATGTACAAGATGTTTAAAAATATATTTTTTATACGCGAGTCATTCGAAAGTTTTATCATAGAGGTTTAATTGGTCATTCAGGTTGGCAAATAAAAAAAGAAGTCAACTATTTTATACGTTTATCGAAGACGTTTCGCTTTATATTTCTAAAACTTCATAAGGTCTCTAAAATATAACAGATGACATAGAGTTTATAAGAAATACAGATGTTAATAGTTTATAACTTACAACTCAATATGTAGTATATTATCGATGCTATTATATATCTCATACTTAGGCTCCCTGATCACCAAGGAGAACGTCATGACGGAAGAAATCAAGCGAAGAATAATCCTAGCAAACAAATGCTATTTTGGACTGAGTAGACATATGAGAAGCAGAAACTTAAGCCAAAAAACAAAAATAACAATATACAAAACCCTTATACAACCAGTGTTGACATATGGGTTAGAGGCATGGACCATTTCGAAGGTAGATGAAAATCTCCTGCTTATATTTGAACGAAGGATCCTGAGAAGAATATTTGGTGGCATCTGTGAAAATGGTGTTTGGAGAAGGAGGTACAACTACGAGATATATCACAGATATAAACATATATTTGGTGGTAAAGACGTAGTATCCTTTATAAAAATAGGAAGACTAAGATGGGCAGGACATCTGGCAAGATCACAGCAGAACAACCCTTCTAGAAGAATCCTTATGTCACAACCTGTGGGAAGTAGAAAAAGGGGTAGACCAAAACTCAGATGGAGGGATGGTGTAGATGAGGTGATAAACTCTGCAAAAAATAATGTTCATATTCGTAGATACGAAGATTTAAAAAATTGTAAACGAATATTTGGCTTCATTTAGAGATGGTTCTCCACTGAAGACAAACAAGCACTGATTTATTGCAATCTATACAAACAACGTGACGCGATACCGAAAAATTTTTTATGGACCATATGTCACCAAATTCCAAGGTTTGATACAATTGGGGTCATTGCATGATTAGTTGGAAGGGTGGATTTGTATGGCGGAAATATTTGATATATTATTTTTAACTTATGTTTTAATGAAACTTGGAGATATGGGATGATTGTGTTATTATTTTGAATGGAAAATAAGCCACATTTTAACTGAAGGGTATTATTTATTTCGTAAGATGAGAGAGTGGTAAACCTGGCTCAAATTGTCGATGTCGGTTCTTTTGTTTATTGCCGATGAGTTCTTGAAGATCTCACACATTTCAATAAAGGAGCGTTTCTGATGGTTATTTTGTTTCGCCAGTATTTTGGTATTTGTGAAGTCAATGTGATGTTTGTAGAAGAGACCGACTGATCTAGCCAATGTAGCAGGAGTTGCATTCTGAACAGGGTATCTGATAGACAACATTAGTGTGCCCTAACGAGCTTAGTGGAGTTTTAGACTTGGAAAATAACTTTCCAATGGTTTTAGTATTTTTAGGGATATATTGACGGGTAAGTTTTTAAATAGTTTAGTAAGCTTGTTCGTAATTTGTGGAAAATAGGGAAGATAAGCATATTTTGTGGCTGGTTTTGGGGTTAACGGGGAAATGTTAGTCTGTATGCTATTGGATATGGACGCTAGTATTGCACCGTTAGGTACTTTCGAAATAGAATGACCATAGCTTTTAGAGAAAAGATATCTGTTGATGATGGATATGGGGTAAGAGTTATCAATGAGAATGAATTTGAGTAAATCCAAAGATTCCCTCTTGTACCGCGTATGGGTCAACGTGTGTACTCTAAAGCTAAGAGCTTGGACAAGGTTATGTTTGTATCTTATTGGGTATGTAGAGTGGTAATTTAAGAACCGGTTGCTCGCCATTTCTTTCCTGTACTACGTAGTGCCCAATGTGTTACTATGTTTGTGTATAACACAGACAAAAAGAAGAAGAATTGACGCCATTTTCACGTTTGAGGGATGACAGACGAAAAGAAGAAGAATTGACGCCATATTCATGATTGAGGGATGACAGACGAAAAGAAGAAGAATTGGCGCCATTTTCACATTTGAGGGATGACAGACGAAAAGAAGAAGAATTTACGCATTCTTTACGTTTGAGGGATGACAGACGAAAAGAAGAAGAATTGACGCCATTTTCACGTTTGAAAGTTGACAGGTGACATGACAGTTGACAGCTGTCAGTAGCCATCTTGTGACGTCAGAGTGGGAGTCGAAGGGGGCCGCTCAAGAGGCCCATACTATGCTCAACGCCTGAGAGTAATTTAAGTACTAAGAAACTGAAATGAATTTATTAAACTGACGTTCTACAAAATTACGTGTGGAAAAAGGATCCGTCCTCAATACTTCGTTCCAATTTTCTTATTGGAAATATGCGTGATGACCAAATAAACATTAAAAGATAATCTCTGATAGGAAAGACTACGTCTTTGCTTACTTAAACGACATAGTTCTAAATGTTCTAATAAGAATATCAAAAAATAAAAGAGTGATCTATTTATCCATCCATCCCTTCTATCTGGCTCTACAAATTCTGCATTTTTTGGACATAACATTTAAAGTTCGTTATTTCTTTGTCAGCACCATTTTATTTTAACTTAGTTGGTGTGCTGTTTAATTAAAAGAAATGACAGTTATAGCATCAGACTTACATTTGTTTTAATTTTTGGTTAAAATCTCTTCATCTATACATCAAAGTATTCTGTCCATGTCTTAGCGTAGTAGTTTTCCTTAAAGTTTTCCTTGTATTTAGAATAAGCTTTTCCGAAAGATATTTACCATAAAATGTTACAAAGTTGTAAAAAACTTCATCCTTTAACTAAAGTACTAACCCAAATATATGCTGAAACAAGGCGGAACGCCCTATTTTCATGGGTCATAAATCAAAAAGCACTTTCCTACAGATCCTGAAAAGCAGGACCGTATATCGTACGATAATGTAAAATATACAACACTAGATTTATGGTGTTTATTAAATTTATTTGGATGTTGCATATCTGCAGCGGAGTTGAGTGTAAAAGGATTTTGAGTTTATGCAAACAAAACAATTTGATACATTTTAAGAACAAATGGAAAAATATATGTAGTAATTCATGGATTATGTCTCATGTATTTTCGAAGATAAATATTAAAATCATATTATAATTGGTTTTTCGAAAGTACAACATAAACTAAATGGTCGTTAACAAAAGAGGAAGTGATCCTAGTGTGGTTATCGGTAAAATACAATACGAATAAAAACGAAAATGCAAACTAAGAAATCTTAGCCGACCGGAAATAAAAAAGAATAAATATTGAAAGTAGTATGAGATGTCACCAAATGACGGAGGAAATATGAGAGTAATAAGTTCAAAGAAAAGATGGAGTGATAATTTGTATAACCAATTAAATAGCGTTACAAGAAAGGTATATAACAGGCTAATTAAGGAATTTCGAGCCCAAAACTGATTTTTTCTTAAATCTGTCAGTCTTAATCCAGTGGAAGTATAATGGTCGTCGGGATACTGTGTATGCATGTGTGGTCGAAATCTACTTAAACTTCTTCGTGATATTTGGCCTTCTATATTTCCTTAAAAGATTAATCTTTCCATATTGTCTATGTCTTGCCTCATAACAGGAGTGGATGGAACGAGAGCCTGCACTAATCGTCAAAGCGGGCTCACCTGGTTCACCGATGGGTCCAGAATAGACGAGCGGGCAGGTGCCAAAGTATATGGTTGTGGAATCAGATTTGAATCTGGCCAGGCTCTCGGCTCCAGTGCATCAGACTTTCAGGCCGAGATCTTTGCGATCCTTGTATGTGCTCAAGAGATAATAGATAGAGCTTGCCCATATAGGACCATCTCTATCTGCTCTGAGAGTCAAGCATCGCTAAGGTCCTTGGAAGCACCCAAAATCAGCTCTAAGCTGGTTCTTGAGTGCAAAAGAGAACTTTCTGATGTTGTGCGGACCAATAGGGTTAACTTGGCATGGGTACCAGGACACACAGACCAACTTACAGTCCAACTGCTCCTTCTGTACCATAGAAGAAGGTGCTCTATGGTGGTCAGTATGCTTACCAGCCACTGTACACCTACGCGGCGCTTTCATCTGCTTGGATTGACGGATAGCCCATGGTATTGTCTTTGTAATGAGAAGAAAAACCCCTCACATGCCTTCTGGAAGTGCCCAGCCCTGGCCTATCAGAGGTGGTAGATCCTGGGTTCTACGCAACCAAATAAGGGAGTTATCCTTAAAGAGACTTGAAGCTTTCTGTGAGACCCCAAGGTTATTAAACGATGAGATGTTTAGAACGACACGAAGATCTCAGACTTAAAACCCTGCTGATCACTGTAGATATGGCAGCCCGAAATAGCCTGGTCCCCAGAAATGCCGAAGACTTGGTTCTTATGGGCGTAGACCGTATGATAGTAGTGATACAATGAACCCGTCTTAAGAAGTATAAGTATCTGAACGGCTCTTAAAGGGTCCTGGTCCGATCTACCATAACCATAACCATGATCTCATGACATATTCAAAATATTATAATTGTTGCAGTTGGATTTTACCATTTCTTACTGCTCCGTACTTCTCTCCTTCCATAGTCGATCCATGGAATGCGCAACACTCTTCTTCAATAGAACGTTTCAGTGACGTTAATCTTTCCCTTTTTTGATTGCCTCAGTGTCCAAGATGCGCATCCATTTGTTGTATTCAAAATATTAAGGAGTTTAAATGAAAAGCAACAACAATTGCTAATGTTATGAGAAGGACAAAACACCCTGAGAAAAAGCGCTGCTAAGGAAGACACAATTATTGCGTAGGAATATCTATCAAATCGTGTAATATATGCGAGGAATAACAAGTACAAGAGTTATCAGAAGAGCTTGAAAAATATTATGAACCAGAAAACAACATAGCCCCACAGTGCCTGAACACATTCAAACAAAACTCTCCATTTATTTCCGACAACTATTGAGGTGAAAAGTTAGTAACAACCGAAAAGACGACAATGAGCTTTTTAAGCATGCCGAGAAGACTTTCTATCGGAAACTAAATTCCAATGTAGAAAACGTTAATAATTCTTACCCAAGGCAAGAAGAAATTCATGAGTTTTGGGGAAGTCAACTATCAACACCAGCTTCTGTTAACATCAATACTGAATGGAACAAGGATACTAGTCACATTTTTCAACACTACAGTACCATTTACTACAAATCACTACTGAAGAAGTATTAAATATTATCAAAGAGCTTTATAACTGGAAACCCTCTGATGGGGAGTCAGATGGAGTTTAAAACCTTTGACCTTAAGAAGTTCTGGAGTGTTCATGATTGCTTATCAACACTAATTTATCATGTTGTTTCTAATCTGCGGAAAATACTATGAGATCTGACTCAGGGAACAACTTATTTAATACCGAAGGATCAAAATAACATCCAGGACCTAACCAAGTATCGTCCAATTACTTGTCTTTCAACTTTGTATAAATTAGTCACATCCTGTGTAGCCCAACGTATCTATTAACATTGTTTGTTAAACAATATCATAGAGCTTCAACAGAAATGATGCGCTGAGGGTTCCATGGGCTGCAAAGAAAAATTTATCCAAAGCATATAATATCAAAAAATGAAACCTCTTCACTCCTTTTATGGACTACAAGAAGGCGTTTGTAAAACATATAATGGCAGCTTGAAAGATTAAAATTTACCTCCAAATACCTGGTTAAAGTAATACCAGTAAATGGCAATATCAGAATGGCGTAATTATCACATTATTGACCGTTTTTCTGGTGGAGGTGGCTCGTCTGATTGTAGCGTATGAGGCATCGTTGGCAATAGGGTAGCTCAAGAAGTAAATGTTAATGGTTAGGGGTTCGAAACGAGATAACCAAAGGGGCCTTAGGTACGATACGTAAGTGTATGACGGCTTGTTAAAAAGCGAAAAAGGCAACAGGAACAATTTCTGTTCGAGACTTGTTCTGGACGTGTTCGAGACCGATATCGAGAGCGAAGCGAGAACGAGTGTTTATACAAAGTTTTAAAGTAGGTACAAGGCGATATAGTGCAAGTCAAACTGGTAAAATTTATTTTCAGAAACCTTGTTTGGGAAGATACGATGAAATCATCAGGGATTTAAATTTGTTGCCCTATTAAGAAAGGAAATCACTCTAAAGTTGGACCAGGAAAGCACGTTTTATTTCTCGTATATTAGACAAATATATGAACAAATAGACCATCAGATAATAAGGACAATTAATGAAATTAACAAGAACCAGAGCTATAGTGCCAACAGGGGAAACAGAATGCATAGAACTAAAAGGAGGAATCCGCCAAGGAGACTCGCTCAGCTCATTGTTATTCAATATGGTGATGAATCAAATAATTCACGAAGTACGAAAACGACTCGGATACCACATGGTGGCGCATAAAATCACGATACTATGCTATGCCGATAATGCAGTGCTAATTGCTGATAACGAAGATAACCTACAAAGGCAGCTCCAGACCTTCAATGTCACAGCAAACAAACGTAATATGAGAATATCAGTAGAAAAAACTAAATGTATAGTGATCAGTAAAGAGCCGCGTAGATGCAAACTAGAAATAGACGGCAAAATTGTAGAACAAGTAATAAAATTCAATTACCTAGGAGTAGAGATCACTAGTGACAGGGATATAAGAACAGAGACCACAAGGCAAGCATCAAAAGTGGCAAGAGTAAGTGGTTACCTCCTAGAAACCATATGGAGAAACAAATATCTGACCACGGAAAGCAAAATGAAAGTATACAAGACAACAGTAAGACCAATCCTAACATATGCAGCGGAAACAAGGACTGATACAAGAAAGACGAAACAACAAATCAACAATATCGAAATGAAAGTATTAAGATCCATAGCGGGCTTATCATTAAGAGACAGACAAACCAACAGAAGTATACGCGAACAATGCAAACTTCAAAATACCAACAGGTGGATAATCACAAGAAAAAAAAAACTGGAACGAACATGTAAACCGAATGGAACCAGATAGATTAGCGAACATCTGTAAAAACAACAAGCCGTATAGCAGAAGACCCGTTGGAAGGCTGCCAAAAAGGTGGAAAGATAATGTGCAGACAACAACGAATGAAACAGAATAAGAGGCAGACAAACAGGAGTAATCCTAGTCGCGCAAAGAAGAAGAAGAAGAAGTATATTAGACAATAATTTTTATATTCAATTATTTTAAAAAAGTGCGTTTTTGTCATACACGTATTAGTAGCTTGTGAAAGAAGTTTAGAAACGTTTGAACACCAATTTTAAATATTACTGGTGGTAGCTTGTTCATCTGTCACCCCTATTTTGTCAATTGAGAAACGTACTAAAATATGAAAAACTCAAAGACATCTTTAGAAGCGATATACCAATTTCTTTAAAACGTAAAACATTTGACCAATGTGTGTTGTCTGTGATGACCTATGATGCCGAAACTTTGACATTGACAGCTACAACTTTTAAAACGCTGCAAATAGCTCAGAGGAAAATATAAAACTCGATGCTGAGTGTGTCGCTTCTTGGCCGAGTTAGAAATGAAGACTTAGGAGGACGAACAGGAGTTTTACCGTTGTAATTTCTCGAATTGCAACACTGAAATGAAACTGGAACACTGAAATGGAATCAAATTACAGAAATATGAAAAAGACCTATGCTTGATTTAAAAGAAATGACCAGAGACAAAGATCTTTGAAGACATACAATACACACTCCAGGTGGTCAGGATTAAAGAGAGAGGTGTGACTTAATAGTTTGATTGTGGATTAAAAGTCTTTTTAGTGTTCACTAGTTTGTAAAACTTTCTCTGTTTAGATGTTTTCTCATGTTATTGTTTTTGTTTTTGCTATATCGCTAGTTTTTCTTCAGAGTTAAGAGTTCTCGGATATTTAAACGTAGTTAATATAAACAAAAAGAGAAATCAAACGATTTCTACCTGGCGAAACCGAATTTTCAAATTTTTCCCACTGTGCTTCCTAAAACTTGCGAAGCAAACAGCTTGATAAACTACTCGGCAAGGGAATCTAAAATTGCATTCCACATGCCGTTTATCATGGTCAAAATTCGTAGTGAATTCAGTTTCTGGTACTCCAACCGAAGTAAAGTAATAAAACATAATGACGGTATTAGATTTTTCTTTTGATACAGGGCAGCTACAGCCGCTTATACGTATTTCGACCTCTTTAGGTCTCCTCAGAGCGGTATAGCCACTAATCTGAACCAAAAACAAAAATCTTTCCCGTCCTAGACAATAGTTATCAACATAACTGTATACGGACGTTACTACGCCATCTAAAAACAAAAAGAGAAATCAAACGATTTCTACCTGGCGAAACCGAATTCAAATTTTCCCCACGGTGCTTCTTAAAATTTGCGAAGCAAACAGCTAATATAGTTATAAAAATTATATAGTTATAAAGCAAATAGTTAATATAACTTACAATTTTTAACTAGCTTCAGGATAGAGAAAAATCCATTGATTCTTCCGCGCTACGTTAAAACCGAACGTTGCATCCTTGTTACAGCTCTGGGCATTCCCGCCCTGCGCGTCCCTCTTCCTTGGCGTAGAATAACTTTATTATAGAGTCTTTTATTTGAAAAGCATGTTTTATGGGAATACATTTCGATATATATAAACGAGTCAGTACTCAATTTATGCCTAACCGAGTATCGAAGATGAAAAATTGCGTTTTCTCCAAAACGATGGAATGTCATTCCATGTAAAAATGTTTTAAGGTCTGCAGGCGCTTCAATTTTATTTCATTCACTGCGGAAGTTGTTTTTATATACATCTGAAAGAAGATTTATGAAAATGTTATAGCGTATATGCCTCGAGGTAAATTGGTGTGTTGTGGATGTTATCCATATTTTATTTAAGTTACTATGGCCTGTAAAGGATATATCTGAAGCCCAACTATTTTTATATCAAGCAAAACATATTCTAAAATTCATAAATTTTAGATTTTTATATTATAAGAATATTTTATATCTTATTGTAACCATTGATGAGTGTTTATATTTGTTTAAAAATATTTTATTTTATTTAAATGTAAATGTTTAGCCATAAGTTCTAAATTGCCCAGACGGCAACCCTGTAAGCTCTAGGCAAAACCGTTGCAGTATGTTTCCATATGTTACCATAAGAGCACAATAAAGACCGTGTGAAGAGATTTCGTCTAACAAGTTATTTCTCCACCCTATTCATCAATTATTTACCACCACGATTAACCAGCCACCAATCAATTTCATTCAACAATTTAAACAATGAGTTAAGTGTGGAAATAAATCAATTAGGTATTGTAAACTATATAGTTGGGTCTCTTCAAAAACTCAACCAGGAAACATAATAAGGAATTAAATTAAATACATAATGGTGAACAAGAGATTCCGTAATAGATGCCCATCAGTTAAAAGTTACCCCGATGCTTACGTATCGCCAGATCATATCCCTGTTATTGGTAAATTTAGGTTTAGATTTAAAAAAAGTTACAAAAAAGAATAATTACAAAAAATGTAATATGAGAAGACTAGAAGATGAGGAAACAAAAGAGACAGTCACCAAGATTCTTTCAGAAAAGCTAAGTAACATGGCTTTTAAAAAGCGAACACAAATGAAACTCATAGACATCAATGGAAAATTAATCATTGACACCCAGGAGATGAAAGACAAATGGAGAATATATTTGGAGACACTTTTTCAAGATCAAAGAACGGATTATAGACATCCATTTTCAGAGAGAATAACGGGCCCGGACATACTTAAATCCGAGGTAGAAGAAGCAATAAAACGGATGAAATGCAGGAAAGCTGTAGGGCCTGATAATATCGAAGCTGAATTTTTAAAACTCTTGGAGGAAGAAGGAATAAATTGGATCACGGCTGTCTTCAATAAAATATACAATACAGGAATCATCCCTGATAAATGGCTAGAATCAGAATTCATAGCGATACCTATAAAAAACAGGGGGCTAAAAAGTGCGAAGTATATCGAACAATCAGAATAATGAGCCACATGTTGAAACTGTTTCTTAGAGTCATCCATGGAAGAATTTATAAGAAGTGCGAGGAACAAATATCGGACAGACAGTTCGGCTTCATTAACGCAGTGGGTACCAGAGAGGCACTTTTCGGAGTACAGGTACTGATTCAAAGATGCAGGGATGTTACCTGCGACGTATACGCGTGCTTGATCGACTATGAAAAGGCATTTGACAGAGTTCAACATCAAAAGAACTCTACTGGAATCAGACCGCATACATGAAAATTAACGGAGAAGAAACAGATCACATAAAAATACTACGTGGAGTTAGACAGAGATGTATCCTATCGCCGTTGATATTTAATATGTACTTAGAGAAAATTTTTAACGAGGCTCTTTACAGAATAGACGAAGGCATCCTTCTAAATGGTGAAAGAGTAAACAATGTTAGATATGCCGACGACACCATGGTGATAGCAGATAGTTTAGAGGGACTTCAGAGGCTAATGGACAGAATAAACGAGTACAGTCAACAGTACGGACTAAAGATTAATACCCACAAAACGAAACAAATGATTATCAGTAAGGAGAATATAAATGGGGCTCATCTATACATTAATGGGACGCAGATAGAGCGAGTAAAACAGTATTGCTACCTGGGAACTATTATAAACGAACAGTGGAGCAATGTACAGGAAATAAAGTGCCGCATAGAAAAGGCAAGAACGGTCTTTAACAAAATGAACGCCATCTTCAAAAGTCACAACATATCCCTAGATACAAAAATGAGACATTTGAGATGCTATGTTTTCTCTGTGTTGTTGTACTGGGAGGAGGCATGGACGCTTACAGACACCACTATTAAAAAACTTGAAGCATTTGAGATGTGGCTTTATAGAAGAATGCTGAGAATATCATGCACATCAAGGATCACGAACAAGAAAGTTCTAGAAAAAATCAAGAAGGAACCAGAGATTGTGTTTACGATCCAAAGCATAAAATTGCAATATCTGGGACACGTTATGAGAAATCAGCACCGTTACTCCCTGCTGCAGTCTATATTGCAAGGTAAAGTCAAAGGTAAGCGAGGACCTGGTAGAAGGAGAATATCATGGCTGCGGAATTTAAGAACATGGTTTAAGAAAACCTCAACGGAGCTGTTTCGAGCCGCAGCGAGCAAGGTCATGATTACCAATATGATTTCCAACATCCGAAACGGATACGAACCAGAAGAAGAAGAAGTAACATGGAGCAAACGTATGATCCCGAAGAATCACTCCAACATATATGTGAAACCTTTAACAAGATCGGAGAGAACATCTAATAAAAAATAAAGAGAAGAGTAAAAGTTGGATAAATGACAATATACTGCAACTCATGGAAGAAAATTAAAGAAAAGAATATACAAAAATATTCAGAGACAAATAAGAACCGAAATACGAAAGGCCAAAGAAAATTGGTTAAAAACAATCGCAAATCTTTTCCGAATAGCTGTTTGCAAATTACAGATTGCCATAATGGTCGCCAACATCCGAAATCGATAGGTACTACAAGAAGAAGAAACTATGTACATTTAGCAATGTAACACTAAGCTCAAATGTGTAATAAAAGATCTATAAATAATAGAATAAGAGAATCCGGTAGGGTCAATTTTTAAGAAAAGACGAATTCTGTTAATTATAAAAGCATAAATCTTATCAACATAATTCTAAAATAGACCGCGAAAGTGATAACCATAGCTCAGATTCAGAGGCAACAAAAATTGAAAAAAAAAGCACCTATATAGGCAAAGATTGGTATTATAAAAGGCAGAAATCTTCACATATAGGCAATGTAGGAAAATTACTTAACATTTAAAAAAATCCTTCATCACAGGAGTTGCTGACCCTGAGACCACGTCTCTCTATGGGATCTACTTAGGGAAAGTTACGAATGTGGTACGAACCATGCACTTAATTTAGAAGTCATCTTTCTAAACAAAGGTATAAAACTTTTTAAAATGTGTGTTCTTTGTTTATTAAATAGGAGAAATGGGCGAAATTTACGAAAAAAGTGATAATGTGCAAAAAACACCTAGAATATGCATAATGGGCAAAAAAGGCATTTTTATTATTGGGTACTTATAGTATTATAGGATATTTGGAGGGTTCTTAAGTATGTATATGATAAATAATCTACTTATGGTAAAAAAGTACCAAATATAGCTTAATCTGTTTTATATTATTTTATTTCCTTTAAATTTGTTATAAAGGAAGCCAAACATTATCAATAAGTTAGGTTATATTTTAAATACTTGTGTGGTAGTACTAATCACCCAAAAAAGGAAGTTTTTTCCAAAGCTTGCTCTAATTGCTTAATTTTTTTAATGATTATACATAAGTTTCTTTTATTTTCAAATTAAATATATGACCAATTAAATTGTCACCGCCTATAAGGTAAAATATGGTCATAGTTTATTTAAATCAACCCCTTACTAAAAACTGCAACTGGATCTTAAGCATGTGTAA
Organism: Diabrotica undecimpunctata; assembly: GCF_040954645.1. Taxonomy (NCBI): domain Eukaryota; kingdom Metazoa; phylum Arthropoda; class Insecta; order Coleoptera; family Chrysomelidae; genus Diabrotica; species Diabrotica undecimpunctata. The sequence continues at coordinate 3,119,523 of NC_092811.1, forward strand.
ATTTTGCTCTAAAACAGCTAGCCGCGTCAGCTCAGCAAACGGTTCAACATTTATGAGGGCATGGAGTGGCTACGATGGCTGGTAGGGTCATCGCTGACCGTGGTCAATGTCGTGTATGTCTGCCGACATTGAAATATGACCTCATATTAAACGGTTGCTACAAGGAGAACGATCCTGGCATATTAGACCAGGAAATCTACGATCATTGCATTACAGACCTGTCTTTTATAAAAATTATTTTATTACATAATGCTCGCTGTCTTTTTTATTCAATGATGTTTAGTTGTGTTATTTTGTTACCATGTTTCTTCATTTTGTTGAAATATGTTTTATATTGCTTGATTGCTTTTTGACATTCGGTGTTCAACCATAATAGGGATCTGTTAAAAGTCTATTGGAATTCAAAAAGAACATTTCATAACTATTCTTAACTTAACTTCAACAAATTTAATAAATTAGCCTGAGAATATGAAAAAACTAGAAACATAAATTAAAATTTACTTAAAATCACATTTTTGTTAGGTTGGATAGAATATTATGATGTAGATGAATATCTTGATTTGTAAATATCTTTGGAGGTCAACAGCAGACAAACGGAGTAGAGAAAGACCACCTACACGTTGGGCTGACGACATCAGGCGTATCACCAAAAATTGACAACAAAGAGGAATTGACACAAAATCGCAAAGAATGGAGGAGTTTAAGTGAGGCCTATATCCAGCAGTGGGCGTGACAAATGAAGGCTGGATAATGATGATGAAATATCTTGAATTGATTTAAATCTTTTAAAATACACACAACCAAACTTATATGGAATCACACAGTATTTCCGATTTTGTAAAGTATTACTAATTTTTTTTTAATGGAAAATGAACTACATTTTATACTAAACCAGTTTAATTACTATAAAAAAAAACAATCAAAAAATGTTACAAATGCTTGAAATTAACAAAAACGCAAAAAAAACACATTGCAATGGTTGACTTAAGAAAGAAACAGTCTTGTTGTTCATTTTAATAGTCAGTGTTGCCACCTCTAGCTCTAATACAAACTTCAATCCGACAGGGAATGCTTCTAATCAAATCGTCAACTTGTTCTTGAGGTAAATTTGCCCATTCTTCTAGAGCGACTTGAATGAGCTGATCCGCATTACCTGGATTATCCCTTCGAGCTCTAATCCTTCTTTTAATGAGGTTCCACACATGCTCAATGGGATTAATATCAGGTGAGCAGGCAGGCCAGCTCAGAACAGTGACATCTGCAGTTTCCAGAATGTCTGTGGCAACTCTCCTGGTATGTGGAGGGGCATTATCGTGCATGAAAATGAAAATATTTCCCACTGCACCTCGCCACAGCCTAACTATGGGTTCTAGTACCAAATCGACATACCGGCGACCCATTAAACTTTGCCGTAAGGGACGGAAGGTGTTTTTTCTCCCATCATAATACCTTTCCAAAACATTACATTTCCTCCTTTATATTTTGAAGTCTAGCTTGTCTGCCTCGACCTCTTAAAACCCGAATTCCACGGTCATTTGATTTCAGGCCAATTCTGGTTTTATCTGAAAAAAGGACATTTTGCCAATCTTCATTTGTCCAGTTCTAGTGTTCCAGACACCAATTCAGCCTATAAATTTTGTTCTGTCTGGATAGAAATTTGCCTTTGTGATATTCCCTGCTCAACAAGAGCAACAATTCTTCCCCTCTGAACATCTGACAAACCTACGTAGGGCATATTACCTTTTTTGAACACAAACTTAACTTTACTCTGACGTCTCGGTTATACAACTTGACACAAATAATAAAATTTTTCAATGTGTACTTGATTAAATTTCATCAATTATGAATCGTATTTCCAACAAAAACCTTTATCTCTAATCTTTAAAAAAAGTTATCATCCATTTCTTATTATTAGTAAGAAATACTGGATGATTCCATATAAGTTTGGTTGTGTGTAGACATTGTTATTACTATTATTATTACTATATAAAGTAAAAAAAGCGAAATAATTACCTAATCGAGAAACCACATGACTTATTTGCCCCGTAGCATCTTGCCGAGCCTTTGTCACAACCTAATTTTTATTAACCCAGTTTTCCCAACTCTCGCCAACCCTTTGCGACGCGACCAAAGTGAACAAAAGGGTCACCATATCTCCGAAATCGTCGAAATTACACTAAATACTAATGAATTGATCGAATCAAAGCGATAATACAAAGTTTGACGACTAGAGTGGAGCATCATCATCCCTTTTCGAGTATCAATAACACCCTTGAAGGGACCAAAATGTGTATATCCTTCCCCTTTAGTGTCTTTTTAGGCCTTTTACCGGTGCGACGCCGGAGTGCGTTCCCCTTTCCTCTTCCGGAAGCTGATAAACACCGTCTAAGAAAGCAAGAGTGAAAAAGGAAGCAAAAGTTTTGGACAGAGGTGGATTCTCCCGAAACTAATATTAGTCTCATTAGTCTGAATGAAAATCCTTTGTCAAACTAATATTTCTAACTTATACCAAGTTGAAAATTCCCATTTTATATATATTCGATTTGAAAATTAATGACACACTAGTTTTATGGCAAAAAATTACCGCTTGTTAGACTGTTCAGAGCAAAAAAATTAAATATCTCAATACTTTCTTGTTCTACTTTTGTACAATGCTAGTCATTATAAAATTAACAAACCTTATTAGAAGGCTCTTCCGATATTGGACTGTGTTGACACATATTCAAGGGCCAGAATGTACAGCCAAAGCCTCTCCTTGTTTAAGAAGTTGGACCATTTCAAAACCTTTATTCTGCATGTGGAACATTGCTGTTGTTGAGTCCATCGTTATTGTTATAAGTCGAATATATTTTGAATGGAAGTTAAAATTTATCAAGATTTTATATAAATGACTTCTCCTTCTTGAGTCACAAGCTCAATCAATGACTAGACAAGATCTATTTATTTGTCGTAAAGAACTGATCTCTTCTCGATCTTTCTTGCCAAAAACCGGTTTGATGTTCGCCTATAATTGTGACGGATTCGACGCGGACGCGGATGGATGAAATTAGTATTTCCATCTACAGAGCAAAAACCCACTACTTTCTGCTCGATGACATAAACAGGCAAGATATCATTAAAAATAGCCAAATACATAGAAAAGAATGGCGACTGTCATAGAACAGAATACATGTGCCTACTGCCCAAAAACTTACATCGGTCAAACAGGTCGAACCTTTAACAAACGGATAGCAGAACACAAAAGGGGTTTTAATAATAGAAAAACAGATTCTACTTACGCACGTTACCTTCTTGATCACAATCATTCTTACAAATGTTGTAAGCTTAACACAAGAACGTAATTTTTACATTTAAGATTGTTCTGAAGCTTTTTTGTAAATTAGGCAAATAATTCCTCTGATCCAGTCACTAGTAATTTTCTCTTTATTTCACATCCTGATTAAAAGTGCATGAATTTGTATTGTTAGGTATTCGCCACCTAATTTAAAGAGTTCCGAGGAAAGATTCTTGTTAATTTCTTTACTCCTGTATTGCTTTCATGATCTTTCAAGTTGGGTTTCTTCTTTCTTTATCCTCTTCTTCGTTCTGCCGCAAATCAAAGAGATGATCATTTTCTTGTGTTCCTAGCAGAGCTTGGAACTGGGTTTTCCAAACAAATTTTTCTTGTTTGTTTGCTAATGATCTCTCCTTCTTGGTTTCTTCACAAATCTGGTTGGGTTATATCCTCCTCTTAGATTTCAAAGATGTTAATATGCTTTTCATAGATCGTTACTTTAAATGATCTGTTCCATTTTCTATATCTGATCATTTTCAATTTTTTTTCTCTTGTGTATATTTTTTCCGCCTTCCGTCGTGCATCCTCAAAAGTTGTTTGTTTTTCTCTACTTTTCCGTTCCATATACTTCTTGTGTGCTTCGTTTCATTCTTTTTCTTGTATGGCCTGTTTACATTCTTCACTGTAACATTCTGTCCTTTTCTTTTCTTGTTTTTGCCCACGGTCTTTAGGCCCTACAAATGCGCTATTGCTTGGCCCGTTGTTCGCCAGACGTAGTTGGCTGAATCCTAACAGAAACTTGCTTTTTTTAAACGGTGGTTACTAGTTTTAGTTAAATCTGCTTCTTGGTGGACGTCGTGTTCACCTTACTACTCAAACCGTCCTAGTAGAAACCCAATTTCTATTTTACATCTGGTTGGTTCTTTGCTGACTACTATTGTTTAAGTTTTCTGAGACGAGATTGTCATATTAAATTCTTTTGCTCTTATGTTAAATCTGTGGACTAGTCTTTGCAGAATATCTTCATCTTGGGCTATCAATATTCCATCGTCTGCGTAATGGAGTATTTTTATTTCTTTGTTTTCCAGTCTGTATCCTCTTTATTTGTTTACGCTTTTGATGACTTCATCCATGATCAAATCGAAGAGCATGGGGATCAATGAATCCCCTTGTCTTAGTCCGCTGTCTATTTCTAAAAGTTGTCCATCTATTCTGACTTCCATTTTGTTGTTTTGGTAGATGTTTTAGATAGTTTTTATAATATTTAGGGGAATTTCTCTACTATAGAGAAGATGAATTACATCTTTGAGTCTTACTCTGCCAATCAGACACAGAAATGCTGGTCTATTATACTCTAGTGATTTCTCAGTAATTTGCTTTATAACGAATATTGCAACTGTACACGATCTTCCACTACCAAAACCCTGTTGTTCATCTGCTAAACTTATGCTCTAATTTATTAGTACTTGTTAAATTTTAGTTGTAAGTTATAGCGTAGTATTTAACAATTTTACCTCTGTAGTTTCGTTCAATTAGTTCGTTCGTTCTCCATTCTTGCCCGTATTTTATTGTGTTTTATAATTTTATTAATTAATGTTGTTAATTGTTCTGTCATTGCAGCTCCACAATATTTCAGTAATTTTTCTTCTCAGGCTATTTTCTATAATTCTTCTTAGTATTCTGATTTCCTCCGTTCCATTGTATCTGTCTCGGATTTTGTTTCTGATCCATACGTCATATAATTCCCAAATTACTAAAAAGTTCCTAACGAAATAAGTACGCCCCTGCGCCGATTTCGGATTTAGGTGGTTCCCCTTTTTCGAGGGAGGACTTTATTTTTCGCTAACCGCGGGCGAAGACGATAGTGGATTAAATGTTTTGTGTAAAAACTTGGTTACTGAGGATATTCAGATTTCTGAAAGGCTGTTAGGGCTTTGTGACAGAAGAATAGACAGGCTAAGAATTACTTTGAAGGGCCCAAATAGCTGTTTCGTACTTTGTATTTGATTATAAAGAAGGACGTGACTCGTCGCATCGATTTTATCTTTGGGCAAGTAGTTTCTTTGAAAGAAATGCGATTTATGTCGGGGAGTGAGTGTGTATTTGTGTTTGATTTTTGTTTTTTATGTCTTGTGTCCGTGGGAAGGAATAATATGTATTATGCAGCCTTTAATCTATAATTACAAGTTAGAAAATATAAACATTGTTAAAAGTTTTGCAAATTAATTGTGAGTTAGTCCCATTGGACGAAATTAATAATAAAGATTAAAATCAATCAGAAAACTCTGGACATGATGGAACACTTAAGACATCTAGGCAAATGGGCTGACTGTTAGGTTGAGCCTGGCAGAACAGAACTGGCACGCAAATGCTTTATCAACTGGCGTTCTTATTATACAAATACACTACATTAAACATTTACTAGGGAAGAAAAATAAAAAGAAGAAAAAATTACACGAAAAACTCACTGAAATCATAGTTAAACTCATTATAGTCACTGTTGATTCTTTTGCGTTTCTATAAAATATAGTTAACTTATGTCTATCACAATAAACATTGTAACGACTTACCTTGCATTCTGTGGTCCTACACTTTTGGCCTCGTACGAAGAACTAGCAGAAATGGCATGGTCTGGAATTCTTCCTTCTTCCATGCCCAGAGCTGCTCTGCATTCACCTGAAATAGAAGAAACCCATGAGTCAATAGTGAAAAAAGATAAATTTATAGTATAATGCTTTATGTATAAAATTCATGTATTGTGAATCGTTAATGGTAAATTCAAAGAGAATGAAAAATAAAATGAAGTACCTGAGGATAGGAATTCGTAGAACACTCATCGTTAAAATAAGAGATCTATATGTAAAGTAGAAACCCTCAATTTAGAAGAGTGATATCATAGTTTAAACGCGGAATATCCTCAAATTTAAATGTACACAGCGGCCCTCGAAAACTGCCTGTTTTCTCGATTGCAATTTGCGTTTTCTCATAAGAAATTACAAAATATATAAAGTAGTATATTTATTTGTGCTTCTCTATAGTAGACTTGACCAGAAGTTGTCGAACAGTGTAGCCAATTCTTGTTCACAAGTAGTAATTATGGTCATACAAAACCTGTATTCTTCCATGCAGCGATTATTACCGTCATAAAAATACAAAAAACCTGATCTTTTCAATAGTAAAAATTAAGCACAAAATTGTAATGAAATAAATTTTATTTATGTGTTCCGTTTCGTTACATATTTAAATTTATAAAATAAAAATCGATATTTTAAAACAATATTTTTTAATCGTTTGGCAACTTTGGAATTAGTGACGGAACTCCGTTTCAATTCAGATCCACAGAAAGCCATCAAACTAGTTTTTGTCGAGCGAGTGCCCATCAACAATAGGTTATTTAAATTGGCGTATCTGAGAGTAGGGTATTTTATGTGATAAGTTTGTGTTATTGATAAAACGTGTTATTGATAATACGAGTGTTATAGTTTGTCGTTTTATAGTAAATGTTTAGTTATATTCTGTGATTATTTGGTTTGAGTTTTATTGGAGTTGGACGAAAAACCGAGTTGTTCCAAGAGAAGACTGCAAAATTCTGATGTTGATTCCAAAAATGAAATGCCGCAAAAGAGACGGAAAATGTTAACGTCCGAAGAGAAGGTAATAATACGAAACGTTTATGAAGCAATAGTCGGCAGAAAAATGGAATTAAATGTTAGCCAAGCGGTCGACATTTGTAGCAGTTTAACAAAAGTATCCGTTAGCTGTATTTATCGTGTACTTAAAAATACATCGGAAAATAAAAAGCAAGAAAAAGGTAAAACTAGAGGTAGGAAAAGAATTGTTTTGGATGACGAGACAAGGAATATTATACGTCGAAAAATTCATTCATTTTATTTTCGGAATGAAATTCCAACACTGAAAAATATTTCTCAAGAGCTCGAAAACGATGACTCCTTACCCAAGATATCTCGTAGAGTCTTAACCAGGACCATGCGTGAAATGAACTTTCGATATTTAAAACTCAACAGAAAAAGTATGCTATTAGAAAAAAATAAAATTATTGTGCGGAGAAGAAAATATTTAGAAGAAATACGCAAAATTCGCAGCACTGGACGCAAAATATGTTATTTGGATGAAACCTGGATTAACCAAGGTTGGAAAAGGTCATACAGTTGGAAAAGTTTGGCAAGATTTAAATGTCAAAAGTAAACGCGAAGCATTTATAGAAGGCTGATATACAGGATTAAAAGCTCCATCAGGAAAGGGACGGCGTTTAATCGTCACCCATATAGGAAGTGATACAGGGTTTCTTGATGATGGTTTTCTTCAATTTTAGTTGAAAAAAACAGGTGATTATTAAAGAAATTGAAAGGGAGGATTCAAGAATGTCTTACAGAAAAGGGGATTGCATACGAAGAATCAATGCTCAAAATTTAGCTCCTTGACATTGCACGGTTAAGGAAAATTGAATATCTTAAATATGCTGTAGATGAAACTGCAGAAGATTATGGTGTCAAAGTTCTGCGTCTACCACCTTATCATTGCGAACTTAATCCCATTGAACTTATCTGGGAGCAAGTGAAAGGAGAAGTAGCACGCAATAACAAAACGTTCAAATTAAACGAAATTAAGAAACTTTTGATTCAAGCAATCCTCCATGTAACTCCAGCGAAATGGGCTAAATGTATAGGCCACATAATTAAAGAAGAACATCGTATGTGGGAACTTGACACTCATATCAAAGTTTTACTAGAGCCAATTATAATTACACCAGGTGGTGAAGATAATGACAGCGATAGCAGCACTGCATCTTTAGGTTTAGACAGCGAATAATATTTTCTAATAGTTTAATAAGAACATCAGCATAAAAAAACTAAAAACAAAAAAAACGAGAAGAACATAGTAAGTGTGTATAGTGTTTGTGTTTAAACACATCACATTATTTTTATTTTGTTTTTATAGAATTTTATTTTGTTTTATAGGATTTTATTTTGTTTTGTTTTATACTGTTTAAGTGTTTTGTTCATTTTATTTAATAAGACAATATGGCCTATGGCAATAGGGCAAACACCCATTTAAAAAAAGTATCGCGCCACAAGACATACCTCTGGGGTGGTGTGGAAACTGTCTTAAAATTGTTTTAAAAAAATTTCATTGTGTAACTGTTGGACGGGTCACGTCAAAAGACGTTTTAGCGTAACTTCCGCGACAGCCGGTTGGCATCAGTAAACTTTCTTCAAAATGACTTCTTTTTTATAGCTTTTTGTTTGTGGCATTCTGTATTTTTAGGGGAATGTAGGGAATGAGCCACAAAATATTTATTCATATGTTTATTTATTGACGTTTCGATCTCTATATCCAGAGACCGTTTTCAATTATACAAATGATAGTACTATTTATTTTCTATGGCTTTTCGATTGTCATTCTGTATTTTTAGAAATGATGTTGGGTTAAGCCACAATATATTTATTCAAATGTTTAATTTACGGACGTTTCGATCTCTATAAAGAGACCGTTTTCAAACATACAAATGACAGATATATTTATTTTTCTATAGCTGCTTGTTTGTGGCATTCTGTATTTTTAGGGAGAAGGTTGGACATAAGCCACAATATATCTATTTACATGTTTAATACATTGACGTTTCGGTCTCTATTCCGTTTTTAAAGATAGAAAAAAAAGAAAATAAACAATATAAGATTATAAAAATATATAATAATAAACAAATAAAATAAATATAACTACCATTTATATCTTTGAAAGCGGTCTTTGGATATAGAGATCGAAACGTCAGTAAAAATTTGTAAATAAATATATTGTGGCCTATTTCGAACATTAATATTTGAAAAATAAAATATAATTAACGTTAAAATAAAAGTAAGTGTACGTCACTAGATTTCCAAACAGCTTTCCGCATTTCTGGGCCTTTAAACGATGACTTTCAAATAGTGAAATTATACAATCGATCTTAACGTTCAAAAAAAAAAGATGGAGCTGGTTTGATGTGTGTACCTGCAAAGATTAGACACTGTAAGGCGAATTAAATATTTAGCAGGTCAAGATCCAAAATAGAAAGATGCTGTGGAAGGGTAAGAATGACATCTTATTCTGCAATTGGAAAAATAGTGAAAAATTATAGACCAAAATAAAAAAGAAAGATATAACACACAATGTGTCTACCTTTCGTTAGGCGATCTGAATAAAAATGACTACAATTTGTTTTGAGTATCTAGTCTCTCTGTAAAATTATGGTGACCCACAAACTCTAACCTAAAGTACTACTGACCTTTTATTACACGATTACACTTTGTTGTATATATCTAATTAACTGAGGTTTAAACATTAACAATTTTTCATGTTATTATTTGAGTTTATCATAACTATGCCCTAAAAAGCGCTTTATGATAAATAGTCATTTCAAATTGCATTAATTCGATATGAAGCGTGTGCATGACAGATATACAATAATAATTTTATGCCATTAATTCAATATATTTAAAATAATTGCAAATTGCAAGTGAGTTTATCTGAATTATGAAAAGCCGGAATCTGGGGGAATATTCAAACGAATCCCATTTCGAGTATGAAATTATCGGAAGAGTCTTAAATAATGTGTTGTTTGGTCAAAAATATTTTGATCGAATAAATGAACTTTGATAAAATAAAGGCAGATATCGAGCACAGTTTTATTAATTTAAACTTGTCCAAGTACTTTCGCTTCCTAGAGGAGCATCTTCAGGGGCATCTGAAATAAGCCAAGAAACGTTTTTTTAAATGAAGAACTTGATTAACCTCGATAAAAACTCAAAGTTAATGGATGATAAAAGTTTTTTTTGTGATTAACGTTTTAGACTTACTTCGTCAATTTTGTTCTATCCAACAATCTCAGAATGTCATAAACATAAAATTAAAGATAAAGTTGAACATAACACTACACTAAACAAGGACAAACAGTTTAAAATTATTTAAAAAGTCGAAGCTACATTTTGGTCGGCAACAGGAGAGAGAATGACTCCCGGTATTAACGGAAATGTTAAGGTGACATGTGACATATGACAGTTTGGATGGGCAGTCACAATCATGTAGATGTGATCTGCACATTTCAAAATTCCATGTAACTAAGCATTTACCAAAGGTCCAACCGACACTACTATAGGAAATCAACTAATGAAATATGACATAAATAGAATACTCTAACTAGATTGTACAATCCAGATCTCACACTTAAACCTATCTATAATAATTAGGGTGTTAGTTTGAGAGCAATTGAAGTGGACGTAAAGTATGAATGCAAAAAATATACTAAACAATCTATTAGACAGTGGGTGGTTGACTACAATAAAAGAGTCTGCCAGGCACCATCAATACTGTAGAAAAGAAGAAATCTGACTATGAAATTAAAATACTAAAAAATAAAAAACCAAAATTGAAAGCAATGTATAAATGGAGTATAATTCAAGTAGTTCAGTTAAACCCCCGGTCAATGGGAGAACTATAAAATTAATATGTAAAAGCGTTACTCAAGACCAACTGACCAACAGTGGGAGATGTTGAAATATACAACTGTGGAGATGGTATATCTAAATTACGCAGAGGTATGGAGAGTGTAATTAACGCCAACTATAGATCAATTAAACCTGAGCAAGCTAGTTTTGTAAATTGTTGAAGAATAAAATAGTAATGTTGAACAAAGTATGAAATAAATAAATTCTTAATGGGTATACAAAAATATTTTGATGGACTGTTTTTAAAGAATATTAATATGAAACGAAAAATATCCAGTACGTGGCTATACACCAAAGTTTAAAAAAACTTACGAGGAAGTGAAAAACTTGCAAAGAATGGACGCAAAAGACATGGTAAGTTACACGTACACATAAATTGAAATATTAAAGGTACAGATACAGTAAAACTTCTATCAACGGATACCTGTCCCCAACGGAAACCCCTGTTAAACGGACAGTTTTTATGTCACCGAACATATGTGGGTGAATAGGAAGACACCTTCTAACAACGGACCTTCTTCACAACGACTCCTGACAAAATTTGCTTTCAGTTTTTCTAAAAAATTATTGTTATTTACCTGCCAACAACCTACCTACCTACCTATGGTAGACAGTCAGTTAAAAGCGATTAAAAGATTAAAATTGGGTGTCTGAAAATTTAAATATGTACCTAACTTATTGTAGCCATAAAACTAATGGTAATTTAGGTATAGCTAGTTTGATTTACCTTCAATTCAAGAGGAGCACTTGATTCAAGAGGAAGCGAGAAAAAAATGAAGACATGTGCGACAAAAATCTCAAAAAATTTGCAAGAAATAGTAAACAAGGTCATCCAGATACTCGCGTTGTTTGTGCTCATAAAAGTGATGTTTCTAAGGCATATCTATTGAATCCTAATGATGTAAGTAGCTTTTATGATAAAATATACTCACATAAGACTGCTGCTGATCAGAACAACTTTGTATTCAAATATCTTTTCAATCAAGAGTCTAAGCAACATAGGCCTAGAAATAAAACAAATCCACGATCTCGAACAGTTGCAGAATACTTCATATGACAGACAAATGTTGTTTTATTAACTCTGTGTAATTCCATATTCCTGTCCATCACACAATTTTCATCGAAAAGATTAAATCGATTAGTTAAAGCTTTAAAAGAGTCAGGAAAATGTCATCGTGAAAAGCGAGGTAGAGCTATGATAAAACCCAAAGATTCAAGTACAGCTTAATCAATGATTGATTTCATAAAATCATTAAAGTGTTGTGAAAGTCATTACGGTCGAAGTAAGAGCGTCCACGGTTGCCTTAGCCCGAAGTTATCTATTAAAAAATTGTGGCTTATTTGGTAACAGACTCAAAAAGAACAGAAGAAGTCACTTGTATCTTACTCAAAGTTTTTTAAGATCTTCCAGACGAAATTCAATCTAAGTTTTGGAAGTCCAAAGACAGACGTTTGTTCATTTTGTGATCTAACAAAACGTGAGATAAATTTATGCAAAGACCTTCAAGAAAAAGCTTCCCTTATTACTAAGTACAGATTGCATAAGTTACGAGCTAAGAAATTTTATGAACTGCTTAAAAGAACATAAGCTAATGTAGTTAAGGTATCTTTTGACATGGAACAAAACCAGTCTCTTCCAAAACTAAGAGTTGGTGAGGTATCTTATTCTCGACAAATTTGGGTTTATAACCTTACTTTTGTATTGATTAAAGATACACAAGATTCTACTAATACTTTTGTGTACACATGGACTGAAAACCAGAGTGGGCGAGGCTCAAATGAAGTAGTTTCAGCTCTGTATAACGTTTTGGGGATTTTGGAAGACAAGTTTAAAAATTTTACAGCGAAATAATTGACACTTTAACTGTTTTCTGATGCTTGCAGTGGCCAAAATAACAATCAAAATGTTTTGGGTTTCCTACTTAGTTATGTGCTGACTTTCAGAGCGTTTAGTCATATTCACCATTGCTTTCCAATCAGAGGACATAGCTATTATATGCCTCCTAACAGAGTATTTAGACGTTTTGAAAAAATATTTAGAAGAAAAGAAACAATAATTGAACCAGAGGAGTACTGAAAAGTGTTTTTTGATTGAAACTTTTTGAATTCATGGTTGCTGCAAAATAAGGTTTATTGAACAAGCTTCCTTTTTTGATGCGGGAACAATGAGTTTTTTTATTTTCAAATAAAAGTAATAAAGACATTGAAGCTAAAAATACCTACTGTGGTGATTCTAGTATTTAAAGTTATGAAAAAAGGATGCAATTTGCTGGGAGTGTACAGTACAGTGAAGTCTATGCCATTAGTGAATCATGTAAGTGAAAAGAAGAAAAACGATGTGGAAAACCTTCTCAAATTTATTTCATTAGTCCGAAAGTTCAAAATACTTTTATAATACTGCACTTACCAATGTGCAAAACGGTTCCAAAGATAATAATACTGCAGTGTATGATGAACTAGAGCCTTTTATTTGAAAGATTTTTCAACTTTACTTTTCAAATTTTGACAAAAATGTGAATAATTCATTTTGATGAATAAAAATTAATTTTAAATAATGTATTTAGATAGTTATTAAACCTTTGCTGATATCTTCAACACAAGCTCTGATTATCAATAAACTTACAAATGAATAATAATATGAAGTTGCCTCTCACATGAATTTTCCAAAAGTGCTTAAGTCACTGACTTCAAGTCGTTTTGAAAAAAAAAAACAAATGTTTAACTTCTTAAAAGCCATGATTTTGTGTTCAAATCTTACTTTCAATTGTCTTGAAACAAGAATATGAATCTGAAAATTACATGAATGAATCTATTCCAAATTATATTTTTAAACAGAAAAACTTCGTTTCTGAAAAATTTCCTTTTTTGAATTAAGACCTTGTAGAATCCACCTATTCAATTTTAAACTGCTGCGTTAGCCTTTTTTATTTTTCTGTACACCGAGCCAGGGTTTGAACGCAAATCCACTTAACCATTCGACAGTGAAGCGAATGAGACTCGGCCGCCTGACCCGCTTGGCTATCTGACTGACTTGGTCCTGCTGGTCCTAGAACACGACGTTGCCATGTGTGACTTTTGCAAAGAAAATTAATGTACTTTAGAAGTTTTCTATATATAAATTCTTTTTCTTCAGGTTCCTTCTCCTATCGGAGGTTGGAAATCATCATCGCTATTCTAATTTTATTGGCCGCGCTTCTGAATAATTCTAATGAGCTGCAACCGAACTACTCTCTCAAATTTCTTAGCCAGGATATTTTGCGTCGTCCTGGGTTTCTCTTTCCTTGTATCTTCCCTTGCCTAATTAATCTAAGTAATACGTACTTTTCGCCCCTCATTATATGACCCAGATATTGAATCTTTCTAATTTTAACAGTTTTTATGACTTCACATTCTTTCTTCATTATTTGTAACACCTCTATATTAGTTACTTTTTCAGTCCACGATATTCTGTGGATTCTCCTATAGCACCACATCTCAAAGGAGTTTAATTTTTTGATTCCAGACTGTTTAATTGTCTACGTTTCCATGCCGTATAGTAAAGTAGAAAAAACGTAACAACGTAGCATTCTTGTGCGGATCTTTAGATTAAGGTTACGGTTGCAAAGTAAGCTCTTCAATTTTATGAACGTGTTTCTAGGCATTTTTATTCTAGATCTGATTTCTTTTGTTTGATCTCCATCTTCGGTTAGCCACGTTCCTAAATATTTATATGTTGTTACTCTTTCGATCGTTGTATTATTGATGATCAGGTTATCTACATTTTGTGGTTTTTTTGAGAATATCATTGATTTCGTTTTCTTGAGATTCATTTGCAGTCCGTACCTTTCACATGCATTGTATACATGTTGTATTATGTACTGTAGATCTTCCATGTCACTTGCAAATATGACCGTATCGTCCGCATATCTAATATTAAATATCTAAATCTATATATACAAATATGGTATATCAATATAATATTATAAATAAATATTGATGTTATTAAATATATTTTATTAGATACCTTAAGATAACAAAAATTTTAAGATTTAGATAACAAAAGAACTATTGAATGCTAGCTCAGAAGTAGCAACCCGCCATAACAACAAAAAATCCAAACTAAGTGCAGAATCGAAGAATATGCTGAAACAACGAAAAGAGCTCCTGTCACTAAACAAAAGAAATACCACAGAATACAAAGAACTTAATCGAGCTATACGAAAACAGATAAAAGACGATATTCAAAAACATCAACAAGAACATGTAGAAAGAGTGATAGAGAAAAATCAAAGTCTGAAATATACCAAACCGAAATTAGGAAAGAAAAATATTATAACTATGAAAAATCAACAAGGCCAACTAGAAACAAGCAAAGCTCAGATATCAAACATAGTTGAAAACTTCTATACTGAGTTATACCGCTCAAGAAACGACCCCCCTGACTCTTCAAAGCAAAATCTGAAAAGACAATTAACAAACGTAAATTCTGAAGTAATGCCCGAAATAAGCGAAGTAGAAATAGAAAATGCAATTAAAGAATTGAAAAGAAATAAAGCACCGGGTAGTGATGGAATTCTGGCAGAAATGTTGAAAGAAGGAGGAGAAGAAGTCATCAGGTACCTAAAAATACTCTTTAATAAATGCCTATTTGAAGGAAACATACCAAGGGAATGGAATACTGCTAACACAATATTAATACACAAAAAAGGGGACAATACAGATCTGAAAAATTATCGTCCAATATCACTACTATCACAACTTTATAAAACATTCACAAAAATAATTATAAATAGATTGACAACAAAGTTCGATGTATATCAACCAGTAGAGCAAGCCGGATTTAGAAAAGGGTTCAGTACATGTGTCCATCTTCACACACTAAAGGTCCTAATAGAAAAAGTTAACGAATACAATTTACCAATCTGTTTAGCATTTATAGACTACGAGAAAGCTTTTGACAGCATAGAATTATGGGCTATTGAGGAAGCACTGGTCAACAGCAGAATAGATTCTAGATATAGGATATTAATACATAATATATACCAACACGCTGAAATGGTAGTCACGATGGATAACGGAATGAAAACGAGGCCAATAAAAATCAACCGAGGAGTAAGACAGGGAGACACCATATCTCCAAAACTATTTACTGCCGCACTTGAAGACATCTATAAATCACTAAATTGGGAAACGAAGGGACTGTCGATAAACGGAAAGTATTTAAACCATCTAAGATATGCAGATGACGTAGTACTAATAGCCGACAGCTGGAAAGAACTGAAGACCGATGATCGATGAGCTTCATACGGAATCCATAAAAAAAGGACTGAAAATGAATCTGAGTAAAACTAAGCTAATGTCGAATAAAGATGATCAACCGACGATAACCATCCAAGGAACAAAAGTGGAACATGTAGAAGAATACATATATCTGGGTCAGAATATCAAGGTAAACAAAGAAAACCAAACTACCGAAATAAGCAGACGAGTAAGAATGGGATGGGCCGCATTTGGAAAACTCTCATACATACTGAAAGACAAAAAGATACCCCAAAACCTTCCAACAAAATTGTTCGATTCTTGTATCCTTCCCGTTCTCACTTACGGAGCTCAAACCTGAACATTCACAAAAAAGAACATGGACAAGATTCGAAAAACTCAGCGAGCCATGGAACGACAGATGCTTGGTATCTCACTAATAGATCGGCAAACGAACGAAGCAATCCGGAACAAAACAAAAATAAAGGACGCCGCGAAACAAGCAGCTAAATTAAAATGGAAATGGGCTGGACACAACGAACGTCTCGAAGATGGTAGATGGAACAAAGAAGTCGGAAACTGGCGACCGTACGATGCGAAGAGACCAAGAGGAAGACCTCAAATGCGCTGGAGCGACGATATCAAAAGAGTCGCAGGACCAATGTGGAAACGCCTAGCACACAACAGGGATGAATGGCGAGAAATGGGAGAGGCCTTTATTCGACAATTCGGATAGAAAAAGGGCTAAAAAAAAAAGATACCTTAACAAATATAAAACGATCATTAATCTATGATAATTTTGCTGCATGTCAATGATTAAATTATAAATTGCTATTATAGAATATTTATCATCACAAACTGGCAGCGATGTCATCGCCTTAATCGCATTTACATTTCTGAGAAGCTACTGCCTGGAATTCTGAAACTTTAGTATAAGTACATTCTAAAATTTGGTATCCCAACGAGCGACAGAAAATTTGTCCCCCAACTTTTATAACAATTTTTAATGAAAGTTATTTTATAATTCACATTGTAAACTGTATAATATTGTTTTTTTTTTAAGAAACCAGATAACCCGAAGTAAACCATAAACATATCATTATCAGGAACAAATCGAAAGATATGACCAAACGGCAGGTGCGCTTCCGCCAGAACATTATCGCAATTTATATCGGCTGCCACGTTAAAACGAATTGCATTATTAATTTTCCGGTTTATTGAAATAATGTTTCTCTTGCATATGAAATTATTATACTATTTACCTTCTATACAATCAAAAGCAGAACCTGGATGGACGTTTTATGCCGAATAATAGATATGTTTACAATCGCGGTCTATACAATCGATCGACGTCCCTTTCAGATTCGATTAGGCCTTTAACATTAATAATTTCATATTATGGTGTAATGGTCGAGGGAATGTCTTCTACTGAGTGCATTATAAATATTTTTCATTAATACACAAGTACATACCAAAGTTTACCATTTGCCTTTAAGCTTAATACAATTCGTAATATAAACAATATAATGAAGGTTGTAAATTTTTAAATCTTGTATAAATGTATAAATCATATACAGGGTGAGTCATGAGGAACTTTACATACTTCTACCATATGTAGAGTCCCTCAGGGAGCATATCATGTGGCCACTAAAAAATGTCAACTCCTCTTCTTTATTAATTAACAGGGTGATTTGTGTAATTGACCATTTATTTCATTTTACTGTAGTGTTTATACGGCTCATTTGATTTTTTTAATTTTTGCATTATACAGTACACTACTATCAAGCATTCGACTGGTATTAGCTAAACTAATGGAAAAATTGATTTAGGGATTCGTATTAAATATTACACCCTGTATATATTTTTTTTAAAATGCAATAAGTGATTTTCAAACTACATAAATAGCCAATCAAAACGACATATGCGACAATGTTGTCGCACTTTTATTAAATTTTTAGTGAACGATCAAATCTTACCAAAAATAGAACAACCATAATGAAGTATCAAATTATAAGGTATTAATTTAAACAAATGTTATAAATTTCAAACATTTTAATTAAAATGAGTTCCTACAACATAATCTAATACGTAGAAAATTAACATCTTTACTGTCACTTTGTATTATCTCTACGATAGAATCAATTGTTTTTCAATTTTAAATTTTTACTCATAGATCGTATTGGGGCATTATTTTCGATAAATAATAAACTAAATTGATTAAAAAGTCAAACCTCTTGTATCTGTTAGTTTTTGTTGATTGTAAATGATTAAAATTTTATGTCAAATAATAATACATTGCATCAACTGTACTAAATAAAAATAAATCTAAAAAGTTTCAAATGAAGGTTGGCGTTGACCGTTTGACGTTTCTTGATATTTTATACCCATTGTCATTATTGTCATTATCAATTGTTATTTATGTGTACAAGAATACATATTTCTTCTGTCATATCTACGTTCAGTACATTGTGTTAGTTTTGGTAGAGCTTTTGTTACTTTCGTTCAAAATGCCACATCAGTTTTCGACCACAGAATATGCAGACATATTTGTTTATGGATTCTGTAATGGGAATGGTAGGGCTGCTAGTAGAGAATATCGTAGGAGATTTCCTAATCGTCGAACTCCCAGTCATCCAACATTTGGGTCAGTTTTTAATTATTTGCGAGAAAATGGCACTTTTCCTAGTGGAACAACAGAGCGACATGTAGATGAAGCGCAGGAAGATGACATTATGGACGCCGTTACTATGAACCCTACAATAAGCACTAGACAAGTAAGTCGAGAACTCAATGTTACTCAATCAAAAGTAAGTAGAGTCTTACAAAAACATAATCTATACCCATATCACATTCAAATGGTTCAGCGACTACATGCTGGAGATAAGATCGATAGGTTGGAATTTTGTAGATGGATTAACAATAATCGACCAACGCTATACAGGACAATATTTACAGATGAAGCCCAATTTACCAGAGACGGGATAAATAATTCACGAAATTCACATGTGTGGGCAGAAGAAAATCCCCATGCTATTCGAGAACGTCGTTCTCAGTTAAGGTTTTCGGTTAACGTGTGGATTGGTGTCATAAATTACCAATTAGTAGGTCCTCACTTTTTTGATGGTCCTTTAACAGGGCAGGTCTATTTGAACTTTCTACAAAATATTTTGCCGAATTTGCTTGCCAACGCGAACGTTGCTATCCGAGGGATGTATTTTCAGCATGATGGGGCACCCCCACACTTTTTACTGGCAGTGAGACAACATCTCAATAATGTTTTTGGCAACAGGTGGATAGGACGTGCAGGTCCTATTTCGTGGCCTTCAAGATCCCCTGATTTCAATCCCGTTGATTACCATATTTGGGGACGATTGAAGCAACTAGTTTACGCAGTGAATATTAATAACCGACAACAATTAATTGATAGAATTATACATTGTTGTAATACTATTAGAAACGATCCCCAGAGTATCCATAATTCAATACGTCAATTAACAATTCGGCAACACAAAAATGTGTACGGGGGTTCCATTTCGAAAATCTATTTTGAATTATTTTTATTTTGTTATCATTATTGTATCTTTTCCAGTTCTAATTTATGGGTTTATCATAACTATGTACATATTTTTAGTTTTTTTTTAAATTGTTCTTCGTTATTGTTAGTAGTTACTGTTTTTTGTTGTGCAGTGACTCAGTTTATCATTTCAATTAAAATGTTTGAAATTTATAACATTTGTTTAAATTAATTACCTTATAATTTGATACTTCATTATGGTTGTTCTATTTTTGGTAAGATTTGATCGTTCACTAAAAATTTAATAAAAGTGCGACAACGTTGTCGCATATGTCGTTTTCATTGGCTATTTATGTAGTTTGAAAATCACTTATTGCATTTAAAAAAAAAATATATACGGGGTGTAATATTTAATACGAATCCCTAAATTAATTTTTCCAAAGCCAGTCCTGGAATTTTTTAGTTTAGCTAATACCAGTCGAATGCTTGATAGTAGTGTACTGTATCATGCAAAAATTAAAAAAATCAAATGAGCCGTATAAACACTACAGTAAAATGAAATAAATGGTCAATTACACAAATCACCCTGTTAATTAATAAAGAAGAGGAGTTGACATTTTTTAGTGGCCACATGATATGCTCCCTGAGGGACTCTACATATGGTAGAAGTATGTAAAGTTCCTCATGACTCACCCTGTATACGCTGGTTCCTAAAAAAACTGATACGACTCTTAGCAAGATTTGATTATTTTAAGCAGTGTATTTGATTGGTCTGACATTATATTATATTTATTATGACACACAAATTCAAAAATTCATAACATAAATTCTGCGCCAATTTGTTGTCTTTCTTCCCGGAAACTGTGACATAATTCTCTTCTAATCTCTCTTCTGCGGTTCTGATCTTAATGAGCGGTAGATATTTTTGGTCTTCCAGAACCTTGCTTTCTTTCTAGAATTTCTTGTTCGCTCCATCTTTTATTAATATTAAAAACTATTGTTCTGCTTACGTTAAAATGGTTCGCTACGGCAGATAGTGACCAACCACCTTCTAATTTCATTATAACTCTTGCTTTTGGTTATTTGCTAGCATGTGGGGCCATTTTTTGAGCTTAAACAGAATAAGTTATCTGACTAATTATTTTAAGATTTGGCTTATACTCACCCCTGATATACATAATTTTTAATATTAAAAAATTGAATTATTTACTTAAGATACTTAAATAATAGGTTTTAGGCATAAATCACTAGAAAATTGTTAACGAAACACATTAAGTACATTTTCAGAACATATAATGAAAAATTGAAATTCAAGTTCCAAATCATTTTAATAAATTTTTTTCTGTATTAATTTATTATTTTGTTTTAGTGAGATTCTTGTGCTTGGCGCTTGCTGTACATAGATTTAATAATATACTAAGTGACATAGTCACATAGAGACATAGAGAAACGTCGCAAACTAGAATACCTGGGCCATATAATGCGCAATGAACAACGATACAACCTACTTCGGACCATACTTCAAGGTAAAGTGCATGGGAAAAGAGGTCCAGGACGAAGAAGAATATCCTGGCTGCATAACCTGCGAAAATGGTTTAACTTAACCACTACCGGACTTTTCAGGGCAGCAGTCAACAAAGTCAGAATAGCCATGTTAGTGTCCAACATCCGTAACGGATAGGCACCATAAGAAGAAGAAGTGACATAGAAATCCGAACACCCAGTTTAAATGATTTTATTTTAATAAAATTTTTTGTATAAGTACTTAATGAAGCATAATAAGTAAATGATTAAAATTTCAAAATGATTGCATTGCTTTAAAGCCCTTTTACCTTTAATAATGTGTGGATGCACCCCGATGTGTTACGCATTCTCCAACGCGCCTAGGCATGCTTCTGATCAATGTCCTCTTGTGGTATCTCATTCCAGGCAACCACCAACTCCTCTCGAAGTGCTTGTAGAATCTGAGGAGGACGTTGCAAATTGAGCAATCTCCTACCCATCATATCCCACACGTGCTCAATTGGGGATAAGTCGGGAGATCTTGGTGGTCATGCCAATGTGACATCATTATGTTGAAAGAAGTCTATTGTGAGTCTTGCAATATGTGGTCGGGCATTATCTTGTTGGAAAGTTGGATTTGCCAGGGTGTCAAGATAGGGTAAAAGGTGGGGTTCTAGAACTTCTTGGATATAACGCTGCGCGTTCATGTTACCTCTAATGAAGATTAAAGGTGACCTGGAAGCATAAGCTATAGCACCCCAAACGATAACTCCAACAGTGTGATGAACATATCTTTCAACAAAAAAATGTGGATTCCTCCTTTCACCACGTCGCCTTCTAACCCTCGCTCGATCATCGTGCATGCCTAAACAAAATCGAGACTCGTCACTAGAGACAATACTGTTCCATTCCTGATTCCACAGTGACCGTTCTCTGCACCACTGAAGGCGATTACGGCGGTGTTCTGGAGTTAAAGGGAGGACCCAGTGTGGTCGGTATGAAAACAGGCCAAAACTTCTCATTCGTCGGTAAACACTTCGCATGCAAATAGGACTTCCGTGTTCTGCAAACCATTCATTTGCAATGGAGCTGATAGTGGAGAAACGGTGTCTTAAGGCCAATAATCTTAGGCGGCGATCTTCACGGTCTGTTGTTCTACGGCGGCGTCCAGTGCTCCTTGCTCTTTGCGTACGGCCTTCTTGAAGTCATGCCTGACAACACCTAACCACGGTGTCTACACTTGTTTGTACTCTAACTGCAACTTCCCGAAAAGAAAGTCCAACTTCCCATCAAACTCACTAAGTTGACGAAATCGTACAGGTCTCCGTACTCTAAGCATCGTAACCAATCGTAAAGAATGTCAAGAACCACAATCCGCCAAATTTGGATCTTTACTGCGGCTGACATATTCATTTTTAGATTGTTGTTGAATTTAAAAACAAAAAGTATAAAAACCGGAATCTCCAACTGATAAGGCTAAAAACTATATCACTTGTTTTTTTCAGTAAGGTAAATAAATTACACCAAATGTTATTGAAATAAAATCATTTAAACTGGGTGTTCGCATTTCTATGTCAGTATAAGTTCCAATTTAGTTAGCTTCAGTTTCAAGTCCCCACGTTGTATTATATCCATTCAAACTCTGTTTTTTTTTTGCAGTAAATCATTCACAGCACTAAATTCACATTCAGCTAAATATGAAGATGGAAATGGTAACAATAGGTTTTTTGTACATTTGGTTTAATGTATTTGATTTCTGTTTCCTCACAAAGCCATGCCTTCGCTCCTTTCATATTAAATAAAGTTTATTATAAAAAGTTTATATCAATTATATAAAGTTTATATCAAGTAAAGACTTGAGATAGAGAAAAATGAATAATCAAAGGGGAGCCCAAGTTAAATATTCAATTAACTTTTTTCTGCAAGGCTTAGTTAACTCTGTTTCACACGTATACGCACGTTAAACAAGTGAATACAAGACTAATTAGAGCAGCTAATTAAAAAGAAAATATACCTAATATAAAACTGTACAAATACAGATAAAAAAATAAACGGTTAAATTTATGTTTTTCCTTAATTGCAGATTTATTACTTACAAACTTTTGTCATTAAGTTCAAAATGTACAAAAAATGTCCAATATAAATGTAAAGGAACTAAGAAAACTTAACAGTTTGTTCAACTGACAAACGCGATTGAAATACTCAGATAGAGACATTTCCCTGACCATTGTTCCCTTTTATATTCGATTATGCCTTTACATTGATAATTTAATGTATATCCGTACAAAGCATTCGAAATATTGTAGCCTGAAGCGGATGTCTGTCTTTTGATTAAGAGCCGGCAAATAGCCGCTTATTATTTGAAAATGGTTATTTCTCGTGATTAACCTTTGATTACGTTTTGTTCCAACAAATGAGACATTTCTACTATTAGGATTCTAAAAGATATATTAAGTGGTGTTTTGGTAACAAAAATTGTATACACGGTGAACACCTTATACTCCGGAGTTCGATATTTTTGTTTTTAGGAGAAATAGGGAAAAGACTATCTAAAAATCATGGAATCAACAAATTACATTCTGTCAAATAGTCATTGAAAAGAAATGCACATGTCATCAGTAATTGCAAAATAAGAAACAGAAACATGAACAAATATATACAAAGACTCAGAAGGTTGCACTCCTTTTTACTAGGATAAACGTTCCCTATCTTTTGCAACGTGAAAAATTTTAGAGGAATTTTTAAGTGCACAAATTTTTTATTCAGTTGAAGAATTTCCCCTATTTTAAATGCTTTTTTTTTACTTTGTTCAATAATTAACATGTAAGGCTTGATTAATGAGAAAATAAAAGAATAAATGACAAAAAAAAAAGAATAGATCAGTGGTTCCCAAACTTTTTTAGTCGTGACACCATTGTAGGGCTAAAAATATTTCGAGGTACACCAACCCTTGAAGCGATTTAAGCAACGAGAAAAATTGAAAAAAATACAATTCTGATCCTCATTTAATTTCGATATAACCTTTATTTAATATCAATAAAATACAGTACATTTGATATTCAAATATTCTTACTTAGTGTGATGAATGAAACTGTTTCGATGATGTTTTCATTATATCATTTATAATTATGGGAATCTTTATAAATTTGACCCTCAAATCTCTTGATGCTTAAAGTTTGCTTCTGTATTTTTTTTTATTGTAAACATATGCGGGGAAAGAAGACTCACAGACATAAGTCAATGTGAAACACACAAGGTTTCTCACTGCAACCTTACCAACAAGATTATTTTCTGAATATACCTGCATCCAGAACTCTTCTTGACTCCTTCACAGTATTTGAGTTTTAAACTGCTACCTTCGATGATTTCAAGTAGATTTTGAAAAACTTCATTTGTCATTCCGACAAGTTTATTTTTTGGGTCACACGAAAACGGGTCCATCATGCAGCTATATAAGTTATCTGAGTCAATGTCAGGAAAATAGATTACAATATTTTCTTCAAAACCTTGCAAGTGAGCCATAATAATTTCAACAAAGTTCGTTTGAGAATAGATTTCATTTGTTATAACAAATTCCTGTAATCGATAGAAATTTATGAGGTTCCTCTTTTCATCGCATGATTTGAATCTTAAAACTTTGTTAGGCAAGGCTTTGATTTTATGTAATTGTGCTCCTTCTTTGCCTTGAAGCGAAGTGGTGGTTTTATTTATTATTTCGAAAATGTCTAAAAGGTATCCCAATTTTAGCAGCCAATTGACATCTTTTAATTCTTGGATGAAAGACTAATCTGTAAATGTGATAATCAGTGGATCTTTTAGTTAAAATAGTCTTCTTAAAATTGTTCCCCTCGATCCCATATCATCATCACGAACATATCGAACATCATATGTATATGTATATTCATCAACATCATATGTATATTCCTTTATAGAATCTCAATGTAAAAAGGAAGCAAGTAGTGTTGCTTCATTCATCTTTGACTGTATTTACAATAGATTATCCTAATACCAAGCATATTGTTCTTCTATCAGATGCAGCTGGAGGCCAACATAAAAATCAAACTTGAAAAAAGAGTCACGGATCTTTGTGTGGAGCAAAAGATTGAAGTGATCCATACCCATGTCTTTAGCAGTGAGCTTTAAAAGGCGTGCTTGAAGCAGACGGCTCTTCACATGGTCAATTATTTTCACAGAACCATCCAATACGTCTTTCAACTCCTGCGGCATCTTTTTAGTTGCCAAAGAATGGCAATATAAGATACAATGACTGCTAGATGCATTTTCTGCCACTACCTTTATTTCAGACACCGCCCCTCTAATTTTACCAAACATTGCAGCCGCTCCATCACTGCAAATATCCACACATTTACTCCACTCTATATCATTTTTTCTTACATACTTGTGGACAGCCTTGAACATTTCTTCACCAGTGGCATAATTTTTAAGCTCTTCACAAACATCATAAATACAAACATAACAGCAAGTTCAGCAACGTCGGTACTTCCATCAAGCTGCAAACTGAACAATTTACAAGTTTTTAATCTATTTATAAGCTCTCTCTACAAAGTCTGAAATAGTGTGGATTCTCTTGCTTATAGTGCTGTTTGACATCTGCACATCGTCAATCTTCTTGGTCATATCTGGACCTAACATGCATTGTACATCCTTCACGCAAGGTTTAATCAGTTCCTCGGCAATGGTATGGGGTTTTTCAGCTTTTACAATGTGCAAATCAACAATAAATTATGCTTCAGTTTTCGTTTTCATTTTTTCAGACTCTTTCCATCATGAATGACTCTCCCTGAAGAGATGAAGCACGACGTTTACAGGTTGCTTCGTCTCTATCGGCTAGTAACAATTTTGTGACAATTAACGCATTGGCCTTCTGGTGCCTGTTCGTTGCCAACTTGAATAAAGCCATGTAACGTGAAATAGCTAGGATCATACCATCTTATTTTTCCCCGAATTTTTTTTTCTCGAATGGATCTCGCGTCGGACGAATTCGGCTGTTTGTTTCTCGGTCGCTATCGAGAATACACTAGTACAAATAGTCAACATGTGTCGATTGGACAGTGGTGGCAAATGCTTAAGGCACCCCAGGGTGCCGCGTCACCCACTTTGAGAACCTCTGGAAGAGAATAGACGATAATCGACTAATTAGGGAAATACTAAATAACAAACTGAAAGGAAAAATAAGTGAAGGACGCTTCTTAAACAGATGAAACAAAGTTTTTTACTCCCTGGAATAAAGAAGAAGACGAATGTATCATTCTTTTGTCTTTTTTTACAACCTTAAGTAATATAATGTCGTTGAGGTCGAAATGTATTGCCCAAGCTATTAAAAAGATTGTTTATCTCATTTTGTGCTCCGTCGTTAATGAGGAAAACTCAGTTATCCGTCTTTACTTTTGTGTATCTCGGTTTCAGCTCGCGGTCGCTGTTCTTTGCGTAAATATTCTACGTAGCGCCCTCTCCGCCACCGCTATCGCCGCACCGATCGAACTAAACGAGATTATTTATTAGCGAAATCCATGCAAAATATAAATGACGCGGAATTTGAGTAGATAGAGGTACTTTGTGAGCAGTAAATTTCATTTAGTCGAAGAAACATGGGCTACATATTGGATTTAGGTCTGAGCGTTTTCAATGCGAAAATGAGGCCGGCACAGTGTCGTACACGACGTTTACTTTGCGCAGTAATAAAGTAAACGTTTCCGTTTTTCCCTACCGAGTTTTCCGTACGCTTGAAGCAAATATAGAGAATAGTGAATAGTCAAATGCACTAAGGGAAGAGGTTGTAAACTGTAAACTTGCGTTTATTTAGAAACATTTCCTTTCTTTTTATTTAAAACAAAAATCCGCATCCCCCAAAGAATATTAGCGACACAATGACTACAGTATATTTAAATGCGATTAACAGTACTTACACAATTAAATTTGATACATTATTTATACAAGACTAGTGATTTTGGCCGGCATCCTGCGACCACAGCGTAATTCTAGTTTGGTTATTTATTTGTTGGGAAAGCTCGAGTTTTGTTTTATATTTTTTACCGATCACCAAATTCGCAGCTAATTTTCAAGGATCAACAAAATTTTCAAAACAATTAAATATTAAATTTTTAAAATAATAAATTTCTTGAATGAAAGGGTCGGTCTTTTCACCTCTAGATAAATATTTTCCTATCTGACAGATAGTTATCTGAAGGATAGACATTTATTTATAAAATAAAATGTACCCGTACCCGTCTAAATAAATTTTAATTAACACTTTATTTTTGAAAAAGGCTTTTAAATCACTTGCTACACTCCAATATTCGACCTCTGATTCATCGTTGCCGATAGCATCTTGAGCACTTACATCTGCTAATTCGTTGTCTTTGATACCAATGTGGGAAGGTATCCACAAGAAGTTTACTGTTCGATTTTCTTGAGCTTTCTGAAGTTCCAATTTTATCATTTTTTTTTATGGAATGTTTCACATAGAGATTTTTCATGACTTTAATTGCACTGGGGCAGTCTAAAACAATGACACTATGGGAGATGTTTTTGGAATAAATGTATTGTAGAGCTTTAAACAATGCGAGCCATGTACTGAAAATATTCCTGAAAATTATACACTCTAGAGTACACAGAAAACTGGAAATGGACATCAATAATACCCAGTTTGGATTCCAAAATGGACTTGGAACAAGAGAGACATTGTTTGCACTGAACGTTATGTCTCAAAGATGTCTTGACATAAATCAAGATGTATTCATGTGTTTCATAGATTACAACAAGGCCTTTGATAAAGTGCGGCATGATCACCTAATCAGACTCCTGACAGAAAAGAATTTAGATAAACGAGACATCCGACTAATAGTAAATATGTACTACAATCAGAAAACAGTAGTGAGAGTAGAGAATAATACCACTGAAGAAATTGAAATAAAGCGAGTGTGAGACAAGGGTGTATACTGTCCCAACCCTATTTAATCTCTATTCCGAAGACCTAATGAATAGAACACTCTCGGAGCAATCCGTAGGTATTAAAATAAATGGTGTTAGATTAAACAATCTGAGATTTGCCGACGACACCGTTCTGATCGCAGAAACACTTGAAGAGCTACAGACATTGGTGAATAAGATAGCAGACTGCAGCGAAGAATATGGACTATCTTTGAACATAAGGAAAACTAAATTTATGGTAATATCGAAATCAACACAAAATGTCCAAAATTTATATTTACACAATGAAATTATCGATCGAGTTAGCAAATACAAATATTTAGGCACTTTTATAAATGAAGATAACGATAGCTCAGCAGAAATCAAAATAAGAATAGAAAAAGCCAGATCCGTATTCACTAAAATGAAGAGAGTGTTCTGCGGAAGAGATTTGAGCCTTGAAATGAAACTTCGCCTGATGAGATGTTACGTACTTTCTGTGCTGTTCTACGGAATGGAGTCATGGACGTTGAAAAAGATTGATACCAAAAAATTAGAGGCATTTGAACTGTGCATGTATCGCAGAATCCTGAGAACATCATGGACCGAGAGAGTCACAAATGTCGAGGTCTTGAGAAGAATGAATAAAGAAAAGGAAATCATATTTACGATCAAAAAACTAAAACTGCAATACTTGGGACACATTACAAGAGGCGAAAGATATGAACTGCTTCGAATAATTATGCAAGGGAAAATAGCAGGAAAAAGGTCCATAGGAAGAAGACGAAACTCCTGGCTAAAGAATCTACGGGAATGATATATCTGTAGCAGCAACGAATTGTTTCGGTCAGCAGTTTCAAAAATACGTATAGCCCTGATGATCGCTAACCTTCGGAACGAAGATGGCACTTGAAGAAGAAGAAACAATGCAAAATGTTCTAAGTATATGCTAGAATAAGTATCATCATCATCAGTGGTGCTACAGCTCTAGTTGAGCCTTGACCTTCCCCAGTCTATTTCGCCAGTCGTTTCTGTTTATCGCCAACCGTTGCCAATTTGCCGCGCCGATTTTCCTTGCGTCCTCGTCCACACCGTCCCTCCATCTCAGTCGTGGTCTGCCTCTACTCCTATTTCCCACTGGGACCGATAATAGAGTTCGTCTGGGTGGGTAATTTTCATTTGCTCTTGACGCTAGAATAAGTAGGAGGATCAAATTTTACTGGACCGTCTTGTGTAAATATTTGAAACCAGTCTTTGTACGTCTCGTGTAGGAAAAGGTTCAGCTCTGCTTTTAAGATTGATGAATTTGTTTGATCCTTAATATTTAAGCTTAATGATTCATTGATTTTCGATTCCGTAGTATTTCCTGAAGGCACGTTGTCAAATTTTACTGTAAAAACTTTTGGAAATTAAATATTTAATTCAGAACAGTAAATTCGAATTCTTTGGTGTGTGGGACCTATTATTAAAGTAGTTCATAAACTTAGCGTTGAAAGTGTTGTCATACAAAGGTTTACTTGGATCTGAGGCAATAGAAGCTGTGAGATAGTGTTAAATATGTTCTTCGGTAAAGAAGAAAGAAGAAGTGGCTCACCGGCTTCACTCAGTAATCTTTCGATGGTAGTTGTTCGGAATGCTCCACAAGCAGTTCGTTCTAATGCCAAGATTGTGTACAGTGTCAAATTTTTGAAGTGTTGTTGTTAAGGACGAGGTACACGCAATGTAAAGTTTCATCAGCAAATCTTAAATTAGAGATACCAGCCACTCTTACTCTACTGTAATATTTAACCTGGTATTGAATCAATGCCTGGGGATTTATATTTCTTTAGCGATTTAATTGCATCTTTAACTTTAGCGAGTAAGACAGTAGTTTCTCTAGGATAGTCAGAGGGCCACTGATTTTCTGCTGGTACATCGTTATTTTTATATAGCTCGCCACAGTAGTTTCGCCATGTTTCCAATATTTCGTCAGTATCAATACAAATCAATTGTATTGCGACAATCCACTTCAACTTATTATCAAGAAGTAGCTCAAAAATATTGAAAATGCACGAAAATTCAGATTAAATTATGTGGGTGTCCCCTCATACCAAATTTGATGGCAATGAAGCTTAAAATGCACCGAATAGAATCCCACCTCTATCTATAAAATCTATAAAAAAATATATATGTACAACATTTTTTAAACAACAATTTTTTGCACAAGTCACAAGTGACTTGGACGAATACCCCAAACATCAATACGTACTCAGATGTACTATATTTTTAAGCTTTCTCCGCATATTTATTTTTATCAACTCCCATTCCTGCGTTCATGTACCAAACCCTTGGGCGTCGTAATTTAGCTAATGCGATAACCTGATGGTTTTTGGGACGGAGTGAGAGTATGAGATATTAAACAAGGTAAAGTTGAAGTAAAGTTCACTGTAAATGGCTAAAACCCTTTATCGAATTGGTATCGGTATTTAGGGTGGGGTTTTGGTTTTGCATGAAATGGATTACAGTTTTATACTCGCGCTGAATAATTTTGTGAAGTATGTGTAGTCAGTATGATTTGAAAATGTAAGATATGGATCGGTTTTGAGGGAGTGGTGTTTTATATACAAGTTTCGAACTTAAAAGGAAAAACTGTTTGTAGTACAAATCTGAAATTATTGTCTTCACCTTTTTGTTTAAAATAGAAGAACATATATCTATCGAAAAAACTAGTTCTGCTAATAATTCATATATTTAAAAAAAAGGCAGTACAAATATCAATATGGTTGTAATGAAAAAACTGGTTTCAATATAAATATTATATTCAAATTAGTAAGCATTTAAATTAAAAAATAATAAGAAAAAAATATTTTCATATTAGTAAAAACATTTTTTCAAATAGCAATTTTACGAAACAACCTTTTTAAAGGCAATGTTGTGGCACATTTTAGTTATTAGTTAGTTCATCCTGGATTCCAAATACATTGTAAATGACAAGTTTGCAGATCACCATGATCGCCGTTCCAGGAAGCATCTTGGGATCAATAGGACTCTGGCTAGAGCTCGTGAGAAGTATCACTGGATTATTTATTATTAGCAAGATGTGGAAGAATAGTGCAAACTATGTGACCTGTATACATCCAAGAAGGAACCCAAAACAAAACTTGGGAAAAACTAAAAAATAGTCCATGGGAATGAGTTGTTGTCGACATTTTGGGACCATTTTCAGTAACAACATTTTCAGTAAATAAATATTCGACAGTTGCTATGATTTATTTTTTCCAAATAAACAGTAGTTGCACTTTACCACCAAGAAGCAATCACAGTTGGTGAGGCTCTTCTTCAGAATGTGGTTTCCCGACAAAGGGATACTTCTACTTCATTTCCACCAGGGACCGAACTTAGACTCGAAAGTTTGGAAGACCAGAATGGCTTTGATGGGAACTAAGAAAACCAGAATGACACCGCTTCATCCTTAGTCCAACGGCATGACAGAAATATATAACCAGACCTTCAACAACTGTCTGTTCCTTTCCACTATCATAGAAAACATTTAAAGAAAATGCATTGGGAAGATGGTTTAAATATTAGTAAAATGTACAGAATGTACAAAGAGCATATTGGAACCAACTCAATATTGTGAATTTTTCAACTCAGAATTTAATAAAGCATTCGTTAAACCAAAAAAGGATAAGTGTCAACTATGAACGGGTTATACAGATGCTGATAATGACATAAAATTGAAATTGCGAGAAAAATATAATTAACACTTAGCTAACAAAATTGAAAGATGTGGAAAAAGAACTAGCTACTGAGCATAAAACTTTATGTGTTGCGTGTTTTGGCCTGCAAAGGGTATTAGTTACCCCTCAATCAGAAGTAAGTACATTTTCTTATCAAATTAAAATTGCAACCTATATTTTTCCATTTCACTACATAGGTAAAAATAAAGGATTCTGTTAAGTTTGGTTTTTGGTATGAAGAGGTGGCGAAACGAGTACCAAATGAAATTAGTAGTTGCTTGTTAGAGTTACTGAGGACACAAAAAAGTAAAGGGGTTAAAAGTATCATCTGATACTCCGACAATTGTGGGGGGCAAAATAGAAACAGTTTTATTTTCTGCATCTTTGGATATGCTTCTA
The DNA here is from genome assembly GCF_040954645.1 of Diabrotica undecimpunctata. Lineage (NCBI taxonomy): Eukaryota > Metazoa > Arthropoda > Insecta > Coleoptera > Chrysomelidae > Diabrotica > Diabrotica undecimpunctata. The sequence goes on from NC_092811.1 coordinate 3,151,602, forward strand.
AAATTCTCAACATACAGATAACACACAGGTTTTTGGAAAAGGGACATACTCAGAATGAAGGAGATAGTATGCATGCAGTAATAGAGACAGCTAAAAAGCGACAGGGTACTGTCTATATCCACAGCCAATGGATCATATTAATAAAAATGGCGAAAGTTACTGGCCAACCCTACACAGTAAAAGCAATGTCTTAAGCAGACTTTGAAAAATAAACATACCTACAAAAGTTTTGTTTTCAACAGCTTATTTTTGGATATTTTAGAAACTGGTAACCAGTGGTTTTACTTGTAAATTAATTTTCTCAAAACTATCTAAAATGACTTACTAGACTTCTAGACTAGGCGGGATCTGTAGAAATTCAGACCATAATGGACATTTTCCATAGCAAGCTATTTTTTTGCTGGAATCCCTTCAGGATGTGCCCAATATCGATAATCACGATATGCGCCAGTCGCAAACCCTGTGCTAAATTTTTTATTTAACAAAATCTGAAAACAATTGAAAATTTCTCATTTTTTTGCTCCTATTTTCGTTTATAATTCGGAAAATATTGATCCTAGAGAAAAAATTATAGGAAGGTAAAAGTTTCGTTATTCAACTTTACACAATATTTCGTTAGCTAGAAATTGAAAATTTAATGTTTATTGTTGAAAAAATAGCAATAATTGGAAAAAAGGTACAAAAAAATGAAGTTAATCGTTTAAATGTTTTCGACTTTCCAAACTTGACTTACAAGCTCCATATTCCGCCTAGAAAAACTTTTCAATATGTTTAAAATGTGTGCTAAATTTTGTTAAGATCGGTTGGATAGGTTTTACATAATAATTTTGCAATCCAGCCTACTGGAAAAAAATCGCAAATTTTCTAATTTATAGTAGGCCCTAAATAAGGCACTCAGAGAGTTGCAAGCAAATTTTTTTACATATAAAGGAAGGCTCAAACTTTCAAATGCTTTTTGTAAAATTCAAATCGGTTCACTAAGAGAGCCTAGACAATTTTTTAAAATTTTAAACATTTTTTAGGCTTATAAATAAATTGAATAACTTTACGAGCTTTAAACATATCAATTTCAAAATTTATACACTTAAAGAACATTATACACAAAATTCGCTACTTGTGCTTTAAAAAAGGTTGCAAAAATGTTCAATTGTCCATGCTGCCACCAACACAGTCTGCAGCTGAGCAATACTCGCTTCGTGTATATTTCCAAGTATAGCAGTGGCTTGGAAATAACCTGAATGCTACTGAGTGGGGGTGGGAACTAATTCAAAATGGTCTTGAGCCAATACAAACTGAGCAGATATTACTACCTGACTCATTATTCAGAAATATTAGTTGCAAATGTAAAAAACTTTGTACAAAAACATGCAGTTATATCAAACATGGTCTCAAATGTTCTGACTATTGTCTTCACTGCAATGGTCAGACATGTAACAATATTGAATACAGTAAATATTGGAAGAAGTTGAACGAGATATGGATATGGAGTCGATAGATTCCTTAGATTTTCTAGAGGCACAAGATAAAGCTACAGATGAAGGAGAGGAAACATTAAATTTACAGATCGAGGATGCAGATATTGAAATGGAAAATGAAGGTTTTGAGGAAGAAATAAGACCTGAAGATCCTTGTCCTTCCAAAAAAAGAAAAAGACTTAAAAAAAATGATTGAAGATTGAGTCAAAATGAAGTTTATTTATGAAAAAAATTTTTTTTTCGTTCGCCTTTGTTTTAACAATTTAAATTTAAATTTATTAACAATTTATAAATAAATATTTGTTTACTAAAAGTAACAATTTACTTCAATGTATAAATTGCAAGCTCAAAAAAAATGCATGAAGAAAAAATGCAATTACTTGTTTAACATACAATTGTTTATTGCAAATTTCCCAATTTGCAATTAAAAATGGTATTTGAAAATATGATATTTGAAATTCTTGTTGTCCGAGACATCGATTCAAAAAAAAAAGAGCAAAATTGGTTAACAAGAAGCCGAAATAATGCAATTTTTAGCGCGCGCTATGATTTTGAACTCACCGATTCACATTTCGAGTGAATGTTCCCCACCACCACCTGTCATGCATTCCGAGCGACATTTTACGCGAAAACGGTTTTTTATTTGTCTTTTTTATGGATGTTGCCATAAAGCGCATTACGTAAAACTTTTCATGTAAAAAGTACTTGACAAGACGAGGGTATTTGTTTAAAAACGAGCCCTCTATCACTTATGGTTACACGGCAAATGTATGCCAACTTTGACCTTCAATATCTCGGCAACCAGTAAGCCGAATGTATCTTTTTTTTTTTTAAAAAAAGCGTCTTTTAATGTTCTTTAAGTGTATAAATTTTGAAACTGATATGTTTAAAGCTCGTAAAGTTATTCAATTTGTTTATAAGCATAATATATATAAAAAATGTTTAAACTTTAAAAAATTTTCTAGGCTCTCCTAGTGAACCGATTTGAATTTTACAAAAAGCGTTTGAAAGTTTGAGCCTTCCTTTATGTGTAAAAAAATTTGCAACTATCTGAGGGCCTTATTTAGGGCCTACAATAAATTTGAAAATTTGCGATTTTTTTCCAGTAGGCTGGGTTGCAAAATTATTATGCAAAACCTATCCGACCGATCTTAACAAAATTTAGTACACGTTTTAAACATATTAAAAGATTTTTCTAGGCGGAATATGGAGCTTGTAAGTCAAGTTTAGAAAGTCGAAAACATTTAAACGATTAACTTCATTTTTTTGTACCTTTTTTCCAATTATTGCTATTTTTTCAACAATAAACATTAAATTTTCAATTTCTAGCTAACGAAATATTGTGTAAAATTTAATAACGAAACTTTTGACTTCTTATAATTTTTTCTCTAGGATCAATATTTTCCAAATTATAAACGAAAACAGGAGCAAAAAAATGAGAAATTTTCAATTGTTTTCAGATTTTGTTAAATAAAAAATTTAGCACAGGATTTGCGACTGGCGCATATCGTGGTTATCGATATTGGGCACATCCTGAAGGGATTCCAGCAAAAAAATAGCTTCCTATGGAAAATGTCCAACCCAAAACAGATCCCGCCTAGACTATTCGTTGTATGAGACGAGATGATAATAATAAATTCTGAAAGTGATCTGGAACAAGCCATCTGTAAACTGTATCTACTATGCATGAACTTCGACAAAAACGACAAAAGCCATGGCATATGAAGGTGAATATCTGATAAGAACAAAAAAAGGAGTAAACTAATTAACAAGTGTCAATAATCTAAAGCTTAAAATCAAGAAGATAATAAAACATAAAAAAAGTAGAAATAATAATCAATACATCAAGAAAACTGTAGAAAATTAAAAAAAAAAAGCGAGGCTGCCACTTCTTTTGCAAGAAATTGTATCAATTTTTTTCATAAGAAACTATATTTATATAACGATATTAAAAGCAAAGTTTTTTACTTATTACTTCATAGCCTAACGTGAAACGTTCCGTGCCAACAACAGCAATTAATGCAAACATTAAAGACAAACTTCCATCCCCATTATTCAGTAAGTTACCTTAATGCCGCCATATTCTAAGTACAAATAGCTGAACACTGTCGGAGATTAATTGAATTCGGTATAATGGCTCATAAACGCGACCTTCCATGCAAATCGCTACAGCATTGCCAACAAAATAAATCTAAAATCTCATCCGCGGCAATGAAACTAAAACATACGTTTCGGATGGGCAGATATCGCCATCTCCGGGGGAGGCTCGCACTCCCCGAACCTACTCTAAGGGCATATGAAAGGCTATAAATTAATTAGGGTCTATTCGACTGTATATATCGGTGGCCCAGATACAATTTCCAAATGATGGGAGTAGGGAAATAGGGGTGACACGAATACACTGAAGGCATATTGTCTCGAATGATTGAAATTAGGAAACTGTATTCAAGATATTGATCTATGCATACATGCATATGAATACACGATATGTATATATATATATATATATATATATATATATATATATATATATATATATATATAAAGATGGTGGTATTATTGACTGTTGATGTAAATATCAAGTGGTGGTTCTTGAGGATGCAGTCAGTCTATTTGGCCCACAAGACAAAGAAAAACTCTTTGACTTACGTCAAGCTTTCGAATTTATTTTCTTTTTCAAGATATATCTGAACAAATCAATATAAAAATTATCTAGTTATAATTATTAATATAATTATTAATTGTCTTACTTACTAGTCGTGAGATTAAAAATTTTTCTTAAAATAACTATACTGTCACTATATGTCATTTCTATTGTTTGTTCTTATTGCTTCTTACTAAAAGTTGTCTGTATATTGGAAGAAAAACGTTCATATTTTAATATATGATATGAACAACGATAGGTATGTTTTATGAACAACGATCAATCAACCACCAGTGCTGAAAACGCCTCTAAAGAGAATTAAAAAACTTGTGGTATGTGGTGTGATATCTACAGATAAAAGGGGAAAAATATAAAAGGAAACATTAATGATACTGAAACTAGGGAACTTATTCGTAGACACATAACTATATTTCCAGTCAAAGAGACTCATTACTCTAGTCTAGTAAGGAATTTAAGTACTTAGATGCAAAACTTAATATAAAAATAATGCACGAATTATTTATTAAAAAGTATCCTGAAAGTACAGTAAAATACAGTTACTATTTACAATAAATTTTTTCATGAAAATTTTAAACTACATTTTGGTACGCCACAAATTAACACATGCAATGTTTATGAGGAGCTTAATTGAAAAATTAAAATCCCTAGAGTTGGTGAAGCAGCAAAAAAAGTAGCGGTTGCCGAAAAAGTCGTACACCGCTGCCGAAGTAAACAATGTTACACTGCCCCACATGATTCCTTAAAAATTCCTTAAAAATTATCTAATATACAAGTATAAAAATTTTCTAGTACGCCCCTGGTCCGAGTATAAATATTTCCCTGTTTCTCTGTTTGTATTGTGATTGTATTGTACGCTTAGTTCTACAATTTTAAAAACTGGAAGTGATTCAAGGTCGTTTTGCGATATAGTTTGAAGCATGTTTGACAAGAATTTTGCGTGGTTCCGTTGTGTAGACGGGTTAGCGGGGAAGGAAATCGGTAGAAGCCGGTACACAGATCGAGGTGGAGGGAATTCAAGTTTTGAGGTTTGAATTTTTGGTCTAAATCACCTTAGGTTTTATACAGAACCTTCAACTTCCTGTAATTTCTGTACAAGACCTCGTTCTTTATATTACCACGAAGCAGAAGTCTGCAGCTTTCTATTAGATTATATTGAGAGATATATAGGAACAGATGTAACAGAACTACGCCTGTTTTCTGACAACCGCCCAGGTCAAAACAAAAACTACTGCGTTACAAGAATGTGTTTGGCTTTAAATAATACTATGGCAGAAATGGCAGACTAATTACTTCATTATAAGCGGATCTCGTTATATCAAACAACAATAATACTGTGCATACATATGAATATGTAGTTTTCTAAAACATTAACTTTCTATAGTCAAGCCATTCGGAGCAATATAAGATGCTAAATATTGTTTGAATGACGTTTTTTAAAAAAGTTGTTTACTTTTATTGTCAATGAAATACATTAAAACAAAAAATCCGTATTCTGTAAATCTGTATAAAGCGTATTTTCAACGATAACATAAATTATTAGAAGTCTGTCCTTTTTGTCTGCTTTAAATTGTCCAGTATTCTATCTATCATATTTTCTAAAGATGTGAAACAGTTGTATGCTTCTTCATTTGCGTTTTGTCTTTGGATAAAGTTTCTTACAACGTTTAAAACCCTTTCCACGTCATCTTGTCTATTAGGACCTTCTTATTATTAGGTGCGAATGGTCAAACACCTACAATGACACTTGTGAATCGTAAATTGTAAATTTCGGAAGCAGTTTATTGCCGGCGGCAGTTAAAAAGAAAGGGTATTTATTTATAGCCACGGCCGGACCAAAAACGCAAAAAACACGTTTTTCGATCTTATTTTCTCTCGTTATAACCAAATTTGCCTCGCTATGAAGGGTTATAGTTCAATAGAAATTTCTCGGGACATCTAATGTACCGCGTTATAAGCGAAACCTCGTAATAACCGTGTTCGTTGTAGAGAGAGTATACTGTACTAGAAATTTTAAAGACTGGTGACCTAGGTATTATATCATTTTGTCTACAGCGTTAATGATCCCGGCAATATACGAGCTAGTAAAATACATTAATGGTGCTATATGGAGTACCTTCAATGTTTCCATTCCAAAAACAAGCAATGTCACAGTTAAAATGCCAACTCAAAAGGCGTATAAAGACCGAACTCCAATACTAAAGACCATAAAAGAAAATTTGACCACACTGCTTCAATGAGTGGATGAACCGTTCAAACCATTTTACGAAAATATTATTCAAACATCAGCACCTAAGAAAAAATCCAAGGAAGTCACAAAATAAACTGTATGATATTAAAATTGTTTAGTAATAAATACTTTTGTTTTGAAACCTGACATTTCATTGCTAAAACAACCTAAGTCCATTTTAAAAATGTTTATTTAAAGAGTTTAGTAACTATTTAGAATGCTTTTCTTTTTGATAAATATTTACATTAGGTGTAATCTATTAACTTCAAACTTCACATTTAATGAAAATGTTTAGATAAGCTCTCAAAACGTTTTTTTCATCTCATGCAAACTGTTTGAATGTGACTTCAGAATGTGAGGTTGTTTCTGCCATTGGTGAGGTTGTTCGACTTAGGTTGTTTCAACCATTTTCTAGAGAATGCTTTGCTAAGGCTTTGTAGTTTAAAATTTTTTTTTTATTTAAACAAATATTCCCGCATCAACCACTAAGGGTTATTGGCGGGGGGACATACACAAACAGTAAGATACATATTGTTACATAAAAAAATATTTTTTACAATCTGGTATATAGTTTAGTCATTCTAAGATAACTTAATAAAGACTGTAAATTTGACGTTAGTATACTTTTTAAATTATCACTAAGGACACACGCGATTCTTTCGTTCTGGTACACTGGACACTCAACAATTATATGTTTCACTGACAACTGAGTGTTGCACTTGGTACACATCGGAGCAGCCTCCTGGTTGAAGATATGCTTGTGTGTAAGGAAAGTATGTCCTATTCGGAGTCGGTTGATGATGACTTGGTCTTTTCTATTATTTGGTAAGATGAGTTTGGTTCCTACTTGACTTAGACATTCTTTGAGTTTGTTAGCAGTGTGATCCCAAGTAGTTTGCCACGCTCTGTACACGTGGGCTTTGATATTTACTTTGTGATCAGTTTAAGGCATTTTATTTATGATAGCAATACTTTGGTAGGTGGTTGCATTGCTTGCCAGAGAGTCCACTTCCTCATTACCACTTATTCCCATATAGAAAGGTACCCAGATAAAGGATAAAGGATAAACTATTTAGTGTTGAGAACTTGATTCTTAGTCAGTTTCATCAGTAGAAGAAGGACTGTTGAGAAGCAGTTTCTTCTTCAATCTGGTGATATTGTGTTTTAAAGTTTTATTTTGTATTTAAGAATATATAAAGTTTAAAATTTCTTTTATTTCTTGGCTTTCATTTGAATAATTTTTAACACTGCGTTCAGGATGTTTTGAGTGAAGGGAATTTGCCAGAAAATCACATATTTCATGAAAAGTAAGTGTAAAGGAAGGGTTTCTATTTTCAATTTTTTCTTTAATTTGATTTAGAATAATTGGAATATCTTCTTGGGTGTTAGGCTTTTTCTTAGGTTTTTGAGTATCGGGAGGAGGTAGGTCATTTTCAAGAATTTCAGGAGAGGATATTTGTCTTTTAGTTGCAGGAGTAATTTCAGTGGTTTTTCTATCGCTTTCAATTACTAAGGAATTATCTTGGAATATTTTTGGTTGATTCAAAATTTGTAATTCATTGTTGTGAGGAAGTGGTTTGGTCCTTTGTAGCTGACGCGTGATTTTGTATGGTATTGGGTTCTAGTTCCATTAATGTTTCGGTATCTTCTTGGTATTGGTTTCGTGGTTGATCTTGTAGCTGATTATATTTTTCATTGGTAGAGTTATGTATATTCATAAATTGATATTCATATTTATATTCATTGATAAAGAAAGACAGTCAGAATCGTCATGTCCGACAATCTTGCATCTGGAGCAGTATAAACCATCTATGGAAATGTATAGTCGATATGATGTATTGTCGAATGAGATTAGAAATAAGTCAGGAATTTATGCATTTTCTAAAGGACTTATGAACATTTGCCTCCTAAAGCTGAGTACGTGGCTGTATTCTGAGTCTTGCATGCCTACTCGTAGAAACTTCATGTTGGAGGCGGATTTTATACCCATAGTTTTTAAGTGCTCTTCAATTATGCTATTAGGTATAGTAGGACATACATTAGATATGATGAATCTCTGGGCAGGGGTTATAAGTCTTCTTACTTCAATCTGGTTACCATCAATATTTATATATTTGTGGGAGCTAAGAAATTGATCAACAACATATTTATCAACAACATTTTTATGCTGTACTATTGTTCCAACAGCTTTTATATATTCGAAAACTTTTATTCCTTGTATGCTTGAAAGTATAATATCTTGGTCTTTTAAAGGATATTTGAAACTGTTCAATGCATTGGAGTAAGATATATGTGAAGTAGTGGGTATATTTCGTGAGGTAGTAGCTGATTCCGGTTCATCCATCTTCCCGCTGTGAATTTACGTACATTGGCACAGAGGATCTGAAGCCAAACCTGGCCACTTAATAAAATTGAACAGCAGCTTAGCCTAATTACTTTTTAGAAACAAGAACCAGCAAAAAGTTGTTGTCGATAATCGATAAGTTGAATTAAAATCGATAAAATATTTTGCCTTTTAAACTTCTGATTTTAAGGTTATTAATAATGCAGTTTTGTACTCACAGAATTCTACGATTTTCAGTACACTGTCACATGTTAAATAAACACAAGATTCAGAGATCTGCTTCTAAACCTCGCAATTTTTTCGTCCTGCTTGGATTGAGTTGAAATTTTAACAGAAGGTAGGTGATAGCCCAAGGATCAAAATCTATATCGAACCGAAGTGCGCTGAAGGGTTTTAGGGGTGAAAACTACCCCTAATTGTCAAAAATTATAAAATAACATATTAAACCTGAATATGGGTAAGATTTGGTTTGAATTAGTTAAATAATGATTATTTTATACTTTTGAATAGAGTTCCATCATATTTCAACCCTTAAAAAGCAACCCTTGTTAGAGAATAATGTAAAAAAATTACTAATTCTAAAAAAATGATTTCGCCTTGGATCGATTTGGATAAAAATTTGGATTTAAGCTCAACTCACCCTCTGCTTTACAGTTTATGTCATGCCGATGAACCCTGATTGTTCTTAGGGGTGAAAACTACCCCTAATTTTCAAAAATTGTAAAATAACATTACAAATCTTAAGATGAGTGAAATTTGGTTTGGATTAGTTAAATAGTGATTTTTTAATACTTTAAAATACAATTTCATAAATTTTTAACTCTTAAAAATCAATTGTTATGAGTGCTATAGGTGAAAACAATTTTTTGCCAAAATTTTGCAACTTTTCAACTTTTGAAAATCACCCTTTAGAACATTGCAGTTTTTATAAACTAATTTATGAGATATAAATTGAAAAAAATAGAATTAAATACAAAAAAATTTATCAACATAAAAAGGCACCATATATTCTTATACATTTACATAAATAGTTGAAAATATTTACATTTATAGGTAAAACAATTATAATATTAATTTTATTCGTCATCAATTACAACGTCATCGTGATCTATGTCATCCTCATCTTCTTCAATTATTGGTGGACTATTATTGCACCCTTCACCTGAGCACCCAGAACAAGTAGAGTTACAGTATAAACCAACTTTTCTGCACCCACATGAAACGCCGCATCCTTTTTTGCATTGGCAAAAAATAATTTTCAAAAGTTCATCGGGTGCAGGTTGTTTGTTCATGCGTATGGGTAATAACAAACCATCTTTGGAATACCATCCCCAATCTATTGCTTTGATATTTTCATTGCCAAGCCACTGTTGAATTTGGTAATAGCATCTTTTTGAATGCTCATCTAAGGCATCAACAGTGGGCAGAAGGGATGATAGCTTAACCGCACAGTTTTTCGTTGTAGCTTTGATGAACTGTTCGTACCGCATCTGTTCGAGAAAAACTTCCAAATCTTTTATTTTTTTTAACTTGGTAAGCTGCGGGTCTTTAACAGTTCCTTACAACATTATTGCACAGTATCTGCCAGCATCTAAAATATCTTCAAGCTTAGCAGTACTACTGTAAAAAATTTCGGCATGTTCCCTCATGTCCGGTCTTTTTTGAAGAATATCAAAAAATTTTGTTTTTACCTTTATTGTAAAAAGCAGATACAGTATCACAGCCAGTAAAAGCATGGGAAAAAGCTATTAATTTTGAACTATCTGGGTACCCTATTTCAAAACTTTTAGATACTTATAATGTAGAAGAAGAATTTTGTTTCCCAAGTTTGAGAAAATAAATATCTTTCTCTATTTTTTCTAAATTAGCTCTGGCTGTTAAGATAACAAGGATGTCGATATCTTCTGCTACAATGATTTTTTGTAAATCTGACCTATCCTGAATAGCCAATTCAACGACTAGCCCGTCAGCTTCACCTTCACTTTGATGGGATTGAATAGAGTGATTCTTGAATTCCGCTATAAGTAGTTGTATATTACAATAAAAATAATTGGTTTTTTTACCGTATTTCCTTCATTTTTAACGATAGAGTGTTATTTCAAAAACGATTTTATAGAGATTTTTAAGAGCTACAAGGATCTATGAATTAAATCTTTTTGGAACCCTTGGTTTTTAAATGGGGTGAGTTTAAAGGGCTCGAAAAAAATGGTGCTTGATCGTAAATCGATGCTTTAATCGGCTATATCTCGCCAAATATTCATTGAACAACAAATCTAAATAAAGGAAAATTTTAGTCATTAAAAAAGCTACAATTTAGTACATTTCTATTTTTTTTATATATTCAGTATTTTCGGGGATATTTAAAAAAAGAAGGGTAAAAAATATGAAATTGTAAATCGTTTCTCGATTTAAGCTGTACTTTTTCTAAAACTAAGCATTTTAAATGGGTCAAACTTCTTGGACGTATTATCAATACATGTACAAAGATAACTGCAGAAGGGTGAAGGGATTTTAATTATGGGAGTGGTTAGGGGGTTGTTTTCATCGATTTTTTCGTAAAAAAATGAGGTATTGACCTTATTTTCATCATAACTCACTTAATTTTTGAGCTAGAGTCTTTTTTCTTTTTTTTATGATAGGTCTATTTATGCTCTTTAAAAAAGGTTTTATGAGTTTTCTTCCAAAAATGCATCATTTTCCCGATATTTGACTTAGAATCTTTCAAATTTGGCATTTGAAGAAAACCGCTGAACATTGATAGGCCGTATTTCGGTTTCTATTATATCGCAAAAACATTTTAAAAAATTAATTGAATTTATCTTTTTAAAAGCTACAAATTTGTTCTCTACAATTTTTTTAATAAAATGCACCATTTTCGAGTTATTCGCGAAAAATCGATTAAAAACGTCGATTTTTTTGTCTAAAAGTTGTTACTTTCAATCGCGAATAACTTGAAAAATATCAGTTTTACAAAAAAAATGTATAAAACATTTTTTGTTTAAAATCACTTTTTTAATCGAAACCTGTGGTTAAAATGTAAAAAAAATTTTCACCCCCGAGATGGGGTGGCAACCACCCCCAAGGCTTTGGCGCACTTTAATTCGATATAGATTTTGATCCTTAGGCTATTACCTACCTTCTGTTAAAATTTCAAGTCAATCCACGCAGGACGAAAAAATTGCGAGGTTTAGAAGCAGGTTCATTTCCTGGACTACATTAGTATGAAGTACTAATGTAGTAGGGTCTAGGGACAGTAGAGAGGTAAAAATCTTTATTTCTAGACTTGGGTTTTCTGATATTACGTATTTTCTTTATAATTAAAAAAAAATTATATTTTGATATATTTTATTTTATCTCTGTTATTAATAATATTTTATATAATAAGTTTTTGAAATGACAAGAGAGTTCAAATTCCTTAAGTTAATAAAATTTGTATTAATTTGACAGTATTCCTGGACTATTCGATAACATATTCAACAATTGTCTGTCGACACTCGTAACTCTCTCTGACGCCACACTCAATAGTTGCACTCCATACATCGACATCGGCCCAATAAATAATTGACGCGTGTACTTTGTAGTTTAACATTTCTTTTAGAACTCGGTAATTGTTTTAACAATAGAAGCATTCATTCATGGCATGTGGATGTCGTGACGACAGCTCACGAACAACAATTGCCCCAAAGAAATTCCCAGAGAAAAATTCGGTCGGGAAAGCCGAAAAGAACTAAACAACATCCTAGAGATATTTCACGAAGTAAAGTCGGGTACGACAGCGTTCTTCTTCGTTCCAGAGGCGTTACGACTTTAATGGCAGGGGGTATTTTCTTTAGTGTACTTGAAGATTTCTAAATGAAACAATATTATTACAGGATGATCGAACATTGAACAATTTATTTTGCTTCAACCACTTGAAAATACAAAAGGGATAAAGACATACATAGGCATATAAAAAATATCAATTACATAATAAGTAGCTACGTCAGCTACGAATTTAGATTCTCCTTCATCGTTACGGTCCGTGCGTCTCCAGTTTCCACGGCAAATCTGATTTTCTCGGGTCTTTTCGTCTTCTAGAGCTTCGTATTCTTGGGCTAAATCTTGTAATTCGGCTAGGTTTCCGAAATCCCGGCGGCGAACATAAACCTTATATTCTGGTAACAAATTTTTGTTCTGAATATCCTTTCGAGTTCTTGGTTTCTGGAAAAAGATCCTTCTCGTCTGATTAATGTTTGAATCTCCGTAATATCTCCGTAATCTATCTACTGGTTCGTTTTGCCTCTGTTTTCTGTTTCGGATTTGCTCTTCTAGTTGTAGCAAATATCCCCTGGGATAGAAAGCTTTTTTAAAATCTTCGCTGAAATCTGCCCATGACTTCCAATTTTTGTTATTGTTTCTGTACCATAACAAAGCGTGGTCTCCTAATAATTCTGGTAATGCTCTTAGTAGATCTTGTTTATCGATCTCGTAGGCCAAGTTTAATTCGTTTATCCTCTCTAAGAATTCTATTGCATCCGAATGTTTCTTGTCGAAGTGTATGTTCCACTTTCGTACTTGATTTAGCAATTCTGGTTGCCCCATTTGTTTCGTCATTGTTAATTCCTGTAATTATCTTTGGATGCCCGAAATCTCCTGGGTCAGTGTGTCGGATTCTGTTCCCTTGGAAGTTTTTTCTTTTGGGATTGTTCCTGTAGCTTCCTCGCGATTTTTAAAATAGGTTCTGAGAGTCGTGCTCTCAATTCGTGGACGGTTCCCTTGGGATATAAGCCGCATTTTTCGGCCTCGCTCTGCAATTCCTCTTTGCAAAGTCGGTTTATCCACGACGTACCTGTTACTGAGTCTGTGTCTTTATCTGTCGGCATGTTATTAATTTTGCTCGGGCGCCAGTTTGCGATGGGTAGCTCTTTCGGGCGACAGACTCAGTAAAACACAGGTTGAAATAAAAAAATAAATCTATTAATTTAGCATATATACAATAAATAAAATAAAATGAATTCTACGCCGTATATACAGTAAATAAAAATGAAGTGAATGCTACGTCCCCGTCTGGGTCCCGCGATGAATGAACTCCCCGGCGAACGTCTATAAAAGAAAAGAAATTAATTATTACTAATAAAGAAATGAAATAGGTGAAGTCGATCATACGCAGACTTATGCTCGCTTCCGCTTCAATTCAGCGGGAGCTCCGAACGCACTCGCCAATAAAATATTCGGCTGTGCAGACCCACGGTAATGTTCAATACACAATATCGATGGGTTCCCCTTGGTTAAGGACAGAGTACGATCCTCAATACGGAAATCTCTCTGTCCGGATTGGCTCGCAGGTTTACTACACCGGCGAGTCAGAGAGCCTAGAATGCTAGCTACAAGACTGTCTAATTCCGCTACTCACACGTCTTAAATAGCCGCTCCGAATCCCACTTCGTCGTCTCGTTGTAGAAGTGGATGCGCAAATATTGACACTCCCACGGTTCGAACTGTTAAATGATCAGAACATCGTTACATCCTAGAAGTTCTTTTAATGTTATTGGAATATGGTGATAGTGTCTTTCAAGTGAGTATATTGAACAGTCACTCCAAATGTGCTTCATTGTGACTTTACATTCACAAACAAAACACACTGGTTCCTCTTCTCTCTTCAACAAGTATTTAAGTGTTGTAGAAGTGTGTCCTAATCTGAGACGTGTTATTAGGACTTGATGTTGTCGCTTTGAAGGCCAGAAGTTTCATGGAAGGTAGGAAGATTTTATTTCTATCAATTTAGTGGTACTTCTATTCTATTGGTTTTGCCAAACATCGTGCAATTTTGCTTTTAAGTTGTAACAATAATTTTGCCTATCACATTGGGATCATTATAGGGGGTTAAAAATTGGAGACAGAAATTTGTAATGTTTTTCGTTTTTCGTACTTTATCATGGGAAAATGTGTAATATACTAGCAGTGTGAAGTTTTGATGGGGACTGAAGTTAAGTTTTGAAGAGATTTTATAGAGATCAGACGCGGCGTGGGTAGTCTGGAGGAACCGGCAAATTTGTTGTAAAAAAGTGAGTTATACTCGATATAATGTCAGTTTTTAAAAGAGTAGCCACTGTTTTGTTTTCATGCCGTCTCTCATCTGAGAGATTTGTAAAACGGCGTTTTCAACAACTTCAACAATGATTTATTTAGAACTATATATTATGAGAACTATTTTGAGCTGCTACAACCAAACTCATGCGGGCCAACAAGATCAAAATGAGGATACGGTACCTAGAAGAAGAGCTTTTACATTGAAAGGGAAAAGGAAAATTGAAATGACGATACTACGGAAAATACAATAAACTAATAAGGAATACAGAAAGAGGCAAAAAACATCAAATTAACGTACTGAGTAAAGGAAAACTTATATATAAAATTACCTTCTTCTTCTTCTTCTTCTTCAAGTGCCATCTTTGTTTCGAAGGTTGGCGATCATCAGGGCTATACGTATTTTCGAAACTACTGACCGAAACAATTCGTTGCTGCTACAGCTATACCATTCCCGTAGATTCTTTAGCCAGGAGTTTCGTCTTCTTCCTAGTAGGAAGTTTTGCAGTTTTCGTTTTTTGATCGTAAATATGACTTCCTTTTCTTTTATTCATTCTTCTCAAGACCTCGACATTTGTGACTCTCTCGGTCCATGATATTCTCAGGATTCTGAGATACATCCATAGTTCAAATGCCTCGAGTTTTTTGGTATCAATCTTTTTCAACGTCCATGACTCCATTCCGTAGAACAGCACAGAAAGTACGTAACATCTCATCAGGCGAAGTTTCATTTAAAGGCTCAAATCTCTTCCGCAGAACACTCTCTTCATTTTAGTGAATATGGATCTGGCTTTTTCTATTCTTATTTGGATTTCTGCTGAGCTATCGTTGTCTTCATTTATAAAAGTGCCTAAATATTTGTATTTGCTAACTTGATCGATAATTTCATTGTGTAAATATAAATTTTGGACATTTTGTGTTGATTTCGATATTACCATAAATTTAGTTTTCTTTATGTTCAAAGATAGTCCATATTCTTCGCTGCAGTCTGCTATCTTATTCACCAATGTCTGTAGCTCTTCAAGTGTTTCTGCGATCAGAACGGTGTCGTCGGCAAATCTCAGATTGTTTAATCTAACACTATTTATTTTAATACCTACGGATTGCTCAGAGAGTGTTGTATTCATTACGTCTTCGGAATAGAGATTAAACAGGGTTGGTGACAGTATACACCCTTGTCTCACACCTCGCTTTATTTCAATTTCTTCAGTGGTATTATTCTCTACTCTCACTACTGCTTTCTGATTGTAGTACATATTTGCTATTAGTCGGATGTCTCGTTTATCTAAATTCTTTTCTGTCAGGAGTCTGATTAGGTGATCATGCCGCACTTTGTAGTAATAATTAAAGGCCTTGTTGTAATCTATGAAACACATGAATACATCTTGATTTATGTCAAGACATCTTTGAGACATAACGTTCAGTGCAAACAACGCCTATCTTGTTCCAAGTCCATTTACAATCCAAACTGGGTATTATTGATGTCCATTTCCAGTTTTCTGTGTACTCTAGAGTGTATAATTTTCAGGAATATTTTCAGTACATGGCTCATCAGACTGATTGTACGGTAATCACTACATTGTTTGGCATTTATCTTTTTTGGTATAATAACAAAGGTGGATAAAAGCCATTCTTATGGTATTTTTCCTGATGTATAAATGCTATTGAAAAGTTTAACTAAAATGTGAATAGAGTCTTTTTCTATTAGTTTAAGGATTTCCGTTGGTATTTCATCTGGACCTGGGGCTTTAACAATAGGAAGGAAAATAATAAAATTAACAATACATTTTATTTTTTGTACTATGAACAAATATCATAATCAAGTTTGCATGATTTCTTTAAATAAATTCTTTTCTTTCGACGCCTATGGTTCTGTCCCGTCAGATTTGCCGTTGTTCGTGCCTAACTTACGATATTTTAGCTAGAACAGTTAGAGATGCAATCTACTGGCTTTAAACTGGCATTTAATATAAAATAATAAATTCTTCCATCTCGTAATATCACGTTATATTGCTTTTTTGCCGGATGAAACAATCTGACCTCAGTGGAATTGAATCTTTCTGGAGATGTCACGAGTTTTCAGATTTTTTCATAACTTCCTGTCTCGCGAAAAGATAAACATGATGCGAAAGCAAAAGAGACGTGATTTTTACCGGGGATTGGGAGGTAGGTAAAAAACATCAGTTTTATTTTTAGGTCACCAGCGGCTGTGTAATTCGAGTATACTTTTAAAAACAAGAAAATTGATACTCACAAAAGAAGGAAAATAATTCTATTTTAAAATATATTGTCAATAAAAATAAAGGATCTCTTTAGTGCCCTCAAGGATTTGTGAATTTTAAGATAATCGAAAAGATAATAGTTACCGGCTGTTAATCTAAACGGAAAATGTATATATATATATATATATATATATATATATATATATATACAGTGGCGGTTGGTATAGTGCTGCGGAGCTGCAGAACCACCAAAATAATCCAAACACAATTACTTTGAAAATTAAATAAAAAATATCACTACTTATAAAATTTAAATTCATTTAGATGGTTTTCGTGCATGGCCGCCTTTATTTTAATCTGTCGTCCGTCGCATCTCATGGCGACAGCAAGTCCCACTTATTTGACCGGACCGGTGCTACTCCGAGCTGTGAACTGTTAAAGATATCCCCGATAACACCCGCTTAACCCCTCGCCTACACTTTTCTGGCGACGACTGAAAGCAATATTTGAGCTGCATTTGTCGCAGTTCGAACTAGTGTGTACAAACCTACGTTTATTGTAATTTTAAATTATCGGTGAACGCGACGCGACGACTGTTAAAATAAGTTGTCCTGCACGTAATTCGGTATTTATATTAAGTATATGAGAATAAAAGTGCTGTTCAGGATGGATGTTATTTATAATTTGATTAATGTTAAGAGATTCTTTAAATATTCTTATGACGAAAAACTAGAATTAAAATGCAAAGGACGTCCTTTGCCGGATAATAAAATCGTAAAAGAAGGATCAAGCCGAGGGAAAAATTACAAACGACAATTTAATTGCGATATTTATACGAGAAATAGTTGGATATGTGGCTGCAACAGAAAAAACGCTCTTTTCTGTTTTCCTTGTGTACTCTTTGGAGGTGATAAGTCATGGACGCAAGTTGGTGTAACAGACTTAGTACATTTAAGTGATAAAATAAAAAAGCACGAAACTTCTAAGCATGCTTCAAATGGAATATGCTTTATTAGGCTCCGTGAATATTAAAGAACAGTTAGATTCTGCATACTGGATAAATATTCAAAAATTCAATGAAGCTGTAACAAAAAATAGGTATGTTCTCTCAAAAATTATAGACTGCATAAAATTTTGTAGTGTTTTCGAATTGGCGCCTCGGGGACACGACGAGACACAAACATCCGACAATCCTGGAATTTTTCTCGGCCTCATAAATTTTACTGCTGAATTGGATAAAACTTTAGCACAACACTTGGAAGAATCGACGGTTTTTAAGGGCATTTCTAAAGAAATTCAAAATGATATTTTGGACTGCATGTTGGAATTATGCCAGGATAAAATTTTGGAGGAAATTCGGAAATCTCCATATCTAGCTGTCATGGCCGACGAGACTACAGACATTTCAGCAAAATCACAAATGGTTGTAGTATTTAGATATTGTCGAAATGGACCACCGGTAGAACGATTTTGGACATATTTGGTACCTTCAAAATTAAATGCAGATACTTTAAGCAAAAACATTTTCAGTGTTTTGGATCCTATCCTGGAAAACTCAAATAATAAACTAATTGCTCAGAGTTATAATGGGGCAGCGGTCATGTGTGGACAGCACGCAGGAGTTCAAGCCAGAATCAAAGAAAAATATCCATTTGCTCATTTTGTACACTGTTACGCGCATCAATTAAATTTAATAATGTCTAAGGCTTGTTCCGAAAACTCTCAAGTTAGACTTTTTTTTGGAAATTTAAATGAAATCCCTACCTTTTTTAAAAATTGGCCAAACTCCGACAAATTCGACAAAAATTCCAACTCGCTGGAACTTCAATATTCGAACTGTTAATGTTGTGTTTGAACATCGATCTTCTTTTATCGAATGTATGGAAGAAATAGAAGAATCGTTTGATAAGGCAGCTGTCTGTAGTTCAGCGTCTTCCATTCGAAGAATACTAGTGGATCAAAATTTTGTTTTTTGGTTAACATTTTTCCATCGCATAATGCCACAAGTAGACGTTTTGTATAATGCCCTTCAAAAGACTAAAACGGATCCTTTGGAAATCAATAAAAAGGTGACAGATTTCGAAAGATACATGAATTCAGTTAGAAATTTAATAGATGATACCATTGACCAAGGTTCTAGTTTATGCGTTGAACCATTACCAACTAAAAGGTTATGGAAGGATAACAGTCCAGTAGGTCATCGGAGAGCATCTATCGAAGTTTGTGATATAATCATAAATTGTGCAAATGATAGATTTGGT
Source organism: Diabrotica undecimpunctata (assembly GCF_040954645.1). NCBI lineage: Eukaryota > Metazoa > Arthropoda > Insecta > Coleoptera > Chrysomelidae > Diabrotica > Diabrotica undecimpunctata. Next base: position 3,170,862 of record NC_092811.1, read on the forward strand.
TTTAAAAATCACCTACTTGCAACTTCATTGCTTTATCCTGAGCAATTTGATAATTATTGTGATAATTTCCCAGATGATAATTTAAGCCTGACTTGCGCGTCATATCCAAATTTAGATAGGGAGCGCTTGAAGACTGAATTATCTGTTATTTATTTTAGAAGAGACTGTAGAGACATTAATGGGGCAATACCTTTTTTAAAATTTTTAATTGAAAATAATTTAACAGAGCCTTTTCAAGAAACTGTAAAACTGCTTCAAATTCTAATTACAGTGCCCATGAGTACGGCAGAAGCTGAAAGGTGCTTTTCGAGTTTAAAACGGATTAAAACATTCTTGAGAAATTCCATGACTGAAGACCGACTTGTAGCATTAACCATGTTGTCAGTAGAAAAAACACTTATAAAAGAAATACCAAACTTTAATGAAAAAGTTATAGACAAGTTTGCTTTAAAAAAAGATCGACGAATCGAGCTTATTTATAAAAAAAAATAATATATTTGGCTCTGTGTGTAGTTAGTTCGTAAGACCCTATAATGCAATTATTGTTGTGGCGATTTTGTTTGTAGTGTTTTTTCGTTTGCATTCCTTAGTTTCACGTATTTATCGATAAAATTCTACTAAAAACATAAACTATAAAACAATTACTAGTGTGCCATAATGTACCATTGCTATTTTTGATATAATTGGATTTATCTTCAATTTGAAAAGAAGAAAATCGGTAAGTTCTTTATTATTTTTTAATAGATATATAATGAATAAATATATGGTGTAAAATATCAAACTAAAAGCCTCGTTGTAAAATACAACGATTAAAAGATATTGAATTAAAAAAAACCAAAAAATACTGCAGAACTACCAAATTTTTGAGTCACCAGCCGCCACTGTATATATATATATATATATATATATATATATATATATATATATATACTAATCAAGGATCACTCGAAGAGTGGTGGGTTTTTCCCAAGAAATACAATATGATAATATCAGCAGAAAAAACCAAATGTATGACAACATCTAAATACCCACTACGATGTAAAATCTACAACAAAGATTAAAAGCAAGTAAAGTGGCGGGATCTCTTAATGACACAATCTGGAAGAACAAACACCTAAGACAAGACACAAAAACAAGAATCTATAAAGCAGTAATTAGGCCTATATCAACATACACGGCGGAGACAAGACCTGACACATCTAAAACGAGACGACTACTAGAAAAAACAGAGATAAAAGTACTCCCACGAATATCAGGAAAAAGTCTGTTGGATAGGGAGAGAAGCGAAAACGTAAGAAGAGCATGCAATATAGAAGACTTAATGGATGGGTGACAAAACGGAAACAAGAGTGAAACAACCACAGTAGAAGAATGGCAGAGGATAGGATAGTATGAATAGCACGATATAAGTCACCAAATTAACGAAGAAGTATTGGCAGACCAAGAAAAAGATGGTGCGATAATTTAAACAATTTAGGAGGCTAATATTGAAGAAGAAACAGGCTTTAAAGTCTAAATACAAGAAGGAAGCAGAAGAAGAAGACTTTTTGCTTTAAATTACCTTAGATATGACAATGAAATCCTCATTTTCAAAAGAATATTAAGTGCTGGGCCTTTAGAAATCTTTTCCTCGGCTTCTGTCTTCAACTGTATCGTTCTTAGTGGGCTTTTCCACTTTTCTCTTAATATAGTATGCCGATTCCGTAGTATCTTTTGTACTTCATGTATCATTTCCTTTATCATATGTTATTTAATCGTTCACTCACGGATTTTCTTCTCTTTTTCTCTTTTCTTATAATAAAAATACCATTTTATGATTTTTCAAGGAACGACCGTTTATTTCACTCCCAGTCCAACGTATTTTTTCACTTGTATAACAAGCTGTCAATCTTTTTTCAGTTGTATGTTCTGCAAAACATCTTGTAAATAAAAAACCAGTTCTCCTGCATCAAATTTAAATATACCGTCATGTCTTGTCGGCCAGCACGCAACCTCTTATTATCACCTCATTGGATTCGTTTACTTATTTCCCTTTCGATCGACAGTTTATTCAATGCAAATTATACAAACAATTTAAAAAACGGCGTTATAATCGGTCCGTTTCTTTGAAGATGGTGTTAGCGATGTTTCTTAATAGCCGTTGGGATATTATAGTAATTTTTGCCAACGAGAAAAACGTGATACGAAACGTAGATTATAGTGGATGAGTTTTAAAGGTGTTGGTAAAAGGTTTGCTGGGTAATAAATTTCACACCCGGTCCGCTTTTTCTTGCAAATCAGTCGAGAAGTTAAGTGTTCGGTTCGAATAAAATCGCATAAAACGTTAACACATTTTTATAAAGATCATAAATGAGTTTCAGATAATGGTTTAGCCGTTTCCTAATTCTTACATGGACGACATGTTATAATCTTCTTCTTCTTCAAGTGCCATCTCCGCGGCGGAGGTCGGCAATCATCACAGCTATTCGGACTTTTGAGACGGCTGCTCTGAAAAGTTCATGTGATGTATATCCGTACCACTCTCTCAGGTTTGTATAATATTCCATAATAATATACTTATTTTGGTATTTATAAACTAAATATTGAAAAGGTTATGGGGCCCAGCCGACTTCTTGAGAAATAAGTAAAGTATAAATCAAGAAAACGTGATTGATTACCTTGGAAGATGTTTACGGGTCAACAATTTCTTATTCTCGTAGGAGAGAAGCTTAATAGTGGAAGTTTTGTGTCAAGATCCTATTAAATGGAAAGAAAGTATTACCAGTGATTGAAAGTTTAGACCCAACACAGAGAGAAATTTTTACAGATGACGATTCAAAGGCAAAATCCATTTTAGTTCAATGTGTGACAGATAGACATTACAAAAGATGCAAAAACCGCCAAAGAAATGATGAAAGCACTATTCGAAAAAAAAGTATATTTACCAAGCTTACATTAAACAAGAAGCTATTAACTTTAAAGTGTAAAAGAGATTAAAAACTGGAATACCATTTTATAAATTTTGACAAAATTATGAGAGAACTGGAAGGTGTAAGTAGTAAGATAGATGAATAAGACAAAGTATGGCATCTTCTTTTAACCCTTAATGAAGAGTATGAAGCTGTAATTACCGCAATAGAAATAATTGAAGCTCGGATTATAGGCAAAATGAATTTTTTGCCTATTTTGCCTATTATAGTTGTTTTTTGCACTTTTTGCCTTTTTTCGTAAATTCCGCCTATTTGTGCCTTTTTTTAAATTTCATGGTACTACCCATAATATTATTCTATTACTAAACCATTCTATAATAAAATTTTGGGTCAATAATAAAATATCAATGGTTTGTTTATATAACAGATTTCTAGGAAAATGTACCTGATCGAGACTTGAGGGTTAACTATTTGGAAATCCCTAAGCTTTATTAGTTTATTATCAGTTGTACAGTCGGTTACTGTATCAGAGTTAAGTCACAAATTGCTATATCCTAGTTTAGTTTTGTTGCGTATACCAAAAAGGAAAGAACACGTTTTAAAACGTTTTAGACATTTGTGTGAAAAGATGACATCTAAATTAAGGCTATGGATTGCACCTTATTCGGAACTTTCTATAGAAGGAGATGGAGCATTTTGTAAACCATGCGGCAAATCAGTAAGTTTTATTTTTTCTCTTTTTTTCTCGTCCCACAACATAACTAAATTCTAAAACGGTTTTAGAATTCTAATTATTTTTTTTAAATTCTTAGATTTCAAGTAGAAAAAAGTACTTTATTGACCAGCATTGTGGAACCCCACTTCATAAACATAATTTGGAAAAATTAAATTCTTCTAAGTTAGCCACAATATCTCTGCGGGATAGTTTAAGCAGTTAAAAAAAAAGAGGAAGACGCATTTAAATTTGATTTATGCCAGATGATAATTGCATCCAACATTCCTCTATATAAAGTTAATAACCCTAGTTTTAAATGCTTTTTCGAAAAATATCTTAATAAATCCTTACCGGACGAGAGTACATTGAGAAAACATACTGTGGAAAAATGTTATGTGGAATGTATTTCAAAAATTAAGCGGGAGTTAGAGGGCAATTTTTTGTATATTATCGTGAATGAAATGACAGATGTATGCGGCAGGTATATAGCTAATTTAATGATTGGAATTTTTAACGAAAACTTTGCGAGAAAACCTTATTTAGTTGCCGTTAAAGACTTGGAAAAAACAAACAATTTAACAATAAGTCGATTTATACAAGATAGTTTAACAAACCTCTTTTTACCCAACGCTATACCAGTGAATAAAATAGTTTTAATGCTTTCAGATGCTGCGGCATATATGTTAAAAGCTGGTGTTAATTTAAAGATTTTTATCCTAATTTAATTCATTGCACTTGTGTAGCCCACGGGGTAAATAGAATTTCTGAAGAAATAAGAAATCTGTTTCCGTTGGTAAATAATTTTATAAATTTTATGAAAAAAGTTTTTGTAACGGCTCCGTTGAGGGTGCAAATATATAAAGAAAAACTTCCGGTGTCCCTTTGCCACCTAAACCAGTAATTACAAGGTGGGGAACCTGGTTCGAAGCAGTTTTTGTTACTTTGAACACTGCAATGAAATAGAATTAGTTATGTCAGAATTTGATGATGATATTTCCGAAGCCATTCGAGAAGCAGAAAAAATATTAAAAAATCCCAAATTGAAACAGGAACTCGCTTATATCAATGACAATTATAAATTAATAGTTACTACAATTACTTTATTAGAAAAACAAGAGATAAATTTATGTGAGTCAGTAAAATTAATGGATAATTTAAAGACGAAAATTAAATCGGCACCTGGAAGTAACGGTCAATTAATTTAAAAAAAAATGAAATATGTTTTCGACAAGAATGAAGGTTTTTCGTTTTTCGTTTTTATCTAATGTTGCTAAAGTTTTGAATAGGACATTTTCCGAGGAATTTCAAATTATGCCAGATTTATTATCCGCTCTGAAATATGCTCCAATTACATCTGTCGATGTCGAATGTTCGTTTTCAATGTACAAATTAATTTTAAGTGATCGAAGACATAGTTTTAAGACCGAAAATATTGAAAAACATTTAGTTGTTTCTATTAATGATAAAATTTTAAGTGGTTACAATGTTTAATTATTAATTTACAGTTATTTAGTTACTAGTTTATTTATACTAATGTTATGATTATGATGTGTAAATATATCTGCCTTAAGTTGATATTACGTTAATTCACTTTGTACAATAAATAATAAGTTATATTCCTGTATTGCCTACATTTTGCCTAAATGTTAATACTTCTGCCTTTTTTAATAAAAATCTTTGCCTATATAGGCGCCTTTTTCTTCAATTTTTGTTGCCTATAAATCCGAGCTTTAGAAATAATAAGCACTGAGGTAACTGTGGAGTTCGTTAAATCTAGATTATTTAATGAAGAACTGAAGAAATTTTATAAAAACAAATCACCTAAAGGAAGAATGAGCACAGTAAGAATGATGCTGACTCATGCACTGCGAAGAGTTTGGAAAATTTATCAACTTGATGTGCCCACAGCTTTCTTAAACGGAAAACTTGATTTAGAAATATATATTTATCCTTCACAAGGACTAATAATAGACAGAGGAAAGGTTTTAAAATTAAATAGAGTGTTATATTGTCACCAGAATCACCAAAATGCTGGAATCATAGTTTTACTAGAGTTGTAACAAAGGATGTAGATATTAGATCTAAACATGATGTTTGTCTATATATACAAGAAGACATATCTAGACATATTATCCATATACATATACATACACATTATACATAATATACATATATATATATATACATATTATCCAGAGATTTCAAAACAAAGTACTGAGAAACGTTGTTGATGCTCCTTGGTATATCCGTAACAGCAACCTCCACCAGGCCCTGGGTATGGAAACTGTGATCGAAATAATCGAATGTCGAGGCAATCCAGCTTCTTGACAACACTGAACTAAAGAGAAGACTCATAAGAACAAAACCATTTGAGCTAGTGTAAATGTGTAACAGTTTAGTGTAAAAAGCAGAGTATAGTGCTGTGAAATTATTTTGCATGTTAGTTGTAGTGCATTAGTTAATAGATAAAATAAGAGTAAGCCATAGGGTAAGCCTTAGATTTAATCATTTGCTGATATTATGTTAGGTCTGAAAATAACTGATAATTGGTCATTTGTGACCAGATAGCAGTATACAAACACCGCACAGGTGTTTAAAAAAAAAAATTAAAAAGCATTGGCCCGAAAATTTGCGCCTGCGCTCTTAGTATAGGTTGGTACACTAGTGTAGGTTGGTTACAGTGTACTTATGACTTACATCAAAATCAACGACTACGAAAATTGTAAGCAAGAGAAGATGGTTGTAATATCTTGTTCTAAATAAAAAAAAAATAATGCATTATTAATATACTTATTTTGTCATTTATAAACGAAATATTGAAAAATATGTGCAAAAAACCAATTTATCGAGTATAAAAAAAAACAATTCATAATTTATTTCTCACAGTAAAAAATGTAGACCACGACAAAGTACACAAACTTCCTTCTGATTTTTCCAACTGTTTGAAACATAAAATCTCGGTGTCACAAAAATGTACAAGCAAAACAAACGTTTTATTGTGGCAACATTCTCTATGACAATAAAACCTCTCTACAGTTCTCTCAATCGGAGTTATAAGTTGGCTTCAAAAATCAGTGTAGTGAAACTCTTTAAATTCTGCTTCGGTTAGTTTGGAAAACTTTGCTCATTTTCATTTCGAAAGTTTTGAATCTCTGGTGATTTAGTGCCGAATATTTTCCGTTCGTATAACCAAACTTGTTTTATTCCAAATCGGCCCGATTGTTTTTTGCTGACTGTGAAAAGTCTTCGGTGATAAACCTCCTATGAGGCTTAGTTGATTTATATTGTTTTGTCATCATATTTTTTAAATATTTTTTGTTTTACAACACAACTATTAACATTTCTAGATATAATTTTCATTGAAACAACCACTAAATATCACAAACCAACCAATGCATTGACTTATTTACAAACATCCAAATTGGTAGTAGAAAACAAGCTAGTAATATATAAAACTATACTGAAACCCATCTCAGCCCATAGTACAAAATTGTAAGGATATGCAAATCATATAAATATAAAAATCTCACAAAGATATCATGTTAATATGCTGATAATGTTAGCAGATGGTTCTTGCTATATATCCAAACAATCCCTTCATAAAGATCTAAGAATACCATTTTTAAAAGGCTTTTAACAGTGCCCTTGCTTGCAACAACTGCTTTTGCAACCATTTGCTCTATTTTTATCAAAGCAATTCGTATATCTCCACGTTCTGCTTCTAATGTCATAAATTTGAATACATTGCGAACGATCTCATCACTTTGTAACAATATAATTTGTTTATAGGGGGCCTAAAAAGGGGGACTAAACAATTACTGAGCTTGGAGATAGGGTAAGACAAATATTTAAACGTTTGCGAACGGCTACTCGCGAGTTGGTTGGAGAGCAAGGTCGTGCATAGGGATTCCTGTTTTTTTGGAGGAAACGGGGAGAACCAACTACAAAAAAGAAATCAAGAAATACTTACAGAAATATTCTCGGCAAATACTAGGTATTTTAAGAACGATTTCCGAAGTGGAAATTAAAATGTCAATAAACTTATTGTAAACTTAAATTGTGGCTTATTTCCATTAAAATAGTAATACCTTAAGAGGCCACCAGAAAATAGCTTCAGACCAAAATTTTACTTCAGATTTTCCGATGTTTTTAGTTAAGCGCCACACAACGACAGAATTGCCTTGTACTGGGACATTTCCCCTTGTATATACATACGCAGCCACATCCACGTGGCAAAATAAAAGATCTACTTCCATTTCAGTGGGTTGGCAAGCGGATACAGGCATAATTTTGTATATATGGGTATCAAAACAATAACCATATATCCCTGTCAGTCAACTAGAGACATCGGGCTGGGTAACTAAAATGTGACGTGGAAATTTCATGGAAAATTTCCCTCCAGCGTGGAAATTTAGTTACACGCCGCGTGGCGAAGCCGTTCATGACAAACCATCACGTCAATGATATTATACATTGCGGCAGGTGTTTCGGGCCTTAATCAGGTTTCGCGAAAATTGTGAAATTTTGATCGATATTGAAAAGGGAGGTTAAAGGAAATTGCGTTAATATTCCTATGCGAATTTACACGTTCCTTATAGGGTGGCAAAATATATTAACCTCTTTATTGCAACAAGTGACAGTTTTGTATTACTCTGTAGACAATAAGATTCCATGGCTGTTATAAATGGATAGATAGATAGTTTATTGGTAATAATAATACAAGAGTACTGTTCGTGGCAAGATGTTTCGGATTTAATCTTCTAGGTATAGTTGTATACAGGGTCGTGTATATACTAATACATTTTATCAAAATTACGGCAATCCCACAAAGTAAAAGAAAAATTAATATAAGTAATACTTTTATATTAAAATATATACAGGGTGAGTCATGAGGAACTTTACATACTTCTACCATATGTAGAGTCCCTCAGGGAGCATATCATGTGGCCACTAAAAAATGTCAACTCCTCTTCTTTATTAATTAACAGGGTGATTTGTGTAATTGACCATTTATTTCATTTTACTGTAGTGTTTATACGGCTCATTTGATTTTTTTAATTTTTGCGTGATACAGTACACTACTATCAAGCATTCGACTGGTATTAGCTAAACTAAAAAGTTCCAGGACTGGCTTTGGAAAAATTAATTTAGGGATTCGTATTAAATATTACACCCTGTATATATTTTTTTTAAAATGCAATAAGTGATTTTCAAACTACATAAATAGTCAATGAAAACGACATATGCGACAATGTTGTCGCACTTTTATTAAATTTTTAGTGAACCATCAAATCTTACCAAAAATAGAACAACCATAATGAAGTATCAACTTATAAGGTATTAATTTAAACAAATGTTATAAATTTCAAACATTTTAATTGAAATGATAAACTGAGTCACTGCACAACAAAAAACAGTAACTACTAACAATAACGAAGAACAATTTAAAAAAAAAACTAAAAATATGTACATAGTTATGATAAACCCATAAATTAGAACTGGAAAAGATACAATAATGGTAACAAAATAAAAATAATTCAAAATAGATTTTCGAACTGGAACCCTGCAGCCTGTACACATTTTTGTGGCCGAATTGTTAATTGACGTATTAAATTACGGATACTCTGGGGATCGTGTCTAATAGTATTACAACAATGTATAATTCTATCAATTAATTGTTGTCGGTTATTAATATTCACTGCGTAAACTAGTTGCTTCAATCGTCCCCAAATATGGTAATCAACGGGATTGAAATCAGGGGATCTTGAAGGCCACGAAATAGGACCTGCACGTCCTATCCACCTGTTGCCATAAACATTATTGAGATGTTGTCTCACTGCCAGTAAAAAGTGTGGGGGTGCCCCATCATGCTGAAAATACATCCCTCGGATAGCAACGTTCGCGTTGGCAAGCAAATTTGGCAAAATATTTTGTAGAAAGTTCAAATAGACCTGTCCTGTTAAAGGACCATCAAAAAAGTGAGGACCTACTAATTGCTAATTTATGACACCAATCCACACGTTAACCGAAAACCTTAACTGAGAACGACGTTCTCGAATAGCATGGGGATTTTCTTCTGCCTATACATGTGAATTTCGTGAATTATTTATCCCGTCTCTGGTAAATTGGGCTTCATCTATAAATAGTGTCCTGTATAGCGTTGGTCGATTATTGTTAATCCATCTACAAAATTCCAACCTATCGATCTCATCTCCAGCATGTAGCCGCTGAACCATTTGAATGTGATATGGGTATAGATTATTTTTTTGTAAGACTCTGCTTACTTTTGATTGAGTAACATTGAGTTCTCGACTTACTTGTCTAGTGCTTATTGTAGGGTTCATAGTAACGGCATCCATAATGTCATCTTCCTGCGCTTCATCTACATGTCACTCTGTTGTTCCACTAGGAAAAGTGCCATTTTCTCGCAAATAATTAAAAACTGACCCAAATGTTGGATGACTGGGAGTTCGACGATTAGGAAATCTCCTGCGATATTCTCTACTAGCAGCCCTACCATTCCCATTACAGAATCCATAAACAAATATTATGTCTGCATATTCTGTGGTCGAAAACTGATGTGGCATTTTGAACGAAAGTAACAAAAGCTCTACCAAAACTAACACAATGTACTTAACGTAGATATGACAGAAGAAATATGTATTCTTGTACACGTAAATAACAATTGATAATGACAATAATGACAATGGGTATAAAATATCAAGAAACGTCAAACGGTCAACGCCAACCTTCATTTTAAACTTTTTTAGATTTATTTTTATTTAGTACAGTTGATGCAATGTATTATTATTTGACATAAAATTTTAATCATTTACAATCAACAAAAACTGACACATACAAGAGGTTTGACTTTTTAATCAATTTAATTTATTATTTATCGAAAATAATGCCCCAATACGATCTATGAGTAAAAATTTAAAATTGAAAAACAATTGATTCTATCGTAGAGATAATACAAAGTGACAATAAAGATGTTAATTTTCTACGTATTAGATTATGTTGTAGGAACTCATTTTAATTAAAATGTTTGAAATTTATAACATTTGTTTAAATTAATACCTTATAATTTGATACTTCATTATGGTTGTTCTATTTTTGGTAAGATTTGATCGTTCACTAAAAATTTAATAAAAGTGCGACAACATTCTCGCATATGTCGTTTTCATTGGCTATTTATGTAGTTTGAAAATCACTTGTTGCATTTTAAAAAAAATTATACAGGGTGTAATATTTAATACGAATCCCTAAATTAATTTTTCCAAAGCCAGTCCTGGAGTTTTTTAGTTTAGCTAATACCAGTCGAATGCTTGATAGTAGTGTACTGTATCATGCAAAAATTAAAAAAATCAAATGAGCCGTATAAACACTACAGTAAAATGAAATAAATGGTCAATTACACAAATCACCCTGTTAATTAATAAAGAAGAGGAGTTGACACTTTTTAGTGGCCACATGATATGCTCCCTGAGGGACTCTACATATGGTAGAAGTATGTAAAGTTCCTCATGACTCACCCTGTATTTAACATAGTGAAAAAATACAAAAAAAAATTTTAAACTTAACTACGGTCTACATTTAAGTTCTTTTGAATTCCCATCCTTTTTCAAGCAGCTGTCTTAGAGTAAAGATCTGATCTATGGTCGATCTATGTTTTCTGAAGCCGGCTTGGTATTCCTCCATGAAATTTTCTACAAACAGTATCAGCCTACTTAATAGGATGTTCGATAAGATTTTATATGCCGTATTAAGAAGGGAGATGCCTCTATAATTAGAGCACTTTTGAAGGGTTTTGTCTCCCTTTTTATGGATGGGGATTATTACACTTTCGTGCCATTTTGTTGGTTAGTGTTATTAGTTTGCCAAGTGTTATTAGTTTGTGTATTTGTCTATGTAGAGTTTCTTCTCCGTACTTCAACCAGTATATTGTCAGAGCCTGGAGCTTTTCCGTTCTTCAATTTGTTAATTGCTTGCAATGTTTCATCTATTTTGGGGTCCTCTATCGGTAGGTCCACCCCAAAATATATATTTTCTCCATGTTCTTCCTCTTGATGTAGGTTTAATTAAGTCTTGAAATATTCTTGCCATGTTTTAATCAGTTCTTTTTAATTTGGGCAAGATGTAAAGTATCGGACTTTTAATAAAAGGTCCAAAAGTTTTCTGTATTATTTTGATGTAGATTTTTCGCACTTGTTATCAATTTTACCGATATCTAAGAATGCTGACCTGCGGATAATGTATATTACAACAGAATTTTTCACGAAATAAGTGTGATTTAGTTCTTAAGGAAAGTATTTTAACGTTTTAGTAGAAAAATCTGAATATATTACAGTTCACGGTCAGAAAATTTTAACCTCGTTAGGAAATATGGTCATATACCTAGTAGTGATGTAAAAAAATTGGATTTTTATTGGAGTAGGTACATTTTACTGTATAGTTAAATTATATAATCCCTTGTGGATTGTGTAAGCTCTTCCACATTTTTAGTAAAATAAAGATCTAATCCCAATGGTAACAAATAAACGGGGGGAGACAAATGAAAATCGGGCAGCTGTTTTTGTCGCAAGAAATTTAATTTAAAACAGAGTTGCCGCTAAATACGCTTCTGCGACACCGTTTTCTTCTTTATCGAGTTTGTGAAAATTCTAATTGCGACTCTCCCTCCTCCGTTTCCGTAAATATAAGCAAGACAAGACGAAAAACGAGACTACCGAACTCTGGTCATGATGTTTCATTACGGAAGATGGGTTAATTGAAACGCAGAAATTGAGTTTTCAATTTAATTCTTGCAGTGAATCAAATAAATTAGGCAACGGGCTCCCCACTCCACCCTCACTGGAAGTTATTCTCGCTAAGTTCTCTAAACCGGATTAGGGTTGGCGATAAAAAAGATAAGCGGATCTGCCCTATATTCTTCACTGACATAAATACCAAAATAGAATATTTTGGTATTGTATAAATTAGTAATTTACGAGAAAAAAATATTTTTATTAATAAAACCAAAAATTGATCATATTCATTAACCCTAAAGTGGCCGCTAAGGCGTAAAAAGTATTCCATTTTTTTTTTAAACGTCATAACTTTACATCCAGATGTTTCATAGGAAAGGCAGCTGCTGTATCCTCCTACCACACATTCTTCTACGTTAGAGTTTAGAGTAAATCTTCCTCACTACAAATTTAGTACTAGAATTGACGTCATTGTTGATGCGTGCTACCAAATGGCGCATACGTATTGAATTCAGTGACCATGATTCCACTTCAGAGTAGGAAGGTGATAAAGAAGTATGTCAAAGAGTATGTGACCATCAAATGAAAGCTAAAGAAGGAAAAGTATCTACATTTACAAGTCGCGACGGAAATATAGTGTGGAATAAACATCTTATTGTAAGTTTTGCCAAAACTTACTAAAAATTTTTTTCCGCGACCTCCATCCAGTCGATGCCGAAAGTGTTAAAGACGGACTAAGTGCATTTTTTCAATTTTTTACCAAAGAAATGATAGACCGTGTAACATCGTACACAAATATTTTTATTACATCAATTCGAGGAGGGTACACAAGAAACAGAGATGCAAAATTAACATTGCCAGAGGAAATCCTTGCACTTGGCTCTTCTTTGCTGGTGTAAAAAAGTTAAGCCATACTGATTTTAGAGAGATGTGGGCAACTGATTATTATTTAATGAAGTATATCTTCTTCTTCTTCAAGTGCCATCTCCGCGGCGGAGGTCGGCAATCATCATAGCTATTCGGACTTTTGAGACGGCTGCTGTAAAAAGTTCATTTGATGTACATCCGTACCACTCTCTCAGGTTGCGCAGCCATGACATTCTACGCCTCCCTATGCTTCTCTTTCCTTGTATCTTTCCCTGCGTAATCAGTTGGAGCAAGGTGTATTTCTCTTCACGTGTAATATGTCCGAGATATTCTAATTTTTTTGTTTTTATTGAATTTAAAATTTCCATTTCTTTGTTCATCCTTCTCAGAACCTCTTTGTTTGTGACGTGTTCTGTCCATGATATTTTCAGAATTCTTCTGTACACCCACAGCTCAAATGATTCCAGTTTTTTCATTGATGTAGCATTCAAGGTCCAAGATTCCATTCCATAAAATAAGGTCGAAAAAACATAGCACCTCGCCAACCTAACTCTTAGTTCCAGTTTTAAATCCCTGGTACATAGAACTCTTCTCATTTTGTTGAAATTTGCTCTAGCCTTTTCTATTCTTATTTTTATCTCCTGATTGTAATCATTTGTGGAGTTAATCATTGTTCCCAGGTATGCATATTTGTCCACTTGTTCGACGTTGGTTTCGTTTATTAGAAGATTCTCGTTATTTCTTTAAGTTTTCGATATTCTCATAAATTTCGTCTTCTTGACATTCATTGTTAGACCATACTCTTTTCCATACTCTGCTATTCTGGTCACCAGTCTCTGAAGTATATAAAACTAGAAAAATCCCACAGGAATGGTTTGTGTCCACCTTTGTAGCAATACCAAAAACAGTATAGTGCCAAAGATTATTCAGATTATAGGACAATATCACTAATAAGCTATACCCTCAAAATATTTCTAAAGGTGATTCATGGAAGCTTATATAGAAAACTAGAAGATGATATGGATGATACTCAGTTTGGGTTCCGCAAGGGACTGGGAACGAGAGAGGCATTGTTTGCTTTTAATGTCCTCTCTCAAAGATGCTTAAATATGAACCTAGATATTTATTCCTGTTTCATCGACTTCGAGAAGGCATTCGACAGGGTCCGACATGAAAAACTAATAGAAGTACTGAGAAACAAAGATATAGACAGACGAGACTTACGAATCATTATCAATCGGTATTGGAATCAAAAGGCCAATATAAAGATAGAAGAACAAAAGTCCGAAAATATAGATATAAAGAGAGGAGTAAGACAGGGCTGTGTTCTGTCACCATTACTGTTTAACGTGTACAGTGAAGCCATATTCCAGGAAGCGATAGCGGATCTGGGTGATGGAATCTCTGTAAACGGAAGAATAGTAAATAACATAAAATTCGCTGATGACACCGTTATAATGGCAGACACCCTGGAATCGCTACAAGAATTGGTAAATAGAATTAATGATTATTGTATTAGATATGGACTAAAAATAAATAAGAGAAAAATGACCAAAGCAGAGAAATCAAAGTCCGAATTGAAACTGCAAGGCAAGCATTTGTGAAAATGAAGACAATGCTTACCAACAGAGACCTTCAGTCGCATCTCAGATTGAGGACTCTAAGATGTTACATATTCTCTATCTTACTATATCGAATGGAAGCTTGGACAGAAGAAACAACACATAAGAAAAATAGAAGCGTTCGAAATGTGGTGTTACAGAAGAATATTAAAAATTCAGTGGGTTCAAAGGATTACCAATGCTGAGGTACTACGAGGTCTAAATAAGGAGTTAGAAATCA
Source organism: Diabrotica undecimpunctata (assembly GCF_040954645.1). Lineage (NCBI taxonomy): Eukaryota > Metazoa > Arthropoda > Insecta > Coleoptera > Chrysomelidae > Diabrotica > Diabrotica undecimpunctata. The sequence goes on from NC_092811.1 coordinate 3,185,942, forward strand.
TAAACAGCATAAAAAGAAGAAAACTAGAGTATTTGGGTCACATAACCAGAGGAGAAAAATATGAGCTGTTGAGAATTATTATGCAAGGAAGGATCCAAGGGAGAAGAAGCATAGGAAGAAGACGCATCTCCTGGCTGAGGAACCTTAGAGAATAGTTTAACTGTAGTTCACTACAACTTTTCAGAGCAGCAGCCAACAAAGTGGCCATAGCCGTTATGATATCCAACCTCCGATAGGAGATGGAACTTTAAGAAGAAGAAGGGCAACTGATGGCACAGGAATCCATACATTTATTGCATGTATGGGATATAAACGTTTTGTGTTTCTCCTTGGAGCACTTAGGTTCGACGACAAATCAAGTGGTGAAGAACGGAAGCAGATAGATAAAGTAACAGCAGTGCGAGAAATTACAGACAAATTCATAGACAACTCTCGGAAAAATTTCTGCCCACGTGAACGTATTACAATTGACGAAATGTTAGTTCCATACAGTGGTCATTGTAGTTTTGTACAATGTTTGACTAACAAGCCCAACAAATATGGGATAAAACACTTGCATTGTGTGATTCAAAGATGTTTTATGTCTCAAATTTAGAAATTTACTGTGGCAAGTAGCCCTAATTAAGAAAAAATCTGCCAAACACTGCAACAGATATTGTACTCAGATTGGTCGAGCTCTTAAAAGATTTTAAAAGAAACTTGACCACAGATAATTGGTACACCAGTTATCATTTGTCTCAAGATCTTCTTCATTGAAACATTACTTTGATTGGTACTTTGAAAAAAAAATGAAAAAGTATTCCCACAGGAATTACAACCAAGCAAAATTAGACCTATGCACTCATCAATTTTTGCATTTCAGAAAGAAACCACCCTTGTATCTTACAGTGGAAAAAAGAATAAGGCTGTCATATTACTTTCTACAGGATAAAGGGGTAGAATGCGAATACATGGAGTTGACTTCAGTTTACTCCAACTAGCCTCTTCTACTCAAATCCGACTCTCACCTTCACGCTGGTGTCCTTGTTAACCGAGCAACCCAGCTGGAGTTCTGGTATCCAACCCGGGTGGAAAGTTGGGTCGGGAACTGACGAGAGCGTGTGAAATGGCCCTCCGAAAAGTGGTTTGGAGTTGGGTTAACTACCCAACCCGGTAAAACCCCATAGTTACGAAATCGAAAGTCAAAAATGCTGGACGAAAATCTCGACGACGACCTATGCAACGAAATAAGGACCTGAATAATGGAAATAATGATCTTAATGTATTTATCTGGTACGTTCGCACACTTAACGAACCTGGAAACATCCGCCAACTGTATGACATATTAGCACAATATAATGCTGATATTACTGCAATACAAGAAGTACGATGGACAGGCCATGGCATAATCCAAAAAGCAAACTACAATATATACTATAGTTGCCATAGAACCAGACATGAATTTGGGACAGCCTTTATAGTCAATAATAAAGTCAAGCACTTGGTTATAGATTTTAAGCCGATAAATCCGCGAATGAGCTGCTTAAGGATCAGGGGCAAGTTTTTTAATACTAGCCTTATTAATGTACATGGGGAGGACAAGGAAGACGAAGAAAAAGACAATTTATATGATGAATTAGAAAGAACATATGATAATTGTCTCAGAAATGACATTAAAATAGTAATCGGTAATCTGAACGCAAAAATCGGAAGGGAAAAAATATATCTACCGCACATTGGTAAATATAGTCTCCATAATAATACTAATTCGAATGGACACCGAGCAGTCACCTTCGCAGCCTCAAAGAACATGATCGTAGGAAGCACATGTTTTCTACACAAAAAAATACATATTGGGACTTGGACCTCGCCTGATGGATTAACGAACAACCAAATTGATCATGTGATCATAGACGCTAGACACTTCTCCAACCTCATGGATGTCCGCACCTATCGAGGCGCCAATATTGATTCAGATCATTTTCTAGTTGGCACAAGAATTCGGGCTAGAATCTCAAATGCGAAGAAGGAGAGAAGTATTAAAACAATGTCCTGACATACGCGTCAGAGACATAAACTATGGAAAAAAGCGACGAAGAACTATTAGGCCACTTTGAAAGAGGAATACTTTGGCACATATATGGAAGAGTACAAGAAAGCGGGATATGGCGCAGTCGCTACAATTTTGAGTTGTATCAATGCTATGAAAAATGCAACATCGTCCGGTCTATTAAAATTAATAGACTAAGGTGGCTAGGACACCTTGAAATAATGGACACTGGAGACCCCCAAAGACAGATATTGTATCAAGAGCCAGTAGGAACCAGGAAGAGATGCAGGTCAAGATCTACATTTAAAACTCAAGTCGAAGATGACTTGAGGAATCTAGGGGTCAGAAATTGGAAAGCCAGGGCGAAAGATAGGGGGGAATGGAGACTAATTCTTGAACAGGCCAAGACCCACACAGGGTTGTAGAGCCAAAGATGATGATGATGACGATGATGATGAACATTTATCTGTTCAATTCGAGAATCGGTCGCACGGTAATAAGAAAACATTTAATCGTACGGTCGATATGAACTTGTTTAAGGTTGGAAATATGTTATTATTAGACTTCGGCAAATATGCAAATAAAAATGTAGAAAATATGTGCATAAATATGCACGTGTTTACCCGAAAATATGCAAATATTTTACAAAATATGCATACAAATAAATAAAAAAATCGTAAAATAGTAACAATTTTATTAAAAAAAAAAAGTGTACATAACTAAATATTTCCTACTATTCATTAAGATTTACATTTATTTTAAGTAACTACATCATTTTTAAGTATGAATAAACTTATTTAGAATTATGGTAACAATAAATGACCAAGTGGTGTTCAAAATTTTCTAACAAAAACTTGTGGCTTCTGTCTGAGTACATATATTTATATATGGAAAAACTTCGTTCAACATCAACTGATGTAACGGGAGCATTTTTCAAACTAACCAAAATTTTCTTTGGTTCTTCTTTAGAACCTTTGGTTCTAAATTAATTGTTTCCGAAATATTTCCAACTAGAACACTGACTACTTCAGAAAGAATATGGTAACCTTTATTTTTTTCCATAGTAGCTTCAAATTTTTTTAAAACATCTTTTCCAATATTACCTATAACGTTCCGACAACATGACGCAAATTCTTTTATTAATGCTGTACTTTCGAACAATGACAGTTTTGGTGATTCTAACTGAGTAATTGTTTTTTGAACAAAACTAAAATTTGATTTTATAAATGAAAGTTCTTGTTGAAGCAAGTTACTCTGAAAAGTTTGTTTAGAATCCAAAAGAGATTGGGAACTTTCATCTGTTAACGTATCAATTATGTTCTTTATTTTAACAAAATGATCTGCATAAAAATTAGCTGCTTCTAACCATGTTCCCCATCGCGTTAAAATAGGTTGTGGTGGAAGAGGAATGTTAGATAGCATTTCTTTATAAAGTTGAATTCTTATAGGAGATTTAAGAAATACTTTTTTGACACTGGATATCATGGTATTTACAAGAGGAAACTTTTTTCGTATTTCCTCTGCAACTCTGTTTAATCCATGCGCTACACAAGTAACATGTATTAAATCTGGGAAAAATATTTTTAAATTTTGTCCTGCTTTCACCATATAAGGAGCAGCATCCGATAAAATAAGCAGTAATTTATTAGAAGGAATAGTTGTCGGAAGAAAAAAAGTTGCTAATGTTTCTTGTATAAAACGCGAAATTGTTAAAGCATTTGTTTTCTCAAGTTGCTGGCATGAAATAAGATGAGATTTTGGTAAGGTATCTTCTTTAAGAACACCAATCAATAAATGAGCAATATACTTTCCTGAGGTATCAGTGGTTTCGTCTACAGATATGTAAAAATAATTATCTGCAATTTCTTCCTTAATATTAATTAACACCGACGAGTATAGCCCGTTCACATTATTTCTTCTTAGAGACCGATCACTTGGAACATTAAGTTTGTAATATTTTTTTAGAAACGAACTAAAATTTACATTTGCTAATTTTGAAAGCGGTATGTTTGCAGACACTAATGCGCGACACAAGTCTTCATTAAAAGTTTCTTGCTCATCTAATTTTTTTGAAGTAGATTGGAAACATTTAGCCATTGAAGTTTGATGTTTTCCTCCTATTTTTCTTTTTTTTTGCAATGTGTGAAGCAGTTCTCACATGTTGGTCTATCTGAAATTTCTTCTCACATGCTATCTATAAATAAAAATAAAAACCTTTATTTTAACCCAACCTTTAAAATATAAAAATATACAAGGTATTTTTGGTTAATCAAATAACTGGTTTGGAAAAAAAAACACTCGCTAAGTGTTTTAAATGCTGTATTAATCCACAAATTAGTTTTTGTTACTAACCATTAGTACATCATATAACTTATTTTAAAATTCAACAAAAGTTTTTTTTTTGTTAATTCAATTACAATAAAAATAATTGTGTTTTAGAATAGCTGACTTCATAAAAAAAAGTAAAGGTGAAAATTTTTTCTAAATACACACCATTGTATTGTACCATGCACAATTTTTTCTCACTAAAGGAAGCTTTTTTTCATTTAAAAACAACCTACGAGTACTAAATTTCAAGTAAATACGTTTATTGGTTTTAAAGTTATTGTTGTTATTAACTAAAAGAATTTAATTTTTTTTAATTTTAACACCCTGTATCTCGAAAAGTAAATAAGTTTGACCCCTCATTAACTATATCGTTTTGTTCAATTTTTCGAGAAGTATCTACAGTCAAACGTTGTAAGTGTCATTTGGAAACACCCTGTATGTATGAAATATTAGATATTTAATAGAAAATATAAGATACTTACAATTTTGCCACAGACTGAACAGTAGATTTTTCCCATATCCATAGACAACTCTTTATAAGGTTTAATCCAAGTTGAAGCACTGGTTGTTTTAGGCATTATAAAATCACAATCTTCCTTTTTGTTACGCACAACGAGTGTTTACGCTTTGAATATCAAAACAAAAATGATTTACAAATCTGAGCATCAAATTAGAAATTTTTAGGTACCTAATTCAATAAACTGGAAGATTTTGGAAAATCCCTAAATTAGGAACAAAACTATTAGCCGTTTACCTGCTGTTAAGATACAATAAATTGTAGATAGATTTGGGGATTAGATCATAAAATGCAAATGAGCGAACCCTTAGCGATTATCCAATAACTGAATGCCTCAGTGACCGAGACTTTCTAAGAATGTTGAGGGCTACTTAAATTGATCTTCTTTGAAATTGTAAATGTTTTGTACCTGTAGAGATTACGTACTTAGATCATTTCTTGATTAAAATGACTACAAAATTTTATACAAGAATTGAAATAAATTGGTATGTTTAAAAATTTTCAAATACAGTATAAAAATCTGAACTTTTATGCACTTTATGCAAACTTTTATACAACTATGCCAAAATATGAAATATTTGCATAAAATATGCACAATATGCAAAATATGCAATATGCATATTTGCCGAAGTCTAGTTATTATGAATAAACTGTAACTATTTTTTAAAGTTAGAAATAGAATAAAGCACATAAAACGACGAAAGGATGATTGCAAGTGATACTTTAAAAAATCAAAGACGAAGAAACTAATTATTTCATACATAAGTTATTTCATTAAAGAATCGTAAATATCACGTCGATATTTCTCTTTGAAAACGACATTAATTCCGGATTTAAAAACGAGAAAGTTATCAGTAAGTAATATCTCGTTTCCGGCAGAAATGAAATATGAAAAATCCGGCCGGCCATTCAGTTTTAAAAAAGTCTTTCAATCACGAAAATCACTTTCCATTTGGAAAGGCAGGCGTCTAATCTTAATAAATATTTAAGCCAATGTTTAATGCTTTTTCCGTGCTGCAGAATAAATTCCATAATAAAAGGCAGAGACGTCTATAGGTTTTCAATTAGATGATTTATGGAAAAAGTTTTTAAAAGGATTTTCTTCGAAAAATAATTAAGGAAAATGCTCTCGAGAGAAAAAATCTTTCAGGAATTTTTGTCGGCGATATTACGAGACGATAACGGTAAGACTTAATCTTTGCTTGTTTTTACAAACAACAAAAGAAGAAGAATGGTGTGTTTTGTAAGTCTACAAAGACTTTTGTTTCTTGAAATTGTTTTAGAGTTCGTCGAAAGAAACAAATTAATCAGATCTTAATTAGAGCAGCTCAAAAAGCGTAAAAAACAAATAATTCTGTAAAATATTAAACGTTTGGAAAACGATAAAACAAATACTCGACAAAAACAAAGTTGTTCGACATACGTATAAGCTACTGGAGGAAAAAACTTACCGAGTAGTCCTAAAAAACTTACACCACAGTACAGATATGACTGAAAACATATCCACACTAAAAAAAAGGTCATAATGTAAAGCAAATTCTGAATCATAATCATCAAGCTAAAAAAACGAAGGAGGATGGAAACTCAGTAAAATGTGTTGTATCTGGTGGACCCTACCCAGCAAATTTTAAGGGATGTCAAGAAGTCTACCAGGACATCTTAAATAAAAGATGTTCCACAAGAAATGATAATACGCTACAAATACTAAGAATCCCGCAGTAGAGAGCAAGAATAAATCAAGCACCAAATGAGGCAAGCAGTATAGAAAACTTGTCCTAAACATCAGGTACTTATGCCAGTGCCAGCAAAACAACGACAACTATAACAAAAGAGCAAAATGCGCCAGACACATCCCAAAGTAGTAGTTTTGCACAGTACCTACAAAGTATAATAGAACAGCAGCTTCTCTTCTTCTTCAAGTGCCATCTCCGCGGCGGAGGTCGTCAATTATCATAGCTATTCGGACTTTTGAGAAGGCTACTCTGAAAAGTTCCATTTGATGTACATCCGTACCACTCTACCTACGCTTCTCTTTCCTTGGATCTTTCCCTGCATAATCAGTTGGAGTGAGGTGTATTTCTCTCCGCGTGTAATATGTCCGAGATATTTCAATTTTCTTGTTTTAATTGTATTTAAAATTTCTATTTCTTTATTCATCCTTCTCAGAACCTCTTTGTTTGTGACGTGTTCTGTACACGATATTTTCAGCATTCTTCTATACACCCACAGCTCGAATGATTCCAGTTTTTTTATTGATGTCGCATTCAAGGTCCAAGATTCCACTCCATAAAACAAAGTCGATAAAAAAAAAACACCTCGCCAACCTAACTATTAGTTTGAATTTAAAATCCCTTGTACATAGCACTCTTCTCATTTTGTTGAAATTTGCTCTAACCTTTTCTATTCTGATTTTGGTCTCCTGAATGTAATCATTTGTGGAGTTAATCATTGTTCCCAGATATACATATTTGACCACTTGCTCGACGTTGGTTCCGTTTATTAGAAGATTCCTGTCATTTCTTTGAGTTTTCGATATTCTCATAAATTTCGTCTTCTTGACGTTCATTGTTAGACCGTACTCTCTTCCAATACTCCGCTATTCTGGTCACCAGTCTCTGAAGATCTTCAATATTTTCGGCTAAGATCACAGTGTCGTCCGCATATCTAATGTTGTTAATGGGAACTCCATTTGCCTTTATTCCAGCTGTTTCACCCTCAAGAGCTTTTTTCAGGATCTCTTCGTAGTAGGCATTAAAAAGAATTGGCGACAATACGCATCCCTGTCTCACTCCACGACTAATTTCAATTCCTTCTGGCAACTGTTCGGTAACACGTACTTTTGCTTGCTGTTTATAGTATAAATTTTATGGGATCTTGAGGTCGTTGTAGTCAATATTCTTTGATTTCAGGACATTCATTAATTGTTCATGTACTTTATCGAATGCTTAATTATAGTCAATAAAACATGCGTATATATCTTGATTGACGTCTAGACATCTTTGTATCAGTATGTTAAGTAAAAAAAGAGCTTCTAGGCCTTTGCGAAAACCAAATTGTATATCATTAACGTCTATGTCCAGTTTGTGATATATTCGGTTATGAATGACTTTTAGTAGTAACTTTAGCACATGAGACATCAAGCTAATGGTGCGGTAATCGCTGCATTCTCTTGAGTTTTTCTTTTCGGGGAGACAAATAAAAATCGACGTTAACCACTCTTTGGTTAATACGCCTGAACTATAAATTTGGTTCAAGAGTGTCACTAAAACATCAATGTGTTTCTCATCTAGAATTTTTAGGATTTCTATAGGAAGCATGTCAGGTCCAGGGCTTTTCCCACTCTTCATTGTTTTAAATGTGTGTAATATATCTTCTTTAGTAATATATGAACCTATTTCTTCTGACGTAAGTTCTATGTGCTCCAGATCTCCTCTTCCATTATAGAAAAGTTCGTCGATATATTCTGCCCATTTTTGTACTTTCTTATCCGTCTGTTATAGCAGTCCCTTGTCTACTAAGAAGTGCACGAGTGGGATTTTGTTTTCTTAGTCCTGCCAGTTCTTTAACTTTCTTGTGTAGGTTAAACAGATCATATTCCAAACAGCAAAAAATTACAATAAACCAACTAGTTCAGGAAATCAGAGAACTTAGAGAAGAGTTAAAACAGGCCATCCCAAATAAGTGTAATGGCTAAGCTACTTACAATAGCACTATGGAACGCAAGCGGCATCAAACAATATAAACATGAAATAGAAGCATTCCTAGTAATCAACAAAATTGGCATACTGTTCTGGCTTACTGTTCTGGTTCTAACTCAAAAACTGTCTTCAAAATCCCAACTTTTGACGTATCCATAGCCCATCCAGATGTCCAGATGTTGGTGGCCCAACAGATTGGCCAGATCTGGGGCAACACTATTAATTCGAAATGGCATTAAACACTACCTGCTTAATAAAGTAGAAAAAAGTGACATGCAGGCAATCAGTAATAGAGGATTGTTATCTTGAATAAGAGATTGGACACCAAACTACCAAGCAAATAAAGTAATGTTTACAGAATTATTCAGAAGACTATAACGATAAACACACAAGCTAAGGATCTCGACTAAGAACCCCAGAAAGAGGAAAAAAATTGTATCAAGTCATTCAAGAACTAAACCTAAATCATCTGTCCACCTATTCACCAATCTACTGGTCTGTACTCAGAAATACCCAGATAGCCTTGACTTCCTTGTAACCAAAGTATTCTTTGGGGTTTAACTTCGGGTTAAATTGTTTTGGTTTTTAGAAAAACTATTGTTTTGACGACGTTTCGACAAGGTCACACCTGCCATTGTCAAGTAAGATTAGTTACGTTTCTTTCTGATGTTTAATGAGAAAGCTGCTACCCTCGTCCCAGTCTTCTTCTTCTGGTTCCTATCCGTTTCGGATGTTGGAAATCATATTGGCAATCATGACCTTGCTCGCTGCGGCGCGAAACAGCTCCGTTGAGGTTTTCTTAAACCATGTTCTTAAATTCCGCAGCCATGATATTCTCCTTCTACCGGGTCCTCGCTTACCTTTGACTTTACTTTGCAATATAGACTGCAGCAGGGAGTAACGGTGCTGATTTCTCATAACGTGTCCCAGATATTGCAATTTTATGCGTTTGATCGTAAACACAATCTCTGGTTCCTTCTTCATTTTTTCTAGAACTTCCTTGTTCGTGATCCTTGCTGTCCATGATATTCTCAGCATTCTTCTATAAAGCCACATCTCAAATGCTTCAAGTTTTTTAATAGTGGTGTCTGTAAGCGTCCATGCCTTCGCCCCGTACAACAACACAGAGAAAACATAGCATCTCAAATGTCCCAGTCAGCATACAAGAAACAAAATCTGCTTCCCCTTTTCTTTTAAATCAAACACTTTCGATCGAATAAGAATATTTTCTTTAACACAAACTTAACACTTTTAGAAAAAACCGGTAAAACCGTTCAATAAATAAACTCTTTACCTTAATATTATTCATTTGACGTCACAGGAACAGATGACCTTTTCTTTACTTTCAACTAAGCTTCTAACCAAAAATTTCTTTTTCAACTTTCTCTCTTCCAACCAATCACCGTCTTCTTCTTATGGTGCCTATCCGTTACGGATGTTGGACACTGACATGGCTATTCTGACTTTGTTGACTGCTGCCCTGAAAAGTCCGGCAGTGGTTAAGTTAAACCATTTTCGCAGGTTATGCAGCCAGGATATTCTTCTTCGTCCTGGACCTCTTTTCCCATGCACTTTACCTTGAAGTATGGTCCGAAGTAGGTTGTATCGTTGTTCATTGCGCATTATATGGCCCAGGTATTCTAGTTTGCGACGTTTTATGATTATGACTAGTTCGCGCTCTTTACCCATTCTATGTAGTACTTCTTCGTTGGTAACTCTGTCTATCCAAGAAATCCTCAACATGCGTCTATAGCACCACATCTCAAATGCTTCGAGTCTCTTCAGTGATGCTTCAGTTAAGGTCTATGACTCCACGCCATATAAAAGAACGGAGAATACGTAGCATCTTAGTAAACGAACTTTTATTTCCAATTTTATATCGTGGCTGTTAAAGATTTTTTTCATTTTGACGAAAGCTGATCTTGCCTCCTCGATCCTTATCTTAATTTCCGTCGATTGGTGCCAGTGTTCATTTAAGTTGGCACCCAAATAACAAAAGTTGGTGATTTGTGTTATAGGGTGTTGATTAACTAGTAATTGACCAGGTGGTATCCATTTTTGCTTATAACCATGTATTTGGTTTTTTTGATGTTAAAATCAAGCCCAAACCTGCTACTTACTTCTGCCACCCTGGAGATAAGTGTCTGCAGACCTTTAAGACTGTCTGCAAAAATGACAGTATCATCAGCGTATTGTTTAATCGTTCTCCGTTTATAAGTATTCCCTCGTCTATGTCCGTTAGCGCTAGGTTCATAATGTGCTCTGAATATGTATTGAACAATAATGGGGACAATATACATCCCTGTCGCACAGCTCTAGCATTTTCAAACCACCCAAAATTCCATTTCTGTCCTTTCTCTGGAGTATCCCAATTATATATTTTAGTGTTTTCATTCAGCAATCAACAAAATCGTTTTGCATGAATTAAGTTTCTCTCTTGCCGGGGCTCGTAAACAAACACATAGCTAGTCGTGTGGACCTTTCAAACCATTTTTAACCCTACTTTGTTCGTTGAATTCTTTTAAAATGAAATTATTCTTATCCGACTTAAATTAACTTCCTTCTTTGGAGTTCAAAATTGTATGCATATTTAAGTACTAATATATAAATAATAATACTAATTAGTCATATTTTTTTTAAAAGCGCTACCTCTAGAGATTCAAGACACAATGCTTACGACTTAGAAATAAATCCAAAAAACCTATTCAGATTCCGATTCATCTTATTGCAAGTTTTCCCTTTGATGTCCGCCATGAAAATCTAGCGAAATCCCCGGAGATTGAGCAACAGCAATATCTGGACATGTTTTGATATTTCCTAGAGCGGGATGTTTGCGAATCAACATTCTTGCATAAAGGGCACAGTAGGAAATAGTTCTCAGCCGTTCCGAAAGAGTTGAAAAGTATTTTTATTAAAGTCGGATATATTAAGATACAACAACTGCTTGTTTCTTTTTAAGATCGTAAAAATTTAATTTCACTATGGAATGCTACAAATGTTGATGGGAGCATTCTGGAAAATCTTTAGACAAATTTATTTTAGTAAAATCTTAAATGCATAAACGGGAAAGTATTAATAAAATATATTAAATTAAAGATATATATTAGTTTCACATAATATTAAGCTAATTCAGTTCAATATTAACTCCACACAAATTGTAATTTAATATAGGAGAATGTTTTTATCTTCTCTCTTCTTAGTACATATTATGAAAATACCTACATTATCTTCATAAATCTGTCCTTTCAGTACTTAATCCAATACTCACGGTTGAACGAGTCATTTTTAACATTTTCCTTTCATCCTGTCTGTTAATACACTCAGGTGCAAAAATATCGATCCATTCCTTATTTCTTATTTATTTGAAGTTGTATAATTTTAGAGACATTAAATTACGTATGTAAATTTAGGTATTTAGGGTTTCTCGTATACGAGAAATAAAATAATATTTTTAATATTGCTTTTTATATTTCTTAAAACAAATTGGTATTTCAGGTTATTGTCAAAAAGGGTCTGAAGCAAGCAGATATTTATTGAATGTTGTTTTTAATTCAACAACCATATTAGTGCAGTGATTTTATTTTCAAAACGTGTTATATTTTTATTTAATTATCCTTCCTAAATGTCTTTAACTCCGACAGATGCTGCAAGGGCGGTGACTTTAGTTCAAGATGGTCGTAGCCAATATTATGCAGCTGAAATGTTGGGTGTTAGTCGATCTTCAGTTCAAAGAGCAGTTCGGCGTTTTAGCGACACCGGTAACTTCACAAGAAGACCAGGATCAGGTCGTAGAAGGGTAACATCTGAAAGAGATGATCGATTTCTGGTCTCATCATGTTTGAGAAATCGGCATCTAACTTCAGTTAAACTGGCAAATCGTATGAGCGAAGTGAAAAATGTGGATGTAAGCAGATGGACAGTTCAGTTCGTCAACGACTTGTAGAAGGTAATTTATTATCCAGAAGGCCAGCCCTATCTCCAATACTATCCATAGAACATCGCAGAGCTCGCCTTGCTTTTGCAAGAGAACATGAAAACTGGAGTAATGCAGATTGGAGCAATGTATTGTTCTCAGATGAGTTCAGATTTTGTCTAAGGTCACCAGACGGCCGAGAAAGGGTTTGGAGAAGACACGGAGAGCGATATTTTCAATGTAATATTGCGGAAAGAATAAGTTATCAAGGGGGCTCCGTTATGGTTTGGGCTGGTATCAGTTCAGAAGCCCATACTGATTTAGTTATTGTAGATAGAGGTTCTGTGACTGCTGCAAGATACATAACAAGTATTTTAGATCAGCATGTGGTACCTTTTGCTCCTTTCATTGGACCCAATTTTATTTTTATGGACGACAACGCGCGTTCTCACCTTGCTAGAATCGTCAACCAATATATAGAGGAGGTGGAAATTGTCCGTATGAACTAGCCAGCTTGCAGTCCCGATCTCAATTCCATAGAACATCTATGGGATATGATGTGAAGACGTCTTCGAGCACGAGTACCCCGTCCAAACAACTTGGCTGAACTTACAGCGGCTCTTCAAGAAATATGGTACCAATTGGATCAATTTGGATATCCAGAGGTTAATTACCTCAATGCCTAGACGTGTACAGGCTGTTATAAGGGCCCGAGGGGAAAACACTAGATATTGATTTATTATCAATGTTTTTCTTAATTTCAGAAAGTTTTGAATATTCTTGTATTTTTGAGTTTTGGCGTATGTCTCTATAAATAAATGATTTTTTGGATAATCTAAAAAAATATTTTAATCTAACATATACTTTTACATATATACCTGATTTAAAACTAATATCTTCAAACGTTTTCTTTTTTCAGCAAATAATACCCATGGATCGATTTTTTTGCACCTGAGTGCATATTCATTGATCATTCAACATCCCGTTATTAATGACTTTTATTCTGAGTATTGATTGAAATTGATAGAGATATGTAACGAACACAATGTCCTAAGACACTTAGCCTTTGTTGACTATCACAAGCCATTTGATTCAGTTGAACTGTGGACAGTATTCGAAGCAATGGATAAAGCAATGAGACTCCAGATGTAAAAACCTGCTAAAACATATATACGGAAACGATACAGTAGAAATTGAAATTGATCAAAACACAAAATCTAACAAAACATAGTCAAAAAGGAGTGAGACCAGGCAATACGATTTCTCCGAAGTTATTCATATTTGTCTTAAGGATGTTTTCAAGCAGCTTAACTAGGAGCAAAAGGTTTAAATTTTGACAGACGATACCTGAGTCATCTCCGCTTTTCGGAAGATATTGTCATAATTAGTAGCGAGCTCAAACAGCTCCAAGAAATGCTTCCAAAATTAGGAAATGCTTCACAAAGAATAGGCTTGAAAATGAATCTAACAGAGACCAAGATTCTTTCTTTCGAGGAAGTTACTATGGAGAGGAAGTGATAAAAAGAGTGCAAGAATATATTTACTTGTGTCATCTAATAAAGTTAAGCAGAGAAAACCAACATGTGGCAGTAGAGCGAAGAATCCGCATGATACGAGCTGCCGTTAACAAACTTAGAATTGTTCTTAAAAATAATATTCTCATTCATCTCAAGGCAAAAGTTTTAAATCTAATCTAATAAAAGGGTAGGACTACACGAAAATGGAAACGCAGTTTGTCCAAAACGATAAATCCTAGCGACACCTAGGAAATAAATCTGAACTATCAACTGACATTTCAACTTACTGAGTCTTGATCGATCATATTTTGTTCTTGAAACTGTTGTTTATGATTAAAATATCCTGTTCAATTTTTCACATGCGAAAAACCATGTCATTTTTCGCTGCATTAATTACTATCATTCTTCACCTCAATTTTAAAATCATTATCCTACTCCTACACCCTTCCCACCCTCACTTTAGCCCCATTACTTTAGAAATACAGACAGTTTTAAAATAGCAAATGAAAAAGACTCTCTCTTGCCTGTTGAGTATTGCTAGCAACAGACGTACTCTCTCTCTACTGTAGACCGCCACTAGCAACAGACGTGCTCACTTGGTTGTTGACTTTCGCCAGCAACAGACGTCCTCTCAATCGACTGTTGACTTCCGCTAGTAACAGACATTCTCTCTCTCGCTTATATTTACGCGAAAAATACAGCGAATCCTCTTTTGAATCGTATACAGACGCAAATGTGCTTTACCCCTTGATCTTAGTGTTAGTGCCGCAAAACACGTATTTAGAAAACCGAATGGAAAAAATTTCTATCCTTGTCTGATATACTATTATAGTAATTAACACATATCGTTAGAGAAAAATGATGACGTTCTATTCAATAATCTATTTACTAGGGATTTTATGATCTTTCGGAAACTTACTTCTCTTGTAAAACTTAACCAGTTCTTTTATTGAAGCAGTACATACCTGAAAAGAAAAAAATATTATTAGAATCAATTTAACACAATAAGGGAAAGATAGATAAAATATTGTCGCGATTATATTAAAATGACTTAAGTCAATATTCTTTAATGGTGAGTTGATAATTTTTCCCACACGCTTCAATCAAGCTCTGAAAGACAAATTAATAATACAATAATTTTGCTATAAGAAATAGTATTGTTGATTTAAAAGAAAGATCAGAATGAATCTAATTACAGAGCAATTACGATACTGATCACTACAACCAAATAATATAGAACAGATTAAGGAAAATTATTACAATATAGCTAACACAGTCATAAAGCGTCTTTCACCAGGGAAAAAGTAACTTAACCTATTGTCACCATAGTTCAAAACAAAAGTAAACAGCTGTACCTGGGATTTGTTCTTATCGAGAAGACTTTTGATAGAGTACCCAGAGCTAAAATCTGCGAATCTTTATCTAATATTAATATTAACTATAAACCTATAAGAAACATATAAAGCCTTTATAAAGAGACAGTTAACTGTGTTATAAGCAAAAACATGCCGAGACAATGCCGAGATCTAATTGGAGATCTAGTTAGAGACAATGCGAGTTACCATAAATATGGAAAGCAATGCCGACGAAAACAAGAAGAACCTGACGACATAAAAAGACTTATGATAATGCAGTTGGAAAGATATTAAAGCAGGAGGGCAACATTATTGGTAGGCAGCGAGAGAAATGGCGAAAAGCAGGTTTAATGTTTACAGGTTTAAAAATGTAGTTAATTATATACATTTTGTAATTTGGGGTCTTTTCAGACCCATTCAAATGGTATACGTCCTAGTATCCAGTTTACGATGAAGGTGGAAACTGATTCATCCCTACCGATTCTCGACGTTATCATAAAA
The DNA here is from genome assembly GCF_040954645.1 of Diabrotica undecimpunctata. Lineage (NCBI taxonomy): Eukaryota > Metazoa > Arthropoda > Insecta > Coleoptera > Chrysomelidae > Diabrotica > Diabrotica undecimpunctata. The sequence continues at coordinate 3,201,800 of NC_092811.1, forward strand.
AACCAATTCCAAGGTTTTTATCACTTTGTTTATCGAAAACCCGCCCATACCAATCGTTGCTTGCATGCCAACTCTCATCATACACCTTCACAAATTAGTATTCAGTCTTAACTTGTCCACAGATCAATACGCCTTTGCAATGATGCAAGTAGACCCGCAGTAAACAAACAGGTGTATAGGATATTTGGTACTAGTCGATTAAGTGACAATCCCTTCGACTAGACAGAATTATTTTTTAAACTTCTGAGACTTCGCTGAGCTGGTCATGTAGTAAGAATGGAGACAGAAAGATTGCCGAAAAGAGCTCTAGATAGTAACATAGGGAGCAAGACCAAAAGGAAGACCACGGAAAAGATAGGAGGATGAAGTGGCAGAGGACGCGCAAAATGTGCTAGACGTGAGAACCTGGAGAAGATCACCGCGGGACTGACAAGGTTGGAGGCATAGTTTGGAGGAGGCCAAAGCCCGATTTGGGCTGTATCGCCATTGGAGAGAGAGAGAGAGAGAGAGAGAGAGAGAGAGAGACAGAAATTGGGTTCTTGTGAGATAGGAGTTTACTCCAGGAGCTTTTGGAGAGACTGTTGCGGCGATAGTGTGTGCGAGAGACGTTGACAAGCAGAGGAGATAGCAGGCGTGTGTAGAGCAACTGAGAGTACGAGTAAGAGGTGGGAAGATCACAGTCGTAAGAAAAAAAGGAGCCACTAGAGAATTTTTGGAAATAAAAGGTTAGTTTGCTATATAATCAAAGTTTTGCAAAATTAAGCCTAAGGCACATTAAATCAAGTAAACATATAAAAGGTCCAAATTTGCAAATCATAATATATATATATATATATATATATATATATATATATATATATATATATATATATATATATATATATATATATATATAGTTCAGCTCAACAGGCCTCAAAGGCCCAAGGCTTCAACGGTTTTCTTCCATTTCTTTCTATCTTGTGCTAAGTTTTTCCAATCTTGTACCCGCAGCGACTTCAGATCTTCTTTTGCCGACTCCAGCCATTTTCTTCGGGGGCGGCCTCTTTTTCTTTTTGTACCAGCCTCCGTGTTTATTATTTCATTGGGAACTCTTCCTTCCTTCATTCTTGCTATATGTCCGAGCCATCTTAATCTTTGAATTTTAGCGAGTCTTGTTATTTTTGGTTGCCCATATATTTGCATTATTTCTTCATTCGTTCTTCTTCGCCAGATGTTCCCCTCTTTTACACCTCCGTATATCCTTCTAAGAATTTTTCGTTCTCATCTATCTAATTTTACTTCCATATATTTATTTAGTATCCAGGTCTCGCTAGCATAGAGTACTGTAGGTCGGATAACTGTTGTATATATTCGTTTTTTTGCTGTTCTGGATATTATCTTCGACCTCAGTATCTTAGTCAGGCTCCCAGCACTTTTACTACCTTTGGCCATTCTTTTTATGATTTCTTAGTTCTCTTCGTTCCTATTTGTTAGTGTCACTCCCAAGTAATCGAATTGGCTAACAACAAAGTTATATTCTTTACTTGGGCTTTGTATCTTAAAGGACTGTCCTGGATGATTTTCGTTTCCCTTCATTACCATATATTTTGTTTTTTCTTCGTTTATTTCTAAACCATATTCCCTGGCTATTCTCTATTCTAGTAAAGATTTCTCTTAATTCTACAGGTCTCCTTGTTATTAAGGTAACATCATCTGCATATACTACGCATTGATGCCTGTGATGATATATTGTGCCTCTAGTGTAGATGTTACATTCTCGTAAAATCTTCTCTAAGATCAAATTGAAAAAATCTGTTGATAACGGGTCACCTTGTCGCAGACATCTATTGGTGATAAAGCTATCCGAAACCCGTCCTTCTAACATGACTTTACTTTTAGTATCATTGAGTATGCATTTAGTCAGTCTAACTATTTTTGGTGGAAATTTAAAATATTCTAGTGCTTCATATACTTTATTTCTTTTTATAGTATCATATGCCTGTCTAAAATCAATAAACAGCATGTGTAATGTTAGGTTGAATTCATATGAGCTAGCTAAAGTTTGTTTCATTGTAAAAATTTGGTCTACTACCGATCTGTTTGCTCTGAAACCTGCTTGATATTCACGTTTTAATTTTATTTCTAATTGATATGGCCAGAATCTTATACACTGTATCTTGTAGAGCTATTCCCCTGTAATTTTTACATTCTGTAACGTCTCCTTTTTTATGCACTGGACATAAGATTGCTTCTTTCCACTGATTGGGTATTTTTTCTTTGATCCACACTTCGCATATTAACTCAGCGATTTCTTCTTGCACCATTTCGCCACCTTCTTTTAGAAACTCAGCAATTATACCATTTTCACCAGGTGCTTTGTTGTTTTTAAAAACAAGCAAATCATAATAATATGTATAAATATATGTTTAAACATGTACTGATTGTAAAGTTTGTCATTAAAAAATGTTTCCCGTAGATTTAAAAAAAAAACAACTTCGTTAATTAGAATTTGGAGAGTTACGAGAATTGTCCAGTTTAGCAAAACGAAAACGTTGCCCTTAATGAGTTCTGAAGTATTTTCCCATATCAGTAAGCTTTAGTTATAGCTAGTTCTGCAGGATCATTTTAATTAAACCCTGCTCTCGGCTAAGTGGATCTAATTACGTTGCATATGAAGATATTTATTAGAGTTAACATATATTTTCTTTATAGAGAAGTTTAGAATAGTTTTAGAATTTATTGTTTGGAATAAATGAGTCAAATTGTTAGTAAAAGGAGGATTTTTATCACACGAGATCATTTACAGTGAAGTGAGCGAGATTCGACAGACTGCCGACTGACAAGTGCGAAAATAACTAGAAAAAAATTATCAAATGAAAAGAAAGTAGGATATTTAAGATTGCTTATAATTTATAAAAGATGAAGATGATAACCTTGATCTTAATCTTGGTTTTACAAGATCAAGGTTATACAAGTGTATGCTCCCATAACAACACATCAGGAAGAGATAGTTGAAATGTTCTACGAAGATTTGATAACAGCATTAGAAGAAAATGATACAAAGTATACCATCATTATGGGAGATTTCAACGCAAAATTAGGTAAAAAAGAAGAAAATACTGAAACCATAATCGGTATGCATGGTTATGGCACACGAAATGAAAGAGGAGAAAAATTATATAACTTCTTAGAACAACAAAATTTATATGCCATAAACACCAAACTGAAAATGGACGTGGATATCTCCCGATAAAAAAACGAGATCGATTACTTCTTGTGCGGAAAAAAATTTTTTGACGTGACAACGTCTTAAATTAGGTTGTGGCTCGGAGTCACTCATGAAAAAGTGTAACGCCCGCTCACGTCTGTTACGATGAGTCACCGAACGAGAGAGGCCTGCCGGACCGGCAAATGCCTTGCGTCTCTCTCCCACTCAAACATGATCGGTCCGCTGCGCGCGCAGCACTAGAGAATTAGGCGCGTTGAATCGGTGCGTGCTTGTGTCTCTGTCTTTCTCGAGCGTTCTTGGCGTTGGAAAACCGAGAAAGCGTCATAATACAAGTTCACACGTGTGGTTAAAGTATCGTCAGCTGTGTCTGTAGTGAAAACAAAATATATTTCTATAGTTAAAATTTGTGCAATTCTTATTTTCATTCAATTCCTTGTTCCTATTGTGCAATTTAATAATATTCATATCAATAAATATTCTAACGAGAAAAAGACGTTGTCACGTAAAATCTTCGCCCGTAAAACCGACTTTACAGGCAACTTCTTTTTCAAGATATAACTGCTCTCAATCGATTCACAACTGGCAGCAATCATCGCCTTTTAAGAGCAAGGATTCTTGTTAAACAGACGAAACCAGTAGAAACAGACCACATAATTATTGTTATCAAATATTTCAAACTAAAAGGGGACAGAAGGGAGGTGAGTACAGAGAAGTCTTAAGAAAAGAATTTGTAGAACATTATCAACAAGAATATTCCGACATGAACACAGTTAATAAAGAAATCCAACGAAAGCTCTTGAAAGCAGGACAGACTGTTGCAAAGAAAACGAAAAATAAAGAAGACAGAAAAGTGATGGAACAAAACGGTTGATGGAAAAGAAACGCACATGTCTAAGCCAAGGAAAGCGAAACACCGATGGTTTCAAAGAATTAAACAAACAAATGAAGAAGGAAGTAAAGGAAGATTTAAGGATCTACAATGAAAAGAAGGGAGAAAAAATAATAGAAAAGAACCGAGGCCTGAAATGCTTAAGATCAAACTTAGGAAAGCCTATAATAATCTCATTGAAGGATAAAGTTGGAAAAGAAATAAAAGAAAAGAACGAAATCCTAAAAGTTACTCAAACATTTTAAAGTGATTTATATTCCTCAAACAAAAACCTAGATAGCCACTGCAAAGAAAGATCTTAAGAGAAATATCAACTCAGAAATACTCACTAAAATAGAATCCTTCGAAATAAAACAATCTATGGCACACCTAAAGAACAATAAGGCTCCATGCCCAGATGGAATACTTGTAGAAATGTTGAAGGAGGGGAGTGAAATTATTCTCGAAGAATTAAAAAAATTTTTCAACGAATGTCTTCACAGAGAAGTCAAAGATGGTTGACATGAAAATTTGACAACACTTCTCTTCAAAAAAGGAGAGAGGGAAGATCTGAAGAACTATAGGCCAATCTCCCTACTGCCCCAAATGTACAAACTGTTTATGAGAGTAATAACAAATGGGTTAATGTCGAAGTTCAATAGCTTTCAACCCGTAGACCAGGCAGGATTCCGAAAGGGTTACAGTACAGTAGAGCATTTTCTTACAACCAAAACGCTAATAGAGAAATCCAATGAATATCACTTGAACTTATACATTAGCTTCGTTGATTATAAAAAGGCATTCGACTCCATAGAACTTTGAGCAATAGAGAGAGCTATGAACAACTCTAGGATTGACTCCCGATACAAAATGATCATACATAATATTTATAAGAAAGCTACAATGAAAATACAAATAGATACGAAAACCAAAGCTATAACAATCAAAAAAGGAGTTCACCAGGGAGATGTTATCTCACCAAAGCTATTCCCACTTGGACTGGAAGACGTGTTCAAAGACATTAATTGAGCAAATAAAGGAATAAAATGTTAATGGAAGAAAATTGAGTCATTTAAGATACGCTGATAACATTGTAAAATTCGCTACAAGTTTCGAAGAACTACAGACCATGATGACGCAAATATTTTAAGCTTCGGAAAAAGTAGGTCCTAAGATGAACTTGGAAGAAACAAAAATAATAACAAATACTACGAACATTAGAGAAATAAGGTTGAAAGACATAAATTTTGAAACAGTAAGTAAATACTTCCACCTGGAACAGATAATAAAAGTTAACAAAGAAAATTAAACTGCCGAAATTACCAGAAGAATAAGGTTAGCCTAGGCAGGATTTGGAAAATTGAGTTGGATCTTGAAAAGCACTAAAATAGAACAGTATTTGAAAACCAGAATTTACGATCAGTGTATCCTCCCTATACTCACGTATGATTCCCAGACGTGGACACTCACCAAGTCTAATATGAATAAAATATTAAAAGCACAAAGAGCGATGGAATGATCAGTGCTAGGGGTAAGATTTATAGACAAAAAAACAAACAAATGGATTAGAAGCAAAACCAAAGTAAAAGACGCAGGAGAACAGGCTGCTAAATTAAAATAGAGCTTCGTAGGATACAATGCCCGACTGAAGGATAAAAGATGGAACCACAAAATACAACACTGGAGACCATGGTTAGGAAAGAGAAGCACAGGAAGACCACAAATGAGATGGGCTGATGACATTAATAACATCGGGGACATAACTGGAAGCAAGTGGCGCAAAATAGAAAACACTGGATTGATTTGGAGGACACCTATGGCGAAAGTTGGATTACTTAAGGCTGAAGAAGAAGAAGAAAGACGATGAAAGAGAAAATAATAGAAGAAAAATATTGATAATTATTTCAAGTAAAATTCTCTTGTAATCTTAAAAAAACTACAATATATCGCAACAATAAAAATCTTCCTTCGGTTTCATCAAAAGCTTGCTCAATTCTTTTAATATGTGCTGACCCTATTGCGGCGTGATTCACCATAAATAAACTTCAATCTAAAGTATCGATCCGTTCCCACCGCCTCCTTTAATTTCATTACCTAAATATCCCGAAAGATCTATGATCCGTGAAATGAAATTTTGACAGACTTTTATGAACGGCGGAAATTGTAATGGGACAATAGACTACTGAGTCAGTGGGGTATCGGCATGGTGTGGACCAAAACAGGACCGGAATCAAAACTAAGATTAAATTTATACGTAAAAATCTGAACAACGTTATTTAAATTTATTGGATGCATGAATTTCGTCACTTTCTTCTCCAAGGATTATTTACTATCTTTAATGAGAATTGACCACAACTTCGTTGAAAACATGTTTATTTTAACATTTCAAATGATGAAAAGGTTGCCAATGTGAGTCCATAATATTAATACACTCGCGATCATAAAATCCGGGTCACCTTGAAAATTTTAAGTTTCTTGAATATTTTTGCATCTTGTGCAGTAATAGCCTTTTTTTTAGGCTAATGTATTTTTTATTTGTCATCAATGTTTGTTTTGAAAGAAAAAAAAAAACGGGTTTTTTATTGTTTTTATTGAAAAAGCAGAAAACAAACCAAATTGTTGACACAGTTATACGAAAGAAAAAATGAAAAATACAGAACATGGTAAAACAACAGTAGAATTTCAATGACTAATATCGTGTATTGCCTCCCCTTGCTCTAATAACCTATTGCAGACGACGGGGCATATTCTCAATTTTTCTCCGGATTACATGTTGTGGTCTGTTACTCCACTCTCTCACTAACAGATCCTTAAGCTCCTGTGCGTTGTTAGGAGGAAGTGTATGGGTTTGAATACGTTTTTTCAAATCGTCCCAGAGATGTTTGATGGGATTCAGGACCGGAGACCTAGCTGGCCAGGGTAACCTCGTAATTCTAACCTCGTCCAAGTATTGCATACTGATCCTGGCAACGTGTGGTCGGGCATTTCCTGTATAAAAACGGCGTCTTCTCCAAGCCCTGCCATGGTGGGCATAACATGTTCTTCCAGAATCTCCGTAATGTACCTTCGTGCAGTTAAGGACCCATTTTCGATGAAGGGTAATTCTGTGCGGAAGTCAGAACACACACCTCCCCAAGCCATGACCGAGCCTCCACCAAATGGCATTCTTGGAGCAATGCAAGCTTATGAAAATCGTTCACCGGTTCTCCTCCAAACTCTTACACGTCCATTGGATCCAGTTAGGCAGAAACGGGATTCATCTGAGAATAACACTTTGCACCAATCGTTAATTCCCCAATGCGTGTATTGTCGAGCAAAAGCTAGTTGTGCAACTCGATGCGCCCGGCCAAGTGGCGGTCCTGTAGCCATTACCCGAGAATATAGTCCAGAAGAACGAAGTTTTCTTCTGACTGTTGCAACGCCAACATTACAATTTCGTACTTCCTGTAGGCAATTTCGATGCATAACCGCAGTTGAGGTCTGGTTTCGTAAAACCTGAAACACAAGGGAACGGTCATCTCGTGCCGTGGTCGTTCTTCTTCGTCCAGAGCCAGGTCGTTCGGTTAGCAAACTCGTCTTCTGAAAGCGTTGAAGCACTCGTTGAACCGTAGAAAGGCTTACGCCAACAGATCTTGAGACTTGCTGTTGAGTGTGACCGCCTTCCACAAACGCAATAATGCGTGCCGTTTCAACAATAGTCAAGGCATTTTTGGCAAAAATAAACAATAATAAACACTAATAATGGCACTAATAAACACTAATGGTGGCAATAATAAACGTTTGTTTCTTGCGTTTGACCAGAAAGTCGAAGCACAAATGAGACATTTAAAACAAGCGGCGGCAGTTACAGGTACCGTTCATTTTGGGAAGTGTATAGTTTTCCGCGAAATCGGCATTATTGGAATTATTTGTTACAAAGGAAACTGCTAAGCCCACAACAATTCTCAGAAACATGCATAAGTTTGTATTTGTGTTATTATTATTTACGATAAAGCTCGTTAAAAATGAAATAACGGCGATTTTCAAGGTGACCCGGATTTTATGATCGCGAGTGTATATAGGATAGAGATGTGTAGTTCACCATCGAAATAGTTCAAGTGAACGATTCTTTCAACTGAACTAATTGAACTAGTTCATTAATTTTCATAGAACTAGTTCATTGCGAACGATTTGCATTATAAACTGTGTCTCAAGTTCTAAAGAAGAAAGAAAGTAATGAATGAATGAGATCATATATTTATTATTTTGTGAATGGAATGGACTGACTAGTTTAAAAAAGAAATGCTGATTAGCGATTAGCCTAACATAACAGATAATAATTCTTATGAACGTGACAATAACATAAACAGTTTTATTTTAATGTCATAATGGTTCGGATCTTATGCCCATGTATTGGCTTGGATGTTGCCATGCTGTGTTGTTTCTTAGATTGTAATTTTGAAATAAAAATTTTTAGTTGTGGTTAAAATGATTGATGCATTTACATAAAATACATATAATTTTATGTAAAAGTGAGAATGAAAATGTGTTATTTAATGTTCCTAGAAAATTCACTAATTTTTTTTTGGAAAGGTTCTTTTAGAAATAACCTAATTATAGATACCTATGAGTTTAAATATACGTAAACATAAAAATAAATCATACCTGAACCATATTTATATTTAAAATGGTTAATAAAAAACAAATCTTAATAATTTTTTGCAAATAAAAAAAATGTTACTTTTGGATGATCTATTTGAGAAATACATCTAAACTAAAACTTCATAAACTACCTAAAGCATAAAACAATCTAAAATACTTAACAAAAACTACAGATTTTCGTTTAAAAACATAATTTTTCGAACTCTATCGGCTTCTAATCTACTTCTTCTATCAGTCAGGATTTGACCAGCTTTGGAAAAATGACGCTCACACGGTACTGATGTGGCTATTAAGCATAAACGTTTTTTAATTAATTCAAATAACCTGGGATAGACTTTTGATCGTTCCTTCCACCAACTTAACGGATTTTCATTCCTGGCTAATAGCGGTTCATTCATATATTTGTCCAGTTCAATTATTCCGGCTGCAAGCAGATTATCAGAAGCACTTACGCTTTTTACTTCCCGATCAAAGTCGTCCCAAAGGTCTGTCTTAATTTTCTTGCTTTTGGGTTCATCCTGAAGGAGGGGCATTTCTTCTTGACTATTATCTGAGGTAAGCTTAATGGCACCGACTTCAATTGTTAATTGTTCATAGGCTATTTTAAATTTATTTTCATCGAAAAATCCATACTTTTTGTATCGAGGATCTAAAATGGTAGCTTGACATGCTAAATCATTGGCTTCATAAATTTGAAATCTTTTTTCAATTTGCCCGATTAATTTTTGCACCATTTTATTGACTTGCTCAGGTGCATTTTCTTCAACTAAACTATCACGGGACAAATAAATCTTTTTCCTTATAATTTTAACCAAAGGAATGATTTTTGCTAATGTAACGGTCTTTTCCGCACAAATTTCATTAGTGACATCTAGAAACAATTTCAATATTCGACCAGCATACTGAATAATTCTCCAGTCATGAGTTGCTAAAGACGCATCCAAATCATTTCCTAAAATGGCTAATGTAGAAATTATGGCTTCTTTGATTTCCAAAAAACGTGACAGCATTTCATATGTGGAATTCCACCGAGTAACAACATCTTGTTTTAATTTTAACGCTGGCAAATTCATCTGCTCTTGGGTTTGCTTTAGCTTGGTAAGGCCCTGTGAGCTTCTTTTAAAAAACTCGACTACTGATTTGACTTTTTTTATTGTCTCCTCAATTTCCTTTATACCTTCTTGAACAGCTAAATTCAGGGTATGTGCAAAACACGATAAATGGCTCCACTGGCAACGCCGCACTGCTGCTACAATGTTAGCCGCATTGTCGGTTGTACAAGCCGTAATTTTATTTTCTAAACCAAATTCTTTCACTACATCCAATAAAAATTTCGATAAATTTTCAGCAGTATGTCGTTCACCGTAATTTACACAATCTAATAAACCCGAAGACAATTGAAAATCCTCACTGAAAAAATGGACGGTAACAGCAATAAAACTCTCGTTGTTAACAGAGGTCCATAAGTCTGTTGTTAAATTCACAGCACTGGCACTTTTTAAACGGTTTTTTAACTTTTCTAGTTCTGAAAGATATAGATTTGGTATAAGACTTTCTGCTATGGTTTTCCTTGTGGGCAAAGAATATCCAGGATTTAGCATTTTGACAAACTTTTTAAATTCGATATCCTCCACTATAGAGATAGGCTGGTACTCTTTGACAATCATCCTAACTAACTGTAAATCCAAATTTTTTGCTTTTTGACTGGGAACGGGTCGAATTACATAGTCCCTGATAGAAACAAGGGGAGTAGGAGCAGGCTTTTTCTTAAGAATTACAACTGCTTTCTCTTCATCTTCCCCTACTTGTCCTACTAGCGAAACTGATTTTGACGTTGAAGGTTGAGGTTCTTGAAATGTATTTTCTGATTTTTCGGGTCCTTTTTCTATGTATCTTTCAACATTGAGATATTTGAGATTGATAGCAGGGTGTTTCATTTTTAAATGTCTTGATAAATTTCCCAGTGAACCACTTGAAATACTAATATCACATGAACAGTAATTACACTTTGCAGATTTTTTATTTGTATCGTTTTTCTCGAAATGATCCCATAAAAAACTTCTATTTCGTCTGTTACTCATTTTTTGGGATTGATTAAGAAAATAAATTATTATAAAGAAAAACTAACTAATCATAAAATAATTTAAAACATTTAAACCTAAACATAGAATCGAAAGAAATCGTTCCGAACCCGAACTACTTGTACGGTAGTGAAAGACTGACTGAAAACCAAAGGAGCTTGTGTGATGATTGAGACGAGACATCTCTCAAACAGTTATGTTAGCGTTGGATTTCGATTTCGGTCCTACAAATAGTTCTTTCGCGAACTAGTTCACTGAACTAGTTCATTTTTGTGAAATAGTTCTCTTGAACTAGTTCGTCTAAAAGAACTAATAAGCACACCTCTAATATAGGACATTCACAATCTTAACCCAGAACTATTTATGCTTAATTTTTTTTAATTTCTGAAAAATGTATGCTCTGAAAATCACAAACTTAACAAAAATATATGTTTAAAAAATGAAAAACTTCAATTTTCCTGATAATTGGATGTTGCGAAAACGGACGACTGGGCGGTAAGGATGTAAAAACAATTTTGAAGATACGTTGTTTGGAACGTTGTATTCAATCATATAAAAGAGTTTTTAATAAACTGAGATTAAAATAATATAAAAAAATCATCGTCTTCTTGATCTTCTCCCCGGAAGGTTTCCAGAAACAATTAATCTCTCCAAATGTGACCTACGTCGCCACCATTCCAACATCTGGTTTCGCGTCTCTTCGGCATCGTGTTACGAACTACTTTCCGTACGATTTCCTCCAGACGTTTATCGTTTCGTTCGTCACTCTCTTCAGAGGTTCGTACTCGACAGTTCCGTGAAGCTTGACTAGCTGTTTCGTGCTCCAAGGCAATAGCGAGAGCTTCATCTTGAACTTTAGGTCTTGCTAGTCGTAAAGCTTTCTGTAATTCGTTGTCTTTTAACCCATTGACGAAGATATCTACGGAAATTTCTTCCAAAATGTTGTCTGGTGCCTCTTGATAAGCTAACCGCACTATACGAGCAACATCTGCTTCAAACTCTTGCAAATTTTCACTTGCTCGTTGAATTCTACTTCTTAGTTGGACCTTATAGACTTGTTGTAGATGGGCATCCCCGTAACGTTTGTCTAGTCGAGTCAACAGGGTCTGGTAACATTTTTCTTGACCCTTAGGAATCGATAACCTTAGGATATCCGCAGCATCACCTTGTAAAGCAGCAGTCAAGGAAACAGTTTTTTCTTGTTATGTCCAATAATTGGCTGTCGCAATAGCTTCAGATTGTCTAAGGTATATGGACCAAGAAGACTTTCCACCAAATGGTGGCAATTTGAATCTCATATGATGTGTCGTTTCATCTCTAGGTGATTCTTCGTTCACTACAAGATATAAAACTACTGGATTAATTGGTGGTATCACTTTCGTGTTAGTTATCATGGTCTCTAATTGTTTGATCTTCTCTTCTACTTCGTTTACATTTTTCTGTATCTTATCGAATGTTCTTGAAACTTCTTCAAATTCAAATCGTCCCCATTCTTGTTGAGAACAGTCTTCAGTCGTTCTTGGAGTATCTTCTTGGACCCGCTGCAGTCTTCATCGCGTTCTTCTAGTTCCTCACGCAACTGTTTTACTTACACACGTACTTTTTAAATGTTCTTTCGTACAAAGGTCACTACCGAACTACGCGGATGTTTCCGACGAACAATACTTTTCAAAAGTTCAAAAGTCTTTTTCAAAAGTCACTGCTGAATTTATTTTTTAAATAAATCAATTAACCCCACACCTGACACCAACTGTAGCGAGATTAAATAAAATGAGCGGTTCGAATTTATATAAATATATTTATTTATAATTTTACAGTTCGGTAATATCTTATCAACTAAACTCAAGTCATAACAGCGTTACATATATATAAAAATTATTATGTACTGGAATTTTCTGGAGTAGTCCACCTCTAATTCGCCTCTTTGACGGGTCGATCTCTCTTGCGCTCGATACCGCTGGAAGCTTCTAGTCGCTTTCGAGGTGCAACCGTTACATGGGCCACGCCGAATGCATGTTCGTAACAATATCTAATCCTTTGTTACCTAGTAACTGAACTTTATTATTATTCATACTTTTGTTAAAAAATTTCTGAACTTTATTATTATTCATACTTTAAGTTGTTAAAAAAATTTTTGTTGTAGATCTATGCGTTGATCTACCTTGAGAACAGATTTGTCATTAACAAATATTAATGCAGCAGTGAAGACACTGACCACTGATTATCTTCAATGTCCGCTGCTATTCCATGCAACTTCAATTTCTCGATCGACAACAAAAATTTTGTGTACTCTTTGGCGTTTTCTAAAACAATGGCTGTATTTACACAATCGTAGCATTTTTCTAACCTCGGTACAGCTCTTGATTCGAAAGTAGAAAGTACAGCTAGTTTCTAAAAAAACTGATACGACTCATAGTAAGATTTGATCATTTTGAGCAGTGTATTTGTTTGTTCTGACATTATAGTATATTAATTATGACAGACAAATAATAAAATAAACAAACAAACAACAAACATACGATTCATTATTTTCTAATGGATCAGCTCCTATTGCTTATTAAATCTGTTGTTAAATCCTTGGATTATACTAAATACACTTTGTTAAATTGTGCAGCTTAAACATAAGAGAGATAGTTATTTAAAGATTATACTTAAATCGAGCATTAAAAATATTTCTGCACGAGTGCGTCCCTGTGGAGGATTTATGTAAAGCTGCTGCGGTGTGTCACTGGGAATCGAATGCGGCCGTTGATTGGCTCTAGTGTCGAGAGGCCACGTGTCCAGCGATCAACCAGTTAAGTGATATTGGACCGATGTGTGTGCATATATCTATATATGCGAGGTTGTAGGGTTGTAGTATGGGGAAGTAGTTATAATAGGAACAAGACTAATTGATTTCGCGTGAAACTACATCAGGAAATATGTTAATCAAAATTTCGAGGAGAGTTGACCGTTAACAATATGAATTTATGACCGCCTAAAGTAGGGAAAGGGTGTATTAAAATAATTAAAATGAGTAGTTAGATGACTCTAATGTAGAGTGGTAATAGTTCCCATGGTCCTGGTATACGACAAGTATCCTGGCTGAAAAATATTAGCGACTGGATCAGGTTAATCACATAGACGCTTTTAAGAAAAGCAAAAGATGGAGACGAATTTGCAATGATTGTAGCCTACTTTTATTAGTGAAGTCCATGGATGTATTTGCTCCTATTCAAAAAAAGAGTAACACATAACCTATTTTTGTTAGTCTAGGTCTGGTAGGCTGCTAAATCTATCCGTTGTCCATGATCAGATTTTGAGATCGGCAATATCAACTATTAGGCTTGTTCTTCTTCTTCATTTCAATGTTTCGGTATTTGTTGTTATTGTCTTGCATCTTGATTTCTCAGTATATTATATCTTATAATGCTTTTTGCGGCACTACCCCACTTTCATACCCATATAATAGATTAAATGTGGTAATCGTTTTATAAAGTTTTTGTGCCACCCCTAGATTTCCTTTATCGATAAGTTTATTTCCTTTGTGGTGATATTATACTTTTGAAGTAATATTTTTTTGGCTACTCTTTGTATAGAATTAGGTCTAGAATTAGGTCTAGAAAAGACGGATACTATAAAAATCCAGAGATTATTGGAAATAGCAGAATTAACATCCCGCCAAAAATAACAGATTAAATCGTTTGGCCTCCATTCTCATTACATGACAAGCCCATTAAAGTCTCTGAAGTTTGAATTTTGAAATCGGCATCTCTAAAAAATTGGTAGTCTAAATATTTTCCTTAGGTCCTTTCTTTCAAAGACATCCAGCTTTCTTTTTGTGTTTTCTGCCATCAAATCTCGCACCCAACAAATATAACATATGCATTAGTGACGTAGGTGTACAATATATCTGAGGAGAAGCGGCTAGAAAGATGGAACCGTACAATGTATTGAATATTTTGAGAGGGATAAAGGGTGAGGAAGGATGAAGAAGGAGAATCAACGCGAAATATATAAACAACTACAAGGAGCCTAAAACTAATACCAAGAACAAGATAGCTAGAAAAAAAGAGTGACTTAAAGGAAGTTGGTGACTAAAAAACAGAAGCTAAAGACAGAAGAAAATGGATACGATACGTCAAAAACTTTATTGAAAAAAAATTATAAAGTATTACAAATATACCAGTTTACTCCAATTCTACAACTCCTGCAGGACACTGTAAATAATAATATTTATTCCTGAACAAATTTTCATTTATAGCATGTTTGTCTAAACATTTTGTAGCCACATACTCTTATCTGATTACATTATTCTATACCTAAATATGAGTATATTTCAACTCTAATTATAATATTATCTATCGACATTTTTTCCACCGCCACTGACCCATTTATGGGGGTATAGAATGCCGTGGAGCGCCATTGGTTTCTAGCAAACACGCATTCACGCCATATTCACAGATCCATGGGAGATCCCCCAAGATCCGAGAGCTTTGCACGTCAGACGACGGATCGTAATCGCCACATTGTCGTGTTATGCTCTTACTCGACAAAAAGAAAGGGGATTCCCCGGAAATCAGACTGTTAGAGATGTGTAGTTATTTCCGTGTTGGATTTTTGTATTTTTTCAGATAACGTATGTAATAGAGAATATATAAATATTATGAAATATATGTTCAAAGGTTTATTCTTCTTCTAAATGTGCCTATCCTCTAGAGATGTTGGCGACCACATTGACCCATCTTATTCTATTCACAGCAGCGCGAAATAGATCATTTGATGTTAGATCAGTCCACTTCCTAAGATTGGCCAGCCAGGATATACGTCTATGTCCAAGCACATTTTAGAGATAATAGTTGCCATTAGAATAAATCTATACAGCTATTGTATTTTTGAAAATACTATTTGTACAAAAACGATGGATACTACTTAAAAATAGCTGTGAAGTTTTTGGAGCCAACGTTCGTCAGGCATTCTCAATAGTTCTCCAAATCATTTTAGACCTCTTCTTTCTATTCTGCCAATGACCGTTTCTGTAGCAATTATGTTACTTCTTATAGATTCGTTAGTCTTCCTTTCCAGCCTTGATGTTCTAGCACTTCTTCTCAAATAATCCATTTCAACTGCCATCAATCTTCTCTTCAGGTCTGCATTAATTGACCATACTTCAGAGCCATAACAAAGAACTGATTCAACCATCACCAAGAATAGGGCAAACGCCCTAGTCTTTTCTTGTTTCTTTTGGAAATGTTGCGATCCCACTATAAGGAGTTCAGACATTCTATAATTTTACGTCGCTGATTAATTCAGTGTTTAATTTCGGTTTCTCCCAAGCCGTTCTTATCATTTAGTGCACCTAAATATTTAAATTTTCCACTTGTTTGATTTCCACGTCCTCGTCTATCTATCAAACCTTGCATCTGAATTGATAACTAAATATTCTGTTTTCTTCATGCTTACTTGTAACCCCCATTTTACATATTCTCTGTATAGACGCTTTATCATAAATTCTAGATCATAAGAATCTTGAGCTAGGACGATTTGGTCATCCTCAAAGTTCAGGGAGAACAGTACGTCATTTCCTATGGGGATTCCCATTCCCTGGCAGTGGTTTTTCCAATTTTGGAGGGCTGTCCCAATATATAAATTAAACAGTAAGGGTGACATACTGCATCCTTGTCTTAGTCCTTTAGTTACTTTTATTGGCTCTGATAGTCTATTTCTGATTTTAATGTGGTACGGACTAGTGCCGCGTTGTTGTAAAGCTTGCCACAATTTAAGTCTTGGAACTGTATCATACGCCTTTTCTAGGTCAATGAAGGCTAGATACCAACCGCTATTCTTTTTTCTATTAATTGTTGAAGTATAAACAAGTTACAAGTGCAAGATCTACCAGGCGTAAAACCAATTTGGTCTTTACTAATTAGATTCTACATCATCTTCTATTTTTCTATTTATTATCTTTCCAAAGTAAGTAGGAGACTTAATCCTCTGTAGGAGTTAGGTTCTTTTAGATTACCCTTTTTAAAGATGGACACTTGGTGAGCGGTTTTCCATTCAGATGTCACTTTAATTGGTTAGCAGCATTGATTCATTAGAAAAGTTATTCTTTCTATTAGGAGTGGACCTTCTGCTTTAAGTAACTCTACAGCTATATTCTGGAGCCATACCGTATTCCTCTCCCATATATTCCAATCTGGACTCTTGAAGTAAATTTTTATAGTGATTTTCCCTCTTTTCTATAGAAATTAAGTTGCTTATGGAGTTATGAGTTTTTCTCTTTAGATTAGTGATAGTTCTCCAAGTTAACGTAGTCTGAGAACCCACAATTAAAATAGTTTATATTAGATTATTATATTTTGTTATAGCTTATGGTTCCTCCTAACTATAGACAAAAAAAAAGAAAATGTTGCTACAAAAAAAGTTTTAGAATATAAAAATAAATGGCATAAAGTCAGTTTTAAATCAGTAGAAGAAACTAAAATGGCAGTATAATAACCTAGAACAAAATACTTCCTCCGGAAGTTTCAGATTTATTTTAGCACCATTTTTTTCTTTTTATTAACAAATTAAAGTCTGCAAATTCACGAAAATTATATGAGAAAACTATTTTGGATGATAAATATAAATAATATTTTTGTCTTATCTGTGAAAACTTCTCATCAAAATTTCGTATAAACGTAGTCCATTCAAATGAAAGATTAGGTTCAGTTGAATCGCCTGTAACTCCCATAAAAAAACCCAACTCAAAACAGAAAATCGTATTTTCCATCTCTACTCTAAAGTACAATTCTATAAGCAAAGCTCTCGTATTTGGATAGAGCTAGGGATGTTTTGTATGAATAGGAGAAATACTGCAAGACATTTTTTGCTAAGGATGATTTTAGATCTATTGTTGGAAGTATAATAGTTGTTTTCCGCGGAATTGGACGGAGTATTTATGCCGCATTGATGGCTCTGAATGTTTCGAGATGAAGTTTATGGCATATTTTAAAGTTCTTTAGTATTCATATACAAATTTATTTGTTTTATTTTTAAATTGTAAAATTATATATCTATCGAAGCATATATAACCGAAGCAGAACCGGCATTAAGATACATTATAGTGAAAAATTGACGAGCAAATTATATGTAGTTAAGCGTTTTATGGAGTGAATTTATCGGAAGACACGTTTCTCGATCAACATGTCACCAAGAGATCCACAAATTAGGATTTGGTACTTACAAAGTAAGATTAATAGTTAAAAAAATTAGTACGAATTGTTTCTAATAAATTTCATTCTATTTTAGGGTAAGGAAAAGCTACTTTTAACATTACAACACAAGAAAAATAGACTAAGATGGTCAAAAGAGCATAAAGATTGGACTCAGTCTCAATGGGCTTCAATACAATGGAGTGATGAGTCCAGATTTGAAGTGTGTGTTGGAGACAGTAGGAGTCGCGTCATTCGCAGGAAAAATGAAGCTTTCCATCCCGACTGTCTGAAGAGAAAAGTCAAATTTCCTGCATCTGTCATGATCTGGGGCAGCATGTCGTCTAAAGGTGTGGGAAAGTTATATTTTATCTATGGGATTGTAAACACAGACAAATATTTGTTCGTGACTGAGTGTTTTTCTCTAGATCTTCTTTGACTGCATCTTTCCACCTTTTTCTAGGCCGCCCTACAGACCTTTTTCCCTCTGGCCTTTCCCAGAACACATTGTTTATAAGGCGATTGTCGTTACTGCGTATCACATGCCCTGCCCATCTGAGCCTATTGGCCTTTATATATCTGACTAGATTTTCTTTTCCGAATAGAGACTCTAGCTCGTTATTGTATCTGCCCCTCCATTCATTTGTCACGCTGTCTCTGCAAGGGCCATATATCATTCGAAAAATTTTATGTTCCCACACCAGCAATTTATTTATTTCTCTTTTTGTTAGCGTCCATGTTTCGCTTCCATACACGACTGCTGGTCGTATTATGGTCTTATACATCCGGATTTTTGTACCTCGTGAAAGAAGTTTTGACTTCAGTAAATGTTGCATTGCAAAGAAAGATTTGTTTCCTGCCGTTATTTTCGTTTCAACTTCTCGCTCTAATTTGTTGTCATTTGTGATTGTTGCTCCTAGATATTTAAATTCTTTAACCACTTCGAAGTTGTGATCATTTATAGTAATGTCTGGTTTGATTTTTAGATATATTTTTCGCATGACATATTCTAAGGCCAGGTTAAACAACAATGGGGACAACGGATCTCCCTGTCTCAGTCCAGAATTTACGTACAAAGTATTTGATATTTTCCCCCCTATTCTAACTTGTGCAAAAGAGTTACTTACACATATTTGTGTTACCGCAGCTAGTTTCTTCGGTACGCCGAGCTCGATCATTGCCTTCCATAATGTTGCACGATTAATTGAATCATAAGCCTATTTGAAGTCTATAAAAATCTGATGCACGTCGTGATTATGTTCCCAATACTTTTCAAGCATTTGTCTTATTGTAAATATTTGATCAATAGTCGATCTGCCAGGCCTGAAACCACACTGGTAGTCACCAACTATTTCTTCGGCGTATGGTACTAATCTTTTTAATAATATCTAAGCCAATATTTTATATGTAGTGTTGATTAGTGAGATTCCTCTGCAAGTCATGCATGATTCCTTTTTTCCTTTCTTGTGTATTGGTACAATAATACTATCACACCATTCTTTCGGCATTATTTCTTGTTGCCAAGCCATTTCTATTAATTGATGGATTTTACTTATGAGTTCATGACCGCCTGTTTTAATTAGCTCGGCCTCAATATTGTCCAGACCAGGGGATTAGTCGTTTTTAAGCGTTTTTATGGTATGCGTACCGTTTCACATCAGCGGAAGATTTTGTCTTGTTTCTAACAGACTCAAAAAAAAAATTAAAATGGATTGAAGATCATGGCATACCACTTCTGGAATGGGTTTCTAACAGTTCCGACTTGTCACCGATAGAGACTTTGTGGCGCGAAATGAAAAAAGCTTTGAGCAAACATCCTACCAGGTCCATCAACGAATCAACGAAAAAATTGCAAGAAATATAGGTTTATGAAAAAGATGAAAAAGACAGAAAAGATTTGATTTCACGTTCAAAGCGTCTATGTATCTGTTGATACGTATTTCGACTTAATAAGTCTCATCAGAATAGTTATTCATAGCCGTTCTTAACGTGAAAAATAATCCTCTCTGCCTTATTAGGAAGCAACAATAAAATTGCTTCGTTATGAACGCAATAGCGACATCTGATAGAAAAATCGGTAAGATAGTTTCGAAACAAATTCAGAGTTCTGCTATAATCTGGAGCCTTCTAAAAATTGCAAGGCATAGCCAGACGTTGGTAAAGATGTTAATTTGTTTCAAAACTATCTTACCGAAATATAGGTTTAGTTTACATTAGAATTTTGTCAGAACTTGGTAAAAACTACGCCTCGAAGAATTGTGGATGCCATTAAAAACAAAGGGGATATAACTCAATGGAAAACTTTCACATTTTTTTGTTAATATTACATATTCTATGCGTTTTTTTAAATTTATTATTATTATGTTTAATCAATAGTTTTCATTGCGTTATAAAATATTTTCTATAATTAGGAAATTCAAAAATGTTGGTCGATGCATTAAAACTTTTAAAATTAACGCTGCGCTTTTATTTTTGTTCTCTAAAATTTAATTTTCTTATCAATCTACCGTTGGGTCAACTGATATGAGAAGGGGCTCGTAATTGATAAATAATACATTGACGTTAGCTATAGTACCTAGGAACTGGAACGTTTGTTAATGATTCCAGTAGAATCCAAAACGTAGATTATAATTGTATCATGTATTTAATTTAATACCATTAAACCTTTCCCACCTCTGGTGAAAAGTAACACGCCGCGCGTGAATAGGATTTATTCTTCAAGAATCGTCCCTTAGAAACTGTCGGGTGAAAGGGATGATTTGGCGCGTGATATGCCTCAGAGATGCGTGTACGTCCTCTAGATTTAATTAGAAAAAGTATGGCCTACGTCTCGAAAGGTCTAGGCCGCAAAGAGACTGGACGCGGCACATGAAAGAATTCAATTTGGTTGGGATTTACGGTCGAGGTGGTTGTCACCCTCGAGAATGGCGAAAAAAGTGCTGTGTTTACAAGTTAAATAAAAGGTGTTAAATGTTTCTCGGCGACAAAAAGAGAATAAGATACGTTCAGTGTTTTTTTCTAAAAATTAGTATTTTTTTACCATTACAGTACAACAAACTAGACTGCGAAAAATAAATATTTGACTTATATAATAGTGATACCGACTGCTCTATGCAAGTGAAAACTGGACAATTCTGGAAAAACATAAGAGCAGGATAAACGCAATGGAGATGAGACATCTAAGAAGGATAGTTGGAAAGACAAAATGGGATAGATTAAGCAACGAGACTATTAGGAGAATGGCCAACCAGGAACCGATAATGAACAAAATAGCAAAGAGACAAATGAACTGGTATGGGCATCTGATGAGGATGCAATCCAATAGAATAACAAGAAAAATTTATGAAGCAAAAAACATCGGAAAAAGAAAAAGAGGCAGACCAAGAAAAAAATGGATACAGCAAGTAGTAGAGGCGGGAAAACTTAAACAACAATCACTCGAGGAATTGAAAATATTGGCAGGAAACAGAAAAGAATGGAAGAGGTGGGTAAATGGAAATTAAAATAGCTAGCCCAAATCCGACACTTAGGGTAAAAGGAAGGGGAGAAATAAAGAAAGAGACTTATATAATAATAAAGCACTGAAAACTTTGTTTTCAAAACTTCCACAACATTTATTACAAATCTGATCACTACAGCTGTTTCAGCAGAGTGCCTTTCTCAAGTGATCTATTTTTGGTATGCGTTTAGACTTTAGGATATTTGGACTATAGTCTTTAACGAAATAAGTTGAGGAGGGAAGAACTGTCTGTCTCAAGTTGGCCATTCAGAATTATGTCTGTATTTTTTAATTTGTTAATTTCCATAGATTCTAATAAGATAGCTTAAGGCTATTATTTTGGATGTGATGAACTTGAAATTCGTTATTAAAAGAATGATTATGATCTAGAAGGTGAAGTGCATATATGTAGAATGTGTATTTTTATTATTGAAAGATCTTTTATGTTCTGCTAACGTGTGCTAAAAGTTCTACCAGTTTGACCGATGTAAGTTTTTGGGCAGTCGCCACATTTAAGTTTGTATATACCACCGTGTAAGTGCTTTTTATTTTGGCTGTTGTTGTTTTTAATATATTTGCCTAAGTTGTTGCTTATTTTGAAAGATAGTGTTATTCCTTTATTTTTTATGTGTTTGGCTATTTTTGTTGATATTTTGCCTGTATATGTAATCGAGCAGAAGGTACTGGGTTTTTTTTTGGTGGTGGAGATACTAATTTCAGGGCTTTCTTCTGTAGTTTTTTATTTAAAATTTTATTAATTGTTTATTAGGTGTACCCATTGTTTACTGCTATTTGCTTAATGATGCAAATATTTCATCTGATGCAGATCTTTGTCAAAACTTTGACTGGCAAGACCATTACTGTAAAAGTTGATCCATCTAATATCATTGAAAATTTTAAAACTAAAATCCAGGATAAAGAAGGTATCCCACCAGACCAGTAAAGATTGATGTTTGCAGGAAAAGAGCTAGAAGATGATAGAACTTTGTCTAATTATAACATCCAGAAGGAGACCACTCTTCACTTGGTACTTAGATTGAAAGAAGGTATGCAAATCTTCGCCAAGGAACTTTTTCTACATGGAATAAATCTTGCAAAACAGTCGTAACAATACATATCACAGAAAATGATGCAGTCAAAGAAAGTTGGACAAAATTTAAATCGAAGATCTCAGTATCAGCTAAGTAAGTTCATGGCAAAAGAAAAATAAATAAAAATAAATTTTTCTCAAAGTGAAAAACTCCACAGGTCTGTCCATAAGTGAAGGAAAAATGTAAAGAAAAGAAAAAGTGTACCACCTGAAATATATATCGACTATAACAGAAAAGCATGTCACAATTACAAGACAGTAAGAAATAAAACACATGGTCTTGTAAAAAGAATTCAAAATCACATTTTTCAAAAGAAATGGAACATGATTTTTGTGGCCTACAAAAGGAATTACAGGGTTTTATAAAATATCAAAAATCGGAAGTGAATCAGTAGAATTTTATACATCAAGAACCAGAAGAACTATGTAAAGATATACCATGCTGATTTGCAACTTCCAAAGTAGACACTAAAGAATAATAAATGAAGTGTATAAACAAACTAACACCATACGTTAATAAGGAGAATTAATAAATTATAAACATTTAAACTACAATAATTACGTAAATAAACGACAAAAATAATTCCATATTTTCAATACTTCGTTGTTTTACAATTTATTCTGGAAAGTCTCCTCAATTACTGGCCTAATTACTGAAGTACATAGTTAGATAAAAACCAGTAAATACTAGAATGTCACAAAAAGCAATCTGATAACATCGAACTGTAGGTGTTAATATTTAATATCGGCAGCTGATTTGTCGGATTTGTTTTAGGAAAAAACATTGGGCCGGTTTATATTTAGAGGTGTGACTAATCACAAAGTAGTACTGTTCTCATAGGCTACTGATTAGTAACCACTTATTAGTGTTTCTACCAATAGCTAAAATACTCATAAACCCTGGTATTTCTGCCACATAATTCATATTTAGACCAGTTATAATATTAGAAATTTTAAGTTTTATTTGTGCTGAGTACGTTTTAATCAAAATTGTCATTTTACCTAAATTAGTCACTTTATCTATGAATCTCCATCATTTGTATCGAGGAGACCATAAAACTTCATCGATAAGTTTTATTTACAAATCTTTTATAGGCCCTATTTCATTGTCAAAATATTACTTTCTCTAAGTAGTTCTCGAGGAAAAGTAGTTTGAGTTTTCCGTGATATACCAACTTTGTTTAAGCTCCTGATCGGCATTACGTATATAACTCAAATATTTTGGTATTTTTTGAAATAGTACTCGACTAAATGTATTTTATACAGTGTACCTAATATGGGTATGAGATCTAATATGAAAGAGGTAAATACTAGTTTTCAGTAGACAGTTAATAACAGTTCTTTCTAGACAAGTCTTTCAATTGGCATGTACGTTTGGATTGGTACTCTTCCATTTTTATACAAGTGTTTGTCTTCATATTTACACGATTATCATGTGCTAATTGTCTTATTGACTATTTTACAAGACTGATAAAACGTTATAGCAGTGTCACGTTTCTTACTGACAAAACTCCTTCAGCAACAAAATTATGACAGATCCATTACGAAGGTGTCTGGTAATTCTATGGTTGTCACTTTGACAAACGTCATTGAGGCGTAATCAATTTTGGATTAAGACATTAGTGACCTTATTAAGACATTAGTAACCTCAGTAATATTGCGACTGAGGCTTGACTGACTAAAATGTATAGAAGTTTTGAATTAATGGTTATATTCTAATATATTTTTAAATTTATTGCAGCTTAGTAATACTTACCCTAAATATTTTGGTATCGTAAAGGCATAAACACCCTCCTCCAAATATGGTTCTAATACCCTTATCAAATAATTTGCAGCTTGTTTATTAAGCCGGAATTGCTGCCTAAATTGAACATCATTTAGTGAAAAAGATTTTGAGTATCCCGTAACATTTTTCTTATCCTCCGTTGTGAGCGTCGGATATCTATCCTCTCTAATTCCTCAAAAACCAGCAAATGTCCATAAAACGCAGCCATATTAATACTTTTTGCCTTAGTTTTCCTTGCAAGAATCAAAACACAAAACACAACACCGCCTAAACTGAACCTAACCTCACTTCTCCCAGTCCAGCCAGTCATGTCAGATTAATTTCGACTCGAAATGAAATTTCAACCACTTTCTTGAAGTTGAAATTAATTTCGATAAATCGAAAATTAGTGACGTCGTTTGGTTAGTTCAGCTGAAATCTACAAGGCTCGCAAAGTCGCATTTCGACGTCGCCATATTAATTTCGACATGTTTTGAGTCGAAATCTCAATTAGAATCAGGCCCCATATTCAAGAAACAGCACTCAAGCTGAATAAAATGTTGCCCGATTGTGAACCAAATTTCACTGTGAGTTAAGCTTGGCTGGATAGATGGAAAAAACGACAGAATACGCCAACTATCTATCAGTGAAAAACGTCGAACTGGGGACAACAACTCTGCTCATTACTATAAATACAAGTTTTTGGATTTCGAGAGAAGAAAATTTACCGGCAGATCAAATATATAACGTCGATGAGACTGGTCTGTTTTACATAATGTTGCCAAGCAAAACTTTGGCCAAAAAGGATCCAAAAAAGCAAAGACCGATTGACTCGGAGAAGCACAAATTTCCTCTAGTCTTAATATGAAAAGCAAAAAATTCGCGAGTACTGAAAAACGTAAATCGGGATTCTTTACCACTTCTCTCTACCAGTCTCAAAGATCTGCATGGATTGACAGCACCACTTTTAAAAACTGGTTTTTTGATTGTTTTGTGCCAGGTTTACCAGTTATTTTAAACAGTGTGGGTTACCCCACAGTAAAACCTACCGTCAAGTTTTTGCCGCCTAATGTAACAGCGCTGTTACATCCCATGGACCAGGGGGTTCTCGAGAATATCAAAAAGGTTTACAGAAGACAGATGTTAAAGCACAATCATAGAAGGTGAAGGAGGACACGGTGTAGTTGAGATTCTCAAAACGTATAATTTACATGATTGGAGAATCTTGGAAACAAGTGAGTAGAATAAGCTTGATAAAATCTTGGAAAAAAACTGTGGAAGGATATATGCGACTTTCCAGATATAATGAATCCAGATGAAAAATCAAGATCTGGATGCCAGTCAGGTGAAGAAATAAAAAAATTGGTTTCGGAAAATGTCCCATTGAACACGAAGATATGCAGAAGCTCTATTTGGACCCAATTTTCGGAGTGTCTACAAGTAAGAAATTTTATCTTTGAAATATGTGCTACCATAACGGATTCAGCAAAAACTCTCGAGGATTATGCCTTTAACATAAAAAAAGGCAATGGCGAAGACTATAAAGAGTCGTCTATAAGTCAATGTGGAAAACTAGAGCAAAAATGGTACAAGAAAAATATTTTACGGAGTACGGCATAAAAATAGACCCTTTCACAATATTTCTTTCAATGGGCAAGATTGGCTCCAAGCTCCAAGACAAATTAGAATTCAGGTAAACACCTAACAACTGGCTATTTACCACTGACCCATTGTCAAGTTTTACTAATGGCCTCATCTGCATAGTAGAAGGTGAAAAGTTTACCATATTGGTCTTTGATCCATTTAAGATTAGAGCATTATTTAAACAGTAATGAGTCATACTTTTTACAAGACAGTTTGCTTTTTGTACTACATGAAAAACATTATTGGAATTTAGTGCAACTATGGTATCGTCAGCAAATTGAGTGACATAACAGCCTGATTGCTGTTCCACGTTTTCTACTCGAACACTTATTGCATCAGAAAAATTATCTTATGGATTCCAAACCAAACATGTTGAGCTATCGTTTATCAGTTGATTTAAATCATTGACGAAAATTAAAAATAAAAGAGGGTCAATGATACTTCCCTGTGGAACTCAGGAGAGGACACTTTCTTATGAAGAAAATATTATATTCCCATTCACATTGACCTTAATTTTTTTAAACCTTTTCGATAAAAAGGTGTGGATCCACTTTAACACAGCTTCTCTAACACCACTATGGTAAAGTTTTTCCAGCAGTATTGGATGATTTACAGTTTCAAAAGCTCGTGCTAAGTCAAAAAACAAACAGATAACTTTATTACCCTTATCAAAGTTCGATAAAATATGATTGCACACCGCTAGTAGTGCATCTTGCACACTTATACCTTCACGGAAACCAAATTAAGACTTTTCTATAATGTTGTGCATGTTAATATAGGAGAGGAGACGAGTATGAAATGCTTTCTCATATATTTTTGAAAACACAGATAAAAGTGATAGGTCTCGATAGTTATTAAATTTTGATTTGTCACCTTTTTATGTATAGGCACAACTAAAGCAGTATTTAGAATTTGAGGAAAAATCCCTTCCTGAAATGAAAGGTTTACTAAAAATGTTAATTGTTTATATACGTTATGAGATACATGTGTTAACATAGCATATGGGATCTCATCCAGTCCAGCCGAGGATTTTTTTGAGATATCTTTAATTATACTATATTTCTTCATCACTAACAGGATAAAGAAAAAGGGAGTGTATAGGCGAAGAAAGATTCTTAGGATTATAGTCAGATGAAGTTTGACTAATTAAATTTTTTACGGAATTCGAAAAATGTTGACTGAAAGATTCTGCTGTGTCATGAGGGTCATCCACAGAAATTCCCAAATTATTTTTTAATTGACTTGGGTATTTAGAAGAGTTTCGATTTTTACCTTCGACACTCTACTGACGTCTCGTGATTTAATAACTGTCAAAATTTAATTCGCGAAAATTGCCAGGCAACAAACTTTCTGCTACTAATTCACGTAAAAGATGCCTGCTGACATCTTTACCAAAACGATAAAAAAAGTCTTTATGAATTGTGTATTGCATGTAATATCTTCCATTTCTGTCTAACTACATTTGATTCGGCATTCGAATTCATGCTCCTCCGGTAATTTGAACATTCCCCAAGGTTTTAAAAACGTCTATTTAAACCAGGTCTATATCACATTCATTAGAAACTTTAATTACGCCCTGAATTAACGATGTCTCGAGTATTGAAAAATTCATCCGTGTCTGTCTGTGTCTCCTCTTCCATTCAGTCAGCACCCTTTTGTTTTATACAAATCCCCAACAACGTGTACATATACCAGGGATAAAAGTATGAATACTTCAACACTTAATCCTTCAAGAGGGATGATGTACTAAGAGTGGTACATAACTGCAGAGGCCAAGTGGCGACATCATCTACGCTTCGTCGCTAGTACTCTATTTGTTGTAGAGATGGAAGCTACTTGAGTTCTTTTTTATATTATAATAAAATATTTTGATAATATATATATATATATATATATATATATATATATATATATATATATATATATATATATATATATTATATTTTATATGCTATAACAAATCTAATAGTAAAAAAATTCGAAGATCTAAATCTGCAATTGCATTCCACCTCACATAAATTCAAGATAAGAACCTTTTTTGAACAATTCTACGTAAAGAGGCGTCCAGGAATTTTTGTATTCCTAAGACAACTGTTAAGAGAAGATTGGGAAACAATAATTTCTCAAAAAGGTCTTTCGGCCCATAGCCAATATTGGAACCAGAGAATGAAAAGAAGATTGCTATACGCATACAAAACTTAGAAGCTTATGGCTTTTCGCCCCAAAATCGTTAGATTAATAGATTTTAAACTTGCCAAGCAACTGCAAATAAAACGTTTGATTCTCAAAAAGCAGGTTATGACTGGTTGGTCCCATTTTTGGACCGTAACTCGAATTGGCTGTTAGCAAATCAGAGCTGGTCTCAAAAATAGAGTGATAGGGGTGTCTAAGTATTTTAAATTGCTAGAAAGTGTGATAAAGGACAACCAACTAATGGACAAACCTGCCAATTTATGTAGCATGCATGAAATCGGACTGCAGTTTAACAACAAGCCTGGAAGAAGTTCGAAAAAGGTCAACTCAATGATGTCCAGTAAAAAAGGTAGAACAGCATTTGCTGCCAGTTGATTCAGTGGTGAGGGGACTTACGTACTAACTGCATATTTAAGGGAAAAACAAAAAAGAGTGCCACTAGGTTCATTAGGAAGTTTTTATGAACAAAAAATCAGCCTATATTAATTGGATATTTTTTTAAATGGTAGAAGAATCTATTTCATCCCAGTAAACAAACTGGCAAGGTACTCACTATTCTAGATGATCCTACTGCAACTCAGTTAAAATGGTTCAGTTTGCTGATGTTACTCAAATAATTTTACTCAGTCTATCTAGCCACACTATTTACAACTATTAGACGGCAGCTTCTTTAAATCTTTGAAAAGCAACTACAACACACTCTGTAATATATTTATAAGAAATAATCCAACAAGAGAATTTGCACAGGGTCCAGTTTGGAACGCTACTGGGAGAAGCATGGGCAAAGTCAGCTACAGTTTGAAATGAAATCAATGGATTCAAACGGCAATTCCTGAGTACTGTTACTTGACAACATACAGTGAAGAACCGGAACATGCTGAAGAACTATTGGCTAGTCACAGATGAAGATTTGGCTGACAAAATTTTGTGTAATCGAGATGAGTCTAATATTGTCACAAATAGAAAAATGATAGACTCAAGATTCAAGTCAAAGGCCAAATTCACCAGTTTCGTGACCATTCTCAGAACTTCAAGCAACTCTAACGAAAATTCTGAACAAAATCTCACCGATACCATTGCTGAAGAAGAAAATTATGTTAATGCTAGTATGTCCTTAAAAATTATTAAATTCTAAGGATAACATACAAAGTGTATAAAGGGCCAAGGAAGAAAAGAAAAGTTAAGATTTAAGGAGAATAGAAAAAGAAAAAATATAAACTGTTATTCATATATAAACTGCCGATTTTCAAGGGTGCTTCTAAAAAAAGAATAAAGATAGTGTTGTTTACGACGATAGTAGTGAAGGGGAAAGTGAGTGGGATGAAGATAAATGTATAGGCTGTCTCGAAAGTTATAACATAACTACAAGCAAAGATGACTGGGTTCAATGTCAAAAGTGTTCAAGATGGTCACACGAAAACTGTACCAAATACAAGTATCTATGTGATTTATGTGGAAAAGGAAATTAAAACCTAAGAAATTGCAATAACTACGTACTTTAATTAACAACAACAGTAATATACATGCTTTTTTATTTTTATTTAATTTTATTTTATATTCTTAGACATGGTCCATCTCTCCCACATGTGATCGATTTCACTCTTACATCCGAGTGAGATAAACTGATGTAACATTTTAAATTTTACTTTTTAAGTGAAATATGAAAAGATTAATTATTGTTAGATAAAATAGGAGCCATCTCTCCCGGAATTACCCTACCTAAGATCAGTATTACAGACTATTGGAACACTAGATGGAGGTGTATGCAGTAAAGCTAGAGAGCGAGATAGATAAATTGGTAGAAGATTCATGATGTCTCGTGTGGCCCAAAGATTCCAATGAAACTTTTTATATCCAAAGCAAAATTTTATATTTCTAGGAAAGCCAACCACAGATAAAAATCTCCAGATAAAGAATTATAATGCTGATAATTCTATTATTGTACATTTAATTTCTTATATAGTTTTCCCCGTTTTTGAAGTTATACTTCTATACGCACGCTCCGCGTTGGAAATTTGTATGGGAGTGAATCTGTGAAATCATTACATATGTAAGATAATGAGTAAGAGAGAGACAGAAGATATATTTTCTCTCTCTTCCTCTCTCGAATATAAAAATATTCCTTTTGTATATATAATTTAATATTATATATATTATATACAGATATATATATACATATAATATTATATATATAATAAAATATTTATTAATATTATTATTTATGTGATATGTTTTGTATTATTTATTAAATGTTCATAATTATATTAGTCTTTTGTATTTCAAAATAATAATCACAATAAATCACTGTATGATCCAGAACTGTCAATTTTAAAATACGTTTGTGTCATGTCCTCGGTAGTATAGTAGTCAGTATCCCCGCCTGTCACGCGGGAGACCGGGGTTCGATTCCCAGTTGGAGAGGTCTTTTTTATTAATATTATTACATGGTAAGTAAGTAGAAAAGTTATGTGTATTATTGTTATTTTTAAATACTTATGAATATTGCATTTTAATTTGTATTGTATTATTATATTAATAACAAAATAAACAATGAATTTTACTACAGAGTATGTGTAAAAAAATTTTTGCATTCAACTCCTTTCATTTAAATATGAAAATAAAAATATACATTTTCATCAACAGGTCAAAAGTTGTTTATTAATTGTTATTAATTCTATTTCTCTTTCTGCTATGTCTTACCTATAGCATTACATATGTAATGATTGTGCAGATTGACTCCCAAATAAATTTGTAACGGCGAATGCGTGTATAGAAGTGTAACTTCCACCGGCAGTCCCACTGGACTGCCACACCCGTTTTTTTTCTTTGATTTAGTGCCTACACTTTCCCTAGAACTTTCCCAAAATATTATATTATTTATCTGTTCAGTATGTTTTCTTCAGTTGCTATGATGTTCTTTTTAATGTTTAAAAAAGCAGTGCTTTTCCTATAGTATTATCCCCCCTTATTCATTTACTGTTGAAGAAATATTGTTCTACCTTTCTATATAAATCCCTTTATTATTTTGTCTAATTGTTTTTTAAAACAAACTTACGTGTTCTAGTTCTGTGCACTCGTTTTTGATTTCTCTTCTATATTTCATAGTTAGATTTTTGGCCTTGCTTTTTAGTTTGAAGCATTTTTCTTTTGCTCTCCTTCATTTTTTTTTTATAGATAATAATTATAACTGTTTAAATTAACAATGATAAAATTGCTATTTTTTGCGAAATTAGTTTAAAAACCTTGACTGAACTACCTACAAGTTGATTTTGAGACCTTTATCATTGCAGGTATATAAGGGTAGCACAAAATACTCCATGGATTTTTTTCAAGACATTAATGAAGCCCTTAATTACACTTATCAACTTTCATTATCTTTTTCTGTACGTAAAATATATCTTATCTGAATTTTTTACTAAACTACACTTTTTTTATGACAATTTCTACAAACTTTTTATATGACATGCTATAATCTTAAGAGCGCAGGCGCAAAATTTCGGGCCAATGCTTTTTAAATGCATTCATTTTTTTCGAATCCTGAGAAAACTAGTAAATATTTTTGAAAAATTTAAACGCAGAATGAAAGATTACATTATTACTGAGGGTCGAAAGTCCCTGAAAACTTCTATAATAATTATTTTAATAAGTTACAGGGGTGAAAAAGAAGAGAAAATGTAGTGTGATTTTTAATTTCAAATATCTCATTAAAAAAAACTTTTTGTTAATTCTCAGGGACTTTCGGCCCTCGGTAATAATATATTCTTTCATTCTGCGTTTAAATTTTTCAAAAATATTTATTATTTTTCTCAGGATTCGACAAAAATGAATGCATTTAAAAAGCATTGGCCCGAAATTTTGCACCTACGCTCTTAAAAGAAAATGATAATAATTATATTGGACACCATAAACTGACCCTGTTCCTTGTCTCATAATCGAGAAAAAAACGCAATGATAACTACTCCCCAACTCTGACCCACTCTTAACTCTAATAATGAGCCAGCATCTCATTCAACCCCTTCAGCCTCTCGAATTACATGCTCTCCGGCTTTTTAGATTATTCGGGGTGGCAATTGAATGTCATAGAGGGCACGAAAGGGGTCTCTACTCATTAACAGTCCCCTTCCGTATCATCTCTTCATGATGTTGTGGATACCGAAGATTTTGTTATGCACGTGCGATTCTCCGAAGTTGCAAATTGACTGCGGAATGCAAATTCGAGTTGTTGTTCGAGGAATCGGGTTACCGGAAGGGTTAGCGATTGTTGGTTTATAATACGCCGTCGTTGCTCCTATCAATTCAGTCATAATTAAAAAGAAAACGGTTTTAACCGTACTGAATATCATATTTTGAACCGATAGTACCAAAATACGACTGTAATAAAAAGAAATTAAATTAAAATAAGAAACAGTGAAGCTTAAAAGTTCGTTTCTAATAGAAATACTCTCCTAAAATTTTATTAAGAAATTTAAAATAGAAACGAAGTTATAGCTTTATTTAGAATGGTACGCACATGAACCAAAACTCTTTTGTATACAACACCGCGCGCCCCGCTTCATCTGTGCACCTGCAACTTGACAGTTTCTTTCGAATAAAACCAACTTATAAAGCTAGAACGTGTTTTGTATTATAGAGATTTATCGACAATTATTGTTTTCAAAATCGGAAAAATGCCTGGATTTGGTGGTCATTTAAAAGGCAGTCGAAGGAAGTAATATGAAAAAAAAATCCAGAGTAATCAGTTTACTGCAGAAAACAATTCTGAATTACTTAGTTTCTCGCCAAAATTGGTGATACAAATAAAAACGAGTTGGTCGGAAAATACCGACGAAGCTCGCATTGCTCGCCGATAGAAGAAGCAGCGAGACATCAAAAGAGGGTAGAGTTATAAAAAAAAAGCTATGACCGACTATTTACTCAATGGGCAAGATACTCCTGGTAGTAACCGTTCTTCAGATGCTTGTGACGTTGGATCTTTACATCACATCTACCCATAAGTTCGGTATTCCTTCTATTTATCAATTTCCAGTACTACACAAGCAGTTGTATTGAGAAGACACCTGAACAAAGCGATTGCTGTAAATGTGATGTGAACCATTTTAGAGGAGTCAGTACTTCCGAGTATTTACATCGAAACTTAAAGATGGAGATTGTTGAAAAACTATTAAGCAAGTATACCAAAAATCACATACAAAGATTGCTTTATCATGTAAATTTTGAGGCTTTTCAACACCCAGAAATATATTTCAGTATAAAACCATGCCTTGTGAGGAGTGATTTATCATTTAAACAATTATTTTTTGTATATTATTGCTATTCAGTAATTTTCATTATATGATAAGATAAATCTGACAATAAAATATATCTGCTAATGATCTCTAATTTCTTTTTGTCCTATTTTCTATTAAATTTAATACTCATTTAAGAGCTGTACAATAACAGTGATAAATAAGGAGTTTAGGTTATTCAGCAATACATAACTCCAGTAAATTTGGCGAATTCATCGTGCATTTCAATATCATCTCTGCGGTTTATAAACATTTCGTAAATGGAAGTCTCATTAGTGGAAATCCAAACATTTAGAACTCCCACATACTCCATCCACAAACTCCAACTTCATTGTTTTCAATGATCCCAACTCATAACTTCCGACTTCATCTTTTAAGGGAAGCTCCTACCTATCGAGTCGTTTTTACGCCAGGCCCGTAATTCCGTACGTACGGTTTCTGGGATGGAAGGGTTGCACGGAATTGGTTGGGGAACAGATTGTGGAGATTTATTTATTTTATAATATTTTACAATATTCTACGTATAAAATTCGAACTAGTATTTTACTAATCATTACTATTTTTCACGTTTCGCACTAATGTTTTCTCAACAGGTGTTCTGTCTATTAATGAAGCAGTTCTTTGACGATGAAGATTTTGTAGTTCACTTTTTGTATAGTCCATGTTCCCTACTTTATTAATCTTTGCTAATATAAAATTGTTATTTTGCCTGTTTTGCCTGATGTGGTTGCATCGTTGGCATAGCTGCTGTAACAGAGAGTTGTTATAAAGTAGTAAAAGTATGACAAGCAGAGTATGGGACACTTAAGACAGACGGTCAAAGTCCATTCTGACGTAACTGTCGGTAAGCATTGAATCTGCATTATCGGCCGAGCATGAACCTTATTCAAGAGCGGAACCATTTGTCAACTGTTAATTTTTCTTCTTTTTCGTAGCTAATGTCAGAACAAAGCCACCGACCAATGGGAACAAAGTCCCGTCCACAACAAAGTCCCGTCAGCCGACGCCACAAGCGATCTGTTCACTTCTTCTCATCAGCAGCCGTTAGCTGTCATTTCAATTGTAAAATATTCCTCTTTGCATCGACTGTCAATTCTTCTTCTTTTCGTCTTATATGTCAATTGTCAACTTCTTCTTTGCGTCGACTGTCAAGTCCTTCAACTATCAAACGAGATATTACACTATGAATAATCATAATAATAGATGTACAAGTCATTGTTATAAATAGTAAAGCTTAAGATGAAATAATAATAAAAAAAAGTAGCAATGGGTGGGGTGTGCACTCCCAGGAGTATACGGTCATCACACACCCCGTGTATATATTTTTTGGCTTTTATCTTTTACGGTATAACTGGTTAGTAAAATAAAACATAATTAAATTGGAGAAATATGATAATAGAGGAATTTTTTTCTGTTACTGCGTACGTTAGATTATCGCATAGCTATCTCTTTCTTTATTAATCTTCTGGGTTATCTCTATCTCCTGCTAGCTGCTGCCTGGGCCATCTATTTATCTGGACATGGACTGGACTATGTCATAGTCTGTCAAATTTCTTAATAATCTGCTCGGGTGGTTCCTGAGATTGTTGAATATCTCGTGTGCTATTTCGTCCATTGTTCTCAATATTCTCTATTGTTATTAATCCCTAAATACGTATGTTAATGGGATGTACTTCGCGATAACCATACTGGCTCATTTTATAAAGCAGGTCTTTGTGCCTTACTCTATCGAAAGCTTTACTGACATCTAGAAATGCTGCTGTTGTCTATTTCTTTTCATTTAACCCTTTCGTGATATATTATGTTAGTATCAGAACCTGAAGTTCAGATGAGTGTTTAGACCTAAATACAAACTGTGCTTCAGGTATTGTTCCGACTGCTTTTGATTCTTTTTTCAATCTAGTTAGTATGTCCCACACCACGATTTTGCTTATAGCTGCTAATAAACTGGTAATAAAATTGTTTGATAGTTTTGTGGAAATGTGCCATTCTTGTTTGGTTTTTCGATCGTTATTACGTAAGCTTTCTTCAATTTGCCAGGAAAGTATCTAAGTCTTAGGATGTTGTTGATTATATTTGC
Source organism: Diabrotica undecimpunctata (assembly GCF_040954645.1). Classification (NCBI taxonomy): domain Eukaryota; kingdom Metazoa; phylum Arthropoda; class Insecta; order Coleoptera; family Chrysomelidae; genus Diabrotica; species Diabrotica undecimpunctata. Next base: position 3,237,329 of record NC_092811.1, read on the forward strand.
TATGTATACTATTGTCTTTGCTGGCAAATTTTTCAGAGCTCTGTTCGTAATGTTGCCCTGTCCTGGAGCTTTGTTGGCATTGGCACACTTGATCAGTTGTCTGACTTCTACAAGAAAGGTGTAAGTAATGCCTGTGTTACCCTTCCTTCTTTTTAGATTCCTTTATCTCCTTTCTACTTCGTCTGTGAGGTCAAAATCTTCATCAGGATGATAGGTCTTTAAAAATCCTGTTTGTAGCGTGTTTTTTTTTATTTTTACTTTGTTTGTTTCTCTATACACTATTCCATTTTTTTCCATGAAGGTGTGGAATAGGATTCTTGTCTTTTCTTAGTATTTTTAATAGCTTCCAGAAAGCGGATTTGTTTGGGTCGAGCTGCTCGATATAATTGTCCCAGTTTTCGCTCCTGTGTTCTTCTAATTGTTTTTTGACTTCCCTGTTCAGTTCGTTAGCAATTCTTTTATCTTCTTGGTTTCTTGTTCTGTTGGCTCTTCTTTTTTTCCTGTTTTTTTGTTTCATCAATTCTTTCAGCTCATTGCTAAATTGTCTGAACCATTCTTTTGTTGTGGATGTTTTTTATTCACTGGTGCTGGCATTGACAGCATTTTGTTGTCTCTAGGTTTTAGGACATAATTTTCTAGTTCTTCTTTTGTGTTTATAGCAGGTACTGCTCCGATGGTTGTTTTACTCACTATTCCTTCGTAGTTTGGCTAGTTTGTCCATTTTTTCTTGTAGGGTTATTTGTAGTATGTTTCTACTGCTCCCAGAGTCAATATAATTGGTTTGGGTGTTGAGTTTCCCTCGTTAACTGATTGTATTTCCTTTTTCTGTCCAAATATATGGGAAGTCTGTCTGCACCGTAGAAGCAGTATTCATTATTTATGTGAATTTTAAATACCATTTTTTGTTAAAACAAAAAATCGCGCAAATTTTAAACAACAAATATAAGTTACGCAAAATTCGTAGAAAATAATTAACAGCATATTTTGTTTCCTTTGTAAAAATTAGAAACGCCAAAAAAAGCACAAACCTGAAGTCACATGTCCTAAAATATTGCTAAAAATTAATCACAATCTAATATGCAGAAAATGTTTCTTCTTTTTCTTCTAGTTCTATGGTATCACGAATATCATGTTCGATCAGCAGTTCTAAATAATGATGTAGTCGATTTTCCGGATTATTTATTGTCTTTTTTCCAGATTTTTCAGTCATATTGATTTTTTTCTACCAGGACTACCTTATTTTTAATTCTGTCTACCCAGCTTATTCTTAGTAGTCATCTGCATACGTACATCTCAAAGGCTTTCAAGCATTTAAGCATAGCCTCACAGCCTCACTAAAAGTCCACGCTTCCATTCCATACAGTAACACGGAAACTGTCGGGAAACTCAAAAAGCAATGTTTATTATCATCGCATTAATCAAACGATTAATAATAACTAATCAAACCTTTACTATCAAACATCTTGTAATAAATAAAACATAACAAATTGATGAAATGTTCACAAAGGATGAATCTAGATTCAAATGACATAATAATAATAGAAAAGGTGTATTGAAATCAAGAGGCCTTTAATAGAAGAGAGATTTATACTGTATTAATCGTTGACAATGAAAAGTATACTCATACTTTTATAGATAGAATCAAACAAGAAGAAAAAACTTGTGGTATCTAGGAGTAAATGTAAAAAAACTACAACACTAGAGCAGGTGAAAAAATGCAGATACCTTTTCTTGTTAATTAATCATACATCATCATCATCATCATCAATCAGCCCTGAGTTGTCCATTGTTGAACATAGGCCTCTTTTAGACTTTTCCATCTGCTTCTGTTCTGCGCCTCTTCTATCCAATTGGTCACGATTCTTTTGAGGTCGTCGGTCCATCGCGTTGGGGGTCTTCCTCGGCTTCGCTTGTCAGCCCGTGGTCTCCACTCAAGCAATTTTTTTTGTCCAACTGTCGTCTTTCATTCTTGCAACATGTCCTGCCCATCTCCATTTTTGCCTTGTAATGTGTTCGATAATGTCTTCCACTCCGGTTCGTCTACGAACTTCCTCGTTTCTTATTCTATTTCTTAAGCTTATTCCAAGCATTGATCTCTCCATCTTTCGTTGTGTCCTTCTCAATTTTTCGGCTGATGTTTTTGTGAGAGTTAAGGTGTCTGCTCCGTATGTGAGGACTGGTAGAACGCACTGGTTAAAAGCTTTTCTTTTTAAATGGATCGGTATATTTGTTTTAAATACGTCTCTCATTTTTCCGAATGCAGCCCAACCCAGACTTATTCTTCTGAGTAGCTCGCATGTTTGGTTATCTCGCGTTAACCTTATTTCGTGACCCAAATACACATATTTTTCCACAAGTTCTATGAAATAAAAAGCAGGATAGAACAGACCATAAATGCTTTCTCAAGAATGCTGAAGATTCCATGGAGGGACCACGTCAAAAACTAAGAATTTCTAACGGGCATAGATCGCAAACTTCTAAAAGTAGTGAAACAGTCCTTGGACACATTGAGGACAGATGAGGCTCTGGTAAATCACAGACGAAGTGGCTAATAAACATTAAAGGAATGGATTGACTTAGACTTCTAGTCACAAATAAGAACCGCTTAAGACAGACAAGGTTTTCAGGTTCACAAAGGGCGTGAAACAAGGCTGTATACTAAGCCCAATTCTATTTAATATCTATGGTGAATGGATAATGCGGAAAGCTACTGAGGACTGGAACGGTGGCATCACCATTGGCGGGAAGAAGATTTGCAACTTGAGATATGCAGATGATACTACTATCCTCGCTAGTTCTGAAGCTAAATTGATTCAGCTGCTACAACGGATAGAAGATGTAAGCTTAACGATGGGCCTTAAAATAAACAGAGATAAAACGAGAATCATGATAATTGACAGAGCTAACAACAATCAAAATCATCTGGTCATGATAAACAATATCGCTGTTGTAGATAAATTTGTGTATCTGGGCTCATTAATAACCAACAAAGGAGGCTGTACTGAAGAAATAAAGCGGCGGTCAGCAATCGCAAAAAGCGCTATGGCAAAATTAACAAAAATTTGGAAAAGCCATGAAACAACTACCGATACAAAAATGAGACTAGTAAGAAGTCTAGTATTTCCAGTTTTTACTTATGCATCGGAATGCCGGACCCTTACTGAGAAAGACAAAAAGAACATAGATGTATTTGAGATGTACTGCTGGAGACGAATGCTGAGAATACCATGGGTGGCCCGAAGAACAAATGAATCCATACTGGACCAGCTAAACATAAAGAAAAGACTAAGAACACAAATATCAGAACAAATAATAAGCTATTTTGGACATGTGCTTCGAAGAAATGGTCTTGAAAAACTTACCATTCAGGAAAAAGTAGAAGGCAAAAGAAATAGAGGTAGATCTCCCACACGATACACGGACCATATTGTTGCTACCATTTGCGCTCCATTGTCAGAATGTGCTAGAATGGCAGAAGATAGAAAAACGTGGAGGAACATTGGGAAATTTAGCTAATAGCTTCATGATATCGCAATACTTGCATCAGGTCAACGACTAAGAAGAAGAAGAAGAAGACAGACAAGAGTTTGCAGAAGTAATCACTAAAGTTCGTTTGACGAGGACTCCTGAAGAAGAAGAAGAAAAACTTATTTTTTTCCTTCGATCAAATTAGGTGCTATTGCGCAACCCTGTTGAATGCAGTGCCTACACAAAACGATGAACTCTAGCTTGTTTTTATGTTTTCCGGGCCCTTTACCCTTTGAAAGGGTGTATCGCGGGACGCATCTGTTTCGTAATAAAATCCCCATATTTACGACACTTGAATCTCACTCTCAATACGCGACTAGCGAATGGAGCGCATATGAATTCATCGCCTCCGCGCTGCTGGCACAAAGCAGGAAATAGTGCCAACCCAAGAATATGAAAACCTTTTTTAATGTCATTTCGCTTTGAGAAACATTCAGTTCTGGCGAACATACTTTGCTGTATCGCTTTTGTGTACTTTGGAGAAGAAAAATGGGCAGTGACTCAACTTTTTTTCAGTTTTTTCCCATTAAATCGAGTCGGGCAAGTAACAAGCGAGTTGGAGCAGCGAATGAATTATGTACAATAATATTTAGGTTTCGTTTTCAATATCTCTTTTGAAATATCCGCATTAGAAGAAGCTTAAGAATCCAATGACAATATATTGATATTACGAGTTAAACCGTTTATATTGTGCAAATTTGTTAAATACCAAATACTTACTTAACAGTAAAACTTTGATAAAATTAGTCTATTCTATAAACACTCCAGTAAATGACCGATTTGGAGTAGTTCAGGTCTCACAGGCATACACTCCCACTGGCCGAATGACTGTTTCATATATTCGAATTTTTGCTGTCCTACATACATTTTTGCTTTTAGAATATTGTTTAATGAGCCCATTGCTCTACTTCCTTTTATTAGTCTCTTTTCTATTTCTTTTTTTTTTATACATATAGATCGGTTTGAACGATGCAAATAAAAATAAAATCGAGAAAAGAATAAATATTCCACAGGAAATTAAAAAGCTCATTGCTGAAAAAAGAAGAGCAAGAGCCAAATGGCATCAAAGTCAGAACCCAGCGGATAAAACGTTTTACAATCGCTTAACCAATAAATTAAAAACACAACTAAAAATTGCAAGAGAAGAGTCAGTCAAAAAATATGTAACACAACTTAATAGATACGACCATTCAATATGGAAACCAATCAAATCATCCTTAAAACCTCAAGCAATATCCCCACCAGTAAGAAAAACCACAGACACACAGAACCAACGGGCAAGAAGCGATAAAGAAAAATCAGAATTATTTGCTGAACATTTGGCAACAATATTCCAACCACACAACAATGAAGAAGATCAAGAAATTATTAATTATTTAAACTCAGAACAACCATCAGTAAATCCAATAAAATTAACAACACCCAAAGAACTTAAAGAAGAAATCTTAAGACTAAATATCAAAAAGTCACCAGGAATTGACCTAATAACACCAAAAATGCTAAAAGAATTACCAAAAAAGGGTATAGTAATCCTTACATATATATTTAACGCAATATTAAGATGTAATTATTGGCCTAACAATCTAAAAATTGCAAAAATACTATTATTCCCAAAACCAGGAAAGGATCCAAGTGAAGTCTCATCCTATCGACCTATCAGTCTGTTATCAACAATCTCCAAATTACTAGAAAAACTTTTAATAAAAAGAATAGATCCAGACTTTACAGGCGCAGATTGGATACCAAATTATCAGTTTGGATTTCGACGAGAACACTCAACTATCCAGCAATGCCACCGAATAACCCATAAAATCAATTCCGCATTAGAAGAAAAGGAATATTGCCCAATGGTATCACTAGATGTACGTCAAGCTTTTGATAAGGTTTGGCATAAAGGACTTCTTTATAAAATTAAACAAATATTACCACCATTCTTTCGAATACTTACATCATACTTGGAAAACCCACAGTTTAGAACAAAAGTAAATGGAGAAATATCCAAAACGCATCCCATTAAGGCGGGAATTCCACAGGGAAGCGTCCTGGGACCTTTATTATATATATTATATATGTCTGATCTACCAACATCACATAACGTAACAATTGGCACATTTGCAGATGACACAGTAGCACTTTCAAGTCACAAACACATTAACATAGCTACACAACAACTCCAAGACTATTTGTATCAGCTTGAAAACTGGCTAAAACAATGGAAAATAAAAATAAATGAAAACAAGTCAACCCACGTAACTTTTACTTTACGACGAGAAACACCACCACCAATATATATCAACAAAGAGGAAATACCCAGGACTAAAACAACCAAATACCTAGGGCTACACCTGGACTAAACCCTGTGTTGGAAAGAACATATCACCAAAAAAAAAGAAAACAAATACAACTTAGACAAAAAGAAATCAATTGGTTAATTGGAAAAAACTCCAAGCTGTCAATGAATAATAAAATTCTAATTTATAAAACAGTTATCAAACCAATATGGACATAATATGGCATAGAGCTATGGGGCTGTAGTAGTAAATCTAATATTGCTATTATGGAAAGATGCCATTCAAAAATCTTAAGAGCAATTGTTGATGCACGTAACCAACCAAAGAATCTATGAGGATCTCAATATCTCAACAGTGAAAGAAGTATACCAGCAAAAGAAATTACAATACATTCAAAAAGTGAATACACACTCCAATCCAATAATTTCCGCAATACCTCAACATCGGGTTATCAGAAGACTAAAGCGACGTTTGCCAACAGACCAGTAACATGGACCCGTGATTCTCTCACTGGAGGGGACCACATCACGCCAGAACCAAGGGACAGGACCTAAACTCATCACATTAACTTATAGAATACATTGTTTTATTCTGATTGTTAATTTATTAGTTATAATAAAAAAAAAATATAGATCGGTTTAAACCGTTCTCCTACGTCTTCCGATACCCTCTCGATTCATCCATAAGTATTCTTCTATGTCTCTGTCTTTCATTTCTCTATTGATGCCTTCTCTCCAACTAAGGCGGGGTCTTCCTCTTTTTTTTCTACCGTGAGGGGTCCACATTAAGACTTGTTTTGAGAGACGTTCTTCAGACATTCTTTGTACACATGACCGTACCATCTGAGTTGTTGGGTACCAATATCGTCTACTATGGTATGTTTTACTTGCATAATTTCTCTTATTATGTTGTTCGTTACTCTTTCTAGTCTAGATTTTCCAGCTGAACGTCTCCAGAAATCCATTTCAGTTGCTTCAAGTTTTTTCTTGTATCTTTGCTTTATTTGCCATACTTCACTACTGTAGGTAATTATACTTTTAATAATTCTGTTATATATCTTATACTTGTTATTATTAGCGATTGATTGATACCAAAAGATACTATTGAAAAGGGAAATTGCTTTTCTTACTTGGTTGTTTTTCTCCTCAATTATGTCGTCTACGTTGCCTTCTTTTGTGATGATCATACCTAAATATTTATATGTGTTGCAATGTTTGATAACTTCTCCATCTTCCAATATGAGGTCCTATCGTTTCCTGCCGACACAGGTATACTCGGTTTTTTGGATATTGAATTCAAGTCCCCATTTTTTATACTCCTTGATTAGTTTTCGAGTCATATACTCAATATCTTCATAACCTTGTGCTATCACTAGTTGATCATCTGCAAATAAACAAAGTGTATATGCTATTGTTGTTAATCGGCATTCCCATATTTCTATATTTGCGCTTCCACAGTTTTAGAGTTCCGAAATTAATACTTCTTTTTCGTAGTGTACGTCGTCGCTTGTTGATCGATTCATTCCAAGGCGTTTTGCTGGGTTGTTTAACATTTTATTTTTTTCTGAGTAACGGGGAGTTAACCCGATGCTTCATCCCACGACTTGGAGGGCCAGGGTTTAATTTTGGAGTTTTCCTTCTCCTAGACAATTTGCTTTCAGTGCAGCTTAAGAGCATCATCTAACCTTCGTCTGTAATCCTAGACAAGGAGTCCTTACAGGATGCTATTAACCGGGCCAGTTAAACCCTGGTTTTTAAGAGGTGTTATTCCTCTATCCCTCCTCTTTTTTCCGAGCTTGGGACCAGCTGCATCGGTTATAGAGCTACTCAATTCACCCCATACCAATACAGGCAGACTTTTTCTTTTTTTTTTTCTTCTTGTTCATTATTGTTACATCCAAATACTCGATTTGGCTGACATTTTCAATTTTGTAATCCTTTCCTCTCGTTTTAAGTGAGACAAATTTATTGTGTTCTCTTATATCACCACTCATTTACATATACTTTGTTTTCGCTTCATTTATATACAACTCAAATTTTCTTGCTTCATCTTCAGTTCTTAAACATGTGTTCAAGTTTTTTTTGTTCTTGTTGAGAGGACTACATCAGTTGCGTACGCTCTACATTGCTGTTTATAATGGAAAATGGTACCCGTAGTTTGGATCTTACTTTCTCTGATTATTGCCTCCAAGACAGAGTTACACAGATCAGTAGAAAGTGGATCCCCTTGTCTTAATCCTCTTATAACCGAAAACAGATTTGGCATACTTTCTTCTATGACCACTCTATTGTTTGTACTATTGTTAACGACATTTTCAATAATTTTATTAACTTTTTTGATATTACCAAATTTTGTAGAGCTTTATACAACTTTTCCCGATCGATAGAGTCATACACCTGTTTAAAATCAATGAAGAGCATGTGGAGTCCTAGGTTTTGTTCGTAAATGTTATTTTGTATCAATTTTAAGGTAAATATTTGATCCATTGTCGATCTTCCTGCTCTAAACCCTCCTTGGTATTCATCTTCTACGCCATTCTCGTATTTTTTCAATCTATTACGTATGATCTTTGCTAATATCTTGTACACAACATCCAGTAGCGCTATTCCTCTATAATTTCCACAAAGGGTTCTGTCACCTTTCTCATGTATTGGGCAAATTACGGCATTACTCCATCTCTCTGTCATTTTCTCTCTCTTCACACTCTCAGTATCAAATTACAAAGATTTCTTTACAGTGTGACCCCTCCTTCCTTTAAAATTTCCGCCGGGATTCCATTTTTCCTGTTCTGTTGGTTCCTCTAGGTACTCCTCACCATTATTCTCTCATTGGCCCATTGCCTCATCTGTTTGCATTTGTTCTTCATTATTTAGGTGTTCTTCAAAATATTGTGCCCATGTTTTTAATTTCTCTGCAGTATTTCCAACGAGCAGTCCTTCTTTATTCCTACAAAAAATGGTTTGCGTGTTATTTGTTTGTCTGTTTCTCTTATATGTTATGTTTCACTTCTTGATAGAAACTTTTTATTTCTTTCTCTTTTTTGCCTGCAGATTCTTTTAGCTTCTTTCCTTTTCGTCTCATGTTCTGAAATTGTTTCTTGGGTTCTATTTCCAACTTTGCCTTATTTCTTAGCTTTAGTGTTCTTTTACATTCCCCGTAGAACTAGTATTCTTCTCTCTTCTTCTTCCAATGTATCAGACATTAAGTTGTCTTTCTCTAATCTTGCGTTAATCTCATTTTATAACCAATTTGCCACTTGTTGGTCCTTAAGTAGAGCCACGTTATATCTCTTTCTGTCTTTTAAAACATTTAGTTTTATAGGTAGATCTTGTTTAACTTTGGCTATTACCAATATATGATCACTACTGATATCTGCATCTCTATAACTTTTGTAATCTCTGATAGCTCTGGCATGTTTATTTTTTATTAATATGTGATCGATTTGGTTTTTACTCTGACCATCTGGAGATATCCACGTTACTTTATTTATGTCTTTATGGTCGAACTGTATACTGATTATTTTCATTTTATTCTCCATTGCACATCCTATTTATTTTATCCCGTTCTGGTTAATTTCTTGATGTAAACTTTCCCCTCCTGTTATATTATGCCTGTAAAGTTCTTCTCTACCGACTTTGGCATTTAAATTTCCCAATGTGAAAAAACGTGCATTCAAAATAAGTCCAGAAATGGATAAATTGACTAAGTGTAAGCAACCTATATTCTATAGATTTTTTTCGCATCAAGGTAATTGCGAGTGAAAATGTTCAGTTTTCAAAATAAATACCATGTTTTCAGACGGTTTTCCATTAATAACTCCAAACTGATATATTAAGTCTTGTTCTAGTTGCCAATGTATCATATTTCTCTAATTTTGTTTTGATTATATTTAAAGTCTTATTTAGTAGCATATTTGTAAATAAACTATTTATGTCAAAACTTACTAAAATAGTATTTGAATTAAATTCAATATTCAATAATAATTTATTTAAAAAAATGTTGACTAATCGTTGATTTAGATAATATGATTAGCTGTCTGTTCTAGTTGTCGTAGATCTATTAATATAGCTACATCGCACAATATGTCATTTTGATCTACTTTTTTAAAGTTTCTTTAGTGCTTAAACAATTTTAAAACGTTTTGGTCTAAGCGAAAAATTTTCATGTCAAACTCATCATTCAATCTTCGCTTATCCACTGCTGGACATAGATGTCTCTCATAATTTTCCATCTATTTCGATCTTGTGCCTCTTGCATCCAATTCCTATGACAACATTTTAGATCGTCAGTCCAACGTGTTGGTGGACGATCTCTGCTTCGGTAGGCATCATCTCTTGGTCTCCATTCCAGTATCCGCTTTGTCCATCTATTATCTGTCATTCGAGCCACGTGACCTGCCCAGTTCCATTTCAGTGTTGCTACTCTCTCTACTGTATCAGCCACTCCTGTTCTTTGTCGTAGCTGGCGATTTGGGATCTTGTCTCGTAGTGAAACGCCCAACATAGCACGCTCCATCGCCCTTTGACACACACGGATCTTTTGAACTGTTCTCCTTGTCATCGTCAACGTTTCCGCACCATAAGTTAACACTGGCAAAACACACTGATTAAACGTTTTTCTTTTAAGGCATATTGGTATATCAGACGATTTGAAAATATGGTTCAGCTTGCCGAAGGCTGTCCAAGTCAGTCTTATACGACGGAGAAGCTCAACGGTTTGGTTATCTTTTCCTATGCGAATCTCATGACCTAGGTATTTATAGGCCATTACCTGGTCTATGGATCTTGTTCCTACGCATATATCTTCGCTGACTACAAGATTTGTCATCATCTGAGTTTTAGATATATTTATTTTCAATCCCCCTTCTAGCCAGGAAAGGTAGAGCTGATTTAAAAGTTCTTTGGCCTCATCTATCCTATCAGCTATTAGTACAATATCATCTGCAAACCTTAGATGGCTAAGCTTTTCTCCGTTTATGTTTATGCCCTTCTCGGTTAGTTTTGCCGTTTTACATATATATTCCAAAAGCGTAGTGAACAGTTTCGGCGATATGGTGTCCCCCTGGCGTACTCCACTTTGTATCGGGAATTTCTGGGTTTGACGATCATCCACTCTAACACTGGCTGTTGCGTTTTGGTATATGTGTTTAATTATATTTATATACCGATAGTCAATTCGGCATTCTGTCAAGACTTCCAACATTTTTTGTTGATTTACGGTGTCGAATGCCTTTTCATAGTCGACAAATATTAAAGCTAGTGGTTTATTATATTCAGTGCATTTTTCTATAAGATTTTTTATTACAAGTAGGTGATCGTTTGTCAAACTAAATACTATAATACATGTTTTCAATTCGTCTTTAAACAAATACCATTTCTTTCAAACGTTATTATTTAGAATTAAGTAAAAAATCTTTGTTACCTTCGTAGATACATACTTTAATTAAATATTGTTCTACTATGATGCTTCCCACTAAAACGTAGAAGCCGTCATCCGGTCTTACGGATATCTTATATTAAAATTCTTTCATAAAACTCACTGGGTAATAACCACAACGAAATTAAATTTTTTCAGATAGAAGCAGTTCCGGGAGTCCCCGTTTTGCTCAACTAATTGTTACAGGCATTATTAAATTTGTAGATAAAACATCGTGGGATTTTTAATAAGTTGTAACGTAAGAGTGCAGTTATTACGAAAAGGAGCAATAAATAAACGGTCACGAAATACGAGTTACAGGAAAACCAATAAAATATTATTTATTATTAATAATAATAACCGTCCTCTTTTTTAATTACGGGTTTAGTCTTGTGATGCATGTTTCAGCATTAAACTTCATTGCATTTTCTCAAGGGGCGTTTCGCACTTCTTCCTTTTAATGTGTAATTAATTAAGTATTTGTTTAGTTACTCAATTTCCGTCCATTTTATTTATGAAATGAAAATGTTCTGAATTTTTTTATTTTCTCACATTGCACAAGAAATCATAGACTCTTCTTCTTAGGGTGCCTGGCCAAATAGCTGTGTTGAGGTCTTTTATACTATGCTCTCAGACTAGCAAGCCAGAAGATCCTTCTTCATCCTGGGGCCCTTTTTCCTTCAATTTTACTTTGCAAAATGCATTGAAGTAGCTCATATCTGCCTTGATTTTTCATTATATGTCCCAAGTACTGCAGCTTACGGCCCTTCACGATGTTGACCAAATTCGCAGTTGTGTTCATCCTCCGCAGTACTTCTTCATTGGTGACTGTGTCTGTCCATGGTATCTTCAGGATCCTTCTGTATAACCATAGCTCAAAAGCCTAAAGTGTTGATAGAGTTTCCGTCTTCAATATCCACGTTTCTAGTCTTCATGAGGTCATGGCTCTTGAACACAGAACTCATAGTCAAGAATGCACTTTTTGCCTTTTAATCTCTTGGGTATTGTCCCACGACTCATTAATTATAGTTCTCAAGTAGTTGTACTTTAAGACACGTTTAATTTCCATTTGGTTAACATAAAAATTTGCTCCAGTTTTATTTTCCTTGCTGATAATCATTAGCTTGGTTTTGCTGGTGTTTATATCCATTCCATATGTTCTACTTGTTTCCTTTATTTTGTTCATTAAGTTTTGGAGCCCTTCATTAGGTTATTGAGCTTGACTCCAGTTATTGAGATGCCTTCATCAATATCTTTTAGAATACAGATGTCCTCTGAATACAGATAATGGTGAAATTATGCACACCTGTATTACTCCCCTTAAGATTTTAACCTGATCTGTACATTCTCCATCTATTCGGAGCATCGCTGATTGATTCCAATACAGGTTAGCTATTTTTTTAAGTCTCTTCCGTCAATCCCTGTCCTGACCATAGATAAGAAGGTCAAATAAGGATATAGCAAAGGCTTCTCATATTTTCAGGGTTTTTGTTTTTATTTCGGTAAATTTGCGTGAAAATATTCAAATTATTGTCTATTTGATCTAATATAAAGCCTGTTCTTCATAAGCCTCAAATTTCCCTAGCCTCTGATATATAATTTTTTGTTTTGAAACTAAAGGTTTGTTGATTACTAGACTTCGGCAAATATGCATATTGCATATTTTGCATATTGTGCATATTTTATGCAAATATTTCATATTTTGGCATATTTGTATAAAAGTTTGCATAAAGTGCATAAAAGTTCAGATTTTTATACTGTATTTGAAAATTTTTAAACATACCAATTTATTTCAATTCTTGTATAAAATTTTGTAGTCATTTTAATCAAGAAATGATCTAAGTACGTAATCTCTACAGGTACAAAACATTTACAATTTTAAAGAAGATCAATTTAAGTAGCCCTCAACATTCTTAGAAAGTCTCGGTCACTGAGGCATTCAAATCTATCTACAATTTATTGTATCTTAACAGCAGGTAAACGGCTAATAGTTTTGTTCCTAATTTAGGGATTTTCCAAAATCTCCCAGTTTATTGAATTAGGTACCTAAACATTTCTAATTTGATGCTCAGATTTGTCAATCATTTTTGTTTTGATATTCAAAGCGTAAACACTCGTTGTGCGTAACAAAAAGGAAGATTGTGATTTTATAATGCCTAAAACAACCAGTGCTTCAACTTGGATTAAACCTTATAAAGAGCTGTCTATGGATATGGGAAAAATCTACTGTTCAGTTTGTGGCAAAATTGTAAGTATCTAATATTTTCTATTAAATATCTATTATTTCATACATACAGGGTGTTTCCAAATGACACTTACAACGTTTGACTGTAGATACTTCTCGAAAAATTGAACAAAACGATATAGTTAATAAGGGGTCAAACTTATTTACTTTTCGAGATACAGGGTGTTAAAATTAAAAAAAATTAAATTCTTTTAGTTAATAACAACCATAACTTTAAAACCAATAAACGTATTTACTTGAAATTTAGTACTCGTAGGTTGTTTTTAAATGAAAAATAGCTTCCTTTAGTGAGAAAAAATTGTCCATGGTACAATACAATGGTGTGTATTTAGAAAAATTTTTCACCTTTACTTTTTTTTATGAAGTCAGCTATTCTAAAACACAATTATTTTTATTGTAATTGAATTAACAAAAAAAAAACTTTTGTTGAATTTTAAAATAAGTTATATGATGTACTAATGGTTAGTATCAAAAACTAATTTGTGGATTAATACTGCATTTAAAACACTTAGCGAGTGTTTTTTTTTCCAAACCAGTTATTTGATTAACCAAAAACACCTTGTATATTTTTATATTTTAAAGGTTGGGTTAAAATAAAGGTTTTTATTTTTATTTATAGATAGCATGTGAGAAGAAATTTCAGATAGACCAACATGTGAGAACTGCTTCACACATTGCAAAAAAAGGAAAAATATGAGGAAAACATCAAACTTCAATGGCTAAATGTTTCCAATCTACTTCAAAAAAATTAGATGAGCAAGAAACTTTTAATGAAGACTTGTGTCGCGCATTAGTGTCTGCAAACATACCGCTTTCAAAATTAGCAAATGTAAATTTTAGTTCGTTTCTAAAAAAATATTGCAAACTTAATGTTCCAAGTGATCGGTCTCTAAGAAGAAATAATGTGAACGGGCTATACTCGTCGGTGTTAATTAATATTAAGGAAGAAATTGCAGATAATTATTTTTACATATCTGTAGACGAAACCACTGATTCCTCAGGAAAGTATATTGCTCATTTATTGATTGGTGTTCTTAAAGAAGATACCTTACCAAAATCTCATCTTATTTCATGCCAGCAACTTGAGAAAACAAATGCTTTAACAATTTCGCGTTTTATACAAGAAACATTAGCAACTTTTTTTCTTCCGACAACTATTCCTTCTAATAAATTACTGCTTATTTTATCGGATGCTGCTCCTTATATGGTGAAAGCAGGACAAAATTTAAAAATATTTTTCCCAGATTTAATACATGTTACTTGTGTAGCGCATGGATTAAACAGAGTTGCAGAGGAAATACAAAAAAAGTTTCCTCTTGTAAATACCATGATATCCAGTGTCAAAAAAGTATTTCTTAAATCTCCTATAAGAATTCAACTTTATAAAGAAATGCTACCTAACATTCCTCTTCCACCACAACCTATTTTAACGCGATGGGGAACATGGTTAGAAGCAGCTAATTTTTATGCAGATCATTTTGTTAAAATAAAGAACATAATTGATACGTTAACAGATGAAAGTTCCCAATCTCTTTTGGATTCTAAACAAACTTTGTAGAGTAACTTGCTTCAACAAGAACTTTCATTTATAAAATCAAATTTTAGTTTTGTTCAAAAAACAATTACTCAGAATCACCAAAACTGTCATTGTTCGAAAGTACAGCATTAATAAAAGAATTTGCGTCATGTTGTCGGAACGTTAGAGGTAATATTGGAAAAGATATTTTAAAAAAATTTGAAGCTACTATGGAAAAAAATAAAGGTTACCATATTCTTTCTGAAGTAGTCAGTGTTCTAGCTGGAAATATTTCGGAAACAATTAATTTAGAACCAAATGTTTTGGTTAGTTTGAAAAATGCTCCCGTTACATCAGTTGATGTTGAACGAAGTTTTTCCATATATAAATATATGTACTCAGACAGAAGCCACAAGTTTTTGTTAGAAAATTTTGAACACCACTTGGTCATTTATTGTTACCATAATTCTAAATAAGTTTATTCATACTTAAAAATGATGTAGTTACTTAAAATAAATGTAAATCTTAATGAATAGTAGGAAATATTTAGTTATGTACACTTTTTTTTTTAAATAAAATTGTTACTATTTTACGATTTTTTTATTTATTTGTATGCATATTTTGTAAAATATTTGCATATTTTCGGGTAAACACGTGCATATTTATGCGCATATTTTCTACATTTTTATTTGCATATTTGCCGAAGTCTATTGATTACAGAATGACGGTATTAGATTTTTGTTTTGATACAGTGCAGCAACAACCGTTGATACGTATTTCGACCTCCTTAAGTCTCTTCAGAACGGTATAGTCACTGCTATTGCAATCTATTGATTACATTTCGTTTTATTGTATGAAAAACAGAAGGACAGTCTGTAGGAAAGTAATTCAGAAGTCATTTTGGATAGGTCTCTAACTAGGCTAGTTCATTTTGTTCTTGTTGACTGAAATCACGGGGTCTTCGCAGATCTGCGTATAGTCACAAAAAAACATAAAATAACAAATCTCAGAACAACAAGTGAAGCTGCACCTTTGAGTTCCCAAATGCTACAGATCAATAATACACAAAATCCTGTTTTGGTAGAAAAGAATTGGCAAACTACTATAGCTCATAATAATTAAACATTTAATATTGTTAACAAATAAATAAAGATTATGTTTCGTTCATATGGTGCATTAATTGTCTCGCGAAATAGTCTTGTCGAATATTATTCGAGAGCAAATTATTTACCGTCAAAATTTTCTTCCGGTTTTATTTAAGTTTGTTGCCTTTTGACAATTTTCGCTTATGAAATTTTGACAAAATCACTCAACTGACGTCTCGTGATTTAACTGAAAAATACTATATGAAAATATGTTTGAGATCCAGATATAAAATACTGCAGTCAGCAACTTGTCGTATTTATAATAAAATAACGTTCAAATCTCAGTGAAAATTGGAATTGTTGTTATGGAAATGTGTGTAAAAACATGCCATTATCTCTAGTATATACTATTTGAAAAGATATTTTTCAAATTCATTTTTCACTAAGCTTCCCAGGTTAACCAAGTCTTGTCTAAGTAAATAATTACTTTTCCTTGCAACAATACTTAGAAATTGTCCCAAAACATCATATTCTTCAGCAAATAATTTCTTACTGATCTATAAATGTTTATTTTCTTCGCCAAGCTTACTACTTTTTCGATTTAATATTCCTTATAACAGTTTTATTCATAAAACAATTGCTGTTTATAAAATGTATCAAACCACAAGCTGACAACTTCAAAACCCCTCCATATATAAACGGATTAAAATATTAACCCTGAACGTGCCTTGTCTGCCCACAAACGTATCATATACACAAACAAGAAGCTTACCTTAACATCGCAAACAAAACTATCACGGATTTTTTTTTTACCCCAACGTAGATTTGAAATATTTTTCCGCGTTAGTTAAAATCGTGTCATGGTCGAACTATAACGTAAACAGAGGGGAAATCAGATATTTATTGAGTATTTATAGGATATGAAGAGATTTTATGTTTTTGACAATTTTATGATTAAAGCTCGGATTTATAGGCAATAAAAATTGAAGAAAAAGGCGCCTATATAGGCAAAGATTTTTATTAAAAAGGCAGGAATATTAACATTTAGGCAAAATATAGGCAATAAGGCAATAAAGGAATATAACTTATTATTTATTATACAAAGTGAATTAACGTAATATTAACTTAAGGCAGGTATATTTACACATCATAATCATAACATTAGTATAAATAAACTAGTAACTAAATAACTGTAAATTAATAATTAAACATTGTAACCACTTGAAATTTTATCATTAATAGAAACAACTAAATGTTTTTCAATATTTTCGGTCTTAAAATTATGTCTTCGATCACTTAAAATTAATTTGTACATTGAAAACGAACGTTCGACATCGACAGATGTAATTGGAGCATTTTTCAGAGCGGATAATAAATCTGGCATAATTTGAAATTCCTCGGAAAATGTCCCATTCAAAACTTTAGCAACATTAGATAAAATCGAAAAACCTTCATTCTTGTCGAAAACATATTTCATTTTTTTTTAAATTTATTGACCGTTACTTCCATGTGCCGATTTAATTTTCGTCTTTAAATTATCTATTAATTTTACTGACTCACATAAATTTATCTCTTGTTTTTGTAATAAGGTAATTGTGGTAATTATTAATTTATAATTGTCATTGATATAAGCGAGTTCCTCTTTCAATTTGGGATTTTTTAATATTTTTTTTCTCGAATGGCTTCGGAAATATCATCATCAAATTCTGACATAACTAATTCTATTTCATTGCAGTGTTCAAAGTAAAAAAAAACTGCTTCGAGCCAGGTTCCCCACCTTGTAATTACTGATTTAGGTGGCAAAGGGACACCGGGAAGTCTTTCTTTATATATTTGCACCCTCAACGGAGCCTTTACAAAAACTTTTTTCATAAAATTTATAAAATTATTTACCAACGGAAACAGATTTCTTATTTCTTTAGCAATTCTATTTACCTTGTGGGCTACACAAGTGCAATGAATTAAATTAGGATAAAAAATCTTTAAATTAACAGCAGCTTTTAACATATATGCCGCAGCATCTGAAAGCATTAAAACTATTTTATTCACTGGTATAGCGTTGGGTAAAAAGAGGTTTGTTAAACTATCTTGTATAAATCGACTTATTGTTAAATTGTTTGTTTTTTCCAATTCTTTAACGGCAACTAAATAAGGTTTTCTCGCAAAGTTTTCGTTCAAAATTGCAATCATTAAATTAGCTATATACCTGCCGCATACATCTGTCGTTTCATCCACGATAATATACAAAAAATTGCCCTCTAACTCCTGCTTAATTTTTGAAATACATTCCACATAACATTTTTCCACAGTATGTTTTCTCAATGTACTCTCGTCCGGTAAGGATTTATTAAGATATTTTTCGAAAAAGCATTTAAAACTAGGGTTATTAAATTTATATAGAGGAATGTTGGAAGCAATCATCATCTGGCATAAATCAAATTTAAATGCGTCTGCCTCCTTTTTTTTTGAACTGCTTAAACTATCCCGCAGAGATATTTGGGCTAACTTAGAGAAATTTAATTTTTCCAAATTACGTTTATGAAGTGGGGTTCCACAATGCTGGTCAATAAAGTACTTTTTTCTACCTGAAATCTGAGAATTTAAAGAAGATAATTAGAATTCTAAAACCGCTTTAGAATTTAGTTATGTTGTGAGACGAGAAAAAAAGAGAAAAAATAAAACTTACCGATTTGCCGCATGGTTTACAAAATGCTCCATCTCCTTCTAGAGAAAGTTCCGAATAAATAGGATATAGCAATTTGTGACTTAACTCTGATACAGTAACCGACTGTACAACTGATAATAAACTAATAAAGCTTAAGGATTTCCAAATAGTTAACCCTAAAGTCTCGATCAGGTACATTTTCCTAGAAATCTGTTATATAAACAAACCATTGATATTTTATTATTGACCCAAAATTTTATTATAGAATGGTTTAGTAATAGAATAATATCATGGGTAGTACCATGAAATTTTAAAAAAGGCACAAATAAGCGGAATTTACGAAAAAAAGGCAAAAAGTGCAAAAAACAATTATAATAGGCAAAATAGGCAAAAAATGCATTTTGCCTATAATCCGAACTTTATTTATGATGCTCGAAATTTTAAGACATTTTAATGATTAAAAAATGTTATACGAATAATACTAAAATATTATAGTAAATATTTGGAAAACAAAAACCACATTCGTCACTAACAAACCCCGATATAAGTACACTTACATAATACTCAAGATCAAAAATAATTTTTTCCTTGAGTGTTTTGATATATGAACCAAAATATTATAACTTCTTCTTCTTTCTCAGCTGTTCTCTTTTTAGAGGTTGCTGGACCTTACTCTTCATCGCCACTCATTTCTGTCCATCGCGTCTTCTTCACGTAAACAATTCTATCTTAAGTCCTCTGCCACACAGTCCTTTCATCTTCTCCTCAGTTTTCCTTTGCCTCTTTTTTCATTAACTTCCAACAGCTCTATCATTCGTCCCGCATAGATTGTATACCCTGTATAATCAGCAATTAGTATCCGCTGTGCTCTAAAAAGTGCTCGTATTACTGATCCAACGAATATGAATTCCCAGCTCTACCAACGATGAGGTCTGTACTAGGATCATTTTTGTGGTAAGGTGAAGCACGACTTTCACCCAGAAGCAAATAAAACTGAAGTGTAGCTTGTACAGAAGATCTGAAGAACTCAAGTATATCGCAAACTTCAGCCAATTACGTCTAGCGAACGACGTGCCAAGCAATATCACTTTGCTGAGCCAAAGTACTACTATTTTTGCTAAAAATATATTTTTCGATAAATACTTTCTACTATAATAAAGTTGTTGACAGTATGTACTTGTTGGAACTTTGACTGATCTCCAACAATTGTTCGGGAGAAAGCTTATTAAATTCCTTTCCCCGTGCGTGTACAGTACCAAATATTTTAGGACCATGGACTGTAAAAAGAGTTTCCTTCGATATAGATAAGCAGACTTCACGGCGATGGTTCCGTATGTGTTTGGTTTTATAGGGGTTTGTACTTAGAGAAAAATAAGCGTAATTAATCGATACTACACATTTAATAACTAGAATATTTACAAAAGCACTATTACTAAATAAAGAGTTCGTTTTACCACATTGTTCATTATTCTACCGGCGTTTTAGGACGCGCGAACATAGCGAAAACAAATGCACATTTCACCGCACTTTTGAGAGTAAGAGATTATAGCGTACCGAGTACCAGCACACAGCCGATACCTTCGGCTGTTAACTTGAGACTCTAATCACATCTGCAATTCTTTTTTGGCTTGAACCAAACCTTATCTTGTCTACCGATCGGCGTCAGTTTAACCCAAGGAGGCTCTTCTAAGAATTTTATGGCACAAACACCCTGCAATCAAAAGGTACAGTCTGTCGCATAAGATAAAATTCAACATTTGTGGAAACGAAAAATAAACTGAAATTAATATAAAATGTTGTTTTTACAACAGTACTGATAATACCTATTTTCAACTAAATAATGAATTCTATAAACAAAATTTTGGACCAGCAACGGGCTCTAGTTTGTCTCCATTATTAGCCGATATATTTATGTACCCAAGAAGGGAAAAAATGTCATACTGGCCTTAAGTATGCAAAATAATGATTAAATAGACGAATCAACAGATGATCAACAGAAGCCAGATATTATACCGTTTTATAACTCAACTAAAGGTGGGGTCGACACAGTTGACGAACTTTCTGCCACGTATAATGTAGATCGAAATACCCGGAGATGGCCAATGGTGATTTTTTATTCACTTATGAATGTGGCTGGAATAAACTTCCAATTTTTATATCCGGCTAATAATCAAAATGATAATTTGATTCGTAGAGTATACATAAAACGTTTGGCGGCCACAGAGCTAATCGACCAGGCTCTAAAGCGTCGCTCCATGGTAGAAAATATCTCTCCAGCTATTCGCAATCGACTCCAAGAAGGGGCTGGAACTTCAAGTGAACTTCCAAGAGGTAATCCCGAAAATTTAAATATTAAAAAACGATGTAGTTTTTGCGTTAAAGACAGTAAGACTCGTTATTTTTGTCGAGTGTGCAACAAATTTATTTGTTTAACACATGCCCAGTTTCAGTGTCCTGATTGTATATTGCACCCCCAAAATATTTAAAAGTGCAACTTATAGGATCAAGTTTGACAAATAAATCTTATATTTTAATGTTTTGTACCCTTAATAAACTAAAAGTTAATTTGCATGAACCCTTGTCATATTTTTCACATTAATTACTAGCGGACCCGACAGACTTCGTTCTGTCAAATAGATTTGGAATGTGGCAGTTTATTTCTTTAATTCTCCTGAATAGAACCTCACCATGATGATAGGGCGGTATGTAAGGATGACCTAAGTATCTTCGCTTCCACGAACTTTGGCCATCCTTTTGGACCCACTAAAAACCCCGACTGGGATGTCTGCCAGAGGGCTTCAAACTAAGAGGGGAACTTAAGGTTCAAACCTGATTGAAAAATAATCTAAAGGGATATTGGGAACCTAAAGGTTACAAATATTTATAAAGTGGATGCTTCAATGACAAAACATAGAGATAATTAATTATTTATTATTATTATTATTAACATAGGGTTAATAACCCATGTAATAAAGAATAATGAAATAAAACGTATATAAGTAGTTGCAGTAATCGCTTTAATGTAAATCAAGTGAATCATAATATTAATAAAAATCTGTTTGATTTTTATTGTAGTGCTTTATGATATACAATGTTTTTTGTTTGATTACCTGGTGAATATACAAAGAAATCTGATGGTTTTCTAACACGGGAACAGGCAACATACAATTGACCATGTAAGAAACATGGGTTTTCTAGATTAATACCACAAACACCTAATGATTGCCCCTGGGACTTATTTAAAGTCATAGCAAAAGCACGCCGCACTGGAAACTGTAGTCGTTTAAATTCAAATGGTACATCACTCTGAATCATTGGGATGCGGTATCAACACGTCTTCTCCTTTATACTTTCCTTTCAGTATAGTTGCTTCTATCACGTTGTTCAATAATTTTTTTATCGCTAACCGTGTGCCGTTGCATAGACGCGGTTGGTTGACATTTCTCAACATTATAACTACAGATCCAACCTTTAATTGAAGATTGCGAGGTGACAATTCTGGTAAATCCAGCGAGTTTAAAAATTCAGACGGATAGTTGACGGCGATAGATGACGACATCGTCTTGGTTAGTAACCGAATCAACTGATTTATATACCCTCAATTCGCCTTTAATTTGTTCTTGAATTTTAAAATTTAATTCATTTACATCTATGTTTTTTGCAACCAATATAGCCCGTTCGCTAAACCAATCAGGGTTCCTGTATTTTGAGCAACATCTGGAAACACCTTTTGAATTAATAACTGCTATAATACATACCTTAAAAGTTGGCATGAAAATTTCCCGAACCATGTTTATTGCTCCAAATGACATTTAAAAGCAATTGTTATATTGTTTTATACTTGAGAAAAAGTGTATGGAATCTGGTCCTATTACTGAAACCAATGAGTACAATGGCTCTGGTGGTGGATCCAATGGTATCAATTTCACTTTCCCATTTGCGCAACACAATCATCCATTGGCTTCATTTTTGTATTTCAGTGCCTTACAATAAGAGCAAACCAAGTTCATAGATCCAATAGGAACACATTGGGAGTTACTGTAGTCAATTGACAAATCGTAATGGAAATCAGTGGAATTATTAGTTGAATCTCTCGATCTCGCTTCCCGCGTTCGTGAGATACGAATTTTTTCACGTTCATTTCGGTCGTCACGTTCTTGTGCAGTATGATTAGATCGGTAATTAGTTTGGTTTGTAGCATTTCGGGTTCTTATACCTAAATTACTTCGTCTTATAGCAGGCATATCGAATATACTTAATAATTATTACAACACTTTGCACAAAACACGATATAAAACAAGGAATCAAAAATAAATCGAAGAAAACTGGAGAATTTGTTTCGTTTATCAAGTTGACAAAAGAAAATTGAGTAGATAAGGTAGCAGAAAATCAAAGAAAAACAACACGTGTGTGTACACCAATGTACACCGGCAAATTGACAGGTTGTTCTTGTCTGTGAAATCTCTACTTTGTCTGTGAAAGAGAATATAATCAAAGAGGATATAACACTACGTTTTAGTTTTTTTTAATTTGATATTACTTGGAGCCAAGTCCTTTAAGCCAAAACAATGTTGTATGTGTATATAGTATATAAAATTAATAATAAATTAATTATGATAGATAATAAATGCTTTTTAACGCGGTTAGTTTGACATGTCGCGTTCCGAAACTAAAACAAAAGAAAGAATATTGGGAGGCCAATCAAATCTATAGCTCTTACATTTTTTTTACTTTTCAATTTGGTCGGGTTCACGATATTACCACTTTTGTGTGAACACATTAGATCCTCCAACGCGAACACGCACACACACTAACGCGCGCACACACACGAACGCGCACACACATACATTTGATTGAAAACACACCTGCATTGTTTAGACCACAGTTGCTTGTAATTTAATATAAACTTTATTTAATAGCAATAAAGTTCAAATTGACCCTACATTTAGTCGGAAAATACTTGTATGGAAAAAGAAAAGGGTTGTTTTAGGGTTTTGCCGGAAATTATTCGAATTTTTCTCGCCGTAAAAACTATCCTTAGACTTCAAGGAACATTTTAAAAAAAGAATTGTTAAGATTGGTCCATGCGTTGTTGAGTTATGCGCTTACCAACACATTTTGCGATTCATTTTTATATTATAGATTTTGAAAGGTTATATCGGTTATTTATTGGGCTCAGATTACATTTTATTGTTTAAATGATATTTATAAAGAACTAAAGCTAGATAATACACCAGTATTGTTTTGATTTTCTAATTAATAAACTATTGAATTTTGGGTCTGTCAGACTTGGCGCCACTAATGGTATTCCGACATGGGATGCCACCAGTGCAGACTTAATAGGTCTTGGTATCCCTTTTCCATTTTTTAACTATATATAAAAATATTTATTATAAAAGATTTTTCTATCCATATTACCTAAAATTTCTGCGAAAAACTTTTAATTAATTCGAAATGTCTATTTAAAAACTTATTACAACGACTACGTTTGGGTAACTTGTCAAATTTTATACTTCACATCAAAGACTCAAAAACTAGAAAAACTTTGTTTATTTTTTTGTAAAAGTGTTAATATTAAATTTGTATTTTCTGCATCCAGCAGTTGAATGTATTACTATGTTTTTTTTTTTCGAAATATCCTCTTATAACGTTAAATTGTTTTTTAACGTAAACTTTTTATTGAACTTGATGTTGAGTATCGCAATCAATTTTAGTTAACCACCGAACAATGCCGATAAAACCCACTGATTTATAAAGAGGATAAGTGAAACAGATGATTGTTGGGAGTTGTCGAAGAATCACAATACCACAATGGATTGCTTTTCATCGGAGACTCGCAAGTGCAGCTCACGTACGCGCGCACCACCAGAAATATATCGAACAGAAGAAGAAGAAAAGTTTTCTACCAATTGAATGATTACGTGGCTGTAATTCTAACGACTTCCGGTTTGGGATTTCTCGACGAAAGAAAATTGTTCGGCGTCCTCGAACGACTTTGAAGCTTGTAATAATTCCCATAAAAAGAAAGCTTTTCGGAACGGTGGCAATTGCTGCTATTATATTTATTTGGAGGCCATGAAGGGTTTAGGATGCCTCTTTTAAAACTCGTGCTACATAAATTAATAGCGTATAAATTGTTACAAGAGTTATCTAAGATATAGTTAACTTCAAATCACGTGGATGATAAGTTGAAATAGGTATAACTGCTTTGTCTAACCAGTGGCGTTCCGGAAAATCATATTTACTATGTATTAACTGTTACAGTGGACGCCAAATCTGGATAAAGTGTAGTGCCGTGTTATAAGGACAAAGTCATGAAATAATATTCATTGTATTTAAATATTTTAATAAAACAAGGGGTTGCTTCAGAAGATATCAAACGGGAAACTTCACAGCAACAGGTAAAAATATTGTGTAGTTTATTTCTAACGAGTAGTTTTCAATATTCTTATTGAATATGTTTACATTAAGTTTTTAAAATTTTTTTTCTATATAAAAAAACCCAGCACTAAAAAATGTACAAAAAGGAAACAATTTTGTGAAATAATTAAATCCTGTTAGAAATGCTAATTACATGCAATTCCTAACATAGTTTTTGAAATGATATTATTTCTCAATTATTCGACTGATGTATTTGCCAATAAAAATATAATTTCGGTATTTTTTTTATAAAAATACCAAACAACAGCCAAGTCATTTTTCTGATAATTTACAAAATATTCTTTTTTCCAAATGAATGATTAAGTAGGGTTCAAGTTAAGCTTAAAAGTAAATTAGTATAGTATAGTACATAGTGTAGTAGTATAGTAGTATAGTATATTGTGTTGTTGAAAATATAGTACCTGAAAATAATGATTTTTTATTTGATGCTATAGCATTACCCATTTATTTCATGTCTCAAAATATGCACGCCACTATTTCACAATGTTTTAAGTAACCTATGTACCAATTGTATCTACCGGTGGATGTGATTGAAGTATCATAAATGCGTGCCCTTGGTTTGGCGACTACTGTATTAGGTTTTGCAATAGTGGACATAAATACTATAAGAATTTCTTTGATGGTATCTTTTTTTGAGTTCTAACAATACTATGCTTTCTTTGCTTTCATTTCAATTGTAGCATTTGAAGAAAGAAAGAATAATCTTAGTGTATTTCAATTCCCATTCGTACGTATTAAAATACCGAATTCTTCCAATTCATCTTAGCGTCACCGAGTAATATAAACACATTTTTAGAGTTTGTTTATGTTTTACAGATGTGCACGTCCTCGGCATTCTTTTGCGTTTCATATTCTGTGTTTTAACTAAATATTTCCGTCAAGTGTTTTGTTATTCCAAATTTTGTGAATGGATTTTAAAGATATTTTCGTTATTCTCACTTGGGTCGCTGTAAGAGACAGTCGGCTTAGGTGTGGATCCAAATTTATTCGTCGAATCTGTAAAATTTTCTGTTTTTGACACAATTCCCAACTAATATTATTCCAAAGCAAAAAGTGAAAATCATGGAGAATCTAAAACTGCAATCCACATCATATGAGTAAGAGTAAGAGTCATCTACGTAAGAACCTTTCTCAGTACTAAGTATATAGTGTACATATTGTAGTGTAGTATTATCTGGTACATATAGTGAGTGGAAATCGATATAGGATATTACAAATGATCCTTAAACGCAAAATATGAGTGTAGAGGTGTAGGCCATCATCATCATCACTGGCTCGACAACCCTTTTTGGGTCTTGGCCTGTTCCAGGATTCCTCTCCATTCTGATCTGTTTCGTGCTTTTTTTCTCCAGTTTTTTATTTTTAAGGTTGTTATATCATTTTCTATTCTATTTGTTCTAAGTATCTCAGTTTCGGTCTTTCTCTTATTCTTTTTCCTACTGGCATCTGTTTGAATATTTTGTTTGGTATTTCGCCTTCTTCCATTCTTTCTACATGTCCTATCCAACACAGCCGTCCTATTTTAATGAATGTTATAATATCCGAATCCTGGTATATTTTGTATAGTTCAGAGTTGTATCTTCTTCGCCATATTCCGTTTTCTTTTGTAGAGGTGTAGGTAGAAAACATTTTTTTTTGGTTAAAAAATATTCGTGAATGGACTAAGATATCAAATCAGGACTCATCAGAGAGCCACATTAGGAAAAGCTTCCCACTTCCATTTAAACTCCAAGCTGGCGGAAAGGAATTTTCTGTTAGGGTTTATTACTTTATACGAAAGGTTTCAGTATTTTGGTGCCAGAAACTCACCCTTTACCATCTTCTGTTAGCTAAATTACCAATATCCATTATACGCCATGGATTAGCTGTCAAAATAATAATTTAATGCAATATTAATCTTCAATATAGTCTGTTTTAGCTAAGTAATCAATAAATACTTTTCTCGAGGCAAAAATATAACTTTCTACGTGTTAACAAATCGAACAACATCGTTTCTAATCACTGTATTGCATTTCAATTTGATACAGCGTCACGATATTTTATAACCATCGTTGCGTTAAAAATTACCATCGACTAATAAGGAATAAAGTACTTAACTACCAAAAATTCGTACTAAAAAAATTGAAATTAGGAAAGGCTCTAGTAAGAATCTCTTAACGATGCTTTTTTATTGACCGAGAGTAATTACGGCATGTCCAAAAGCAGCCGAAGTCAATTTTACAATGAAGAAAATTATTTGTCCATATAAGGGATCGTCTAATTCGTTTTTTGTAATGAGAAAAGGTGAGTGGTCTTTTCGGTAGCAAATGCTTTAATTGAATGTCGATTAAACATTAATCATTAGTGGATTTTAATAGAAATAACCAGAAGAACTAGGTCTATTCAAAATGTTTAATGGTTGCTAGCAGAGTCGAATGAAAAGAAACTAGTATTGTTTGTTATTCAAAACGTGATTTAATATATATATATATATATATATATATATATATATATATATATATATATATATATATATATATATATATATAAGCGGGGATCCTACATCTTCTGTCGCTTCCCGCATTTCGATCGCCATCTTTTTCTATCTCTCCAGGTGTCTTCATCAATGGCTCTGTCTTTCTTGGTTTCCATAACACCTTGTATCCAAGACTTGGCTGGTTTTTCTCGTTTCCTTCTATTACTTGGATTGTATTCCATAGCTCTTTTTGGCCATCTGTTGTCGTCCATCCTATGTACATGTCCATACCATATTAACTGTCTAGTTTCTATTCTTTCAGAAGTTGTATGTACTCTATCTGTTTTTCTTCTAATTTCAGAATTAGGTATACATTCTACTCTTGATATACGGCAAGCTCTTCTCAGGTAGTCCATTTCAACCGTGTCAACTTTTTTCTTTCCTTTTACTGTCATTTGCCAACATTCTGCTCCATATGTAAGAATGGGCTCTACAATTACTTTGTAGATAGTCATTTTAGTTCTCATAGTAGCTTTGTTGGACCAAAGTATCGAATTCAGAATTTGAACACTCTTCCTGTCTTGTTGCACTCTATAGTCTCTATCTCGTTTCGTTGTTCCTTTACTGCAGATAATACTTCCCAAATATTTGTATTCGTAGCACCTTTTCATTTGTCTAATTTCCAAATCCGGGTCTTCGTCTTCACTGCCTATTCGCATATATTCTGTTTTAGACATATTCATACTCATCCCCCATTTTTCGTACTCATCTTTGAGCTTTCTAAGCATATAATCTGCATCTTCTTCACAGCTTGCAATTAGTACTTGATCATCTGCAAAGAACAGCGTTGTCAGATAATGGTTGTTAAGCTTCAACCCCATTCCCGCACATTTTTGTCTCCACTGGTGCAGTGCTTCTTGGATATATATTTTGAATAGGGTGGGGGAAAGACAACATCCTTGTCTCAAGCCTTTTGTTACTGTAAATACCCTTCAGAAAGAATTTCCTGTTTTTACAGTGCTTTGAGGACATTTATAGATGTTCAGTATTGCTTTTAGATATGTTTTACTAAGGTCCGTTTTCGTCAAGACACTAAATAAGAGTTTTAAAGGAACTGTATCATAAGCCTTCTCCAGATCTATAAATACCAGATACCAGATGCGTAGGGAGGTTTCGAGCTGTTCGTTTTTCAATTACTTGTTGAGGGGTAAATGTGTTGTCCACGCACGATCTTCCTGCTCTGAAGCCGCTTTGTTCTTCAATTTCTTTATACTCCTCTTCTATTCTTCTTTTCAAAGTACGACCATATAACCTTCCCAGCGAGCTAGTTACGCTAATGCCTCTATAATTTCCGCATTCTTTTCTGTCTCCCTTTTTATAAATGGGGCTAATGTGGGCCAAATTCCAATCGTCTGGACGTCCAATCGTAATGACTGTAATGATGAATGTAATATTAAGGAAATAATTATACGAATATCTTACTGGGACAACTTTATTGGAGGATGATTCATTTCATTCCATTAAACTCGCGATCATTAACATCACGATTAGTATCTAATACCCTCTGCGCTTCATGGATAAAGTACAAAGCCAAACTTCTCTTCTAGAGACACAAATTAGACTCAGTTCAATATTTAAACAATAAAATCATTTAATCATTATAAAACTCAATATCTGATTCTTTTTATCCCATTAGCTACTTTTTTTCCTCGCTACCACCTCTCTGTCGAGTTTACCTTTCTATAAACTTCCCGGTTTCCTTTTAGTTACCTCAGAACGCACTTCCACTCTCGGGCAGAGCTTCCCGTTACAAATAAACAAGTGAAATGTAGGCACAGACCAAATTAAAAGCTCATGAAGTTGCAGAAGTTTTGATAAGGAGAGCTGGCTCGAGGCGTTCTCTGGCACTCTGGGTCTCGAAAATCTTTTGCATGCGGAATAAAGAATGGAAAGTGGTAGCGAGGAAAAACTACTTCAGAATGACTGAGAGTAATTTTATAATTATGGCTGTTGTGGTGTAAGGACGTACAAGTATGAGACTCATTAGGGAGAGTTTGTGACTTCGTGTTACTAATTATTTCAGAATAATAATCTATTCAGTAGGGTTTTTGTATTAATAATTGTAAAATACTGATCAACGTCAATGGTAGAACAAAGAAACAAAAAGTTAGTTAACGATATTGATAACTGTTTTCAGAAAAAAATATAAACTATAAAAAGAAATCAGAATATGAAATAAAGCCAGGTATTTTAGATAAAGTAAATTTTTTAAATTCGTGTTAGTGCTCATGCCGGTGTGTTGTTATAGGTACTTTGTGGCTATATATATATATATATATATATATATATATATATATATATATATATATATATATATATATATATATATATATATATATATATATATATATATGTTCGGATAAGTTTCCGCGGTCAGATAAATGAAAATTACTGAGTTCTCGGGAAGAACCGCGTTGAGAATTTAAAACTCGACGTTTCGGCACCCATTTTGGAGCCATTATCAAGAGGGATACGGTTCGGTTCGAGTTCGGGGTCTCAATCTGCCTACTCCCCTCACTCGAGACGTACCAGTATCGTGTTCTATATTGCAAGAACTGTCTCTCGGCACTGAGGTCTCAATCTGCCTACTCCCCAGTGTCGAGTGACAACCGGTCTTACCCTGTGTGGCTGCTTTTATACTCGCTGTATGCGCGGGAACGGTATGCGCTGACGTGGTCTGAACTGACGTGGCCTGAGCGGTGTGGGCGGGAGGTCGCTGAAGAAGGGGTCGCCATGTTGCCGGCAATCGTTTCGCGTCATCGCGCGTGTTCAAGCTGTGAGGCCGTTTTTCGATTTCGATAGCTTCACGAATGATTCTCGCTTTTAATGAGCGGATGGGAGCGATGGTTTTTGCTTTTTCGAAATCTATTTTGTGGCCTGTCTGAATATGATGTTGGGCTAGGGCTGAAGTGGTATCGGAATGTTTGACTGATAGAGAATGTTCGTAAATACGGTTATGGATTCGTCGGTTTGTCTGTCCTACGTATGTACGTGGGCAACTGGAACAAGGTATCTCGTAGACACCATGGTCTTCATTGGGAATTTGGTCTTTTACGGATCTAACGAGATTGGACAATTTGGAGTGAGTGGTGAAGATGGTTTTGATATTAAGAGGGATAAGAGTTCTACTGATCTTGTCAGTGACACCTTTAATAAAAGGTAGAAAGATTTTGGGTTGATCCGGCGGCAAGGTTTCTTTTTTGGATGGAATGGGGTTTAGAAGTTTTTGAATGCTTCTATTGATTTGGGTTTTGTGGTAGCCGTTTTGTAGGAGTGTTTGTCTTATTGAATTGATTTCGGATGACCTGTGATTGTTGTCGCTAAGTCTTATGGAACGGGAAATAAGAGTGTTGATGACTGAATTAAGTTGGGCGGGGTGATGATGTGACTGGGCATTGAGATAGCGGTTTGTATGAGTGGGTTTCCGGTACACGGAATAGGAAAAACTGTGAGGTG
This sequence comes from Diabrotica undecimpunctata, assembly GCF_040954645.1. Taxonomy (NCBI): domain Eukaryota; kingdom Metazoa; phylum Arthropoda; class Insecta; order Coleoptera; family Chrysomelidae; genus Diabrotica; species Diabrotica undecimpunctata. The sequence continues at coordinate 3,268,486 of NC_092811.1, forward strand.
GATTTTTCTGAATAAGAACATCAAGGAATGGCAAAGACGCTTCAGACTCAACTTCCATCGTGAATTGAATGCTGGGATGTATTCCATTCAGGTGGGAGAGGAAGAGATGTAATGTGTCTTTACCATGGGGCCAAATGACAAAGGTGTCATCAACGTACCGTAACCAGCAGGTGGGTTTGAGATTTGACGAGGACAAGGCTACTGTTTCGAAATGTTCCATGTATATATCTGCTATTACGGGAGAGAGGGGCGATCCCATTGGGGCACCTTTGATTTGACGATAGAAACGATTTTGGAACGTGAAATATGTATTAGACATGCAGTGTTTTATAAGAGATAATGTGTCTTGGGGAATTTGATGTTTAGAGTCCAAGATGGAAATGGTTTCATCGATGGGAATGTTGGTGAATAAAGAAACAATGTCAAAACTGACTAGTATGTCTGAGGGCGAAATAGAAAAGTTTTTCAGAAGATCAATGAAATGAAAAGACTAACTAACTTTTATTAAAGGTGTCACTGACAAGATCAGTAGAACTCTTATCCCTCTTAATATCAAAACCATCTTCACCACTCACTCCAAATTGTCCAATCTCGTTAGATCCGTAAAAGACCAAATTCCCAATGAAGACCATGGTGTCTACGAGATACCTTGTTCCAGTTGCCCACGTACATACGTAGGACAGACAAACCGACGAATCCATAACCGTATTTACGAACATTCTCTATCAGTCAAACATTCCGATACCACTTCAGCCCTAGCCCAACATCATATTCAGACAGGCCACAAAATAGATTTCGAAAAAGCAAAAACCATCGCTCCCATCCGCTCATTAAAAGCGAGAATCATTCGTGAAGCTATCGAAATCGAAAAACGGCCTCACAGCTTGAACACGCGCGATGACGCGAAACGATTGCCGGCAACATGGCGACCCCTTCTTCAGCGACCTCCCGCCCACACCGCTCAGGCCACGTCAGTTCAGACCACGTCAGCGCATACCGTTCCCGCGCATACAGCGAGTATAAAAGCAGCCACACAGGGTAAGACCGGTTGTCACTCGACACTGGGGAGTAGGCAGATTGAGACCTCAGTGCCGAGAGACAGTTCTTGCAATATAGAACACGATACTGGTACGTCTCGAGTGAGGGGAGTAGGCAGATTGAGACCCCGAACTCGAACCGAACCGTATCCCTCTTGATAATGGCTCCAAAATGGGTGCCGAAACGTCGAGTTTTAAATTCTCAACGCGGTTCTTCCCGAGAACTCAGTAATTTTCATATATATATATATATATATATATATATATATATATATATATATATATATATATATATATATATATATATATATATATATATATATATATATATTGTTATGGATCAGTTTATCAATCAGAAATAGAATAAAGAGTTTTTTTATTATTTTAATATACCGCGGGCACATAAGTTAAAATACAACCCTGTACTTATTTGTAATAGTTAGAATAAGAGAAGAGAAGACAGTGTTCCGTGACGGAACAGTTTTTCCTTGAAAGACTGAGTGAATAGTGAAAGGACAATGGAACACGTATAATTTTATAGATTTAAGAATAAACTTGTAATTGTATTTTGCGGTGGGCATTTTTAGAAAGTAAATAAGAATTAGATTTAGATATGAGATAACAAGAATTTGGAAACTTATTTCTGTTGAAAAAGGCAAAATTGTTAATGGTTTCTGAAAAGTAATTTGAGTGAAAGTAGTTTATTTGTTTTAAATATTATGTTGGAAATTTTCTAAATCCAATATAAGTGGGATAGATGAATGCTTATGATTGGTTAAAAAGGAATGATGGGGAATGAGAGAGTTGAAAAGGTTGTCTGGGGAGATTGAAAAGATTATTATGTTACCGGCAGACCAGAAGAGAAGACGTTGTTTTCGTGTAGTCAATCTGAGTGCCAGTGTTTTCGTTTGATAGTGAAAAAGGTGGAAGCTGAGAGCAGATCAAAATCGAGAAGATTAATACCTCTTTTGAGTCTGCATAGTCCACGAGATATAATTGAGAAAGAAAGGAGAATTTGTGAGTAAAGAGTACCGGTCAAAAGAGGCTTGGGCTTGTGTTTTCGGAGGAGTAGTTTGCTGGTATGCGGTTTGGATCGATGCTGAGAACGGGAAAGATTTGATGGTAGCCGGACATAATCAATCAAGGAAAGAACTGTGGTTTGATCGAGAGGAGACATCATTGGTGTAAAAAAAATAAAGGTCAGTCAAATAATTTGAATGAAAGAAAAATCTAAGATATTCTAAAGATAAAATCAAATATAAGCATACGAACTAAGATTCCAAGTTTCAAAGAGTTAATTTTTTGTGAATAAATTATATTTTTATATGGTCATTTTTTTTAGTAGATATTATTATAAAACAGATCAATAGATAGTTTGTAATTAAAATTAAATTTAGAGTATAGGAGTTTGTTGGGAAAGATAATCGCCCACAAAAGTTATTTATTAATATTCATCGTATTGCTTCTTGAAAATAAATAATAATTTGTGTGCATATTTATGTTGTTTTAATGTTAGTTCCGTTTTCTGTTCTATCCCGATTATGAGCAACTAGGAGATACTGAACCCACTAGAAGAGATATATAAAGTAAACTGATTAAAGTAAAATTAAAAAGGCACCCTGAGAAATTTTAATAGTAATTGATTTGTATGACTCTGCATAAATTAGTGAATTAATTAATTAAATAATTGGATTAATTAAATTAGTGTTAATTAATAATAAAACATCATAAAGCAGATCACAACAATATATATATATATATAGATATATATATATATATATATATATATATATATATATATATATATATATATATATAGCGAAACAATATATCAGGAAGCGCTCCTAGAACAAAACATTGGTACGAACATTAACGGAGAGTTAATTAACAATATACGATACGCTGATGACATGCTAATAGTAACAGATAACCTAGCAAATTTACAGTTTTTGATGGAAAACATAAACACACATACCAAAAAGTATGGTCTAAAACTGAACATCAAAAAGACTAAATTCATGATTGTAACAAAGAAGCTATACACCAATGTGAATTTAACCATAAATAATCAGCCAGTTGGAAGAGTTACGTCCTACAAATATTTAGGGGTTTGCTTCACTGATACTAATGACCAGACAAGAGAAATCAAGAGGCGAATAGAGATAGCGAGACAATCGTTTGTCAAAATGAAAAAGTTCCTATGCAGCCGGGACATAAATATAAACTTAAGAACGAGAATGTTAATGTGCTATGTTTTCTCCGTTCTGCTGTACGGCATGGAAGCCTGGACACTGAAAAAGATAAACATCAAAAACATTGAGGCATTCGAGATGTGGTGTTAGAGGAGAATGTGAAAAATACCATGGACAGAAAGAGTAACAAATCAAGATGATCTGCTGAAGATGGGGAAGGAATGCGAAGTCATAAAAACCATACAAACGAAAAAACTGGAATATCTGGGCCACATAATGAGAGGAGAAAAGGTCTCTCTGCTTTGACTCATAATTCAAGGAAAAATCTCGGGAAAGAGAAATGTGGGACGTAGGAGGATTTCCTGGTTGCGAAATTTAAGGGAGTGGTATGGGTGCAGTTCAATACAGTTGTTCAGAGCTGCAGCCAACAAAGTAAAGATTGCTGTGATGGTAGCCAACCTCCGATAGGAGACGGTACTGCAAGAAGAAGAAGGCTATAACAACATACTTTTGTTATAGCTATAAAGTATTATATTAGCTCGTTAATGGCAAACGAACTGGCTAACGAATTCTACTAACCCGAAAATACTACATCGCACCTTTAATGGCGCGAGGATTGGCGCGGGGGTTGGCGCAAACATTTCTGACAAAAGCATTTTGATTTTTTAAAAGGGTAACCAAAATAACTATATTTGCCAGAATGATTTTCAATAAGAAAGAAGAATTAATAAAATAAACAACGTTCCAAATATCTTTTAAGTGTTTTATGGACTGCAAAACCTGATAATAGCGGCCACCTTTATATATCGGACAATAGTTATTTTAAACACCCTGTATTTTATTACATTTTTCGCTGCATTTTGAGATTTTTCATTATCAAAGTTAAAAAATAACAACACTTAATTACTGGAACATGCCTTAAGGGTGGTAGGCCATTATTTCCATTATTTGAGTCGATATTTTATCATTTTCTCACATAAATACAATTTATTAATACTAAAATCATCTCAAGCTGAGCACCGTTTAACTACTGGTTGTAATATCTTCTAGTCTAAATATTTGATCCGTAACTAAAATTGCTTGATAATATTCCCAAGGTATTTGAAAGTTTCGCGAACTTCAACCGTACTATAAGCTGCTTTTGGCGTTTTTATAAGTCGTGCAACGTCGCAAACTTTAACATTAAAGTTGGCGTAAGTCATTCTATTGTGCACACTCCCCCATAATATAACCTAATACCTTAATGGACTTTCTAATGGTTATACCGATAGCCCAATTTGTAAAACCTCTCCGGTGCGGTGGCTGTGTTACCCAAGCGACGTCAGCCCCATTATTAAAATCCGCAATAAAATGGCTCCAGCTCTAAAAACATTCATTAACTAAGATTAGCGTCGTTATACATCAAAATCCGGCGCGACGGATCAAATTGAAGATCTGCCCTAATAGTACTGTTATTATTTGCTTTCGGAGCGCCCTTTTGCATGTACTCAGGGATTTGGATAATGCCGAAATAACGATTTTGGTGACGTACAGCTGAAAGAATTTAACCCTACGTTCAAACGTACCTTTAGGGTAGATTTCTTTGACTAGAACATTGTAAATATTAATAAAGCTTGGTAAAACTTGCTGTACATACACTAAAGGACATTTAAATCACTTTGTGAATGTTATTTTTGTTCATTCAGTTATACAACGAAAAGTTGTATTACTTTGAGTGATCCCTATCTAGTCCTAAACTATTTATAGTTTCTGTGTATTACTTTTCAACTTGGAGAAAAGATGTAGAAATATTGGTATTGAAATTGCAATATGCAACTGAATGCAATATGAATACAATGCATTAAAAATCTTTAACACATAAGTACCTCTTTATATATTGTCATACTTCTTCTTTCCCAACCAAAGAAAAATAAATGAAAAGATCCACGGAATAAAATTTTAAGATATCATTATAAACAAAATGTATATAGTAATTTAAGATAAGATTTAGTGTAGACAAGAATAGAAATTTGTTTGGCAAACGACCTTTTCCGTTTCCAACAAAATTATCAAAAAACCCCTTTGTGTAGAAGTAGAAGACATTTTACCTGTAAGTTAATCTTGCCATTGTTTGTGTATTAAATGACCATATTCTAATCTTTGTAAACAGGTATAGATTGTGTATTAACAGACTAAGGATAGAAAAATCAATTTTTATTTATTCTTTCTTTGAAACAGTAATTTGGTCTTCCCAAATGATACACAGAATTTTTAGAACAAACATTAACAGTAGTAAACAAGATTTGAGCTTTTGATTGGATAGTCGTTTTTAAATGGTAATGGGGTTAGCCTGATTAGGAGATGGAGAGAGGCGGTTGTAATTTGGCCATCGAAAGAAACAGTCGTTTGTTAGAAGATAGGGTGTGGTTCGTGAGTTTGGATACCGGCATTGTGAAAAGAAGTGAATAGTTTGCAGAAGGAGATAACAAGTAGATTAAAAGAGGTCCTTGTATCTACCGTGGGCATTTTGTGAAGTATATGTGAAAGTAGTTTTACGGCATCAAGTTGACAAAAGGAGGTCCTTGTGTCATAAATAAGTAGCTGAGTTTTTGGAGAAGTGAATCAGGTGTTTTTGTGTAGTCTGCAGGAGGTTTGCAGAGACGTTAGGAAGGAGCCGAGATGCCAAAGAGGAGAGATCACATCGTTGAGGAGACTGGACTTTTCTGGGTATGTGCCAACATACAATTCAATAAGAAAAAAAAAAGCTATAAGTGTTTTGTACAATTGAAATTGGTATCTGTGAAGGATCTGTGTTGACATCATGGTCATTATCAATCAAATTTAAAGAATTGAATTTTGTTTGACTAATCAAAAGTTACAGTTTTGTTGTTTTTTGTTTCAAGTAAAGGAAAGTTTAAGTAAAATTACTTAAACTTTATAATAAGTGAAAACCTTAAAATTTAAGGTTTTCACTTATTATAAATTTATGTAGATTTAAAATCTTATTATTATAAAAATTTCATTTATTTTCTTGTATGCTGATTGATAAGATAACGGCAGAAGTTGAAAATTGTTTTATTCCTTTTTTATATAAAATAAAGAATACTTAATTTTTGTAATATACTATTTTCTTTTATTATTATCCTTCTTCTCTATCTCGATAAAGGACAACTAGAAAATCTTTGAATCTATCGAACACAGGTAATATAAGGAGTCTTATTTTACATTTGATAACAATTAAATTATAATTTTTTTATTGGCTCAATAAATTAAGTCCAAATAAACAATCATAACAATATATATACCTCTAAAATTATCAAAAATAAATTCATGAAGTGCATCACTTCCAATCAAGTCCCACATTTTTTGATGTGTATTGAAGTTGAAGATCAAAAAACAATATTATAGCATAAATGAGCGTTCAGTAAACACCTTTCTAACAACAATCTTTGCACAGGCATGTAAGTAATATACAAACCATTGTAACGAAATATTTTGCCTACCACATAGGTTATTATTATGGAAGGTTGAAAATTGAGGAAAGAAGTTATGGGGCCAGAGATAGGGCAAGCAAAATAAACGATACTTATGCAAACGGCACTCAGGGTTTATTTGGAGTAGCTGGGTCGTGGATAAGTAAATGGCAAGGAGATTGGATTGGGGCAACTACAAAAATAAAACAAAGGGGTACTTACATGAATCTCCTGGGACAAATGGACAAAGAAAACAACGGGAAGGACCTCTAGCAATTTAAAATGGACACCGCTTCGAGGTGCCAAATTATAACGATTACAACAACTAGTTGTAACTATTGAAATAATTAGGAAAAGACAGTCAAAAAGGAAAAGACAGTCAAGATTTAATTTCACGTACAGGGCGCCTGCGCATCTGCTTATACGTATTTCGGCCTAATAAGCCTCATCAGAACGGCTTTCGCAGTCGCTTGAATTGAAATAATTATTAGAAATAAAACATATAATTTTTTAAACGAAACTCAAAAAAGGGGTTAGAGAGTTAGTTAAGAGAAGTAAACAAAATGGCTTAGAAAAAAAACTAAACATTTATTGTTGTCTCGCCATAAAGAGTTACAAAAATAGACAATACAAAAATACTATAATCATAGTCAAAAAAGTAAATACAAAAATAACAAAGAAAATTATTTACTATTATTACTGGGTTATAATTTATAGCAGAAATAAATTATTACAAATAAAAAATAATCTTTTTAAATGATGAAAGCAATTATTATTATTATAAAAAAAACTGATTTAAAATTGAAACACAAAAAAGTTACCTTGATTTTCACTAAATTACACTTGAGTTGTAAACTGGACTTCTTAAAAACTCAACAACGACTGGGACTACTATCAAGGATAAGAAAATGGAAGCTAGCACTGGAACACAAATCTTGGAAAACTCGTCTTCTTAAAAGACTGGAACAGGTACAACTGAACACAATGGCAACATAATGTGGTTATCTTTAAAATTTCACTTAGACTGTAACTACATATTGAACTGCTACTTTACTCCACTACACACTAGATTTCCATGAAAGGGGCGAAGACTGAGAAAACAATACAAGTTCGACGTAGAAGTTTGGACAAACGCTTGAAGCAGTTATCAACGCTGACAACGCCTCAGCAAGAGTAATGCGATTCTTAAAAATCATTCTCTTCCCAACTTAGTATAAACAAAACATATAAACTGGAATATTTCGTTAATTTGACGACGAAAATTATCTTAAAGCGCTTTCGATCGAAGGATAAAAAGGAAATACACATTTGTTTTACACAAACAAACTTTTAAAACGTGTTTATATTACTTGGCGACGCAAAAATGATCGAAAGAATATTTTTCGGTACTATAACTTGTACCATAGGAACTGAAATACACTTAAAATATTCCTCGATGTTTTAAATATATACGAGGGGATTTCAATACATACTGAGGAATTTTAAAAATGCTACACCATATACAGTGCTTGTCAAAAGTCCGTTCGCCCCCCTCGTATCTTTTGAACGGTTATTGTGATAATAGTGAAATTTGGAGGGCGGTAATAAACAGACGTAGTCTTCTCAATTAGTCATAACAGATGACGTTACAGCGCCACTGTGACAGATAATTTTAAATGGCACCTTATGGCAAGTGATACCTTGTTTAAAAGGTATTGAAAATACCGATTCAGTCATAATAATTGCATCCTATTTCTAAACTATTGTCGTACTCGTTCAAATGTGTCGGTGGAAATTGTCCTACATTCTTCAACAATTCGTTGTTTCAAAATGTCAATATTGTCGGGTGCTGTAGCGTAAACTTTAGATTTCAAGTATCCCCACAGAAAAAAATCTAATGGTGTGAGGTCCGGTGACCGAGCTGGCCATTCTATCGTACCCCGTCGTCCAATCCATCTACCACGACATTCCTCATCTAGGTAACGTCTTAGTGCACCATAATGGTGTGCAGGAACACCATCTTCTGGATTATTTTCCAGAATTTCAAGTATTCAGTTCAAAAGATACGATAGGGGGAAACGGACTTTTGACTAGCACTGTATAAGTAATATTGGCACAATTTACAATATACCTGATAGAACTGTTTTAGTTACGATTTCTTTAGCAAGCGCTATTTTAGTATTTTAACTTAACCTTTCCGGAGACCATAAGATGACCAACAAATCACAGTGGTCAAAACCGGTCGTTCTAGGTTTAATAAGAGATATTGTATGTCTAAAATTTGTTTCTACAACTCTGTTTAAAATGGATTCATATGTGTCTATAAACATACATTTACCTTAGAAACTTAATAATGAAAGTCAGGATTAGTAGGAAAGATATATCACTCGAAGAGCAACTGTTATAGAAAGTACAAATCAGCACAGTGACTCGATCATAGACCAAGTTTTTAGTCTACAGAATATATAAACAGTTAACGTGCAGCTTTCCGAGAAGTATTAATGGTGCGCATACTAATTTTAATCCAAAAGCAATCGACAAAAGCGATTGCCGGCCTTTTTCACGATTTCCCTTTACAGAAAACCCACCTAACACATCCGAGACCTGACAATTAGCAAGGAAAGTAAATGCTTCCCTGCTCATTTCCTGCTTTCGCCGGGCCGCCAGCCGACAGCCAGCCGTCAGCCGTCCACTTCAAGCCGGATATAATTCCGATATCCAATTTCTGCTCGGGGCCATTGTAATCGCGTGATACAAGGCCCGCTTAGATTTCCCATTAATTAGATACCTGCATCGACGCATGATGAAACAATAGGTGGAGCCGTACACATTCGGCATTGTACTGATGCTGACCAGCAACGTGGCGTTCCGTTTTCACTGCCAAAGGAATAATTGGATGACTGACAACGATGGGATGCACACTGACGGGGGTATTCTATTTGGCTACAGCATGGCGAAGTTAGCGAGAGGTACAGTATGTGTAGGTCTTTAATATTAAAGAATATTATCTTTTGATAAATGTATTAGAGTTCGAGACACCAACGTAAAACACATTTTTTTAACAAATACTCCCAACATGCAATGTAATTTCCCGTAAATATCAAATGGTGTAAATATCAAGTTTTGTACCTTAATTCCCAATTATCAATACAACAAAATTTACAGATCACCTATACTCAAAAATTTATCAGAATGTAGTACTTGTAATTACCTTAACTTGTGTGGAACTCTGAGGACCTCATCACCTATTTTATATATAAATAACTAAAAAGCACCTAATAGAAAAAAAAACTAGGAACAAATTACCAAAAAAAGACTTTATATTAGAGATCAATACTAGTAATAGATTTAGGATAAGATTGTATACGAAACAGTGACTAATCAAAAAATTGGTAAAAATTGTAAGATTGGTGAATGGATTTAATGTCCGCAGTCATATCAACACAAACAACAACAACAACCCTTAACTTGGCAACTTGGCAACGTATGTTATAATATCTGTAATATTTCAAATTTTTTATTTGACAATCAATAGTATGTACACTAGACTCGCGATTATCCGAGGTAATTGGGACCGTGACTACCTCGAATACGGAAAAAACTCGGTTAACAACGAGATTGGTTGTACTGATAGAAAAACACGTAAAAAACGATAACTCTTAAAACAATAACATCCATAATCTCACGTATTTTTCCTCTCCAAGAAAAAAACAACGAAAACTTTGACGTTAATTAGCTAAAGGAGCCATGGAAGACTCGCGAGAGATCCAAGAGGGGAACTGGGAAGATTTAAAGATGCATTACTGGAAAACATAAAAAATTAGACTAGTTTGGAGTCATATCGACTCTTGTGAGCTGTATAAGATATGATAATGGTAGCAAAAGGAGATACACTGCTACCTCAAATCGTTACACTTGTACTTACACTGAGATGTAAAATTTAAAATAAATAATAATACGTTGTAATAATAACAGATAATAATCATCATCATCATCATCATCATTCAATCTTCGCTTATCCACTGCTGGACATAGATCTCCCTCATAATTTTCCATCCATTCCGATCTTGTGCCTCTTGCATCCAATTCCTATGGCAACGTTTTAGATCGTCAGTCCAACGTGTTGGTGGACGACCTCTGCTTCGGTAGGCATTATCTCTTGGTCTCCATTCCAGTATCCGCTTTGTCCATCTATTATCTGTCATTCGAGCCACGTGACTTGCCCAGTTCCATTTCAGTGTTGCTACTCTCTCTACTGCATCAGCCACTCCTGTTCTTTGTAGTAGCTGGCGATTTGGGATCTTGTCTCTTAATGAAACGCCCAACATAGCACGCTCCATCGCCCTTTGACACACACGGATCTTTTGAACTGTTCTCCTTGTCATGGTCAACGTTTCCGCGCCGTAAGTTAACACTGGCAAAACACACTGATTAAACGTTTTTATTTTAAGGCATATTGGTATACAAGACGAATTGAAAATATGGTTCAGCTTGCCGAAGGCTGCTTAAGTCAGTCTTATACGACAAAGAAGCTCAACGGTTTGGTTATCTTTTCCTATGCGAATCTCATGACCTAGGTATTTATAGGCCATTACCTGGTCTATAGATCTTGTTCCTACGCATATATCTTCGCTGACTACAAGATTTGTCATCATCTGGGTTTTAGATATATTTATTTTTAATCTCCCTTCTAGCGAGGAAAGGTAGACCTGATTTAAAAGTTCTTTGGCCTCATCTATCCTATCAGCTATTAGTACAATATCATCTGCAAACCTTAGATGGCTAAGCTTTTCTCCATTTATGTTTATGTCCTTGTCGGTCAGTTTTGCCATTTTACATATATATTCCAAAAGCGTAGTGAACAGTTTCGGCGATATGGTGTCCCCCTGGCGTACTCCACGTTGTATCGGGAATTTCTGGGTTTGACGATCATCCACTCTAACACTGGCTGTTGCGTTTTGGTATATGTGTTTAATTATATTTATATACCAATAGTCAATTCGGTATTATGTCAAGGCTTCCAACATTTTTTGTTGATTTACGGTGTCGAATGCCTTTTCATAGTCGACAAATATTAAAGCTAGTGGTTTATTATATTCAGTGCATTTTTCTATAAGATTTTTTATTACCAGTAGGTGATCGTTTGTTCCATAGCCTTTTCTAAAACCCGCCTGTTCTATGGGCTGATAAAATTCCAATTTATTTTCTAGTCGTTTCGTAATTATTTTTGTAAATAGTTTACAAATATATGAAAGTAGACTTATGGGCCTGTAATTCCTGAGGTCGGTAGCATCCCCTTTTTTATGAAGTATGATCATTTCTGCGTTATACCACTGGGTTGGTGTTATTGCTTCCTGCAAACATCTAGTGAATAGTTTGTCAAGGACCTGGGACAATCATTTTTCAGCCACTTTGTATATAAAAACAGATAAAAGGGAAGAATTACAAAATATGATGGATGAATTAAATAGCGAATCAACAAAATTAGGTCTACAAATGATTTATATTAAAACGAAAATTATGACCAACCAACCAGAAGAATTAATAGTTACAATTGCACAAACAACTACAGAACAAGTAAAAGAATATATATATTTGGGACAACTAGTTAAATTAAATAAAGAAAATCAGACTGGAGAAATAAAGAGAAGGATACGGTTGGCTTGGGTATCCTTCGGAAAACTTTCCTATATACTAAAAAATAGAAATTACCTCCAATATTTAAAAACAAGAGCCTTTAACCAATGTATACTTCCTGTTCTCACCTACGGTTCTTAAACTTGGATGTTTACAAAGGAAAACATGGAAAAATTAGCAAAGACCCAAAAAGTCATGGAAAGGCAAATGCTGAACATCAGGATATCAGACAAGAAAAGAAATACTTGGATCCGCAACAAAACAAAAGTGACCGATGTATTAACACAGATAGCAAAACTTAAGTGGAAGTTCGCTGGACATACCATAAGACAGAAAGACGACAGATGGAATAAGATGATTATACACTTAAGACCATATAATTACAAACAAAAAAGAAGAAGGCCACAAATGAGATGGTCAGATGACTCAAAGAAACACGCAGGCCTGAAGTGGATACAAACTGCCTACAATAAAGAGACGTGGAAGAAGGAAGAGGAGGTCTATGTCAAAAATTGGACAGCAAGAGCTGTATAGATAGATAGAATGCATTAAACATTGTTTTCAGGATTTATAAAACATGGCCTAGAATTAATTCTTCCTGAGGCTTCATATGTACAATATTAAAATCAAGCGTATCATTTTTTGCTATAGAGAATATTATGTCTGCTATGTAAAGTTGTCTAGAACACAAGCTCCCTTAAGAAACCACCCGCTTTTTACCTACAATCTGTTTATAAGAAAATAAACGATTGTTCTTTAAAGGTGTTACGCGGAACAGCGTTATTATCCTTTGATAATAACCTGCTTGTCAAGGAGTCATGAAACTTTAAGGCTCTAAATTAACCAGTATCAAAGTTTCAGACGTTGCACAAAAGTTAGAACGTTTACAAACAACTTATAACTTATCTAGTTAAGGATTTCATCGTATAATATCAGAAGATACCGGTTCTGTGTCCTGAACACTAGATTATTAAACACGCGAAGTGACAATGTCCTGAAAATTAACTAAATCATAAATTAATTTGCAATCAAAATTGTTTATCGCGTTAAAGGAAGCTGTATTGGAGGAAGTATTTTGCAATATTAAGCTACAATCAAAACGATCACACTTATTTTATTAATACTCTATTTAATTATAGTTATATAGTAACTATAGTAGGAGCCACACTTAGAATGCAGTGCAGGTAAGACCGGCAACATGAAGAAAAATACGTAAAGGATAGACACCCTTATTTTATGCAAGCAACTCTTAAAATTAACTTAATAATAATAAAATATATGAGGAATCTTTAAAAAGTAGTATACTCGTTTTCATCGTTCTTGGCGTGTGCCTGAAATAAGCTACTACGGAATTTTTAATAATCGTCTCTCTCTGATACACATATGCGTAATTCAATTGTGCGAGTCACGTTCGTCATGGTAAAGTGCGATGAGAAGGGAATGAAGAGACCACTCACGTCTCCCAGTATTTTAGCAATAACACCGATGCGTTTAGCCGATACGGTGTCGGTGATAAGTTCGGCCTCTTTACGAATACAGATAGCTGGCAGTGACGTGTTTTTTTTTAACATGTTACCCTGATATGTGCAGGTTTGAAGTAGCTGATGAAATAGATTTTATAAGTAAACAGTTTTTAATTAATTAATAGTTTGAGCTCTTACTGTGTGGAATTCCATTACATAAAATAATACTCTCGACACCTTAAAAATTCCAGTTTATTATAAATTAACTCTCTCTCTTCCGATACCCATTGCAATAATGACTTGAGGCATTGTTCTTGAATGAGCTGGCTAATAGGTTTATAATTGTAGCAATTACCATTGATATTTTATGTTGTTTTAGTCGATTTTAGTCATTGTTGGAATTTGTTCCGAACAGTTTTACTTATTATTTTTTGTTGTGAATAACTAATTGTTCTATTTAATAAAAAAAATGCCGGGAAAAACGATAACAGGAGAAATGCGACAATGTGTAGTTCATTTATTGGAATATTTAAAAAAAAAAAAGAAAACAACGGACCTTTGCTTTCGTTATCATCGGTACATGAACGAGTAGCGGAAGCTTTGAAAATCAGTCTTCGCACAGTGACAAGAATAAAGAGTGAATACAAGACAGGGGCAGCTCTTACTACACCAGGAGAGTCACGTTATGTACAAAAAAAAAGACTAATGATGTCAGCGATACTATAAAAGGAGAGATTAGAAATGTACTGTATGGCATGAAAGCAAAAGGAGAGCACGTTACAATTAAAGTTCTAAATACACAATTAAGAAACAAGCATCTCTATGACGGTTCTGATACAAGTTTGTGGCGTCTTATGAAAAATTGCGGGTTTTCATACAAACTAGAAAATAGTAGACGAGTGCTATGTGAGAAACCATGTATTGTCTCCAAACGACTGTATTTTTTGAGGCATTATATGAGAAATTTTTTAAGTCCAAGCCCACTTCAGTTCGTTTTTTTAGATGAAACATGGATATTCCTAAAAGGGGCATATAAACGTACTTGGCAAGATGACTGTGTGACAAGCATCAGAAAAGGACACGAAAATACAGGTAAACGAATTGTTGTTTTACATGCCGGAAGTAGGCAAGGATTTGTTAAAGATGCTGGATTACTGTTTTCTACGAAATCGAAGAGTGCAGACTGTCATGATTCTATGGATAAAGAGTCTTTTAAAAAATGGGTCTCCGAAAAGCTGATACCAATGTTGGAGGAACCATCTCTAATTATTATGGATAATGCCTCATACCATAGCTCTTTAATAGAAAAGTTACCGAATGCCAGTTGGAAAAAATCGGACTTACAAGAATGGTTACGAGCGAAAAAAATAATTTTTGACGACGATTCGGGAAAGACAACCAGGTACGTTATAGACGAGCTACTCCAAGAACATGGGCATCAGGTTTTGAGATTGTCTCCATATCACTGTCAATATAATCCGATTGAGTTGGTCTGGGGCATTTCTAAACAATACTATGATCGTCATATTGGAGAACATGGAAGTGGAGGTGAAACAGTGAAAAAAGTTTGGGGCGATGCATTAGCTGAGGCAACACCTGCAGTGTGGGCGAGTTGTGTTAACCATACTGAAAAATTAATTCAGGACGACTGGGCAAAAATGGTCACATATGATGAAAATGAAAGTAGGATTATCATCGATTTGGCGGAAGATTCCAATGATGAAGACAGTTCCAGTGAAGACGCTGACTGATTAGCTAATTAATCAAGGACAGTACGTTGTAACAGTTCAGAATTCGCTACAGTGCTTAAAACTTAAAAAATCTGTATCATTTTTTAGTTAAAGTGGGTTAAATTATTAACACTTTTTTGGGTATATTTCAAAATCCTTTTAAAATGTACTTTTTGTTATATCCTGTCCTATTGTACTGCAAGCTAGAAAAATAGTTCTTCGCAATTTATACGTATATTCCGTTATTAGAAATTTAATGAAAAATAATTTATAATTTTCTTTTATAACTATTATTTCGTTTGACATGCTATATTTTGCTCCGCCACTGGAGGAGGTAAACGAATCGAGCTTAGACAAGGAAAGACAGATGAAACAACTTATTGCAAATGTTTTTACACGCACACGCCAAGAACGATGAAAACGATTATATTTCTTTTCACACCACCTCCACACAGCTAACTTTATCCTTATTAAATACCTTCCATAAACCCCCAAGAATAGACAAAGAAACCGACCTACTGGTAGTCGCACAATATGATCCTTTCGCCGTTCATTTTCATTCTTCTCGCTGACGTCACTGACATCCATTTGATCCCAGAACAAAACTCTCAATCACCAGGCGACCAGACGGATCGCAGACTGAAATTAATAATATCAAAGTAGGCGAGATCGCCCGCTGAGCGAGGTCCGCCTGGATAACTTTGACACGCATAAATTTCGTTTTGAAGGGTTTGTTGACGGTAAATCCGCCTTTTGTGTTGGTCACACTGCCGCTGATTGTTTTGGCGTACGGCAAGGTTTTACGACAAATTAAACGGTTTGACGGTACATAAAATCGCTTTTACTTAACAAAAGCGTATCATCTTACAAAAAACATCTACAGAGAATTTAAATAATGTATTTAATCTGAAAGCGAAACATTAAGAACTTTTGTTTTAAACACCTCCACAAAATTTATTACAATTGACTTTCAGTACAGATGTTTCGGCAAAGTGCTTTCCTCAAGTAATATATTTTTCGATAATTATCGCTTGGGTTGTGGTGTTGTATATTATTTGTTGGTGTATGTGTGTGCCCAGTTTTATGTGGTTTTTGTCACCTCTTCAGAACATGTGTTTTCTTGCGTGGTGGAACTGGATTTGTCGTTTGGTACTTGCAGTGTTTTGTGGTGGAATTTTCGATGTCCTGGGAAGGTCGAGGTCGTTTTATAGGGTGTTCAGGGGAGAAAGGGCTTGGTGCTAAAACTGTTCTTTTCAGAAATTTTATTTTATAATTATTATAAATGTGTACAAATGTAAGTTGAATATCTTAATGGAAATTATGAGTTGACTTATTCGCAATGGGGGCAGCTGTGGCTGTATCATCTCTATTGACAGGTATAATTATGCAAATGGGATCGAAAAACTACAGAAAACTGTTCTATTCCTATCCGTGTGCAAAGTTCGAAGTGAGTTATTTATCTATGAATACGGTAAAAAAGTGGAATGACCTCTAGAGTATAGCTGTGGGAGTTTGTCGTTGGTAGAAGTCAGAAATTATGTAGGATGGAATGGTAGTTTGCGTTTGGGGTGTCTGATCTATACATTGCCAAGAAATAAGCAGGTAATTTTGACAGTATTTTGGGCTCTGATTTTTTAGCCTCTGATGGTTTGTATTGCGTAACTCCTGAACAGTAAGGAGAGCCGCTCAAGTATGAATCTTCTTCTTCAAGTGCCATCTCCGCGGCGGAGGTCGGCAATCATCATAGCTATTCGGACTTTTGAGACGGCTGCTCTGAAAAGTTCATTTGATGTACATCCGTACCAATCTCTCAGGTTGCGCAGCCATGACATTCTACGCCTCCCTATGCTTCTTTTTCCTTGGATCCTTCCCTGCATAATCAGTTGGAGCAAGGTGTATTTCTCTCCACGTGTAATATGTCCGAGATATTCTAATTTTCTTGTTTTTATTGAATTTAAAATTTCCATTTCTTTGTTCATCCTTCCCAGAACCTCTTTGTTTGTGACGTGTTCTGTCCATGATATTTTCAGAATTCTTCTGTACACCCACAGCTCAAATGATTCCAGTTTTTTCATTGATGTCGCATTCAAGGTCCAAGATTCCATTCCATAAAATAAAGTCGAAAAAACATAGCACCTCGCCAACCTAACTCTTAGTTCCAGTTTTAAATCCCTGGTACATAGAACTCTTCTCATTTTGTTGAAATTTGCTCTGGCCTTTTCTATTCTTATTTTTATCTCCTGATTGTAATCATTTGTGGAGTTAATCATTGTTCCCAAGTATGCATATTTGTCCACTTGTTCGACGTTGGTTTCGTTTATTACAAGATTCTCGTTATTTCTTTGAGTTTTCGATATTCTCATAAATTTCGTCTTCTTGACATTCATTGTTAGACCATACTCTTTTCCATACTCTGCTATTCTGGTCACCAGTCTCTGAAGATCTTCAATGTTTTCGGCTAAGATCACAGTGTCGTCCGCATATCTAATGTTGTTAATGGGGACTCCATTTACCTTTATTCCAGCTGTTTCACCCTCAAGAGCTTTTCACCCTCAAGTATGAATAGAAGACCTTAAAGTAGGCTTTAACTGAATAAGTTGAGGAGAGACCAGTTTGTCTATATAACAATTTACATAGATTATAAAAAAATAGCTTAGGGCCTTTATTTTGACTATGGAGAATTCGAAATTGATCATTAAAGGAACTATTATGATCTGAAAGATGAACTGCGTAAGTAAAATCT
Source organism: Diabrotica undecimpunctata (assembly GCF_040954645.1). Classification (NCBI taxonomy): domain Eukaryota; kingdom Metazoa; phylum Arthropoda; class Insecta; order Coleoptera; family Chrysomelidae; genus Diabrotica; species Diabrotica undecimpunctata. The sequence continues at coordinate 3,286,719 of NC_092811.1, forward strand.
GTTTTTCTATTATTTAAAGCCCTTTTATGTTCAGCTATACGTTTGTTAAAAGTTCTACCAGTTTGACCGATGTAAGTTTTTGGACAGTCACTACATGTAAGTTTGTGTATCCTGCTGTGCAAGTTTTTGACTCTTAGTTTTCTTAATACTTGATTAACTTAATACTTAATACAAATTGACAGTTAACTTCCAGCCACACATGGGTTGACTGTCACGTCGGGGTCACCAATGTGGCCTGTTTGCGGGAAGCAAGGTAGTCTGGGCACACTTTAAATTGTTTTATTGATTTATTAATAATAAACTACATACTAAAAGCAAGTAAGAAAACTGTAAGAGTTCTTTTCGTTGTCACCTCGTCGTGTGATCGTGTTCTGACAGCTATCAGCTGCTCTCATCTCCTCTTCTTTTCTCCGTCGACGTTCCCTCACTTCGGTAGCACAGTCAACCCATGTGTGGCTGGAGGTTAACTGTCAATTTGCCACAATCTAAAAGTTGGTGTTATTTCTTTCTTTGTTATGTGTTTGGCTATTTTTGTTGATAGCTTGCTTGTATTGGGGTTTTTGTTGTGGTTGAAAGACTCATTTTAGGGCTTTCTCATGCAGTTTTTTGTTTAAAATTTCATTTTATCAGAAATAGCCTCTAACTGCTTCATTTGTTAGGTCCAGTGCGATGTCAACGCAACAAGTTTCCTTGGAAGCAACAAGTCTTCAAACTATAAAGAAATTGTAGCTAACGGTCGAAAATTATAAGAAACTGGCATGCAATATGAGCGTCAAAATTCATTTTCTGGATTCCCACGTTGACTATTTTCCAGAAAATCTTGGAGCTGTCAGCGAGGAACAGCGAGAGAGGCTCCATCAAGATATAAAGGAGATGGAGAGAAGTTACCAAGGAAGATAAGATATAAGAATAATGGTTGATTACTGCTGGATTTTAAAAAGAGACTCGATCACAAAAATCCATAAAAAGAAGACCACAAAACGCAGTTTTCATGAATAAGTAGTACGGTTTTATACAAAAAAATCAAATATTGTCTAAAATAGGTTATCTTGAATTATTTTTTTTAAGAACAACTCAATTTTGCAGTGTAATTTTGTATTAAAGTTTCAATAAATATTTTCTCAGTATTTTTGTCAGTTTCTATAAAAAATTTCAAACACAGTTTCTTGAAAACATGACGTGGTGGAAAAAAAACTAAGTACAGATTCGTGATCAACACTTTATATCCCATTTACTATAGAAGATATTTTGTTAGGAAATCGAATTTTTATAAACTAAAGAAAATGCAATACTACATCATCAAATATTGTGAAAGATTTTAATGCCCACACAGTTATAAACCAATTTAAATTTTTATTCCTCGTTCCAAATCACCTCGTTCTTCTCTTAAAAATAAATTAGTCCGCAAAAATATTTTAATCCCTTTCCAATCCCAGTGCATTATTAAAACATGGTTCGAATATCTCTGGTTGTAAAATATGGAAAATACTCAATTACAACCGACTACGCAGTCACGGTTAATCACTTGCAATTTGTTCCGATACAAGATCTTTTAAATTCCAGAAACAACGTCCTAGGAGAATTCTTTCTACTTATTTTCAAATGCGGGCCAATTTCAATTAAGGGTTGTATTCCATAAAACTGCAGCACGGTGTATTTATTTTGCGTCCTACTCAATTAAAAAGAAAAAGGACGTTTCTGTTGACAGTCGAAGAAGTTGCAAGACAGTAGCGTCACATTGTAATATAAAACGGTGCACTGCATTGGCTGTACGTCTAATATATCATATAACAGTGATGATATAAAATTTTTAATTTGGAATTTGCATCACTTTTTTATTTGGTAGTTATCTTATTATGATAAAATTGCAATAGAACGTGGAGTACGACAGGGCTGTATTTTGTCTCCATTGTTGTTCAATATATATTCTGAATGGGTATTTAAGGAAGCTTTAGACGGTTGTGCGAAAGGAATACTAATAAACAGTGAATGGTTGAATAACATTAGATATGCAGATGACACTAGAGTTTTTGCCGATAATCTGAATGACTTACAGATATTAACAAATCGCATAACAGAAGTCAGCAACAGATACGGACTAGCTCTTAACATAAAGAAAACCAAATTTATGACAATTATTGAAAAACCAATACTAAACCCTCAACTTACAATCAACCAACAGAATATCGAAAGAGTCGAGCAATATACTTATCTAGGCACCAACTTAAATAGCCAATGGGACCACTCAGCAGAAATTAAACAGCGAATAATAAAAGCAAAAGCAGCATTCGTTAGAATGAGAACCATTTTCAACAGTCGAGACATATCATTAAAAACAAAATGCCGTCTATTGAACTGCTACATATTCACAGTTCTGCTCTACGGAATGGAAGCGTGGACACTGACTGTTGCATCTATGAATCGGCTCGAAGCTTTCGAAATGTGGTGTTATAGGCACATCTTACGTATATCCTAGGTTGACAGAGTTACTAATGTGGAGGTCCTGCGTAGAATGGGGAAAGAATGTGAAATTCTCATGACCGTTAAAACTAAAAAGTTGAAATATCTAGGACATGTAATAAGAAATCAAGAACGTTACGGCCTTCTCCAGCTGATTCTCCAAGGGAAGGTAAATGGTAAGAGAGGATCGGGAAGAAGACGCATTTCCTGGCTTCAAAATTTACGAAAGTGGTATAACACGACTACCACTGAACTGTTCCGCGCTGCAATAAACAAAGTAAAGATAGTCGTGATGATCGCCAACATCCGGAACGGATAGGCACTTTAAGAAGAAGATCTTATTATGAATCTGACAAGCCTCTCACCTAAAAAAACATTTCTAAATGGATCTAATTTGGCTCCTTGTTAATAGGCATTCTAATTTCGTCTATTTTTGGACATAGGCCTCTTCCAACTCCTTCCATCGATCTCTATGCAGCGCCACATACTTCCAATTTGTTCCGTCTACTCTTTTAATGTCATCTACCTATCACACCTTTGGTCTTACTCTTGATCATCCCCAATGTTGTATTGTGGAGTTCCAACGTTGTTTTTTTTTGTCTAGCAGTGTGGCCTATGAAGCTCCATTTGAGTTTGGTAATTATTGTTGTGATATCCTCGACCCTTGTTTTTGATCTTACATTGCTCTTTCCATTGTCCTTTCTATTCTGGCTAGTTTATTCATATTTGTCTTGGTTAATGTCCAGGTTTGATATCTATATGTCATTATAGGAAGAACGCACTGGTTGAATAATTTCCTGAATGTCTACATTGTTCGAGTTAAGAATATTTGTTAAAAAAAATTAATAACATTATGCAAGTATAGCTAAACAATGTGGCTGGCAAGATTTTCCGACAGGGTAGAGTGGAAGAACATTGTTAAGCAGGCCAAGACTTACAAAGGGTTGTAGCGCCATTAGAAGAAGAAGAAGAACATTCACTTATTAAACTATGTATTGTTTAAACTGATTGTGTTCTTATTTCCTACGCCAGTGGGTGGTCCTTCAAGTTGGATGTAATTACAAGACTTAGTACGCTCTAAATGGTAGCAAGATCGCCGCTGCGCTTAGTTAAATTTAGAACCGAATCATCAAATGTAATAGATAACATTTAATCAGGCATATAATACTCTAAAAAGAATTATTAATCGACGCCACTGGCGTCTCCTTTTTTTAATGAATTGAATTTGATTAGAGAACTAATGAAGTATTTGGCTTAATTAACGAAAAGCAGCTTTTCTCTCTCTACTCTTTTCTTGAAGAATAGTGATTTTAATTTATACTGTCTTTCCGGCTTTTGAATACCTAAAGGCAATGCGGTGATGTTTTTCTCTTTCGTTTAATCATAGAACACTGGATCAGGGTTTATCATCGGTCTCAAGGCACATTTAATTAGATGGTGTATTTTTGTCGGTTTTTTAGATATTTAAATTGTAGAATACGAAATGAAATGGCAGAAGAGCTGTTAGGATGAAGTCTCTGTATTAAAAAGTATTAAATAAAACTAAATGAGTGACAATATTTTGCCTATTAATACTAAAAATTTTGTTTACTTTCATGAGAATAATAATTACTTTCCGCGGTTAGTACAATTAACCCTAAAGCTAAGATAAATACTATTATAAGAATTAATAATAAAATCAATGGGCTTCTGGGTTAAACCGCGTCGATTATCACTGCGCCGAGCTTTCGTCATCCTCTCTGATGTCTTCTTCAGGGATTCCGAGGTCTCAATCTCCCGAGCATCCAGACACTACTACGCTGATCACTAATCATAATAAACGTAGTAAATAAAAATGAAATAAAATAGTGTGTTGTACCTTTCGGACAACAAATAGTTTTAGGTTGTACGATTGCTTAAAGTTAAGTATCACTGACATTTAGAAATAATTGTCAAATAAATTATCTTTGTAGGAAATAGCATTGTTCTTGATTCACGCTACGTTTTAGGTAGGTTTTATATTTGTTATGTTATATGCTATTTTATAAGACAATAAACTCGTTTTAGATGAATTCAAACTGTTATCTTTTCGCAAGAATGAGACTATAATATTACACTTATTTATATATTGTAGCATTTGTAGTATTTCAATTCCCATTCGTACGAACACCGAATTCTTCCAATTCATCTTTACGTCGCCGAAGTTAATGTAAACCATTTTATAGTTTGTTTATATTTCACAAATGTGCATGGTGGAAAGGGTAAACTTTGTTGCCAAACTATCCACATTTAAGAGAGGCGTATTTGAACACCTAATTGAATTTTAATAACTTTTTTATCGTTATTATCTGAGTAGTTTAACTTTTCCACAATGTCACACTTTTTTTCTAAAAAATCAAAGAATTGATTTAGCGTGGGAATATCTTTTGACCCTAACTCGTATTCGAAAGACCGGGGAGTGGTAAAGTCCACTTTTTGCAAAAATATTCTATCTATTAATAAGAGATCCCAATGCTCGATGGGTACATTCATATTTTTTAGCGCGAGTAAGGTCTGTTTTGCGGTGACCAAAAATTCACGTAAGGCCTTTGCATTAGTTTTGACTAAGGATGGAACTTTCAAAAGACGCTGTACATGCAAACTAATTACGCGCGATTTGTTTTCGTAGCGATTTCGAAGAGTGTCTAATGCGATTTGGAAGTTTTCTTCTAAAACTTGGATGTTTTCTACCAACTGTTGAGGTTCGTTGCGTAGAAAAGATTTGAGATAAACAAAACGCTGGACGTTGAGTTCCGGGTTGTTAATAATTAACGTCTCGAAGAGCTGATAGAATGCACTCCATTCTGAGAAGCATCCTGAGAAAGTTTGAATTTTAATTTCGGGAAGAGTCACTTTAGCACTAGCTAAACGTGGAGAAGTGGAACTGTTCTGGTGTGAAAGAGGTTGGAGCATCTCCATTCTATGTTGAAGACCTGCTAGAGTTGAGAAGTATTTTTCTTCAGTTTCTTCCCTATCGCGTTCTTCAGTGTTTGCTTCGTCCAGTTCCTCAATCTGATCCATGAGGTCATCATATTTGGCGTAACAATTCGTTAGTTCAGTACGACGGAGTTGGAACTGCAAGGGATCCGTTTCTTGAGCAGAGTTATCCCTTAACTAATTAGAGATACGAGAGATTTTTGATTTCAACGGTTTGCGTTGTTTCTTCAATTGATCCATTGCGGTTAGAGATGTATCGAAAGCTTTGCTAGATATTTATCTATGAGAGATACACGAGAAATAAAAAATTTTAGAGTCTAAAACACAGCTCCACCCCGTATAATAAACAAGAGTCTCAGAAAATAATGTCTGTTCGAATCCTGCGAAATATAAACTCGTCCTGTATACTAATAATATGCGTTCAAACTTTTGCATGTCCCTGTACGCGTGATTATAAAAATATATCTTGGAACGAACTCACCAAATAGAAATGAATCTAAAAAATCCATAAATCCATAGTCACATCACATGTTTCTTGTCAGCAATTCTACTTGATACCGGCCGGCGAAGAGCGATAAATCTAAGAATGTTGAGAAGAACACTTCAAACACTTGCGTGGTTTTTATGCAAAGTTCTATTTTGTGAAGAGCACTTAGTAATGAGTTTTATTTTAATTTTTGTGGGAAAAGAATTAAATAAGAGAAAATTAATTTGATTTATGAAGATAAATCGGAAGAGGAATTGCGATAAACAATATGCGGTTGGAAGAGACCACAAATGATGGAAAGGGTAAACTTTGTTGCCAAACTATCCACATTTAAGAGAGGCGTATTTGAACACCTAATTGCTTCAAAATATTTATTAAGGACCACTGAAGCAATAAAACAATTAAAACGTATTTTTCCTTCGATTTATTTATAGTGAACTTAAGGGCTAATTCAACATTGATAATTATCGCAATTCTGATAATATTAAAAAGAGTTATACAAATATCGTTAGCTTTCCAGTGCTGAGAGGCAGTAACAGAGATACATAGAATTGAGAGAAACAAACTGATATACGTTTAACACAAAATGCCGGGTTTACAAGCGCAGTTATCACTTACGCACCACGCACTTTTCAGGATCACACCCCAGCCCGTCTTTACTTGCCGAGAGGCAAATTAGCACTGTCTGTCTTAAGTTATATAACGAGGGGAGGACGGGTCCCTTATGTAGGGAATCAGTCGCACACACGTTAACACGATAGCTGACGACCTGAGGGTACAATTTGATAAAATAACTATACCATTACAATATTATACAGGTTGTTTTTACAACAGTGCACATCCTCGGCATTCTTTTGCGTTTCATATTCTGCGTTTTAAATAAATGTTTTCCGTCAAGTGTTTTGTTATTCCAAATTATGTAAATGAATTTTGAAGATAATTTCGTCATTCTCGTTAGAATCGCTACCAGAGGTAGTCGATTTTAGCTTGGATCCAAATTTATTCGTCGAATTTGTAAAGTTTTCTGTTTTTGCTTCTTTTCATGGAAATGTGTAGCAGTGTAAAGTAAATTGTGAAGTATGTGTAGTTACAGAGGAGGTTAAAAAAGTATTTAAGAGATTTGTGTCGCTTGCAGCAATTCTGATGTTCCAGTTTCCTGTTTTTTTAAGAAGTCCAGTCTGAAGTTTGTATCTAGTGCCTCCCATTTCAATCCTCCATGTCCTAAGCAGCCGTTTCGAGATATTTTTTCCACAGTTTGGAGATGCAGTTTATGCGTGGCAGAGAAGGTAATCCCAGAACTTTTTCAGTGTATTTTAGGGAAAATCCAGGTAACTGTTTGTGTTTAATTTTAAAGTAAAGTATACATTTTTTTATAACACTAATTGCTTTCATAACAATTTAAATTTTTAATAATTAAAAAATTGTAAATTTTAGAATTTGACTTTAGCTGTCAATTTATTTATTTTCAGTTTTTAAAATTTAATGTTGCCATATGTAACATATGGCAGCTAGCTCTATTATTTTTGATATTCATTTGTTTTGTTTAAAAAAAAAGGTTAACCTTCATTGCAGTAACAATTTCTTTGTATTTTTTTGTAGTATCTCCAACTCCTAGAGTTTGTCAAAGGCTAGGACACGTGTAAGTTGTTTTTTGTTATTCTTGTACTCTATAACTATTAATCTATATAGTAATTTGTTTGTCTATTTTGTAACTGTTTGTGGTAAGACACAATAAATGTTTAATTTTTTTTCTAACCATTTTGTTTATTTCCCTCTCTAACCCCTTTTTGAGTTTCATTTGAAAATATATATTTTTTATGTTTAATAATTATTTCAATATTTACAACCAGCTGTTGTAATGGTTATAATTTGGCACCTCGAAGCAGCGTCCTTTTTAAATTGCTAGAGGTGTTTTCTTTTGTTTTGTTTGTCCCAGGATATTCATGTAAGTAACCCCTTTGTTTAATTTTTTTGTAGTGGCCCCAATCCGACACCTTGCCATTTACTTATCTACGACTTACCCAGCTCTCCAAAATTTATTTTGCTAGCCCTATCTCGACTCCCATAATTTTTGTCCCCAATTTTCTACCCCTTATAATGTTACCCTATGGTAGGCAAAATAAATTCGTTACAATATATATACATAATATTAAGAGGTTGTATTAAATTATTAATTAAGGCATTAAAGTTTGTGATCGATTCTATTATGCATATATATATAGTTTGAGTTTAGTTCTTGAACCTTAATATATATTTTTTTAGTGGATTTTCTTGGGCTTAGGTTCATAAAAAAATTTTGATTTATACTAAGACATTTTCATATATTTTTTCGACGTTTCGGCAGGAAATCCATGCCTTTTTCAAGAAGTAATATTGACTAAAAAAAATTTTATGACATTCATAATACGGTTTAAAAGTTAAACTTTCGACTTACCAAGCATGTAAAGATTCGGAACTAACAAATAGACGTCACAATTAAAATTATATTAAAAACATAGGACAGACCCACTAAGTCATTACATGTAAAATGTATTTTAAATCTAATGTGATGTTTATTGATGTTAGTTTATCGTTTAAACAATCAGTTATTTTAACATCATAGGCGTTCTGAGATTGTTTTTTATGTGTTTTTAAATTAAGTTAAAATATATTTTGTTCAAATTTTTGACATCTTTTTTATCATTTATTGCATTATAATTTTTTTTTATTTGTATAGACTCTAGAAGCTCTCTCTTCTTCCTGTTGGGTTCACTTCCCAGTATCTTGGTTTTCTCAGAATCAAATTTATGTTTTTTTTCGTTTTCATGTTTTGTGAGGGCGGTTGAGTTTTTTTTGTCATATTTGTGGGAACGTATTCTTGAGTTAAGTAGCTGACTGGTTTGTCCAATATAAACTCCATCACAATTCGAGCAGGGAATTTCATATACAACATGCGATCTTTTTAATAGAGGGGTTTTTGTTTTTAGTCTTGTAAAATTCTTTTTCAAAAGATTGTGACCTTTATGAGCAACCGTAATATTATGTTTGGATAGAAGATTTGCAATTTGTTCTGACAATCCTTTTATATATGGAAGAGACATATAGTTTTTCTTTACCGTGTTGGTTTCATTGTTATTATTGTTATTGTAAAATTTATGCAGTCGCGATTTGAAAGTGTTGTCGATAAGGTGGTGTGGGTATGAATTAAGTGTTAGTGCTGTTTTTGCCTTTTTAATGGCCTGAGGTCTATTGATAGGATCGGATAATCTAATAGCTCTATCGGCGAGTCCGATAACTACTGATTTCTTTTGAGACAAGGGATGATGAGAGTTGAAATTCAGATATCTCGACGACCAGGTTTTTTTGGTGTACCATGAAGTAGTTATAGTACTGTTTTTTCTATGTAAGGTCAGGTCCAGAAAATTAATTTGATAATTTTTTTCAATTTCTAATGAGAATTTTAGTTTTTGGTGAAAGTTATTGAATTCATTTAGTAAAATATCCATTTTATCCTCTGGTGCTGCGCTCAAGCAGTCATCTATATAGCGATAGAAAAAAGGTATATCAAAATCTATTTTATTTAAAACAATTTCCTCTAGATGCTCTAAAACTAATTGCGCGATGGCACTGGATATGCTAGCACCCACAGCACATCCATCTGTTTGTTGGAAAATTTTGTTTTTATATAGGAAATAGGTTGACTTTAATGTTGTTTCGACTGCTAGCAGAAATTCTTCTAGAGGGATGTCTGTGAACGCTTTGATTTCATTCCACTTTTTTTTAATAATGTCTTTCGCTAAAGCTATTGGAATATTGGTGTATAAAGATACCACATCGAGAGAAACTAATTTATAATTTGGAGGTAAATGTATATTTTTGAGTTTTAATTTCAGGTGATCAGCGTCTTTTAAATAGTGTGGATTTTTATTTATTACGTTGGAAATAATGTTCTTCAAATATTTTGAAAGGTTTTCAAAAGGAGACTGAATGCATCAAACAATAGGTCGCAGCGGCACACCCTCTTTATGTGTTTTGGGTAGACCGTATATTTCTGGAATTACAGCATTATGTATCTTGAGGGAATTAGCAGTGTTTGGTGAGATGTAACACATTTTTTCCCATCTGTCGACTAATTCGTTATTTCTTTTTTGGAAAATATTCGTAGGATCATTTTTCATTTCACGGTATGTTGTATTGTCATTCAATAGAGAATCCATTTTACTGTCATAGTCTTCGGACTCCATAATAACAGTCTTGTTAGTTTTGTCAGGTTTCAGAACAACTAAATTGGGGTTCTCGTTTAAAAAAGCTTTTGTCTTTTTAATTTTCTTTTGTATTGTTTTGTTTTCAAAAGGGTATTTGTTTTTGTTTTTAAAGTTTGTCAAAATGTTACAACATTTAGTTCTGATATCATCCTGTACATTGATACTTAAGTTAGAAATTGAACTCTCAATTGAACAAATAATTTCTGATGTTGGGATATCATTTTTATTGCGGATGGGAACTTCAAAATTATCTCCTAAACTTAAAACATCTTGTACGTCACTGGGAATTTCTACATTTGTTAAATTTTCTAACCAAGTATCATGCAATTTATTATTGTGATTTTTATTATCTGATTTTGACGATAGCATATTTATTTTTTTGATATTTCTATCGCGAATTTTACAAAAAATACGTTCATTGTATTGTATGGATGTTTCTTTAAATGTATTAAAAGTAGCAACTGGTAATGATTCGATTAATTTTGTTTCTAGTTTTTCTAGTTCCGAGTCTAAAGTTTTTAATGAGATAGTGGTATCTGCTATGAGTAAATTCAAGGTTTGTTTCGTGAATACGTAAAAACGTTACCAAATTTACGTGCAAGGTTTACAGAATTAAGAATAATGTGTTCTACATTTAAATTTAAAAAGTTTGGTATTAAATTTTCTGTTTTACATCTAAGTAAAAAAATTCTTCGATTTCTTTGATTTGTCCTCTTAGTCAATAATTTTTTGTAGAGTTTCATCTGTTGGACGGTTGTTTTTCCAAAGTTGGTTTCAATACCAAGGTAGAAAGGCACATTTTCACCCATGCCTGCATATATTGTTTGAGTTTAGTTCTTGAACCTTAATATATTTTTTTTTGCGGATTTTCTTGGGCTTAGGTTCATAAAAAAATTTTGATTTATACTAAGACATTTTCATATATTTTTTCGACGTTTTGGCAGGAAATCCATGCCTTTTTCAAGAAGTAATATTGACTAAAAAAACATTTTATGACATACATAATACGGTTTAAAAGTTAAACTTTCGACTTACCAAGCATGTAAAAATTCGGAACACACACACAATCTTTTGAAAAAGAATTTTACAAGACTAAAAACAAAAACTCCTCTATTAAAAAGATTGCATGTTGTATATAAAATTCCATGCTCGAATTGTGATGGAGTTTATATTGGATAAACCAGTCAGCTACTTAACTCAAGAATACGTTCCCACAAATATGACAAAAAAAACTCAACCGCCCTCACAAAACATGAAAACGAAAAAAAAACATAAATTTGATTTTGAGAAAACCAAGATACTGGGAAGTGAACCCAACAGGAAGAAGAGAGAGCTTCTAGAGTCTATACAAATAAAAAAAATAATAATGCAATAAATGATAAAAAAGATGTCAAAAATTTGAACAAAATATATTTTAACTTAATTTAAAAACACATAAAAAAACAATCTCAGAACGCCTATGATGTTAAAATAACTGATTGTTTAAACGATAAACTAACATCAATAAACATCACATTAGATTTAAAATACATTTTACATGTAATGACTTAGTGGGTATGTCCTATGATTTTAATATAATTTTAATTGTGACGTCTATTTGTTAGTTCCGAATTTTTACATGCTTGGTAAGTCGAAAGTTTAACTTTTAAACCGTATTATGAATGTCATAAAATTTTTTTTAGTCAATATTATTTCTTGAAAAAGGCATGGATTTCCTGCCGAAACGTCGAAAAAATATATGAAAATGTCTTAGTATAAATCAAAATTTTTTTATGAACCTAAGCCCAAGAAAATCCACTAATATATATATATATATATATATATATATATATATATATATATATATATATATATATATATATATATATATATATATATATATATATATATATATATATATACAAATCCATTAATCCTATTCAATAGATTGAAAAATAGAAGCCATAAGTTTGTACTCACTTGAGAAAGGTAACAGGAGATACAAAGTAAATCTATTTGTTTTTCTCCTACCGAATTTGACGATCCTGTCGTGTCTCCCCCTGTATCCTTCATGCATTTATAATTTGTCGTAAAGAACAAAAACCTATAAGGTAGGTTATTAAAGGCAATAAAAATCCTCGCTGTAGCGAATAAACCAGGCGTTTTCTTAATTAAATGGATTTCCAGAGCGCCATCTATGTCTGACGACGAAATAAAACGAAAGTAAACGACCAATCGGGACAAAAATCGAAGGGCCATTAAACAAAATAATATTCGCATAGAGCAAGGATATAAAAAGTGTCCAACCGGAAGGAAGTTCGTTGAAAAGGTCCTTTGTGATCCTGTGATAATGGCGTGTTTTGGACGTTTGCACCTCATTTGATTTCCAAAGCTTTAGCGGAGATTCCGATGGGATAATGGGCATAAAATCCCTTTCCCTGTTGGCAGTAAAGATTAAACATGGCAAAAAATAGTTAAACAGGTTTTATTGCCGAACGGTAGTAAAATGTTTTTGAATTATCTCTACGACGCTCATATATCGTGTTTGTTGTCAATTTTCACGATTAAATTTGAACAGAAACGACTCCCTGTTTAATACTCTTTAATACAGAATTCCAGAATATGTATACATTAAATTTTTGGGCTTAAATGAAATTGAAGGACTTGAAAGTTACAATTCTAACAAATTACAAATTTATTCGATAGAATCTTTTGAATCCAAACGTAATATTGAAAAATAAAAATGCAACTGAAGCAAAATTATTAAAAAAGGAACTTCTGAAAGTGGAATTAGACTAAGGCAACAGGTAGCATGCTACGAGGCAGCGGTTATATCGTTACTGAATCAAGGCTACAGCAAAATGCTTTCTACTGTTGGCTTAATAGCAAACACTCAAGGAATATCACATAATGATTTAACTGACAGTGGCACTGCGATCAGATAAGCAAGGGAAAACCACCTGAGATCCATGAAACCACAACAGATCTGAGAAACCACCTAGCTTTCCGAGAATACACTCCGAATGAATAGCATAACGTAGAAAGAAGAGATCACGAATGCGCGAGTCATCAGACAACTTGAAGTAAACAGGCGACTGGGAAAAAAAAACAAAAGTCGAAAGGTTCGAAGCAAAAAATAAATAAATATAGGAGCCTGGAACGTAAGAGGTCTTCTCCAAGCTAAAAAACTTCACATAGTAAAAGAATTAATAGGACAAAATATACACAAGTCTGGTCTAGCAGAAACACAATGGAAAGATCAAGGACATTTTAAAACAATAAACCAAACTATCTACACATCAGCATCTGAAAACTAGAGGAGCTGTTTTGCAATAAACGATTTACCATAAGATAAACATCTCACAAAAGGAGCCAGTATATATTAGCTAAAATTAACCACGTTTAAGAAATATTGTCGGATTATTTAAGCACCAATCTAAGACCCTCTTACATACCTATAAAACATTCATAAGACATATTATAGAATACAAGGCGTGTGTCTTTGCATCACTTAACAAAAGACAGATTAAAAAACTCTTGACCACCAAGAGAAAGATACTACGAGATGCATGAGAAAACAAGCTCACTACCCGTCAGTATTAAACCCACCAACTTTTGAATAAATAACATAAATACTATTGAAAACAGAATCCATTCGCTCAGCAAGAGCCTTAACGACCGAGCTAAGCTGACCCTCGAAACTCCTTGCCATTGCTGAGGGCACATACTCACCAAGAATCCCATAAAAACAGTTCTATTCCCTTCAACTTCCCAAAAATTCTAATCTAAGAGCAGCTCCTATCATATCTGGTGACACCGAAGGTACTTTCTCCTCAAGGCATGCTGTGTTTCAACTCTCCTTCCTTAAGAAAAAACATCTTCAGATTGCCCACGCCGCTAGTAGCATACTGCCACTCTCCCCTTTTTACTTACGTTGCTTTACCATCCAATACTTCCGCAAAAAACGGGGAAGACCCTAATTGGAAGAGGTACAACGCCTAAGCAAGGTAATAACGTTCAAATTTGGGTCATTTGACTTATATATTCGAAACAACAGAGAAAAACGTCTCTTACAGTTTGCTGTCAGTAAAAAAACAATCTAGGGATAACAAATACCACACCCAAGAATTTTCGTTTTCAACCCGAAAAAATAAAAGCTATAGTGTATTTTTATGTATGAGAGAGTAATAAAACAATAAATTATGTATGCAAATCCCTAAACTGTTGATACGGGTGACTCAATGAAAAACAGATATTTGTCAACAAGTTTACAGAAGTATATAGGAAAACAATTTTAAATTGAGTATGACCACCAGGTATAAAGGTTGGAGCAGAATAGAATACAATAGTTGTGAGGTTTACTAATCCCTAAATAAGGTTGCCAGTGTCGGAGTGATGGAGGTTAACAGGTACTAATGAATTTGCAAGAAATGTAAGATGTTTATTTTATTGGTTATATATAACCAATAAAAGTTTAATAAGTACCTACCTATTTGCAAAATAAAGTTAAATTCTTTAGATAAAATAAAACGTTTTATTTTATCTATTTGCAAAATAAAGTTTAATTCTTTGCCTATTTGCAAAATAATGTTTAATTCTTTAGATAAAATAAAACGTTTTATTTTATCTGAAATGAGTGCATTCCACGAAGTAAGGGTTTCAACAATCAAACATTTAATTCTTTAATTCCAGGTATCTACGACAGTAATTGACTAGATAATTACCTTCTAAACTTATTCCACAGAAAATGTGATAGTGGGTTTTTCCATTTTGTATATAGGAAGGTCCAAGTGGCGTATTCAAAATTCTTAACAGTTCACTAAAAGTAGGTACTTCAGTTGCAAGGTGCAGTTTATTGTGTATACTAGTGTTATGGAAAATTTGGAAGTGCCGTGTAAACGCCGAAAAATTGGTCCTCTAACAGTTAATGAAAAAACATTAATATTTAATTGTTTTAAATCATTTACAGACAAACGTTTATGTGAAAGTGTTGATGAGACCGTTGAGTTAGTTAGCAGTACACTTGGTGTTGGGAAATCTACGATTTACAGAGTTATTAAAGAAGAGAAATGTGGTAGTTTTCAAATGCCACGTAATGCTCCAGGGAAACCAAAATTTCAAATAGAATATCATTTTAAAGAAGGACTTCGACGGAAAGTGCATGAATTCTTCTTTAGACAAGAATTTCCAACATTGGATAAAGTTCTTGTCTCAGTTCGAGATGATAAGGATTACCCAGAAGTGAGTCGAAGTACGTTATGGAAACTTTTAAAAGAAATAGGCTTCCGCTGGAAAAAGAATCCCAGAAAGTCTATTTTATTAGAAAGAAGCGATATTGTCATATGGAGAAGACATTTTCTAAGAACCATAAAGGAAATGAGAAACCAAAAAAGAAAAATATTTTATCTTGATGAAACATGGATCAACGAGGGTCATACACCAAATAAATTTTGGCAGGATGAAACTGTTACAAGTCAAAGGCACGCTTTTGTAAATAACTTATCTACTGGTTTAAACCCACCATCAGGAAAGGGACGCAGGCTGATAATAGTACACATTGGCAGTTCAGACGGTTTTGTTGAAGGTGGTTTATTAACTTTTGAATCAACTCGTACCGGTGACTACTATGAAGACATGAACGCTGATGTCTTTCAAGAATGGTTCGAACAAATGATAGATCTTCTTCCTAAGAACTGTGTAATAGTAATGGATAATGCAAGTTATCACTCCAGACTTATAGAAGGACTGCCCACAACCAAGTGGTTAAAAAAAGACTTGCAGAATTGGCTGAGTTCAAAAAATATTACGTACCATCCCGGATCTATAAGAAAGGAACTTTATTCGTTGTGTGCCCTTCATAAAGAAAAATTTAAAAAATACGAAATTGATGAAATTGCCAAAAATCGTGGAATGACAGTACTTAGATCCCCACTATATCATTGTGAATTAAACCCGATTGAACTGGTATGGGCACAGATAAAGAGTGAAGTTTCAAGAAAAAATACCACTTTTAAAATTCATGATGTTAAACAGTTGTTTTTGGAGGCCGTAAATAATGTAAAACCTGAAAACTGGGAAAAGGCAGTAAATCACACTATTAAAGAAGAGGAAAAAATGTGGAAGCTGGACAATATTACTGATAAAATGATCGAGCCAGTTATTATAAATCTTGGTTCTGAAAGTTCATCTTCTGAATCTGATTTGGATTTGTAACAAGTAGCTGTAAGTTTTATATTAATATTTTTATTCATCTATTTAACATACCTTAGACGGTTTTAAAAACTCTTTTTCTCTTTTGTAAATTTTAAAAATTAAAAAAAAATGTGAATTTTTTAAAACCCTTTTTAGTGTAGGCCAGTCAGTTCTAATATAGTGTGTGATAAAAGAGGTCACTTTTGTTTACATACACATAACACTATAACACTGAAATAATTTATTTATTTTTTACAATTATTCAAAGTAATTTTTCAATTAATCTTGAGCTCGCCCATGGAGTGGTCGGAGCTACCAGTTAAAATTATGCTAATTACTCTCTCGTTCATAAAAATAAACTATACCAATGGCACACGTCCAATTTTGAAGTGGAGGGTAAGTATAACCTAAATCCAAATTTTCAGGAAATCAGTGGAGACCAAGTATTCAATGACATTGTTTTAATTGTGATAAAATTTTAAATTATGTCGTTTAATGTTACTTTACATTTTCACACTTCAGTAAAAGATGATTTGAATCAATTACTCTCTTTAATTTACAAGAATACGATTTTTTTCTAATAGGAGTAGTTTTTCAAAGTAAAGTGGATGGTAAGTAGAATCTGAAACCAAATTTTCATGCAATTCGGTGATGACACATGATTTCACAATCATTTGCTGGCCTAATGAAATCGATAAACAAGGAAAAAATGCTAATATTAAAAGACACAAATAAAAGATGGAATGGAGTAAAAAGCTTGAGACATTGAGCACAAATATTTCGAACAAGATTCACAGACCAAATGAAGACTCTTTGGAAAAAGTTGTGCTGGTGATTATAAACTGCTGGTTTCGTCTGAAATAATCTTTTTGTGTAGTTTTCAATCTTCTCTTATCCAAAAAATTGTTTTTAAATGTACACAAATTAGATACGGTTTCTATTTATACACTTTATATTGACAACCGCAACAAATAGTTCACACGAAAATAATGAAAACCTATATTGCCGATGACAACGAGAAAACACCAGAGTTTGATAATTTACTACCCCTTCAAACACTTACTTTAACGCTAGCGGCAATGGTATACCCACTTCTTTTCTATCGCCGTCGATCTGATGAAATTTAATGCTTAATGCTAATGCTTACTGTGTTTCTCCGGCTAAAGTGCAGTTTTCACAGCCTGTTGGATTTTAGTGCTTTTTGATGGCATAATGATAGAAGAATTGCCGCTTTCGGATAGGGAGATGCTGTGTCTTGTCAAATAAAATGCCGAAGCGACAATAAAAACACGAGAAGAAGACGTTTATGTATAAGGGAGTTATATTCGAATAATATATAAGAATGATCACGAGGAAAGGCTGTAAATTCATTTAATTTTAATAGATTTATCGACGATTATCTTGTCTTAACTTCTGATTGCCTCTGTCAAGGAGATATGTAGGTAGTTACTCATTTTCCAAACAGTTTTATGGTTACAATATCTCTCTGTAGTCACACTTCTAATAAATAATAATATATGACAGTTTTAACAATATACTACATACAATGTACTCGATCTGGTACTGTTAAAAAAACTTAACTTGTTTAAAATAATTTTTATTACTATAAAAATGATCTATATTAGTAAGTGGTCGGAGATTTTACATAAAAAAATCACACAAACCAGCTTAATTTTGCTGAGAATGTCAATTTTTTGACCCAAAAAAAGATACAAAAAAGTTTTTCCATCCTTAACCCCAGCCTTTAACATGGTTCTCTTCTTCTTCTTCGGCTTTTCCCATTATGAGTTCGCCGTTTTCGTCCTCCAGAGCACTCTATTTTCCCAGTCACCTTCTCTGAGGTCTCTATCTATCATAGCATTTCCGACGTATATTTTCCATCTTGTAGCAGGTCTTCCTCTCCGTCTTCTTCCCGGCGGGTCCCAGTTTAATATTCTTTTCGGCCACCTATGCTCTGACATTCTTTGTACATGCCCGTACCACTGCAAGGCTCTGTTTTTCAACTTTTTTATAATTGAGCATTTTACTTCCACTCTGTTCCATATTTCCTCCGTTCTTATTCTATCCGCTCTTGTGATTTGTAGACATCTTCTCATAAAGTCCAGTTCAACTGTTCTTATTTTATTTCGTATTGTTGTTGTCATTGGCCATACTTCCGCTCCATATAGGGTAATATTCATCACTATGCTTTGAAAGATCCTCTTTTTGTTTTCTTTGGTTAGAGTATTGTTCCATATCACTCCATGAGGTGCTCTTGTGGCCTGTTGTCCCCGTGCTATTTTCATTTCTATATCTTTCATACAAGTACCATCTCGGCTAATCATTGACCCTAAATACTTAAAAGCCTTACAACTCTTAATAGTCTCTTCTTCTAAACTTAAGTTCAAATCTGCAACCTCGGGTCCAATACATAAGTATTCGGTCTTGCACATATTTATCTTGAGTCCCCAAAGTTCATATTCTTCCTTTAATTTCCTTATCATATATTCCATATCCTTCCTGTCTTGTGCAAAAATGACTTGATCATCTGCGAAAAGTAGTGAATGTACTATATTCTCTTGTACTAGTATGCCCATTGTTCCGCATTTTCTATACCATCTTTTCAAAGCCTGATCTAAATATATGTTAAAAAGTGTAGGTGAGAGACCACATCCCTGTTTGAGGCCTTTTGTTGCGGTGATTGTTTTTGTTATTTCATTACCTAAGTTTATTTGCACTTGTGTTTCTTTATACAGTCTTTGTGTTATATTCACCCATTTCTCTCTAACGCGCATTCTTCTCATTGCTTCCCATAGTTGTTTCCTGGGCACGCTATCGTATGCTTTCTCTAAGTCTATAAAGGTCATATGTGTTTCAATGTTGTTTTCGTTGTTCTTTTCAATTACCTGTCTCAATGAATATATTATCTATACATGATCTGGCTTTTCGAAATCCGGCTTGTTCTTCGCTATAATGGTCCATGTGTTGTTCTAGTTTTTCTTTTATAACTGATGAAAAGATTCTTGCTATTGAAGGCATTACACTGATCCCTCTGTAAAAATTTGGTGACCTTTTGTCACCTTTTTTAAAATTGGAGGCCATGTATGATAAATTCCACTCATCGGGAATCTTCTCTCCTGCTTCGATTTCATTGAACAACATTCGTATAAAGGATACTATCCTTGCGCCTCCATATTTCAGCAGGTCCATTTTTATGTTCCCTGGTCCTGTTGCTTTATTGTTTTTGGATTTCTTTAGTGCTTTATTTATATCTTCCTCTGTGATTTCTGCTTCCTCAGTTATTATTGTCACAGGGTCGTATGAGATATACTCCGGCCAATTCTCCTGCAATAATTTTGTGTAATGCTTTGTCCACTCTTTTGATGTAATTATCTGTATGGTATTTTTACTTCGTTTATTACTTCTGATGTTTTTTATTTTTTTCCATGCTTCCGTTGTCTGTTATCTGTTATACCCTATCGTGTTGTCTATGTCCCTGCACATTCTCTCCCAGTATTCGTTTTTCTAGAGCTTTATTCTTTGTTTAACTTGTTGTCTGAGGGTAACATATTCTCCCCGTGTTCCTGGGGTTCTGTCGATTAGCCATTTATGAAATGCACTTTTTTTTCTGTTGATCATCTAGTCGTCGCTGTCTAAGTCTAAGTCTAAGTCTAAGTCGTCGCTGTATTTCTCCAAATATGTATTCTTATGTTGTTCAATACCCAGCACTTCGTTTGCCGCTTTGTTTATTTTTTCCTGAATGATTAGGTGTTGATACATTTCTGTTGGAGTCCAATCTTCGTTCATCTGTAGCATATTCTGTAGCCTATTCTGATATAGTGTTCGAGTACTAAATTGTTGTAGAAGTTCATCTCCTCATCTTTCTGGATATTGTCTTTTTGTCGTCTTCCCGTGTATATGAATTTTCCTAGCACTAATCGGTGGTTACTTGCACATTCTGCTTGTCTGTATACTCTTACATCTTGTATTATTGTTTTGCTGGCTTTTCTTACTATTATTAAATCAATATTTGATCTTTGGTTTCTACTAGGTTCTTCCCATGTGTATCTATGTATGTTTTTATGCTGGAATCTTGTGTTGGTTATGGCTAAATCGTATTCTCGACATATTTCGATTGGCCGACTTCCATTGTCATTTCTAATTTCGTCTTCTCCGAATCGTCCCACTATATCTTCATCATCCTTTCCTATGTGGCTGTTAAAATCTCCAATTAGTAGAATATCTTCTTTTTCCTTTGTCCTGTCTAATACATCTTTTAGTGCATTGAAAACATCTTCCTTTTCCCTTATGGTCGCATTGTCATTCATTGCATATACTCCAACAATTATTGTTGGTTGTCCAATGTTCTTATATAAGATATAAAACAGATAAATTATTTTTGTTTCTAGAGGAATTGGGATTTCCCCTGATAGTTGCGGTTATTGAGTACTGGCTGAAGTTAACGAGCCTTTTTTTGTAGAAAAATATACCACAATTGCTAGGTATGATCGTCCAAGTTTAGCTCATGATGGCAGAATAACTCTTTCTACAAATAACGATTTCTCTCCTATAAAAAAATATGACTTTCTGTTGAATGACTCTTTTTTGAGTTTTCATTAGTTTATAACAAGAATCTCAATCTATACATTCTTTGCATTTATAGATCATCTGATTCTTCCACGGAACTATTTTTTCAGAACCTGTTAAATTTGTTAGACGATCTGCCCAGTAAAAGCAGAAAGATTCTATGCGGTGACTTAAATATTAATTAAAAATATAAGGTTGAATGCTCGAATAAATGAACTTTGATCAGATAAAAGGCATATATCGAGCACAGTTTAATTAAATCTTGCCCAAGTACTTTCGATCCCTAGATCATCTTCAGGGGCATCTGAAATAAGCCAAGAAACGTTTTTTTATAACCAAAGAAATTGATTAACTTCGATAAAAACTCGAAGTTTATGGTTGAAAAAAGGTTTTTATGTGATTAACGTTTATAGACTTACTTCGTCAATTGTGGCCTATCCGGCAAGAACAAGATGTCATAAACATATAAATGTACATTACACTACACTACAAATGGACAAACAAACACTTTAAAATAATTTAAGGAAGGCTACATTACTTGAAGAAGCCGGAGGCAGAATGGCTCCTGATCTAACGGAAATGTTGGGGTGACATGTGACAAATGACAACTTGGATGAGCAGTCACAATCATAGATATGTGATCTGCACCTTTTACAATTCTATGAAACTAAGTATTGACCATAAGTCCAACTGACACTACTATAGGAGGTCACTGATGAAATATAAAATTATATAGAATATTTTTTAAGTAGATTGAATAATCCAGATCTCACACTCAAACATGTCTGTAATAATTAAGGTGTTAGTTTGAGAGCAACTGAAATAGACGAAAAGTAAGAATGCAAGAAGCGGACTAAACAATATGTTAGACAGTGGGTGGTTGGGTGGTTGACTACAATAAAATGGTCTACCAAGCACTATCTGTAATGTAGAAAGGAAGAGATCTGACTATGTAATAAAATACTAATAATTGAAAATCAAAATGGAAAGCACAGTATATAAATGGGGTGTAATCCAAGTAGTTCAGTTGAACCCACAGTCAATGGTATAACTATAAAATTACTATGGATGTGCTCAGTCCAGTCCAGTCCGCTTCTTGCATTCTTACTTTTCGTCTATTTCAGTTGCTCTCAAACTAACACCTTAATTATTACAGACATGTTTGAGTGTGAGATCTGGATTATTCAATCTACTTAAAAAATATTCTATATAATTTTATATTTCATCAGTGACCTCCTATAGTAGTGTCAGTTGGACTTATGGTCAATACTTAGTTTCATAGAATTGTAAAAGGTGCAGATCACATATCTATGATTGTGACTGCTCATCCAAGTTGTCATTTGTCACATGTCACCCCAACATTTCCGTTAGATCAGGAGCCATTCTGCCTCCGGCTTCTTCAAGTAATGTAGCCTTCCTTAAATTATTTTAAAGTGTTTGTTTGTCCATTTGTAGTGTAATGTAATGTACATTTATATGTTTATGACATCTTGTTCTTGCCGGATAGGCCACAATTGACGAAGTAAGTCTATAAACGTTAATCACATAAAAACCTTTTTTCAACCATAAACTTCGAGTTTTTATCGAAGTTAATCAATTTCTTTGGTTATAAAAAAACGTTTCTTGGCTTATTTCAGATGCCCCTGAAGATGATCTAGGGATCGAAAGTACTTGGGCAAGATTTAATTAAACTGTGCTCGATATATGCCTTTTATCTGATCAAAGTTTAAATATTAATTATTATAATTTAAAAAAAAATTTATTTATTATTGTTTTTTTTTTTACCTTTTGTAAGCTTTGTCCATAAAATTGTACAATTTCTATTCTATTCTTGCCCTCGTAGGAGGAAAATACTAAAATTTGGGTTTAAAACTAATTTTAAAGCTTTGTTTACTGTTGAACATTGGTGTTACTAATGCCCTCGTAATTATCGAGCATTATTTAGTTCCCTATTGTGTTTTACAATTAGTTTCTAAAGAATCAACACTCATTTGCAGAAAATAGCTTAAATATTAAATATTTTAATAGCTTTTAAGTGTCTAAAGTGTTCAGTTTATACCACTATTAACAATATTTTAACATGCTTCACAGCACTAGTTAAACGCTTAACATCCTCTCGTAGTTCCATTTCCAATGAACCACTCAATTCTGGAAACCTTCTTACAGAAAAACCAATAAAGTCTTTTCGCAAGAGCACCGGAGTGTAAGAAAATTAGCATGCGCTCGTTCCCATATCGTTTCAATTCCATTTCCTTAAAGAGATATTGAAAAGATTCAAGAAACGAGAAATGCCTTAGACAAACCGATGTTCGCCACAAAAGAATAAATAACTTCAGAATTCTGGATAACTAGAAACATTTGCCACAAGTTTCAAGTGTCGCATGCAGTGCTGTACTTGGAATAGGATTGTTTGGGAGTCGGGAGAGATCAACAATCAAACAATGGATTCGTTAATGTTTAAAAAGCTATAGATGTATATTTTAATGTATATTCGTTTCTAGTATATCTTCTATAAGTGAAATATGAAATTTTTTTTTTATTTAAACAGATGCGGGTATATTTGTTTAAATAAAAAAAAAATATTTCATATTTCACTAGTAGACCTGCGTTGTCGAAACTCTATTCACTTCTCCTGTTATGGCTTGTGTAATGTGTAGACTTACACATTACTTATACAGTGTGGCGCACCGAAAACGAAACAGAGGCATTTACTGGCAGATGATTCCTTTTTTGAAAAAACGCTCGGACCCGTCGATTTTGTTTTCGAGGGGGACACAAAATTGGCATAAAATCACTTTAACATTTGCAGCCCCTTAAGCGGGGGTGGCATCATCCCTAAGATCTTAAATGAAAAGAGGGGTCGAATGATCCATTATTTGAAAGGTCTTTCAACTCCCTTTATAATGATGTAAAATTCATGTATTCAATTCAGTAGTTTTGGAGATTTATTGATTTAAAGTTTAAAGTAGACTTTAATAGGTACATCAAATTAGTTTGTACTTCTTTCAGAAGAAATTTGAGTAAAAGCATTTTCTTGATAAGTAAATGCTTTTATTTACTACGCCCATGGTTTATTAATAATAAAAATAGCAATTGAAGTGTCCTTTGTGACAAAAAAAGTTGTTTCTTGAAGAAAGATAAGTAAAGAATGCCACGTACTTATTTTAAATAGGAAATAGTACATTAGTTTGCGATTGATTTGACCAATCTTTGTTGTTAAAATATTATTTATTGCTTTATACATAAATTAATCATGGTATATTCCACGGCCGAAAGGGTTGAAATTATTGAAATATTTTTCGGAAATAATCAGTGCGCTAATAGAACAGCACAAATTTTTAATGAGCGACATCAGAACAATAATGTGCACCGAAAATATGTTCTAGAACTTGTAGCTAAATTTCGGGAAACTTAATCAGTCGCCAATAAAAAACGTAATATTGAAAATCCTATAAGGAACGAAGCAACAGAAGTGGGGGTTTTAGGGCAAGTTATTGTAGATCCTACATTAAGTACCCGCAAATTGCAAACTTCGTGTGGTGTTAGTCGACGTACTATCCAACGGATTCTAAAGGCCCATAATTTTCATCCGTATAAAATTCACCTTGTACAAGAACTTAATGAAGACGATTTTGATAAGCGATTAGAATTTTGTGAAGTTATGAGTGAACGAATTACAAACGATGAACAATTTTTATTTAACATTTGCTTTTCCGACGAATGTTCCTTTTTTTTAAATGGCGAAGTAAATCGTCATAATTGTCGATATTGGTCGGACTCTAATCCCAGAATTTACCATGAGGTAGACACACAGCAGCCACAAAAATTAAATGTTTGGGCTGGCATTTTTGGCGATCATTTGGTTGGTCCTTTTTTCTTACCTGGAAATTTGACTGGTGAAATGTATTTGGAATTACTGCAAAATGCCATAGATCCTGCGCTAACAGATATAATTGAAAATCAGAATGATGGTCGATACGTTGAGAATATGTTGATGTTCCAACAGGATGGTGCCCCACCACATTACGCATTAAGAGTTCGGCATTATTTAGATCAGACCTTTCCAGGTCAATGGATTGGTAGAAGAGGTGCCGTTGAATGGCCCCCAAGATCGCCAGATTTATCACCTTTGGATTTCTTTTTGTGGGGTTACTTAAAAAGCAAAATCTATGCTACTCAGCCAACATCCTTAGAAGATTTACGACAAAGAATTGTGAATGAGTGCCATCAAATTACTCCTCAAATATTGCAAAATGTCCGGCAACGTTTTCAGCAAAATCTTTATTATCGCATGAAAAGTAATGGTGGTCATTTTCAACATTTACTCGGCTGACAGGTCAGTTCTTTCTTTATTTTTTAACAACTTTGCTGCTATGTATTGATCTCCTCTTACGATGATGTATTTAAACTTTAAATCAATAAATCTCCAAAACTACTGAATTGAAGTACATGAATTTTACATCATTGTAAAGGGAGTCGAAAGACCTTTTAAATGATGGATCATTCGACCCTCCTTTCCATTTAAGATTTTAGGGATGGTGCCACCCCCGCTTAGGGGGCTGCAGATGTTAATGTGATTTTATGCCAATTTTGTTTCCCCCTCGATAACAAAATCGACGGGTCCAAGCGTTTTTTTTTAAACAGGAATCATCTGCCAGTAAATGCATCTGTTTCGTTTTCGGTGCGCCACCCTGTATATAAAATGCATATAT
This sequence comes from Diabrotica undecimpunctata, assembly GCF_040954645.1. NCBI lineage: Eukaryota > Metazoa > Arthropoda > Insecta > Coleoptera > Chrysomelidae > Diabrotica > Diabrotica undecimpunctata. The sequence goes on from NC_092811.1 coordinate 3,312,314, forward strand.
TGTGTATATATAAAAAATAGGTATTGTGGTTTGAAGGCCCGGAGACGACACTTTTTTCATTTACATATATTTTTTCTGATAAGACGGTGCTCATTAGCAAAGTTTTCAAAAAGTAAATTGTGTGAAAAGTTTTGCTTTGTGTTTGTGGAAAGAGTTCCAACTGTTGTAGCAGGCAAAAGAAAGTTGAAGAAATAGTTGACATAGATTAAGTAAAAGACAGATGTATAGTTTATATTCGACCAAGTACATCAGTTGAGATATCCTTGTGTCTGAAGGGAAGGAGCTGTTCCTGGAGTTAGTAGTTTGAGTGAGGAGTTGGGCAAAGATTAATGCAGTTGTAGAATTGTTTTATCAAAAACGATAAGCAGAGGAGAGAGCAGGTGTATTTGGAGAAACTGTAAAGTACGAGCGAGGTGGACATATCACAATCGAGGAAGAATAAGGTGGAGTGAACCGTTTTAGAGACAAAAGAAGGTTAGTTTTGTTATTTAGTTAACAGAAATAATCAACTACGACCATCTATTTGGATTAGAGAAATTTGTTATTAATTGTTTGATTTTCTTAGTTGAAAATTAAAGTAAATATAAAATATTTGGGTAACTACTAAAAAAATAAATGAAAGAATACAATAAGAGGTCTTTGATTTGAATTAAGTTTATTTATAATATCCGAACCAAAAGAACAAAACTGACAAGAGGAAGTAAGCGAGAAAGTAAGAGGAAACTTGCGTTTAATTTAAATTTTGCCAGCATAAGAGAGTTTGGGAGATCATTCTGATTTTGACGGTACGGATGCCAGTTGTTCAACGTCGGATGCTTAGCATCAACGCTTCATCTGCAAGAACACTGATTTGTCGACATATTTGTTATTATGTTTTTGACGTGACAACGTCTTAAATTAGGTTGTGGCTCGGAGTCACTCATGAAAAAGTGTAACGCCCGCTCACGTCTGTTACGATGAGTCACCGAACGAGAGAGAGGCCCGCCGGACCGGCGAATGCCTTGCGTCTCTCTCCCACTCAAACATGATCGGTCCGCTGCGCGCGCAGCACTAGAGAATTAGGCGCGTTGAATCGGTGCGTGCTTGTGTCTCTGTCTTTCTCGAGCGTTCTTGGCGTTGGAAAACCGAGAAAGCGTCATAATACAAGATCACACGTGTGGTTAAAGTATCGTCAGCTGTGTCTGTAGTGAAAATGTGGAGTGCTTAGATTCGTCATTTACAACAACTACAACAATAAAGGTGAATAATTGTACACTAATATTTCATTATCGTAAACTATGATTGATTGATTAATTGTTAGATTGACACAAAAGTTGAGAAACTGAGTTTATAGGTTATGTCATACTATTGACAAATGTTGATAGTGTTAAGTAAATTATTAGTTTAAATCACTCTGCAATCAATCGTAATTCAGTCGATTGAGAAGAAACAGCGCGTATTGCTAGCCAAACATTTAAAAATCACTCAAATAGAAATTAGTTAAGTTAAAGTTTACATGTACAATGTTTTAGTAAACAAAATATATTTCTATAGTTAAAATTTGTGCAATTCTTATTTTCATTCAATTCCTTGTTCCTATTGTGCAATTTAATAATATTCATATCAATAAATATTCTACCGAGAAAAAGACGTTGTCACGTAAAATCTTCGCCCGTAAAACCGACTTTACAGGCAACCGATTTTTTTTTTATCCTTACTTAATCTCTTGTTATTTAGATAATAAAACATGTCCAGCAGCCTACTTACAAGACAAAACTGTGTCCCCCAATTCTATGAATTTCTACCTTTAATCAGAACCGGTCTTGGGCATAAGTTTATCCATTTTTTTGTCAGTAGATGGACCCGTATCATCACCCAGCCTCAAAAGTCCACTGCTAAACATAGGTCTCTTTCTCGTGCTTCCAGTACCGTGTATCTTGCCCCGCTTTCATTCAGTTTTTATTTTGTCTTCTTAAATCGTCAGCTCATCCTGTAGGTGGTCAACCGATGCTTCTCTAGTCTTCTCTTGGTCTCCATTCCAACAACCTCTTGGTCCATCGCAAATCTGTCGTTCTAGCTATGTGTCCTGCCCATCTCCATTTTAGTCCGATTATCCTTTCGATGACGTCAGTCACCCTGGTTCTTCTCCCGATCTCTTAGTTTTTTATTTTATTCTACATCGTTATGGATGGCTACATTCTTCTCTGTGTGACTCTCAGTTTGGTAGTCCTACATTTTCTGTAGCCACAAGTACCTGTACCGTCCTAGATCCTCAGCCATTATGATTATATCATCGACGTAACATAAGTTGTTTCGATATTCTCCATCGATTATATTCCCTTTGTCAGCCGATCCAAATTCTTATTAGCATCTTGAATATGTTGCATGTGTAAGTCCATTTCAAATAAGCTAAAAGAAATAAGAATAATGCTTACTTACAACCAATTTATTATACCACTAACGACCGGTTTTGCACACAATAATTTGCTATGCATCCTCAGGTCAACGGTACATAGTAAACTAAATGCTTAAAATATAAAAACCCGTATTAGGGCGCTGTCTGGTACAAAATATATAGTAATTTTTTCAATATTATATATGTGTGCAATTTATTAAGTGAGAATTCCAATTACGTAAATAAATAATTAATTGAAAAAAAAAATTAAGTGAAAATAACAATTAAATAATCTTACTTACGTTCCGATACACGGATTATTATAAAATGTTTGAAAAAGCATACTTTTCTCTTAATTACCTCTTTTACCTTATCTCAAAAGCATGTTACATGTATTAAAAAGTTTAGGTGACACTGAGTCTCGTTGTATAATCCCCGTTCTATTTTTATGCGTTTAGTATTAGTATGTGTTGCTTGTAGGTACTTATTGTATAATGATTTTGTATACCTATGATCTAGCCTGCATTATTCAACCGCCTAAAGTGTTTTGCTTAGCTCAACTTTATTAAAAGCTTTGTGAAAATCGATAAATATTAGCCTCCTCCTCAATCTTTTTTCCTTCGTAAGGATGTAGTGGCGTCATGTAATTTGTTTGACTATTTTTGTCCAATTATCTCTCTCCCGTTCGTGTATTTTGCTTTGGAGAATGAGTAACCAGTCATCTCCTTTATTTGGTCCGACCATCGTACTGGAGATCTTCCTCTGGATCTTTTATCTGCTACGTTACCTTCAACTATCATTCGCTCCATTATTGTATTCCACTATTTTTTCTATTGATGGTCATTAGTTTTGTAACTTTTTCTGAATCTTGCCTGTTCTCTTAGGATATGGCTGAAAGGGCTAATCGGTTTGCAATTCTCTAAATATGCTTTGTCTCTTGCTTTATGTAATAGAACCACAGTAGCGTTACTCCAGTTTGTTGAAATATTGGCGTTGTGAAGGTAACTATTAAAAAGTAGATTAATTTTTTCAAGTAATATATCTCCAATTTTAAGTACTTCTGACACTTTTCAATCTCCGACTGGAGTTCGATTATTTTTCATTTTCTTCAGGGCCTCTTTGATTTCTGATTTGGTTATATCGGACATTCAATCTAATCCTTGGTTTAGTATAGGATCTGTATAGAATAAAAATTAATGGTTAGGTAAAAACAATCATAATTTACTGAAAGTTGTTTGTATTATTTTTGTTATTTCTGTTGAAGAAGATTAACAAAAACTGACAATTTCTTAATATACTCTTTAAAGCATCCAGTGACATACCAGGGAAGTGCTAAAAATATCTATCAGTGTATCAGGAACATATTTTTTTGAATTTGTATTTTCTTTATGTTTAGTTCTTAAATAATCAATATTGGAGATTGTATTCAGATGTAAATTCTACTACATACATATCATGATACGACCATGACCATTTTTGTTCTTTAACGACTTTAGTTATTTTATTTATGAAGGTCACCTGCTACCACGAGTTATGTTGTGCTTTAGTTACCTAAGTTGTTTTCGTAACTGAATTCTATGACTATGTCAACCATGTATTATAAATACCCCAGTTATTTGGCTGTCAGATTAGTGTTATCTGCAAATTATATATTAATAGTAAAAGACCATTTGCTTTTATAACCATCGTTGATTAAATGTTAAAGGATGCATATCTGTCCCAACTTTCTAAAGCCACGATTGTAAAATTACGGTTTTCCACAAAAAATACCTCATATACTTAAGACTTTTGTATAGTTTCTTACTTAGTTATACTCGAAATTATTCTCCCATTTAATCCAAGTTCAAAACTACATTAATTTTAAACAAAACTCAGACCACAACATCCTGAACTTTTCCGTTCTGCCGTAATCGCCCCACGATGCGTTCCACCCCTGCTGACCCAGTCAGCACCACACTAGACAGTTGTACCAACATTGATAAATTGTTATCGGGTTGGTATTTTACGAACAAAAATAAAATATAGCAACTGGAGTGGAGGAATATCTGTATAACAACTTTAACCATTTTTTTTGACTCTTGTGGACTGAAGAGTTTTCTTTTACAACTTCACTGCCGAGTTTTTGTTTGAAACCCATTTATATTTGTAGGGACAGAAGCTTGCTACATTTATTACTTAAAAAATATTTGAGGGTGTATACGTTTTGTGGAAGGTAATTGGGAAAAGGAGATTTTTCAATAATTTGGAATATATGCTTGATATTATAGAATTACTTTTTACTGTAGTACACAATATTATTATAAAGCATGGTGTGCGATGGAACAAGAACTGTTCTACACTGAGAAACATGATGTTTTCTAGAATATCCAGATAAGTCTGCCCAACAAACCTGCCATAAATATGCCATACCATTCCCATTCCTCTAGATGAAATCCGTTCCCATACATGAGCTCTAAAATGACCAGCTGCTTGATATCTATCAACATATAGAGGATTAAATCTATTATTATCTGGTCTATACGCCCCAATTTTGCCCTGTCCCAAAAATCTTGATTTTGTAGCTGATGGTTTAAAGCAAATATAAGTCTTGATTGCTTCTGTTGTGGTGTAGATTAGATTAGATTATGTGAGGTCGTTAAGGCCATGCGGCCTCACCGCACTTCGACCTATAGAGATCTTTTGTACATACCTTAATCTAGTTAAACTCTAGAATGCCAATACTTCTGATGAAGTTGATTAGCTTCCTAGGTGACTTGTTTCCTATGTCAGAGGACGCCAGACTGACCTCTCCTAGGAATTTTAGTCTTTTGCAGAACAGTGCTGCGCAGTTGCATAGTATATGTTCTGCCGTTTCTTTTTCATTGTGACAGAAACGACAGTTCTCACTATCTGATTTGCCCATCTTCTTGAGATGATATCTCAGAGGGCAGTGACCAGTGAGAAGGCCAGTGACCATTTTGATATCTTTTTTACTCATTTCGAGAAGGCGGTTTGTTGCAGTAGGCGACACTTTTATGAGCCTTTTTGCTTGCCTTTGTCCTGGTGTGTTAGACCAATATGATCTTAGTTGATTGAGTTCCCAGGTACGGAGTTCCTCTCTGATGTGGCTTTTCGATAGTCCACAGAAGGGTTCCGGACCCTGGAATGGGGTATTAGCTCCTTCTTTTGCGAGACTGTCAGCTTCCTCATTTCCTGCAATTCCCTTGTGACCTGGCACCCACATCACAGTTACATTGTTGCGTTCCGCCAGCTTCTTGAGAGATTGTTTACAGTCCCAAACCAACTTCGACTCACATGTAAATGACTTTAGAGCCTTTAAGGCGGCTTGGCTGTCTGATAAAATAAGGACTCTTGCCCTACGGGTGTCTCGGTTGAGACATTCTTAGGCACTTATGTCTATAGCATGTATTTCTGCCTGGAAGATAGTTGGGGCGTTTCCAAGAGATTTAGATAGCCTGAAATTGGGCCCAGTAACTCACACTCCTGCCCTTTCATCTATCTTAGATCCATCCGTATACCATACGAGTGAACCTTCTTCCATTTTTGGTTCAATTTCTTCACCCATTTGGTGGTTTTTTATGACCACTTCAAAGGGTGTTTCAAAGTCGAATTTGACTGGCATAACATCTGTCGGCATATCCTTAGAATCCTGTTGTGGTGTAAGAGCTTGTTTATTTTTTTTTTGCTGCAGTTCGGTACCTAAGGCACGATGCTTTAATTCTGCGCCAAGTTGTTGTCTTTCTTCCCGGAAACTGTTACAGAATTCTTGCAGTTTTCGCATCTTCAAAAGAATTCTCTTCTAATCTTTCCAGAAACGTACGATCTGCAGGAGGGGTAGATATTTTTGGTCATCCAAAACCTTGCTTTCTTTCGAGAGTTTCTTGTTCTCTCCATCTTTTATTAATATTAAGAAGTGTTGTTCTTCTTTTTCTTTAAGTGCCGTCTCCCGATCGGAGGTTGGATATCATCATCACTATCTTTACTCTATCTACTGCTGCTCTGAAGAGTTCTATAGAACTGCATTTAAACAGTCCCTTAAATTCTTCAACCATGACACTCTCCTCCTTCTTATACTCCTTCCTCCTCTTATCTTTCCCTGTATTATCAGCCTAAGCAGTTCATATCGCTATCCCCTCATTACATGTCCCAGATATTGTAACTTTCTTATTTTTACTGTGTTTATTATTTCGCATTCTTTGCCCATTTCTCGCAATACTTCTGTGTCAGTTTTCTTCTGTGTCCATGCTATTCTAAGCATCCTGTAACACCACATTTTAAAGGACTGTAAGTTATTTATGTGTTCTTGCTTTAATGTCCAGCTTTCAAGTCCATATTGCGAAAACACGTAGCATCTCAGTGCTCTTACTCTCAGTTCTAATCTAAGGTCTTTGTTGCAGAGAATTGTTTTCATTTTTACAAACGCATTTCTTGCTATTTCTATCCTTGTTGTTGTTCTGCTTACGTTAAAATTGTCCTCTACGGCAAATAGTGACCAACCATCTAATTTTGTTACAATTCTTGTTTTTAGTTCTTTGCTAGCATGTGGAGCCATTTTTTGAGGTTGAACAGAATAAGTTATCTGACAAATTCTAAGATGTCTCAATTGCTCTAAGATTATAAGATAGACTGCTCAATTTTCTACAAAATACGCTTTAAGAGTAGTATCAGTTTTATTAGGAACTAGCTGTATATGAGGTGAGCCGTTTTCTGATACCGGCCCTGGAAATGGTTTTAATCCGGGAATGGTCACACGGATATTTCACTGAATAATCCACGTAGGAATATAACATCACGTTCTATTGAAATTTGTGTTTAAAGGGAAGTCATGCATGACTAACTCGACACTAATTACTCGAATATTAAGAGATACGGTGCTGTTCCCTAAGGACATGTCTTAGTAATAATGTAGATTTAGGAAAACTCTGATTGGATAACGGTTTCTTTCAGTATTGAAATCACCGTAGCACAATTCCTATAGTTGAAGCCGATTATGAATTCGGTTTAATTTCGTTTAAATTCTCAAGGTGGTTGTTAATTTTATTTTAGACGATACTAAACACACATTTAAATGATAATTTAGCAAGACATACATCATGTTTGTATGTAGGTCTTAATACATCAATAAATGTATTGATAGAGAACAGTATGATTTAAAACACATATCATAAAAAAGGTCATCATGTGGTATAAAGGGATAAATGAGGGTTTATTAACTATTTGTCAATATCGACATTTAACACAATATTACACGAACTTGCGAAATACTTTATATCTACAATGACTAATTATTATTGATTGATTCCCATTCTAATATTGTCTTTGTATTTATATTTGTTTTTTATTTTTTTTTTATTTTTTTTTTATATATATTATTATATAGGTATCAAGATAATATAGAGGATTATCTAAAATCAATCGGAGTTAAAGCATAGAGAAGAGTTGCCAGAGACAGGGACGAATGAAATGAGCCAAAGCGTTCTGAAGAAGGCTTTGGCTCATAACAAGCTGTAATGCCACTGATGATGATGATTTATATTTTTAGTTATACAAACAAATATGTATTTCTCAATGTCATTCATTCATTGTAGGTTCAATGTAATTTAATTTATAAATCATTGGTATATTGACTTATTCTTATGTCACAAACCTTTTTTCTTCTAATTTTTAACGGTTAAAACCTTACTATAAATAGCTTTAACATGAACAAAAATAAAGCACTTACGAAATACTACAAAAGGAGTGCATTATGGAATACCAACGGTATATGGACGACAGTAAACTTATTTACAGGCGCACAAAAGGGCTCTGAAGCAGGGAAAATCATGAAATTATTTTTCTTCTTGTACTGCCTATCGGTTTCGGATCTTGATATCATGCACACTGCTGATCTGAACGTTTGTATTCCGGCCTCAACATACTCTACGCCTTCTTGAAAGATTTCGTCACACTATATGTTGAACAGTAGGAGTAATAGAATTTATTGCTGTCGGCCCCACACCCATTCTCCTGTTTCTGTAGGGAAAGGCGATGTTTGATTGCTAATAATTATTATATCTTTTTAGATTCTTAGATGCAATTAGTAAAGCATCATGAAATCAATCATCATCATAAGTAGCTCGACAATCCGTTGTGGATCTTGGCCTGCTCACAAAGAAGTCGCCACTCCGGTCGATTCCTGGCAACTTCCCTCCATCTTCTAACCCCTAGAATTTGTAGGTCTTCTTCCACATCATCAATCCATCTCATTCGTGGTCGTCCTCTGCTTCTTGTGCCCGCTGGTTTTAAAAATGTTAATCTCTTGGTGTATTTATTCGTGATCTGACATCCTAGTAATGTGTCCAGCCCAAGTCTCTGCACTTTAACGCATTTCACAATATCTGGATCGGTGTATAATTGATATAGTTCAAAGTTGTATCTTCGACTTCTTCTTCTTCAGATGCAAATCCACTAATGGATGTTAGCGATCACATTTTCCATTAATTCTCTATTTCTTGCAATATGTATCAGAGATTGTATGTCGTTAATCCCTGTCCATTGCCTTATATTTCGGAGCCAGGACATATTCTTGCGTCCCATTCCTCTCTTGCCTTCAATTTTACCCTCGATTATAAGTTGGAGGAACTGATATTTTTCATTTCGCATGATGTGACCTAGATACGCCGTTTTCCTTTTCTTGATGGTTTCGAAAAGTTGGCGTTCTTGGTTTATTCTTTTAAGGACATCTATATTTGTGATTTTCGCTGTCCATGGTATTTTTAGGATACGGCGATAGAGCCACATTTCGAAAGCTTCTAATCTGTTTATATCCCTCGTTTTGAGTGTCCAGCCCTCTACGCCATATAGCAGCACTGACCACACGTAGCACTTAGTAAACCTTAGTCTCTGTTGAAGATCGAACTCTGAACAAGTCAGTACCTTCTTGAATTTTACGAAAGCTTGTCGAGCTTGCTCAATGTGACATTTTACTTCCCTGTCCGATGCCCAGTCTTCAAAAAGCCACGATCCCAGGTACTTTAAATTTAAATCCCAGGTAAATTTACTCACTCTTTCAATGGACTTAGTATTTAGTGTTATGGAGGAGTTTTCAAGTGCATCCAAGTTTCTGGAGATGATCATAAATTTGGTTTTTTTTTTGGTATTAATCTCTAATCCCATTCGCTTACTGTATTCTCCGATTATAGTGACAAGTTGTTGAAGATCGACTATGTTGTCACAAATTAAGACACCATCATCAGCATATCGTATGTTGTTGATCAATACTCCATTCACTTTGATTCCCATCTTTGCATCCTCCAAAGACTCTTGAAATATGGCTTCCGAATAAATGTTAAATAAAAGAGGGGAAAGCACACATCCCTGTCGAACGCCCCTTCTTATATGTATGGGTTTGGATATAGAATTGTCTATTTTTAACTGTGCCGTTTGATGCCAGTACAAGTTTTCAATGCATCTTATGTCTTTTTGGTCTATATCAACTTTCTTGAGGATCTGCATTAACTTGTGGTGTTGGACACGATCAAACGCTTTTTGGTAATCTAAAATGCATAGGAACACATCCTTCTTCTGATCGTAACAATTTTGGACCAGCACCTGTGTTGCTACTATTGCTTCTCGTGTTCCTAAACCTTGCCTAAACCCGAACTGGGAGTCACTGATATCCCATTCACATTTTTTGTATAATCTTTGATGTAGTATTTTTAAGAATATGTTTAAAGTATGACTCATCAGGATAATGAGTCTGTGATCCTCACATCTTTTTGCATTGACTTTCTTGGGCAGGGGAATAAAGGTAGAGCGTAACCACTGTTGAGGATAACAGCCAGTTTTATAAATTAAGTTAAATATTTTGTGTAGTGCTGAAATTCCCCTTTCATCCAGTAATTTGAGTATTTCTTACGATATTTCATCTGGTCCAGGTGCCTTATTGTTTTTTGAATTTAATATTGCCTTTTCTATCTACTCTTTGGTGATTGAAGGGCCAGTCAGCTGGTCGTCTGTATAAACTTCACTCATGGGTCTGTCGTCATTGAAGAGTTCCTGGATATAATTTTCCCATATATCAATTTTCTCCTTCTCACCCAGCACTATCTGGTTATCCTGATTAACTATGGTAGTTGGTCTTCGTTTTCTGTATATTCCAGCAGTCTCCTTAAGCTTTTTATGTAAATTACGGTCATCGTGCTGTCGTTGTAAATGTTCTAGATCGATACATTGTTGCTTAAGCCATTCATTTTTTGCTATTTTTATTTTTGCTTTTATTTGCCTGTTAATGTTTTCGTACATATTGCTGCCATCTTGGTTATTCTTGTGTCTTCGTCGTTCTTCCATTAGTAATAGTATTTCTTCTGTCATCCATTTTTGCCTCTTGTTATTTCGTTTGTACCCTAAGTTGTTTATCTTCGACGCCATAGCCCATTTTCATTTACGGCCCCAAAAATCTTTCTAAGAATTTTTCTCTCAAAAATACCAAGAAGTCTTTTATCATTTTGAGACAAGATCATGAAATCAATAACAATATACAAAACCAATGTTTTAGTAAAAAAAAAAATGAATAGTGTCTCGATGATCTTTTAACAGAAAAAAAGAAGCCCAGTACAAGCAAATCAACAGGTGAAAGTGAAATAAAAACATCTCAATAAAGTTACAACCAAAGGTTACCTTAAACTGTAAGACAATTGAGCAAAACATTAATTTTTTGAAATTATACGACAATTTTTACACTAATAGATAAGATATGGACATATCTCTTGCTAAAGAGATAAATAAAAAAAACGTATAATGATTCTAATACTAAAAAAATGTATATACGTCAGACTGCATTATGTATAGAAGTATTTTCATACTTTAAATAATCTAGAAACTACTACATTGGAGAAAAAGACATAAAAATGTAACGAAATTTTAACGAAGGCTAAAAGACTTTTTCAAAGAACGCAGAAAACTAACAGGAACGATCCTAAAAGTCGAGTCTTTCAAAGAATCTGAATGCGACATACCAACTAAGGAAAATTCAGTCCTTAGAAGACAATTACAAGACCTAACACTACCGATACAAATCTCGCAGGCAGAATTATTAAACCATGTACTGAAGTGGAATAAACACTTTGATAACAGACTAGATGAAATAGACTGGTCTACGAGATTTATACACAAGATCTTCTTAAAGCCCTACTAGAATTGTTAGGAGATCATGCGTTACTATGGTACCGAAACGACAACAAAAATTGGAAATTGCGGACAGACTTTAGCGAAGATTTAAAAAGCTTTCTTTCCCAGAATCTATTTGGTGCAACTGGAGGAGCAAATCAGAAACAGAAAGCAAAGGGAAAACAAGCCAGCTAATAGATAAATCACAGATATTCAAACATTAATTAGACGACGAAGATAATTGACCAGAAATCAAGAACTTAAACAGAGAAAACCAAATTTTCAAAGCTCTAAATAAACTTTGAAAATATATTTTGCAAATTTATAGTTTGAATATGATTAATTTTACTATTTTACACAATTGTTACCCTATAATTATTTCCCTTCCATATAAAAAAATAAACAAATATAATTGAACGCGTATACCCATTAATTATAATAGTTTATTAATTTTTCGTTTCCCTCGGTAGTTATTTACTTCAGTGACAGTCTCATTCATTCAACAGTCGCTCATTTTCCACAAAAAAGATCCTGGAATTCGTAATAAATACATCTGCTGCGATAAATCTTCCGAATGCCTCTTATTGGGCGGAAGGAAGCATTTATCTATGGGAGCAGACCCATAAACACTTTTGATCAAAACAAGACCAAATAGAGAGGCTGACATACTTGTATATACAAGGGGGAATCGAAGTATACATTAGTTTAACATAGTATAATGTCATATATTTGTTGTATATTAATTTGGTGCTACTAACAAAACCTCTAATAAAAAATACCTAAACAATGGAGAAATGCCAACACAATCTTAATACATAAGAAAGGAGACCGAACAGACCTAAACAACTACCGTCCTATTTCCCTTTTGTCACAACTATATAAAGCCTTCACAAGAATAATAAACAACCGACTAACCTACGAGTACAAACTTGATAACTACCAACCAGTGAAACAGGCCGGATTCAGGAAAGGATACAGCACAATCGACCATCTACATGCGCTTAAAATCTTAATTGAGAAAACCAATAAATACAACCTTCCGCTGTACTTAGCATTCGTAGATTATGAAAAGGCTTTCGACAGCATTGAACACTGGGCGGTGGAAGAAGCTCTGGTCAATAGTAGCATAGATTCAAGATACCGACAATTGATACATGATATTTACCAAAACGCAACCATGACAGTAATTCTGGACGACAAATTAATAACGGATAATATAAAAGTTAAACGAGGAGTCCGACAAGGCGATATAATTTCACCTAAACTGTTACCTTGACCCTCGAAGATATAATAAAATCAACAGATTGGGAAAACAGAGAGATATGTATTAACGGAAAGTACCTAAATCACCTTAGATATGCGGATGATATACTCCTGATCTCGGAACGACAACAACTAGAATTAATGCTGAATGAACTTCATGAAAAATCACTGCAAAAAGGCCTAAAAATTAACTTCAACAAAACAAAAGTAATGACAAACACAGAAGACCAAGAGGCAATAAAAATACAAACAGAAAAAAAAGAACAGGTAAATGAGTATATCTATCTAGGACAAGCAATCAGAGCTAACAGAGAAAATCAAACAGCCGAAATATCGAGACGAGTAAGAATGGGATGGGCAGCGTTTGGCAAACTTTCTTACGTTCTAATAAATCAAACAATCCCTCTATACTTACGAAGCAAGGTATATAACTCCTGTATAATACCGGTGCTCATCTACGGAGCACAGACATGGACATTTACACAGGCCAATTTGGATAGGATAAGGAAGGCACAAAGAGCGATGGAGAGACAAATGTTGGGTATATCACTTAAATATAGAAAACGTAACCAGTGGATCAGAACCAGAACAAAGACAGTAGACGCGATAGAATAAGCCGCAAAACTGAAATGGAAATGGGCTAGACACAATGAACGTCTCCAAGACGGACGATGGAACAATGCCATCGGAAAGTGGCGTCCATACAATGCAAAGAGATCAAGAGGCAGACCACAGATGAGGTGGAAAGATGACATCAGGAAACAAGGAGGTCCCACATGGCAGAGAACAGCTCAAGATAGGGAAAGATGGAGAGAACTGGGGGAGACCTACATCCAACAATGCTTTATAGTTACTGGAGCTTGTATAGCTCCAATGCATTTTGCAAGGTAAAATTACCTTGCCTGAGAGCATGGTATAAAAAGACCTTAACACAGCTATTCCGTATAGCAATTAACAAAGTCATCATAGCCAGAATGGACAGACATCCTAAGAAGAAGAATCTCATTCCCAATATTCATTGGCCAATCGCTGTAAGCGGGAACAAGGGATTGCATATTACTGGACAAAGAAGGACATGCCAATTCTTGCGCATCTCAAACATGCTTGTATTGTCACAGTCTTCTTCTTCAAGTGCCATCTCCGCGGCGGAGGTCGGCAATCATCATAGCTATTCGGACTTTTGAGACGGCTGCTCTGAAAAGTTCATTTGATGTACATCCGTACCACTCTCTCAGGTTGCGCAGCCATGATATTCTACGCCTCCCTATGCTTCTCTTTCCTTGGATCTTTCCCTGCATAATCAGTTGAAGCAAGGTGTATTTCTCTCCACGTGTAATATGTCCGAGATATTCTAAATTTCTTGTTTTTATTGTATTTAAAATTTCCATTTCTTTGTTCATCCTTCCCATAACCTCTTTGTTTGTGACGTGTTCTGTCCATGATATTTTCAGAATTCTTCTGTACACCCACGGCTCAAATGATTCCAGTTTTTTCATTGATGTCGCATTCAAGGTCCAAGATTCCATTCCATAAAATAAAGTCGAAAAAACATAGCACCTCGCCAACCTAACTCTTAGTTCCAGTTTTAAATCCCTGGTACATAGCACTCTTCTCATTTTGTTGAAATTTGCTCTAGCCTTTTCTATTCTTATTTTGATCTCCTGATTGTAATCATTTGTGGAGTTAATCATTGTTCCCAGGTATGCATATTTGTCCACTTGTTCGACGTTGCTTCCGTTTATCACAGTACGGGTCTTTTTAAGTGTAAAGAAAAATCGGTAGGAAATTAATCATTTGGCCAAAATAATATACAAAAACATCAGATAATGGTACGGTAATGGTATGGTAATGGTTTATGGTAATTTTTCGTAAAGTTTGAAAAAAATTTTACAAACCTTGATCAACCAATCCTTGATCTGGTCCAATGTAAGTTATAATCAAACGATAACCTTTACAAGTTCAAATTTGGAATCCAGTGATGAGAATTTGGATGCATTTTTCTTTGAATTGTTTGTTTTAGAATATGGTCTATTTGCTAGGCTTTTCTTCCTTTCGATGTTTTTGGTTCTGATGCAATAGTGCCTTGCTTTCAATATTTCAAAAGTATATAGATGATTGCTTCTTCAATTCGGTTATGTTAGAATATTTCACACTATATACCGAACACTACTAAACCCTATTTCACGTTAAGAACGGAACGTTTGGCTTTTGCAGATCATTGTTGCCAAAATTCTCAGGTACGTGTTGCTACTAGACTGCCAATATGTGAGTAATTCTAATCAGAGCCGTGTATCAGCACTATGTAGTTGTAGTTAACTTAATTTCACTAATAAGCGGATACGTATAGTTGAATATAGAATAATGCATTATAATACTTGTTTCTTTAATAGACAGATATAGGTATTTAATTACTATAAGTCTGATAAATATAGTTAAATTTCACTATTGTTTAACATTACATGTTTATTAACATTAGTGTCCAATAGGCACTTCTGGTTAGTTACGTTGGAAAATATTCATTTCTGTGGAAAAAAAAACAAATACAACGCTGAATCGTGTTTGTGCTCGTCGTGGCATCTACGTAACGTTCTGTTCTTAACGTGAAACAAAAGATGCTATTCTTTAAATGTACTGTTAAATAACACTTTATTTGGTTTTGTTACGTCCCTCCACACATATTCTAATTTTTTATTAATTTTTTTGATAGCCCTTTTTCTATCCGAATTGTCGAATAAAGGCCTCTCCCATTTCTCGCCATTCATCCCTTTTGTGTACTAGGCGTTTCCACATTGGTCCTGCGACTCTTTTGATATCGTCGCTCCAGCGCATTTGAGGTCTTCCTCTTGGTCTCTTCGCATCGTACGGTCGCCAGTTTCCGACTTCTTTGTTCCATCTACCATCTTCGAGACGTTCGTTGTGTCCAGCCCATTTCCATTTTAATTTAGCTGCTTGTTTCGCGGCGTCCTTTATTTTTGTTTTGTTCCGGATTGCTTCGTTCGTTTGCTGATCTATTAGTGACATACCAAGCATCTGTCGTTCCATGGCTCGCTGAGTTTTTCGAATCTTGTCCATGTTCTTTTTTGTGAATGTCCAGGTTTGAGAAGTGAGAACGGGAAGGATACAAGAATCGAACACTTTGGTTCGAAGGTTTTGGGGTATCTCTTTGTCTTTCAGTATGTATGAGAGTTTTCCAAATGCGGCCCATCCCATTCTTACTCGTCTGCTTATTTCGGTAGTTTGGTTTTCTTTGTTTACCTTGATATTCTGACCCAGATATATGTATTCTTCTACATGTTCCACTTTTGTTCCTTGGATGGTTATCGTCGGTTGATCATCTTTATTCGACATTAGCTTAGTTTTACTCAGATTCATTTTCAGTCCTTTTTTTATGGATTCCGTATGAAGCTCATCGATCATCGTCTTCAGTTCTTTCCAGCTGTCGGCTATTAGTACTACGTCATCTGCATATCTTAGATGGTTTAAATACTTTCCGTTTATCGATAGTCCCTTCGTTTCTCAATTTAGTGATTTAAAGATGTCTTCAAGTGCGGCAGTAAATAGTTTTGGAGATATGGTGTCTCCCTGTCTTACTCCTCGGTTGATTTTTATTGGCCTCGTTTTCATTCCGTTATCCATCGTGACTACCATTTCAGCGTGTTGATATATATTATGTATTAATATCCTATATCTAGAATCTAATTTTTTTTTTATTAAGTATATATAATTTTTTTATATATTTTTTTTATTAAGTATAAGTATACTTAATTTTTTATTAAGTATTTCCTATTATTTTATTTTATATTTAATTCTTTAATTGACGTGTGTGTATGTCTTATATACGTAACCATGATACGGCCCTGTGAGCCTTAAGCTAAGGGAAGCGAAGCTACGAGACGACACGCACCTCAGTCGCAGTCTTGTATAAATCAGCGCGCTAAACACTCCAGTATTTTTGGTGTAAACCTGACGACGCGGCTTTAAGAAGATTCTGCCCCCCTGAGTTCTCCCAGTGCACTGTGGAAGAAGAAGAAGTGTTAGATCAACATCACAGGTACCGTAATTTGATTGCATACACACACAATATTGATATTAATTGATAAATATTACATATAACTTATTTTCGCATAAAAATAATACCAGCACCTAAATAAACAATTATGAGCGAGTGTTTTTCTTATAGAAATTACAGTTGTTCAGGTTTAATTTTGAAATTGTTTATCACTATTTTATGGCATTACGTTGGGCATTATTAGTCATAAAAACTGTTGTACAAATGTAATTAATCCCAATAGGATGCCTTTGTGATGCATGCTTCTTTTCTTTCTAAACCCTATTCATTTTACAAATTCCCAATTGTCAATAGAACCACGTGAAAGCCAAACAGGGTCGTACTGATGTGTATTATATGATTTTTTAAAATATTTGCTTTTGAAACTGTTAATGTAAGAATTTCTTGAAATTTAATCATTACATCACAATTAAACTAAACTCTAAAAAATAACACGACCAGTAAATACCTTAAAAATAACTATAACATAAATAACACAATATATTAACTCAAAAATCAACATGATACAATTTGAATTTAAAATGCTGGCAAGTTTGGATTTGTAACATGAGAATCTATCTGGCTTAAGGTAATAAATTATATTTAATAGCCTCTTGACGAATGAGACGGCGAATATCAACACGTGCTCATGTTTATAGATGGGAATTTGGTAAACGAGTGTACTTTAGTACGCTGGATTATGGAATCTCGTGGCTGGACCGCCTCAAATCGCACTGGAGTGTCGTGTTATAAAAAACTGAAGTGTTTCTCACAATAGAGAACCGAATACTGTTGTGACAGAGTAAGTGTGACATATTAGGTTACGTAAGTAAACAAATACACACGTTAATTAAAACTAAATATGACAAGAAATAATTAATAAAATACGTAAAGAAGAAATATGTGTGGAGGGGCTGGAAAAGTGTGTATAAATAATTTTCAAACTAAACAGAGTAAAAACATTTTGCAGCCTTTCACTTTTTGTTCTAATCCTACTAAAGACATCTTTTTGTGAGCTCTACAAAATTGTTGTCTATATCGTCTCTAATACACTTTTTTGTTGGTCTTTTAAATTTTCTCCTCTCGTACTAAAATATTCGCTCCTCATATAGATTTCCCATAACTAACCCTCGTATGTATCGCCGACCACACCCCCGCAGTTAAGATTAATATATCTCGTGGCAGTTTCAGCAAAACACGATAAATTTCCTAATTTCATGAACATAAAAAGCCTCCAGTCCAAGTTTGGAATTGTTTATATTATGGCACATAGCCAGCCAAGTTGACACCAACGTCGAGGACGTCTTCTCGTAACTAGTGAGAGAAAAAGGGGTGTTGCATTCACTAACCGACTCCGGGGGAAGTTGAACAACCGTGTTACATAAGTTTTTGTATACGGGACGTTTGTAGTTTCTGTTTAAGTTAAGGTAATTGCTTAAATTGGACCTATACACAGATTCTTCAGGAAAACAAGCATTAATAACAAAAAATGTATAATATATTGTTTTAAACTCAAAAGAAAGTTTCCTTTAATAATTATCTATTTTATTTCTTCCATAGCTGTGTTTATTTTAGTTAGTTATGTTTAAAGACTTTATAGAGAGAGAAAAACCGTTCTGTGCAAATACCAAACTATACCTCAAACATCGATCAAACGCTTTTATCTTCATAAAATTAGAGCAGTAGCAGCATTAAACGGTTTTCAACGGTGGCAAACAGCTAAAGTCACCCAGAATGCTCCAAAGTTTCGCTGCAAGTACAATTTCTTGAATTGTGTTCGAAACAAGTGTTAGTAATGTCAGTAAACTTTTCCAACAAGATTAATTACTTGTTTGGAGAGAAGAGAATTTCCTTCAAGTAGAATGCATCATGTTTGTCGTTCCTTCGTTCGTCGAAACAATAATTGTTGTTTAAATATAAACCTGAAGTTTTCAGGTTCGCCTTCGTACGATTACTCCCGAATTTAATTACGTCTTTGATTAACAAAGTTTGATTAGCTCTGAAGAAGGCTGGTATATTGTGTTGCATAATTTCTGCTTTTCATAACAACTATTCGAGAACTCAATATATAATTTGAAACACAAAAAAATCAAATTATAAAGGAGGATTTACATTTCAGGAAAATGAGATATAAGTATATTTTGACTAGGTTTTTCCTAGGTTACTTCGTCAATACTTTCCTGGACCTTAAAATTTCTTTGAGTGCTGTACCAAGATGTGACTACATTATCTCGTAAGACTGTTTGATTATATCTAAGTACACTGAAGTACTTAGGGGCGGAAATAATATTCACTATCAAAAGACGAAAACTTGAGTACTTAGGGCATGTGATGAGAGGGCAAAAATACGCATTATTACAACTTATTATGCAAGGCAAAATCCGAGGAAAGCGAAATGTGGGAAGACGAAGAATATCCTGGCTTACAAACTTAAGGGAATGGTTTAAATGCAGCAGTGCAGAACTTTTTAGAGCGACAGTCAACAGAGTCCGCATAGCCATTATGATTTCCAACCTTCGATAGAAGATGGAACTTAAAGAAGAAGAAGACACTGAAGTAATGAATCGTCTTGAGAAAAAAGTTGATTTCTACCAGCCAATAGAGCAAGCGGAATTTCGTACCGGATTTGGAACAAATGTTCACCTACAGAGCATTAAAACGGTAATAGAAAAAACTACATACAACCAAAACTAAATGCATGCTCATCAGCAGAACACAACAACCTCCGATACAACTGACATTAAACAACCGAAAAATAGAACAAGTGGAGACATACACATACCTTGGAACCACAGTCAACACAAAATGGGACCAGTCAACAGAAATAAGATCACGAATTGAAAAAGCGCGAAACGCGTTCAACAATATGAAAAAGTGGTTCACAAGCTAAATCTCAATGGAACTAAAATTAAGACTGGTCAAGTGTTATGTCTTCCCGTTCTTGTTCTATGGAGCAGAGGCATGGACCACAACGGAAGCCACCCTGAAGAAACTAGAATCCTTTGAGCTGTGGATATATCGCCGTATTCTTCGGATATCCTGGACAGACCACATCACTAACGTGGAAGTAATGCAGAGAATAGGCAAAAGCAAAGAAATAATCTTCACCGTAAAGAAACGGAAGCTTGAGTACTTCGGACATGTCATGAGGCATACTAAGTACCGGCTGCTACAGTTAATATTCCAAGGAAGAATCGACAGTAGGAGAGGACCGGGAAGAAGACGACACTCATGGATGCATAACCTGCGCCAATGGTTCGGACTAACATCGATCGAACTATTCAGAGGTGCCGTAAACAAAGTCAAAATAGCCTTGTTAATAGCCAACGTCCGAAACGGATAGGGCAAAGGAAGAAGAAGATCGAATACAATCGACCACTCGTTCTGGCTTTTGTAGATTTCCATAAAACCTTTGACATAGTTAAATTTGACAAAATCCTGGAAGCACTACAAGAATGCCGCATTGACTAAGAGTCATCACCGTTTCTAAGTATCTAAGAGATTTGTGTAGTTTCCAAACAAATTTGCAAAATACCCAGTTCCAGGTTCCAGTTTCCAGTTTTTTTTATCAAAGTTTGTGTCCAGTGCTAACTTGCAACCTCAATTTTTTGTCCCTGGTCGTCGTTCCATACTATAAATGCAGTTTTTTGTATGGCGGTGAATCTCCAGTTTCACCCTCAGAAATTTTAGTAACTCCAGTTCCTAACCCCAGAAATTTTAGTGAAAACCAGGTAAAAATAATTTCTATCTCCAATTTTCAACCCCATAGTAATACCGTATGTGGTAGGCAAAATAATCGTTACATGATGATGATGATGATAAATTCCGGACTGATATTTATTGGAGCTCATCTTTTGCAATTTAGCTGTATTTAGTATTTATTGGTTTTGTAGGCCAATCTATTATCTATCTGTTACCTATGTATCGTTCTTCTATTAGTCATCTTCTTAACCACCCCAATGGCATTCCCAATTATGAGCAAAGAGGTCTTTGTAATGTTTCTGTATTCTCTTTGGCCACCTGAGCTCATTTTTCATTAAAATACTAACAATCTTAAACTGATTTATCTTTTGGAGAACAGGTTTGTAAAGAGATAATTTTAAGCCTATACTTAACTGTATCATATAGACGAATGTTGAGGATTCCATGGGTACAAAGAGTTACTAATGTTGAGGTACTTCGTCGCATGTGTAAACAAAAAGAATTACTAAGAATAATCAAAGAGAGGAAAATGCAATACTTCGGTCATGTGTTGTAGGCGAAAGATATGAATTACTTCAAGTTATACTGGAAGGAAAAGTACAGGGCAAAAGATCAGTAGGAAGACGCCAGAACTCGTGGCTGAAAGACCTGAGGAGATGGTTCGACCGCTCATCCGCAAAGATCTTTCGCGCAGCAGTTTCCAAAACTACAATTGCCATTTGGATCGCCAACCTTCGAAAGGAGACGGTGCAATGAGAAGAAGAAGACTGTATCATTCTAGCAGTTCATCATCGCCGAAAACCATTAAGACAAATAACAAATAGTAACACTAACGATTATTATTACTAATTCTTAGTACATTGTTGTTCAGTATAAATCGCTTGTGGAGTTCTGCTTGGTATATAACTGATAAAGTTATAATACCTTATTCAGATAATAGTAATAATAACAGTTGAATTATTATTTACGCCTTACTTAAGGTCATAATTATCACCTACTATGTGCTAGTGCGTATCTATTATCGTTTATCTACTGAAATTACTTCGTTTATTTCAGCTTAGAGTTTGCGTAATTGATTTCTTTGCCAGCAGACGTCTGGAGCCTTCAGGCAGCTCGGCGTCACCGTTAACAAACTGTTCCCTTCAAGATTAGCATAGTGACCGCATGTATAACCGATATTGTTTCCCTAAGCTGCCAACGCAACCGTCTATCTATATAGTTCAGGAAAGATTCGTATATTTAATGTACTTTTCAATAAAATCGCACCATATAAAATTTAAATGGTTGAATATAAATTCGAAAAACCTTCTTCTTTCTCTTTTATACGGACTGTCTGTTTTTTAATCATCTTAAAGTATATTTTTGTTTTAAAATTCACTGGGGAATAATCTCGAAATATTCTCATTATTTTGTTCTAGCATTATTATTGCACAAACAAAAGACTGTTCTTTCATACATTGTATGTTAACAGTGAAGGATAGAAAAATTAGTGGATTTCGTTTAAATTAACGATCGCTTTGGTAATTATCGACGACACAAAACGTCTATAAGTTGTAGTGGTAAAAAACATTTCCTAAACTAACCTCCGTTTTTCACTCTGTCAATCGAAAGAGAGTCGTTCCATCCAGTAGGGGTGGAGGCTACTCCGCCATTATCAGAACGTTTGTGATTGCTGTAGTGGAAGAAGACATGGTTTTCGATAGCGGGTGCTATCATTCTATTGAAGTAAAGTACAACCTATACAAGTGACCAAACTATTTGCTGCTATATCGAGCACCATTTACTGTTATATGCATTTTGTTGGTGTTATATTTAAATAAGTTTATTCATCAACTCTATTCAATCTTGTAAATACGAATTTACTATATTGTATAATAATTGAACCCCAACAATTATAAATATATAAATCTACTGAACACCGCACTTAAGCTTACCACAAAAGACCTAACCAACAAATTCTGCGCAGACGCCGTATTTGTACTAAGACAAATCACAGAAATTAATTACTATTTAACTGGGAATAAGCCACAATTAAAGATTAATTTACTAATGTTTGTATTTTGAGAACGATTTCCGAAGTGGAAATTGAAACGTCAATAAACGTATTTTAACCTTTAATTGTGGCTTATTCCCAGTTAAATAGTAATTAATTTAAAATGCCACAAGAAAATAGCTTCAGAACAATATTAAGAAATCACAGAAAAGACTATTAAGTAGAATAAACCAGCATATATATGTTTTATAGACTTGACAAAAGCTTTCGATCGCATCCAAGATGAAGACGTCTTACACCTACTGTATAAAAGAAATATACCAATCAATATTATACAAACCATCGAAAACATCTACTTCCATAATCGAATACACGCAAAGATAAACGGAAAATTAACACAGTGACTAACGAAACTAACGAAAATAATAAAGCAGGAAGCAAGGTTTAGATATCTGGGAATAGATATAGATATATAGATATAGGGAACTAGTTACGGAGATGTTGAAGAAGAAGTACGACAAAGAAGCTTAGAAGCAAGTAAAGCGGCGGGATCTCTTATTGACATAATCTGGAAGAACAAACACCTAAGACAAGACACAAAAACAAGAATCTATAAAGCAGCAGTTCTTCTTCTTCTTCAGGTGCTATTTCCGCTACGGACGTTGGCAATCATCATAGCTATTTTAATTTTTGAGACAGTAGCACTAAACAGTTGTTTTGAGCTGCATCCAAACCATTCTCTCAGGTTCTTAAGCCGTGAAATTCTTCTTGCGATGCTCCTTCTCCCATCTATCTTTCCTTGCATTATGAGTCGCAGGTTCCCATACTTCTCGCCTCGCATCACATGAAATACTGTAGCTTTCTTTCTTTAATTGTAAATTCAACTTCCTTCTCTTTACCTATTCTTCTCAGTACTTCATTGCTCGTAACTCTATCTACCTAGGAAACCCTCATGTCAGAAGAATACATATATCTGGGTCAGAATATCAAGGTAAACAAAGAAAACCAAACTACCGAAATAAGCAGACGAGTAAGAATGGGATGGGCCGCATTTGGAAAACTCTCATACATACTGAAAGACAAAAAGATACCCCAAAACCTTCGAACCAAAGTGTTCGATTCTTGTATCCTTCCCGTTCTCACTTACGGAGCTCAAACCTGGACATTCACAAAAAAGAACATGGACAAGATTCGAAAAACTCAGCGAGCCATGGAACGACAGATGCTTGGTATCTCACTAATAGATCGGCAAACGAACGAAGCAATCCGGAACAAAACAAAAATAAAGGACGCCGCGAAACAAGCAGCTAAACTAAAATGGAAATGGGCTGGACACAACGAACGTCTCGAAGATGGTAGATGGAACAAAGAAGTCGGAAACTGGCGACCGTACGATGCGAAGAGACCAAGAGGAAGACCTCAAATGCGCTGGAGCGACGATATCAAAAGAGTCGCAGGACCAATGTGGAAACGCCTAGCACACAACAGGGATGAATGGCGAGAAATGGGAGAGGCCTTTATTCGACAATTCGGATAGAAAAAGGGCTAAAAAAAAAATAAATAAAAAAAAAAGAAGTATTTCCAATAACTGTAACTTACCAGATCTTTCCGTTTTATCTTTGCCGTTGGTGCAGCTGTCTTTCTACCCCTTTTTTTTCTTCTTGATCATTGGGCGAATGTAGTTCACTAGTCCAACCTGCTTTGCTTTCAATAATTCTCTCAATCAGTTCTTTTACTGTCTTAAAATTCACACCTCATCATCATCAACTAACCTCTAACGTCCACTGCTGAACATAGGCCTCTCGCATGCTTTTCCACTTAGTCCGATTTTGCGCCATCTGAATCCAATTTCCAATTTGAATCCAATTTCCAATGAATGAATTAAAATTCACACCTATCTCTCTTTAAATTCTGTTTTTTCGTCTATCTGTTGGATCGTATGTGTCACAGTGTTCGAATGCCTGCATTATAGACATTCATCCATATCAGCCTAGAACCTACAGAGGTAGGCCCTAAACACTCGTGCCCTGTCAGCACCTGCGTTGGGAAATATTTCAGTTACCAATAACGACATTCGACCCAATCTGCTAGATTCGGAATCAAGATCTTTGTCCAGTGTTCCACATTACACGCTCCAATCGGACCAATAACAACGGAGATATGATGTAATGCCTTTTTAGCAATGCCGCCATGTTTGTATTTCTGTCTCAGAACATATTCGCTATCCCCTCTCCATTACAACGAGACCTCATCGAGCTCAGAATCAGCACTATGCTTTTAATTGGCTTAAATTTTTTTCTATAAATATAAAATGACAGAAGACATTACAAACGAAAAGAAGATTTGGCAGACGGAAACAGAAGAAGATTTGTCAGTTGCGGAAAATAAGAAGATTTGACAGACGGAAAAGAAAAATAATTGATAGCTAAATAATTAGTAAACTAATGTAGATTTAAACATGGCGGATGACTAGTGACGACTAGTGATTATAAGTTGAAAACTATGTTAGTTTTTAATGCAGATTCCGTAATGGCACCATATTGGTTCCGGTCTTTGCTAAGGTTCATAATCGTCCTGTAAAGCATATTCAACGCTTACCGACAGTGACATCTGATTGTCTGGCCGAAGCGAATCATACTCTATTACACACATACATAATCAAAGTTAATAAAATTTTGTTGCTTAAAATTTTCTGCATTGTTAAAGAATACATTTAAAGAAAATAACACAATCTAAGAAAAATGTCAAATAAAAAGTGGAACAGTATGACGCCATATTATATGACGCTACCCGTGACGATCCATCTTGTGGCACTAGTTCCATGACGCTTGCCTTAGCATTTTACTGTAGAGAAAAAAATAATACAACGCCAATAAAGAAGCTTTGTTTCAAAAAATATTAATTTTTACCGATTTTCTATAGAAGTAAAAGTGTTTTGTGCAAACCATCGAGCAAAAAGACAAAAGAGGGAATGTAAAGGTAGTGGGGGCAAAAATATTGTTAGACAGGAAGTGCCATCTTGAGAGGCCAAATTAAACAAGGAAAGAGAGTCTTTCTTTGTTTAAGAAATCAAATTTAGTTGGGTTATGTTATTATTTGTCCCAACTGTCACATGAAATCTTATTTATATTGAAGTTTTTTAACAATTGTTTCACATTTTAGACTGTTATCGTTAATATTTAATTAAAATTTTCTCGTCTAAGACACATTCTGAAAACTATTTTATAGCTACTGTTAATAAGTGTCGGAAAATTTAAATTTGGCGCATTCGCATTTCCGGATATGTCCGCCATCAGAGGCCACTTTTTTGGTCGCCTTTTCATAATGATTAGATTCCCTCTTTAGTCTTTTTGCTCGATGGTGCAAACACACTTGTTATAGAAATCCGAGCGTGATAGATTACGCTACAACTAGAAAATGCAAAGAAGAATACCTGGAGAGTGTAGATACTATAATAATATATATAATTAATCCAGTTAATCCAATAATGAAACTTTTAAGCAGTCATTTTGTTGATTTTTTTCTTTCTTTCATCCTTTAGAGTTTTGATAGTTTACTGTAGTTCCGTATAGTTTTGGAAAACATGATGAACCTGAAATATCAAATAGGCTATTGATAAAATTACTCTCGATTTGGATATATATTCTGACTTCCATTTAATTTATTTATAATCGAATTCGATGTAAGTCAGTCTTTACTTTAGGGCTTACATACCTCACAGAGCTTTTTTCCTGTGAAAGCTCAAATTGTACTTAGCAACCTTCAATGACTATAATTCCAGACGGAGTTCTCGTCTGACAGACTCATTTTACTGCTGGTGAATTAAATTCCCATTTACGGACTGTTTATCCGATTCACTGATTTTTTATTTAAAGCATCTCCAACGCGAACTTTGTTTTAATTATATCTCAAGGTAATTAAATGCCTCTTTTATTCCCTCGAATCAACTTTTAAATCATTAATTTGTTTCAGGCGATTTCATTTAGTACCCGTAAATTCTTTCGGGGATTTTTTGCTACTTTGGACGTTGCTACAGGATCGGACTGATATAATTATATCTCTTAATTTTCGTTCCAAGTTATAGGTCCATCTATTTAGTAGTTAGATAGTTCTGATAGAGTCGGTAGAAAAAGGAAAACAAATTCAGATATCACTCAGACCAGAAGCAGTACTTATTATAAAGTAAAATGATTGGGATTGTTTGCGTTATGACTTGTAGAGCCCCTGTAGATATTGTCCTCAAACCACTAGCTGTACATTAGTTTCTCTGAGCACTATCGAGCTCATTTCCATGTAACTGTACGTGCAGTGCTCTTGATCACATTGGAGCCCCATTTAGTAAAATCGAGTGCACTACTGTTCTAAGGAGTCTTAAGTGCAGTCTTCTTTACCGCGCTGCTTAAGTGTTGCCCTAAAAAAAGATTTCTATTTATTTCTATCCCAAGGTACATTACAGATTACAAGATTTTGGCACTATAGTTCACTGCTCTGTCCTCTCTGCCTCTCTTACCCAAAAGGATTGGGGCTAATGATTTTTCCATGTATTTGTTTTGGGATTCTCTCCCAATATTGCTCATGACTTTCTCTGATCTGATCCTCTTAAGACCTACGAACTGCCACCTTTGGTAATACTAGAGTTACAGTACATTGATTTGATTTTTTCGATCCTCTTTTTGCAAGATGATCTGCTTTTTCGTTGTCTTCGATGCCCTGATGTCCTGGTACCCAGACAAATACAACCTTTTCCGGTCTCCCAGTTCATTCAGTTCTTTGATGCAGTCCCACACCAGCCTAGACATCACTTTTTGACACACCAGTGCCTTCAGTACCGCTTGACTTTTAGACAATATATGCATCTGCTCTTTTTTAAGAGCGCTCTGATTATTTCCTTTTGCATATTACAGTATCGCTTGAAAAATGGTGCAGTTCCTCCTAATTGGCAAAGCTTTTGCTAATTCTTGGATTATTGTTGTATGTTCCTATCCCACACCGTCTGTAATTTTTAATCCATCCGTATACCAGATCTTAGTCTGTTGGTTATTGGACTCGTTGCTTTTCCAAACTTTCTGTCTAGAGTAGACACCCTATATGAATTCCTAAAATTGTATTTTTTTGTCATGTGATCTGGTTTCTCATTAAAAATGTCCCTTGTCACAGTCTTCGTGATACTCATCAAGTGTCAGTGATTGTTGTGTTCTGTAGGCTCCCAATTTTGCTTTACCTTGTATTACCGAATGCAAGGGAAGTACGCCTAGTAGAGCTTCCGTAGCTGCATAGTACAGCTACATATAGGTAACGGTAGTCAGTAACAGTATGCCCGAAACATTTAATACATTGTCTTTAAATTGCCAAAAAGATACTACAAATAATACGTCATTTCAACGAGACGCCCTTTATAGCTTTAAAAAAGTGGTTTCTTTAAGAGAAAAAGAAATCTACTTAGTACTACCTAGTACGTAGCTACTAGGATAGTTGGTCCAGGTCAGTACATACATGGATGTTGTGAATGGAGCTGCAACTTAGGTCAAGAACTACAAAAATCTGCTTGACGTTGGATTCTTTTGTAACCACAACAAATGTAAAATTATAAATGAAACCTAAGCCAACTCGTAGTTATATTTAATTATGCTTAATTGCTAATTAAAAGAAACAA
Organism: Diabrotica undecimpunctata; assembly: GCF_040954645.1. Classification (NCBI taxonomy): domain Eukaryota; kingdom Metazoa; phylum Arthropoda; class Insecta; order Coleoptera; family Chrysomelidae; genus Diabrotica; species Diabrotica undecimpunctata. The sequence continues at coordinate 3,340,494 of NC_092811.1, forward strand.
TTAACAGAAACACGTTATGATACAGAATCGGGAAAGCTCACCTCTGATGTAGTTCAGAACAGAATATAATACAGACAGAAAGAAAAATGATTTCCCAAGTAAGATAGGAAGCAAGCCGCCAAAGTAAAAAAAGCAAGCAGCCAAAATCTGGACTAATATGCCTATTACTTTGAAGGGGATCATTATATCAAAAATTTAGATTTATTAACTACATGATCGATGTGTTTTTATACAGAGAAAGCTTAGAAGGTATTCCATCCCCTCACACATATTTTTACTTATTATTTGTTAATAACTATTTTATTAATTATTTCTTTTCATATTTAGTTTTAATTGCCATGTGCATACGTACGTAACCTAAGATTATGTCATTCGTATAAATATTCTTAACGAGATACTTCGGAATCTATTCGGCTTGTGTACAGACACATTAGTATTCGTTTAACCAACGCATGAGAAACACTTCAGTTGTGTATAATCCGCAACACAGTGTAAGAAGCAAACAACAAGATTCCACAGCCCCAGCACGCTGCAGAGTGAAAAAGTATTCATTATATCACCAAGAGGGACGAAAGGGCCTGGTATACTACAGCCACTTATCCATTCCCGCGGTACCCTACAGAGAGATTTCGACCAACCAATTTAAAGTGCCCTCCGATAAAAGGTCGGTAATTGTTTATACACAAGGAAATATATATATGGTTTATACAAAAGATACAACACAGCCCAGCAGCTTCCGGTGGTCATCTTTTTCTTCTGCGGGTATATTCTTCGGTCGAAGCACTCTCGCCTTCGCCTTCGGTTCAGGAACCGATAATCATTTGCCAGCCGATTTTTCCCAGTAGGGAGTATGCCTGCGTCTACGTGATATTCGTGCCACATGCAGTAAGGGTAGGGAGGGCCTCGGTAGCTTCTGGAACTGATGGATTAGGGGACTTTTCGTTCGTAGAAATATCTGGCATTAGACAGTGTCAGGAACTGCAGAAGAGCTCGACGGTAATGTTAGTTACTGGTGCGGAGCTTGTAGGGTAATTCAGTGGAAGCCTGGGTCACAGGCTCGATTTGTATGTTGGACGCTATATTACCTAGAGGGAAGGAAGCTCCTGGAATACTACGGCCACGTATCCATTCTCACGGTGCCTTACAGAGGGATTTCAACCAACCAATTCGAAGTGCCGTCTTCGTAGATTTCATCTTTGGTAAATTATCATTAATTCTTAAATCGGTAATTAAATAAAAACACATTTCTAAAGCTGAAAAGGTTCAGTCAAGGATCAAAGTTCATATAACTGAAGCAGAGTCCCGACAGAAAGCTCCCAGAGTATAGAAGGTCCTGTATGGGAGCCGGAGCAAGACTGCCCTTGCGACATGAAAATGTCCCATATTTATACATTAACTCTTGTCTCGATATAGGCATTTTTAGGTTGATTGGCCAATAGTGAATATTGTAGAGGTTTTCAAGCGGAGCGATGGGCGTCGGAGTGTGTATTAGTCCATGACTAAGGGCACGCGATTTCAACAATCAAAGTTAGGTAGGTACGGTCATAATTTACATACAAACACAATTCAAATAATTGATAAATTTGCAGTTAAATTATTTTGTCAAAAAAAATTACAAGAGCTCCGTTAAAAATACATATTCGACAGATATAAAGTCGAATAGTTAATTGACACATGATGAAAAATGAGTTAAATAAGAAAGGAAATATTAAGTGACAATTATTTTCAGATGGAAAATAGTAATACTGAAGAGTGATAAAGAAGCGCAGATATTTAAAAGAAAATAATAAAGAAAATCTTACATTTCAAATCGATACCAAAAAGTGACGTTTACATAGTTACAAGATAGCTGGAATGAAGCCGTTCCTGTGCCTTTCCTTACAAACTTTTCACAAACCTTGCGAATAAAAGAAGTTAATTAATCCACAGTTGTTATTTTCCCTCTTCTTCTCATTCTTACTTTTTTGTTGGCTTGCGTCCTCAGAGATTTTTCTGTACCAGTGTATACAAACATGATTAGCCTGGCGTGGGTTGTATAAAACTCTCAGACTTAATTTTCGGAGTTAATTCCCAAGTTTACGTTTTTTATACTTTTATATATGAAAATAATTAATACGGGGATATCGGTGGGGTGAGTAGCGACTTGGGCAAACGTGACTTGGCGGTTAGAGTTCGATAATTACGGAAAACTAATCCCTGGATGAAAAAAACACTATTTACAGTGTATTAGAGATTATGAAGATGTATTTTTCGGTCCACACTACAAAGTTTAATGTGTATCAAATATTAAAAGCGGTAGACCCAGATTCATTATGAAACCAGATATACGAGGCCTGTACCTTAATCTACTTTTCTACATAATTTCCGTGAATATTGACGCACTTGTCATAACATGGCACCAGTTTTTGAATACCCTCCTGATAAAATTCTGCCGCCTGACTTGTTAACCACTGCATCAAAAATGTTTTGACTTCGTTATCGTCTTGAAGACGCTGACCGCCCAGGTGTTTCTTCAAGTGCTGGAACAAATGGTAGTCGCTGGGCGCCAGATCAGGGCTGTATGGAGGATGATCTAGAGTTTCCCATTTAAATGATTTGATGAGATCTTTGGTCTGATTAGCCACATGTGGACGGGCATTGTCATGCAGCAAAACGATACCCTTACTCAACTTGCCACGTCTTTTGTTCTGGATTGCACGACGCAGATTTTTCAATGTCTCACAATAAGACGCTGCATTGATTGTCTCATTACGAGGCAGAAACTCCACTAGCAATACTCCTTTTCTGTCCCAAAAAACTGTTCACATGATTTTCCGGGCAGAAATTGTTTGCTTAAACTTCACTCTTTTGGGTGATGATGAATGTCGCCATTCCATGGATTGTTGTTTCGATTCTAATGTGACGTAGGCCACCCACGTTTCGTCACCAGTAACAATTTGGTCTAAAAAATCTTCACTTTCACTGTGGTACCGCTCAAGGAAAGTCAATGCACTGCCTAAACGTTGGGTTTTGTGCAAATCCGTCAACATTTTTGGAACCCAACGTGAACACAGTTTCCGGAAATTCAAGTTCTCGGTAACAATGCGATACAAAACACTACGAGAATACTGAGGAAAGCAGTCGGACAGTGTTTTCGCTCACCTTTTCGTCCACTTTCTGCCCCAAATTTTCATTAACGACCGAAGGACGCCCACTCCGTTCTTCATCATGCACATTTGTGCGGCCATGTTTAAATGCTCTCACCCATTTCCTCACCATTCCATCACTCATAATGTTTTGTCCGTAAACTTCAACGATCTCACGATGAATATCGATCGGTTTTACGCCTTTAGCACTAAGAAATCGTATAACAGCCCGTACTTCACAATCAGCGTGACTCACGATTGTTGGAGGCATCTTAAACACTGGAGTAAACAAGTATACAATGAAGAATCAGGAACACTAATAGGTGACATACCAAAAAAACTAGAAAAGTGGGCAGAATACTTTGAAAAACCGCTGAACCCAGAGGAAGATACCAATGAAATACAAACTCAAACCGGACCGAACAACACAACAATATGCCGAAATAAACGAACCATCGGATCAGGATATAGAGGAAATAATAAAGCAGATGAAGAATCACAAAAGTCCAGGTATCACAGCCAGAAATATTAAAAGAAGCTCGACAGTTATTACTCACACGTCTAAACAACCTAATAAAATGAATATGGAAAAATGACAAATTGCCACAAGGCTGCAAAAATGCATGCATATGCCCCACCCACAAAAAGCAAGATGAAAGTCTGTGTCAAAATTGTTGAAGAATTTTTCCGTTAGATATATATATTCAAGGATTCTACAGTATTCACTGCCTTCCCTCGCTCAACCGTTTCCATCTCTCTCTGTTGTCCCATTCTCCATCGTTTAGGCCTCTCTTACTCATGGCGTCTACTTCGTTCCTCCAGGATTTTCGGGGTCGTCCTCTTTTTCTCCTTCCTATGGGGCTCCATTTGGCTATTCTCTTTATCCATCTACTGTCTCTAATTCTTCTTACATGTCCATACCACTTTAGTCTTTTGTTCTATATATGTTAGTATGTCTGTTTCTATAGATGTTCTTTGCTTTATTTCATCATTACTTCTCCTATCCATTCTTGTTACTCTGCAGTATCTTCGCAGTCATTCCATCTTTGTTGCTACTATCTTACTGTTACTATTTCTCTGTTAGATCTAGCATAAAAGATATTGGCTTTATTAATAAGAAACCGAGTAACAATTTGTGAATCTGAAATATTAGGTGAATATAACGGAGGACCTAGAAGAGACAGATCTACAATTATTGATCAGATTTTTACGATTACACAAATATTGCACAATAACTACAAATAAAATCTAGGTTTCCACATTCTGTTTAAAAAACTTTAAGCAGACATACGAATCAATCGACAGAGAAAAACTTTATGAAGCGATGTATCTGTTAAAATACCTATCAAACTTATTAAGTTAGTGGAAATGGCCTTAAAAGAAACATCAAATAAAGTGATTCTGGAAGGAAGCTTATTAGAGCTTTCTACGGGAAGGAATGGATTAGTACTAGGAGATTTATTGTCCAACTTTATTTTTGTCCCTGAAGCTAATACAGAACAAAGTCTTGTAGACTCTTGAAAACTAGAGACTAAGTTTGAAACTGATATTCTTCTTCTTATGGTGCCCTATCAAATTAGTGGATGTTGGCGACAATTCTGGCATACTCCTCTCGGTCTTGTGTGGCTCTAAGGAGTGCATGGGCATCGAGGTTTGTCCAATCCCTTATGTTTTTAAGCCATGAATATTTCTTTCGTCCGATGTCCCGTTTTCCTTCTATCTTCCCTTCCATAATAAGCTTTAAGAACTGGTACTTGGAATTTCGAAATATATGACCCAGATAAGCAGTTATTTTTCTTTTTATTATTGGCAGCAATTCTAGTTCTCTGCCCATTCGATTCAATACTTCGACATTTGTTGTATGATCTGTCCAGGGAATTTTAAGTAGTCTTCTAAATACCCACATTTCAAAGGCCTCCAATCGGTTCATCACATTGGACTTTATGGCTCAGGTTTTTACACCATATAGCAGTATGGAGTAAATGTAACATTTTACAAAGCGATATCGAAGCGTTAATGTAAGGCCGCTGTTGCTTAGCACGGTTCTCATATTAGTAAATGCTGTTATGGCTTGCTCAATCCTGCTACGTATCTCTATGTCTAGATCTAGATCTTCAGTTATCTAAATACCGAGATATCTAAACTTGCGGACCTTTGGGGGGAAAGTGATATAAGGAAACTAAAACTACCGGACTAAAAGAAAACGACGAAAAACAGAAATGAGTGGAAAAAATAGTAAAGAAAACAAACTGCCTCTAACATTAATTCAAATTTACTGGTGTCATTTTTGAATTTATCTTTTGTTAAATACATGGTAGTTGGATAGATAGTTACAGTATTAGCATAATATTCTTGTTCTACCATATTTAATGTTGGGTTATTAGATTCTTAACCAATACAAGCATATTGAGTCTTGTAGACCCTGAACCCTTCATATAACTTCTTCTTCTTAAGTTGCTGTCTTCTGTCGAAAGTTAGCGATCATCAGGATTATTTGATTTCGGTTCGTTGCTGCTCCAAAAAGCTGGTTAGACAAGCATACAAAAGCACTTTCTGTGTTTGCGCAGCTATAAAATTAGTCACCTTCCAACACTATGCTTTTCTAAAACCTTTCCCTGCATAATATTCTGAAGAAGTTGGGCTTCCCATCATGTAGTTAAAGTATCATCATTAACTTCATTTATCTCGCATACCATATGATACAGTTTTATTATTATTATCTTGAAAAAAATTAAATTATTGCTGTTAACCTAGTCAGATATAGAAAAGATAAAAATTAGAAAGTATCCAAAAAAGGAAAAGTCTTAATTTGCATAATTATTCCCATTTCCGATAAGAAACCCCTCGATTTTTTACCTTTCTCGCTCTAATTGTCATGGCAAAGTACAAAAATTTAATTTTAATAAAATCCAAAAGGTCCTGTCGTCGCATTTCCAACACGAATATCCACCCCTACAATCGAGAATTCGCCATTAATTTCTTGAGAAAGTCAAAAAGGAAAACTTAATAAAGAATATAACCTGGTAGCAGATTGCGGCAACAAAAACAGTCGAGGGGAAGGGCTAGGAATCAAAACGTTATCCGAAATCCTTATTCAGAAAGGCCTTATCCAGATAGAACTTTTCCTAATCATTTCCATGGTGTGGAAACTTAGTGACAATTAAAGGGAAGAACGCGCGAAAAGGCTCAGTGGCGGTACAAGCGATACCGAAGGTTTATCAAAAGGGAATGTTTTTGAATCCTTTGTCTTCTCAAAAATAAGTATCATTTTTTATTAATTAATTAATAATTCTACTAACAAACAACGTAACTTTCTTTGTTACTATATAACACAGTGAGAAAGGTTAAAAATTGGTACTGGGAAACCTCAAAAAAGTAGACACGTATTTTTAAATACAAATTACCAATCAGTTTACTGATTTATATAGGGCATTTAACACAGAAGAAAAGGAACTCTTCAATGTTATTATAAATGAGCATATATGAAATTTGCGTAAAATGAAAGGATATAAAATGTAGGCAAATGCAACCAACAATGGATGGTAGGCCATATATTCACAGGAAACATAATAAATTACAACAATTAAATGATTATTATTCATTAAACACTGTACCATTAAACAGGGGAGTCAAACAGGGAGATACTTTATCACCCAAACTGTTCACCTTAGTTTTGGAGGACGTTTTTAAAAACCTAAATTGGAAATATAAGGGAATAAACATCAATGGCCGCTACCTTAGTAATCTACGATTTGCAGATGACATAATCCTGATAGCTACTGACCTACAAGAAATGCAAACCATGCTTTTAGAACTACATACCGAATCTAAAATAGAACTGAAAATGAATTTAAACAAAACAAAAGTCTTGCACTCCGAAGACACCGTGACAATAATAAACGATAAAGTTATAGAAAAAGTTGAAGAATATATATACTTAGGACAAAAAATAATACTAAATAGGGAAATTCAAACTGAAGAAATAAAAAGAAGAAGAAAGTTAGCTTGGGCAGCATTCGGTAAACTGAACTATATACTCAGAAATCAACAAATTCAATTACATCTTAGATCTAAAGTTTTTGATGCATGCATTATTCCGATATTAACTTATGCGGCACAAACATGGACAATCACAAAAAAGAATATGAATATACTTAAAGTCACTCAACACGCGATGGAAAGAGCAATGCTAGGTATATCACTTAAGGACAAGAAAACAAACACATGGATATGACAGAAAACCAAAGTCACCGATGTGGTGCAAAAATCATTAAAGTTGAAATGGGAATAAGCTGGACATGTAGCTAGGAGCGATCTAAACAAATGGCACAGATCAATTTTAACCTGGAGACCATACCAACACAAAAGACCCAGAGGCAGACCTCCTATGAGATGGACAGATGATCTGAAAAGGACTGCCGGGAAAAATTGGCTACAAGTAGGGTACAATAAAAAACAATGAAAAGGAAGACTTGAAGAGGCTTATGTTCAGATGTGGACGTGAATGGCTAGACGAAGAAGAAGAAGAATGATTATTATAATTTAAAGGTAAAATTCATGTAAAAGATCTCTCAAAGATCACAAAGTGCCAGGAAATAATGGTATAAATGGATAATTGATAAAAAAAAGGAGAACAATTTCTAATTTATATAGACATATCGCTTATTAACACAGCATATAAAGTTCTATTAATTCTCTTGCTGAAGAGGGTCACTCCGTATATTGGAAGATATTTTATGCGACTACTAATGCGGCTTTCGTGCTGGAAGGTGAACAAAAGATCAAATGACTGAGTGCTAAAAGCAGTGTTTTTTGAGAGACCAGAAGGTAGAAGATGAGTAGGCCGTCCCAGAAAAATATGGAAGGATACTGTTTTATCTAGAATTGGGGTATAGATAGGAGATAGATGCATAAGATCTTAGAAGATCTATAGTGGATGTGGCGAAGACTCCGAGTTGTAAGGCCAGTCAAGAAGAAAAAGAATATAATAAAATAGTACACTTCTTTTTTATTTTAGCTATTTGAAGTTGATCTCTAAGATAGGAACCAAACAACCTAGGTGTAACTGCCCTAACACCATATGGGTACATAATATCTGGAAGTACATAATTTGCACAAGCAAACGCAGGATTTAGGTCACATAAGATCCTCATTGGTTTTTCAATCCTCTCACTAGGATCTTAAGTTTAGACAAAACTGTTAATAGATGTAAAAGAAAAAAATTATTTCACAAACCATGTTGGTGCTTTGTGATGATTTATTTCATGTCTAAAAATTTTACAAGTTGTTTCAGAATTCTATATTCAATAATTTTAGATACCGCAGATGGAACTGACCATGCTGATATTTTATTTTGTTTATATAAAGTTTGGGATACAAGTAACTAAAAGACAACTGCAAAACATGTGACATATGATAACTAAACTAGATTAAAAATATCAAAACTAAAAAATTACTGACAAGAAACAGCAATTTACTTAAAATCTTCTCCTTTTGAATTATTAATAAACATTTTGCTGTTTTTCGTTTGCAAAAGATGACTTGCAAACGAAACGCCACTGTTGGCCGTCGTGCCGTCATCAGAAAGTTTAAAATTCCCGGAAAGCGTCGACTCATTTGATTTGGAATTTGGTTCTGATCAGCCGCACCCTGATGAATATTCATGTCGGGGTAGTTGCCTGTGAATAATGTACTCTTAAAGATGGATCAGCGACTTGTTTAAAGCGGTCCAAAGATCGAATACTGAAGAGACCCTTAAACGGATTTTGACCGGAGAGCAACCGTTTAAGAAAATAACAAATCTTTGCAAATTTTATTCAAATATTGACAAAATATTGGTAAATTAAAAATTTTGACATATCTGGCAATAAAGAAAAACAATGGTATATAAGATACAAGGCAACCGTAAATACTCATTGCTATTTGGTCATCATCAGTACGGTGCAGTCAAGTTAGAATAAGAGAACATTAACTTGAGGAAAAAATCAATACAGTGTACAGTGTACAGTCAATCAATGTGCGTGAAAAGGAAAAAAAGTAAAAAATATTGGCATGTTACTGCCATTTTTGCTTGTTGCAAAGATAATAGGTATATAACCTAAAGCTAAGATTAATACTATTATAATAATTAATATTAAACTCAACAGGGTTTCGGGTTAAACAGGGTCGTTTATCACTTCGCCAAGTTTTCAACATCCTTTCTGATGCCTTTTCAGGTGTTCCTTAGTCTCCCGAGCCTCCAAACACTACTACATCGATCACCAATCAATACACTACTGCTACTAGGAACAGCTGACGGTTCGTTTATACCGTCGATAGTGACGTGGTTTGGCGTGGACATTTCTGATGGCGGGATTTTGATTCGAGGGTAGAGTGGACGATGTTTTCTTTATGAGAGGTCTCCATGTCGAAGGTAACCGGATGCTTTTATCTCTATTATCGAGACAGTTTGGCCTTTTTTTTTTAATTTCTATATCTTCTCGGATAATTCTTGGTTTACACAAGTGGATGGGGATATGGTTCTGGAGTTTTCAAAATCAATTTTGTTATCTGTATGAAGATGGTGTTGACCTAGAGTTGAAATTGATTCGGAATTTCGGGCCCAAAAAATTCAAACAGTCTAAACCAAAGAGATGATGCTCAAAGGCTTCCCACAACATGGTAAGAGTCAGTATTAAATAAAAAGTCAAAAATACCTCAGACCACAAGACAATCTAATAGGACCCCTCCTACATACACACGGAGAGGATCAATCACAAGAAGCTTTGTCAAGAACCGATCTGCTATCTCCTTGGCTAAAGGCACATGCGACATTGCCGAAACGTTCCTGTAATGCTAAAATGGTGTACGAAGCTGCAAACATATATAAAGCTTTCAAAGAATTAAACGAATTAATAGAGACATAATAGGAATCAGTGTGATACGATGGATGGACTTAGAACAGTGTGTTACTAACGAACGTCAAGTTTACTGTTCTGGCAGTACAAACGGATTTCGACTACGCACATTTGGGGTAATCTTGAACAAACTTATCGCCTTTGTAACCAGTTTAACCAATCAAATGAACATTATTCAGGTATATATTCCGATAGTTAATAAAACTGAAGACTTTATTAGTCCAGTTACTGAGGCTTAAAATATGGTAATACCTCCAAATTTTTTATAACTGCATCGATTTCTTTGAAAATTTCAAATTAAGCTTATCTTACCCTCCACTTCAAAAGTCATATACGCTTTAGGTGCGCTTTTTGTTTTTAAGGAGTGAAAACTACCCCTTCTTGAAGAAACTGGGAAAAACACGGACTTAAGTATTTTATGCACTTAAATCTTGTTTATTCGCATAAGGTAAATATTATAATGTATTCTCTAATATAAAAATTAATTATTCACAATTTTCAACCCTTAAAACACTTTAAAAACCCTTAAAAGCTAATACTTTTTATAAAAATAATATGAAAAAAAGTCGTAGCAGCTTGAGACATTTCAATTATATATTTAAATACAAATAAAAATTAATACCCTAGCCATACAATAATAATTTATTTATTGGAAATTTTCAACCCTTACAACCACCCTTAGGACAAAAATGAATTAAAAATGAATTAAAAAATATTTTTATCGGTTTGAAACATTTCTTGAGTGCATTTTATTTAACGAAAATTAATTTTTTGCATATAAAATAACTTTCTTTTTATTATAATTTCAACATTTCAACCCTCACAACCAACCCCTTTTTTAAAAAATTAATTTAATATATTTTTATTGGCCTGAAACATTACTTGAGTGCATTTTATTAAACAAAAATTAATTTCTTGCTTATAAAATAACATTTTATTATAATTTCAACATTTCAACCCTCACAACCACCCCCTTTGTCAAAAATGAATTAAAAAATATTTTTAACGATTTGAAACATTGTTAGAGTGCATTGTTTGTAGACAATAATTAATTTTTTACTTATAAAATGAGCCTACTTTTTTCAACCCTTACAAGCACCCCTTTTGATGAAAATAAAATTCTTAAATCCTTAACTTAGACGTGAACATAAATAGAAAAAATTTTGTTTATAATATATTACAATTTTTTTATTTTCCAAAAAACTAAAAATAAATAATATTTATATAAAACGAGGTATAAAATAAATGAATATCTATTCATCATCGGAATCATAATTTTCACCGTCCAATTGGTCTTCGTTTACTGGAGGACAATTTTGGCAATTGTCACCACAGCATGTTCCGCATGTTGCATTGCAAAATAATCCCAGCCTCCGACAGCCACACGCTGATCCGCAACCTTTTTTACAATTGCAAAAAATCATTTTCAGCAGTTCCTCTGGAGCTGGTAAATGTCTATTAATTCCATCGCAGTGCTCCAATCTCCAATACTCCAAATTATAAAATTTTTCCATGCTCGAAAATTTATTCTAAAAAGTACTATTGGTTTTTTTACAATAACTCGGTTAATTTTGATGCTACAACATGCATAAAAAAACGATTTTACAGGTAATTTAACGGGCTATAAGTATAGAAATGTTAAAACATTCTAAAGTCCTTCATGTTTAAAGGGTGAAGGGTCAAAGGGTCGGAGACCAGTGGTTCATGAGCTATAAAGCAAACTTCAACCAACAATATCTCCGTTATTTTTTAAGCTACAAAAAAAATTAAAAAATTTAGAAATTTAGAATTTTAGAAAATTTTTGTTGAAAAAAAAAACCTATTTTTTTTGTATTTCGTCATCTTTTACGTAACTTTTATAGTTTTGAAGTTATTATAAAAAAAAGATTTTTTTTTTAATATTTACAAAAAAAAATGTAATCATACTTTTTTCAAAAACTGGGTAGGTATTCTAAAGTGGCTAAACTTTTGGATCATACAAAAAACACTAAAATAAAGTGAATTCTATAACGAAAACAATTTATTTTAATCCTAGTGAACATGACGTTAGTTTTATTGCGTTTTTTTTACAAAAATTTGAGAAACCTATCTTTTTTTGATCGTATCTCACGTACAGTTGATGCAAAGGACTTTTACCACCACACATTTCAAAGCTCTCTTTTCAAGCTCTTTTAAAAATATTATATGAGTTTTTGTCGAAAAATGCACCCGTTTTCCATTATTTAACGTTAAATACTCGTATTGAAAGACAAAAACAAAAACAAACCTTTGAACAGCCATAACTCAGTTAATATTAAACTGAAAATATTCATTAAAAAGCCAATCTTTTTGTTTTTTTATGAGCTTTAATTTTAGTTGTTACAGTTTTTTTGATAAAACTCTTAGTTTCAGAGCTATTCTTAAAAAACCTTTGAAAAACATGTTTTTTTAACGAAAAATGACACTTTTCAACAGCGAATAACTCAAAAAGTATTGATCTAGCGAAAAAAATGTTTACTACATTTTTTGTTTGAAATTTGTCCTTCTATCGAATAGCGTAGTTATTTTGAGTGAAAAAATTTCTACCCTCGAAAAGGGGTGGCAAACAAGCCCAGGGCGGAAGCGCACATCGGCACTATATAACTTTTGTTCCTTGAGTAATTATTTACCAACACACAAAATTTCAAATAAATCGATTTAGGTAGTTATAAAGAATTCGGAGGTAAAATATTCGGAGGTTCTATAGTGACTTGACAGTAGTTCTACTAAAAAGTCAGAAAAATGAAATCAGGGTCGTTATGCCATCGAGACGTTTGTATGCATAGAGATCACCACAAGATGGTCCAAACAATATTGGCAGTCAAATACAATAACAAAGTATGCCATTCGAAAGCGTGTACAAAAAGCACACATTAAATTTATGGACAAAAGCAATTATCTCTATGTACTAATAAGCTGTTCGCCTAATCAAAAAGTACACTTTTTCATCGTTTTTCATCATATGCGATAGTTAGTTTTAAACAAACTAATTAACATTTAGATAGTGCTCCAAGAACGTTAAACAAGCATTAAAAGCAATAAAACTAAAAAGCTCATAAAACTAATTTAACCATTAGTACGAAAACAGTTATTGCACCAACAAACCGAACATTATTTCTGCTGCCACACTTAGTTCCGTCTCATTTGAACGCAGATGCTCCCGCATTTGTAAACATCCTCAGGAATATGTGTACGATTCTTGTCTCTTAATAATTGCAAATATTAACGGTCTCTTTTATGGGATATAACAAGAAGTTGTCTATCTGATCCAGTGTCATCTTAATAGTTAATTGTCTAAACAAACTTATCGAGGCCTCAATGTGTACTAAATCGGCTGGAAAACCATAAAAGCGTTTGATGACTATCGCAGGAAGTTGGACGTATGTGCAGGAAGATTAAGAGGTTGATATTGTTCTTGATCTGTTTAGTTTATTGCTTGATGCTATTTTTAAATGCAGCAATTAAAAATTTATGGTTTGTTTTTAAAAATATTTAAAAGAGATCCGGTTACTTTACAAAACAAAAGTATTTTGTGACACAATGGGGGAAGATGGTAATAAAACACGGAATATTTACATACAAAAGTAGTACCGATAAGTAAAAATACACCAATTAAACGTTAGTGTGTTTGTGTGTAAAAAAACAAAAACTTCTGGACGAGGAGAGTATCACATTCTTTAATAAAATCTACAATAAACGCAAAATATCAGAGAAATGACTTGAGTTTTTCTTAATAACATTACCAAAAAAGAGTAAACCCAATATGACAGCAACTTATAAACATGATAATAGCCAACGATTGATCACAGAGATGACACAATATTTTTTATTTCTCTATAGTAAAATAAACTCATAATCTTGCCACTGAGACATAAAATTCTATCTTAAATCCTTAAGGTTTTTTCATTTAAATTTTATGTTGTACCTATTTTACGTTTTTCGGAATAATCACAATATTTCTATAAGTTTGAGAAACTCAGTTCGGATTTAGAAATGCTCAAGGAACCAGAGAAGCATTATATATGCAGTAAATGTGCTAATACAGAGATGTTTAGATGTAAACCAGGACATCTATGTCTGCTTCCTAGATTATAACAAGACATTCAATACAGTGAAACATAATCCGTCAATAAAACTACTGAAACAAAGAACATTGACACACGGGATATAAAAATAATCAATAATCTGTATTATGAGCAAGAAGCTGCATAATAATAAATAATTTATTAACAAATAAAATAAAAATTAAAGAAGGTATTATACAGGGCTGTGTCTTGTCGCTATCACTGTTTAATGCATACTCGAAGGAAATATTCAAAAAAGCATTAGAAGATGAAGTAGCAGGCATAAAAATGAATGGCCTACCCCTAAGTGAAATTAAATATGCTGATGATACAATACTAATAGTAGAAAATATTACAGATCTACAAAGAATTTTAGATAAGGTTATTCCAGCGAGTGAAGAATTTGGTCTGTCACTAAACATAAAGAAAACAAATTCATGGTTATATCAAAGAAATTAGAGTTAGAATAGAAAAGGCTAAAAGTGCATTCAATAATATGAAACAAATATTATGTTGTAGAGAGCAAAGCCTAAATCATAGAAAAGGAGAACTAAAGTGTTATGTATTTTCTGTTCTTTTGTATGGCGTGGAGATATGGACTTTAAATAAACAATGTCTCAATAAATTGGAAGCATTTGAAATGTAGACATATCGAAGAACGCTGAGAATCTCGTGGACAGACAGAATAACCAATAAAGAAGTACTAAAAAGAATAGAGAACAGCAGGGAGATACTGGATTCCATCAAAATAAGAAAACTACAATATCTGGATCATATAACATGTGGTGACAGATATGAATTAGGAAAACTAATAATGCAGTGAAAGATTCAAGGAAAGCGCAGCATAGGTAGAAGAAGAATGTCCTGGCTGGGAAACCTCAGAGAATGGTTTGGATGCAGCTCAACTGAACTCTTTCGGGCTGTAGTGTCAAAAGTTAGAATAGCAGTGATAATTGCCAACCTTCGTCTCGGAGATGGCACGTAAAGAAAACAAAACTGAAGAGATCATATAAATAAAATATCACACGATAAATCTTTTTCCAATATCAGAATGAATATTAAACTATATTCCAATAAAATCTAACAATGTTGAAGTATATACACCAACAGCTGACAAATTAGATAAAGTAATTAAATAATTCGATGGCTAAATTATTGGCTGGTCTAAAGCAAGGCTGCTGCATAGCATCTACACTCTTCAAAATTTATATGAATGAGGAGATCTCAGTGTGGAGAAGAAAGTGCTGCAATATCGGCATCCAAATCGAAGACTAGATATTGTACACGATACACTTGGCGATCGAGGCGTTCATTCAAGCGAGAATAGAGGTGAACTATTTCAGATTATTCTAGTAAATAACGATTTCTGTATTTAATGAGAGTTGTTGCTAGTTTCAGTTAACTGATAAGAGAATATTGTATTGAAAACTTTAAATAAATAGTTTATATAAATTAGAACCGCTTGTTTTATTGTTAAATACGGGACAATGGTGTTAATGTGTGTGGTAATTTATTAATTTAAAAATAAATTAAAATGTAACTTTCTGTTACAAAAAAAAGACCTTTGAAAAGTATTGTTCATCAGAAATATCCGCGCCGCTGATCTTTGTAAGAAAGAACATTTAAAAAGTACGTGTGTGCTGACCAAAGATACGGCTTGTAGAACTATCGGTAAAATAGTTACGTCAACAACTAGAAGAACGGGATGAAGACTGTAGCGGGCCCAAGAGGATCCTTCAATAACGACTGAAGGATGTTTTCAACAAGAATGAGGATGACCTACGAAGATTCCATTTTCAATCATTAGAAGAAGCAGTTTTAACGAAGATAGAAGAAATTTAGTTATTTTAAAATGTATCTCGTATGATTAAAGCAACTTTTAGAAAAAATGATGAAAGAGTCCATGAAACTTCTCAAATTATTAAATAAACAGCACAAAACGATGATTTCTAATGTTTCTAGAAGATTCGATCAGGAAGAAAAGAAGATCAAACAGCTATAAAAGCATAATAACCAATACGAAAGTACTACCACCAGTTAATGCAGTAGTTTTAGATCCTGTAGTGAAACAAGAATCACCGAGAGACGAAACGACACATCATATAAGATTCAAATTGCCTCCACTTGATGGGAAGTCTTCTTGATTCATATACCTTAGACAATTTGAAGCCATTATAACGGTTAATCATTAAACCAAACAAGAAAAGTCTGTTTTTTTAACTGCTGCTTTACGAAGTGATGCTGTGCATATTTTACGATCGATTCTTAAGGAACAGATCTCAAAACAATTGTTACCTTGTTTATTCGACCAGACAAACGTTACGGAGATGCCCATCTACAACAAGTCTGCAAAGCACAACTAAGAAGTAGAATTCACGAGAAAGTGAAAATTTGCAAGAGTTTTAAGCAGATGTTACTCGTATATTGAGGTTCTTTTATCCAGAGGCACCAAACAACATTTTGGAAGAAATGAGAAAGCAGATGAAGGAGTATCGCAAAACGATTTATAGCGATATTAATTTAAAAAACCTTTATACGTTTTCTAACTGGATATTATGACCAAATATATGTTGTAATCATAGACATATATATTACAAATACAATGATCACTGCAATACATTACCGTCTCCCCAGTGAGACAAAGCAGTCTCTGCATCTCTGTCTAATGAGTCAGATTTATCGACCACGTGACCTTTGCATTGGTCATTTAGGTCACGTGGTCAAAAAATCCGATCCATTAGAAAGAGATGCAGGGACTAATTTGCCTCAGTTTTCTCTATCCCACTGGGGGAACGACGCTGTATTGCAACGTTCAGTCTATTTGTATAATATGTTTATGGTTGTAGTACCAATAAATTTAAAAAATAAAAAATATAAGGAATCTACTTACCAGCATCTCCGAAGACCTGAGCTACTCCAAGAATAACTCCTACAACGCCCAAAATCATCCTCACTTTCATGTTTACGCTCGTTCGATGTCCGCACTACCGAGAAATATACGTCATGCCGCTTTTACCGTAAATGTCACCGTTAAGAGTGCCAAATCCGAACCGTTAGGGTATTAAGAGTCCACGAGAATAATAGAGTTTTCTATTCTAAGCAGATCGATTGCTGTAGTTGATTCTCTATGTTCAACTGATCTTGATCAGTATGAGCGTCTAAAGGAGAGATCCTAGACGGAACCTGTAACAAAAAAAAAATAGGTTAAAATGTTGATATGTCTAGGACCTAAAAGATCTTCTTGTCGCTAGATAAGAACCAAAAATACAAGAATGAATTAAAGCGTCTACAGGTTTCTTTACTTCGCAAAAGATCTTGTTTGTCAATACTTAAAATAATTGTCATGTAATCTATTCTCTGTGTGAATTTGAAAACTGAGTACTTGGATTATTAAAAATAAGCGAAAAACTTTTTAAAATAAACCAATTCACATCATCCTAAACCCCCTCTTTATTCGCTTTTTATTCAAAGACGTCCCGTTTATTGATTTTTCAAATCCTATTTTCTAAGGACAAAACTTCTACCCGCAAACTGTTTGGTATAATAAAAATGCACCCCTTAAAACTTCGCCCCATTCATCTTCCGATCTGAAACTTTTCTTTTCCACTTTCCCCCTGGTTATTGCAATCCTATTTCCTAATATTAACCTAAGTTGAGAAACAGATATGCCGAAATCTCTTCACAAGGTTATTTTTTCCGGTAAAAATTAGCCGCAAGGGGAAGAAAAGTGACTGTACTGAATTTTTGGTGACAACGTGCATCAAGGGGATGTTTATGTTGATTGGAATTATTCATATACACAAAATAAATGCGCGAATAGAGGGACGTGAACAAAGTAGCTGTTTTTATTAACGTTGTATGAGAATAAAAATATACAATTATTACTTTTAAAAAGCAGCTTATAAGACAATAGGTAGGAAAAAGAAAAGGAAAATTAGTGCAAAATGCAATAAGAAGTTTTACTTAAGAAATAACATTAAATTTAGAGCAATTTCTGGAGAAGCTGTAAATCTTAACCTTGACGACGTTTCAGAGTGGCAAAGAAAACTGCCAAATTTATTAAATCGCTACTTACCTAAACATATTTATAAGGCTGACAAGACTGGTCTATATTATCGAGTTTTACCAAGTAAAATTTTTACAGTTCGTAATAAAAAGTTCACTGGGGATAAATCTGCTAAGGAAAAGCTGACCGTATTATTATGGGCATACATTTCAATTTGTTTATGTATTTGTTTATGTTAATGTGTTTAGAATCTTTGTAAGCGGTCATATTATATTTTACCTCTCAAGCACAACAGTTAGAAAGTTTCTGTCATATTGATCTAAACTCAGTATATTGTAATTCAAACGTGAGTTTCAAGTGATCGTAATGCCTAGACGTAATTTGGATACTGATAAATTAATTTCAAATATGCATAAATACTTTACCATGGAAAGAGTCAATGGTGCACCTTTAAAGTCATTATTATTATAAATCAAGGCGTTTGTGACCCACTCGGGATAAGTGAAAGTAAGCTAAAAACTGTAATGAAGACTGTCAGAGATTCTCAAAAAGATCTTACTGTGACTAAGAGAAGAAAACAACTAGTACATATTCTAGGAGCATTGACTTACCTGATGGAGAACAATTTGAAATTCGCAATATTTTGTATCGAATGCGTGAAAACAATCAACGTGTCAGTTTAGCTACTTTACTGGCCAAAATAAGAACAAGACAAGTTTCTGAAATTAAGAAGACTAGCCTTTGGAAAGTGTTGAGAGATTTAGGATTTAAATTTAAGAAAGAAAATAATACGTTACTTTTATGCGAAAGGATTAGTGTGGTTCACAAAATAATTAAATTTTTGAGAGAATATACTAGACTTAAATCTGAAAATGCAACATTCGTATAATTAGATGAGACTTGGATATTTGCAAAGTATGGAATTAAAAGAATTTGGCAAGACGACAGCATAAAATCAATAAAACACACACATATCGAAGGCAAAAGACAGATCATTCTTTATGCAGGAGGGAAAGAAGGCTTTATAGGAAACGCAGATTTGATTTTTTCTTCAAAATCAAAATCTGCTGATTACCATGCAAACAAGAATGCAGATATGTTTGTTAAAAATGGCTTGAGGAGAAACTGTTACCTAGTCTGAGTGAACCATCAGTTATAGTTTTGGATAATGCACCTTACCATTCGGAGATTTTGGAGAAACAACCAAAACAGTCGTGGAACGTACCGAGCATAAAAAATTGGTTAGTTAAAAATATTATCAATTTTCTAGAATACGCCTTCAAATCAGAGTTACTGGGAATTTCGAAATGTAATGAAAAACCAACAGTTTATATAGTTTACCAAATTTTATTAAATTATGGACATCAAGTACTATGGTTGCCGCCATATCACTGCCAGTTTAATCCCATCGAACACATCTGGGGTATATGTAAAACGTATTGTAATAGTCACATTGGATTCAGTGGATGTAGTTAAGGAAATGGGGCAAGATGCTCTTAAAACTGCAACTCCAAAAATATGAGCCAAAACTGTCAATAAATATGAAAAATTAATAGAAGAGTGGTGGATCCAGGAAGATAAAATTAGTGAAATTAATTCATTGATTATAGATTTACATAATGATAGCGGTAGTGAATTTAGTGAAGATGAATATGATTTATAAATTTAAATAATCAGTAAGTACACTATTATAATGTTATTTACAAAATAATTGTATAGCGGGTTAACCATTATATGTATACGTTCATTATTAGCCAAATAAACAATAATATTTAAAATTACATTTGAATTTTTGCTTCTCATTTTATAAAAATTAACTCTAACTGATAATACAGGCAAAAATATTCTAAACAAAGTAAGTAATTAAAAAGATTATAGAGGACTCCAATGCAGTTTACCGTGCCTTTAACTACAACGAAAGGTTTTCTGCGAATTCCATTAATCATTTAGAGGCGTAAGTTGGTTGAATGTACTGTATCTTTTTTACATTAGTATTTTATTTGTTTTATTTGTGTATATGCTTATGCAAATATGTACGAAAATGTATAATTAAAGATCAAAACCTCTTTTTATTTCAACTGATTAAGCGATACCTCTACACAACGGACATTTCTACACAACGGACAATTATTTTCCCTGTTGGTGTCCGTTGTGGAGAAGTTTCACTGTATCTACATAGAAGTTTTTCATATGCGGTTTGAATATTTAACACAACTTTTCGTATCATAATTTACTATTTTTCAGACTTTTGGAAACTTGCCATTTCTAATGAATTCTTCATCTCTATTACTTTATATCTTTTTTACTTCACAACTTTGTATCTTACATGTTACAGTGTTAAATGGTACTACAAAATCATATAAAAGACAACAATACACATGGATATGGTTTGTTTTATAATATTGACAGTTCAGCAAGATGACTAATAAAATATTAAGGTATACACCAGTATTACAGCGAGCTAATAACTAACTTATGAAATTGTAATAGATTGGAGAGGTATTTGATGTTTGCTGTATTATTAATTGAATTAATAATTAAGAACTGTGTTTAAAACTACACTGTGTATTATATAAATCCAAAACTCAAAAACCTACAGTTTTGTAAAAGCTGTAGGATTCCGACTATTGTTTTTATGGTCAATAATTCGGTTGTAAAATGATTAATGTGTTTGACTAATATTTGTGCTGTTATTAAATCACTATTCACTGTGTGAATAGTGCTGTTATTAAATCTAGGCTTTTACTTTCGTTATCTGCAATTAGTTTTAGTATTTCGATATTGATATTGTCTGGACCGGTGGCTTTTCCATCTTTCTGAGATTTTACTGCGTGAATCACTTCTTCTTTGGTTACTTCTGGGCCTTTTTCATTTATTCGATTATCTGTAGATGGCGGAGAACAAGGGCTATCGTCGTCAAAAAGAGTTTGTATGTATTGTTTCCATCTCTCTAGTTTGTCTTCTGTTCCCATAATTATTTAGTTATTATCATTTTTTAATATTGTTGCTTGTCTCTTTTTGTGTCTACCTGTCATTTCTTTTACTTTTTTATGAATATTAAAGGTGTCGTATTTTTCCTGAAGTTGTTCGATTTCTAAGCATTTTGTTGACATCCAGTTTTCTTTCGCCTCCCTGCACTTTTTTCTAATGATTTTGTCGATTCGCTTTTATTCTATTGGGCTTGTTTTATGTTTTCGTCTTACGTCCATGAGATCCATGATCTCTTGCGTTATTCATTCTTGTTTTTTGTTGTGTTTTATGAACCCGATGTCTTCTTCTTTTTTCTTTATTATTTTTGTTTTTAGAGCAGTCCATGTTACTTCAATGTCTGTCTGTACCAAGTTTTCGATCTTTTTTATTTCTTCCTCAAGCTTGATACTTATTTCTTTGTTCTGTTCAGGGTTCTTCAATTGTGAGATGTCTATTTTTCTTGTCACTGTTTTCTTTTTGACTTTGAGAAATCTTTTTAATCTAAAATCCATTATAACTGGATTGTGATCGCTCCAGGGTATGTTTTCGTAGATTGTATGTACTTCTTAAAGGTGTTATTGAGCAAAATGAAGTCAATTTGATTTCTAACAATTATTCTGTCTTTTCTGTTTGCAGGTCATTTCCATGTGTATTGCCTCCTAGGATGTTGTTTGAAGAAGGTATTGGCTATTAACAGATTGTTTTCTACGCAGAATTGTACAAGTCTATCTCCTCTATTATTTCTAGTACTTAGACCGTATGCTCCTATGTGGCCTCCTTCAGCACCACGACCAATTTTAGCGTTAAAGTCACCCATGATGTAATGGCTAATGTATGTAATTTTAGTAAATTTTAATTGTTATTGTTATTTTTGACTTTTTATAAGCTTTGTACATAAAATTGTACAATTTTCAGTGACAATAAAGCATATTTCTATTCTATTGTTAATTAAGCATAAAATTGACGTTACATCTTAATATAACAGTAAATTTCTTTGTACGTACGACAATAAAAAACATAATCTTACATTCTCAATACTTTTCAAGATTTCTGAAAAATGTTGTGGTCTGGTAAGGCCATAAATTTAACTTTTATTTAGAAAATAAAATCCGCAAAACGCGTATATACGTTCGTGATTGTTGTATTACATGAGAGCGTTCAGATATACAAGATATGGCTGTCTGGGTTTACCTTATATAGCATCGTCGATACAATACACAATACAGGCAAGTCGTGTAACGAAGAAGCTTGATATCGTATCACTATTCTTTACTGAATATGGTGCTCCTACTCGTTTTAACGATTTTTTTCATTCTCTTGACTATTTTTCAGAAATTGTTATGCAAGTTAGTCCCCAGATGGCGCCCATAGATTAAACAATACATAGACAAAGAAAGTAGATGTAAATTATGATATAAGAAATACATTAAAAATCTATATTTATCAAAAAACAAAGAATTTAATACATAAAAGAAAGTTTCTCATAGAATCAGAAATATAACAAACTGGAGAATATCTTCTTTTTGTTCGCGTCAATTTTTATGCTTTTTAAAGTTCAAGTCTGCACTTACAGCTCTTATTTTTTCACTTAAATATCCTCTTTTTCCTTAAATTTTGTAAAATATCTTTTCTTTGTAATGGTATTTTATCATGTGAGTATATATTACCTATACAAAATCCCTGAAAGATTTGAAGAAGCAACGAGTAACCGTGAGGGTGTACCATGATCGACAATTACAAAAATTAAAAGCGGTAAAGCAGCTAAAATAAATGACATAACAGTGGAACTGCTTAAATACACTAACAAAAAAACTTCCAAAATCTTAGCAGGCATATTTACGAACTGTCTAAGATCGAGATGCATACCAGAGCACTGGAATATAGCAAACATAATTCTTGTTCATAAGAAAGTTAGCAAAGAGGATATCAAGAACTACAGACCTGTAATCTACTACCAATCATATACAAGATAAACACAAAGATCATCAACAACAGATTAAGAAATGCATTATATGCTACACGCCTAAGAGAGCAAGCTGGCATCAGAAGTGGATTCACTACCCTGGATCATATCTATACGCTTTGTGATACCAGAGACGTCCGACCAGCAGGCGCAATATCCCCAAAGCTCTTTGCTGCATCTCTAAAAAATATATTTAGCAAAATGAACTGGCAGAACAAAGACCTATCCATTGATGGAGAATACCTCAACCATCTAAGGTTTGCAGACTACATCGTTCTAACCGCTAATAATCTACTACAAGGCTTAAAAAAACCTATAAGCAACCTAAATTCAGATAACAATAAAGTTGGCCTAAAAATGATAGCAAGCCGGTACAACATGACACAGAAAAGCGAGTATTAGACAATCCTGTGCACAAATGGTTTGTTTTTTAACCAGAAGGAGTAAACTAAAAAGACAGATTCACACCCAAGAAAGTTACTAGAAAAGTCACCAAATACATTTTTGGTTGATTATCTCGGCGTTGCGGTAATCCAGTAATCGGTACAACCTCACATGTCGATTCTAACCTAACTTTGTTGGTTTATGTTTGAATATTATTTTTTTCCAATTCACTTTCAATATATATTTTTTTGTTTTTCTAACTACAATAAAAAATTGTTGGATTGTTAGAAGTTAAGTTAGAAGTTAGAAGTTAGAAGTTGAAGAAGAGGTTTATCACATTGTAGAAGAAAATTATCCGGAACATATACGAAAGCGATGTATTCGTGATAAAATTATATCTAAAATCCAATGGAATTTTACAATATTTCATCAGCGCATTAACTTAAACAACAAATACTGTATGCTACTTTATAGGAATATAAGCAGTTTTTATTATTTATGTAAGTATACCTAATACATACATGAATTGTAGCTCTTTCAGGTCATAGAAGAGAAATTATGGATATTGTTGTTGACTATACAAATACGTCGCTATATAGTTCTGAAAAGAACTGTTTTTTTTTTATATAAATGCAAACGAAAAATTAAAACATTAAAGGAATAACGCAGAAATTACAAAAAATCGTCGATATAAATTTAGAATTTTAAAATTTCATAAATGTAATTAGTGTCAAAATGACATAATTTAGTGGAGTAAACTTGCTTGCGGTTGGACCAATTACAAACAAGCATTACGGCGCGGTAAATTTGAATTACTCCTCCTGGTTATGCGGAAGCATTAGAAGACACGGAATTAGGCATTAAGGTGAACGGCATACCAATTAGCAACCTACGCTATGCGGACGACACAGTGATTATAACTGATAAATTGGAAGATCAGCAGTTATTACTTGATAGGGTGAATAGCATAGGTAAAAAATATGGCCTCAAAATCAACATTTTGAAAACGAAATATATGGTCATTAGCAGAAACCCTCCAGAAAACCCGATAATATGCATAGGTGACGATCGCATAAAACGCGTGAAAACTTTTAAATACCTTGGCACCACAATCAATGACCAATCGGATCCACAACAAGAGATAAAAACCCGAATACAAATGGCAAGACAAGCTTTTGTGAAATTTAGACCGCTCCTATGTAATCAAAACCTAAATTTCGAAATACGCTACAGAATGGTCAAGTGCTACATATGGTCCATCTTGCTTTATGGCATGGAAACGTGGACTTTGAAAAAAACATCTATCAACAAACTTGAAGCATTTGAAATGTGGTCATTGAGAAGAATGATGCGCATACCTTGGGTGGATAGAGTTCGAAACGATGACGTTCTTAAGAGAGGCGGAGTGGAAAGAGAACTCTTTGAATTAATTAAAAAAGGCAAGATTGGTCACCTTGGGCACATATTGAGAGGAGCAAAATATGAAATACCACAGTTAATCCTACAAGGGAAGATCGAAGGTAGGAGAGGAGCCGGCCGCAAACAATTATCCTGGTTAAGGAATATTAAAGAATGGGCAGGAATACACAATACAGGCGAGCTGTGTCACGCCGCCAAGAACAGAATTCTAGTAATGAGATAGTCGCCTACGCACTTTGGTGTATGGCATGTTAAGAAGAAGAAGAATAGATATATGATAAAACGAGTAGAATGCGTTGAGAATTCTACATATAGGTCTATTTTCTATCATTAGAAATTATGGCCCCCAGTTAATCAAATGTGCAAAGAAATTTCGGTAAGTTGCATGAATTAATTATGGAATTGTTGCTCAGTATTATTTCCACTAGAGAATAACTTCTTTTGATGTTATTCTACTTGTATGCTACTTGTTCCCTTCTTGTTTATTTCATTTTACATAAATAACTTTGGGAGTATCTTACTCGGCATACAAACATTTGAAGAAACGGAGAGTGGATAGATGTCTATTAAAACCTTAAAAGTGCCGTTTTACAGTGTAAAGATCGACTGGAGAATTGCTGAAACTATCAAAAGACCAGCTATGATAAATATACAGAACCTAGAAGTAGAGAAGTATGAAAGTGAGAATGCTTAGATGGATAAGTGGGGTGACAAAAAGGAAATAAGTAATAAAAAACATATTGGGGGAAATTGAACTACAGCTCAAATTGAGCCTTGGCCCCTTTTTTTCTGCTTCTACCCTTGCTTGTCTTTGGCTGATCTTCTCCATACACGGTCTCCTAAAAGGGCTTGTGCGTCGCTGTTTACTATGTCTTCCCAGCGCTTTCTTGGCTTTGCAACCGGTCTCTTTCCCTGCATTCTAGCATTCAGTGCTCTTTTTGGTAGCCTATCCTCTCCCATTCTTATCACATGTCCGGCCCATTGCAATTTTTGTATTCTGATGAAGTCTGACAGTGATACTTTCTTAAAAAGTTGATAAAGCTCGTTGTTGTGTAGACTTCGAAAGATTTCGTTTTCTCTCACAGGTCCTAGTATTCTCCTTTCCTTTCGAATGTGTCGAGTTTGCTTTTGGATGTTTCTTTCAGGACCCATGCTTCACTGCCATAGCATGCTATTGGTCGAATTATGGTTTAAGGAGAAATGTAGAGGTCTAGAAGTTTAGTTTAAGACGGCCAAGTCGAAATAATAATCAAGCAATATGAAAAATTTATGAGTTTCAAATTTCTGAAAGCAGTTTAAGAGGAAAACCTAACAAAGACTGAATGAAGGACGCATAGATATAACATTGTTATTGGTATGTCAAAAGATTGGTATGGCAACTAATTGGTATGTCCCTACCTACTAGTTAGCGAAACCACTGCTAAGGACACAAGCTTTAAAAAATTAACGGGAAAAGAACACCCTGTTGAGCTTGACTCTAGTCTGGCATTGTAAGGAGACATGAGAAGTGAAGTGAAGAAATACCACTACTGTCATCGTTTTTTTACTTACTAGGTAAGCAAAACTCTTGCGTCGTTCGCTCACGAGGCAGCGACTGTTACGGTATTTTTGAGCAAAGGAAACGGACTGACGTTTCGATGTGTTGTGTCGTTCGTCAACTTCGTGGTTTCGAGAAGGCTTGCCTTTCGGATAACCGGCTAGCATTCGTGTGCTTCATTTCGAGCGTCATCTTACTTTCAGCCTAATTTGATTCGGGGACACTGCCAGGCGGGAAGTGTGACTGGGGCGGTATCTATCAAAGAATAATGCAGGTGTCCTAAGAAAAGCTCAGCGAGGACAGAAACCTCGCGTGGAGCAAAAGAGCAAAAGCTGGCTTAATCCTGATGTTCAGTATGCATAGGGACTGCGAAAGCACGGCACATTGATCCTTTTGACTTGAAAAGTTTTCAGCAAGAGGTGTCAGAAAAGTTACCACAGAGATAATGGGCTTGTTGTGGCCAAGCATTCATAGCGAGGTCGCTTTTGATTCTCTGTTGTTGGCTCTTTCTCATTTCGAAACAAAATTCGTCAAGCATTTGATAGTTCACTCATAGATAAAGAACGTAAGCTGGGTTTAGACAATCGTGAGGCAAATTAGTTTTACCCTTTTGATGACTAGTCGTTGCGATAATAATCCTGTTTAGTACGAGAGGAACCAAAGGTTCGGACATTTGGTTGACGCACTTACTTGAATGGTTAATGGTGCGAAGCTACCATCCGTGGAATTATGCCTGAACGCCTCTAAAGCCGTATCCTTTCTAGTCAAAGGTTACAACGATATAAAGAGTCTAAAGGCTCAAAACAATGTGACTTTGGGCAATCGTAATTCACTGCGATTGTCGCATGAGCCTTTATTTCGGTTGAGATTATTATGTTGGGATCGATCCTTGCCAATAAACCAGATCTTTAGTCGAAAGAACATGGGTATTATAATCTTTTCGATGTTGGAACTCGGAATTGTCTGTAGACGACTTACATGCCTAGCAGGGTGTTGTACCTGGTGGAGCAGTTTCCACGCTGGTGGATTCGTCTTGTTGCTTAGACGCCTGATACATATTAAATATTACAAAATAAAGCATAGGGATAGGATCAAAGAACGAGAAACATTATCAGGACCAAAGATGCTGCTTAAAATTGAAAGTATAGTTTCTATTTAATTTTTTTTTTGTTTTAAAACACTTACGGAAGAAAACTAACTCATTTTTGATATATTTCTAAATAATCTTTCCGTGCAAACGTTATACTCAGCAATTTTACCTCCCGTCTGTTCTGATGAGTCATCCTAAATGCTGCAGCCGAGTACACGGCAAAGATAGGGCATGCACTCGAAATCTTATTCGCCGCGAAGTGCATAAAACAGCTAACCTAGTTAAACTAAAATATTTAAACTACCATCGAGGTGACTAAGCAAGAGCATATCGTTATCAGATTTCAGCTAGGACCAATATCCCCTTTTTAATTTCAGGGACTTGCAGGAGGCTCCATTTGCATAATTAGATTCCATTTCAGAATTAAAGCCTTTATAGGAAGTAATGGAAACTATGCCGGAATAGCGCAATTAATGGACAAAATCTGAAATGTGCTTATCATTTTGGCATTTAATAGAATCTACCGGTAGAGAGAACATGCACAAACGGCCGTTCCATAAAACAGAAAATCCAATTAGGGTTTTGTCGCCAATATCCCAGGGGTCGCAGCCTTACTCCAAAAACAGCGTCGGACTAGCAGACAAAGAAAATTTTCCATTATATACAAAAACTAATTGATTTTATGGATTGTTAATTTCATTAGCATTCTTTAAATTTTCGAATAGCACGTCTAATTGTACATTCCAAATATCCGCAGAGAAAACGTATTACCTGGTTGTAAAATTTAAGGATATTATATAACATGACCACCATTAAACTGTTCACATGTAAACCGTTCTACTCCAAATAAAGAAAAATATCCACAGCATTACACGATATGTAGTAAATTTCTTCCTCGTATTTTTAATTAGCAAAACTTAACCAAACAACTTTTGTTAATCTCGCTGATAGTTTTGCTAAAGAAGGAGCTAAGTTAGGGCTAAACGGCTAAATAATTGAAACAAAGAGAGATCCAAAACAACTGGAGACTGATTATTTACCAATGCTTTCGTTCAGAATCATATCCTTTATAGATGTGGTATAATGTGTTATATTATAGTTTGGAATAATGCTCCACACCATTCGGAAATTTTAAATAAACAACAATATTCTTTTTCCTCAGGATTCTTTCGAGCCGGAATTACTACAGTTAGACAAAAAGAGTGATTGCCGCTATAAGCAATCCCCCACTAACTGACCAACGGTTTCGGGCGGATGAGTTTGTAAGTGGTAGGGCACTTTTTTGTCCTGGGGTTGAGAAATTGGCTCCAAAGGCGGATGAACCTATTAGTGGTCAACGGCATAAGGATGTAGAAGGCAACGGGAATCCACTACATTAAAGATCGTCAGTTTTCCCTAGAACAATAACCATGCAAAGTACGGTCAATTACATGGCCCCTAGTCCGCGGCGGACCTTTAATGGTCGAGAGGTGCTAAGAATCTCCGCGAGGAGGAGCCACCCAAATATGGCAACTAACTATATAGAGAACAAATCCTTTTTAAATTTCGGGACATGGGATGTGAGGAGTTTGTTCGAACAAGGAAAGACGCACAAGACGATTGATTCAGGAAATGAACAGACTGAACCTAGAAATATTAGGCATAAGCAAAATGCGATGGCCTGGTTACGGTAAAACAATGGTCATAGATAAAACGATATACTACTCTGGAAATGACACCCGAGATCATCTATATTGAGTTGGAATAGTTATCTCCAGGAGAATCCAAGCAGCCGTTGTAAATTTTGTTCCCTTTTCGGATAGAATGCTATTATTACAAATACAGGGTAAGCCAGTGAACATTAATGTAGTACAAGTGTACGCTCCAACTGCAGATAAATCAGAAGCTGAAATAGAATATTTTTATGAACAACTCAAACAACTTCTACAATACACAAGAAAGGAATAAATTACTATTATAATGAGTGATTCAAATGCAAAGATAGGAAAAGACCGAGTCGACAATATAATAGGTGATTATGGTTTAGGAATAAGGAATGCTAGAGGCAACAGATGGCTCAATTTTGTCAAGAAGAAAACCTGGCGATTATGAACACATGATTTCGATTACCACCCAGTAGACTGTATACCTGGAGATCATCACAGGATAATGAACAAAACTGCATTAGAAATCAGATCGACTTTATTCTAGCCAATCTAAGATTTAGAAATTTTATTGTAAGCGTTAAGGCTTTTCCTGGAGCAGATGTCTCCTCAGACCATAACCTCCTTGTCTCAAAAATGAAACTGAGAGTAAAAAAGATAATAAAATATAAAAGTTCTAAGGTGAATACTCAGTTACTCAAGATAAATGAAATCCGTGCTGAGGCTTCAACTTGTATGAATAAAGAAATTACGAAATTAACATCAGAAATGAAAAACACTGAGAATTCGAACATTATGTGGAGTAAAATCAAAGATTCTGTTATAAAAACACAGAAAGAAAATCTATAAAAGAAAACAGAAAGCCGAAAACCTTGGATGACTCAAGAAATACTGGAAATTATGG
This sequence comes from Diabrotica undecimpunctata, assembly GCF_040954645.1. Classification (NCBI taxonomy): domain Eukaryota; kingdom Metazoa; phylum Arthropoda; class Insecta; order Coleoptera; family Chrysomelidae; genus Diabrotica; species Diabrotica undecimpunctata. The sequence goes on from NC_092811.1 coordinate 3,370,513, forward strand.
AACAAAGAAAAAAATATAGAAACAAAAACCCAAATAAGTACAGAGAAAAACATAAATTATTAAGGAACAAAATAAAAGAAGCTAAGGAAAAGTGTATGATGGAAACATGCAACGAAGTGAAAGAATTGCAGAAAAAGCATGATCATTATAATTTACATAAAAAAGTGAAAGAATTATCTGGAAAATCACGAACAAATACACCTAACCGATTAATTGACAAAAACAATAAACCTATTAATAAACCAATTGAAATAAAATATGTATGGACTAAATATATTGAAGATCTTTTCATGGACACCAGAACGGAACCAACACAAATTGATAACGAGGAAGCTCCAATAATATTAAAATCTGAAGTCCAACATGCTAGAAACAACTCAAAATTTGGCAGAGCCCCTGGGCCAGATGAAGTTCATATCGAGCTGATTAAACTTACAGATGAAGACAATTTAAGTGCATTAATTACTATTTAACTGGGAATAAGCCACAATTAAAGGTTAAAATACGTTTATTGACGTTTCAATTTCCACTTCGGAAATCGTTCTCAAAATACAATTTTGAGAACGATTTCCGAAGTGGAAATTGAAACGTCAATAAACGTATTTTAACCTTTAATTGTGGCTTATTCCCAGTTAAATAGTAATTAATTTAAAATGCCACAAGAAAATAGCTTCAGAACAATTTAAGTGCAATACTGGCAACTTAAGAACCCCAAACACTGTAATGACTACAGATTAATAGACAGTTTGGCAGTTTGACAGTTTTTTTTTGAAAAAAAAAAAATTTGTTTAATTTACTAAGTTTGACTTTCGTAACGGCTTCGGAACAGTGGAAGCTCTGTATAGTTTCACAACTCTTGCCCAAAAACGTCGATACCAACAAAAATATCTTTTTGTTGCGTTTATAGACTATGAGAAAGCTTTCGACAAAGTTAAACATAACATTCTCATGGAATGTCTAAAGAGAAAAGGACTCGACAAAAATGACATTAACATAGTGAAAAATCTCGATAAGAACCAACAGGCTGTGGTAACATTAGATGGAAATAGCACGGATGCGCAACAGATAAGTAGAGGAGTGAGACAGGGCTGTGTACTTTCACCATTACTATTTAATATATATTCCGACGAGTTACTTACGCAAGCACTTGAAAACTGTACAGAAGGGATCAAGATAAATGGTGAAAATATAAATAACATCCGTTATGCTGACGATCCGTTATGATGACGTCATTATTACTGAAAGTGAGATAGATCTGCAGACATTACTAAACACAATTTGTGATAATGGGGAACAGTTTGGTTTAACAATAAACATAAAGAAAACAAAAACCATGGTTATTGTTTTTGTTTTCAAAGACTCAATCTGCAAATCCGATATCGGATGGTAAAATGTTATATCCACACTATTCTTTTTTATGCTGCCAAAGGCTGGACTGTTAATGTTGATTTAATGAGAAAACTGGAAGCTTTTGAGATGTGAATTTTTAAGAGAATTTTGAAGATACCATGGATCGATCATATTACGAACGAAATGGTGTTGCACAGAATGGGAAGAGACAGATAACTTTTGACTACCATTAAATGGCGAAAGACAGCATATTTGGGGCACATACTTGGAAATGATAAGTACGAGTTATTGCAGCTGACTATGAAGGGTAAAATCGAAGGAAAAAGGCGACAAATATCCTGGCTGAAAAACATTCGCGACTGGACCGGGTTAAACACACAGACGCTCTTAAGAAAAGCAGAAGATAGAGACGAATTTGCAATGGTTATAGCCAACCTTCATTAGTGGAGACGGTACTAGAAGAAGAAGAAGACAAAAGGAATAGAAAACCAAAAATATTTGTCGAAGACATATGGTTTTCAACATATTGTATTAAGACTGCCCTCCTACCATTATGAATTCAATCCCATTGAACATATTTCGGGAATATTCAGAACTTACTAGGATAATTATATTGGACATAACGAATAAAGTGACACAGCAGCTTTGGAAATATGGCAAGAAGCATTGAATACTTCTACTCCTGCAATTTTGGGGAAAAAAGTGTGTGGAATTGTGAAAAGTTAATTAACAATTAACTCAGTTATCATTTACAAATAATATTTGAGAACATTTTGATGGATAGTTCATCAGTACTACAGGAAGATTTGCTTTTGATACTATTGATTGTTTGGATCAGTTCAGATTAATGATCTGCTCTTATAAAAAATGAATTCGAGATCTTTTTGAATTGAAGAGATAGGAAATGGGATCTTGTTGTGGTAAAATAGTTGGTGTTATATTTTCTCTCACATTAACGAGGTATTGTAGATTTTCAGGGTTTGGAAGGGAAAATATTTGAGCCGTATTAGTTTTATTTCGAAGATTGTTTATTATGGATTAAGTTTCTTTTGCATCACTTTCAGAGCTTTTCAGAACATTTTGATAGTACGCTTTTTTAGCTGTATTGATAAGTTTTAGATAGGTTTCTCTGCACTTGGTGATATGTTCAGTGACATAGACGTTGGTAGTAAATTTCGTAATGTAGAGTAGTGAACGCATATTCTTGGCTGATATGCGGATACCTTTTGGTAGTTCAGGGTTTGTGATGTTTTGGCTTAATTGTAATTAAAGGAAATACCTTAGTGAAAAATACAAACAAAGCTATCTAAAAAATCACTCAAATTATAAACCAAGTCCAAGGAAGGAACATGGAAAAAAATCTACTTAAACTTCGGATTTTCGAGGAAGTTTTGTTGAGAGTGTTAAACTTGATATATACTGCTTCATGAGCAGAGAGTCCTGCTCTAAGAATTATAGAGCGTATATCACGTGGTGAGAAATCTGAGACAATATAAACAATTACGGCAGTTGTTTTTTTTTGGTAGCAAGAACAATTGGGTAGCACAAGCAGTAGCATAATTAATATTGAAGTCACCGCATATAATTTTTCTATCAATTTATGTTCTCTAATACATACCTAGTATATTCTTTATGGTGAGTCTCTTCTTGTTAGATCTTTTCTTTATTACTGTATGCATCAATTATTGATGTTTTCATTTAAAAGAGAGTCAGTTGATAAGAACTTTTTTTTGTATTTTAGCCTTGGTTTAGAACCTTTAGCCACGTAATTACATATAAATATTAGCATTCATTCATTCAGGAGGACACTTTTCATGCTCAGGGGTTCAACAGAGCGACTTATATTTATTAGAGTAATATTTATAAGAACTTAATCTTTTGTTTTTTTCTTTATTGCTCAAAAGATCTGCAAATTTGCTACATGTAATTTGGTAATTACCACAAAAATAGTAATTATATTAAACTAAACTGTATGGTTTTGTTTGCTTTAAGGTATAATTTGAATAATTTGCCGCTAAAAAGTAGACTACTTGAAGTAATCTTTTTATTTGAATTTTACACATAACAATATCATTTTTTAATTAATCTTTTAAATAAGTTAATCTATATTACCTGCTCAAAGTTATCATTGGCTGTGACATAGCGATACAATAAAATTGCATCAAATACATATTTAAATTTCCACCACGTAGTTTTCTGTCTTTCTCATTATTATACGTCAACCATCCGCTTTGTAACCCATTTTCACTTCAAACAATATTCCACAAGCTGCGAGCCGACACTGGCTCCGCTAAATCTGAGGGTCCAGGGGAGATTTGCAAAGTAGATGGGATGTCAAATGCACTTATCTTAATGAAAATATCAAACTTTAATGATCTGGTTGACTATATTAACTCATGTTAAGGTGCAGTTGGGCAGAAAATACGCGGTTTCAAGAAAAGTCGGTTGTTTATGGAAAGGAGTGGAAATGGTGATGGAGTGTTAATTTGTAAACGTTGATTGTGCTATAATTGACATGAAATGAAAATAGTTATTAAAATATGTATGTAATTATTTAATTTTCATCATCATCCAGCCTTCATTTATCACGTCCACTGCTGGACATAGGCCTCCCTTAAACTCCTCCATTCCTTGCGATTTTGTGCTCTTTGTTGCAATTTTTTTGTGATACGTCTGATGTCGTCAGCCCAACGTATGGGTGGTGTTCCTCTCTACTACGTTTGTCTGCTCTTGGCCTCCTATTCAATTTTACAACACCTAAAAATTCCCCGAAAAGTCTTTGCAATCCACATTATATAAAAGTTACTGTTACACTGATATTTTAAATAACCTTAATGGAAAGAATTTTTAACATCGCGCAAATATTTAAATAGATTAAAATAAAATAGATACGGTCCATTTTAAAATTATAAGGGAAAATTTAAGTTGGCTGTCTGCTTGATTGTGTTTTAATTCTTCTTCTTCATGTGCCTTGTCCGTTCCGAACGTTGGCAATCAACATGGCTATTCTGACTTTGTTTACGGCAGATCTGAATAGTTCAGCAGATGATAATCCGAACCATTGCCGCAAGTTTTGGAGCCACGAGTGTCTTCTTCTCCCTGGACCCCTTCTGCTGTCTATTTTCCCTTGAACGATCAGTTGTAGTACTCTATATTTATTATGTCTTATAACGTGACCCAAGTATTCCAACTTTCTTTTCTTTATACTTATTCCTACCTCTCTCTCTTTACCTATCCGGCGTAGTACCTCTTCGTTGGTCACGTGCTCAGTCCAGGATATACGTAATATACGTCGGTAAGCCCACATTTCGAAGGCTTCTACTTTTTTCATCAATGTTGCGGTCATTGTCCACGCCTCCATTCCATATAACAAAACCGGGAATACATAACATTTCAGAAGTCGAATTTTGAGAGGTAGGGTGAGGCTTTTAGAGGTGAAAATTTGCTTCATGCTAGTGAACGATGCTCTTGCCTTTTCTACTCTTATACGTATTTCCTTCGCTTGATCCCAATTTGAGTTAACTGTTGTTCCCAAGTAGATGTACGAATCCACGTGTTCAATTCTTTCATTGTCTAATATCAGTTGCTGTGGTGGTTGTTGGGTTTTGCTTACTAACATCCATTTGGTTTTTGTGATATTTAGTCTGAGTCCGTATTGTGCACTTGTTTTTTGTATCTTACTCATTAGGCAACTCAGTTCCTCCATGCTACTTGCTAGAATCACAGTGTCATCAGCATGCCTTATGTTATTAATTATTTCTCCATTTATCTTTATGCCTTCTGTGCTTTCCTCCAGCGCTGTCTTAAATACTTCTTCTGAGTATATATTAAAGACAATAGGAGACAAGATACAGCCCTGTCGTACCCCTTTCTTGATCTCAATTTTATTGGTCAATGTAGATCCTACTTTCACTTTAGCTGTTTGGCCCCAATAGAGACTCGCTATTGTTCGAATGTCTCTGTAGTCGACTCCGATCTTATGGAGAACTTCAATTATCTTTTCGTGCTTTACGTTATCGAATGCTTTTGCGTAGTCTATAAAGCATATGTACACATCTTTGTTCATATCTCTGCAGCGCTGGATGAGTACCTGTAGACTAAAAAGTGCGTCTCTTGTCCCAAGAGAATTCCGAAACCCAAACTGCGAATCTCCAATGTTATCCTCACATTTTTTGCTTATTCTGTTGTAAATAACCTTGGTGTATGCCTTCGAAATGTGGTTAATTAGACTTATCATCCGATGTTGATCACAAGACTTTGCTTTTGGTATGGCAACAAAAGTTGACTCTAGCCAGTCTTCAGGAAACTCCCCGCTGTTATAAATATTGTTAAAGAGTCTAACGAGTGAGTCTAGAAATTGACTGTTTGTTTCGCACAGCATTTTCAATACTTCCCCGTATACATTTTAATTCTACATTATATTATTATTTGCTTTTGGGATTACACCAGATTTGTTTGTTGGATTTTCATTTTATAATTAATTTCTAGATTTTTATAAAAATGAGTTCTCAAAAATGAAGTGGCGCCAAAAGAGTTTGAACTTGAAATATATTCAAGTGCTTCTACTGAACCTCTTGAAAATACTACTGCTAGTGACTGGTAAAATTGTATCAATTATGTGATTTAAGAGAGAGAACTATTTATAATATAATTAATCTTTAGTCGACTTTTTTTTTTCTTCTTTTCAGTCCTTGATTGTCGACTGCTGGGCGTAAGCTTTCCTTGGCATTTGCATTTTAATTTGTGTCTTGCTACCTTGTCCCATTGTTTTCTTGCATTTTCTTTCATATTATTAAGCCATCTTTTTAAAAGTCGACCCAAAAGACTTCCAGACTTCGTCAGTTAGGAGTTTAACAGGTTGACTGAAGGGTGCACCAATATGGTGCACATGGTCTATGGTGCTAAAATGTTTTCTGAATCCAGCCTGCTCGATAGGTTGATAGAAATCGAGCTTATGTGTTAGGCGGTTGGTTATGATTTTAGTTCGTAATTTATACAGATGTGATAACAAGGATATTAGTCGGTAGTTCTCGATGTTTGCTTTGGAAAAGATGTTTGCAGGATTACTTACTAGCAAATTAAATTACTAGAAAAAAAAAAGGAAAAATCTAGTGATATTTTTAATAACTTGTTGGATGTACTTAAAGCTTTAAAAAATTTCTTTGTTGTTTTTAAACAAGGCATACTTGATTGATAGTACTGAAATAATGTTATATAATCTTCTTCCTCAAGTTCCGCTCCTATCGGAGATTGGAAATCATTCTGGAAATTATAATTTTGTTAGTTACGCGCCTGAATAGTTCAATTGAACTGCATCCAAACCATTCACAAAGATTGTCTAGCCACGAGATTTTACGTCTTCCTACGCTTCTTCTGCCTTTGATTTTACCCTGCATTATATTCCTTAGTAGTTCGTATTTTTCACCTCTCATGATGTGCCCCAAGTATTCCAATTTCCTGATTTTTATGGAATTTAAAACTTCGCATTGTTTTCCTAGTTGTTCGAGACCTTGTTCGTTTGTTTTGCGATCCATCCATGATATTTTCAAAATACGTCGATAACACCACATTTCGAATGCTTCTAGGTTTTTAATGTTTGATTTTTTATTTAAGTGTCCAAGCTTCAACCCCATAAAAAAGGGTAGAGAAAATATAACATCGAAGCATTCTTATTTGGAGCGATATATTGATATCGCGATTACAAAAAAGTTTTCTCATTCTATTAAAAGTTGACCGTGCAATTTTAATGCGGCATCTTATTTCTTTTTGTCTGATCAGTATCTTCTGTGATCCAGGCTCCAAGGTATTTGTACGAAGATACTTGTTCAATGTCTGTATTATCTAGTACTAGCTTAACTTTGATTTTTTGTGCTTTTGTAAATATCATGAACTTGGTTTTCTTCAAGTTTATTTTTAGTCCATAATCGTTGCAATATATATATAATTGTTCAGCAAGGTGTTGTAGTTCTTATAGTGTTCCTGCCAGAAGGACGGTGTCGTCAGCATATCTTATGTTATTAAGTGGCTCACCGTTTGTTAAGGCCCTCACTGACTTCGGCAAGCGCTAATTCTGAGATGGCTTTACTGTATAAATTGAATAACAAGGGTGATAAAATACACCCTTGGCGGACCCCACGGCGAATCTGGATATCCTCGGTTAGTTCATTTTCAATTTTCACTTTTGCTGTTTGGTTCCAATAGAGGTTACATATGATTCTAATGTCTCTACTGTCTATGTTTTTATTTAATACAATTTCTTTAAGCCGATTATGCTGCACTCTGTCAAATGCCTTCTTAAAATCAATGAAACAGGCATATACTTCCTGATTTATATCTAAGCATCTCTGCGAAAGAACACTTACTGCAAACAGTAAGTTCCAGTGTTCCCAGTCCTTTCCTAAATCCCATTTGTGTATTACTTATGCCTTCATCTAATCTCTTATGTATTCTATTACTTTATTCTATTACTTTTAAAAAGAATCGGAAAGGAGAAAGAAATCGTGAATACAATTAAACAAAGAAAGCTTGAATATCTAGGCCACATATTGAGACACGATAAATACCGTCTACTGCAATTGATTGTCCAGGGAAAAATAGACAGTAAGCGAGGGCCAGGCAGGAGAAGACACTCGTGGCTCCAAAATCTGAGGAAGTGGTTCGGGCTCACATCGGTCGAACTATTTAGAAGCGCCGCAAACAAGATCAGAATTGCCATGTTAATAGCCAACGTTCGCAACGGACAGGGCACTTGAAGAAGAAGAATTACTTTTAAAAACAATTTCAAGACATGTTCATTGCACTCCTTTGCATTGGCTTTTTTGGGTAGCAGTATGAATGTTGATTGGAGCCATTCTTTAGGTATTATACCTGTTCTATATATGGTATTGAATAGATCCAAAAGAAGATCAATAGATCCAGTATTCACAATTTTGAGTAATTCGATAGGAACTTCATCAGGTCCGGGAGATTTACCACCTTTAGCTTGTTTCATTGCATATTCAATTTCTTCTCGTATAATGGCAGGCCCAGTATCGACCTTAAATTCTTTTGGTGCTTCTGTTCTCTCTTTGTCTTAAAAAAGTTGTGCTATATATTGTGTCCATCTTTGCATTTTTTGGTTTATATCTGTTATAAGTGAACCACTTTCATCCATTAGTTGCCTAGCTTGAAGTGTTTTTTTCATTCCTGTTAATTGTCTAATTCTTTTATGCATGTTAAAAAAGTCATATTGACGTGACAACGTCTTAAATTAGGTTGTGGCTCGGAGTCATTTAAGAAAAAGTGTAACGCCCGCTCACGTCTGTTACAGTGAGTCGCCGAACGAGATAGAGGCCCGCCGGACCGGCGAATGCCTTGCGTCTCCCACTCAAACATGATCGGTCCGCTGCGCGCGGCACTAGAGAATTAGGCGCGTTGAATCGCTAAAGTTGAAAATCGTTGAAAGTATCGTCAGCTGTGTCTGTAGTGAAAATGTGGAGTGCTTAGATTCGTCATTTACAACAACTACAACAATAAAGGTAAATAATTGTACACTAATATTTCATTATCGTAAACTATGATTGATTGATTAATTGTTAGATTGACACAAAAGTTGAGAAACTGAGTTGATAGGTTATGTCATACTATTGACAAATGTTGATAGTGTTAAGTAAATTATTAGTTTAAATCACTCTGCAATCAATCGTAATTCAGTCGATTGAGAAGAAACAGCGCGTATTTCTAGTCAAACATTTAAAATAACAAATTATAACTTCTAACCTGTCAAAACAGGGCGACCAAACAAACGAACTAAACCGACCAATCACCACGCGCGGAGTTAGAATTTAACTGTGTTTAGCAAGAATTTCAAATTCCAATTTTAGTAAATGTTTTAATTTTCAACTTTACCATTTACATTTACAAATTTTAATTAATTTCAAATTTATTTAGCAAAAATTTGAACCTTCGATCTGAATAAGTGTTTTGATTTTCAAATTGATTCTTTAAAATTAAAAATATTAAAATATATATAATCAGAAGTGAACGTCACATAACATTATCTGTACTTATTATTATTTAATATGTAGGCAAATACATGTGACCATACTTGGTAGACACAATTGGAAATAGTAATTTTTTATAACTGAAAAAAATAAATATATAAAATACTGGTAGCAAACAATAACTTCAATGATCGATATCTCCGCAACTAATTGATATATCGAAAAAAATTTCAAATTAATTTTGTAGAAAATAATAAGATCAATAATATAATATAAAATAAATAATATATAAAATAATAGATAAAAATATAATATATAAAATATAAATAATATATAAAATAATAATATAATAATATATAATATATAAAAAAGACGTTGTCACGTAAAATCTTCGCCCGTAAAACCGACTTTACAGGCAACTGATTTTTTTTTTCTCAATTTCTTCTAGTTCATGGCACTGCTCATGTAACATTATCTCCTTAGCTTCTTTTATTCTCTTTTTAATTAATCGATCAGTTTCATTAAATTTAATTGGATTTTTTGTTTTGAATGATTTTCTTTCATTCATTAATAGTAGTATTTCGTCAGTCATCCAGTCTTTATGTTTTCTTTTCTTTGGTTTTAAGTTTTCATTTGCTGTTTTAATTATTGCTACTTTTATATTTTCCCATTTCTGATCAATGTTATAACAACTCTTATTCAGTTCCTGGGCATTACGTAGATTTTCAATAAGAGTTTTTACAGTTTGTTCCTTTGTTTGTGGTTCCCTTAATCTCTTAATATCAATTATGTGAACGTTATATAATATCTGTGAATGTTATATAATATTTCTGAACAATTAACTGTAAGTTTGATGGCTTTGTCATGGTCTGCGATAGATTTGATGAGCATGATTAAAAAAGCTCTTCCTCAGCTCTTCCAACAAACTCACTCATTCTAACATTCATTTTTTTTTTCTTTCGATGGCAAAAGCGTTCATTTTTTGCCACTTATAACTGCATGTTTACAAAATTATATAAAACAATAAAAAAATTGTAAGAGTTTAATTATTGATGTAATTTCCCTGTCCAATTTACCAGTCTTTACGCGTCTGCAGAATCCACCAAACATCCCGATTTTATGACCTTTCCAGAGTTCCTTTATTTCAGTTACAATTCCTCCCCCTTATCTCGCTCTTTCCCAGACGCTTTTTTTTCGCGAAAATGCACCCCACACACTTTTATTACTTCTTCAAAGACGCATTACCTCCGTGTTACTAAGGGTCGACACGATCCGAACGCTCCTTGATACATAAAACAAAAGCCAGTTCAGGTACAGTTAGGAAATTGAAAATGTGTCGGTCACCGAGGGCCAATATTCCTTTTCCCGAATTACGCAAGGGGCGACGGCCACCCTTCGTCGGCGAAGGCCCTCGGGGCTCATACGGTCCTCGAATAACAGGATTCTGTGTGTGAGTTGGGGATGGTTGCATGGGTGTACATTAGGAGAATTAATTCATGATATATCTTTTATATATTAGAAAATATTTCACATAATCATAAAGCTATCTTGTCCTTAGGTACTTCATTTCTTTTGGTGTCACTTCAACTCTAGTAATCCGTGGTATAGTTTTGAAGCCTGATTGCAGATTTTAGTAATATTTTGTAATTACAAGTACGTCATTATCGGTTATGCAAAATGTTTTACACAGCAGTTCATTATATCTTGCTGATTTGTTAATAAAGTTCCATCTATGTTTCTACAGTGAGTTGTTTAAGGTTAACACCTTGTTCTTGTAACAATTAATTTTCTCTAAAATATTCTGTTCCGTTTTCTTAGCAAGACTTTAATTTTTCTTAGGTCTTTTTTACAGCATGATCTCTTTTTACCTCTGTAGTCCCTTTTCTTTTCTTCATTTCACTCGATATTTTTTAATCAATCTTCTCCACCTTTTTTGGTCGGTCTATTCCTCTCCATTTATGGCTCTATCTCTTATTATTCCTCTGATTCCTTATCTCCATTCTACTGTTAGTCTTCCTCTCCTTCTATTCCATGAAACATAGCTTCTGGCCAGTTTTAGCCATCCTTCATCTTCCTTAGAATCTGTATTGAGATTCTACCCTTATTGAGAGTGTTTTGATGGTTTTTTGATATGCTGCGTTCTTTCTATTTGTGGCCATTTCGCACTTATGATCAAACCAATGATTTATTTTTTCTGACTTGGTTTTGCCCAATATTTCAACCGATTTCTGTGACACAATATTTCGTATATTTGCCCATAGTTGGTTAATGTCTTCTTCTTTTAAGCTTTCTGTCCTTATTTGATCTTCTATTTGCCGTCTGTATACATTTGCAATGTCGGAATCTTTTAGTTTATTAATGTCGATTTTCTCTCTCATTGTGTCGATTTCCTTTTTTAAATTGGATATTCTCTCTTTAAATCGTGCTTTAGCTAAATAGTAGTCAGTATCTGTGTTTGCTCCTCTGAAACACCTAACATCTAATAAGTTAGAGCAGTGTCTTACATCGATGATTATATGATCTATTTGGTTAATCGTTTCATTATCAGGAGAGTTCCAAGTCCCTTATGTATATATTTATGAGGAAATCGTGTTCCAGCTATTAGTATGTTCTTGTACACTGCAAAATTTATGATTCTAAGACTGTTATCATTAGAGTCTACGTGTAGGCTCTCTCTTTTCCGATGGTGGGCGAAAATATATCCTCTCTTCCGACTTTCGCATTAAAGTCTCCTGCTATTATTTTGATGTCATTTTTTGGACACTCATCGTACTTTCGATCTAGAGCCTCATAGAACATGTCTTTTTCATCATACTCTTTTTCTTCCGTTGGAGCGTTGATGCTAATAATGCTAATATTAGCAAACTTCCCTTTAAGTCAATTACACTATGTTCCACCTTACTGCTTACAATAAATCCGGTACCAAATTCGGGTCGGGTAGGATGTCGACTGTAGTAAATATTGCAAGTTATTTTTTTTCCAGAATGCCTGAGCTAGTCTAGCTCATTTTGTGTAAAGCAATGATATCTGCTCTGGGTTTATTCATTTCTCGTATGACCAGAGTCATAGCTCCAGGCTGACAAAAGCTTCTTACGTTCAACGTGGAAATTTTTAAATCATTATCCTTATTTCGTTGGTGAGTTCATCGTAGGTTAGAAAGTCCGTTTTCTTTCTTTGTAGCTTTCATAAAAAAAAATGTTTTTTACAGGGTTGGATACTTAATTCAACGCCAAACCCCCTTTTCGGAGGGCCATTTCACCAGCTCTCGTCAGTTCCCGACCCAACTTTGCACCTGGGTTGGATACCGGATCCCAGTTGGATTGCTCGGTTTACAGGGGACACTATTGTGAAGGTAAGAGTCGGATTTGAGTAGAAGAAGCTAATTCGAGTAAAATTGAAATCAACTCCATGTTTTCGCCTTCTACACCTTTATCCCTCATTCATTATTTGGTGTTTTGTTTTCTGCCACATATTGTCCTACCTATTTCTTTTTTACCCGTTCAGCTCTTTCTCTTTTGGTATTTTTCACCGGGTCTTCTTTTACTGATTAATGATCACAATTTACTCAAAAATTTGGGTTGCAGTATATAAAAAAAATGCTGGTAACAATATTTCTACTTTACAGAAGAAGCTACTACTCTTTTTATCGGAGCAGAACCATGCTGCGGTCTAAATACGCATATTACGAATATGTAGACTATCTCTACTATATACTAGATATTTATTCCTGTTTCATAGACTTCGAGAAGGCATTCGACAGGGTCCGACATGAAAAACTAATAGAAGTACTGAGAAACAAAGATATAGACAGACGAGACTTACGAATCATTATCAATCTGTATTGGAATCAAAAGGCCAATATAAAGATAGAAGAACAAAAGTCCGAAAATATAGATATAAAGAGAGGAGAAAGACAGGGCTGTGTTCTGTCACCATTACTGTTTAACGTGTACAGTGAAGCCATATTCCAGGAAGCGATAGGGTCACCGGATCTGGGTGATGGAATCTCTGTAAACGGAAGAATAGTAAATAACATAAGATTCGCTGATGACACCGTTATAATGGCAGACACCCTGGAATTGCTACAAGAATTGGTAAATAGAATTAACGATTATTGCATTAGATACGGACTAAAAATAAATAAGAGAAAAACTAAATTTATGATTGTCTCAAAAACGCAACATGGAAATGAAAGATTAATGATAGAGCAAACCCAAATAGAAAAAGTAGAGACATACAAATATCTGGAAACCTGGGTTGATGACAAAAATGACCAAAGCAGAGAAAAATCAAAGTCCGAATTGAAACTGTAAGGCAAGCATTTGTGAAAATGAAGACAATGCTTACCAACAGAGACCTTCAGTTGCACCTCAGATTGAGGGCTCTAAGATGTTACATATTTTCTATCTTACTATAAGGAATGGAAGCTTGGACATTGAAGAAACAACACATAAGAAAAATAGAAGTGTTCGAAATGTGGTGTTACAGAAGAATATTAAAAATTCAGTGGGTTCAAAGGATTACCAATGCTGAAGTACTACGATGTCTAAATAAGGAGTTAGAAATTATGAACAGCATAAAAAGAAGAAAACTAGAGTATTTGGGTCACATAACCAGAGGAGAAAAATATGAGCTGCTGGAGGAACCTTAGAGAATGGTTTAACTGTAGTTCACTATAACTTTTCAGAGCAGCAGCCAACAAAGTGACCATAGCCGTTATGATATTCAACCTCCGATAGAAGATGGAACTTTAAGAAGAAGAAGACTATCTCTATGAATACCAATTTTGTATAAAGGATACAAAGAGAATACAACATGACAAAAACTCCCTTTCTGACGCCTATGGGATGATCCGACGTGTTTAATTCGTGTCTATGCTTTTGTTGTTTCAGTCTACGAAAAGTCGAATTAAGAAGAGTCAACATTGTAAGTGAAATTACTTCGACGTCGACTGTAAGGCCGCTGCGCTGCAGGGGCGAACGCAAAAGGGACGTGTATGCGGCAAAAGGGAAGGAATAAGTTAATGAGGAGTCGGGGCTGGACAGATATTGCTATCTTTCGTGAACAGAAGGTTGTAAAAGGTAAATCATTAGATACTTTGTTTGCCTAAGGCTTAAATATCGGGATAAAAGAAGTACATGGATAAGGAGTAGAACAAACGCAGAGGAATTCTGTGTGGAAGGAACTCTTTTGGAAGAATTTTGTTAATATAGCCGGAAGTTTGAAATTAATTAATTTGTAATGCGGCGTAATTAAAGGGATCAAAACCAAAACCGTTTGGCATTGATTTCGGCAAATAAGCTGCCAGAGATAAAATTTCTTATATAAAATACATTTATATATAAATTATTTTATATCAGATCAGAATTTGTTGTACAGCATGTATATTTAGGAACAGCAACAGTTGTGCATATTTGGCGAAGGCGCGCCTTGTTATTTCTTATGGGAAAACGATTAAAATCTGGTAATTTTTATGCATAGTCAATAATAGCCAATTTACAGAAAATGGCTCATCAACAGACGACACAACAGGGCCTGAAATCCTAAAAAGCGAGGAAGAATATGCTATAAGAAACACAAAAGGGGGCAAAGCTGCAGGACCAGATGAAATTCCTCTGGAATTGTTGAAACTAATAGACGACGGCGACGACGGCACTTGAAATAATGGTGAACCTCTTTAACACAATTTATAGAATAGGCATCATACCAAAGAAATGGCTCTCTTCTACTTTTGTCACAATCCCGAAGACGAATAACGCCAGAGAGTGTTCAGACCACAGAACTATAGCATTGATGAGCCACACACTAAAAGTATTTTTAAAAATAATTCACAAAAGAATATTTAATAAATTAGAAGAGGACATAATTGCCACACAGTTTGGATTCAGAGGTGGACTGGGAACACGGGAAGCTTTGTTTGGTCTGAGTGTGTTAATGCAAAGATGTTTGGATGTAAACCAAGACCTCTACGTAGGTTTCATAGATTTTGAGAAGGCCTTCGATAGAAAAGTTGTATGAAATCCTAAGAAGCAAAAACATCGACAGTCGCGACATTAACATCATATCCAGGTTGTACTGGGGACAAACAGCAAAAATCAAAGTTGATAATGAGTTAACCGAAGAAATTGAGGTTCGTCGAGGTATGCGTCAGGGTTGTGTGCTTTCTCCACTATTATTCAATATATATAGCGAAACAATATGTCAGGAAGCGCTCCTAGAGCAAAACATTGGTATGAACATTAACGGAGAGTTAATTAACAATATACGATACGCTGATGACACGCTAATAGTAAGAAATAACCTAGCAAATTTACAGTTTTTGATGGAATACATAAACACACATACCAAAAAGTATGGTCTAAAACTGAACATCAAAAAGACTAAATTCATGATTGTAACAAAGAAGCTATACACCAATGTGAATTTAACCATAAATAATCAGCCAGTTGAAAGAGTTACGTCCTACAAATATTTAGGGGTTTGCTTCACTGATACTAATGACCAGACAAGAGAAATCAAGAGGCGAATAGAGATAGCGAGACAATCGTTTGTCAAAATGAAAAAGTTCCTATACAGCCGGGACATAAATATAAACTTAAGAACGAGAATGTTAAGGTACTACGTTTTCTCCGTTCTGCTGTACGGCATGGAAGCCTGGACACTGAAAAAGATAAACATCAAAAACATTGACGCATTCGAGATGTGGTGTTAAAGGAGAATGTGGAAAATACCATGGACAGAAAGAGTAACAAATCAAGATGTTCTGCTGAAGATGGGAAAGGAATGTGTTCTTTCTTTTTCTTGTGTTGTCTTGTAGTTGTTCTATTTGTATAGTTGTGATTGTTGTTTTGAAGATGTGCCAAGTACTTTTTACTGATTCTTTTGCTACCGCGGATAATTCACTGAATTTTCTTTGAGTATTTTCTCTATCTCTGCCTCTACTGCTGGATCTTTAAGTTTTTCGAGGCTAGGATTTATCTTCTCTCTGCGTTTGATTTTCTTCAGTTTAATTGAGATTTTACTGATAACAGGATTGTGGTCGAAACCGATGTCCGTTCTGAGATATGTTTTAACTGCCCTGATTCCATTTCTATAACGCTTGTCAATTAATATATAATTAATCTGGTTTCTTATTATGTGGTTTTGATTATCTCCAGGTGCTTTCTTTGTACCGTTCGCGCCATAAAAAACTGGTACAACTCTTATAACCGAAAATCGTGTTTTTCAAGTTGTGTAAGTTGATCTTGTCACATATATCATTTCAATTTCTAGGGCAACGTTGCCAGTTCAACGAAATTTTGTATCAAATCAGCTAAAAGGAGGGCTGTGCGACAGACACATTATAAAATTACAGTAGATGCATTTAAAAATCCTTTAAACAATTTAGGCGTTAACGCAACCCTCTCTCTGGTTATTAAATTTATTAGATACGGTTTGTTGAAAAAACTTTTAAACATTTTTGAACATTCTTTTTTATTTAGATTTAGTGCAATTCCGTTATCTGTGATGGCAACAACGAATTTATTCACTAACAAATCTAAACACAGGTTTATATTGGGAAAAAAAAAAAGTGTACCAGTTTTATATGACGAGAACTGTACGTAGTCTTTCTTCTGTTTGGTGGTTAAAATCAGGTGTTTGCGTTCATTAGATTTTCTTCTTGGCAAAATTGGACCAGTATTTCTCCTCTATCATTTCTTTAGCTCAAACCAAAGTTTCCAACTACGTCTTCGGTCCGTCCGTTACCTACTTTGGCATTAAAATCTCCCATAATAATGTTTACAAGATTTTTCTTTGCGATCTTCAATAGCTGTTTGATCTCTTGGTAGAATTCTCGTAATACATAACACTACATTGACGACTATTCATCTCTGAGATACAGAATTATACGTTGTGAGATAACACCAAGAAAACAATCTTTCAAAATGATTCCCCGAGTTAAGATTTCAATATAAACACGATGAACTCATAAATTTTGATACATGCAGAACTCAAAAACATTTCAAATCCTAGTTATATATAGATCAACCGATTAATATCTCCGCTTAACATTGAAAAATCTACTCGTCTTCTCTTAATTTATGAAGTCATTAAGTAAAGTTCCGATGAAATATCGGGCTAACTTTTCTTCGTGTCCAACATGACTTTTTTCCAACAGTTCGGTGATGCTTTTTCCCACGCAAATGAGAAGATTCAATAAATTCCGACTCTTATGTCGTAACAAATTGTATTTATAAATCAAATATGACATATACACGGCTTGTTATGGTCACGCGATATGTTTGTTTTTCTTTTTGTTGTGTTTTAGTTAAATTAGAGAGGTACTCGACATTTGCGTTTAAGTTAGGAGGATCCCCGGGGAGAGATTGGGCGATAATTGTTGTTTTAGTTCTTTTAAATTTGTCTATTTGGATTTCAATTAGGTAAATTAATAATTAATAGATAAAAGGCATATATCTGTTCGTTAGAATTGAAAGAGCAGAAGTTTATTTTCACAGTAAATGGAGGTATGCAGCCAACAGTACACTTAAAAGTATTATCTTTCGAATGGAGCTTAATAGGTGGTTGTTCAGGTAATTTTACTAAAATTGCAAGTCGGATGTCCACTATGATGCCACACTGATTCTTAAAAATCTCTCTGGTCAACCGCCTGTCAGCTGTGTAAAAATTGAGGCTATAAAGCTAATGTTTTTGCATGGTTTATAGATAAAAGTAACTCTTTTCTTTATCGAGATTAATGTGATTAAAAAGATCAACCAGAAATGTCTTAATCAAGAGCAATGAAGATGGTAAAAATGTGTCTACAAGAAAACAATGAAGTTAAGTGAACTTTTTCTACGTACTGTGAAAATCTTCAAAATTTTCTACCTATTCTTTCTACACATTATTAACTTAAAGTAGGTGCACAATTGTTGTAAAGTGTAATATCATGCAAAGTTTAACCTTCCAACTAGGATTTTTCTTATATTATGAGTAGACTTCGGCAAATATGCATATTGCATATTTTGCATATTGTGCATATATTATGCAAATATTTCATATTGTGGCATATTTGTATAAAAGTTTGCATAAAGTGCATAAAAGTTCAGATTTTTATACTGTATTTGAAAATTTTTAAACATACCAATTTATTTCAATTCTTGTATAAAATTTTGTAGTCATTTTAATCAAGAAATGATCTAAGTACGTAATCTCTACAGGTACAAAACATTTACAATTTCAAAGAAGATCAATTTAAGTAGCCCTCAACAGTCTCGGTCAATGAGGCATTCAGTTATTGGATAATCGCTAAGGGTTCGCTCTTTGGAATTTTATGATCTAATCCCCAAATCTATCTGCAATTTATTGTATCTTAACAGCAGGTAAACGGCTAATAGTTTCGTTCCTAATTTAGGGATTTTCCAAAATCTCCCAGTTTATTGAATTAGGTACCTAAACATTTCTAATTTGATGCTCAGATTTGTAAATCATTTTTGTTTTGATATTTAAAGCGTAAACACTCGTTGTGCGTAACAAAAAGGAAGATTGTGATTTTATAATGCCTAAAACAACCAGTGCTTCAACTTGGATTAAACCTTATAAAGAGCTGTCTATGGATATGGGAAAAATCTACTGTTCAGTCTGTGGCAAAATTGTAAGTATCTAATATTTTCTATTAAATATCTAATATTTCATACATACAGGGTGTTTCTAAATGACACTTACAACGTTTGACTGTAGATACTTCTCGAAAAATTGAACAAAACGATATAGTTAATGAGGGGTCAAACTTATTTACTATTCGAGATACAGGGTGTTAAATTTAAAAAAAATTAAATTCTTTTAGTTAATAACAACAATAACTTTAAAACCAATAAACGTATTTACTTGAAATTTAGTACTCGTAGGTTGTTTTTAAATGAAAAATAGCTTCCTTTAGTGAGAAAATATTGTCCATGGTACAATACAATGGTGTGTATTTAGAAAAATTTTTCACCTTTACTTTTTTTTATGAAGTCAGCTATTCTAAAAGACAATTATTTTTATTGTAATTGAATTAACAAAAAAAAAAACTTTTGTTGAATTTTAAAATAAGTTATATGATGTACTAATGGTTAGTAACAAAAACTAATTTTTGGATTAATACTGCATTTAAAACACTTAGCGAGTGTTTTTTTTTCCAAACCAGTTATTTGATTAACCAAAAACACCTTGTATATTTTTATATTTTAAAGGTTGGGTTAAAATAAAGGTTTTTATTTTTATTTATAGATAGCATGTGAGAAGAAATTTCAGATAGACCAACATGTGAGAACTGCTTCACACATTGCAAAAAAAGGAAAAATAGGAGGAAAACATCAAACTTCAATGGCTAAATGTTTCCAATCTACTTCAAAAAAATTAGATGAGCAAGAAACTTTTAATGAAGACTTGTGTCGCGCATTAGTGTCTGCAAACATGCCGCTTTCAAAATTAGCAAATGTAAATTTTAGTTCGTTTCTAAAAAAATATTGCAAACTTAATGTTCCAAGTGATCGGTCTCTAAGAAGAAATAATGGGAACGGGCTATACTCGTCGGTGTTAATTAATATTAAGGAAGAAATTGCAGATAATTATTTTTACATATCTGTAGACGAAACCACTGATTCCTCAGGAAAGTATATTGCTCATTTATTGATTGGTGTTCTTAAAGAAGATACCTTACCAAAATCTCATCTTATTTCATGCCAGCAACTTGAGAAAACAAATGCTTTAACAATTTCGCGTTTTATACAAGAAACATTAGCAACTTTTTTTCTTCCGACAACTTCTAATAAATTACTGCTTATTTTATCGGATGCTGCTCCTTATATGGTGAAAGCAGGACAAAATTTAAAAATATTTTTCCCAGATTTAATACATATTACTTGTGTAGCGCATGGATTAAACAGAGTTGCAGAGGAAATACGAAAAAAGTTTCCTCTTGTAAATACCATGATATCCAGTGTCAAAAAAGTATTTCTTAAATCTCCTATAAGAATTCAACTTTATAAAGAAATGCTACCTAACATTCCTCTTCCACCACAACCTATTTTAACGCGATGGGGAACATGGTTAGAAGCAGCTAATTTTTATGCAGATCATTTTGTTAAAATAAAGAACATAATTGATACGTTAACAGATGAAAGTTCCCAATCTCTTTTGGATTCTAAACAAACTTTTCAGAGTAACTTGCTTCAACAAGAACTTTCATTTATAAAATCAAATTTTAGTTTTGTTCAAAAAACAATTACTCAGTTAGAATCAACAAAACTGTCATTGTTCGAAAGTACAGCATTAATAAAAGAATTTGCGTCATTTTGTCGGAACGTTAGAGGTAATATTGGAAAAGATATTTTAAAAAAATTTGAAGCTACTATGGAAAAAAATAAAGGTTACCATATTCTTTCTGAAGTAGTCAGTGTTCTAGCTGGAAATATTTCGGAAACAATTAATTTAGAACCAAATGTTTTGGTTGGTTTGGAAAATGCTCCCGTTACATCAGTTGATGTTGAACGAAGTTTTTCCATATATAAATATATGTACTCAGACAGAAGCCACAAGTTTTTGTTAGAAAATTTTGAACACCACTTGGTCATTTATTGTTACCGTAATTCTAAATAAGTTTATTCATACTTAAAAATGATGTAGTTACTTAAAATAAATGTAAATCTTAATGAATAGTAGGAAATATTTAGTTATGTACACTTTTTTTTTAAATAAAATTGTTACTATTTTACGATTTTTTTATTTATTTGTATGCATATTTTGTAAAATATTTGCATATTTTCGGGTAAACACGTGCATATTTATGCGCATATTTTCTACATTTTTATTTGCATATTTGCCGAAGTCTAATTATGAGTGATTTATTTATGATTAAAATATAAGCAAGAATTCAATTCGGGTATTGTAATAGGCATTTACTTTTTAAAATTGTTCTTTACGATTAATCATCCAAATAACCATTACTCACAACCATCAATTCATTTGTTTCGTTCTTTTGTAATTCCATTACTGATTAGTCTCCTCGAAATTGCTTACGAATAGTCTCGGTATGAGGCGAACAATAAATAAATAAAAATAACCATACCAATTAGTCACTGGCTAATAAATCATAATAAATAATTATTTTCTAATACGTAGTTCGTGGATGCGGGCGGTTTTAGTGGCTCATGTTGGTTAACCCCTGCACCTTCACATTTCTGGCTTATTAAAGGCTATCTTGTCTGTTTATCATTACCATAAAGCGCGTACGTTTTGGAAGGACCACGGTAATTTTCCCAGATGGGCTCAAATGAACATGCCGGTGGCGTATCTAAAGGAAGGGCCGTTATTATAATATTTTGTTGAATATAAAAGTTTTTTCAGATATATAACATATCAGCATTCACTAAGATCATTCATAGAAGAATATATGATAAATGTGAGTCAAATACCGTTATATCGCAGTTTGGTTTTCGGAAAGCACTAAGAACTCGAGAAGCAGTTTTCGCTCTCCAGGTGCTTATACAGCGGTGTAGAGACTTTGATAGGGAAGTGTATTTGTGCTTTGTGGATTTTAGAAAAGCCTTTGACAATGTCAATCATGAACAATTGATGGATATTCTGCGAAAGACAGGTATTGGCGACAAGGATATTCGAATGGTGGCAAACATATACTGGGGTCAAACAGCAAGAGCAAAAATTGGCAACGAACTCACTGGAAGGGTGCAGATCAAAAGAGGTGATAAAATGTTTATTCCGAGGAAATATTTAACAAATGTATGGAAAATGCAAATGAGGGCATAAAAATAAACGGCGAGTTAACGAACAATATAAGATATGCCGACGACACGATGATCCTTGCCAGTACCATAGACGAATTACAACAGGTAATGGAAAGAGTTTATTCAGTTAGTGAGGAATACGGCCTGAGCCTTAACTTCAAGAAGACAAAGTGGATGCTGATAAGCAACAACCTGCTCGACAATTACGAATAAGTAACATACTAATTGACCATGTAGAATCCTATGTGTACCTTGGCACCAACGTAAATGCAAAATGGGAACAGGCCACAGAAATTAAGGTGAGAATAGAACGAGCTAGAGCAGCATTTAACAATATGAAAAAGCTCCTCATAAGCAAGGATTTCTCTCTTTCCCTAAAACTACGTTTATTTAAATGCTACGTTTTTCCGATCTTACTATATGGTATGGAGGCCTAGACACTGACAAAGACGCTCACAAGAATACTAGAAGCATTCGAAATGTGGGTGTACCGACGCATTCTTCGTATATCCTGGACCAAAAATGTCACCAACATAGAGGAACTCCAAAGAATCAGAAAGGAGAAAGAAATCGTGAGCACAATCAAACAAAGATAGCTTGAATATCTAGGCCACATATTGAGACACGATAAGTACCGTCTACTGCAATTGATTGTCCAGGGGAAAGTAGACAGTAAGCGAGGGTCAGGCAGGAGAAGACACTCGTGGCTCCAAAATTTGCGGAAGTGGTTCGGGCTCACATCGGTCGAACTATTCAGAAGCGCCGCAAAAAGGATCCAAATTGACATGTTGATAGCCAACGTTCGCAACGGACATGGCACTTGAAGAAGAAGAACATATCAGCATGTAGATACACGTGATTCCCGCGTAAAGAGATATATTAAAGCAACTTGGGAAATGGTTTTTGTCACCTAAACTTTTTTCCCGAACTTTTCCTGAAATCCAGAAATGTAATATCTGACTTTTTTTAAAAAGCAATATCCACGCATTGAAAGAGGCATTCGTCAAGGAGACAACATGTCTCCCAAATTATTTACATTTTTGCTAGAATACGCTTGTAAAACAATAGATTGGAACGAAAAAGGCATCAATGTAGATGGAAAATTTTTAAATAACCTTAAATTTGCAGATGATATCGTTCTTATTGCAGACAGCTTTGACCATGCACAGATAATGCTCCAAGAACTCCATACTGCCACAAAAAGAGTTGGTCTTAAAATCAATTTTTCAAAAACACAATTTATGACAAATTTAGTCCACAACAAAAACATCTCAGTAGAAGTCAAATATATTAAGCCAGTTGACTCCTATAAATACTTGGGCCATGAGATCAGAATAAGTCGAGACAACCAAACAATCGAGCTGAAAAAAGAATAAACCTCGCTTGAGCTAAGATTCCAATGTGTCTGAAAAGAAAAGTATTTAATCAGTGTATTTTGCCAGTGATGACGGCGCACAAACCCTAACACTCACAAGAAGAACAGTGAGTAAACTACAAGTTGCGGAGAGGGCAATGAAGAGAATAATGTTAGGGATTTCTCTACGTGATAGAATACCCAATGCTACTATACTCAAAAGATCAGGAGTAGCAGACGTTATTGAAAGGATAACAACACTAAATTGGAACTTGGCAGGTCATGTAGCAAAATCAAATGATGACCGGTGGACGAAAAGAATTTTGGAATGAAGACCCCGAATACAAGCTAACAGAAATAGAGGTCGACCCCCAACGAGATGGACAGATGACATAAAAAGAGTGACTACAAATTGGATTTAGATGGCGCAAAATCGGACCAAGTGGAAAAGCATGCGAGAGGCCTATGTTCAGCAGTGGACGTTAGAGGCTAGTTGATGATGATAACGAATATCCACGTGTAATTGATGAAGACTCTGGACATACCATTTGTAACGACGTATTTAAGACCTAGACAAATATCTAGCTTGTAAGGTATTCATGAAAACAGGAATGTCTGTTTTGTCTGGAGTACATACAACAATGATAGCTAAAAAACTGCAAGAGAAGAACAAAGCAAAGGAAAAGGATATATACACTCCATTTGTTGTTAACTTTTAACTTTAATTAATTTTTATCGACTAAAGTTTGTAAAGTTCTACAACCTATATCGCGAATTATCGCAAGTGTAATAAACACGGAACATGTACGGTGTCTAAGGCCACCTCCAAGTGACATAAATCCGCATCGACTTCCTTCCCCGCCGCTGGGTAATGAATGCCGATAGATACCGGTGTTAGGTTCCGTTAGTACAACACCCCTTTATGCCCTATCTTCGAACATCGATTCGTTTTCTAATTTAGTTGAGGTTAGTTGTTATCTAAGGGGTTTATCGACGAACTATTTAGTTCCTGTAAATCTTTGTGGCGGTTTGTGTATCGCTTAAATTGAAATTTACTTCCTGTTCGCGGTGTCGGTTTCCTCCCCATTTTCGTTAATTTCATTTAAATCACCGCACGTTTAACCAGGTAACAGCTAATGGATTTGAATGTATACTGAATATTTAAAATATGGAAAGGAATTTAAAGAATGTATATAGAATAGAATATTTGAGATGTGGGTTTTTCGAAGGATGCTGAAAATCTCTTGGACAGTGCACGTGACCAACAACGAGGTGCTAAGAAGAATGGGTATTGAGAGAGAACTCCTAAATATTGTAAAAAACAGAAAAACGAGTTATCTGGGACATATTTACAGAGGAGAAAAATACAACTTCCTACGACTTATAATGGAAGGGAAAGTGGAAGGAAGAAGAGGTCCAGGAAGAAGAAAATGCTCCTGGTTGAAGAATGTAAGAGGCTGGACAGGCATGGACACACATTCGATACTAAGAACAGCTCAAGATAGAGAGCAATTTGCTGTAGTTATAGGAAACCTTCAGTAATGGAGAAGACACCTTAAGAAAAAGATATAGAATAGTAAGCCGATAACAACAGTTGGGTTATTTATTTTTCGGTTTATGTATACCACTAAAAAATAAAAATTGGTTAGGGTTAGTTGGTTGACGTTACTTTTTGATAAGCCGTCACATGAAGAAGGTACTCTTATTCTCCTATTTCTCCTTCATTCCAGGAGTTGGACATTTTTAAATGAATTCTTCTTTACGTGCCATTTCCGCGATGAAGGTTCCCAATTATCACTGCTATTCTAACTTTTAACGGACACTACAGCCCGAAAGAGTTCAATTGAGCTGCATCCAAACCATTCTCTGAGGTTTTTCAGCCAGGACATTCTTCTTCATCGTTTTAGTTTTCTTATTTTGATGGAATCCAGTATCTCCCTGCTGTTCTCTATTCTTCTTAGTACTTCTTCATTGGTTATTCTGTCTGTCCAGGAGATTCTCATATTTTGCCTTTAAGGATCAGTTGTAATATTTTATATCGACTTCCCCTTACTATATGTCACAGATAAGACATTTTTCGATGTTTAACAGTCTTTAACAGTTCTTTATCTTTGTTGACGCTCCTTAGTACTTCTTCATTAATTTTCCTTGCTGTCCAAGGTATCTTCAGCATTCGTCTATGAACCCACATTTCCAATGCTTCAATTTTGTTCATGAGCAATACTTTTAGCGTCCACACTTCTGCACTATACAAAAGTACGGACCAAACATAGCAGTTAACCATTCTTTGTCTTAGATCTAGCCAAGTTTCTAATTTATTTTGTAGCATTTCTATTTCATTACATTTTTCTTTTAACCAATTTTTTTTTGCTATTCGAATTTGTCGCCGTATCTCGTTTTGTGTTGAGCTGGTATAATGATTTATTTTTGTCTTCATATACTCTTCTTTTGTTTATCAAGTTTAGTATTTTGTCCGTCATCCAATCTTTTTTCTTTTCTTTCAGTGCTTCCGCCATGTTTCCAATATTTCTTTAATAAAGTTTTATAAAAGATATGAGGAAGGCTTATATTCCTGTATTATTTAATTCTTGTGATTTCTTCTTCTTCAAGTGCCGTCTCCATCAATGGAGGTTAGCGGTTATAGTGGCAAACGTTTGTCTATCTTCAGCTGTTCTTAAGAGTTCCTCAAATCCAAGTCCTGTCCAGTTTCTGATATTACGTAACCAGGACAATTTTTTTCTTCCAATTCCTCGCTTTCCTTCTATTTTGCCTTTTATTATCAACTGAGGGATGTAGTATTTCTCGTTGCGCAACAAATGCCCTAAATAACTGGTTTTTCTTCTTTTGACTGTTCTCAATAGTTCTTTTTCTAAATTGAGTCTCGCTAGTACTTCTTCATTTGTTTTTCGTGCTGTCCAAGGAATTTTTAAAATTCTACGGTACACCCACATTTCAAATGCCTCGATTCTATTCAGGCTCTTTATTTTTAAAGTCCATGTTTCGACTCCGTAGAGAAGAACAGACCAGATAAAACATTTTACAAGTTTTAATCTCAATTTAATATTTATATGTGTATCGCAGAATAGAACGCGCATCTTAAAGAAACTATCCCTAGCTTGAGCAATTCTCGCTTTAATTTCTTGTTCTGGGTCCAGCTTGCAATTAATCCAACAGCCAAGGTATTTGTATTGGTTTCTTGTGATTATTCTTGTGATTAGTTTACTTTTTTTGTCTGTTATCATCCACAATATCTGTTTCTGGCACCCATATGTCAATTTTTAGCCGTTTCGAAAACATTTCTCAGCGATCTTTTTTATATTTGTTATGTGACTACTCTGTTCTTGAATGCTTGAACGATAAATAGGTTTATCTTTGTTTTTGGCACATTTCTTAATTTCTATACGAGATTATAGGATTTTTTATAAAGGTTTTTTAGTTGCTGACTTTGATATTCGAGCACCGGCTGTTTCAATCACTGTTTCCTTGATATTGTGCTTAAAAATCTAAAATCAAATCAAAAATCTAAAGCTAATTTCTTTATTTCCTGCAAAAACTAAATTCTTGTATCTCACTTCTAGAAGTAGACCAGAAAAAAATTCGCCATATATCTTCCAATGATTTCCAGGTATCGTGGAAGGTGAGTGAAAGCTCCAAAGTATTAAAGACTTAAAAATTCAAATTAGCATCGTCAGGGGAGCAGCGCCAGCCAGCTCAGATAAACACAGGAATATTAATGGAAAAATAAATTTCATCCAGGTAACAACGAAAGACAAAAGCATTTTAGGAATTAGAGTCTGAATTTATGCCTTATGGCTTTCCCTACTTATTTACGGCTAACGGCGGTGGAGACTTGAATACGAAAAACAATTGAAAAAAAGCAATTTGTAGGGATTAAATTATAATTAAGTACACATATTACGGTGCGATCCGGGATTATGCAACCGATATGATTTATATGTAAATGGCCAACTACATCGAACGAAATATGGACGGTATGTATATGAAAACAGTTACGTCGATTTGAATATCCCTTAATTATGTGCGATTTATAAACAGAACGAAATGCTATATACAGAGTATCTACAAATGTTTACAAAAAAGATAAAGAAGATATACATTTACAATAACCTTGACAGAGCCATAAATGTGATACAAAATGTATGTTTCGTCGCAAGTTATGACCTATAACAGGAAGAAGACTCCGCCTGCATTGCCCACTAGGTGGATCGAGTAGCTTGATGGGTGATGTTGCCGGTCCCAAGCCCGGATAAAGGAGGAGGGTTGTAGGGTTAGCAGC
The DNA here is from genome assembly GCF_040954645.1 of Diabrotica undecimpunctata. NCBI lineage: Eukaryota > Metazoa > Arthropoda > Insecta > Coleoptera > Chrysomelidae > Diabrotica > Diabrotica undecimpunctata. The sequence goes on from NC_092811.1 coordinate 3,398,263, forward strand.
CTGCCATATATAAAAATAAAAAAAAAGCTCAAAGAACCGGTGACGAGCCTCGGACTAGGATAGAAAATATGGTAACAACAAAGGCGAGAAAAAGGACGACGAACTGGAAAACGAAAAATATAATGAGAGTGGCGACGTGGACCATAAAAAGTCTAAATAATCGAGATCAGGAAATAGAAAGAGAGTTGAGAGAATATCAAATAGATATCTGCACCCTACAGGAAACAAAGAAGAAAGGTAAAGGACAGACGCGTCTTGGAGAATATTTACTAATATATAGTGGGGTTCCGAAACAAGAAAGAGCAAAGGAAGGTGTAGCAATAATGATCAAAACAAAATATAAAGATCAAATTAAAGAGTGCCAGTACATATCTCAGAGAATACTTTTAGTAAAAATTGGGGCGAACAGCAAAATTATTAACATAATAGGGATATATGCACCAGAAGACTGCAAACCTGACAGCGATAAAGAAGAGTTCTATGATGAGCTACAAACATTAGTGGAAAGAGAAGTGAAGCAAAATGAATTACCTATATTATTGGGAGATTTCAATGCCAGAATAGGAGACGAAGTAATACCAGGAATAAAACAAAGTTTTAATGAAAAAGTTATCAATGAAAACGGAAAAAGAATGGTGGATTTCTGCACATCAAACGAACTAAGGATAACCAACGCATTTTTTGATCATAAAATTCAACACAAATACACGTTTGAAAATACAAGAGGACATTGATCAATGATAGATTATGTGGTCACAGACAGAAATATTCACCATAAACAGATAGTGGATGTGAGAAGTTTGACGTCACCCAATGTGGGAAGCGATAACTATTTGGTACTTGGTAAAATTAGATTCAATGAAAGATGGAAAAAGAAGCTTAAACAAACCAATGCAGAGGAAATAATAAAAATAGAAAATTTAAGAGATGACTCCATAAAATCATTATATCAAAAAAGGCTAGAACAGAAAATACAAATGGAGAATATCGAAAATGAAAGCAATGTAGAGACTAGCTGGAGAAAACTTAAGAAAAATATTCTGGATGCTGCCCGAGAAGCACTTGGAACGAAAATAATAAAAAAAAAGTGGTCAACGAAAACACCATGGTTTACACTAGAGGTTAAACAAAAATGTCACCAAAAAAAGAAAGCTTTTCTAAAATATAAGTAAAAAAACGAATGAATCATATGAAGAATATAAAAGAATAAGAACTGAAACTCATCAATTGGTAAGAAAAACAAAAACAGATTACTGGGAAAGATTCACAAAAGGACTAGTTGAAATAGAACACATACAAGAGGATACATAGGTGGCCTTCCTGACAGAAATGTTTAAAAATCAAAACGAAGAACCTTTACCAGAAACGCGAAATATAATAACTAAGGAAAAGACCGAAATCTCCCAAAACGATGTGAAAGAAGCCATAAACAAATTAAAAAACAGAAAGTCACCAGGAGAAGATCAAATACCAAATGAACTCTTAAAATATGGAGGTGATCACCTTGTACAACAACTGCAACTTCTTATTAATAAAATAATCACCACGAACAGAATACCAGATGAATGGAGGAGAGCGATCATGGTGATGTTCTTCAAAAAAGGAGATAAGAAAGACCCCAATAATTATCGAGCAATAAATCTATTAAATAAAACACTCAAATTGACAAGAAGAATAATAGCGACAAAAATAAACGAACGAATATCTCTGCAAGAGGAACAGACTAACTCTGCAAAACACAAAGACTACTGGAAACAGCAGAAATGAAAGTCTTACGAAAAATAACAAACCAAACTCTAAGAGACAGAATAAGAAGTAAGGAAATACGAGCGAGATGTGGTATAGAGGAAATAAACGCGTGGATCAAAAGAATAAAAGTGGAATGGAATCAAAACATCGAAAGAATGACAGAAAATAGAATAGTACGAATAGCAAGAGATAAATCGCCAAATGGAAGAAGATCATTGGGACGACCCAGGAAAAGATGGTAAGACAACGTCAATTGAGGTTAAAAACCGAAGTAGAACAGGCATTAAGTCTATTTATAAAGTAGGAAGAAGAAGAAGAAGATTAGTTTCTCATGTGGGACTTTATCAAATTCCTTCTCAAAATTCATGAAACATGAGGAGTATTAAGAGAAACATTAAGGAGTACTTTACATGGCTCATCAAACTATGTTTTTCACATTTTCCAGCATTGGTTCTTTTAGAAAGTGGAATGAATATTGATAGTAGCCAGTCTTTTGGTAAGTAACTAGTCTCATAGACTTTGTTTAATAGCTTCGTAAGAGCTGTGATTTGGTGCCTCTAATAACTTTAAAATTTCACCATCCACCTCATCAGGTCCTGGTGATTTCCCATCTTTAATCTGCTTAATGGCCATAGTTACCTTTTCGTTTATTATATCTGGGCTGTATGGATTATTTATTTCAGTCAGACTTAGTGCTGCATCTTCTAATAATTCTTGCATATATTCTTTCCATCATCGTAATTTATCTTCAATGGTAGTCAAAATGTGACCTTCAATGTCTACAACTATGCCTGTATTGCGTTATTTTCTGGTACTTTGTACCCTTTATGTGCATATGGAAATCGTCATGTTTGCGTTGTAGTGTTTCAATTTCCATACATTTCTCTGTCAGCCATAATTTAGTACTTAATCGGCGTTTTTATACGCCATACGGGGTGCTAAACATCCTCTCTCTCTCTCTGTTGAAAACATTTGTAGTAAAGATAGTTCAAACAATCCTGACCATGGAGCTACGCAAAGGCGGAGTCAAATTTACGTAAAGGCAGAAAGGTTCTATTGTAAGTGGAATTATACGGTGCATAGTACAATTCGTTTCGCATAGAAGTGGGGACTAAACCAAATTTCGTCTACTGCGCCATGGTCAGGAGTGCTTGTACTATCTCTACTCAAAAACTCTGGCACGAGATAGGTAATCATCTCCTTAGATACTCTGCAAAATTTTATAGCTTTCAAACTCGGACTTCCTGAGTTTTATAGTAGAGTGAATTTAGCGACATATTGAAATCGGTATTATAAAAGAGCTTTCCAATGTGTTCTTGTTGGACTTGTAGGAAAACACATGTTGACAGTAGAACAGGGTCTTTATTAACATTCTTTTTTCTACTTACAAAAGGAGGATTAGGTGACAATTTCTTATCGAACAGCGTTTTGAAGTTTTTGAAATCTGCAAGTCCTATATTGTGCACTGTGTATTTACCTGATGTTTGCCTAACTAGTTGTTGCCAGTCCCATGGTATTACCATGACCAAATTGGAGAGTTTCTTTCTTTTTCTTGTGATTAAAGCATGAACACTGTCTGCTTTCATATGTGTGTGCCCTTTCAGTAACAACTTTTGAGTGATCGTGTTTATTTGAAGGTACGTACGGCTGCTAAATGTTTAACTTTCTTTATTTGACGGTAACGAGATTTTTTGTAAAAAACATTAGTCTTAAAACGTATTTCTGTAAATAGTTTACGTAGATCCAATTTTTCCATTTAGAATTGTTACTTTTGTCTGGTGAAATCGAATTTAAAGGACACTATTAATTGTTATTCAAGCAGAGTATGGGTAGGTTGGGGTTGGGGGTAGAAAAATTTTGAAGACCGTGGAAAAAGCCATCCTTTAACTGCCGCTTTTTTAGATGTAAAAGTGTAACTTCTTCTTTTTTTTTATTTATCCTTCTGGTGTGTGTTTCAAACTTCACACATCAATCATACGTAATTCATAACTGTCATATGTCAAACATCAACTTCCAACCATCAAGTCATTCTTTCTTTAGGTTGAACAGTGGAACATTGGACATTACATAAAGTATTACTTAATGTTGTAAAGAAGTTGACGTTTGGCATATGACCGTTGATGGATTATGTATGACAGCTGAAGTATCACGTTTGAACACCTACCCGAATCACAGTTGGAAAAGAAGAAGAGGATCTGCCCACTTGCACACCTGTCCACCTGTCATACCTGTCAGAGCTGAGGGTACATCAAAGGACGTCGGTTTATTCCACGGTCTTCTAAATTTTCAAACGCCCAACCGTTCCATACTCTGCTTATTATCTTATATTTGCGAATATTTAGTTAGTTGTGACCATTTTCCACAATAAACGTACAAAAAGATAAAAAGCTCCGTTATAATTCGACTCACCTTGAATTAGAGAGAGAGCAACGGAATTTTAGATAGCAGAAAGATTTTAGATAGCGGAACATATGCAGTGCCTATAGGTGCATATATTGTAAGTATATTTTTAATCATTTCAATCAACATTGCATAATTAATTGGTCTTACAACTGTCACCTTCCAAAACAAAAATAAAAATCTCAATAAATAACGCACATTTCATAAATATATCTCCAGAATAAATATAAATAACTTTTAAAAAACTTAATGGTATAGAACATTACTTTCATCAAACAAGCAATTACATTTCACCTATCTCTACTTCATTGGATAAAATCTGTCTCCTCAAGAACTTCCCTGTTTACTGTTAAACAATTACAATAGTTGACTTGAGTTCTCCAACCAACAATACAAGATAGTTTGAACCATGTTCTTTCAACCATCAATTAATAGAGTACCGGCATGTAAGTAATGTTTTATTTATTTGTTTATTTATTAATTCATTACAGTTTAATAGACTATTTTACCAATTTGTGGGTCTTACCTTGTCTGCTTAAACATCTTATTCATTTTGAAAAACCACAGACATGTAATATTGGCATAATTACTGTAATTTATATAATTTATATCATCTATCTTTGTTTTATCTTTATTAGACGACACCCTAATATGGGTTTATTATTTTCAGCATTTATTTAACTTTGTATCGTGACCTGAAGATGCTTTGCATATTGTAGAAAGCGAAACCGGTCGTCTGATTAGTTAAATTAAATTGATTGTGAGTAAGTCTAATTTATTATTTCTTTTACCTTTTGAAATGGACTCACACAAGCAACACATTCATGATTTAATTGGTATAAATTAAATTTAAGTAAGTCTACCATTCAAAAAAGTGTTTGGATAAAGTGTTTTCCTGAGTTAAAGCTAAGTGGAGACAAAGTGTTTTGCAAGAATGAAGTATTTATTTCTTAAATGAAGAACTGACAAACAAAAGCATCGTGTTCCATAACAGAAATTCTTAAGAAAGAAGTATTTTTATTGGACAAATTCGCTATTCACACCTGAATAATGGTAGCCGAATTTATTCTTCATTTTTATTTTTATTCGAAAAATATATACATTATCACCTTTACATCGCTTCAACAACTCTCCAATTAGATACTAAACTTAACCTATAATTTAACAATCTTTCCATCTAAGCATACTCCTTAGTATGGCTCTATTGATTCGAAGTGTACCTCCAGTGTCTCATTCTCATTTTATCGTCACTTCTAATCATTATATCGGCGCCTCGTCATAACTATATTCAATTACCTTTTTGTAATGACTCGTTTCCTTTGGAAGGTCGAGACAGTGCAGAATCGGCTTTGGGACGGATTAAGAGCAAATTTTGGTATGGAAGTAAAGCAATCTAAAGCGAGATATATATTGTTATGGTTTAAATTTATTAAAATCTAATAAAAAATTAAATTCATTGACCGGTAAAGTCGTTTCATCATATAAATAGGAATATTAGATCTGTAAGATTCAAATATTTGAATGAGTAATGGTTTTACTAATTTAGTAGAAAGTAGGCAGATAGGAGAATAGATATTTGTACGTTAATACATGATAAGACTAGAGGAATTCTCATAAGCGGTTAATGTTAATAGCCCAAACATAGAAATTTTAGAATATAAGCTTTATGTCTTTTGTTTACAAGGAAATTGGAAGAAGCCAGTAGAGAATTCTTGAAAACAAATGGTTAGTTTACCATATAATCAACAAAGACTTTCAACCTCGATCATAACTAGATCATACTTAATTTGGTTTTTTTTTTAATATATATATTTATATATATGTCAGCATCCAAAACATCCTTACAAACCCTTAATTCAGTGCATAATACTGCTATCCGCCTCTGTTTAGGAGCTTTTCGTAGCAGTTCAGCTGAGAGCCTCTACCTCGAAGCCAACAAACCCCCTCTTTGGCTTAGGCGCCAATATCTCCTCCTTTCTTATGCTGCCTCTACTTCAGCTAACCTTTCTAATCCAGTACACACACTGCTGACATTACCCAACTATACTAGTACTCACCCTCCTGCTCCACCCATACACACTATCGAGCTCCTACTTCCAACTTTAATACCACATACAAATTTATCCCTAAATATCCCTCTAACGATCCCGCAGAATTCTCCTTGGACCAAAACTTTACCGAAATTTAATGTGTCACTTACAAAGTTTAGTAAGGCAGAAACCAACCAGGATTTGATTAAGAAATCCTTACTAGAAATTCTTAATTTTAAGAAATTCGATCGGGTACTCTACACTGACGCATCAAAGAGAGAAACGGGGGTTGGTTGTGCGGTTACCACTACGGAAACAGTCGTTAGTTCATGTCAAATACCTGCCACATGCAGCGTTCACACTGGTGAACTGTATGCTATTTACCAAGCCTTTAAACTCTGTACAGCACCCAATCAACATATTGCCATTTGTTACAGACTCCCTTGCCTCTATCCAGTCCATCAATAATCTATTTACTAATCACCCTCTTGTAGAAAAAATCCATGACACTTACCAAAATCTTATCATCCACGACATCCATATCACTATCATATGGATTCTCTCCCACATCGGTATTATGGGTAACGACAACGCCGATCGCTTTGCCAAAGAAGCTGCTGTATCCAATTGTACACCACATAATATACAAATTGCCAGTGACCTAAAAACTAGTATCAAGAAACTCGTACGAAATTACTGGCAGAATCATTGGAAACAATCCACTACAATTTTACACCAAATAGATCAGACGATTGAGCTGTTCGTTATCCCTGGTATAACTAGAAATGAGATGGTTGTTGCTAGAAGATTACGTATCGGTCACACCAGATTTACACATGGTCACCTAATGAATTCTACACCTAAGCCAATCTGTCACTATTGCCAATCTCCACTAAGCGTTCTACACATCCTTGTGGACTGCCCTCATTACAATAAACGACGCCAAGAACTGGGCATGAAGGGCGACATCACAGATATATTATCGAACCAGAGTCAAGTCATCACAGCTATCCAGTTCCTGAAGCTAGAAAACCTACTAAATAATATATAACTATAGTATATTATAATATGTACCTTATATATAATTGTATCCACGGTGCCTCGTGCTAATGGCCGAAGCTGTCACAAGCACGTTAAAGTAAATAAAAAAAAATTCAGATATAAAAAAATTAAAAGAAGTAATATTTCTTGAAAGAAAATTTTTGTCTTGATTTAATTTAAAAAAAAAACACATGATATACGATTTTGATTAATTGTAAAATTGTCTGACTTTAATAATTTTTTTATTCTTTTTTAATAAATTATTTCATTGTTTAGTATCACAAAATTATTTGGTTTAATTAATTTTCCTATTGTCTATCCTATCCTCAAAGGCACCTACTTAAAGAATACTTTGAAGCCAATTATTATAATTAATGTTAAAAGGAGCCCTGAGATCAAATTTTAATTAAAATATACTTATTGGTTTTTGCAAAATTAAGCCAAAGGCATATCAAATCAATTAAACATATAATAGGTCCAAATTTGCAAATCATAATAGTATATTGCTTGTAAGAATTAAATTTGTTATTAATTTAAGTGCTTCTTTTGGAAACAAATACATGTTTCGTCGTTTTACCTTCCTAATTTTTCTTTATCCTGTTTTATCCCATTACCTGTTTGCTAAAAATATGTATGCTACAAGTTGACATGGTTAGCCGATGAGTTTTTATGTCAGAAGATTACTACAGTCTTTATAAAGTACTTTTTATAGCAAACACATGATAAATATTGATATAGTTTTGTACAGACATTTATAATAATAATATATTCATCGTGCCAAACTTCAAATACCGGGAATGACTCTAGCTTCTCGCGGCAATCAATAATCAAGGAATACAAAAACATAGTAGCTTCTGTCATCTCGAAACATTAGTACCAGTTGAAGAAAAAAACCGTTTACAAAAAGAGCTGGGTTTTAAAATATTTTTGTATCACGCGCTGGTAAGTAGGTTCACTGAAATGATGGTGAAAATCCACAATCTTAAAAAAAAGAACCTTCTATGACAAATAGAAACCAAGATAGCATGTTTTCTTAAAATCACAATAATATTTCCATTGTTTATTAACATTAAGAGCTGAAAATTGAACAGATTATAAATGCAGATCTAGATTTTATGATCCAACTTATAGATGACATATACAAAGAAGGTGTAAAAACTTATAACTTGTTAAAGTGATCGTACTCGTAAAATATCGTCACGTTAAAGTGGCGGGGAGAACATTCCGAGCTTCGTTTTTTTAGAATAGAACTTCAAACGCAAAACATTAAATTTTTTAAATGGTGGAGCTAGAGAAAATAATAAAAACTGGTCTACTTTCATCTACGGGAAAAATCGGAAAATCCCGAAAAAATAAATAAATTAATTTTTTCCATTATAAAGTTGGATTTTACCATTATTTCGTAAGAAATATTTAAATTTTAATAACTAATGTATATTATTTATATAAATATATAATATTAGTTATAAATTGATACTCAAAATGTGTTTATTTATTTTAAAACATGAAACAGTTTTTATACTATGTGAAAAAACGGTTTTAAAACGAATCTGTTTATACTATATAAGAAGTATCAATCAAATCTAAATATTTTTTACAAACTAATAGTAAAATTTAACTTTTTTATGGAAAAACTTAACAAATTGATTTTTCTTAAATTTTCCTATTTTTCCAGGAAGTGAAAAAAGCACAGTTTTTATTACTTTATCGGGGCTCCGGAAAATAACAAAAAAACAAGTTCTGCGTACCGTAGAAACTAAGATAATGCAAACTTTTCAGCTCGCTCCAATTTGAAGCTCCATTCTAATAACAAACGGAGCTTGAACAGGCGGTATTTTACGAGTATCATAATTTTAATTGGTTATATCTTTTTACTTCTCGGTATATACAATCTATAAAATCTATCATAAAATTTGGATCATTGTTAAATCATTGATCATTTGATCATAAGTCACACTAACGTTTAAGTCTCGAAAAATGCATATTGTCACAGCATGAGCCAGCTATTCTATCTGGTCCTCTTCTTCTCTCTCTTACAATTAATTCATCTAGTTCCTTGCTATCAAAACAATATTAAATCGTAGTTGAGGTATCATTCTTACCACAAGTCAGGCAGAAATGTTAATCTAGTGAAACAAATAATCATTCTTCTTCTTCTTCACGTGCCATATCCTCTAAGAAGGTTGGCAACCATCATAGCAATTCGCACTTTCGACACCGCTGCTCTAAAGAGATCAGCAGAAGTGCAGTTAAAACCAAGCTCTCAAATTATTCAACCAGGAGATGCGTCTTCTTCCGCGACTCCTTCTACCCTGTATGACCTACAAATGACCATAAGAGTTTGTAAACTGGCTGACCCTGTTTTTAGAAAGACCAATCTCAACATCATTTTACAATTGTTCCTAAATCATTCTAACACCGAATTCTTACTCAGGAAAATCATCTTCAACTCATTCTCTACACTCAACACACAAGAGAACCCTCTCCAAAATACTGGTGTTATGAAAGTTATCTCTGATTCCCATTCACTGACTAGCAATTTTCCCAAAATCTCTTTTGTATCACTTAAATTTATTAAGGATTTCACTCTCAAATTGACCAGAATTTTTGCTCAATACTTACCAAATGTAAAAATTGCTTATAAAAGCACTCTAGTTGTGGGATCTTTGTACAGATCATTGAAAGACAAAGTACCAAACTCAGATAAAAGTGATGTCGTATACAAACTTAGTCGTTTAGACTGTGAAGGTTCTTATATAGGTCACACTTCCCAAGAAGTTTGCAGCCGTTTGATTCTTCACAAGAGTGACATTAGGTTACACCCTGATAGATGTTTCCCAGCCATATATGCCAACACAACAGGGCACTCTTTCGATTTTTCGAATGTAAAAATCCTATCCACGGAGAGTAATTATTCAAAAAGATTGTTTCTCGAGATGGCATTCATTTTTCAAGAGGCAGAAACTATTAATAAAAAGACCAATACCCTTTACATATATGTTATCATTAAAAGATCCAACGGCCTGTCGTTTTAAATTAATAATTATGAATTCACAACCAATTGTTTTGTTTCTGATTAAGTATATGTATAACCTAGAATTTTTATAATCTAACTACATTTTGTACGATGATTTTATAACATAATTTTATTTAAATGTTAGTCTAAAAGTTTTTTACATAAATGTGTTTTGTATGAAACATTTTTAAAACAAACAGTTTTTTCGACAGTTTTTGCCATATAAATATTGCAGATAACTATCAAAATATATTGTATTTTTTTTTAATTGTAAAGTTTGTATTATATGATTAAGAAATCAATTAATGAACGATATATAATAACTTAACAATTTGCCGAAACCTACTCTGTATCTGCCATGTCTCCGTCCCATCTTACGACAAGTGCATAATCACAGCATCTCCTCCGAATCCCCCGGCTATAAAAACTCTCTTTTATTTTATTAACGCATCTCTAAAAGCTCCATTGTTTCGTGAAATACTTATTGAAGCACGTCACTCCAAAGTCTCGACAAAAGACGATCGAGAATAGACGCCTACTTAGATCGTTAGATGAAGCTATTTCAACATTAACAAAGTAGGCGTCTCGAGACGTCAGTCGTCGTGTTAAAATGTCAAATCTTGTGGAGGAGCTTAGCGGTGCATTCGAAGAAAATTTAAGTCGAAGGTAATTTACGTTTGTGTCTTCTCGGGGAACGTCTGAATGAATTTGGATTTTGAGTTATGGCTTTTAAGTACTGGAAAATTGCGGTTGATGGATTTTATGCAGTTTATTTTTAAGCCGCGAAACGTAAATGTGAACTGTGGAAGTCAAAACAGACGTAAACAAATAAAATACAACATTTGCTACAACAGTAGTTGAAACATGATTCTTGAAATATAACTGTAAATATCTTATTAAAGTAAATGGAACATTTTTCGTTTATTCATACCAGCTATAAGTTTCCGTTGAAATGCCAAAACTATTTTCACTTTAAATTTTCTTTTAATGGTGGGATTAATTGTTACAGCTTCTGGTAAGATTTTATTTCTAGTTCTTATATATAATTCTTTTTATCGACATGAAAACTGTTTACTACAATCTTGATTTCAATGTATTGGCCTGGAAATGAAGCTGAAACAATGGAAAAACCTCGCAATTTTGTCGACCAACATCGATTTGTACAAAAATTTATGATTAGGCTCATTTCATCCTCTACTTCACTTACCGTGGTACGCTTTTGTATTAAGCGATGCATTTTTATACATCGCTTTATATTTGTGCCATAGATTAATCATACCATCGAACATCTAACGGTACTGTATAATAGATATGTATATTATGCAATCCAACCACTTCAGTCCAAAATAAGCCGACTTTATGAAAAATTACGCGACTTATCAAAGTGAACGTTTTAATTTAAAACCCCAGACCCCTGCGGCCCCTTCGCCAGCCCCCCCTGGACTTAAGTAATGACAATGCCATTCAGTCAAGTCTCTGCTAGCAGGCACCGACCTATAATAATGCACCTTATCGAGATTGCCATGTTTACAAGGCTCTTATCAGCCTACGTGGCACGGAATCTCGTGTTATCTCACTACTTCACAGCCACCTAGATCCCGGTAGAGATGTTATCGACGGCATGCGCGTATGTTCTTTGTCTCGGTGATAAATGGCCGATTTGGTTTTAGGCGATCTTTCGACCGGAGGAGCGCCGAATGCCACCGCCGAAGACGATTATTACTCGTGGAAAAAGGATTGGAATTGTCGATTCCGTCGCCGCATTATTGTTTTGTGCTTTTAAATCTCTTCCGTGGTAATTTTAAGATACGCAAGATGAATGGATCATAAGTTCACATTGAAAAATATTACTAAAAAGATACAATCTGAAATAATTCTAAAAAGGATGTATAAAATGTTCGAATATCTATTAAATGTGCATTCGAAAATCCTAAAAAGCATTATCAACATACAAAACACTATTTACTCATAAGAACACTAATTAGCTGGTATCTTTAACATTACTGGTAGGTTGATGAAATTAAATTGCATCCAATGAAAAAGAGTTACAAATACTTACAAACAGGTTGACCGAAACAAGTGTTGAATATGGGCTAAAGCTTAAGAAATCTAAGATAAAACTTAGAGATGTCAGCAAAACAGAGTTATAAACAATGAACATCAGAGCGTATGGAATAGAGCTAGAAAGAATCCACATATCACCTATTTGTGGGTCAATGTTAACGATACCTGAGATGTAAGCAAAGAAATAGGAATATGCATTGAAAAAGCCAAAGCTGCCTTCTATAAATTAAAAAAAATTCTCATTAATAGACATATTACATTAAACCTTAAAATCAGATTAATAGGCTGCTACACAATTAAAATTCGAAAGTTACAATATTTTGGTCATGTAATAAGACTTCCAGAGAGGTATCATCTTCTACAGCTCATAATAGAGAATAAGATCTCTGGAAGAAGAGACCCAGGCCGAAAAAGAACATCCTGGCATCGAAATCCCCGAGAGGTATCAAGGTATTATTGCCCAGATGATCGCCAACGATCAATTTCCGGACAGGGTACTAAAAGAAGAAGAAGTAGATGAAATTAGAAGAGGTATTCGAGCTAAAAGCAAAACGTCAGTAATATTGAACTTAAAAAAAGGTGGACAAATTTCCTAGAAATCTTCCTTGAATGTTTTTATAATTGAATCAAATTGTCCATTTTGCTAGAAGGAATAAAAATACTAATGATTACCAAAAGTCTAAACTGGTATGGACACCTGCAGAGAATACCTGAAAAATTATGGCCCAAACAGACAGAAAAATGGACTCCGCCCACTAGAAGAAAACGAGGCAGACCAAGACGATCATGGAGAGAAGATGTCGAAGATGCAATGACCACGAGAGAATTAAAAACTAAAGATTGCTTGGACAGAAAACGCTGAAAATTAGGGTACGAGAAACGAAGCGAGCTGTAGAAGATTCGCCTATTATAATATATTAGGATGACTACGAAGAAGTTGAATATTTACGATGGACAAAGATCTAAAAGAGGGAAGCCACGAAAAAACCAATTGGAATGAAAATGATGACTGTATTTCTAAAGGAAAATAACAAGGGTACTTTTGAGACGTCGCACACAGTGGTATTTTACATAAAAAGCTAGCCAAAATTGGAAAATTCAAAAACTAACATTTCCGGTCGATTTTTGTCCCTAAACTAGGTATTTATATGTGACGTCATGTAATACCAAACCCACTCTAAATAGCCTTACCAAACAAATTTTACAACACCCATTTCATAGCACGATTTGGCTGAGGTTAAATTTAAGATTTTATTAGACTTTCTTGTACGATTCGGTATTTTTTATAATTCGTGATTTCCTAGCTATCAGAGAAAAGGAAGCTATCCTCGGGTAGCTAAAGCTTCCTCCGTACTTATTGTTAGTTGTTGTTCTGGAAACTATTAGGATCCTCCAACACTTTGCCATAAAGCTACAAATTGGTCACATTGCTCCTGTAGTGATCCTTTTCTTAAGTTATTGTTCTCCTGTTCAAAGTTTTCCCTTTGTTCTGGTCCCAAAAAGAATCTACTTCTCACATCCTAACCCAAAACTCCTATTTCTTTTTGGATACTAGCTTGAGCTTCTCCCCATGCAATGATAAATTATATTGGTACTTATAAATACTGAGAACATTAACTTCTATATTGCTACCAATTAGAATACATGGAAACGTCACTGCTACCACTTTTTCAAACACTTTCTCGAAAACAAAATTATTTTTTAATGGCATAATTAAATTTTTTCTGCCGTTCAGATTCACTGGCATACAATCTGTTGACAACTTCATATATTTTTCTTTTCACAAAAAGGAACAAACTTCCTAACAATTCCGTTTCTTCCCCTTAAAATATCCGTCAAACACACAATTTCTCCTTTGCCTCTCTATTTTTAACCAATGATGTTTTAGTATTTCCCAAATCCTACTAAATGGTCTCCCAATCTCTCCAGTAATTGCCAATATCTTTATGGAAGACTTTGAGACCCGAGCACTATTCACATCAATGCTCAAGCCCATATGTTGGCTACGATATGTTGACGAGAAATTCATCATTTATATGCTTTGGTGCCTTTTGAAACCCATCTGAATGGTAAACATCCTAGTATCCAGTTCACGGTGGAGGTGGAATTTATCCCTACCGTTTCTCGACGCTATCATAGAGAAAAACCAATCCCAAGGTTTTCATTAGTCTGTGACTCATTCAAAGACTCTGACTCTCATTATATGAAAACTTTTCTTCCTTACATCAAATTTGTCACTGCCAAAATCAACAAAATTCTTAAATTAAGAGCAATAAAGACAATATTTACCCACCAACAACAACTTTCATCTCTTGTCGGATAAATTAAAGACAACATTCCAAATGAACAGCACGGAGTATGAAATTCCTTGTGCAGACTGCCCCCGATCTTATATGGGCCAACCAAATCGTAGAATTCAAAATATGATTTATGAACATTCATACAGGTCACAAAATTGATTTTAAAAACTTCAGAAAGCTCCCATCCGCTTCTATAAGCCAAGAATTCTCCGAGTACCCATAGACATTGAAAAATGGCTTTTTAAAATAAATAGATTACAATTTTTGTGCTAAGGTGAAGGAACGAAGAGATCACAAACAAATAAAACAAATAGACGAATTAACCAAATATCAACTTTGCCACTCTGCATCGTTTTCGTATAAATATTTTATCAAGGCAGGCCAAGAATCTTCAATAATTGCGATTTGGTACATAACTTACGGACCACCCTGTATAACTAATGATTCTATACGGTTCGAGTACAAATTGTGCCTGTCTGTATACATATTGATGACAATACCTGAAAAACAACTTATTCTTATCTCTTTACGATCGACGATCACAATCAGAAACTAGTAATGCTAGATCATTGTATTCTAAATATATCAATAAAATACATCGAAAGACATATCTGAACCTGTTGCTACGATGTATTAAGGCATATATAATCAATTATGATCTCTGTAGGATTAAAAGTACCTGCTACAGATTGTCTCATATCTTTGATAGGAGTAATAGAAATTTATATTTGATGGAGTTTTGTTTTTTCACTTATCCATATCAATATTCATTGTTCTGTCACTACCGTATTTTTGCAGCTCGTTGCCTCTTAACAATAAACTAAATCTATAAGCCAATAGCAGAAATAGTTTCTAAGCGCCAAATTTAATTAGTTCTATGGCTATGCACAATACGTTAGAGCATTTACATTTATATAATTTTGAACATCATTTTTGATTGCAGTAACATTTTATAAAGCCTTGTCTCCCAAATTAGGAACCTTTTGCAATAATTTCTCTTAGAGACAGCTGAAACTAGGGCACATCTTCCAAATTAAGAAAATTTTCTTTTCATTCTTTTATTTGATTCCTCCAGAAAAAAGTGTTTTTATTGTTACATGTGTTGTCCCTACTCTCTGTTAACCGTAAACTGTTATGATACCCAAAATATTTTGAGCAACTCTTTTGCCTCTATCATAGATGGGGATCGGTATTGTTATACATCTGTATTGATGATACAGTATTTTCAATCGACAATTGGCGGACATTTTTGTTCAGTTAATTGTTTCATAATATTAACCTGAGCATTATCGCCTTGAAGGTACAGAACATGTACGACCTGATTATAAATTTTACACGTATGTGCGCCAGAGCTTTCTTTTTGGAAAAAATACAACAAAATACATCTGAAGTAAACTTCATTCGTTTTACATATTCCCATCCGTCAACAAACGCACGTGAAAGCCAAACAGAGTCGTACTGAAGTATATTATATGATTTTTAAAAATATTTGCTTTTGAAACTATTAGTGTAAGAATTTCTTGAAACTTAATCACTGTGAGCAAAATTTAATGTTCCATTGAAGGAAAATGTGCTAAAATAAAATATTCATTAACTGAGAGATACATAACAAAGTAAACATTTTGAATAAAAATGCAACACGCTACAATTTGAATTTAAACATGCTGGTAAGTTTGGATCTGTGACATGACAATCCGTCTGGCTTAAGGCAATAAATTATATTCAATAGCCTCTTGACGAATGAGAGGTCGAATATCAACACGTGCTTATGTTTACAGATGGGAATTTGCTAAGTGAATAAACTTTAGTAATCTCAATTGTTGAACAATTTTCTTCCTCTCTTAGTGACGATGGTCCAGGGGATTTTTCAGTATGGTAAGCCCAAGTTTTTTCCCGATTAATGAATCTTCTTTCACAGTTGACGATGACGGTGCAGGAATTCCCATTTCATATCTATTGTATGTTAATATATATTTTTTTGAAGTACCCAATTCAGCTAGTTGATCGATTTTTTCGTTATTAACAATTCCGCGCAAATTGGACGATTTGATATTTTTTAGTTATATCTCCAAGGTGTTTTATTATAATCATAATTAAATAATTTATGGTTTTGTTAGGCCGGAAATGTGAGAGTTTTCTACTGCGCTTTTGTTATCCGAAAGAATAACGATGTCCTGCTTAATGTTTATTGATATTTATAGTTTAGGTGAGAGTGGAATAAAGAAAAATATGTCATTTTTAATGTTTCAAAGTTGACAACCTTTGCTAGTTGGCGAATAACAAATAATGAACTTGATAGCTTTTTCTTGAGTTGTGAGATATGAAACGACCAGTTCAGTCGATTACTATGGTTATTCCCAATAGTTTAACAGTCTCTTTGTTATCTGGATCATTGTGTAAATTACTTGCAGATGTAACCAAATTTTTCGTTTTATGAGAGTTAACTTTTAGTTTGTTTGCAGCAAACCATGTGCTATATTCAGTAGAAACTTTCTCACGAGACATTTTTAAATCATCATTATTTTTTCCTGATAACGTATGTCGTATCATCTGCGAATTGTATAGATTTGTACGGAGATATGAATTTAGGCAAAACGTTAACATAGATAATAAACAAAAGAGGTCTTAAGACCGAACCTTGTGGGACTCCATGTTTTACAGATAGAAAATCGGAGAGATGATCTTTAGACACTACCGCCTGGTGTCTGCCACAGATACGAAGTTATAAGCATAAGAGGGATACCTCTGATTCCATAGTAATTTAATTTGTGCAGCAAAATGTCATGTGAAACGCACTCAAAAGCCTTCGAAAAGTCACAAAGAGAAATTGCTATGCGATTACCACGTTCAATCCTCTCAATCACCTCGCTCACAACATTAAATACGTAGTAAAATGAGCACTTCTGAATCCATATTGTGAACTAATTATTTGACTTAAACTAGTAATAAAATTGTTGTTTGATAACCTTTTCCATCACTTTCCCAAAAGTACAAACAATGCTTATGGGTCTATAATTGTCAGTTTTTGAGGAATCACCTTTTTGTAGATAGGTAGTACTTTTGAGCATTTTAGTACTTCTGGAAATACCCCACTTGATAGAATTAAATTAATAAGATGAGTGAAAGGTGTTAAAACTGTTTAGTAAGTTTCTTTTAAAATTGTGCTATTGATTTCGTAAAAGTCCCTACAATTAGAAGATACTTTATTATTTGAAAGACCTCTTCTTCCACAACGGGACAAAAAAAAGGACTTGCTCGGAGAAGGATAATTTCTATAATTAAAGAGGAATATAATTAATAGTGGGAAGAGATGTAATTAAATTCTTTGCAATTGTAGTAAACAATTTATTTATTTCGTGTGGAGGTAGATCAGGTTGTATCGAACAACTTGTGTTGTTCCTTTCGAAATTTACTATTTTCTAGCAGTCTTTAGGTTTATTATTGGAAATAGTATTAAAATCACAGTAAGCTGACTTTTTAGCAATTTTTAATTGCCGATTTTATTCATTTGAATATCAAAAGAAGGGTCATATCTAATTTTAAAATTTATATTAAAAACACCAAGTATGATCAGATTGTCTGCTTTACCAAGCAAGGACGTTATAACATCCTCAACATTCACAAAAAAACAAGTAGTGTGTGTTGTTTTCTTAGAGTGTACCCACACTCTAAGAAAACATTGACACCCCATATTAACTACGTTATAAGCCAATATTTACTAATGGTCGAGTAACATTGACATACAATAAGTTAATTATGCCCTGTATTTGGTAAAAAAATTATTCAAAAGCGTAAAAATTTGAAAATAACAAAAATCAAAGTTAACAGAGTGATCGCTTCTATTAGCGCAAAATCTAAATTAAATACGTGCATTCCACGCCGAGTTGTAAGATTTGGCATGACCCCTACTATATCTTTTAGCAAAACTGTGGCTTCGTCAGCAACGGTACGAAATACAAAACATTTTTCTTTCTTTCTCAGGAAAGTCACTGCAATACCTTCAGAAATGATTTCTGTTATCTTTCCAATGCAATTATGGACTTCATCCCTACGCTTATCAACTGTAAATTTTACCAAAACTCAAGAGTTAATCCCAATTTTGGTAGAATGGTGCTCTTTCGTTTTTGCTGCTGTATTGGAAATATCATCTTCATCTTCCAAGAGGGACGCATCTAAGTGCGAATCGTCATATATTCGTAAACTAACTTCGCTCTCAAAACTTGATTAAATTGTTTTCTTTTTCGCTTTTATCGGCTTTTTATTGGTTTATTTTTAAACTTATTGCAGTGCTATCTGGACGAATTCTTTGCAAAACCTTACCTGTATTAATAAGACATTCAGCAAATTGTCTTCGAACTTTCCGTTTCAGTGTTTCTGGTCTATTTTCTTGCCTCTTTAATGCTGGTAATAATGAGAGTTCTAAGGTTTTTTCGGTGTCACATCTTTCTGTATGGTGGCTAGACGTACTGGTAGAATTTATATCATCTGACTGAAAGTTGCTCACACATTCACTCACAAACATCATCAATCGAAGACTCCAACCTCTCACGGAAAAAATTATCGGGAAATATCAAGCAGAGTTTAGGCAAAATATATCTACCATTGACCAACTATTTACAGTTAAACAAATACTAGCCAAAGCATGGGAATATGACATGGACGTTTACAATCTCTTTGTAGATTTTAAACAAGCCTATGATTCAATAGATAGAACAATTCTACCTAATATACTGAAAGAATTTGGCATACCATCAAAATTAATACGACTAGTGCAAATGACAATGACAGAAACAGAAGCACAGGTATGTATTCAGGGACAGATCACTGATGCGTTTACGATAACGCAAGGACTGAAACAAGGCGACGGACTGGCTCCAACACTCTTTCATCTTGTTCTTGAATATGTAATTAGACGGTTGACGGTGAGCGGAAATAACATACTTACAAACAAATCTACCCAATTAGCAGCATACGCAAATGATATAAACATAATGAGCAGAACAGTGAATGCTGCGGAAGAAACCTACGTTGAGTTGAAACAGAGTGCAAAAGCAGTAGGGCTAGCAATAAATACAAATAAAACAAAACTATTCATACAAACCAGATCACATAGACCGGCGCAGCAATACTTTATTGACGATATAGAACATGTGAATAGATTCACATAACTAGGAATGGATCTGGTCGCAAGCAATAAAGAAGAACCGGAAATAAATAGAAGCCTTATGCTGGCAAAACTCCGGGTCTATAAAACAATAATCAGGCCTATATAAGTTATTGTTGTGAAACATGGGTGGTGACACAGAAATCTGCCAATACATTAGATGTGTTTGAAAGAAAAATATTACGTAGGATACTGGGCCCAATAAGTGAAAACAACAACTGGCGAATTAGGTATAATAGAGAAATATACGAGCAATATAGCGAACCAACTCTAGCACAATACACTAAACTGCAGAGATTACGGTGGACAGGGCACGTGGTCCGCTGGCATGAGAATAGAATCTCCAGAAAATTACTAAATGCAAGAATGCAGGGAAAAAGACGCGTTCATGGAAAAGAACAGCGGTAAATCGAAATGATTGGAGAAGCCTGTTGAAGGAGATCAAGGAACGATTTGGGCTGTAGCGCCATTGGATGGATGGATGGATTAAAAGTTGCGATTAAACTGAAGTTCTAACTTTTCTGGAAAAACTGCAGCAGCTCCATCTTGTTGTAGATCTGGAGTAGACATGTGTGACACTTGTTATATCTTATCCTCATTTTATCCTAAAGGATAAATACCTGACCCTACAAATCCGCCAATTGCATTTGCTCTAGAGAAGCATCTTGTCTCGACCAATGTTTTAAGCAATGAAGAAAAACTAATTTTGTCTACATTTATGCATCCTGTAGCACGATAATAATCTTTTAACACATTGCGCCAAAAAAACAACACAACAAAAAAATTATCATTCCAATCTTTGTTTAATTATCATTCCAAACTTTAAGTTGGAAACCACATATTAAACAATTGGCGATATCATGTCAAAATGGTATAAATCTTCTTAAATGTTTAGCCAACACACAATGGGGTGCTGACGGAGATACATTATTACTGTTGTATAGAAGCCTAATTCGATCAAAATTGGATTACGGATGCATTGCATATTCTTCAGCGTCGAAGTCAAATTTAAAAATCTTAGACATTATACACAACAATGCATTACGCATAATCTCTGGAGCTTATAGAACAACTCCTGTTGCAAGTCTCGAGTGGGAACTTGGAGAGCCATCATTACATGAACGACGTAAATTACTTAGTCTATCTTACGCTTCAAAACAATCATCACTACAACCTGACAACCATTTTCTTACTCAGCCATCGTTATCAAATATCAATATAAGAACACATTTACCATTTCAATTAAGGATCAAAAACATTTTAAACTCTATTGAAATTTTTAACTTTCCCTCAACACATTCAGCAAACGTAAACACGCCACCTCCTTGGTTAATACCTTTGCCTACTTTAAATTTAGAACTATCATCATATCATAAATCTGAAACTAATCCACAAATATTTATAAGCAATTATAATAGAATACTTTCTTCTTTCCCTGAATATACCCAAGTTTACACAGATGCATCTAAAACAACTTCTGGTGTAGGATCATCATTTGTTATAAGAGACATAATAAAAAGTTTCAAATTGCCCACAGAATCCACTGTGATAACTGGAGAATTGTATGCAATATACAGAGCTCTAATTCACATACAAATAGTCAAACCAGATAAATTCCTTATTATTACTGACTCAATCAATTCCCTTCATATACTGTCAAAAATGTACACTTGCAACCCGATAGCTAAATTAATTAAAAACAAGATGCAGCAGCTGGAAAACAAAACATTAGTCTTCGTGTGGGTACCATCACATATAGGCATTAAAGGAAACGAACTAGCTGATAAAAATGCTCGGGAAATAGCAAATTCCCCAAATATCAGACCGATAATAAAACCATTAGCAAAAGATCTCAATCCGTACTTTAAACAAAAGCTGATATGTAATTGGACTAAATGTTGGGAAGAAAAATCCTCAAAGTTAAAAGAAATTAAACCAAATTTTGGACGATGGACTAACAACGCCCCTAGCCGTTTCCTTCAGGTTGTATTAACCAGGCTCCGATTAGGACACAGCAAACTCACCCATGAATATCTCATGAAGAAGGAACCTCAACCAAAATGTACGAGTTGTGACGTGCCGTTAACAGTGAAACACGTATTAACGGAGTGTCCCAAATATAGTACTGAAAGACTAACTAATAAAATCCCATCAGTTATAAGGGACATTTTTAGTGAGTGTACCAGTGAAAATATTGTGAAATTTTTAAGAGACTGTAACATATTGAACCACATATAAGTATGTTATTTATTTGTTATTTGTAATCATTATTGTTTGTATTAAATTCATCCGCTAATAACCAATATGGTTGATGCGGCTGCCTTTAAATAAAAAAAAAAAAAAAATCTTTGTTGGATCTTAGATTACTTTTTTTTATTGATTTAACCGCTTGCCAGTTTTCAAGAAATACATATTACTAATACCTATACTAATATTACAATTACAAATTGTATAAAATAATATACCTATCAACCCATACGTGTAGTAGTTATAAAGCAAACTCTATAACTACCCAACACTTAGCTACAACTTGTAGAGACTATTAGATATAATCAGTTGAAACATAAACAGTTCATGTACCTACTACTTCTGCGTACATAACCATTAACTCCACGTCAATACTTATAACGTATAGCGTATTTACGTTGAAAATCTCCAAATGAGACAGTCTGTACCAATTAAAGAGTTTATGATCGTAGGGAATCGGTGCTCTTGCCCACACTGTGCCTCTAAATGTGGCTCATAAGTCATGATATGGGGCAAGGTATGACATAATACGGTGGATAAAGATTCATAAATAGGTATGTACGAATGGACGAGTGGGCAGTGGAGTAGCTTTGAATATTTAGATCGTTATCGTCGATGGAGTAATTAGAAACGATTTGACTAGATGAGAGGTAAACGAGATATTATTTATCGACTGTTTAAGGATAGTTATCTTCTTCATCTCGCTGTAGATTACTGAAATATCTTGTGATATTGTTTTTCTTATTTTATTGATACAAACTACATTAATTAATATTTAAATAAATTGATATTGGCCGCTTATACCCTTCGTTTAACCCTCGTATAACCTTCAATTTGATACGGACATTAATATATAATTTTCCACTTCTCTTTGTTTACATGGACTATCCCTTCTCGATATAAATATTAAAGCAGCTATCAGTTGTTACCTAAAGATAGAAGAGAGAGACTACGTCTCAGGGAAAGCAACCCTAGTTTGGGAGTTGTCATCGAGTGTTTTAGTCTGTAGAATAATCGCCCAACCTCAGATCCTTTATATTGGCCAATTGGCCTGGAAATCCCTAAAATCGCTACAATACACGTGTATAGTAAGGCGATTTTAAGGCCAGGAAAGTCCAATTCAGCAAGACTCTCAATTGGGACACACATCTCCAACTCACAATGGATAGAGTTAGGAAGAGAGCTAATTTCTTGGGTGCTTCATCTGGTAACCGAGCAGGCAATAGTTCCAAAACATTAATTCATAGATACAAAACATTTATAAGACCCATTATCGACTACAACGCGCGTATCTATGCGTCACTTAATAGTAGGCAAATCATGAAACTCATAGCCACTGAGAGAAAAATACTGCGGGAATGTATAAGGAAACACGCATACTATCCCTCTAGATTAATTTTCCCACTTGCAAATTTGCATACAATAGAAAATAGAATCCATTCTCTTAGCAAGAGATCTGTACTAAGAACTTTAAATAGCCTGAACTACAGAGCTAAGCTGACCTTCGAAACTCCTTGCGATCGCAGAAGGCACAATATACTCACCGGGACTCCCACTAAAAAAATTTCTTTCCCACCAGCCAAACTTCTAGACTGGACTGGTACCGAAATTTCTCATGAGTATTACGTCGTCTTTGAAACAACTCGCCTTATATATCGCAGAAAAAATAAGCTACAAGCTAAAAGCTAATCTAAGAGCCGTTCCTATTGTATATTTGGTGATAGATAGGGTGCTTCCTCGACAAAACATAATTGGCCTCTTCTTTCCTTCCTTAAAGAAAAAATGTATACTGTCACTCTTCCCATTTCTACTGACGTTTACTGCCATCCAAAACTCCCCCTAAAAAAAAGAGAGAACCCTCCTCGAAGAGGCATACCGCCTTAACAAGGTAAAGACTTGGGAGATGTGATGACCTAGAGTCATCTGCATATTAGGGACCCTCTTGCTGAGGCTCTACTTCTTTTCTAACCTTCAAGACCCTGTGGCTGTTCTGCTGAAATAGCTTGTCTTTTTCAGGGCAAGCTAGACCAAACAAAAAACTTCGAATAGTACATAGCCAAAGATGGATTTAGTAGAGGATTCTTCACCTGCGACGGTCGAAGCCCTCTACAAAGTGTACAAGGATACATAGACGATTCGACCCTTTTCTCCGACGAGACCACATAGTCTTTCGCTTCTATGAGGTAAATTGTGTTTTAAATTTAAACATTCTACAAATATGGATAGCTATATTATCAGCAACTAAGTAATTTAAAATTGATTTTACAAAATGTTTAAAAGCCAATAGGAAACTAAGTTCCTGTAGCTGGCTGTATACCATGTATCACAAAAATTTTATTTCAAATCTTTAGTAAAAGGTATTAATAAAATACCCAAACGGGCTATATCACAAATACAGAACGTTTTCGGAATGTAAATTCTATCCTGAGTGTAACAAAGTATACATGCTATGATCCACTAAAATATATGGGTGCAAACCCTTTAAATGTTATTAATTTATAAATATTTTTTTCCACATTTTCCTTGTGGATTTTACCATAAACGATTTTTTTTTATAATTTCGTAATGGGCGTTAGAAAGTATGTATTTCCGCCGGAAAAATATCGATAAAAGTAGGAATTGGCCTATCAAGAAAGGGCTTGAAACTAACATATTTTATTTTTGATCTACCGGAACACGAAAGCTACTCACTATTATCTGTCTTCAAAATAACCAAAGAAACAAAACATTTAATCTCTGCTATATGTCTAAATGAACATTTATCACAAAATCATAACTTTCACTTAATATTGCATACATGAATTTATTTGCAAGACAGAGATTAATAAATACATGTCATCTTGTCTAAAGACTGTAGTAAAAGACTCCTACAAAATGATTAAGTGTCACTTTTGTCTTGCGAAAGTTAATATTACATAAAACTATACTCCAATATCAATAAAAAATATCAAACACACATTTCCAAACATGTTTACTAAAACAGATTGTAATTTCTTTACAAGGAAAATATAAACTTCACATCCATATTTCATCGTCCATATATAAATCTTATCAACCATTTCAGGTTGATGGTATAACAGATTGTTTGTCGACGATGTTTGGAAGGAAGTGATAACAATAAAGTAAGATAATTTATTTGCATTGCTGTCTCTCCAGATATACGATTACACGAGCAGATTAGATGCAATATGGCTGGTTTGTACAGGGAGACGAGAAACGCAGCACGCACAAACAATGGTGTGATAAAGATGAGGTACACGTAAGGAATTTCCTGAAAAGCTTGTGTATAAAGGCGATAATAGGATAAAGGATAAGGTTGAATTTACTAATTTAGATTACTGATTAAGTGAATAATTTAATAATACTGGTTATAACAATATTACAGTCCCGGAATTATTTGTTATGATAGAAAGTAACAATTTCTACGACTAAAAGATTTTTTTTTTGTCTTTATATATATCCAATTTATATTCAAACTAAAATATTAGACTTTTGATAGAAGTTTGCAATGTCTGCAATATCGCTAATGAATTCTGTCAGCTATATAATTTAGATGTCCAACACTTATCAAAAACAAATACTTCATATGAAGAATATAAAAGAATCAGAACTGAAACTTACCAAATAGTAAGAAAAACAAAAACAGATTACTGGGAAAGATTCACAAAAGGACTAGAGATGGATTTCTATGGACAACAGAAACAAGTATGGCGCTTCATAAGACAACAAAGAAGCGAAATGAAAGAACTAGTTGAAATAGAAAACATACAAGAGGATACATGGGTGGCCTTCCTGACAGAAATGTTTAAAAAACAAAACGAGGAACCTTTACCAGAAACGCCAAATATAATAACTGAGGAAAAGACCGACATCTTCCAAAACGATATGAAAGAAGGAATAAACAAATTAAAAAACAGAAAGTCACCAGGAGAAGAACAAATACCAAATGAACTCTTAAAATATGGAGGTCATCACCTTGTACAACAACTGCAACTTCTTATTAATAAAATAATCACCACGAACAAATTACCAGATGAATGGAGGAGAGCGATCATGGTGATGTTCTTTAAATAAGGAGATAAGAAAGACCCCAATAATTATCGAGCAATATATCTATTAAATACAACACTCAAATTGGTAACAAGAATAATACCGTCAAAAATAAATGAACAAATATCTCTGCAAGAGGAACAGCAAGGATTTCGGACAGGAAGATCATGCACGGATGCAGTTTTTGTAATGAGACAAATAAAAGAAAAGTCGCTGGAATACAACAAACCAGCATATATGTGTCTGATAGATTTGAAGAAAGCGTTTGATTGAGAGTGAGAATTCGGGACGCGATACATTTATTATATGAAAAGGGAATATCACTGGATTTAGTAAAAACCATTTAGAATATATATAAAGATAACATAGCTATGGTAAGATGTAAAGGAAAACTATCGCAACGTATCAAATATGAAACTGGCATTAGACAAGGAGATTTGCTGAGCCCATTAATATTTAATCTGATAATGGATGAGATCATAAAGAAAGTTAAAAAAAAAGAAGAGCATATAGAATGGGAGAAAAGGAAATAAGGATAATATGCTACGCCGACGACGCCATAATAACAGCCGAAAATGAAGATGACCTACAAAGATTAATTAAAGAATTCGAAGATACGGCGCTCATATACAACATTGAGATCTCAACAAAGAAAACTAAAGCGATAGTGATATCAGCGGAACCGAGACGATGTAAACTAGTCGTAAATAACAAAATAATAGAACAAGCGATGGAAACTGAATACTTGGGAATAAAACTGTCAAGCTACGGAAAAGTGGAAGAAGAAGTACAAAAACAAGTGAACATGTCAAATAGAGCAGCAGAATATCTCAACAACACAATCTTTAGAACAAAATACCTCACAACGGAAACGAAAAACAGGATATATAAATCAACAATAAGACCGATAATGACGTACACAGCGGAAACAAGAGCAGATACGGCGAAAACACAAAGACTACTGGAAACAACAGAAATGAAAGTCTTACGAAAAATAACCAAACTCTAAGAGACAGAGTAAGAAGTGAGAAAATACGAGCGAGATATAGTATAGAGGAAATAAACGCGTGGACCAAAAGAAGAAAAGTGGAATGGAATCAACACATCAAAAGAATGACAGAAAATAGAATAGTATGAATAGCAAGAGACAAATCGCCAAATGGAAGATCATTGGGATCACCGAGGAAAAGATGGTCAGACAACGTCAATTGAGGCTAAAAATCGAAGTAAAACAGGCATTAAGCCTATTTATAAAGTAGGAAGAAGAAAAAGAATATTTATCAAATCAATAATAATTTTTATACTTAACAACTTGTTTATTTATAGCAGAAGTCTCTCTTTCTTAAGAGCATATTCTAATAAATAACCATTTTTGTATCTGAACTCAATGGCATACCTCACTGGAATCCACTCTTGGTCTTCATATCTGTAACAAACCATTTTTTAATATTCTTCCCAATCAGAGTTTATTGTAAATTTTATAAGCATTGAACTGTAGCAATCAATACATGATCTAGAGCAGATACGGCGAAAACACAAAGACTATTGGAAACAACAGAAATGAAAGTCTTACAAAAAAATAACAAACCAAACTCTAAGAGACAGAGTAAGAAGTGAGGAAATACGAGCGAGATGTAGTATAGAGGAAATAAACGCGTGGACCAAAAGAAGAAAAGTGGAATGGAATCAACACATCGAAAGAATGACAAAAAATAGAATAGTATGAATAGCAAGAGACAAATCGCCAAATGGAATATCATTGGGATCACCGAGGAAAAGATGGTCAGACAACGTCAATTGAGGCTAAAAATCGAAGTAAAACAGGCATTAAGCCTATTTATAAAGTAGGAAGAAGAAGGAGAATATTTATCAAATCAATAATAATTTTTGTACTTGACAACTTGTTTATTTATAGCAGAAGTCTCTCTTTCTCAAGAGCATATTCTAATAAATAATCATTTATGTATCTGAACTCAATGTCATACCTCACTGGAATCCACTCTTGGTCTTCATATCTGTGACAAAACTTTTTTATATTCTTCCCAACCAGAATTTATTGTATATTTTACAAGCATTGAACTGTAGCAATCGATACATGATCCTTCTAAAAATAATCTTAAAATTTCGATTTTATAGGTGTTTTGATCGATTTTGAATGTAGTACATTCACTTTCAAAGGTTTCCATCCATTGTAAAACGTTCACAGTTTTTCCTGTAAATTTTTTTATATTTTTTCAGATTCTTGTTTCTTATTTTATCTACTTAGCCTTTCTAAAATTTGTTCTAATATTTGAAGAGCATATTTCCAGCTTCATACATATAAACTTTTCCACCTGTTTTCTCATTTATAGTGTCTAGTATTCGACTCAGTACCCTTCTTTCAAGATATCCAAGCAATTTACAGATTTTTGAGTCAATATCCAAGTTTCACATCCATAGCTCACTATCTGATCTGATTCATTGCGAAGTATCTTCTTAATACAAAAAAATGGTTAAACATGAATGTCAAAAAAGAATTAGATAACCTAAAAAATGGAAATGTAATGTTAAGAAACGTCTCAGGTACGTATACTATTTGTAACAGTATGCCTTAAACCTTTATCTGAAATAAAAGTCTCTTGTTTTTGATCAACCAATTTTTCAGGAGATTTAGAAGCAGTTTTCTATCTATTTCAGATACATCGGAAAAGTACCAAACAACCGCAGTGCCAGCACAAATCAACAGCTTTTGAGTGCAGAAAATTGAAACTAAGTGAATTTGCAGAAGTCAACAAACAATTCTACTCCATTTCAACAAAAATTGCACAAGATTTATTTATATTAAAAAGTATTGAAATGCAGGATGTAAAAAGACGGCGTAAGCAGCAAAAAATGCAAGAAGGGAGGTACAGGAGATCGGCGAAAACAAACTTGCAAATAGACGTGCAAATATCTTATTAATTTCAGTGATAATACGGCTGAAAATGTCTGCCTAAAGGCATTTCTGAATATATTTCAATCTTTCAATCATGCAGCCTCTGCAATCTGGCACCGTTTATGCCAAACAGATAAGTCAAAGGTAAGACTTAAGTGTGACGGATGTGGAGGTCAAAATAAAAACTAGCTTGTGCTTACTATGTGCTTAACATGGTTGCAAGCGAGCTTCAGTGAATATAAATACAATGGAGCCATTATTCCCTGTTAGAGGGCATTCAGATATAGGATATTTGGGCTGATTAAAAGAGAAATAAAAAAACTTGAAGTTGTAGCTAATCCTGCAGAATATTACAATGAAATTAAATATACCACTGTTTTGTAGCTGACCAAGATTTTAACTTTTTTGACTGGAAGACCGAGGCTGATAGCTTCATTAAGCTACAAGGCAGTGGCATTTTAAACTTACTGAATGCAAACCACTTTATCTAAAACGATCCATCAAAAAACCTGAAGATATTTTCATTGTAAAAGAGTGATCCAAATTTCAACGTTTCAACTGGAGTGTTTCGAAGCTTAACCAAGATTAAAGAAAGGTTATCTCGTATCAATCCTACCATACTTAAAGACAAGAATATACAAAATGTCAGTCGGGAGCAGTTAAAAGACGTCAAGTTTTTTGCTTAAAATTTATTTTGGAGACACTTGGCTCCAAAATCTCCAAGGTTGGAATCCTACAAAGCACCTTTACAGAAAATGGATCTACCAAGCATACCTAACCTCAAAGTGAAGAAAATATAGCACTATCTGTGTAATTTTATTAAAATTTCATTAAAATAAAATTAATTTTGACAAGAATGACTTTTGATTTAACTAGACCCATTACAAATGACTTGGAGACAGTGAAATTTATAACAAAGTAACCAAAGTTGTGGGAAGTACCCGTGGGAAGTAAAAGTAGGGGTAGACCAAAACTCAGATGGAGGGATGGTGTAGATGAGGATGGTAGACAAATAGGCGCAGCAGACTGGCAACAGTTGGCAATGGATAGAACTGACTGGCGTAATAGACTTGGGAAGGTCGAGGCTCTTTTATAGGGCTGTAGCACCAATGATGATGATGATGTAACCAAAGTTACAGTATTGGTATCACAATCGCCAATGTTCATTTTTATTTTTGAATTTTCTCAGTAGATACTTGACAGACTAAAAAATGTGTATGACACAAAATCCTCATTACATATTTACAACAAATTATAATAATTAGGCAAATCGTAAGTAAAATAAAGCTACAACAGAATTTCACGACTCCTCTAAAATTTGTCAAGGTGGAGATTGGCGACTTTGATAATAGGCGATACATAAATACTTTATCTATTAACTCTTTGTTTGGAAAAGTATGTACTATTTCTTTTCATATTTTTACATTTAATATTTTTCTTTTAGTGTACTATAATGTGATCTAATTCAATGCTGTATTCTAACGACTTTGTTAAAATATATTGCTTCCTGATATTTCGTAAAATTGTTAAACTGACTATCTCATTTATTATGTTTTAAGTACGAAGAATTTGGCTTCTCTTTTGTATTTTGGGTCACAAATATAGAAACAAGTGTACGGTTTTGTATTACCGTGACAATTAACTTAAATTATCGCCACTCAAAATCGCAATACAATAGAGTGATTTATTGGTGTACTCTCTTGGTATACAGACCACACGTAACGGTTAGAGGGTTCTTTTCTGACCGTCTTAAGTCTCAAATCACTTCATCCCAATACAGCGAACCAAACGGACCTAGTGTGATCGGTTCTCGTCCTATCGAGCCTCCGCGGGCTTCCCGCGAGTACCAACGAGATTCCACTGGCCAAGAATACCACTTCAATATTTCAAAGGGTAAGTCTATGTTCTTTGTACAGATAACAACAATGAGTATGGCTAGTTAATTTCGTAATTTATTCACAGTTGTATTTGCTATTTTTTGCTAATTTATTTACAAACAAAACATTGCATTTTTTCTTCATTATTATTTATCTAATATCATTTAACCAGCGAACTCTTAAGTTTTATACAAAACACTCTTGTACGTAATAAATTGTTCCATTAACTCAGTATAAAATAAAGGTAGGAAGAAAAAATTCTGGAATAATCGTTGCAATTGATAATTTGCAATTTATTTAAAGGAAATGATATTATAAAATATGTATTAAATTGGATAATTTCTGAGCCTGCAAATTGAACATTGCATAATTAAAGTTAAGTCCAATAAAAATATTGACTAAATTATTAATAACCATTCAAAATTATAGCAGTAACTAAATAATTAATATCGAACTGATTGTTCTTTGTTACGAGCAAAATAATAAATTAATTTCGGATGATTCTTTCCGGATCCATTAGCGATGTGTTTATACATATCAGGACGAATTTAGTACAAAATTTTGACGTAGCACGTGAATAGACCACTACCGGCCTTTTATTAGTTATTATGTTAATGGTATGTATTTGTGCATTTTGCAATTACCGATGGACAATTCGGCAATATTGTACGATGACCAAAATTATGCTCTGCATAATTCATCATTTTAATTTATTTAATGGCCCGCCGACAACAGATGTAATCCCTAACATTTTACCGTTAATATTGCATAACAAGCCATTTTTACATCCGCTGCCGAACGTGTAGTATATTACAAAATTATACAGAAGGATAAATAGTTAAACGAGAACATTTGAGGCCTATGTTTCTAACGAATTTTGCTGTAAGAAAATAAAGGCTACTGAGTATCACGCTTTCATGTCCAATAAATTATATGAATGAGGTTTTTAATCCAACTGTTTCGACTTCAATGCAAAACGGTTCGTCGGTTTAATTTTAATTGTAAAATTTTTCAAAACTAAGCAAACTAATGTTATGTTTATTATAAGTTCTAATTTATTATATTGTTCTTATTTTAATTTATTAAAAAGCACGATAATTTATGTCAATTTATTTAAACCACTGTACAACAATTTATTTGATTAATAATTACATAATTTATGTATACGAACGCTACAATTAAATCGCGAGCGCGAATCTTCAAAATTAACTGTTCTCTTCCAAATAAAATGTCCTGTTATATACGCCAGTACCGTTAAACTAGAAACGTCGACGTCCCTCTCGACTAGCGGCGAAATGGTAACGGCAAACTGGTATTTTCACATCGGCTCGTCTCCAGAAGGTTCGAATCGTTGTTTTTATAACATCGTGTGTCAGGTAGGCATTACCTAGAAAATACTATTTCGAACCCCTATGAAGGGGTTCGAAATGAAAAGCGCTTTAAAAGAGCTAAAAAATAAGAAAGCTCCAGGACACGACGGTCTAATTGCCGAGCTCTTGAAAACAAGCAAGACATTAACAATCCCTGTACTAGCAGAACTATTTAATAGATGTCTCCATAATAGCAAGATCCCTCAAGACTGGAACGAGAGTCTAGGTACACAAAAAAGGAGACAAATGTAATGAATACCAACTACCCGTATTTCTTGCCTTCGTCGACTATGAAAAGGCGTTTGATAGTATCGAGATGTGGGCCATAGATCAAGCTATTAATAATTGTAGAATAGATTCGAGATATAAGTAAAAAATACATAATATATATGAAAATGCAATTATGGTAGTACAACTAGACGAAAATACAAATCCCATCTCCATTAAGAGAGGAGTGAGATAAGGAGACGTAATATCGGCAAAGCTTTGCAACCTACCCCTAGAAGACATCTTCAAAACTACAAATTGGTCAACCTATGGCATTAACGTTAATGGCAACCAGTTAAAACAACTCAGATTCGCTGAAGACACAGTGATTATAGCCATTACATTCGAGGAACTGCAAATACTATCAGCCAGCTCCCAATACGTCGGCCTAGAAATGAATATAAAAAACAAAAATAATGACCAACACAGATGACCCCAGATGTATAACTATAAATGGCAGTGAGATAGAACAAATCCAGGAATATATCTACCTAGGCCAAATCCTGAGACTTGACAAAGAGAACCAAAGTGCGGAAATTACTAGAAGAGCAAGACTAGCATGGGCAGGATTTGGAAAACTTAGTTGGATACTTAAGAACCGCAAAATACCCCAATACTTGAGGAGCAAAGTGTTCAATCAAAGCATCCTTCCTATCATGACATATGGATGTCAAACCGGGACCTTAACCAAGGCAATTATGAATAAACTGGCCACAACAGAAAGAACAATGGAAAGAGCAATGTTAGGTATACAACTGTCAAATAAAAAGAGGAACGACTAGGTAAGATCCAAAACAAAAGTCGAGGACATAGCAACAAAAATTGCCAAACTTAAATGGAGCTTCGCGGGCCACACTGCTAGACAAAAAGACCAACGTTAGAATACTACAATAAGACCTTACGAAAGTAAACGACCAAGAGAAAGACCACAGATGAGATGGGTTAATGACATTAAAAGAATAGCCGGAACAAATTGGAAATATGTTGCTCAGGATAGAGACCGATGGAAGGAGTTGGGAGAGGCCTATGTCCAAACATGGACGACAGAAGGCTAGGAAAAAAAAGAAGACGAACACTCTTAACAAAGTATCCTCAAAAACCCAACGTTTAGGTCGGATTTTTTCCACTCAAGACTTTCTTAAATTCCAAAATTTGTGTTTGACTTCTGAGTTGCACTTTTCCTCTGTTGACGTGGACTATAATTTCTTAATTACTTACAATTAAAG
Source organism: Diabrotica undecimpunctata (assembly GCF_040954645.1). Taxonomy (NCBI): domain Eukaryota; kingdom Metazoa; phylum Arthropoda; class Insecta; order Coleoptera; family Chrysomelidae; genus Diabrotica; species Diabrotica undecimpunctata. The sequence goes on from NC_092811.1 coordinate 3,431,978, forward strand.
GAAAATATCACAAACCCTGGAATATTAACGACATCCTCATATCAGCGAAGAATATGCGTTCACTACTGTACATCAAGAAATTTACTACCAACGTCTTTGTCACTGAATATATCTCCAAGTACAAAGGAACCTATCTAAAACTTATCAAAACAGCTAAAAAAATGTACTATCAAAATCGTCTGGGAAGCTCTAAAAATGTTGCAAAACGCAAAAGAAACTTTGTCCATAATAAACGATCTTCGAAATGAAACTAACACAGCTCAAACATTTTCTCTTCCAAACCCTGAAAATCTAAATGAATACTTCGTTAATGTGAATAAAAATATATCATCAACCATTTTGCCTCAACAAGATCCTATTTCCAATCTCCTCAATTCAAAAAAGGTATCGAATTCATTCTTTATAAGACCAGCTGATAAATCTGAACTGATCCAAACAATCAGTAGTATCAAAAGCAAATATTCCTGTAAAACTGATGGACTATCCATATAAATGTTTTTAAATCTCCCAAAAAGTGCGTTGGAAGTCCTGGTCTTACTAATTAATGATTCCTTTGAAAAAGGTATATTTCCAGAGTGCCTAAAGACAGCCATTGCCAGGTGTTTATTTATGTTTAAACTAGATCTGGTTCTCATTTTATCATTTAGTAAATAATATTGCGTCTAAATATTCCAGTTTTTAATAATCCAGTTATTTTGGTTCCGCTATTAAAAATTTCTATTAGTAAAATCAGGTTCTCATTTTATAATTTGGTAAGGCTGGTAAAAAATCGAATGTCTGCAATTATAGAAATTATAGACCTATTGCCTTACTACAGGTCCTATCCAAAATTATTGAGAGACTTATAGAAGCGACGTATGTCCTTTCTCGTTAAAAACAACATTTTATCATAAAGTCAGTTCGGCTTTTTATCTAATAGAATAATAATATCAAGCACTAAGCAATAATTTTTACACTGCCACTGTTTTTCGTGAGTATGTTAAAGCTTTTAATTGTGTAAATCGTGACATTTTGATTAGAAAAAACTAAATTTCTACGGAATTCGAGGTATTTCTTTGAATTGGTTTCAATGTTACTTGAGAAACAAGAAAAACTACTTAGAACAAATGATAATGACTTTAGTAACAAAAGCATTGTACGTTGAATACCACAAGGCTCAGCATTGAGTCCGCTATTGTTCCTTATCTTTATAAATGACATTACTAACTTAAAAATCAATGTAAATTTTTTTCTTTTTGCTAATGATACCAGCATCGCCAGAAGGAAGTCTAATATTGCGGCTCTTCATACAATTACAAATTCTGATCCACTTAAAATAAAACCTGATCCGACTATATTTTACTCTCTTTTAACGTGGATAAGACAGTAGCATTATCCTATAAGGGAGCTCTTCAACTCTTGCTTCTTAAGCCAGATGAGTATCGTTGATTCTGTAAAATTTCTGGATATTTTGATAAACAGCAACCTTAAATGGTCCCTTCATATCGATTTGTTAAGTAAAAAACTGGCCTCAGCCTAGTATGCAATAAGATCTCTTGCGAAGGAAATCAATTTAGCATCTTCCAAAATAACATATTTTTCTTTGTTCGAGTCTCATCTTCGATATGGTCTTCGTTTTTGGGGTTCTAGTACAGCTGCTCAATCTAATGTTATTTTTAAATTACAATAAAATGCAATACGATATCTTTTTGGTCTCATTTGAATAACACATTGCAGAAGCTACTTAAAAAATCACGGGATTTTAACTCTTCATTCTTTATATCTTTTAGAAACTGTTTTCTTAATTCGTAAACACCTAAATGTTTTTCCAGCAAAACCTAACCATGACTACTCCACCAGAAATTCAACATTTGATGTGTATTTACCGATCTCATCCATTGAGTTAGTAAAGAAATCTATTAAAGAAATAATCTTAAATATAAGAAATATTCTATTCGGCAAAAAAATTATACAACCATCTCCCTTTGCCAACTTAAATCAGCAACTTCTTTGTTTAAGTTTCGTAAAATGACATAACCCTATCTATCTAAAAGACCATATTATTCAGTGAAAGAGTTTCTTAACGAATCACTAAAAAATTACAGTACGTTTAGGTACAAGCAACAAAGTATTTTTATATATATTTGGGTAATTAAACTAGTTCGTAAGGTGTTATTATGCAATTTGCAATTTTTTTAATTTTGCCAAAGATTGTGTATTTTATTATCGTTTATTTTGTCTTTTTTCTGACTGTTTATAAGCTTTGACCATAAAATTATACAATTTTCAGTGACAATAAAGCATTCTATTCTAAAGATATTCTATTCTATTATCAGATATAGATGTCTGTAGTAAACATTGGCTTTGATTAAAATGGCAAGCACATATAATGGAATTCAAAAGAGACTCATCTTTTAAACAATGGCAATCCAAATTTCCGAAAAAAATATGGTATTATACGGAATCTAACAGAATTTGGAGAAGACAAACAAATTTGAACAGAATATAAAATAAATATAATTAAAAAGAAAACAAACAAATATAAAAAGAAAATAAAAAATGAGTTTTAAAAAACCGAAATTAAAAAAAAAATATTTATATAATAAATCTATCATGAAAAAATATTATAAAAAAATTAAAACAAAACAAAACGATTAAAAATATATATAAAAAAAAAAGAAAAAAAAGTAAATTACATTTTTTAGCCAAGTCGAACTCTGTCAATAAAAGTTACAAAATACCCTGGCCAATTGTCAATGCCGAGGCCATAAAAAACATATTAAGGCCATATTAAGTAATAATATAGCAAAAATCCTGGGCAATTGAGGGGCCAGTGCATATAACAGTCAAATCCAATTTTCAGGTATAATAAGTGGGTAGATATTCTTGCATAGTTAAAATTTGTAATCTTTCAGTGCATAAATTAGCTTTGTACGACTACAAAATATGGAAACTAGAGGTTATTGTTGGTTGCCTGTGTTTTAAATTGTATAAACCATCCAAGTCCTGGACTTGACTTGTTTGTGCACAGTGGAATTATGCAAAATACTGTTTTGATGTAAAGTTCTTGTTGTAAATATTTCACAGTTTTTGGTAGCGATTTTTGATTGGTTTTAAGTTAAAAATAAAGTCATTGGCTACTGAAAGTTTTAGTAAACATGATCTAACATGAGAAAATGAAAATATAACCTTTAAATGCAACATGTAAAATGGTTGATGATTCTTTTGATTGTTAAGGCCCTAGAACTGCCTCAAAATATGCCAAAAAATAATTAGCTCCCTGGGACGTCTACTCAAACGTCACAATGAGAACAAAAACGAGTTGTTTGAAAAACACTACAGAAAAGAAAGGTACAACAAAATAAAAGAGCTAAGGTAGAACCTTTTTGGAAATCTTTTTGATGTGCATTAACCAAAAAAACCTTTTAAAACAGCTAAAATTTTTATAAAATTGATCACAAAGACTGGAACAAATTAATTTTGGGCTATAAAATCAAAAAATCTACATGATGTATACTTATTTGGAAACGTGGAGAAGATAGAAGTACACTGAGCAAGAGTACGCTGGGGTGAGGGATAAAAGCAAATACATCATATAGATTTATATTTAAAAAAACGTATGTAATTTATTAGATTTTTAAAACACTGATTATATAAATCTTTATCGTTCCTTCAGATTCGCTGCAAGGTAAGGTGTAGCAAATTTGCTGCAAACAGGCGTTCGTTTCAGGGCACTGACTAACAAGAGCTTGAATGCCTTAAAAAAGCTTGAACGTCTACTAAAGCTATAATTTGTCAGTACACCTTTGATGTAAGGAAGAAAAGCTTTCGTATGATGAGGGTTTGAGTCTTTGCAGGAACCGTTTTGCATGAGGTCTTGTTTTAAACAAGAGAGCTCAGCGGGAGTACTTGCATCATCGCAAAGGCGTATTGATCTGGAGACAAGGGTATTAATGACTGAATTAATTTGTGAAGGTGGATGAGAGTTGGCATCCACATAACGATTGGTATGGGTGGGTTTTCGGAGTGATGAAAACCTTAGGATTGGTTTTTATTTATGATAACTTCGAGAAAGGTAGGGATGAATCAGTTTCCATCTCCATAGTAAACTGGATACTAGGATGTATACCATTCAGATGAGTTTAAAAAGACACCAAAGCATCCCTGCCAAGGGGCCAAATGATGAATGTATCGTCAACATATCGTAGCCAGCATTGATGTGGATAGTGCTCGGGTCTCGAAGTCTTCCATAAAATTATTGGCAATTACTGGAGATAGTGAAGAGCCCATTGGGGAGCCATTTATTTGTCTATATAATCGATTTTTGACGTTGATCTTTGAGCTCAAAGACCAACTCACAGAACAGAGTGAAAAACAGAATATACATAGCAATTTAAATACCGTTATTCAAACGGATTAAATACACCAAGAGCTTGAAAAATTACATAGAGATTCACAAGACATACAAGAAAAATTCCTTAAACCACAAAAAATTAAGAAAAAATCGTGGATGATAAATGAGATTCTAGATATGATGAAAGAGAGGCGAAAGGTCAATGATCAGGACAATATATTATACAAAAGAATATTCATGCATGATTCAACTCTGAAGTATAAATAATCGTACCAGTTTTCATTTTTCTAAATAAAAGCTTTCTGGAGGTATTAAAAAAACTACTTACTTGGCGCCATTTTTAAAGAGCTCTAGCTCTTTAAAGGTGAATTGGGTTAAATCGTCTCAAAATTATCTGAGGAATTCTCGGTTTTCGTTTGTCAGGAGAGTTTCTGGATACCCTGTATATATACAGGTTGTCCAACACTATAGTCTAGCTACTGATCCCTGTAGGAACCCATTGGCAAAATACACAAGATTAAGAATTAGAATGCACAAGATTAAGAAGATTATTAGACCTTCATTAATTTACTTTACATAGTCTGACGCGTCGATGCCCCGATAAGCGCCAAAAGGGTCGTTTTTTATACCGTATGTTAATTGAAAACCCGACCTGCCGTCCGTTCGGTCAGACTTACGCGGGAAAATGATTAGAGATGATTTAGTAGGATTGTTCCTCGTTTAATTGCCACATATACAACTTGTTATTATTAAGAGTCTCTGTGTGTGGTAAATCCAATTAATCCGTATTTATCGGAACGTGATGGACGATTTGGTTTGTTTATTGAATTTCAGCCAATGACGGGCCGATATAGAGAGGCAGCAGGGCGACTATGTTATTACCAGTGACGTGGTGCTTTATTAAAGCTACAATAATATGAGTTCTGGCTGCATTGGAGTCACGTGGGAAGGATTGGGCCTCTAGCTAGTTTTTATACAGGATGAACAATTTCTCTCGTTTTCATACGTATTTACTTAGTGTGTTAAAATATGTAAATGAATGAAATTATAGTAAAACAGCAGTGAAATAAACGAACAAAAAATCTTCATTTTTACTTCATTTTTATGCAATTGAAATAGGAAAAATTTAAATAATTTACCTTAAATGATATTTTATAAGGTTTCAAGCTAACTGTAGAGTGCCTGATGACTTTAGCTTTTATATCATAACTTTTACTATTACTGTTTTTAAATATATTATGCTCTTTCACGTGAAAAACTTGATTTGCCAGTACTAGAGTTTTCCCTTTCTTTTCCGTTTATGGTTGAAAAGATATATTATGATGAATTTTGAGAAACCCAATTTTTAATACTACATTTGTTTTGTACATAAACTGAAAAAATATAATTAAAAAGTTAATTATTAATAATTGTTCAAAACTGTCAGATGAAGGCGGTAGGTGTCGCGTCAGTCACGCACGGAGAGAATAAACTGTGGCAAATATCTTTTTAAGATAGTTATTAGTCATATAAATTTAAGACAATTATTATTATTACAAAAATGTCTGTCTTTACTTTGAAATTAAACACAAAAATTACCTTGAATTTCATTAAATTTCATTATGCATAATGTCTGGGGTCGGGAACTGAATCTATTAAAATTTCTGGGGGTAAAATTGGATGGGAAATCTCTGAACACGAACAAAAGGAAGTTAAGGCACTGGAACACAAACTTTGGAAAATCGGCTTTTTAAAAACAGGAATAGGTACAGCTGGATACAATGGCAACATTTCAAATTTCACTCTAACTGTAACTATAATTGAACTGCTACTATAATATACTGATACTGCTATTATATACTCCACTACACACTAGATTTCCATGAAAAGGGCGAAGAATGAAAAAACCATACAAATTCGACGTAGAATTTTGGACATAACGCTGAGGCCCACCGCTCTTGACCACGCCTCAGCAAGAATGAGTAATTATCTTTAAAATTCATTCGCACAATCTTGGTATAAACAAAACGGATAAACTGGAATATTTCTGTACATTTCCAAAGCGCAAAATATCTCAAAGCGCTTTCTATGAAAAAGATAAAAAGAAAATACACATCTGTGAAATAATAAACAACTTCTAAAATCATATTTATATTAAAAGAGGTTAGTCTTTGTATGTGGGTATATTTTATTTTATAAAAACCCTTAAAAGGGCAACATTACAAGCACGAACGTTTTCGGAACAACTGTTCCATCATCAGGTTAAAATACCTAAAATAAGTATAAACCATTTAATTACAGCAAACGTGGTTTAAAATTTTGACTAAGGTTAAAAAAACAATAAAATGGTTATACTTACAGGTTACCATGCCTGAGCCACCAAAATATTTGGGTAAAAACCCTTTAAAATGAAATGTGTTACCAAAGATTGTAATTACAATAAATGGCAGTGAGATAGAACAAATCCAGGAAAATATCTACCTAGGCCAAATCCTGAGACTTGACAAAGAGAACCAAAGTGCGGAAATTACTAGAAGAGCAAGACTAGCATGTGCAGGATTTGGAAAACTTAGTTGGATACTTAAGAACCGCAAAATACCCCAATACTTGAGGAGCAAAGTGTTCAACCAATGCATCCTTCCTATGGATGTCAAACCTGGACCCTAACCCTAACATGAATAAACTAGCCACAACAGAAAGAACAATGGAAAGAGCAATGTTAGGTATACGATTGTCAGATAAAAAGAGGAACGACTGGGTAAGATCCAAAACAAAAGTCGAGGACATAGCAACAAAAATTGCCAAAATTAAATGGAGCTTCGCAGGCCATACTGCTAGACAAAAAGACCAACGTTGGAATACTACAATACAACATTGGAGACCTTACGAAAGTAAACGACCAAGAGGAAGACCACAGATGCGATGGGTTGATGATATTAAAATAATAGCCGGAAGAAATTGGAAATATGTTGCTCAGCATAGAGACCGATGGAAAGAGTTGGGAGAGGCCTATGTCCAAACATGGACAACAGAAGGCTAAGAAGCAAAAGAAGAAGAAGAAGAAGAAGATAAGGACAATACTACTTCCAATCTGAAATTAACACCAGAAGAGTTTAACCAATACTTTACAAATATAGCAGGTATTATATCGAAATCGATAGGGAACTCTGAGCATGACATAAACTACTATCTTAGCAGGCCACCTAGAAGGTCCAGTTCGTTTTTTATGGCCCCCTTAGATGAATCTGATGTGAAAGAATGCATACACAAATTAAAAAATTCCTTATGTGTTGACAACTATGGTTTTAACAGTAAAATTATTAAGTCATATCTAGACAATTAAGTCAATTATATCTAGCTCTCAAGTTGGTGTGTTACATAACTTAATACAATAGATTACAATCTGTATAATTGTTTTTTAAACCTGGACAAAAATATTGATATTATGGCAATGAATTCTAAACAATTCTATAAATTAGCAAAACACTTCTTGCTGGAATACTGTCTTTATAGTACAAAGGAATTTGAGCTCCTAGTGTGGTCGTTTTAATGAAAACTATTTTACACCTAACTGAATTGTTTTTTTTTATATTTTTATATTTCTAATTTTCAGTGTATATGATATATTATGTGTTCTTGTATTATTTCTTAGTTATTTCCTATGTATACATAAGTAACTTATTTATCTATCTATTTAACGAAAAATTGTCAATAAACGTATCTATCTATCTATCTATCTAATATTATATAACATAAAGAGAAAAGATTTCATTATCCATGTCTTTTTGTCTAAATAAACACATTGAACGTAGTTCTCCTTTATGCTGAGCTCGCAAACACAATACTGCTTGTCAGAATTCGCTTAACATCTAAAACAAGTGGAATCGATTGGTTTTGTGCAAAATTACCCGGCATAAATCATTTCCACGGTAAAAGATCGCTAAGAATGTGACAAGGGTTCCGCTTTTTGTTCTGATTTTTCACGCCGTTCGTTCGAGAAAAACCATCGACAGTGCGAAAGCGGTAAAAATTAAGCTTTCTTTATGTACCTTGGCGCTAATAATAAGAAAAGGCTCGATTTTCTTTGACGGCCGAGACCCGTCCTTCAGAAATTCAGACATCTGCTACTCAGAGATAGGACGGTTCAGTTTCTGAGTTTCGGATGGGATTAGAACAGAAACGGTGCGGCGGAATCGAAGCGTGGGCTTTTTACAGGTCGATGGGTGAGATGGATATTAGCACGACATGTCATTCAGATTTGACTTAATAAAAAGTTCGATGGAGTGTTTGAAAAAGAGCATCTGCTTGATGGAAAAACATAGCCAAATTTATGCTAATACTAAAATACTTATATTAATGCAACTGGATCTGTATATGTTCATCTTTTATTAACAAATATTATTGAAAAAATATATTAGAGATTAAAACAAAAAAAAAATAACATAGTCATAAATATATCTAATATTGAAATTAATCATACTGTTATAAATTAGAGTATTTTATTATGTATTCTTATTGTGACTGACCATGAAGCTGTATTAACAGAAAACTTAGTACTAGTATAGCTCTCAGTTTTTTTTATTGCAGCATACTAGTTAAATTTATTATTGTCTTATCCATTTTATCAATAATTTCTCTCAAAGACAGATTTAATCAAATCTAAAGTAAGCTAAAAGGAAGAATGGACCAACTACATAAAAGAGCTCTTCCTGGATAGGAGGCCACCACTTAACACCACAAAGTATACGAATACTGGTCCTAGTATTTTAAAAGCAGAAGTAGAGAAAGCCATCAAACAAAGCAAAAATGGGAAATCTCCAGGCCCAGACCAAATACCATCAGACTGGCTCAAACTTCTAGACGACAACAATGTCTCAGAACTAACAAACATTTATAACCACTGCCACAAATATGGTGAAGTCTACATTTATCCCACTTCCAAAAAAACCTAATACATCATCATGTAAAGTCTTTTTAACAAATTTTTTACCACAATTTTATCATATCGCACAAGATCAAGAGTTCCCTCTGAGATCTAGTCCCAGTACAGTTTTCTAAAACGATGTGAATCTTACTGGAACAAAAGACTAAGAAATACTAATCATAAGTAAGAAGTAAATAAAAAAGTTTTGAAATGTAAGTTTCCTTTGAAGTTCCAAACCTAGGATTTACAAAAGAAAACGTTAAATCATTCGCGATTAATCAAAAACTTTTTCCGTAAAAGTAAAAACACACGCAGCAAAGTTTGTTTACTTTATTTACTGCTGCTGCTACTATTTTCCACCCCGTCAGCTATTCATCCACTCATCTGAATGAAATCATCAATCAGCTAGGTCCCGAAGTTAATTCATTTTTAATTAACAACCCCGCTCTCAGTAATTATTCGGATTGTATTAATTACTTGAAATATCGTCCGCTTTGAAGTCGTGCTTTCAATCAGTGGAGATCTCTTTTAGGATCTGCTATCGGTGATTTTTTTCATTCATTTTCGGCAAGTTAGTCGCAAGAGACGAGAATAACTACTTTAATTCCAAGCAGGTAAATATGCATGTGATAACTGTTTACTTTTAGAACAAATTAAATAGAAATATTATAGATATTAAAAAATTATTATTATCGATTTTAAAAGATTTAACTTTAAGGACACATACTGATTCCTAATCGAAACGAGGACCACATATGGTGGGCCTTACACAAGATACCATCGAACTGTAGCTTCTTCAGTTAGCAACCTAGAAGAGAAGCTTTTCTATCTGATCGAAAAACAATTATCGTGAATGAGGAAAAAGAATTATATGTATCCTTAATGTCATTGAGAATCCGCGTATCAGTACGAGTCAAATTGCAAATGTTTTTGAAATTAGTGGTCATATTGTAGGAATAATTTCAAAAAAGAACGTTAAATGAGGATTACTATAGCAAAAGAGTAGAATTTTGTCGGTGGTTGTAGAAACTAATTCAGAATGATACATATTTCTTCCAATACCTTGCTGCTTTCCACAACAACTGTACTGTAAAGACACATAATTTCCATTATTACTCAACTTTGGTGGTCGATTGACCTAAAGAAAACGTTTGACACAGTAAGACTCATAATCCATCTTCTTTATAACAGGGAAGTTCCCCTAAATATTATAAAAACTATCAAAAACATCTACCAAAACAACAAAATGGAAGTCAGAATAGATGAACAGCTTTCAGAAATTATAGAAATAGGCAGCGAAATAAGACAAGAGGATTCATTGAGCCTCGTGCTCTTCAATTTAATCATTGTTGAAATTACCAAAAGCTTTAACAAAGAAAGAGGATACAGAATGAGAAATAAAAAAATAAAAATACTCCGTTACGCAGACGACGCAATACCGATAGCCCAAGATAAGGATAGTCTGCAAAGGCTGGTACATAAATTGTAGCATGCAGAAAATTCCTTAAAAACTATCTTATACTCAAATAATAAAAAATTATCTAGTACGTTCCTGGGCCATATATAAAATTTGGTGTCTTTGTGTACACATCTCACACTCTCCAAGAAAGAATTCTGCTACGAGGTTAAATAATCCATATAATACGTGTGTATTTCTACAATTTTAAAAGTTGTTTGATTCAAGGTCGTTTTGCGATATAATTTGAAGCGGTTTGATAAGATTTTTGGGTTGCTCCATTGCAAGGATCGGAGGAGAGGTAAGGAGACGGTAGAAGCCGGTAAGACACAGATCGATCGAAGGTCAGAGGTTAGGTTTGAATATTTGGTCAAGGGGGACAAACGTGTTTAATTTAGTCAGTCAAGAAGCCGGCAAAATTTGTTGAAAATTGTGAATTATACTTAAAGTGTCAGTTTTGAAAGAGTAGTCAATATTTCTATGTTTCTAAGTATCTAAGAGATTTTTGTCTCCTACAACAATTTTGAAGGATTACAACATGTTCCATTGTTGAATTTTTAAGAAGCCAAGTCCATGGTTTGCGCCAAGACCCAATTTCAAGCTCAATGTCCTAAGCAGCCGTTTCAGGATACTTTTTTCACAATTTGGAGATGCAGTTTTTTTTGCGTGGCAGAGAGAGTATAGTATAAATTCAGCTCCTACTCCCAGGAATTTAGAATGAATGTGCATTTTAGTGAAATCCAGGACGGAAAAACCTTTTCTTTCATGCAGCAAGAAGCATCCTCAAAGCGGATTCTACAGTATTCACTGCCTTCCCTCGCATAAAGAGGTAGAAGAATTAGAGTCAACTTCTAATCCAAGCTACATTCTCACTCATAGTCAAACAAGATGGTCGTTGAATGTTTGGGCTAGAATTCTTGGAAATTATGTCATCGGACCCTTTTTATTTCGAGAATTACCTAAACGGAGAAATCTATCTACATTTTCTGGACAACAAAGTGTCGAAATTATTGGTAGCAGTACCGTTTAACAAGGGGAAGAGGCAGAAGATGTCCTCCACGATCTGCATCGTGGGGGACCGTGGAGGACATCCTCCACGATCTGCAGAGTTAATCAAACTAAACTTTTTTTCTGGGGCTATATTAAATATAAGGTATATAAAACACAAGCTACAACTAAAGAAGATATGATAGCACAAGCTGCAGAGAAAAAATGTGCAATAATTAGTGAATTTTTGACCAGCACAGCGTTATGAAGAGTTATGAAGACCAGTACAACTATTGGTTACAGTTTTTTATTTTTTTTGTCTCTTCAGCTTGGGCTAATGAAGGAAACAAAAATGTGCTACTAATATATATGTAAATTTAAATACAATTAGTGAATTGTTTAGGAAATTAAATATATTTTAATATGCTGTAATAAAAATCCTTCATTAATTTACTCAGTTTAGCATTTATCCAGTAATAACCAATCAGCTAAATCGATATTTACAATTTCTCATCGCAATTACAGATATGACAATTAATACCCATCTCCAAAGCTCCAGATAAATCATTTTCAAAACTAACTAACTCGTTTCTGGTCACCCGTATTCCATCTCTTTCTCGTAATTGATTCATAGTTCATTTTCTCTGCGAGATTAATGGATGAACCTTCTGTCAACAAAGCATTATAAATGCAAACAAAAACGACCTGTCCACTGCAGGTGTGGATATCACCGAGAGATACAGATAGCCACAACCCTTTCTAAAGTTTTGACAGTGCTATATCGGTAAATAAAAGAAATGATCGAGGGAGCGTGGGACTGGAAAGTATCAGGTTGCTGTTGGTATTTGCTTTTTGTTGTGTTTGGCTTATAAATTCAGAAAGTTGTTTTGTTAGGAATGCCACGCGTCGGGAAATAGTTTTTGACGATTTAGGCACTGTTGGATGGTTTTAATATTGCAAATTGTATTAGGTAATACTACAGAATGTTTTACGCAAACAGTACATTGACATTATTTGTAAAAATATGCGGAATCGGGGTCTTTTTTGCAAATAATACTATTAAATTGACTAGTCATATTTTCTAAATTTTATTAAGCATTCTTTTTATGTTCCAGTCCATATTTTACACTATTTTTACACTGAGTATGAAAGGAAATTATAGACTACAAAGCAGCCTACGACTCTGTAAATTGAAGAGAAATGTTCAAAGCAATGAAACAGCTAGGACTACCAAATCAATAGGTAAGAACAATACATTACAAAACCACCTTTCATCCATCAATTTTCTGTTTGTCTTATACGAGGCATATTTTTTAAGTAAGTACCGTTTTGCGATTCCGCCGCCGCAGCGCTACGGTCGGCGTTCCGCGCATGAGCGCTGGTTACCTACATCTCTTGTCTACGCACTGACGCCATTACAGTCTGATTCTTCATTGTATACTTGTTTACTCCAGTGTTTAAGATGCCTCCAACAATCGTGAGTCACGCTGATTGTGAAGTACGGGCTGTTATACGATTTCTTAGTGCTAAAGGCGTAAAACCGATCGATATTCATCGTGAGATCGTTGAAGTTTACGGACAAAACATTATGAGTGATGGAATGGTAAAGAAATGGGTGAGAACATTTAAAGATGACCGCAGAAATGTGCATGATGAAGAACGGAGTGGGCGTCCTTCGGTCGTTAATGAAAATTTGGTTCAGAAAGTGGACGAAAGGGTGAGAGAAAACAGACTCTTTACAATTTCATCATTGTCCGACTGCTTTCCTCAGTATTCTCGTAGTGTTTTGTATCGCATTGTTACCGAGAACTTGAATTACCGGAAATTGTGTTCACGTTGGGTTACAAAAATGTTGACGGATTTGCACAAAACCCAACGTTTAGGCAGTGCATTGACTTTCCTTGAGCGGTACCACAGTGAAGGTGAAGATTTTTTAGAATAAATTGTTACTGGTGACGAAACGTGGGTGGCCTACGTCACACCAGAATCGAAACAACAATCCATGGAATGGCGACATTCATCATCACCCAAAAGAGTGAAGTTTAAGCAAACAATTTCTGCCCGGAAAATCATGTGCACAGTTTTTTGGGACAGAAAAGGAGTATTGCTAGTGGAGTTTTTGCCTCGTAATGAGATAATCAATGCAGCGTCTTATTGTGAGACATTGAAAAATCTGCGTCATGCAATCCAGAACAAAAGACGTGGCAAGTTAAGTAAGGGTATCGTTTTGCTGCATGACAATGCCCGTCCACATGTGGCTAATCAGACCAAAGATCTCATCAAATCATTTAAATGGGAAACTCTAGATCATCCTCCATACAACCCTGATCTGGCGCCCAGCGACTACCATTTGTTCCAGCACTTAAAGAAACACCTGGGCGGTCAGCGTCTTCAAGACGATGACGAAGTCAAAACATTTGTGATGCAGTGGTTAACAAGTCAGGCGGCAGAATTTTATCAGGAGGGTATTCAAAAACTGGTGCCACGTTATGACAAGTGCCTCAATATTCACGAAAATTACGTAGAAAAGTAGATTAAGGTACAGGCTTTCATGTAAAAATAAAATTATTGCCATATCTTTGCACTTTTTTTTTTAATTCCAAAACGGTACTTAAAAAACACGCTATTTGTTAACACACAAAAATATCCAACCAACTTTATTCTTTAATACTGAATCAGTTATTTATGTTCATGAACTTTTAACTTAAAAAATTTTATATTTACCAGGTACCAAATGTTGCTTTTTAACATAGAGGGCCTTCCATGAATAAGTTATAAGTTAAGTACTACATGAACATTACATTACAAAAATATTTTATTCTATTTACATTTCAATTTAATAGCACTTTCAAATACATCATTTACTATTCCACTCCTCAACAATAAAGTTTAAAGAACCCAACTTTCCACATATGTCTATTTTTCCATTTTCTAGGTACCAAATGTTGCAAACTATAAAGGTCCTTTTGTTAAAATCTTCAGTTTACAACCACTTAATTTAGACTTATGTATAGTTGGTTGCCTATCAGTACCCACAAAATTTCACCACACTTCAGTCCATCTACATTAATTAATAAAACAAATTTTTTCAATGTTCTTAACATAAATCTAGGACAAATTCATATTTCAAATTATATTTCTAATTTAATTAAACCTAGAACTAATTTATTAATGATTAGATACTGATTTTAGTATGAAAAATACTTTAAATGGTAAATTTCGCTTTTGCCAGAGATGTGTAAACGTTTATATAGATCAGCTATAGTTACAGGGTAGTGCATATTCATATTTCAATTCATATTATTTTCATAGATAAGTAAAGCAACTTGTATAAGTTATAAAGCTGTAAATTACGGGCTTATATTTATATCTACTTATTTTTCAAACCTACTCTCCATCTACAAAATTCATTCATTAAGTTTAATTTCGCGTATGTTTTCCGAGACGAACAACTTCTTCGAGAGGTTCTCCGCCTCCAGCTTTTGTGTACACCACTCGCTTTTTCTTTGCTTTGTAGCGAGGCATTCTTAAGATAAATACCTTGTTTTTGTTGGTAGTAATTTCCTCATTTTCGCTGACAGCTACCCCTGCTTCTGCCACTGAGGCGGTTAATCCTTTTTTCTCTTCCCTTTTCCAGCTCAACATAATTAATGGACCGTCCCTTAGACGGACTGCTTCAAGTTAGCGGTAACAGGACCGAAACGGTCGAAAACAATTAGTTAATGTATTTGTTATTAAGAGTGACGATCAAGAAAACATTTTACTCTATTGAATTAACAATAAATTAAAACAATGTGGGGAATATACAGTATAAAACAAATATGATAATTTGAAAAAAGATATTCAATGTGGTCGCGATTATAGTCCAGGGAGTACTTAATATTGAAAAAAAATATTTGTAAGAGCTATTAGACAATCACGAATTCCCATATTTCAATAAACAATAGATCTTTACAGCCTCGCCATAAAGATCATTTCTTTATGGCGAGATGAAGTACCACTTTAACATAATATGCCTACGAATTATAGAGCACGCCTGGCTAGTTGTTACAACAAGGACCTTAGCCTCTGCATGGAAGAAGCTGTGGCCTTAGGCTGTGGATGAAAGGACCTACGAAGGATTGGAACTCGAAGGTGGATGAAAGAGATGTGAACGAACTTGTCGAGGAACAGTCTCAGGAGCTGACAACCGAAGAGTTAGACGAACTGCATTCGTAGCAGCATACGGTGGTTCAATGAAAAATTAGTTTTGAAGGGAAGGCAGAATTGGAAGACGTTGTCTCTACAAGAGATATAAAGGAGATCCTGGGAATGTGGAAGACAGTTCGTGGATAAAAATTACCCCGAAAAAGTTACAACTGGTCGTGCATCGGTGTTGTTCAACAAAGCTTAAAATGAGCAAAGTGTGACGAAAAAAGCAAAGACCACTGACAAAAATTAGCTTCTGTAAGCACTTCACTTTTTCTTCATTTCTGTTTTTACAGAATATGTATGTATTTTTTGTTACTTATAAATAAATGTTTCTTCTTTTAAATACGTTTTTCTTATTTAAAAACATTTAATAAAAACAAATAACACGTTTTTTGGGAACTGAAACGGATTAATGACATTTCAGTTAGTTTCAGTGTAGAAAATTGCTTTGATATACGAGCAAGATTACGCAACGAATTAAACTGGTATGTCAAGGTACCACTGTACATAGAAGAGTTTTATTGAAGTTTGTGGAAATTCTCCAAATCCTATCCTGCGATCAGAAGTCGAGCATATAACCGCTTCCGTTGAGCACAACTCATAACTTAGCAAACAAAAAGGTGCTTTTGGGCAAACAAAACAGTTTCATTAAATCCTATTATGTATACTTAATATTCGGGAGATAATAGATTTACGTGCTTTTTATCGGAACGCTTCATTAGTACACTTTTGTTGTTCAGAATGTTTGAGTACACGTTAATGGTTTTTTGGGAGTTTGCGGGCTGGCCAGGGATCCCAACAAAGGCAGGTTTCGTTTAGAAATAAACACTGTGGGGCTTACGACCTCTCTGATAGGATATAAACTTTATAATTAGAAGTTTAAGGGTAGCTGAAAGGTAATTAGGAAGTGACGGTAGTATTTTAAATAATTATTTTCGTGTCTGGTTTGTATATAATGCTGAGATTTGTTTAGACTCGTTTGTATTGTCAGCTTTAACCGTGGAGGTAAATAATGTCGAGTTTTAGGTGAAACAAAAAACAAACGGGAGTTCATTACAAAATGAATTAAGCTCACTAGAAAATCGGCATTACTGGGACTGTACAATCATGGTATATAGTAAACAAGCTTGTACAAGAACGAAAAATAAAAGTTGTAATAAGAAAGTTTTTGAAAAAGATTATTTCAAAAAATAATGAGGTCTGTTTGTACAATCGAAAGTTGTTTGGGATTGCGGGTTATTAAAAAAAATCCTAAACAACTTTCGGTTATCCTAAACGGATGAATTATTTTTGTTTTTAAAGAAATTAGGATTTTCCCCGATAGTTGCGGTTACTGATCACTGGCTTGCAGTCAACGAGTCTTTTTTGTAGAAAAATATACCACAATTGCTAGGTATGATCGTCCAAGTGCAGCTCATGGTCAATGACGCATAATATAATATATAGACTCGGTGAACGCTTTAAAAAGTGTCCACAACATGAATACTACCTCTGTTTGTTATTGTACCGGGTGGTCCAATAAGCCGATCTCTCGGCTATATATCAGAAACTATTCATGTTATATCTTTAGGAGAAAAAATTCCTTAGTAAAAGTGGCCAAAAGAAATCGCTGGAACGAACTTTCAAGTTTCTGGGTTAACTGCTAGGGGGCGTAACCTGTGAAGAAAAATTTGAAAACCAGTTTTTTGGGAAATATGCCCAATTATACCAACTGTTAAATAAGTAAACTAGCAAGAGGCCTAAATTCCGCAGTACTTTTTTTATATTTTTTCAAATAAAGGGTGGGTGAGAGTGGGGAAGTATTTGTGGATAAATACCTATAACTTTGGTTTGGATCAACCGATTTTAACTAAATTAGTGTCATTAGAAAGAGTGGGGATGATTTAATTTACATCTATTATAAAACAATTGCATTTAGTTTTAATTGTCATGGATAGAGGGTACTTTCGAATAGAAAAAATTAAAATTTGTTTTTCTTCAAAATGTTTAATGGAAACACCTACTTACTGTAAATTATAATGAAATTGGATTAAATTCGTAACAAAATGGCGCAAACCGCATGTTGATAGCTTTTGTCGAACTCGAGATATGAATAAAAACGCATAAACATAAGTAAGTATAGTTTTGACTCACCCTTTATTATAACTTAAAATTAAATATGTGAAAGATCATACAAATATCTCGGAGCCCAATAATGCATATTATGTAGATTAACACCACCCGCACTCTTAAACGTAGCCTCGTCTGTCCACAAAATCTTTGACATGATATGCGGTTGTTCTTCTAGAAGACCTAACATCCAATTGCAGTAATCCAGCCTTGCATCAAAATTTCTCTCATGTAAAGCTTGGTGGAGAACTACATGATAAGGATGCAGTCTAAAAAGCAGAACAACAAATATTGGTGAAAAAGAAACCACTATATTTACTAAAACTCAAAAAAATTTTGAAAAATCCACAATTGTTTCACAAGATAAATCGTGCATAAGTATTTTTAAGAAACGGATAAAAGGATAAAAGCGCCGTGTTGCCGTTTTTATCGGAATATTAAAATAACAGTTGAATCTAAAGTTTAAAGGGAATTCCAAGTTTCTGACCTAAACGTTCAATTTATAATATGAAAAACCAAC
Organism: Diabrotica undecimpunctata; assembly: GCF_040954645.1. NCBI lineage: Eukaryota > Metazoa > Arthropoda > Insecta > Coleoptera > Chrysomelidae > Diabrotica > Diabrotica undecimpunctata. The sequence continues at coordinate 3,450,477 of NC_092811.1, forward strand.
CTGTGATGTTTTAAAATCCTTAGAACAGTAGTTTTGGGTATGTTTAATTCTATGGAGATTTGCCGACTACTTAGATGTGGATTCTGTTGAATTAAAGCAATAACATTGATTGAATTATCTTCGGTCATACCTCTACTACATCGTTTAAAACAAGGACGATGAAAACTACCAGTTTCTCTTAATCTTCTTGCATTCCTTTCAAATACTTCTTTGCCATAATGTCTCCTGTCAGGATATCTTACAGAATATCTACGTGACGCAATAGCGGCATTTTGGTGACATTCGAAATAAACTCCAATCATATCATACAATTGTGCATTTGATATAATCATCACGAATTATTAGTACTGATAATTAATTACTAATATTACCAATATTAATATCTATTGAAAAAAGTGCAATCTTCAATTCGAATTATAATATACAATGTTTTTACTGCTGTCAATAAATAAACAATATGAACTCCCCGTCAAATTCATTGTCGTAGCCTACTTAGTTTCAAAAAAACTATTTTTAATCATATGAAATAACAATGGTCAAAATAGATATCAACATTAAGATTCTTCTGCTATAAAAAAATTTGAAAGTACCTACGGACTTATTTTTTAATTCAATATATAATACAGGGTGAGTCAATACTATACTTACTTATGTTTATGCGTTTTTATTCATATCTCGAGTTCGACAAAAGCTATTAACATGCGGTTTGGCCATTTTGTTACGAATTTAATCCAGTTCCATTATAATTTACAATAAATAGGTGTTTCCGTTAAACATTTTAAAGAAAAACAAATTTTAATTTTTTCTATTCGAAAGTACCCTCTACCTATGACAATTAAAACTAAATCCAATTATTTTATAGTAGATGTAAATTAATTCATCCACACTCTTTCTAATGACACTAATTTCGTTAAAATCGGTTGATCCAAACCAAGGTTATAGGTATTTATCTACAAATACTTTCCCACTCTCCCCACCCTTTATTTAAAAAAATAAAAAAAAGTACTTGAACAGCTTTGTGCAGAATTTAGGCCTCTTTCTAGTTTACTTATTTAACATTTGGTATTTGGGCATATTTTCCAAAAAACTGGTTTTCAAAGTTTTCTTCACAGGTTACGCCCCCTAGCGGTTAACCCAGTTTTCAGTGACAATAAAGCACATTTCTAATTTAAACACCTCACCATTTTTTGTCAAAAATATATTTTTTTTAAACGATTTCCGGAGTTGAAATCAAAACGTCAAACATTAGTTAAAAACGTAATTTTAAAAGTTAAAAATAATTTTGCTTATTACAAAGCTAAGATACATAAACAAAATATCCTCTAAGTAAATATTTTTACGTTTCTTCCAAACTAGCATTTGCCATTAGAGTTAAGCAATGAATTTCACGAAACTTTCCTTTATCTGCTATCTATGTACAACTTCCTTGTTTAGTTATTTTAAATATTACCTTTCGTGTTGTAATATCCTCAAATCCTGTAGTATTTACCAAAGACTGATTACTAAGATAACGTTGGGATTGAATATCAAACTCACCTGCAAAAAAAGAAAGAAAAATATTAGTTTAGGTGTACTTTTCAAGCAAGATGAGTACAGTGGCGTCGAGTACTGGATATATTAGATAGTCAGGCTGACTGGCCAATTTAATAGATTTTTTTCTACTCGTGTATTATGATAATGAATCACTAAAACTACTTTAACAATTTAAGATACTACAGTTTTGAAGATGTGTTTTCATTCGTTAGTGTTTAAAGGTCATCTCTCCGATTTTCTATCTGTAAAATATGGAGTTCCAAAAGGCTCGGTCTTAGGACTTTTTTTGTTTATTATTTATGTCAATGATTTGCCTAAATTTATATCTCCGTACAGATCCGTACAATTCGCAGATGATACGACATACGTTTGTATTGAGTCCATATTGTTGACTGTAGTACGCGTTGTTCATAAGAACTTGTAGGTCTTCTAAGTTGTCCGCATTTACTATGGTGTCATCTGCATATCTGATGTTGTTTAGCTGATAACTAGACTTCGGCAAATATGCATATTGCATATTTTGCATATTGTGCATATTTTATGCAAATATTTCATATTTTGGCATATTTGTATAAAAGTTTGCATAAAGTGCATAAAAGTTCAGATTTTTATACTGTATTTGAAAATTTTTAAACATACCAATTTATTTCAATTCTTGTATAAAATTTTGTAGTCATTTTAATCAAGAAATGATCTAAGTACGTAATCTCTACAGGTACAAAACATTTACAATTTCAAAGAAGATCAATTTAAGTAGCCCTCAACATTCTTAGAAAGTCTCGGTCACTGAGGTATTCAGTTATTGGATAATCGCTAAGGGTTCGCTCATTTGCATTTTATGATCTAATCCCCAAATCTATCTACAATTTATTGTATCTTAACAGCAGGTAAACGGCTAATAGTTTTGTTCCTAATTTAGGGATTTTCCAAAATCTCCCAGTTTATTGAATTAGGTACCTAAACATTTCTAATTTGATGCTGAGATTTGTAAATCATTTTTGTTTTGATATTCAAAGCGTAAACACTCGTTGTGCGTAACAAAAAGGAAGATTGTGATTTTATAATGCCTAAAACAACCAGTGCTTCAACTTGGATTAAACCTTATAAAGAGCTGTCTATGGATATGGGAAAAATCTACTGTTCAGTCTGTGGCAAAATTGTAAGTATCTAATATTTTCTATTAAATATCTAATATTTCATACATACAGGGTGTTTCCAAATGACACTTACAACGTTTGACTGTAGATACTTCTCGAAAAATTGAACAAAACGATATAGTTAATGAGGGGTCAAACTTATTTACTTTTCGAGATACAGGGTGTTAAAATTAAAAAAAAAATTAAATTCTTTTAGTTAATAACAACAATAGCTTTAAAACCAATAAACGTATTTACTTGAAATTTAGTACTCGTAGGTTGTTTTTAAATGAAAAATAGCTTCCTTTAGCTTTTAAGTGAAAAATTTTTCACCTTTACTTTTTTTATGAAGTCAGCTATTCTTAAACACAATTATTTTTATTGTAATTGAATTAACAAAAAAAAAACTTTTGTTGAATTTTAAAATAAGTTATATGATGTACTAATGGTTAGTAACAAAAACTAATTTGTGGATTAATACTGCATTTAAAACACTTAGCGAGTGTTTGTTTTTCCAAACCAGTTATTTGATTAACCAAAAACACCTTGTATATTTTTATATTTTAAAGGTTGGGTTAAAATAAAGGTTTTTATTTTTATTTATAGATAGCATGTGAGAAGAAATTTCAGATAGACCAACATGTGAGAACTGCTTCACACATTGCAAAAAAAGGAAAAATAGGAGGAAAACACCAAACTTCAATGGCTAAATGTTTCCAATCTACTTCAAAAAAATTAGATGAGCAAGAAACTTTTAATGAAGACTTGTGTCGCGCATTAGTGTCTGCAAACATACCGCTTTCAAAATTAGCAAATGTAAATTTTAGTTCGTTTCTAAAAAAATATTGCAAACTTAATGTTCCAAGTGATCGGTCTCTAAGAAGAAATAATGTGAACGGGCTATACTCGTCGGTGTTAATTAATATTAAGGAAGAAATTGCAGATAATTATTTTTACATATCTGTAGACGAAACCACTGATTCCTCAGGAAAGTATATTGCTCATTTATTGATTGGTGTTCTTAAAGAAGATACCTTACCAAAATCTCATCTTATTTCATGCCAGCAACTTGAGAAAACAAATGCTTTAACAATTTCGCGTTTTATACAAGAAACATTAGCAACTTTTTTTCTTCCGACAACTATTCCTTCTAATAAATTACTGCTTATTTTATCGGATGCTGCTCCTTAGATGGTGAAAGCAGGACAAAATTTAAAAATATTTTTCCCAGATTTAATACATGTTACTTGTGTAGCGCATGGATTAAACAGAGTTGCAGAGGAAATACGAAAAAAGTTTCCTCTTGTAAATACTATGATATCCAGTGTCAAAAAAGTATTTCTTAAATCTCCTATAAGAATTCAACTTTATAAAGAAATGCTACCTAACATTCCTCTTCCACCACAACCTATTTTAATATGGGGATGGGGATGGGGAACATGGTTAGAAGCAGCTAATTTTTATGCAGATCATTTTGTTAAAATAAAGAACATAATTGATACGTTAACAGATGAAAGTTCCCAATCTCTTTTGGATTCTAAACAAACTTTTCAGAGTAACTTGATTCAACAAGAACTTTCATTTATAAAATCAAATTTTAGTTTTGTTCAAAAAACAATTACTCAGTTAGAATCACCAAAACTGTCATTGTTCGAAAGTACAGCATTAATAAAAGAATTTGCGTCATGTTGTCGGAACGTTAGAGGTAATATTGGAAAAGATATTTTAAAAAAATTTGAAGCTACTATGGAAAAAAATAAAGGTTACCATATTCTTTCTGAAGTAGTCAGTGTTCCAGCTGGAAATATTTCGGAAACAATTAATTTAGAACCAAATGTTTTGGTTAGTTTGAAAAATGCTCCCGTTACATCAGTTGATGTTGAACGAAGTTTTTCCATATATAAATATATGTACTCAGACAGAAGCCACAAGTTTTTGTTAGAAAATTTTGAACACCACTTGGTCATTTATTGTTACCATAATTCTAAATAAGTTTATTCATACTTAAAAATGATGTAGTTACTTAAAATAAATGTAAATCTTAATTAATAGTAGGAAATATTTAGTTATGTACACTTTTTTTTAAATAAAATTGTTACTATTTTACGATTTTTTTATTTATTTGTATGCATATTTTGTAAAATATTTGCATACTTTCGGGTAAACACGTGCATATTTATGCGCATATTTTCTACATTTTTATTTGCATATTTGCCGAAGTCTAATCATTAGCTTTACAATAAGTTCAACAGTCCGTGCTGGTACGCGAAACCCTTGGGACAACGCAGGTAAGAAACTTGGTATAGACTATCAAAAGTCGTTTGACAAAATTATCAGAAAACACCTATATTTCCCTCGAATACTGAAAAACAGTTAAAAAAATAAATATTTAAACTGTAATATTTTCTATACATCGCGTACGTCTATCTTAGCATTATCGCATTCCCGTTCAAAGAACCAGGTAATAGACATCGATCCGGCAGCGGTGTGCCTCTTCCGCGGCCGCCCGGTACATCATCCGTAAATTCCCTTTCAATGTTTTTGTTTAATTTCCCTTCGGTCGGGCTTGAATATTTATATATTTTTCATTAAAAAGTGCCCCGGGGCCGAGAAAGAGGTCCTTTCATAAACGCTCTTCTTCTTTTCCGCGGCGATACAATTCCGAGCCTACGGAAAAAAGATAATTAGTTAGGATGTATTCGTTTGAATTAGAATCAAAAAAATTCTTCTCGACTTTTATTTTTCGCAACCGTTTCTCTCCGGAGTCCAATTTTCATTTGCGAGATAAGAAAATTTAATTAGTGAGTCTGGTACTAATGTTTTGCTAACATTTTTCAATTAAGTATTTTTTTACAGTATTTTTATTACTTATTTCTCCATGTAATTTAACGGTTTTTAAACTTTATGTAACAATTTAAACATTTACTTAAATATTTTTAGAGTAGCCTGGGACTTTTCGTCGACTATTTTCATTTCATTTTCTCCACGTTTCTCATCTTTACCACTAAAAATTATTTTCTTTTCAGTATAATTATACAAAAACAAATGAAGCTTTTATATAAATATGAAGCAGTAAAATGCTAAACAACCTCTTTAAAGATTTTACAATTAAAGTCAGTATCAACGGGCTATTTAATAGAGAAATTTCAAACTGCCATTTCTAAACTAATGAGACATATATGATTAGTACCATGTAAATCATATTTAGAGATTGTAGTTTTCTTTCCTTGACGATCCAACCTTTTGTAAATTTTGTTTACCTATAGTCAGCTCTCAGCAGTTTTAGACCAACGGAAGAGCCCGATAAAGAAGCTGGACTAGTGGCTGCAGAAGATATAGCTCAAACAAAGCATCGTCGCTGTGCTTTATGTTACACATCACGAAGGACCAGGTTGCAAGAATTGTAAACGATATATTTGTGGCGAGTATACAACCCCAGTGTGCACATCATGTCACTCAAGGTTACAAGCACAAGAAGACTCAAGTGACACATAAGTGACAGATCGTCACCGCAATGAACTGAAATAAAGATTTTTTTTTTGTTGGAAATGTTTATAAGAAAATAATATATTTTATGTTTGCGTCATATAGGAAGGCAACATTATATTTTTACCAATTTATAATGCAAGAAATCAAATCATTTTATACCAGTTAGTACTTAGGTTATATTTCTATATAAGTTACAAATTTTTGATAATATATAAATGTTTTATCCTACTAAAAGAATAAAATATAAAAATAATAAAAAACACAAATAAAACACCACATATATCTGACTATAATCCGTTCACAAATTGTTGAGAGAACGAAATGTGCCTCAAAGTCATAAAACGGTCGTAAAATTTGTATCATCATAGGCGCTCCTGAGGTGTTTATTCATTAAAATTAATGCGTTTTACATTTATTTTCCTTTCCAAAATGTTTATCAATATTAACAATGTTTTGATACTAATATATTTAGAAAAAAACAATTAAAACTTTCACGGCTGATGTTAGTTATTATATTATATTAATAAAAATAAGAATTTAACCATTAACAATTTTGTAAATAAGAATACCTTATCTCTTTGGATATTTCAATACTAATCTTTGCGTTTAATCACTTTACTAGAAAACCTGGAATTCATATCCGAAGGAACTATTCGTTGCAAGATAATTAGGATGGAATTCCCCAGATTTTTAATAATATAATAGGTATAAACATGCCGGCTTTGGCCACGTGCCTCATCTGGCCAACATGACTGGCGTAGGGGAGTCAACTATATATAGGTTAATATCAGAAAGAAAAAAACACGCCATAGCTAACCCAAACACAAACGAACACTTAAAGAGAGGGAAAAAGCCTATTGAAATTGATGAATTTGCCAAAAATGGTATTCGAAGAAAAATTCATGGATTTTTTTTTTTAAAAGAAATACCAAACCTAAACAAAATTTTACAAGAAGTTAGAGACGACCCGGATTTGCCTCATATCGGACGAACTAAATTGTGGTAAGTTTTAAAAGAATTAAATTTCCGGTGGGAGAAATCAGACCAAAAATCACTTTTGATTGACTGGGAGGAGATAATATGTTGGAGAAGAAATTATCTAAGATCCATACGAAAATTCCGGGCTGAAGGAAGGCCAATCTTCTACCAGGATGAAACGTGGGTAAACTCAGGTCATACTCTAAAAAAAATTTGGTCAGATAAAAATATATTAAGCTCCAGGCAAGCCTTTATGGAAGGTTGGTCTATTGGTATCTCCCCACCTTCTGGTAAAGGCAGTAGAATAATAATTTCTCACATTGGCAGTGAAAAAGGATTTGTTAAGCGTGGTTTGTAGGAATTTCAGTCCAAAAGCACAAAAGACTATCACGAGGAGATGACAGCTGATGTTTTCGAAGAGTATTTTGAGCATATGATTGAACACATACCACCAAATTCAATTATAGTATTAGATAATGCACCTTATCATTCACGACTAGTAGAAAGACTTCCAACGCCTGCGTGGAAGAAACAGGATATTCTTGACTGGCTGCGGAATAAGTATCTGCCTTACGAAGATGGAATGGTAAAAGCAGAACTTTTAAAAATTGATCGGAAACACAAATCTAACTTCAAGAAATACGTAGTTGACAAAATGACGGAAAGGCGAAACATCACAGTCCTTAGACTTCCACCCTACCACTGCGAAATAAATCCAATTGAACTCATTTGGGCACAAATGAAAAGTTATGTGGCTAGAAAAAATACGTCATATAAAATACAAGCTGTACGTGAATCTTATACGAGTCTTTACAACATATTACAGAACAAAACTTGAAAGATGCAGTAAGACATGTAATAGAAGAAGAACAAAAAATGTGGGATCTTGATAACATAATTGATGCGACCGTAGAGACACAACCGCTAATTATTAACCCTCAAGACGACTCGGATTCCGAAGTTGATTCTATTTATTTTGAATTTTAATAGTTTTCTAATCGTAATTATATAAGGTAAGTAATAGTAGTTGTAATCGTAAGGTATTAAAGGGGAAAGGCGCAAAATGTCGCCTGTCAAAATGTTCAATGTGTTTTAAATGTATCCATTGTTTTTCAAATCCTGAGAAAACTAAGAAGCATTTTTGAAAAATTTAAAGGCGGAATGAAATATTTATTAGAATAAATAAAAAGTTTCTTTTGCATGCAATATTTTCGATTAAAAATTATACTATATTTTCTCTTTTATTTTTACCCCTGTTACATAACATATTAAAATAAACATTGTAGAAGTTTTCAGGGACTTTCTGCCCTCAGTAATAATGTAATCTTTCATTCTGCGTTTAAATTTTTCAAAAATATTTATTAGTTTTCTCCGGATTCGAAAATAATGGATACATTTAAAACACATTGAAAATTTTGCCAGGCGACATTTGGCGAATTTCCCCCTTAATTAAATAAATGTATCTTTTACAAATGGCAAGAAACTTTTTATTTTTGAATAAAATAAAGAAGTTTTATTAAAACAAAAATACAATTTACATAAGTACAATTTAAAAAATATATTTATTTAGTTCAAATAAATGTTTCAATCATATACTCTACGACACTGGTCGGTCATCTGTAACCAAATACCTTCGTAATCGGATTATAAGGTTGACTGCTGTATTGTATTCCTTCAGGTACAAGGTGGGTTAGTCGAAAACATCTTAAACCGTCAGTCTTAGGTTGGTTTTTACTATTATATCGTATTACCTATCCTCTCTGTATTTCAGTTCTCTAATTAGGGTTAAACTTGTAGTGAGCTATTGACAAATTGTGAACCGATTATACGTGTCAGTAAATTTTATAATCACGTATCAAACACGTACATTGCGACGGTTGCTGTCAATAGCTTTTTACCCGTCACGTCTTTGGATTTACATACACAAATAGTTTTTTTGTTATCACAATGTATTTTTACAAACAAAAAAGGAGGAACATAATGAATTATTGGATGTAATCTACAACTACGCTTGATCCAAAAACTATTGCTGTTAAAACAATGGCAAATAAAAGTTTTTATTTGCCATTGTATATCTGGTTTTGTACCTTTTCAAAATGTTAATATTATTAACAAATAAATAAAGAATATGTTTCGTTGGTATGGTGCATTAACTGTCTTGTGAAAATAGTCTTGTCGAACATAATTTGAGAGAAAATTATTTACCGGCAAAATGTTCTTCTAGTTTTATTCAAGTGTGTTGCGTTTTGACAATTTTCGGTTATGAAATTTTGACAAAATCACTCGACAGACGTCTCGTGATTTAACTGTCAAAATTTAATTCGTGAAAATTGCCAGGCAACAAACTTTCATACCAATCGAAAATATCGCCGTCAAAATTTTCTCTCTTATGATATTATTTACGAATATACAACTAATTCACCGTGTAAAATGGCATAATATGATTTCCAGCTCATTAAAACAGCCTTAATTTCAAAATAAATGTAATAATATAAATAATTTAAGTACGTCACTGACTTCCTCGATAGCTTTTATTTACACGAGCATACTCTTTCAGGTACTCCGCATCAGCATTCATATGCATGTTTAACGTTGATATATCCTTAATTAGAAGATACATCATCTAATTAAATATGGAAATCAGGTGATGGTTCTTATTAAAGTTGACACTTTAAGAGAGATTTAGGAAGAGCAGTTATATAAATATTGGCTCTTAAATAAATGTTAATTGGTGATGCCAGCGCGAAAGTTGAGATAAAAAGTGAGAAATTGCGTTTGGTTTGCAAGATTGTGGTACTCGTTAATTGGAAATATTGCTTGAAGATAAGATGTGTCCTGTATTTTAATAGAAGAAACAAAAAATCATGTATTCTTTGAGTATATAATTATTTTAAATTTTTATCTTGACTCTTAGTAGTTAAAATGGTAATAAAATTTTATACGTCTTTCACTTTAGACTTAAGTCAAATTAGAAACTTATTGAATTAACAAAATTAACTGTATATATACGACTCTTATACGACCGGTGCCGACATATAGATTGAAAACATGGACCATCTTCGGCAGACGAAATTATCTTGCTCATTTTTGGACAACGAATTCTGAGAGAAATCATGGGTGGCATCTGTGAAAACCAGTTTAAGAGAAGAAGGTATAACTATGAAATATACCACCAATGTACGTATTATATATATCTGGTGGTGGTGGTGGTGTTGGTAATTCCTTCACCCCACGAGCGTCGAGGTCTACATCTTTTTCTTCTTCCAGGGGGCTTCCATCTGTGAAGTTTTTTGGACAGACGTTTGTCAGGCATTCTCAATCGGTGTCCAAACCATTTTAAACCTCTTCTTTCTATTCTGTCAGTAACCCTTTCTGTATCATTCATGGTATTTCTTATAGATTCGTTGGTCTTCTTTTCCAACATTGATGTTCTAGCACTTTTTCTCTAATAATCCATTTCAACTGCCAACAATCTTCTCTTGAGGTCCGCATTAATTGTCCAAACTTCAGAGCCATAACAAAGAACTGAAACCATGGTTTGTCCTCTTCTTTTTTTTCCTTTTGGAAATGTTGCGATCCCAGCATAAGGAGTTCAGATATCCTGAAATTTTAAGTCCCTGATTAATTCGGTATTTAATTTCGGTTTCTCCCAAGCCGTTCTTATCAATGAGTGCCTAAAGATTCAAATGTTTCCACTTCAAACCTTGCATCTGAATTGATAACTGAATATTCTGTTTTCTTCATACTGACTTGTAACCCCCATTTTACATATTCTCTGTATAGACGCTTTATCATAAATTCTAGATCATAAGAATCTTGAGCTAAGATGACTTGGTCGTCATTCGCCTTAATACTTTTATTTAATAAGCATAGCCTATATAAAATCATACTGAGAGCCTGGAATGAGGAACAAATCCCAGAAGAGTGGTGTATTGGGATCGTTTGCCCGCTACACAAAAAGGGCGATGAATTAGAATGTCGAAACTATAGGGGAATAACCCTCCTTAATACAGCATACAAAATATTGTCGAGTATTTTATATGGTCGCCTGAGTGAATTTTCAGAGGAGCTTCATTGCGAATATCAAAGTGGTTTTAGGCCTGGTCGATCAACAACAGACCAGATCTTTGTGCTAAGGCAAATACTGGAAAAAACCAATGAATTCAATATCGACACATACCATCTTTTTTAAATCGGCCTATGATAGTGTCTTAAGAAATAAATTGTATGAAGCCATGGATGAATTCCACATCCCTGATAAACTAATAAGATTGGTTAAGGCTATAATGCGTAAAGTTGTTTGCAAAGTCGAAATACAGTTCGAACAATCACAGGCATTTGAAAAGCATGTTGGGCTGCGACAGGGAGATGCGCTGGCGTGTCTCCTTTTTAATGTTTCCATAGCTTTGGAAAAGGCGGTCAGGGATGCCCAAATAGACAGCAGAGGAAACATTTTTACGCAAGCACACAACACGCAAGCTAGAAGAAATGTATACCACCTTGTCAAACGCCTCAAAAAATATGGGCCAGCAAGTAAATGAAAATAAAACTAAGATAATGGCATCAACACCCAACAATAGAGCCAGAAACATCGGCCACCAATTCACGGTTGATAATTCTACCTTTGAAGTGGTGGACAAATTCACATACTTAGGCTCCCTGATCACCAAGGAGAACGTCATGACGGAAGAAATCAAGCAAAGAATAATCCTAGCAAACAAATGCTATTTTGGACTGAGTAGACATATGAGAAACAGAAACTTAAGCCAAAAAACAAAAATAACCATATACAAAACCCTTATACAACCAGTGTTGACATATGGATGACATTTCCAAGGCAGATGAAAATCTCCTGCTTATATTTGAACGAAGGATGCTGAGAAGAATATTTGGTGGCATCTGTGAAAATGGTGTTTGGAGAAGGAGGTACAACTACGAGATATATCACAGATATAAACATATATTTGGTGGTAAAGACGTAGTATCCTTTATAAAAATAGGAAGACTAAGATGGGCAGGACATCTGGCAAGATCACAGCAGAACAACCCTCCTAGAAGAATCCTTATGTCACAACCTGTGGGAAGTAGAAGTAGGGGTAGACCAAAACTCAGATGGAGGGATGGTGTAGATGAGGATGGTAGACAAATAGGCGCAGCAAACTGGCAACAGTTGGCAATGGATAGAACTGACTGGATAGACTTGGGAAGATCGAGGCTCTTTTATAGGGCTGTAGCACCAATGATGATGATGAATAAGCATAGCCACTATGACAGACCTATCTTTTCGTACAATTGTTAGGTGGGGATTTGTGAAAAATCTGTACATGATAGGAAAAATCCCTATCATTAATTCATGATCTTCGTAGTCTTCCTGTTCTTCTTGCTATTGGACTCTGGTCCATAATCTTTGCTAAACATGTGGTTCGACCTGCTCTTCTTAAATTTTCATACTAAGGTAATTGTTTTTCTTCTATATAAATGTCTTGTTCCAGTGCCTCCCTTTATTAAAAATAAATGAATTGATAAAGGGTGTAATACTTATAAGTACTTTCGCAAGACCGTTTAAAACTTTTGCAAAACCGTTTACTTGTATAAAAATTTACAAATATAAATAATTGGGACATTACTTTGACCCTAACAAAAGTTATCATTATCCGTGATACAGTGATCGTCAAAATATTCTTTGCTATTAGATTGTTAGTGGGAAGCATCATGATAAATGTAAATAAAAAAATAATTGTATTATATGCAAATACGAACAATAAAACGAACTTAAAACGTTTTCTAAATAGATATGCGTATTCTGCATACTTCTTTTTGTTTTCCTCTAATTTTTTTGTTCATACAGTTTAGTATTTGTGCAATAATTTACAAAAGCATCATTCAAGTTTACCAAATGCAGCTACAAAGATAATTCTGTCAGTTTTTAACTATAGGAGATAAAAGAACTAATTTCTACAGATACTGCAGATATTCAAATATTTTAAGCATCATCACTAACTTCAAGTCTATTCTAAACTCGTCAATGTTAGCGACTGACACGACGCTACGCCGGAAGCTGAACTGTTTGCGGCCAAAGAGAAAACAAACTCCCATTTCCGGTAATGAATGACAGAAACGTATGAGGCTCCCGGAACTAGCTCCGGTAATTTGCCGACGGTGGTATGTTTGTTAGATGACACTGCCACCGGATCCTCTTGGGCTCTCTGTGCCTTTGTTAGGTATAGTCGCGAAATTAGTCGTGAACGGTTCGCTTTTTGTTGCCGTTAAATAAAAGATTATTGGGAAATGCCGTTTATTCCGATATTTATTCATTTAAACAAGCTTAAAACTCTAGGAAAAGTTGTAGTTATAACTGTAATATAATGGCAATCAAGTGCTATCAAGAAATAAGGTCAGACCACAAAAAGTCTGTTTATAGCAAATAGTGTCACAATAAAATGAAACGAGACAGCAAAGATTTGATTTCACGTTAAAAGCGTCTATGTATCTGTTGATACGTATTTCGACTTAATAAGTCTCATCAGAACAGTAATTCATAGCCGTTCTTCTGTTCTAATGAGACTTATTAAGTCGAAATACGTATCAACAGATACATAGACGCTTTGAACGTGAAATCAAATCTTTGCTGTCTTTTTCATTTTATTCGGATCTACTCTGTATGAGTACAAGAAACAAATTCGTTACGGATTTCTGCTTAGTTGATAGACATATCGTGGAATGCAAATTTTAGATTCTCCATGTCTCTATTAACATCTTTATCAACGTCTGTTATACCTTGCATTTATAGAAGGTTCAGATTAAAGCAGAAATCTGAATTTGTTCCGAAACTATCTTACCGATTTTTCTATCAGATGTCGCTATTGCGTCCATAACGAAGCCATTTTATTGTTGCTTCCTAAAAGACAGAGAAGATTATTTTTCACGTTGAGAACGCCTATGAATAACTGTTCTGATGAGACTTATTAAGTCGAAATACGTATCAACAGATACATAGACGCTTTGAACGTGAAATTAAATCTTTGCTGTCTTTTTCATTTTATTCGGATCTACTCTGTATGAGTACAAGAAACAAATTCGTTACGGATTTCTGCTTAGTTGATAGACATGTCGTGGAATGCAAATTTTAGATTCCCCATGTCTCTATTAACATCTTTATCAACGTCTGTTATACCTTGCATTTATAGAAGGTGCAGATTAAAGCAGAAATCTGAATTTGTTTCGAAACTAGCTTACCGAAGTGTCACAATAATTGACGAAAGTAGGACTGAAGATAAGCAACATAAAGAGGATATTGCTTGATATGCAGGAGCTGTCGTTTCAATAAGACAGCGCAACATGTCACACAGCTCGTGCCACAATTGATTTATTAAAGCAAACGTTTGGTAACCGCATAATTTCACGTTTCACGTGAATTGGCCTCCGAGATCTTGCGATTTAATACTGCTACTATTTTATGTGGGGATATGTGAAGCTGCTAGTCTACGCCGATAATTATGAAACAATTGACCAGAGTTATCACCCTTTATAACTAAATTAATAAATAAAAATATGTAACAAAGTCACCCCAAAAAGTACGATTTTTCCCGACCCTCTAGTTATTCTTCGAATAGAATTCAGAATAATTTATCTCGAGGTCACCGTTCCCCCATATTTCACCGAAATACCTTTAACTCCCGTCAGCGAAAACAATCGATTAAAAACCAAGACTTTTCACATAGAAACTCCTACCGCTTGACCGAAAATGAGTGGAAAAATTACCTTAAGCAAGTTAGAAACTTCTACCGTCTTTCCTCTCATAATAAAGTCTGTCCTCTTGTGATCTCTAAAAATACTAATAAAAGACCTTTCATATCTGTAAATATCTACAATCAGGATTTTACCTTACTATTGGATACCGGCTGTTCCATTACTGTGTACTTGTGCCGGACAACAAGGTCTCGACTTTCTGCAACAAATTAGATTCCAATGAATAAATCCGTTAACACGACAGTTTCTCTAGCAGACGGTTCCAATAAAAAAGTAACTGGTCTCATAGATTTACATTTTCTTCCAGACTAAGTACAATGCAGATTATTTAACACAAATAACGGTACTAGGCTCGGGCTTCAATCTGGTAGAGGTCTCTTGGTCGGGGCTCTTATTATAGCTCAAATACAAAGAATCGGTTAGAGAAGTACTAAAGATAAATAGAAGAGAAGTTAGAAGATAAATAGAAGAGAAGTTAGAAGATAAAGGGAAGAGAAATAGTTGGACACCACCCTTTTTTTTTAGAGTAGTAGAATGTAGTATTCTCAAAAATAGGAAAAAAGCAAGGAATATTATAATTTTATCTACGTCAATATTTGATAGCTTGAAATAAAACAAATAAGTGATTTTTACGCCTTGAGAATACGTAAGCATGAAATTACTAAATGTTTTGATCGTTATCACCTCAAATATTTGTATAAAATTTATCATAAATATAACTTACATATAGAACAAATTGTTCATAATTTATACGTATATATTATACCGTAGTTTTCTACTCATAATAGTTCGTTCGGTTTGAGTTAAAGTAAGCAACCATAAATAAGTAAAGGTACACTGAACTGGAGTCATAAATCAACTCCAAACGATTTAGGTAGCGAAGATGAGCTTTAGTCAATAAAAATATAGATACTCACAATACAACAGGCAACAGGTAGGCACAGGTAGTGACGTTCTTTTATAGAACGCTCTCAATAAAAGCATTTGACATGTTGTCCTCGCAACAGGTACAATGGGGCTGCTCAAGCGGCGAGAAGAAGAAGAATAAGTAGAAGTACAGGTAGTAGTAAATCAGGTAGTAGTAAATACAGGTAACAGTAAATACGGCAAACAGAAGTGATTTCGTGTCCTCGAATTGGAAGACGTCTAATTGACAAAAGAGAAAATAGTTAATACAAGAAGCACTGTATGAAAATATATGGATAATGGTGAATTGAAAATACACTTACCGCCGTTTGATGAAGACAAACCGCTTGCCACAGGAATCAACTCGAAAATGAGCTCGAATTCTGGTCTTAGACAAGCTAATGATGAAAAAAGAGTGGTAGTATTGGCCGAAGAGTGCCACGCGAAAATGATACTTAAATCACAAGGCTAGTGTGGTCCTATTTGTAACCTCACCACTTTCGCTCGACAGGAATGATTATTTCATCGAAAACCAACATCTCCGTTTTTAAAACTAATTTCTTTGTTAAGAGGAAGGGCTTCTATTTAACAAATGAAAGATCAGAAAAGCAGGGAACATTTGGCGACCTACTTCGTTGTTAAAAAAGGTATGACAAATCGCTCGTTGCTTTTGGGTTATTTTTAAGGTTCCTAGCAAAATATATAGACATAGGTGGAGTAAAAGTAATTTTCTAGGAGGGATAATTTAAAGAAATTTTAAACAAAATGGCAAGTAAAAACTAATACTAAATGCTAACAAATAAACAAATTTTAGAGTAAGGAGGTAAAAACGATGACAATGTCAAAGGTTTTCAAAATGTTCCCTATTTACTTTTTGGCTTCAATTGGCTCGTAACTCTTTTATGCATTAACATCCTAACCCTAATTATAATGGATTTTGTGAGTTAATTGTGTCAAGTCTTTTGATCTCCTTTGACAAAATATAATATCGTCGAAATATATTTACATTTTCTTTTGTGCACTTAAAATTCATATTTTCGTAGGACGCTTCCTTTGCATTTTCATTTATTTTTAATTAACTGTACTTCCAGTCAAAAAAACAACTACTTTACCGAGATATTATTTTCTTCAGGGGCCACTGGAACACAAAATTACTAGCCGCGCCAAAAAGGAAAAACCCTTTTATTTAACGACTTTCCTCTGGTTAGTTGTTACAAGGGGGATGTTTTTCATTCACGTCTGGCAACATATTTTATTCCTTTTGAAGTGCGCAACAAAAAGAGTCCGGTGCAATAACGAGAAAACGGCAGTTTTTCCGGTTTTGCTACATCAAAAGCCACTGGAACACACACACATACAGAGAGAGACACAGGTGTTACTGAATACAGAAGACTTATAGTCTTTGCACTTGTCGCAGCGGGAATAATGGAGTTGAATGTTGAAGAATTCCATGAAAATATAAAATCGTTGTTCTTTAATAATGCCTAAGTAGAAAAGAATGTACCAGGAGCAATTCATATATGTTCGTATTAAATTCACAAAGATATCAATAGCTTTGTACTTAATAATGACGAATTTTTTATTTTAAATTTTCAAGGTTTTAGAAAATAAATATAAAAAAAAATAAGTTATTTTAAGTTGCATCAGAATAAGTTTAAATGAAGCCAATAATATCCTACACGAAAAAAGTTCTTCTTCCGCGTCGTCTCCCTTAGAAGGTGAACAATCCAATTGGCTAAAGCCACGAGCAAAACAGCGGCTCTAAAGATCTTGATGAATGTTTTGCCGAGCCAACGTCGTAGGTCCTTGACTTTAGCTTATGCTCTTGATTATTGGCATCAGCTCATTGCTCTTGAAGAAGATATTTTCAGATTACACTTTTTTTTCTGGTGCACTTACAGAACAAATATCAATTAACTTGCACTCAAAACATAAATACAAGTTGAATGCGCTGTACAATATCTTACTACTTCCATACAAAAGGCAAGATGGAGTGCTACTCCTGAACAGACAATATGGAAGGAAAGCATAAATTGTTCTTTGAGTGCAAAGAGCTTGATTGAAGAGAAAAGAAAACTAAGGAGAAAGTGGCAAA
The DNA here is from genome assembly GCF_040954645.1 of Diabrotica undecimpunctata. Classification (NCBI taxonomy): domain Eukaryota; kingdom Metazoa; phylum Arthropoda; class Insecta; order Coleoptera; family Chrysomelidae; genus Diabrotica; species Diabrotica undecimpunctata. Next base: position 3,468,363 of record NC_092811.1, read on the forward strand.
ACATATACGCACCAATTGACAAAGTAAACCTAAACAGAATTACTAGAAGACTTAAAAAACTGTTAAAAGAATAAAAAAATAAGGGGATCCAAACTTATCTAGAAAATCTGACGCCGTTCAAAGATACAAACTATTCTTTATGAAAAGTGACGGTAAAAGGGCCACAAGACGCCATATCTTCTTTAAAAAATGCCAAAGGTAAATGGGAAAGAACAGATACAGAGAAATCTAAGACATTTGCAGAATATCTTTCGAAAGTATTTAGTCCATTTACCAGATGTGCCTGTACAACAAGAAGGACCACTTCTTTTCTTAACGGTTCATATCAAATGGAACTACCAATCTCCCAATTTAACATTAAAGAAGTAAAACAGATAATAAAAAATGAGATAAAACCCAACAAGGCGCCGGAATACGATCTCATTCCAGGAAAAGCAGTTCAAGAACTAACTCATGATTGCTACAGAATAATTACTATGATCTTCAATGATTACAGACCTCATCCTTAATCTTAGAAAAAGAGTACTAAAGTGTTATGTATTTTCTGTTCTTTTGTATAGTGTGGAGATATGGACTCTAAGTAAACAATGTCTCAATAAATTGGAAGCATTTAAAATCTGGACATATCGAAGAATGCTGAGAATCTCCTGGACAGACATAAAATAATCAATGAAGAAGTACTAAGAAAAACAGAGAACAGCAGAGAGATACTGGATTCCATCAAAACAAGAAAACTACAATATCTGGGCATATAACACCTGATAGATACAAATTCCTAAAACTAATAATGCAGAAGATTAATTTTAAGTTAATTAATCAACTTAATTAATTAAGTTTGGATGCAGCTTAACTGAACTCGTTTGGGCTGTGAAGAAGAAGAGGCAAGAATCATCAAAGAATGATTGAGATCCACACCCATACCTAAGCTCTATTCTATTGTAGGTAACACTCTTCACTTGATATTCGAAGAGAACTAGCTAGAGATGCCCATTACCAACCTACTGAACGAAGACTCAAAAGCTTTTTGGCAAGATCGAGACATCTACAAGATACATCAGAAAAAACTCTTCTTGCGAAATGAAAAGAAGCTATTCCTCGCACATCTAAATCCTCGACAGGAACTTTTGTCTGATAGCCATCTTCCTTACCCTGTGCGGTGAGGATACGAAAACGAAAACGAACACGGATAAATGGAGACTATTGCCTGCTGACTCCGATACCCTGGGTGAATATGGGGCGGTACCAGATTCAACACATCTACTTAGTTGTCCTCTGTTGGAGAAACCTTGCACTGCACACGTTATTGGTGCAATTGACACGGCTATTCAGAACGGTTATTTCTAGATACACAATATTTAATTATTTGAACTGGACAAGAAGAATAGTAAAGAGTGATAAATTCAAAATATTATTCAACTTTGGAATACTCTATATACATGCTGAGTAAGTACAAGTTATCAGTCCAAAACAAAGTAAACAGAATCGACACCCCGTCAAAGAAACTAGCTCAATCCCTCCTCCCACAAAGGAATCGCTACCGGAAACGCAATTACCGTCTCACTTTTAATTGCAAATATAACCGCCGTGTCGGCTATAAATTTGCCAAAGACGCATCTGCTTCCAGGCCAACAATCAGCAACACCGTCCGGCGGAGGCCTGAATTACGGCATCGGCAACAATGGCCGGTAAGAGCGATTTAATGTCCGGTACAAATGGTGGGCCAATGATGGCTGAGATGAATTGTGGCGAGACATGAATTATTGAACGAGATGAGGACGAATTCCAGAGAATTGATTCCGTTTCGGGAATTATTTAACGATTTGTAGCAAAAAAGGGTTATATTTCTTTATCCGTATTTTTATTGGCCATTTTCACTTTTCAGAACACATTGGCAATCAATTAATTTAAAAAGACGTGATGGTATAAATCTTTATTTTTTTTTTTTAATTTTTAGCTTATAGCTTTTGGTATTTTTTTACCATATTACATTGTATTTATCATATTAAATAACTTTATTTTAACTCAATAAAATATAAAAAATGACTAACTTGCAAATATCATAAATTCTAAATACACTAATAGGGTAGTTGGGGGCAAAACACGCAGTTTCGTTATCTCATAATAAGCTTTTAATGATTGAAACGGGGTTCTTCTCTGTTGGACTTGTATGTTTTTTAAAATGCTCCAGATACTTGATAAACGTGGGCGTGTTCATGTAACCACTATCAGTAACAGCCATGTCACAGGCAGTGGGTCCGTCTTTGATTAGAACAAGATTTATCCAAATTGAGCTAGTTGCACTCTATTGAAGCCCATGGTTCTAGCAATATTTGTTTTTCGTGGAATTCATACAGATAGTCGGTTCCTTTTCATGAAAGATCTAGTGAAGTCCCGATCCGCCACGTGATTTACAGATGAAAATGGATGCTCAATACGGTTTCGTACACAATAAGAGTGTCGTACAATACCATGACGCCATGGTTTCAGCGCCATTCCATAAAATCGTTTGTCGAGTTCTTTGCAATGTTGATTCTGTTGCAATGTCGTTTTCTTGGATCTTGGTTAGAACTTCTTTAAATCTGCCTGAAGACTGGATTCCATTTCCTTTTTTCAACTTTGCCGTAGTGTCGCTTCATGAAATACCACAGCTTTTGCTGTCTGACTTATAGAAACGTCATTATTATTTAACGTTTATCACAAAATAACTTGTCAAAAGCTTGCACTCTGATTTTCTTTTGTAGTTTCTGGAAAACAGAAACCAAGATTTAGATGAATTGAATACTTAATTCCGAAATTAGTAGAAACAAAACTAATTTATGATAATGGGGAAAAATACCCATTCGTAGTTTTGCCCCATAACTCTCGCGTATTTTTACCCTATTCGACAACACTGTCAAAACCATCTGTTGAGATTTTAAGTACATAACGTCAATCGAAAAGTCTTAACATAACCCACCATCAAGCCAAAAAACACCCGAATAAACTAATTCAGCGAAATGTTATGCTAATATTACAGTTTAATATTAAAAAATAATATTTATCTTAGTTTGTAAAGAACGCCTTGAATCAGCTTTAAACTTGGAACAACACATATGGCACACTGTTGCCAAACTTTTGTAACTAAAATCGGTTCAAACTGGACATTAGCGGTAAATTTAAATGAAGTGCATTCTTTTGTCCCGTGCACGTCTAATTACTGTCTATTTAAAGGACATCGCAGCAGTTTATATAACATGTACATCTGTTCTAGAAATTGCCAGTGAAGGCAACGATGCCGAATCAGCGATTAAACACGAGATTCCAAAAAGTTACCGATAAAGAGCTTCTCGAACAGCGCTGTGCTAGGTTAGTTATTTGGGGTCACATAACAACATTATAGCATTTGGCATGGACTGATAAAAAATAGTCTTGAAGAAGGAATATGGAAAAGTCACAAGCAATAATTTGTGCTGAAACTGCTCGTGGCCTGATCTAAACCCTGCTTATTTTTCTGACTTATAGCAACTGAGTTTTACTACTAATCTGTTTGCCAGTATCGAGTAAAGAGCTTGTATAGGTGGTTTAATAAACTTACCGACCTATAGTTTTCAAGATCTAGTTTATTTCGTTTTTTATGAAAGAGAACTGTAGGCAAATTTTTCCATTTATTTGGAATGTTTTCATTGTGCAGACAGAGAATAAAAAATTTTGGATTTTTGACATAAAAATTGGACCTCCTAGTTAAATTGCTTCAATGACTACACCATCTACACTCGGAGCTTTATTATTTTTCATTTTTTTGAGAGCATCTTGAATTTTCTCCCGTAATATATCTGGTATATCCACCGTACTTTTCATATTGGCTGTTGGATGAGCTGTGGACTAGCTTGATATAATGTTTTATAGAAACTGTCCACTATATGTAATATGTCTGCTATCTGAGACTATATTCCCATTTTTGTCTTTAAGTTGGAACATTTTTTTAACATTTTAGATTTTTCTCCTCAATACTTTTATGCTTTGTTTTTTATAGTTTTTATAATAATTTCTCTTCTTGTGTTTTCCAAGACGGATGTGTCAAAATTTTATTGACTTTCTCAGTAAGTACTCTACGATCTTCCTTTTTTGTTTTGTTTCGTTTCCAATACATAGTAACTTCCAATTTAACATTTATAACGATCAAATATCATCCAAATTTGTTTAAAAATTCACAGAACTGTGTAAATTATAACCGTTTCCACTTGTCATTTTTTACAAGAGATAAATCCGACAAAAATTTCCTGCGGTAATTGCATCGGACTTAGAGGCGGCTTTCGTGCATTTCTTAAGGCTGTTAAGGAATTATCTCGTTGTCAAGTCATCGTCGACTCTATTTAAGGCGTTAATTAGTACCAGCGCCACCTTTGTCTTTCTCAATGTTAAATTTATTGTGGACGTTTCAGCATCCCGCGGCAAAGCTTTGCCTCGTTAAACGCAAAATTTATCCGTTCTTGGTTTCCGCTGATGGTAGATTGTATGTGAATGTTCTTCATTTGATGATTTATGGAAAGTATATATATATATATATATATATAAATATATAGAAGAAATACAGGATATTAGTGACTGTCGATATAAACAAAATCACCAGTTTTATCAAGCATTCGGAATTGGTTTATACCTTTTTCAAGACACTGTAATATAGATAAAAAAAGTGTGTAAATATTTACAAAATATCACAATTCGTTAGTGCAACTTACTAGTCGTTGAGATTATTTACAATAAACTTTGACACTCAACATTATCAACACAAATATAAAATATAATAATGGACAATACATTCTAAAAATTTTGGTAAGAACAATAAAACTTAGTTTATTTCATGACATCTTTTGATGGTGTGTTTTAACTCTGATACATAGAGAAGAGAAAGAAATTTTTTTTCTTTTCTTTCTGTTCTCTACTTCCTTTATATCTGTTGTCATTATTCAGTTTGAAATCTTCGTTATCTTATAATGTAACTATCCTTGTATAAAATATATTAAAAAACTGATTAAAATTTAACTGTATTCCGATGACACGATTATTTACCTTGTCAGTTAAAACATGTCAACAATGAAACCTTTTTAAAACAATCTAAGTCATATTGAAAAACGAGGTGAGGAAACTAGATTCATATTTAACAAAATGCTTACTATTTCGCGCAAAAGCGGAGTTCCGAATTCCACCAGAAATAAAAATGTGTGGAAAATCTTTGGCAACAAAACAGCATTGTATCGCAGTATTTTTTGACTTAAGAAAAGCATTTAATACATGTTGGAGATTCAACATTTTAAAAAAGTTACAGTCATGGAACATTCGTGGAAATTGCCTTCATTTTATTAAGAACTTTCTAGAAAACACATCTTTTCGTGTAAGAGTTAACAACTACTATTCCGAAATGCAGGAGGAACAAAACGGTATCCCTCAAGGCTCAATTATTAGTCCTACACTTTTCTTAATTGCTATTAATGACATAATCAAAAACCTCAAAAAACCTTTAAAAGCAAGTTTATATGCCGATGACTTGGTGGTTTACGTAAAAGGCAAAGATATTAATTTAACTTTAACAATTTTGCAAACTTTCTTACAAAAACTCGAAAAGTGGTCTCGCGATACTGGTTTTCAATTCTCGGTTACAAAAACCGTTGGTATGGTATTCTCAAAAAAGAACTTCTCAAATAATCCCAATCTCAAGTTTTTCAATACATCGCTATCCTTCAAATCATGTGTAAAATTCTTAGGTATGTGGTTGATAATCAACTTACTTGGAAAGAGCATATTAGACAATTAGTTTTGACTTGTCATAAGAAACTTAACCTAATGAGAACACTGTCAAATAGATATTGGGGCTCTGATCTCTCTACCTTACTTACAATCTACAAAACTCTGATTAGATCAAAAATTGATTATGGATCAATCTCTTACGCCTCTGCTTCCCCCACATTGTTAAAACAACTAGACTCTATTCACAACACAGCACTTAGACTCTCTCTTGGTGGAAATTCTATATTCTGAAAGTGAGGGGCCTTCATTATATCACCGCCGAATTTCCTTAACACTTTCACACGCAACGTCAATAGCCTCAAATGTAAACAAACCTCTATTTAATAATACGTTCACTAATAAATATATAAATCTCTTTACCAATAGTACCAAACATAAGCCTTACTATGAGCGAGTACAGTGTTACCTGAGATGTCTTAATATAGAATTCCCAATTACCTTTCCAATCAATATTAAAAGCCCCTCTCCTTGGAAAATTAATACCCCAAATTTAAATACTTGTCTAACCCAATACAACAAACATCTTAACTGTTACGTAGAGAATAAGAATAATCTAGATCTAATTCTCCGTCAGCATTACGAACATTGCTATAAAATCTTTACAGATGCATCTAAGTGTGATAAAGGAGTAGGTGCTGCATTCGTTACTCCAAGCGATATATATATCAATGTTGTCTTCCAACCTTCTTTTCGATTTTCTCCGATGAGCTCTATGCAATGTTTAAAGCTATCATGCATATAAATTCTAATAACATTCCTAACTCTGATATCTTAAGTGACTCACTAAGCGCCCTTCAAACCCTTAAACAGATCTATCCCAAAGGTCCCCTTGAAAAACTGATAAAACTAGAACTCATGAAGGCTCAAGAAAATTCTAGAAGTATCAGATTTATATGGATTCCATCCCACATTGGTATTGCTGGCAACGAAAGTGCGGACCAGTGCGCGAGTGAAATTGCTAAAGGTGCCGATATAGAAAAAACCGAGAATCGAAATACCGCGAGTGATATAAAAGCTTTTATAAAAAATCGAGTTTTGTGCAAATGGAAAAACGAATGGCAATCTTCTCAAACATCACTGAAGCAAATTAGAAATGACGTTAGAGCTTGGCAACCCTCAACCAGGAACAGAAGAGAACAATTGGTGATAACTAGATTACGAATTGGACACACGAGACTTACTCACTCATATTTACTGTCCAAAAGTGATTCACCTATTTGTGAAACATGTAATGTACAAATAACCGTTAACCATTTATTAATTGAATGCCATAGATTTGCCAATTTTCGTCTTACATTTAACATACCTAACAGTTTAAGTAATTTATTAGGCACTAATTTTTCAGTTAGTAATATCGTAAATTTCTTAAAATCTATAGGAATATTTTATAAACTCTAATTTTGTAATTCTGTAGCCGCCGCTAATAACCATTATGGTGGATGCGGCTGTAATTTCTAAATAAAAAAAAGAGAGATACCTCTAGGAATAACCAAGACGACCGAAAATATCTACCAAAACAACACAATAAAAGTAAAAGTAGAAGAAGAACTAACTGACCCTGTTGAAGCTGGTAATATGGTAATGGTCAATTTGATAGCTAAAGTTTCATAAGCTGATACAGTGCTTCAAGAAAAGAAGAATAATCACACGTAAGAATGTATTAAATAGATTAAATAAAAAATAAAACTATTTTATAAATAAAAATTATTCATACAACTTTTATCCTTCCCTATAATATAGAGTTTCATATTCTAAGAGTATCGCTATAGGAAATCAGGCGACGTAGTATGCACAACCTTCCACATTTCCATTAAACGTGACATGTTATTGTGCAGTTAAAACTTCCAACAATTTTCAATAAAATATCCATTCTCATTATGTTTTTCCACCAATAGTTGCATGATGGACAACAATTCTTCTAGAACATGATTATATTCTACACAGATCGTTCTTTACAGTAAGTATTTTTCTTTTATGAAAAAACGAGAGTGGCTCACGCGAGCCGTACGTTTTATTTAATTATTTAAATAAAATAAGCAGTTGCCGACATGGAAGCACATTTCTTGGTGCTTTATTAATAAGGAGAAATTATGTTAAGACAAAATGTCGCCGTATGTAATTGTTACATATATATTTGTAGATCGTTTGATTTTTTTAAGATTAACATCAGGCAGTTAAGTATTGTATCCAAATTTTTGGGCTTACATTTTCGATAAACTAGGTTGGTATTTATAAGTAATTGTTTAATAACAACACTGTTCAGAATGGTGTACAGTTCGTTCGCTGTATCTTTGCACATGTATGAAATTATTCACGAACTATTTTTAAATTTTGTCTCATTTCTACTCACATAATATAAAATGTTGAAATTAAGCCTTGTCCAACATTTAATAATACATCAGACAAAGACAGTAATATAACAACAGTCTGTGATAAATTATCATCATTGAACCTGCTTATTGTCAACTTCACAGCGTTCTGGTGTCAAAAATTATATTCATACTGTTTAATTTTCCATTACATTTTCGTGCCTTGAGTTTATAAATTTTCTCAAAAAGAGTTGTTATAACGACTAACTGTTCACATAGTGTTGGATTCCTTGATGTAAGTATAAATTTTGCAGTTAAATTTTCTTACCTTTAATTTGACGTATCATTTTTGAATCTGGCTAAAACTCTGTCTAACGGATCGATATAAAACATTTGTTGTCATAAATATCAAACAAATATCGAACAGAATATTTTTTCAACGTTTTTATTTTTAGAATATGCCTGGAAATACATTAAATTCTCAATCCCAGCAACTCGTGCTGAATTTGCGTGCAAAATGAATATTTTGAGTTGGAAAAAAGGAACGGAGGACCCTTATTGGCACCTTTGGCTTGTGTTCAAGAGATATTGTAATGAATTGTATGTTGTTTAATAATTTACCTATCATGAAATTGTTTTTAATTTAAGAGGGTAGCTACTGTCTTGAAAATATCCCGGCGTACAGTATGTACAATTAAAAAACGAAAAGAAAGCAATCCTGTCCTTTCAAGTCCAGGCAAAAGTAGACGTCGTCGTAAAAGCAAGACAACTGATCTGCCTGAAGGAATTAGAATGGCAATACGAAACACTGTGTTCAATATGTACCTACAAAGTAAGTATAAGTTGATATGGTACAAAATAAAAACGATCTGGTTTATACCCCAGCCAATAGATGATTCACATCAAAATTGACACTTCTAAAATAGGTTTCACTATTATTACTAGTTTTTTTTTAGAAGAAAAGCATGTTAGTCTACAAAGTTTGAAATGTGAATTAGAGGAAAAAGAAGTTGTTACTATGGGAAAAACATCCTTGAGCATTGTACTGGGAGACAAAGGATTTAAATATAAAAAGGATGACAAAAGAAGATCATTATTCGAACGAACCAATATTGCTGCTTTAAGAGCAAAATTCTTTCGTGTAAGTACTTTGAAAACCTGGAAAGTGTGCATCCAAGAGAACTTGTTTTTTTGGATGAAACATGGATTTATTCAAAAGGAAATAAAACAACTTCCTGACAAGACATTAGTAGCAAAAGTTTACGTAAACCAGGATTTGATGGTAAACGTTTCATAATTGTTCACGCTGGTTCTTCTAAAGGATTTGTTTCTGAAGCAAGTTTATTGTTTTGTTCTAAGTCTAAACAAATTGATTGCCATGGAGAAATGAACAACGACATTTTTACTAAGTGGATAAGAACACAAGTAATTCCCAATTTAGAAGAACCATCGTTGATTGTAATGGATAATGCTCCATATCATAGTGGTCTTTTAGAAAAGCTACCTACCACTGCTTCAAAGAAAGATGAAATTGTTACAATCAATTACAATTTTTTCCTGATGTGTTGTATGTTTTAAGTAATATTTTTGTCTATAAATTTGATGTGCTAGACCATTTATCAATATATGTTTTACAACAATCGTTTTGAACAACGAGGTTTTTCAAATTTTGTAAGTGCTTATGCGTACATCCAAGTCTAAAAAGTTATACGAGTACATGGTCAAATATCATTCTTGAGACACTACGCCAATGTTACGTAGCAAGTATTAATAACATTTTTTTCTACGGTGTATAGATCCGTTTTTTGCGTTTTTACTCCTCTACGTGTGGGTTTTAGGGCGAAGCCCGAGGTAAAAATGGTAAACTTTTTTGCATCTTTTTTGAGGTCCCAAAATTAATATTCCCTGTAAAATTTAGCTTGATTGTATGATTTTTAAAGGTTGAGTGGCATTTTCGTCTCTGACAACTGGAGTAAAAACAGATCCGCCTGGTCTTCTTCTTAAGGTACCCTCTCCATTAGTGAAAGTTGGCTATAACTACAGCAAATTGCTCTCTATCTTGAGATGTTCTTACAGTCGGTTCACAATTTGTTGATAGCTCACTACAAGTTTAACCCTAATTAGAAAACTGAAATACAGAGAGGATAGGTAATACGATATAATAGTAAAAACCAACCTAAAACTAACGGTTTAAGACGTTTTCGACTAACCCGCTTTATATCTGAAGGAATACAATACCTTACAATCCTATTACGGGGGTATTTTGAATGGTTAGAGATGAACGGCCAGTGTCGTAGAGTATATGATTCAAACATTTATTTGAACTAAATAAATACATTTTTTAAATTGTACTTATGTAAATTGTATTTTTTAATAAAACTTATTTATTTTATTCAAAAATAAAAAGTTTCTTGCCATTTGTAAAAGATACATTTATTTAATTAAGGGAAAAGGCGCCAAATGTCGCCTGGCAAAATTCCCAATGTGTTTTAAATGTATCCATTATTTTCAAAAATGCTTTTTAGTTTTCTCAGGATTTGAAAAAAAAAAATGGATACATTTAAAACACATTGAACATTTTGACAGGCGACATTTTGCGCCTTTCCCCTTTAATACCTTACGATTACAACTACTATTACTTACCTTATATAATTACGATTAGAAAACTATTCAAATTCAAAATAAATAGGATCAACTTCGGAATCCGAGTCGTCTTGAGGGTTAATAATTAGCGGTTGTGTCTCTACGGTCGCATCAATTATGATATCAAGATCCCACATTTTTTGTTCTTCTATTAGATGTCTTACTGCATCTTTCCAGTTTTGTTCTGTAATATGTTGTAAAGACTAGTATAACATTCACGTACAGCTTGTATTTTATATGACGTATTTTTTCTAGCCACATAACTTTTCATTTGTGCCCAAATGAGTTCAATTGGATTTATTTCGCAGTGGTAGGGTGGAAGTCTAAGGACTGTGATGTTTCGCCTTTCCGCCATTTTGTCAACTACGTATTTCTTGAACTTAGATTTGTGTTGCCGGGCAATTTTCAAAAGTTCTGCTTTTACCATTCCATCTTCGTAAGGCAGATACTTATTCCGCAGCCAGTCAAGAATATCCTGTTTCTTCCACACATTCGTTAGAAGTCTTTCTACTAGTCGTGAATGATAAGGTGCATTATCTAATACTATAATTGAATTTGGTGGTATGTGTTCAATCATTTGCTCAAAATACTCTTCGAAAACATCAGCTGCCATCTCCTCGATAGTCTTTTGTGCTTTTGGAATGAAATTCCAACAAACCATGCTTAACAAATCCTTTTTCACTGCCAATGTGAGAAATTATTAATCTACTGCCTTTACCAGAAGGTGGGGAGATACCAGTAGACCAACCTTCCATAAAGGCTTACCTGGAGCTTAATATATTTTTATCTGACCAAATTTTTTTTAGAGTATGACCTGAGTTTACCCACGTTTCATCCTGGTAGAACATGGGCCTTTCTTCAGCCCGGAATTTTCGTATGCATCTTAGATAATTTCTTCTCCAATATCATCTTCTCCCGGTCAATCAAAAGTGATTTTCGGTCTGATTTCTCCCACCGGAAATTTAATTCTTTTAAAACTTGCCACAATTTAGTTCGTCCGATATGAGGCAAATCCGGGTCGTCTCTAATTTCTTGTAAAATTTTGTTTAGGTTTGGTATTTCTTTTTTGAAAAAAAATCCATGAATTTTCCTTCGAATACCATTTTTGGCAAATTCATCAATTTCAATAGGCTTTTTCCCTCTCTTTAAGTGTTCGTTTGTGTTTGGGTTAGCTATACCGTGTTTTTTTCTTTCTGATAAGAACCTATATAAAGTTGACTCTCCTACGCCAGTCATGTTGGCACAACTTTCCACTATGTTGCGAACAGTGTTTGTGGGATTATGAGAAACCAGAGCATCGTGAACATTCAGGACAATAGTCTTCTCTCTTCGTGAATAGACAGACTTACTGACTGTACGCAACAGTACCGGTGTAAAACTTGATGATGAAGCCATCACAAACAATCCAACAAAACGAGCACGAGCGAAAGGTACGTATATGTTCGTAGGTATATGGAATAATCACACACGCACTGCATATAATTCGCAAAAGAAATATTTGAGACGCTAATTACTGCCGTAGACGCGGAAACACCGACGAGCCGTAAATTACATGCGATCAAAAACGTACTAAACAAAAAAATTGTTTTCGTTCGTAATAACTTCACCCTTTCAAGTTAAGTTTCGAATATAATTATATTATTAAAAATCTGGGGAATTCCATCTTAATTATCTTGGAACGAATAGTACCTTCGGATATGAATTCCAGGTTTTCTATTAAAGTGATTAAACGCGAAGATTAGTATTGAAATATCCAAAGAGATAAGGTATTCTTATTTACAAAATTGTTAATGGTTAAATTCTTATTTTTATTAATATAATATAATAACCAACATTAGTCGTGAAAGTTTTAATTGTTTTTTTGCTAAATCTATTAGTATTATAATATTAGCAATATTATATATAACAGTACTAAAACACTATATTATTATTTAATGAATAAACACCTTAGGAACGCCTATGATTTACGACCGTTTTATGAGTTTGAGGCATATTTCGTGCTCTCAACAATTTGTGAACGAAGAATAATATCTAATACGTCATCGGTTTCAAACATGCTCCTTGACTATATAAACTGGACTAAACTGCGAAGTGTTCTTTTTGTAACAAGTTAAGTTTTTTCTACTGTTTTGCGTCTATTTGTAATAAATTTGTTTTTATTTTATTCGCTACATTATCGAATGCCTTTTTGTAATTAATCAATGAATTATTAGCGCTAAATTCCATAAGTGTTTTTCATTCATCAAATAATTAAAAATATTTAATGTTTTGTTATTTAAAGTTAAATTACACTTAATTCCATTTCTTTCTGGTCTCGATATTGTCATGACCTTTAAAAAATAATAAAACCGTATGGAAATACACTAAAGCAAAGATTTCTATTTAAGTAGCTGTATTGTCGATAGGTATTAAAATCGACGATAAAAGATCCCTCTCATTGAGCCACGCTCTTACAAAAGCTTGTTCCGGTCTGAATACATCTGGTATGATATTAAGCCGTATTTATTGAAAAACGACAATTGAAATCTCGATTTGACACCCCTTGGCGCGAGGGTAAACCAGGTGGCAAACAGCGTGAAACGAGTATCCTACTGCCAATTACCCATTCAAGTGTTATTTTTATCGACAATACAGTTTTTAATTAAATGAACACTTTTTTAATATGAGGTATTTGGTCGTCCTATCTTCTTTGATATTAGTTAAAGATTTTCGCCCACGAAGATTTTAAAATTAAAAAAAGGATTATCAAAGTCTGCAAAAGGAAGGATCTTAAAATATGGAACACCTATTGGAACCATCGAATAGAAGATATAGAATTTATAGTAAAATATGTTTATAGCAGAACAAAGAGATGCTTATAGTTTATACATTATACAGGGTGAGTCATGAGGAACTTTACATACTTCTACCATATGTAGAGTCCCTCAGGGAGCATATCATGTGGCCACTAAAAAATGTCAACTCCTCTTCTTTAGTAATTAACAGGGTGATTTGTGTAATTGACCATTTATTTCATTTTACTGTAGTGTTTATACGGCTCATTTGATTTTTTTAATTTTTGCATGATACAGTACACTACTATCAAGCATTCGACTGGTATTAGCTAAACTAAAAAATTCCAGGACTGGCTTTGGAAAAATTAATTTAGGGATTCGTATTAAATATTACACCCTGTATATATATTTTTTAAAATGCAATAAGTGATTTTTAAACTACATAAATAGCCAATGAAAACGACATATGCGACAATGTTGTCGCACTTTTATTAAATTTTTAGTGAACGATCAAATCTTACCAAAAATAGAACAACCATAATGAAGTATCAAATTATAAGGTAATTAATTTAAACAAATGTTATAAATTTCAAACATTTTAATTGAAATGATAAACTGAGTCACTGCACAACAAAAAACAGTAACTACTAACAATAACGAAGAACAATTTAAAAAAAAAAAACTAAAAATATGTACATAGTTATGATAAACCCATAAATTAGAACTGGAAAAGATACAATAATGGTAACAAAATAAAAATAATTCAAAATAGATTTTCGAAATGGAACCCTGCAGCCTGTACACATTTTTGTTGCCGAATTGTTAATTGACGTATTGAATTACGGATACTCTGGGGATCGTTTCTAATAGTACTACAACAATGTATAATTCTATCAATTAATTGTTGTCGGTTATTAATATTCACTGCGTAAACTAGTTGCTTCAATCGTCCCCAAATATGGTAATCAACGGGATTGAAATCAGGGGATCTTGAAGGCCACGAAATAGGACCTGCACGTCCTATCCACCTGTTGCCATAAACATTATTGAGATGTTGTCTCACTGCCAGTAAAAAGTGTGTGGGTGCCCCATCATGCTGAAAATACATCCCTCGGATAGCAACGTTCGCGTTGGCAAGCAAATTCGGCAAAATATTTTGTAGAAAGTTCAAATAGACCTGCCCTGTTAAAGGACCATCAAAAAAGTGAGGACCTACTAATTGGTTATTTATGACACCAATCCACACGTTAACCGAAAACCTTAACTGAGAACGACGTTCTCGAATAGCATGGGGATTTTCTTCTGCCCACACATGTGAATTTCGTGAATTATTTATCCCGTCTCTGGTAAATTGGGTTTCATCTGTAAATAGTGTCCTGTATAGTGTTGGTCGATTATTGTTAATCCATCTACAAAATTCCAACCTATCGATCTCATCTCCAGCATGTAGTCGCTGAACCATTTGAATGTGATATGGGTATAGATTATTTTTTTGTAAGACTCTACTTACTTTTGATTGAGTAACATTGAGTTCCCGACTTACTTGTCTAGTGCTTATTGTAGGGTTCATAGTAACGGCGTCCATAATGTCATCTTCCTGCGCTTCATCTACATGTCGCTCTGTTGTTCCACTAGGAAAAGTGCCATTTTCTCGCAAATAATTAAAAACTGACCCAAATCTTGGATGACTGGGAGTTCGACGATTAGGAAATCTCCTGCGATATTCTCTACTAGCAGCCCTACCATTCCCATTACAGAATCCATAAACAAATATTATGTCTGCATATTCTGTGGTCGAAAACTGATGTGGCATTTTGAACGAAAGTAACAAAAGCTCTACCAAAACTAACACAATGTACTTAACGTAGATATGACAGAAGAAATATGTATTCTTGTACACATAAATAACAATTGATAATGACAATAATGACAATGGGTATAAAATATCAAGAAACGTCAAACGGTCAACGCCAACCTTCATTTTAAACTTTTTAGATTTATTTTTATTTAGTACAGTTGATGCAATGTATTATTATTTGACATAAAATTTTAATCATTTACAATCAACAAAAACTAACACATACAAGAGGTTTGACTTTTTAATCAATTTAATTTATTATTTATCGAAAATAATGCCCCAATACGATCTATGAGTAAAAATTTAAAATTGAAAAACAATTGATTCTATCATAGAGATAATACGAAGTGAAGTAAAGATGTTAATTTTCTACGTACTAGATTATGTAGGAACTCATTTTAATTAAAATGTTTGAAATTTATAACATTTGTTTAAATTAAGACCTTATAATTTGATACTTCATTATGGTTGTTCTATTTTTGGTAAGATTTGATCGTTCACTAAAAATTTAATAAAAGTGCGACAACATTGTCGCATATGTCGTTTTCATTGGCTATTTATGTAGTTTGAAAATCACTTATTGCATTTTAAAAAAATTTATACAGGGTGTAATATTTAATACGAATCCCTAAATTAATTTTTCCAAAGCCAGTCCTGGAATTTTTTAGTTTAGCTAATACAAGTCAAATGCTTGATAGTAGTGTACTGTATCATGCAAAAATTAAAAAAATCAAATGAGCCGTATAAACACTACAGTAAAATGAAATAAATGGTCAATTACACAAATCACCCTGTTATTTAATAAAGAAGAGGAGTTGACATTTTTTAGTGGCCACATGATATGCTCCCTGAGGGACTCTACATATGGTAGAAGTATGTGAAGTTCCTCATGACTCACCCTGTATAGTTCATAACGTATGGTCCTAAAGTTTTGGGAAAAATTTCAAAAGCATATAACTCTGACCACAATAATCTTATATTTTTATTAAATTATTCAACAATTTAACTTAACTATCCTTATTATAAATCAAAATTCAAATGACAGACAAGGGACCATTATTTTCGATTTGTCTAATAATTCCCCTGACACGTTGCATGATCCTTTGGACTACCTCGGCGTCAATTTCTCTAATTTTTGTATATATGCGGCGTCTTAACTGTTCCTGATTTTGTGCTTCCCATCCGTTATTATAGACTTTCCGACTTAATACTGCCCAGAACTCTTCAATTGGACGAGCCTGAGGTAGGTTGCCTTAACGCCTTAACGCGCGGCAACATCTCGGAATTCTCTCTAATTCATCCTCTGTGTATTTTGGAGCTTTCCTTCTTTTCCTGTAGATAATATTGTTACTCGATAGGGTCCTGTATACTGTAGTCTTTCCAACATGAAATCTTCTGGCCAGTTTTCGCTGTGAGCTCCCAATTTTGTTCTTAGCTGCTTCAATCAGTAACCAACCAAAATATTCTGCTTTGTTTATTAAATGTCAATAACTGATGACATTTTAATTCCATGGCCTTCTCTGTTAAATGCATTTTGCTTCTCAATCAGACCAGGTGAAATTTTTCCCAAAACTTTAGGACCATACGTTATAAGAGAAAATAACAAAGGTAAGACAAAAAATTGAAACAAAAAGAGAAGGAGAAATAGGATCACACCATAAGCTAGTCCTGGTAGAATGTATAGTGGGATCACAAATAAGAGAAGATAAAACTGAGTACAGACACATATAATACTACTAACTATAATAATGTTTATTTAGGAAGTTTACATAGATTACAAGAAACAAAAAGCATACTAACTAGTAGATAAATATAGAAGCTCATTGAAGTAGAGCTACTATAAAAGTAGCACCCCTATGTGCTACTATCATACACACATCTCATTCCAATTAACTGTGGTTAAATCTTATAAAAAATAATATTTACCCAGTATTTATATAAAAAAAAAACTTCAATCTCCTAGATTATTTAATTCGTTGGGACAAAAAATCAGCCAAAAAGATAATAATAGGAATAATATCTGCTCCTGTCTTGTCGGCAGAATTCATAAAACTAAATAAAAAAGGTCAATCAATCATCGCACCACCCCACCTTATCATTTCCAACTCCAACACGACCAGAAATGTCAACCGTGACAAATCTTATGAATTTCTCTCATTCATCTCGGTACAAGACCCTTTTGTTTCTTGTTTGCTTGTGCCTTTATTGCTGGCGTTGACTGATAGTGCTCGCGTTCGGTAATTATCGAGAAAAATTTTGGGCCGCGAGGGGGAAAACGGCTCGAGTTCAACATCGGTAATGATAAAGTTGGCAAGCGTGGCAGATTACGAAGGCGATTAAAATTGATGAAAATGAATTAGATACGACTATTTTCACTTAAATCAAGGCAAAAAGGATTGTTGTGCTGTTTGGCTCGGATAATTGGTGCGAACAAGACTCAGCATACTTTCTTTTTATATACAAATAACATGTTTAATATTGATCTTTTAAAAAAAAAGAGGTAAAAGAAATAAATTAGACTTACAATCAGTTTAATTTTACTATCCAAAATGACCGGTTTTGCTTTCTAAAATTTGCAAAGCACCATCAGGTCAGTGGTACAAAGTAAATTAAATGCTGAAATTATAAAAAGCCCATATTAGGGTGCTGTCTTATAAAGATATAGATCAAAAAAGTTATAGTCATCATCATTTTGGCTTTACAACCCTGTGTGGGTCCTAGCCTCCCCAAGAATTTTTCTCCAGTCGTCCCTATCCATCGCCTTCCTCCGCCAAGCACGTATTTCCATATTTCTCATGTCTTCATCGATGTTATCTAGGAATCTTGTTCTGGGTCTTCCTCTTCTTTGACCAATAGGTCTATCAAGGAGCGTTTTTCTAGCTGGGTCGGTTTGCTCCATCCGCATTACATGGCCTACCCACCTGAGACGTCCTATCTTTATGTGTTTTACGATATCTGGTTCCTGGTATATCCTATAGAGTTCGAAGTTGTATCGTCTTCTCCAGACACCAAAGTTATAGTAATTATGCCAATATTACATGTCTGTGTTTATTAATATGCATAAAATTGCTTTGGCAGACAAAGTAACAACCCACATTGAGAGAAAAAATAGAGAAAAAGAGAAAAAATCTGTTGAATTGTAATAAATTAGAAATAAACAAAATACTACTTACATTCCTGTACAAGAGTTTTTATATAAGGATTGGTGATACATAGTTCAAACTATCCCGTATTGCTGATAATGGGCGATCTTCGGTCAATGTTGTAACTGTCTGACAATTAAGGAGGAAGTTTCTTGAGGGGAGGGATGATAACAGATGATATAGTGTAACATTTTTTTATAGTTATATATTAAATTATTTCTAATCCCTTTACCCCTGTGGATGATACGCCGATGGTCGTATTCACAAATGGGTTATTAAATGTTATTGGGAAATTACCGAAATATTACGGAACAATCTACCTACTTATTTAAAAACGACGGTTAAGGTAATCCTTGGTTAATTCTTTCCGGCTCTAAGGCCGGGTTCCTTTATGATAAATTTGTTAAATATCGCCGAAGGCACGTTGTCGAACTTTTCTAAAGAGAACGTAATTCCGGGGATTTTATATTTCATCACGTTCCTAGCTAGAAGGGTACCGTTAGTTTCGGTGATCGTTAGAATCTTTTTGCCTTCTTAGAAATCCATCTAGGCTGGCCTATCATTTTGGGGGGGGGGGGAGATACCCTCACCTTTTCTTGGGTAGTTTGGTAAAATTTTAAAGGAACCAACTTACTTCTCGGTGGGCACTCGTTGAGAAAAGAAGCACTTCCCGGTGGGCATTCGTCGAGTAAAGGCGCTTTGCTCATTATCGTCTCTGTGTCACTTTTTCTGTGCATACACTTGTATATTTGAGTTTTTTGATCTAATAGCATATTAGATTAAATATTGGTATAGAGTACCTTTAATTTTAATTAACAGCAGTGCTTGATATAAGTAAAGTATTATAGTAAAATAAATTAACTTCAGTGAATTAGTGTAGCAGTCATAAGGAATTACTGTAAGCTACCATAATCTTAGTATCTCCACTTATCTGGGCGAATAATGTGGTATTCTATCATATTTTTTTTCAATCATCTGGGCGAATCTAATCTCATCCATGTCTTCACCTGTAGTTGAGAGTAACTACTGACTTTTACATTCAATATTTTCTTACGAACTTTTCATCAGCTACTAAGAAATTTCAATAAACATAATTACGAACATTTAGTTCTCAATCATTAAATAACAGTGCGAGATAAATAATCAACTTAACCAATTGCGGTTTGGTTAAATTTTTATTTCGGTAACCTTTTTGTATTCTGGTAAATTTAGATTTGATTAATTTTTGTTATTTGCTATAATTGTTATGCATTTTTAACCCAGTGTCTCGAGATATGCCGTTAAACAGCAAAGAGAGACCTTTAATCAACCGTGGTTGAATTTTTTTTTCTTTTTCACTATCAGGCTCTCTTTGCTGATAATTGGACCTGTGCATTATTATATTGTTGTATTTGTAAAGGTACTTATTATTCATATTACTACTTATTTTTATGTGTACACCACCATTTCATAGTTGATGGTGTATTTTTATTACTTGTATGTACATTTAGCTACCGTCATCATTGTATTGTTGAATATATTGTTTTTGTTCCATCCAAAAAAGGTTTCCGAGGTTACAATAGGAGTTAGGTATATGTTATTGTTTGTTGAATGAATGAGTGATGTTTTATATTATTTAAATGATTAAAGTTATTTATATTTATTAAAGAACTATATTTTTGAAATGTGTGTTAACTTATTGAAATTTTTGAATGAAAGTAGTTTATTTATATACTAGTACTATTTTGTGGGTGTGCAATTTCTTTTGACTTGTAATTATCAACTTTTGGATAAAAGCATTTAATTTCTGTTAGGCAAAGAATTGTGATGTCAAATATTAAAATTATAAAACTAAAACACAATTAGGGATAAACAGAACACAATTAAAAAGGACAAAACAGACATAAAACTTAAAAAAAGGGTGCTTATTGGCACTACATTGCTTGGTAGGTTGAGTTTTTTTGTTGTCTACTAGTATTTTAAGAGGTAAATTAATATCAATTTTAGTATCACACTGTATAGAAATGTGGTAGTACGAGTAAATTTTTAAACAGTCACATACAGTTTTAAGGTGTTTTTTGTTCTGCACAACAATAAACAAAAAAAAAACGATTTTCGGATTATTTATAAACTTTGAGCCAGAATCCTCTTTGACCAACAACAAAACAGCACACTATCTACTCTCCCCATGTCCGTCAAGAGTACAAAAGGCCCTCCGTCCAAAAATAGTCGTTCATTTTGAAGCGGAAGAACACAAGATTTGTCTTTTTGTAGTGATTAGTATTTGCGCATTGTGCCGTCTCCAATTAATGGCGATGGATTAGGGAATGCGGTCGAAACACAGCACCAAATGCGGCAAAATGTCGTCTATACTCACAGGCGACGATTGCTTATCTTCCAGTGCAGCCGGGATTATAAACAGTGCCAACGAATGTTATATATACTAACTCTGTAACCCATTTCTCTACTAGGGCCTACGTTGTCACGATTTCACTCAAAACTATACAACGACGCACAACATACACACACCTAAAATATTTATACTAAAAATAACAGTTATTTCAACTGTTTGTTACATATAAATGGGTCATAATACACAAGAAAGATGCATAGAGAAGAGCAAAACTGAATAATAGCGTATATATATATACGCTGTACATCAAAAATTATTAATTTTGAATAAAAATATTTAAAAAAACTAACTTTCAAGATTTTTTTCACGCATTTAGCAATACTAAATTAAACATTGAATGAACTTTATGACCATGTTCATGATTTTAAAACGCAAAACAATATTAATGACACCAAAAGATTCTGATACTTAAAAATACATTATAAATTCTTTTTTTTTCGGTATTCCTTTTTTGTTTCTTTGTTTATTACCCAATCTCAGACCTCTTTCTTTTTCCAGATACAACAAAACACACCGGTATATACCAGACGTTATCTCTTACAATATGATTGATAATTATACGACGACATTTCCCAATTGCAAATTTTAATTAAGACTATTTCTTCGTTCTCTATTATAGTTTATTTTTATGAACGAGAGAATAATTAGCATAATTTTAACTGGTACCTCCGACCACTCCATGGGCGTGCTCAAGATTAATTGAAAAATTACTTTGAATAATTGTAAAAAATAAATGAATTATTTCAGTGTTATAAAGTGTTATGTGTATGTAAACAAATGTGACCTCTTTTATCACACACTATATTAGAACTGACTGGCCTACATTAAAAAATGTTTTAAAAAATTCACATTTTTTTTAATTTTTAAAAATTACAAAAGAGAAAAAGAGTTTTTAAAACCGTCTAAGGTATGTTTAATAGATGAATAAAAATATTAATATAAAACTTACAGCTACTTGTTACAAATCCAAATTAGATTCAGAAGATGAACTTTCAGAACCAAGATTTATAATAACTGGCTCGATCATTTTATCAGTAATATTGTCCAGCTTCCACATTTTTTCCTCTTCTTTAATAGTGTGATTTACTGCCTTTTCCCAGTTTTCAGGTTTTACATTATTTACGGCCTCCAAAAACAACTGTTTAACATCATGAATTTTAAAAGTGGTATTTTTTCTTGAAACTTCACTCTTTATCTGTGCCCATACCAGTTCAATCGGGTTTAATTCACAATGATATGGTGGGGATCTAAGTACTGTCATTCCACGATTTTTGGCAATTTCATCAATTTCGTATTTTTTAAATTTTTCTTTATGAAGGGCACACAACGAATAAAGTTCCTTTCTTATAGATCCGGGATGGTACGTAATATTTTTTGAACTCAGCCAATTCTGCAAGTCTTTTTTTAACCACTTGGTTGTGGGCAGTCCTTCTATAAGTCTGGAGTGATAACTTGCATTATTCATTACTATTACACAGTTCTTAGGAAGAAGATCTATCATTTGTTCGAACCATTCTTGAAAGACATCAGCGTTCATGTCTTCATGGTAGTCACCGGTACGAGTTGATTCAAAAGTTAATAAACCACCTTCAACAAAACCGTCTGAACTGCCAATGTGTACTATTATCAGCCTGCGTCCCTTTCCTGATGGTGGGTTTAAACCAGTAGATAAGTTATTTACAAAAGCGTGCCTTTGACTTGTAACAGTTTCATCCTGCCAAAATTTATTTGGTGTATGACCCTCGTTGATCCATGTTTCATCGAGATAAAATATTTTTCTTTTTTGGTTTCTCATTTCCTTTATGGTTCTTAGAAAATGTCTTCTCCATATGACAATATCGCTTCTTTCTAATAAAATAGACTTTCTGGGATTCTTTTTCCAGCGGAAGCCTATTTCTTTTAAAAGTTTCCATAACGTACTTCGACTCATTTCTGGGTAATCCTTATCATCTCGAACTGAGACAAGAACTTTATCCAATGTTGGAAATTCTTGTCTAAAGAAGAATTCATGCACTTTCCGTCGAAGTCGTCCTTCTTTAAAATGATATTCTATTTGAAATTTTGGTTTCCCTGGAGCATTACGTGGCATTTGAAAACTACCACATTTCTCTTCTTTAATAACTCTGTAAATCGTAGATTTCCCAACACCAAGTGTACTGCTAACTAACTCAACGGCCTCATCAACACTTTCACATAAACGTTTGTCTGTAAATGATTTAAAACAATTAAATATTAATGTTTTTTCATTAACTGTTAAAGGACCAATTTTTCGGCGTTTACACGGCACTTCCAAATTTTCCATAACACTAGTATACACAATAAACTGCACCTTGCAACTGAAGTACCTACTTTTAGTGAACTGTTAAGAATTTGAATACGCCACTTGGACCTTCCTACAAAATGGAAAAACCCACTATCACATTTTCTGTGGAATAAGTTTAGAAGGTAATTATCTAGTCAATTACTGTCGTAGATTCCTGGAATTAAAGAATTAAATGTTTGATTGTTGAAACCCTTACTTCGTGGAATGCACTCATTTCAGATAAAATAAAACGTTTTATTTTATCTAAAGAATTAAACTTTATTTTGCAAATATGTAGGTACTTATTAAACTTTTATTGGTTATATATAACCAATAAAATAAACATCTTACATTTCTTGCAAATTCATTAGTACCTGTTAACCTCCATCACTCCGACACTGGCAACCTTATTTAGGGATTAGTAAGCCTCACAACTATTGTATTCTATTCTGCTCCAACCTTTATACCTGGTGGTCATAATCAATTTAAAATTGTTTTCCTATATACTTCTGTAAACTTGTTGACAAATATCTGTTTTTCATTGAGTCACCCGTATCAACAGTTTAGGGATTTGCATACATAATTTATTGTTTTATTACTCTATCATACATAAAAATACACTATAGCAAAGATTTTTATCGTTCCATAGAGGAATTGACTTATTTGGCAAACAATCCGTACTGTTCGTTTTGGTAATTTAAATCTATAACAAGATCGATTTATCTACCAAAAAGAGTTGTAGAACTCATACTTGAAGGGAAGATCTAAGATAGAAGAACAGGAAGAAAACTTAATTATTGGCTTAAGGATATACGATAGTGGATCCACAAAACATCAAAATAGTTGTTTAGATGAGTGGTAGATAAGATAAAACGGGCGAATGTATCTGTAGAAATCCTAATGGACATGAAATTACAAGAATAAATAAAAATTTTTTCATTTGTTATGAAGATGCACTTATAAACCTTATGCTTTGGTAAAGGAATCTTAAATGGTCTTCAAATTTCTTCACCAACGGCATTGCTAATACCAGGTATACCCAGAGATAACTGTAATCAAAACTTATTCTACTTCAGACAATTTTACTTTACTGCTGCTCAAATATATTTTCTCATGAACAGTCATCTTAGATTAATACATTATTCTTCCAATATTCCTAACAATTTTTCTCCATTGGTTTCTATCTTCAGCTGCTCTGAAAGCTTCGCAGAATGAGTTTCTAGCTGAATTCCTAATTTGGTAGGACCATCTAGTTGGTGATCGTCCTCTTGATCTTGTCCCCGGAACGTTTCCAGAAACCAGCTTTATTGCTTTCGTACTCAACTCTTCACAGGAGATTAAATATTTCTTGCTCATTTGCTGCCATAAGTGTAGTGTCATCAGCAAATCTTAAATTGGAGATTTTGTCCAACATCTCTCTCGGTCTCGAATTGGTTTGAGAACTTCTGATCTAGTCGTACTGTTGCTATATTGGACTGGTACAGATTTTTAATAACTGTCACCAGCTGTATTGATGTACTCATTTCTATTAAAATGGACCACAGAATTATCCAGCTTACACAATCAAATGCCTTTTGGTAATCAAAGAAGTGTATAATCATGGTTACTTAAAATTCTCTAGACTTTTCAATGAGTTGCAAACTCCGCTTGTTCCTGAGGTATTTGTTAATGTAGACAGGTTTTTAATCTGTTTTTGATGATTTTCCTGAACTCCACTTAGCGACATAGATAGAATGGATGATATGTAATTCTTTGTTACCTAGTAACTGTAGTATTTCACCTAGTATTGAATCAATGCCTGCGGATTTATTTCTCTTTAGCGATTTAATTGCATCTTTGACTTCAGCGAGTAAGACAGTAGATTCTCTAGGGTAGTCACAGGGCCACTGATTTTCTGCTGGTACCTTGTTATTTTTGTAGTTTCGTCGTGTTTCCAATATTTCTTTAGTATCAGTCTTTAGATTACCTTTCGTATCTATTACAGACCACATTTGAGATTTAAATTCTCTGGTAAGGATTTTGATCTTCTGAAATAAATCCCTCGGTTCATTTCCACAGCCAGGTTCCTCTATCTCTCTGCATATTTGAGAGATGTAATGAGCTTTGCCTTTGTGGCACTGTTTTCTGATTTCTTTGGATAACGCTCTGTTCTTTTATGTTCTAATCACAGTCCACGTATTATCGGATATCAACGGCTTACGGCATTTTCCAATTATTTCCCTTCCAGAGTCATTTCCTGTTAGTTTTTTATTCGTTTTTTTTTGTCAATATAAACCCTACATAAAAAAACTAGTTATCACAGCCACTACAGTATGTCAAACATTTACATACCTTGAACATTTTTCTAACAATACAAACATTGTTCCTCGAAGAAAATGGTTTTATAGTATAAAGACAGATTAGTTCTCTTAAACTTTCAATTATGGTGACAATTTTAGATCTCCTTAATAGTTTGGGGAGTGTCACAGCTTTATTACCCTCGTTAATTTTAGAATGGAGTTAAATAAAAGTTCCTTTAATTATTTTAAATGTTTTTCTTGTGTTTTATGGCATGTGGGTAATTGTTAATCGTGATTTTTAAAAACAAAATAGTAAAAGTGACATCATATTACATTTCTTTAGGAACTGTATTATTTGTATCATTTTTGATTTACTATATTCTGTCGGTTTGAGCAACCCTTTTATATTAACGAAGGAAGCTTGACACTTTTTAATTTTAGAATAAAGTCTAAGTAACTGAGTTAGGAGTATAGTTTTCCTTATTAAAATTATGTCTTGCACCAGCATTTTCCCAATTGCGTTTATCTTCATTTTCCACAGTTAATCTGACATTTATACTGTATTTTTGCATCTTTTTGATGTCTTAAAAGGAACATCAATTTGAAATGATTCGTTCATTACGGTAAGATCAACATTATCGTTGCTTTTGTTGCTTATTCTGCCTTCAGAGTTGATTTCTCCACTCAAGAACAACAGAGTGCCCCTATTTCAGACCACTCTTCCATCTTCTCAAGGAAACTGTTGGAAGATTTAAAGGGCACCATTTATACCGATGGTCGTTCGGTGATTTCACCATATCTGGCTACTCTCAATACTGCAAGCAAAAAAAGAATAAACTACTGTATTAAAGATTCTTAATAAATATCTTAAGAAAATCACTCATCATCGCAAGTAAAAGCCTTAAGTACCATCGCTTCTTAAATGAAGCCAGGGAGAAAAGAATCTCGGGAGTTGTTATAATGAAAAAATCGATAAAAATTGGAACGTGGAATATTCCAAGCCTACTAAGAGCAAGAAAGGTCCATAATGTAATTCAAGAAATCTCCAGGAATAATGGACATCACAAAAAGCCTCAAGAGACACCACGTCAACATTATACTAGGCAATGCAAAAATAATGCAAAATTAACGCAAACATTGGCAAAGAAAATGTAGTTGATATCACTGAAGGATACGGATTAGGTACACGCAATGACATTGGCGGTCGTCTGATATAATTTTGTCAAGAACAAGAATAGGTTGTATCAAACATATATATTAGAGAATCCAACTTGTTAATACAATACATTTTGGAGACGGCTATCGCCGTATTCCCGTTCTCCTCCGCCAATCCTCCCGGTCCAAGGCATGCTCTCCTCAAAACCTCTTGATTCCATCGCTCTTCTAATTCTTCCTTTCCAACTTTGATTTTCTAGCACTTCTTCTCAAATAATACATTTCAATTACTTTCCAATCAAAGTTGGAAAGTCTTCCTTTCCAAATTCGATGTTCTAGCACTTCTTTTAAAATAATCCATTTCAATTACCAACAATCTTCTCTTCAGGTTTGCATTAATTGTCCATACTTCAGAGCCATAACAAAGAACTGATTCAACCATGGTTTGCTCTACCCTTTTTTTTTTGTTTCTTTTGGAAATGTTGCGATCCCACCATAAGGAGTTCAGACGTTCTACAATTTTACGTCCCTTTAATTTCGGTTTCTCCCAAGCCGTTCTTATCAATGAGTGCACCTAAATATATAAATTGTTTCACTTGTTTGTTTTCCACGTCCTCGTCTATCAACACTTCAAACCTTGCATCTGAATTAATAACTAACTACTCTGTTTTCTTCATGCTGACTTGTAAGCCCCATTTTACATATTCTCTGTATAGACGCATTATTATAAATTCTAGATCACAAGAATCTTGAGTTAGGACGACTTGGTTATCCGCAAAGTTCAGGGAGAACAGTACGTTACGTCATTTCCTATGGGGATTCTTATTCCCTGGTAGTGGTTTTTCCAATTTTGGAGGGCTGCCTCAATATAAAAATGAAACAGTAAGGGTGACATACTGCATCCTAGTCTTAGTCCTTTAGTTACTTGTATTGGCTCTGATAGACTATTTCCGATTTTTAGGTAAGTAGTGTTATCTCTGTATACTTCTGTAATTATTCCTAAAAGATATGGACTAATGCCGAATTGTTGTAAATCTTGCCACAATTTCAGTCTTAGAACTGTATCATACGCCTTTCTAAGTCGATGAAGGTTAGATGTACTTCGGTACCAATTGCTATTCTTTTTCTATTAATTGTTGGAGTATAAACAAGTTATCAGTGCAAGATCTACCAGGCGTAAATCCACTTTAGTCTTTGCTAATTAGATGTCCTACAGCATCTTGTATTTTTCCATTTATTATCTTTCCAAACAATCTCCCGAAAGTAGGTAGGACACTTGGTGAGCGGTTTTCCATTCAGATGGTACTTTAATCTGTTGGCAGCATTGATTCATTAGAAAAGTTATTCGTTTTATTATTAGTGGACCTCCTGCTTTAAGTTACTCCACAGCTATATTGCCAGGTCCTGGAGATCGTCCGTTTTTCATTTTAATTAACGCAGTACGGACCTCGTTGTTAGTAGTATTAATGTTGCTATTTGTTTGTCTCTCCATACTATATTCCTCTCTGATGTTCCCACTTTTCTATGGGAATTAAGTTGCTTAAGGGTATATGGATGTTTTTCTTTAGATTAGCGATAGTTCTCCATCCTTCGTAGTCTGAGAATCACCAATTAAATTTTCAACTTGGACAGATTTTTGTTACCAGAAATTGTTTTTTGCTTCTTTTATTTGATTGCGTACTTCTCCGTTTTTCCTTTGATATGTTACTCTATTGCTAGATGTGCTATTTGTTAGCCATTTCTTATATATTTTGTTTTTTTCTTGTATCATTTCTTTTACGTTTTCTGTCATCCATGGTGGTTCGTGGTGTTTTTTGTCGTTCTCTGTTCCTAATACTTCATAAGCCATTTTTTATTATCGTTTTGAGGTTTTTGTATTCTTGTTCTACATCCATATTTCTTTCCATCTCATTTAGCTCCTTTTCTAATCTAAATTGAAAAAGATGTTTACTTGGTTGGAATAAAAGGTACAATTTATATCTCTCCGTTTTGTCCTGTTTAGTATTGTTTCCCTCACTTTCAGTGTTCTGTCTATAGTATTGTTTAAAGGGGCAAAAAAGATTAGCTAAAAGAAAGTAGTGATCTGTTTTACAGCTAGATCTTTTTACTCTGCAGTCTTGGCACTTAAACTTTGATATTATCGATTTAGTATCAAACATCTCGTTTAAATTACCTCCCAGGCGAATCTATACATGGAAATCACCTCAAGACAATAATCAAAAGATTGTTAAGAATCAAATTAATTTTGCTTTAAATAATTATGAATTTAAATCAAGTATCCAGAGTATAAAAACTTACGAACGTACGATCAGACCACAACCCAGTCCTTATCCATCAATCAGACAAAAACTAAAAACAAAGAAGAGCAGAAACGGAACAAATGGATGACGGAAGATATTTTGGAACTACGGAAGATAGAAGAACACAAAAACAACTCACATGTATATAAAGAAATCCAAAGAACCATAGATACAAAAATCAAAGAAGCAAACGAAAAGTGAATAAATGAAATCAACGCTGCAGAGATACAAAGAATTATGACAAATATACAAATTAAAGCAGATGCCATTTGGCATTGCCATAATATAATAAGATAAAACGACTGTGATGATGATGGTGAAATACTCATGAACATGAAAACATTTTTTACAAGCTCAGACCTTAGTCTAAAGCTCTGAATTCGAATGATCAGATGTTCCGTTTTCTCTGTTTTTTCTAAAAAAAGAATAGATGCATTTGAAATGTATATATACAAACGGATGCTGAGAATTCCACGGATACAAAAAGTTAGCAACGGTGAGGTACTTCTGCGCATGAGTAAACAACAAGAATTACTCAGTATAATCAAAGAGAAAAAAAGACAATACTTAGGTCATGTGTTGAGAGGTAAAATATATGAATTACTCCAAATCATATTGAAAGGTAAAGTGCAGAGCAAAAGATCAGAATTCGCGGCTGAAAGACCTCAGGAGATGGTTTTACCGCTTATCCGCAGAAATCTTTCGTGCAGCAATTTCCAAAGCTACAATTTCCAAACCTTCGAAAGAAGACGGCGCAATAAGAAGAAGATGATGATTATGATAATTGTAGCAAAACCATTTAGTTAAATTGAAACATAGTAGTTGATTTTTTTTTAAAAATTGTTTATAGAAGTGTATACATTCAAGAAAAAAGGTCCTAAATGTTTTCTTTATGAGATAAAATTATTATTAAATCCAAAAATTCCTTCTAACTTAGTAAAAGCAATCAAACCACGATTTCAACGAATATCGGTGCCAGAACAATAAAATCAAGCATCGATTCCCAATTTGGGGAATCCAGCGAGCGGGGCCGGCCACACATGTGAACTAATTGACGGTTTATTAGAACTACTGGGCCGGTTTATTAGAACTACTCGAACGGCCAGTGGACTACGCGTCCGGATAAAAAGTTATCTGCCACTTCAAGCCGTTAAATTGGTTTTAATCTGCCCTAATCTGTTCGAGATTACACCGGGTAGTGCGTCTCTCGATTGTTCGAGTGGTCTGATTCAATAAATGTCTTTAATGGATGACAAACAGGCGATGCTATTCTTTTCGAGCATTAACTCATATCGTCTCGTTTCTTCGAACGTCTTTTATTGACCTCTTTAACTTTTTTATTGTTATTGCCCTTTTGGAATTTTAAGTGGTCAGCTGACGTTTCTATTCTACTTTTTTAAGAGTTTTCTAAAGCTTTTTGGTCATAGGTTTGTGATAGCTAAAAGGGGTTATCTTTGTTTTACCGAGTTGACAAAAACATAAAAATTTAATCTCATTTTCAGGGATAATAATTGCTGTTACTTAGTGTTTTTAAAGTTGAATAATAACCATTTTAATGTTTTTACTATGTAATTACTATTTTCGTTGGGAATAAGCTACAATATAACTTATAATAAATTAAACATATTTTGCTTTTTTGTTACTTGGTAAAAAATTCTTCTAATAATTTAATTTTATCTGACTCATTTATATTGACAATTCAGACATACATTATACATTTTAAAGTAGACGACTTTAAACGGATATTGCCAATATAGATGAGTTGTTATAAACGAGTAACGTAAATAGCTCAAAGGTAGCAATTTTAGAATATAAGGTTTTGTTCCTCAAAGAAATTGTGTAACGATAAGATCGTTAATAATCTAACACTTCGAACGTTAGCAAAATAAAAGTTCAATAAAGAAATCGAATTCCTACAATAGCTACTAATTTGCCGCCGTAGAGTAGGCAATCCACAATACTATCTAATACTTCGACATTTATGAATATCGAATATCGATATGTAAGATATAATAGAATCGATTCCCTTGTCATTAAAGGAGAAAGAGAAGGCTGGCGATGGCTATTATGGAACAGAACTTCCTTCGAGAAGGCAAGTTAAGTTATTACGGCAGGCAGAATCTGAGGGAAAGGAAGAAATTTAAGTTATTTTTATTGTTTTTTTTTGGAATGTAAAGAGTTTTTTTAAGTTTCCAGAAGTTACTTAGTTTATGAGAAGTTTGAGAAGTTATCTTGATTTATGAAAAAGACCCTCCAATAGATTCTGGTAAGCTACCATACTATTTTCATTTAAATTTGCAAGTCCTCAATCATCTAAATTTTCTCACCTGATTAGAAATATCCAGCTATCATTCTTATTTTTTATATACATATTCCAGTATAGAAACATTAAATATTTGAGTCAAGGTCACTTAATGACAAATGACTTCTACATTTTGTTATTTGAACAAAAAATCTAATAAGTACAAGAACATAAGTAAAAAGGTTTTTTGTTCTCTTGGAGCCTGCCGGCTTCAATCTTAAGAATTGGACCTTGTTTTGATAGAGAAGAATACTTTTAATTAGGGAATTACTTTAAATTGGGAAGAATTGGAACCTTAATTTTTGAGAAGAAGCAATTGGAATTTTCTGGTTGGTCTGCCAGTCCTTGCAGACTATTACAGCTGGTCAACGTGGCTGAGCCATCTCAGAGCCCCATCCACTACCTGGACACTAGACACAGCGGATTAGGGAAGTCCCTTCCCAGAAATCGTCCAATAGGGTTAATACGGACAATTACAATCTTGTCAAATAATAACATACCATTTTACCTTACTGTCAGAGGACTGTGTAGATCATTTTTTGTATATATTTATATTTTGGGTCATAGTTTTAGGTAACTGTTTGTAAATATATATTTTTGGGGGATCTAATTCAGTAATTGTTTTGGTATATATATACATATATGTTTTGGGATATAAGTAAATTAGGATTACAATATAGTGTATAGACTTATAGACCATAATCTTTTATTTTTCAGTTAGTATATAACTATAGATACCCCAAATTGGAGTGATATTCAAAATTCATCCTGGCGCCCATCTCAAAATCATCTTAGGATTGATCTCACCCTAAGCTACTACAGGCAAGCAAACGTGCCGACCTCCTCGCTGAGCACAACTCTCATTCTCTTGAGCTAAGCCTATTCTCTTGTATTGTTTCAAGTAAGCTTTATATTTTCTTTTGTATTGGCTACATTACCTGTTGTTCAACAACATATTTTAACCATAAGCATCCTTATTCGCTACACTTCATCTTCATTAATTAGAATTGACTATTTAAAAGATTACATTTGGCTTGCTTCACCCAGTTGTTACCACTATTTAGTTCCAACAACAGTTTTATTATCTCTCATACAGAGTGTTCCATTAGTTCGATTATCATTACTGTTAGTCTTCGTAACATTTGGCATTTTTGAATGTAACATTTGGTCTTTTTTCTTTAATATGTAACAATTGGACAAAGAATTAGAAAGTTTTGTGGTCAGAGATAATACAATAACCGAAGTAGTATTAGCTGTATTGTCTCTAGAAACTTGGAAACTAAGAAAAGATCTTATTTATGTAAAATTTGGAAATTCCAAGGTTATGTGATATCATAATAGCATTGAGCTTGTGTTTGACAAGTCACAGAATTTTATTGGTCGAAAGGGATGGCGTGGTATGTAGGATGTGTGTGTCTGATTGTTGAAAAGGAGAAGGGGGGATTGAAGTGAAGGAAGTCATGTTTTCCTCGGGAAAAGGAAGATTACTGTGATTACTACTACTTTATCAAGTGTTCAAATTGTGCTCCATTTGTGAGTTGACAGTACCCTAATCGATGGTAGAATGCGTCTACCACATTTCTCCGTGATTGTCTAGAAGTTATTCGAGATTCATCGATAATTCGTTACCTTATCTCTGCAAGACTTGCTGGTTTGGTTTTGTAAACTGAATTTTTCAAGTATCGCAAATAAAAACACTCT
Organism: Diabrotica undecimpunctata; assembly: GCF_040954645.1. Taxonomy (NCBI): domain Eukaryota; kingdom Metazoa; phylum Arthropoda; class Insecta; order Coleoptera; family Chrysomelidae; genus Diabrotica; species Diabrotica undecimpunctata. Next base: position 3,501,305 of record NC_092811.1, read on the forward strand.
TTAGGATTGAAATCAGGTGAACGTGGAGACCATTCGATTCTAGCTCGTCTACCAATCCATCGTCCGGGAAATATATCACCTAAATAACGCCAAACATTTACACCAAAATGAGCTGGAGCTCCATCTTGCTGAAACCATTGTAGCATTTTGAAATTCCTTGATATATTGAGATCCCCTCGTATATATGTTAAAACACCGAAGAATAATTAGGTATTTCAATTCCTCTTTGCGTCGGCGAGTTGATATAAACATATTTTTAGAGTTTGTTTATACATATACCACAAACGCATGTTCTTTGGTATTTTCTTTGATCGATATTGCGTTTCAACTACACATCATTTAGATCGCTGAAAAGGTTTTGCCGGAAGGATAATTGCGATAGGTTAGTCCCAACTTTATGTCGAATTTGTAATGTTTTCTCGTTCTTCGTCCATTTTCATGGAAATCTAGTGTGTAGTCGCAGTTAATTGTGCAGTATGTGTAGCTACGGAGGAGGTTTGAATATTTGGTCAAGGAGAACAGACGTCGTTTTAGTTTGGTAGGAGTGAACCGGCAAATCTGGAGCTCCATCTTGTTGAAACCATATCTGATTAATATTGGCCCCAAACAAGTTTCTCAGTGTAGGTACAATTTCATTTCTAAGTAACATTTCGTAACTATCTGACGTTAAATTTCCTTCGATGAAAAATAGCCCAATTAACTGAGTACCTAGTATACCTGACCATACATTTAATTTTTGTAGTCTTTGAATATGGTTTTCACGCATCCAGTGTGGATTTATGTCACCCCAGTATCAGTCACTTCACTTAATTCTTGCAATAAGTTAATTTTGAATGGTTGAAATTTATTCTTACGTAATACACGTAGGACTGAAGAACGACCTACATGATGTACTTGTGCAACCCTGCGTGAGGATGTATGTGGATCTTCAACAAAACTTTGCATCTAAAGTTTTGTTGTCATTCATAACTCTTTTTGGTCTACCTGATCGGTAACTCTTTTACTTCTTCAAACTCCTCAAATTGCTTTACAGTTTTTTGTACCGTCACCTTATGAATAGGAGAAAGGTTTGGGAAAGTATCATTGAACAAGTTGGCTACTTCACAATAAGATCTTTTTCTGTCACCGTACCCTCTCATCATTAGAATAGTAATTCGTTATTTTTCTTTAAGAGCCGTTTTAGAGAAGCAATTTATCTTGCAGAACTTTTCAAAACACAACTACTGTCAGTTTTAGTTAATAATGTAAATGTTGAACAAATGTCAAAATCACAGCATTCTACATTATTTAAATATTTAAATTTATTAAAATCTACATATTTTGCACTGTTTTATGAATTTAAGACCTTTCAGACTACATAAAATCATAAGTGTTACATATGGTTGAACTCGTATTGAATAGGAGATTCCAATAATGACTGAATATACAGGGTGATGAACTTGAAAATCCAAAGTTACTAATAATATAAGAGAAACGGCAAATCTGGCAACATTGCAAATATCAAATATGGAATCTCCGTATCCCAAAATAGGTGTATCTCAAATTTTGTAAAATTATGTAAAGCAATTCACGAGATAATTGGTCGTTTCCAGACTTTTGGACCACTCTGTATATAAAAAGCAATAACAACAAGAAAAAGAGCGTTATATCTTTTTTCATTCAAAATCTACAATCAAGTACACTAAGATCAACGAATCTTTCTAATAGCAACATTTTAAAAATGATCATCCGAGAGAATCACTCACGAAATTTGCATATAGACCATGAAGTCAGCTTTTCAGTGTATTACAGTTTGTAACGACCATTCCGATTATAATTTTCTGATTCCCAAGTAAAAGTCGTTCACATTCTGTATATTTCACACACAGTTGCGTTCTCTAATGGTGTTGGCCGCTCATATTAAAGTCCGCAATTCCGAAGATCCGAACTTCTGGATATAAAGGTTAAATATGGGCATTCGGTGACCATATGCCGCTGAACAGACTGTAACTACTTAGTCAGTAGAAGCTGTAAATCCTGCGGAGTATTTCAATTTTCCGTACAGCCGTTCAAACATTACCCAAGCTCAGTTTATTCCTCAACATTCCACAACAATTTACGATATGGGTGCAGAAAATACCTCGTGAAAGGACTGAAATAAAATTTTCGTGGGGATAATATTCAGTCATGAGGGAGATTTTCGTGGAAAATGGATAGATGCAGTTAAATCAAAACTTTTTAAAAGCTTTTAAACTTATATATGTTTATATATATATATATATATATATATATATATATATATATATATATATATATATATATATATATATATATATATATATATATATATATATATATATATGTCTATATATGCAAATAAATATTAGCTTTCAGCAAACCTTTCGCGTTTGAATCGGTATTGATTCTCATGCTTGAATGAGTCCTGTTGTTTCCCACTTCAACTCCTAGTTGCTACAAAAATTGCCATCTACTGTCGTATTTTCTGAACTTAATAATGGTCAAAACGAAACAGATGCTAAGGGTTGCCGAAATGAAAACCCTAAGAACAATAGTGGGCAAAACAAGAAGAGGTGAGGTGAAACAAGGTGAGAAATACATACGTCAGAGAGCAGTGCAAAATTCAAGATATTGTAATACGGGGAAGGCAGCGTAAGAGGATGTGGTAAAATCATGTAAGACGAATGGATGAGAAAAGACTCCCAAAAATTGTCTTAGAAAACAAGCCGCCCGGTTCAAGACCTCTCGGAAGACCACCTAAAAGATGGAGGTATAGTTGGCAATCTACCTCCCAGGAAATTAACCAGAGGCAGCTTCAGAATTAAACAGATCGGAAGCTCTCAAAGAAGTAGAAGAAGAAGAATAATGGTCGTAAGGATCACAAAGTTGGAATTAAGTAATTTTAAGTGGCTTTGATTTTTTGTTTTAAAATGTCCTGGATTTTCCACAAGTCTTTCGGCTGATGCATACTCAAACTTCGGTTAAAAACGACCTTTTAAAGACATTTTTATAAAAAAATGAATAATCAACTTAAAGCAACCACTGTATACATCTCCCGACTACAATATAATATTGTATTTTTCTTTAATTTGGTAACTAAATGTTCCCTTTAAAAAAACCCTGAAACCAAGTAACTTAATCAAAAATTTAATAAACAAATTTTATAAAAATTTGAATACATTTGGGGTTTTTATATTAAATAAGAAGGGTATTCTTAAAAGTAAATGGAAAATAACTTAATAATAACAACGAAAAGGGTAAGAGCAATGGCCTATATATAAAGAATGTGTCACAGGTTGGCGAAAGTTGTGTCCCTTCTTTCCTACATTAAAAAAGTTAAAAGTGCTCTTCATCCATCGAACTAGAGCGATCGCCGAAGGCCGGGTGGTAGAGATACGTCAACTCTAACCTAACCTATCCGTCCGAACGGAGGGGATGGGTGCCAAAACACCCAGATTTCCATTAAATCCTGCGAAACGGATCCCCTCTGCAAATTAATGGGCATAATTTATTCTAGCGAGACCTTTTTTATTGGGGTAAGTGCTTTTTTCATACGAGATGTCATCTAGACATACGTCGGTAATGTACGCGATTTGTAACGGAAGAGAAATCCGTGGAAATCTTGATAGAGCCTCGACCGCGAAAAGGCAAAAAAGCTTTAAGTGCATTTTTACAAATTTCCCGCTATCGGGAAATCATTGAACGTGAGAAAAGTGTTTTTCTTTTATCTACACACACGCTTTTAAACAAATCGCGGAGTTTTTTCAACGAGGCGTTAAGAAAATGCGAAGCAATATCTGAGAGAGTTCTTGAGAAATGTTGCGTCACGGAATTTGTTTGATTTCCAAATTTTATAAATATATATATGGAAAAGGGAAAATATTTTTTCGAGGAAACTCGAACGGAAACGACGGGGGGTTTTAAAGGGGATTTGCAGTGGTTAGGGGTATTTTGTTTGATTTTTTCGACTTAATTCACAACCGATACGTTATTTAATAAACTGGGAATAATCTAACATAGTAGCATGTTTTATTTAATAATAAGAAATGTATTAATAAATAATATATTAAGAATTGATGATGATTGAATTATTAGAAATAGAATATCCTCTTCGATTTGTAGGGATTTACGGTACAGAGAAGATTAGAGATTAGTAGAAGTCGAAGATTAGATATACACGAGTAAAGAGAGGAGCCGAATGTGGCACTGACCACCGATTAATAATTTCACAAATGAGGTTTCCCTACACATTGAACACCCAAACTAGAAGGAAGAAAGAACACTAAGAAGACCAAGTGGGAAATAAACAGAAAGAAGAAGAAATGAAGTTCAACATAAATTTACTTCAAGAGGAATCCATTAGGGATCTATACCAGAGAAGACTGGACCAGGAGTTACAGGATTTCGGTTTCAGAAACATCAAAGAAACGTACGAGCACGTCAAACACAGCATAAAACAGGCGGCATTAGAAGCTTTGGGGAAACTTGAGAAAAGAAATACCCAACACAAAGTAAAAATAAACAAAGAAGAGAATAAATGTATCGAGGAGAAGAAAATTCTATATACGAAAAGTATGAGCACCCAATCCCCAGAAGACACACAGAAGTACAAAGAGAAAAACAGAGAAGTAAAACGAAGAAGGGCAAAAGAAAAGAATGAAGAATGGGAAGAAAAATGTGCACAAATTGAACAATACATAGGAGGAACAAGGAATTCAGAATCTTGGAAAATACTGAAATCTTTAAGGAAGAATAACAACGAAAAAGTCCAAATACAATACATATCAGAAAAAGAGTGGGAAGACTACTATAAAGAACTACTCACAGAAAACCGCCCAGATTTCATAGAGACAGACACAGAACAGGAACAACAACAAAATCAGAATGAAGAACAGATTGAGATAACATTATCCGAAGTAAAGAATGCCATAAAGACTTTAAAGAACAAAAAATCAGGGGAATACTGTAGATGAGAGCTCTTATTATAACATACTGATGGGACTGAAAGAACAAAATTAATAAAAACACAGATAGGTAGCTTTAAGAAGTCTATTAAAGCTAACAACATTAGTTCAAAAAAGAATGAGCAGCATATTGCAACATCAAGACTGAAGTCAATATTAGAGGAATATTTGCTTACTTTTAATCTTCACAATGGTTATACAGGGCTGAAAGAATGAAGCTCAGAAGTATGAGAAACACTAGCAAGGTCATAATACTACGGAAATATCGAAATACTCATCGAAAGAGACTTGATGTGATACAAGCTCCTAAATGGACTGCGTCTACCAGAAGTACTACCTTCAAGAAAATTACAAAAAAAAGAGCAGAAGGTAGTGGACGTTGCAAAACTGCTTTAACTAGAATCAATACAGCAGCGATCCTTAAAAAATCTGATGTTTGATAATGAAATATATACTCAGAAGTATTTAAGACAGCGCTGGAGGAAAGCACAGAAGGCATAAAGATAAATGGAGAAATAATTAATAACATAAGGTATGCTGATGACACTGTGATTCTAGCAAGTAGCATGGAGGAACTGAGTTGCCTAATGAGTAAGATACAAAAAACACGTGCACAATACGGACTCAGACTAAATATCACAAAAACCAAATGGATGTTAGTAAGCAAAACCCAACAACCACCACAGCAACTGATATTAGACAATGAAAGAATTGAACACGTGGATTCGTACATCTACTTGGGAACAACAGTTAACTCAAATTGGGATCAAGCGAAGGAAATACGTATAAGAGTAGAAAAGGCAAGAGCATCGTTCACTAGCATGAAGCAAATTTTCACCTCTAAAAGCCTCACCCTACCTCTCAAAATTCGACTTCTAAAATGTTATGTATTCCCGGTTTTGTTATATGGAATGAAGGCGTGGACAATGACCGCAACATTGATGAAAAAAGTAGAGGCCTTCGAAATGTGGGCTTACCGACGTATATTACGTATATCTTGGACTGAGCACGTGACCAACGAAGAGGTACTACGCCGGATAGGTTAAGAGAGAGAGGTAGGAATAAGTATAAAGAAAAGAAAGTTGGAATACTTGGGTCACGTTATGAGACATAATAAATATAGAGTACTACAACTGATCGTTCAAGGGAAAATAGACAGCAGAAGGGGTCCAGGGAGGAGAAGACACTCGTGGCTCCAAAACTTGCGGCAATGGTTCGGATTATCATCTGCTGAACTATTCAGATCTGCCGTAAACAAAGTCAGAATAGCCATGTTGATTGCCAACGTTCGGAACGGACAAGGCACATGAAGAAGATAATGAAATATGGCCAATAAAAAAAATTATCAATGAAATTTGATATGCTTCCCAATATGTATCGGTAATTTAAATTGATATGTATTATAAACACTTTAAGGCAAACAAAGAGAAACGTTGTTAAGGCTGAAGAACTTTCTTACAGAAATGTTGACCAGAGCTGGAGATCTGAAGTGCCACACAATTATGGGCTCCAAGGTCGTCACCTACGTAGGTTCCAGGGATAAGAAGAGTCAGAAGTAGAGTACGCTACACTGGAAGCCCTATTATCAACTCCAACGTTCTGAGTTTGTGCAATTGGACAGAATCTAACCACACTGAGGACAATAACTAATCAAATCTTTCAACAATCTCTTAACTTAACCTACCATTTGGGAGTACCAAAATTGTCGTATACCTTGGAAATTGGGTTGATGACAGTTGTCTAAGGCACAGGACTAATTAGTATAGTTAACTGAAAGATGCAAAGGTCTCACGACCAAATGCAAAGGCAAGTAACATTACACTTGAGGTAAAAATAAAAGATAGCGAGGAAAAGTATAAATCTTGGTTCACCTAATTACGATATCTGGGATGATTTCTATTGCGATAGATAGTAAATAAGATTATAAATTTAAAACAGTTTTATGGATTGTTAGCACTTTTTTCTTCACTTTAAAAGAAAGAAAGAAGTCCTAACCATGTAGGTCCACCATTTTTTGTGCCGGTTGTGCCAGAAAACGAAAACAGCGAAGAAAGTACAAAACATTAATAACCAATCATTATGCGAAACACCGAGTCATCATCATCATCATCATTCAATCTTCGCTTATCCACTGCTGGACATAGATCTCCCTCATAATTTTCCATTTATTTCGATCTTGTGCCTCTTGCATCCAATTCCTATGACAACGTTTTAGATCGTCAGTCCAACGTGTTGGTGGACGACCTCTACTTCGGTAGGCATCATCTCTTGGTCTCCATTCCAGTATCCGCTTTGTCCATCTATTGTCTGTCATTCGAGCCACGTGACCTGCCCAGTTCCATTTTAGTGTTGCTACTCTGAACCAAGAAATTTACACCTGCTTTATTGATTTCGAAAAGGCCTTTGACAAAGTACAACATGAACCACTAAGACAAATTCTAATAAAGAAAAATATAGACAGCCGAGATATTCGAATTATATGCAACCTATATTGGAATCAAACAGCAAATGTGAAGGTTGAGGGTAGGCTAACAGAAGAAATTCAAATCCGTCGAGGAGTCCGGCAGGGATGCATCTTGTCGCCACTTTTGTTTAATCTGTATAGTGAAGCTATTTGTGAACAAGCACTCGAGGAAGAAGATCTTGGTCTGATAATAAATGGTGAGACGATCAACAATATAAGGTATGCTGACGATACGGTTCTCCTAACGGGAACGCTAGTAGAACTACAACATCTCGTTCAAAGTCTCAATATATATTGTAACAGTTACGGCTTGAAAATTAATTTGAAAAAAACTAAATTTATGGTAATCACGAAATCCAAGAACATCAGAGCTAATCTTGTAATAGACAATACAACGATTGAGCGTGTGTCCTGTTATAAATATCTAGGTGCTTGGATCACAGACGATACTGATCAAACAAAAGAGATTAGATGTAGAATAGAAATCGCTAGATCGGTCTTTAATAGAATGCGCAAACTCTTTTGCAATCGTGATATCAACATAAAGTTGCGAATACGAATGCTGCGGTGTTATGTCTTTTCTACCCTGTTGTATGGAGTAGAGGCTTGGACACTAAAACAGTTGACCACAAAAAACATCGAAGCTTTCGAGATGTGGTGCTATAGGCGCATTCTCAGAATATCATGGATGGACCGCGTCACTAACACGCAAGTACTCCAAACTTTAGACAAAAGATGCGAAATTCTAAATGAGATAAAAACTAGAAAGATGGAATACTTGGGGCACCTTGTGAGAGGTGAAAAGTACGAACTTTTAAGAAATATCATGCAGGGCAAAATTAAGGGCAAAAGAAGTGTGGGAAGAAGAAAAATATCGTGGCTTCGTAATCTACGTGAATGGTTCGGGTGTAGTTCGATTGAACTCTTTAGGCGCGCTGCTAACAAAGTCGCAGTGGCCATGATGATTTCCAATCTCCGCTAGGAGTGGCACGAGAAGAAGAAGAAGACTCTCTCTACTGCATCAGCCACTCCTGTTCTTTGTCGTAGCTGGCGATTTGGGATCTTGTCTCGTAGTGAAACGCCCAACATAGCACGCTCCATCGCCCTTTGACACACACGGATCTTTTGAACTGTTCTCCTTGTCATGGTCAACGTTTCGGCACCGTAAGTTAACACTGGCAAAACACACTGATTAAACGTTTTTCTTTTAAGGCATATTGGTATATCAGACGATTTGAAAATATGGTTCAGCTTGCCGAAGGCTGCCCAAGTCAGTCTTATACGACGAAGAAGCTCAACGGTTTGGTTATCTTTTCCTATGCGAATCTCATGACCTAGGTATTTATAGGCCATTACCTGGTCTATGGATCTTGTTCCTACGCATATATCTTCGTTGACTACAAGATTTGTCATCATCTGGGTTTTAGATATATTTATTTTCAATCCCCCTTCTAGCGAGGAAAGGTAGAGCTGATTTAAAAGTTCTTTGGCCTCATCTATCCTATCAGCTATTAGTACAATATCATCTGCAAACCTTAGATGGCTAAGCTTTTCTCCGTTTATGTTTATGCCCTTGTCGGTCAGTTTTGCCCTTTTACATATATATTCCAAAAGCGTAGTGAACAGTTTCGGCGATATGGTGTCCCCCTGGCGTACTCCTAGGGGGGTACTTCCCTGAAACACCGAGTGTGTTCAAAATAATAGCGAAAATAATATTCAAAAACTAGAATAGCAAGTCCAAAAAAAAAACGTAAGAGAAACATAATACCAAACCCATACTGCAGAAAACGACAAAATATTTAATAAGATACCCGCAAAAATTAGTGCCCGCATCTTTAATAAGATGCGGGTACTAATTTATCCAGTACTTAAAACTTCAGCAAGTTTATCAATTATCCAGTATACCACATCCTTTGTCGAAGGATTTCTATTGTGTGGTGCGAATTTTTGTCATTTTGATTCTTATGACGATTTTTCTCATCGATTTTTGTTGTGGAGTGACCATTTTGGAAGCTGAATTGAAAATGTAACTGAGTCTGTCTTTTCAAGTAAATTCTAGAAGAATTTCTTTTGGGATTCTCTAGTAAATTTCACCACCAAGTACATACATTGATCTGTTATGAGAACATGATGGTGTTGGCTAATTTTTGCAAAGAGAAATCTCTAAATTAATTGAAATTATGGGTATGGGTGACTTTCAAATATTGTACTGGGCACAATTGTTTTCAGTTTATCTTATTTTTCACGTTTGGATGTGGACGTACTTTGTAGTAGTATCAGATCGATTTGACTTAAATGTCTTTCATGCGTATTTATTCTTTCGTCGGTAAAACCAAAATTTCTTGTCAATGTTGACCCCAATATGCAACACAATGCAACATCACATATATAATAATGGAACATATCATACCAATATTAAAAGTAATAGGAAAACCAGAATGTATTATTGCGGAAAAAGTCAAATGGATGAATGTTTGTTTTTCATCAATTCTAGATGAAATTTGGACGTTTATTGGAAACCAAATTGACCAGTAAATTATATTATTTCAAATAACATTTGTTTGATAATTGGAGCAGGCATTTATTTATTTTTGATTGCATGCAGCTATGTTACAAATGTTAAATGAGAACGAGTCTTTTTAAAAAGGATGCGGTTTTCTGAATAACGAACAATGCAATGGTGGTGTCGGCGTAAAACTGGTAAAGGGTACTAAAAATTAATTTGCCACTCAATATTTTCGTCGTGGATCTTTCATTGAAGCATTAATTTGCAAGGAAAAATATTTTCTTTTTTTTATAAAAGATTCATAAACGTTGCAAAGAAAAATTTCCAGGTCGGTGACTTAAGATGTACAGGGTCGATAGCTGCCTTCAATACGTTTTCGGGGTGTGATTTGTCTTGGATTTTTATTTTTATTTTGATTTTTAAATGCATATTTAAAATCTACTCATAAACAGTACATTGAGTATTAAATGTGATGACAATATTTTCGTTTTCACCTATGTAACCAGGTCTCCTGAACAAGTTCTCTTTGGTCTTGGTTTCTCCATTGGTTGAATTACGTATTTTGGTCTTGTTGGCTTGAAGAGATGTGACATCTTTTAAGATTGGTACTCCTAGGTCATTGTGAATGGTTGCATTGCTCACATACCAACGAAAGTTAGCTATCATACGCAGTATTTTTGATTGGAAGGTCTGCAAATTTTTTGTGTTTGAAGGTTTGCTACAGCCCCAGAGTTATAGGCCGTAAGTCCATATTGGTTTTAGTATGACTTTGTAAAGCAGTATTTTGTTTTCCAATGACAGTTGTGACTTTAGCCAAGTAACCAATTCATTTGTTTTTATTTTATATTAAGCTTTTTTGGCGTTAATGTGTTGCTTCCAGGCGAGCTAATGCAACCCACCATATTTCACAGCGTTTCTAGCAGGAATGGTGGCATTGTTTAGACTAACTTGTGGACAAGTGCGTCTCCTTGTTTTAAATGTGATTTGGGCTGATTTTTCGTTATTGACTTTAATTTTCCAATTTGTCGACCAATTCTCTAATGTATGCAAGTAATTTTGCAGCTTTTCAGTTGCTATGTCTGGGTCTTTGTTTGTAACTAATACGGCTGTATCATCGGCAAAAGTCGTTACTTCATCTGTAAGATATATGTCAGCAGTAAAGATTAGGTACAGGAATGGACCGAGGACACTTCCCTGAGGAATTCCGGATTGAATTAAGTGATAGGATATTTCCACTGGATTGGAAAATGGCTTAACTGCAGCATTCTATTGTAGATAATAGTAAGCATGAGAACTGCTTTCCTGGGTAGATGTTTTAGGATTCTCCCATTGATTAAATCGTATCCTGGGGCTTTGTAAAAGTTGCGACTCTTTAATATTCTGCGAACCTCGAATGGGGAGAATGCTTTTGTTGGAGGATATAGTTGTCAGGGTGTATCTAAATATTCGCTAACTACACCATCATTTATATTTTGACCTAAATTTGAAGTAAATATATTTTCTAAATATTCTGCAAATAACTTGAACTTGAACTTCTATCAAGTTTTCTTATTGGAGGAATTGGTAGTGTCGGTTTTTTAAATTTTTTAGTTGCTGCCCATACAGAATCCACCTTGGGTTTAAGTTCATAATGTTAATTTTATTATTGATGCCTCTATTTCTCTTATTTTTTCTCCTGTATTGTGAAATTGCTTGCAGTTTGCAATCAGGCTGATCAAACTTAACTTTTTTGAGAGTATGCTATTTGTGCTGTGGTTTAAGTCATCACTTAGCCATAAGAATCTCGTAATAAGCGAGGTAAATAGTCTCTTCTTAAGAACAGTTCTTGGGGTTGACGATGACGATGACTAAAAAAATAAGTTGGTTGTTCGACTCCAGTTCTAATGTGAACCGGAATTTCTTATGGATGAAAAAATCTTAAATAAAAATCTTAAAATTTCCTTAGAATCTTAGAATTTTAGACGTTCTGTAATATATTGTACATTTGTCGTATCTGATTCGATACCTTCTCAAAGTATATGATTTAGGAGAGAATCTAAATCTAAAATCGAATTCAGGATTCAGTCTAAATTTATATTCTCTAAAATCTAGAATCTAGAATATTTTCAAATATTTACTTTTATAGTAGGAGAAGGTTTTATGTAGTCAGAGCTTCCCACAAGTTCGATATAAAGAAGCCAAGACGCAGAAATATGCATATCAGCGAATGGTAGTGCGTTGTAACCAAATTAAACCTTTACTGTCTGTTTTATTTTTACATGATTTAGATTTACCACAGTCAGGTATACTGAAGGGAGATTGAAGAATATACCTGACATGTGTCTGCTGATAAACTCTTCTTTAAATTACATTTTAATAAACTTAAATCAGTACTTCCCAAACATTTTGCTTTCCAGTGTTTCTGACTGTATTTCACAGTTAAGTAAAATCCATCATCTTGTTTATCCTACAAAAATTTTATTATTCCTAATCATAATAAACTTTAAAACTTATTCTGCGACAAGCCATAAGTCATAGCCGCTTTCGTGTAACTCCCAGTTATAAAACAAACATCCTGAAACATTTCTCAATTGATTTCTCCGGATCAAACTTTAAGGCATGGAGTTAGCGAAACTCCTTTGACCGAAGTTCCGCATCGTTTGTGCCAGCGACATAATAGTCAGTTTAATCGCAATAGTGATAGTTTTGACATTAATACTAAGTGAGTCAGTAAACACAAAGGTAGAATTTCAGACTGAATGATTGGGGACTACAGCGATACACAACTTTCCACAAATCCACATGACAGCAGTTCATCTAACGGCATCAAATGGAGAAAGTAGTAGTAGTTGGTAGTTTCTGTTGTTTTAGATAAGAAAAATATAAAAGAGTATCATTTTTGGACATATGCAGTTTCTAAGTTATTTCATTAATAATTACAACTAGAAGATGACTCAGCAGCTCTGTGTTCAAGTCGTCAAGAAATGTTAAAATGATTTCATCCAGCTTTCTGGTGCTTTAATCTTAAAATTAAAGATAGAGAAAAAACATCTTTTGTAACAAAATATGGAAAATCTATGTTTAAAGTCCGTCCATTTGGTAAAAAATGCACCAGCACTATTTCAAACAATATAATTGGTCCAAATAATTAAGATGAATTTTGTATAAACTAAATTGACGATATTTTAATTTTTTTGCACACATGTGAAGATCATATTAGGCATGATAAAGAATTTTAGGAGTAAAAATTTAAACAAAAAAATTCACCAGCTCAGGAAAACTTAATTTCAATAAGTAATCTTCGAAGGGCATAAGTCTGGTGTTCGTAGCGTAATAGACGCAATAAATTTTTATTTAACCTTCGCCCGAGCGCGCCGCAGTAATTTGCTGCGTAAATCCGGAAAAGTGTTAACAGGATTTGCCATGTATGTGATCTTTCAAAACTTCCTTTGTCGGTTAATCCTCAGTCGGTACCCATCATTGTCTCGGGAAATTCAATCAGAAGTAGTTATTGTACTTTGCTGTGAATATTGGATCAAGGTAGACAATTATAGACATATAGACAATATAGTATTACAACAGACTCAGTATTATAGTATTACTTTTTTATTTCCTAGGTTTGTTGGTCTGTTGTAAATAAAACTACTTGACTATTGCTTAAACGTTTCGCCAATTTGCCATTTTCAATAACCACTTTATTTTATAAACACTACATTATATTTCATATTTACAATTTTTAAAAGTTTAACATGGATCAAAAAATTGGTATCTGACATTCACAGATGACATCTGGCAGGTATCTTAAAACACGAGTGGTTCAGGATCGTATCTTAAATATCTGCCATGTCTTTTTAAAAACAACTCAATTTCTTAAATTATGATACATATTAGAAAGATCTTTGATGGCAGTCTTATTATGGACAGAATTTGGATCTTTTTTTATGTGAATCATTTCCAGCAATCCATCTCCAGAATCATCACGACCATGTTGTAATTTTATTTTTCTTCCAAAATCTGTACATTTTCAAAATCAAAAGAATGCCTATTTTCTGGAGAATGTTTGGCTAGGGTTGTTGTGTTTAATCCATGGGTCTGTACACTATTTGTGTGTGCAACAACCCTTCTATGTAGGTATTGGTGTGTTTGCCCAATATATGTTGAATTACAGTCTTTACAATTTATTTTATAAATTTGATTGATGATCTGTATTAACCTTGGGTTTAAATTGTGAAAAATATTTTCCAGATGTTTTTGATGATTTATGTTCAACATTAATAACATACTTTGCCAACATTTTTGACATTTGTTCAGAAAATCCATTAATCCATCCAATTAAGGATATATAGTATTTGTTTTAGTCAGTGACATTGTTATTATTATTATTGCTAGGTATGGTTTGGGTTTCTTAATATTGTTCTGAAGCTATTTTCTTGTGGCATTTTAAATTAATTACTATTTAACTGGGAATAAGCCACAATTAAAGGTTAAAATACGTTTATTGACGTTTCAATTTCCACTTCGGAAATCGTTCTCAAAATACAAACATTAGTAAATTAAACAAATTTTGTTTTTGTTACTTAGTGAAAAATTCTTCTATTAATTTAATTTTATCTGACTCATCTATATTGACAATTCAGACATACATTATACATTTTAAAGTAGACGACTTTAAAATGATATTGCCAATATTGTTGAGTTGCGTTCCTGGGACGACTTTACTTATAAGATAGTTCATTCGATTACATGAAATCAACTTTAACTTGAGAATATCCGTCAGAAAAGATCATAACATGTAATTCGTCTTTAAAAAGACAAATACATGCCATGATGACAGTAAAATTCTCCTGTTAGTGATTCCATAGTAAATTATGCGGGAAAAACCAGGAAAAAAACCTCATAATACTATCCCGACATGGTAAGTATTTTATCTTGCATTTATTTTACCTTCAATAAATACCAAATTCCGATTTTATATGTTTGTTATTTAAAAAATATAAATGATGTATTCTCTATATGTTACTGACTTACCAATACTGGTATTTTCTTTTTAATAACTTCCTTTTTCAATATGGGTAACCAGATCCTACTACATTCTGCCGAGGAATTCGCGATACAATTGGTCTCATTTAGCATAATTAGAGCCGCTTCTTTGATTTTTCTCTTTTTACCATCCGTTTCTTTTAGGACTATATTTGAATCATTCCATTGAACCCTATGTTCATTATCCCATGCATGTTTACATATTTGAGATCTATCAAATTCTCTATTTTTAATATAGGATTGATGTTCACTTATTCTAACATTTAATGGCCTTGATGTTTCACCTAAATAAAACTGATCGCATTCACAAGGTATTTTATAAATGCAATTCTTTGTCCTTTCTTGTTCATTGTTAGGTTTGGTTTTGGACAAAATAGATCTCAACGTGTTTGTTGTTTTGAATGTTGTTGAAATGTTGAATTTATTTCCTATCCTTTTAAGCTTTTCCGATAATCCTTTTATATATGGTATTGTTATTTTCCTCGTATTATCCCTTGTATATGTTGTAGGATCTCGTTCTAAGTTGTTTTGTTCTATTCGATCTATTGTTGAAAATTCCTTATTTATAAACGATAAAGGATAATTATTTTTTAATAAAACAGATGTTAACAAATGTTTCTCCTCCAAGAACGAATTTTGGTTAGAACAAGTAATTTTGGCTCTATCGTATAAGGATTTAATGATTCCCTTTTTAATATTAATATTGTGATTTGATTTGAAATTTAAATATCTGTTGGTGTGTGTTGGTTTTCTATACACCTGAGTTTCGTATCCAGTATCGTTCTTAGAGATTAAAACATCCAGAAAAGGTAATGTGTTATTAAATGAAACATTTGTTAACATCTGTTAATTATTGTGTCGCGAATTCCTCGGCAGAATGTAGTAGGATCTGGTTACCCATATTGAAAGAGGAAGTTATTAAAAAGAAAATACCAGTATTGGTAAGTCAGTAACATATAGAGAATACATCATTTATATTTTTTAAATAACAAACATATAAAATCGGAATTTGGTATTTATTGAAGGTAAAATAAATGCAAGATAAAATACTTACCATGTCGGGATAGTATTATGAGGTTTTTTTCCTGGTTTTTCCCGCATAATTTACTATGGAATCACTAACAGGAGAATTTTACTGTCATCATGGCATGTATTTGTCTTTTTAAAGACGAATTACATGTTATGATCTTTTCTGACGGATATTCTCAAGTTAAAGTTGATTTCATGTAATCGAATGAACTATCTTATAAGTAAAGTCGTCCCAGGAACGCAACTCAACAATATTGGCAATATCATTTTAAAGTCGTCTACTTTAAAATGTATAATGTATGTCTGAATTGTCAATATAGATGAGTCAGATAAAATTAAATTAATAGAAGAATTTTTCACTAAGTAACAAAAACAAAATTTGTTTAATTTACTAATGTTTGTATTTTGAGAACGATTTCCGAAGTGGAAATTGAAACGTCAATAAACGTATTTTAACCTTTAATTGTGGCTTATTTCCAGTTAAATAGTAATTAATGGTTTGGGTTTGTTTTGGTTCTGTATCGGAATTAGATTAATTTCTGATAATATAACTTCTTTTTAAATAGATGGTTGTAAAATTCTGGGTAGCTTAATTGCTGTCAGTAAGACTGAACACAACCCTCTTTTATGGGTGCATTGGTATTAAAATTTAGATATCTTCCGGACTAAACATCTTTTGTAAACCAGTTAATTGTTATCATTCGGTTAGTGTTGTTATATTCTAAACTTAGATCAAGAAAAGTAATTTTATTGTTTTCTTCTCATAGAAAGTAAGTAAATTGAATGTTATTATGGAAATTATTGAATATTGAAAAGTATGATCGACTTTATGATCCAGAATGCAGAGTAAGTAGTCATCAACATTTCCATTACTAAGTTTGTCATTGGTGCGAACCCATGGACACTCCAGGATATCATGTTTGAAGAACGTTAAATTGAAACAAAATATTTTGCCCCTCTAGGAATTCTTCAAGAGGAAGAGAAGTATGTGTTTGGATGTCATTTCATCTAGTCTTGACAATGTTTAAAGCTATTTCAATTGGGATGTTAGTGTATAATGATTATACGTCGAAAGTTTGTGATTAATTGGTACAGATAATTTGCAAATAAAATTGTGAAAATCCCATGAATCCTTTATATGATAGTAGCTTTTACCGATTGCATTTCCCAAAATGTCTGCAAAATATTTGAAGAGGTTGTATGTTGGACTTCCAATATTACAAATTATTGGACGAAGAGGAATGTTGTTTTTATCTACTTTTGGAAGAACAAGTTTGGATTTTATTTGTAAGATTTGTTTTTACTTTTTTGTATACTGTTTTATCATTTAGTAAGAATATCTGCTGTTAAAATTAGTAAGTTTGTATGTTGTTCTAGGAAAGCTTTGGTTTGTTTTAAATAATTATATTGACTTTTCTGGTGACCTGCATATTTTTGTATCTTTTGAGTATAATTTGTGATTAGATTAACTGCTTCTTCTTCTTCTTCTTCGTGCGACTAGGATTATTCCTGTTTATCTGCCTCTTATTCTGTTTCAGTCGTTGTTGATCTTTCCACCTTTTTGGCGGCCTTCCAACGGGTCTTCTGCTATACGGCTTGTTGTTTTTACAGATGTTCTCTAATCTCTCTGGTCCCATTCGGTTTGCATGTTCGTTCCAGTTTTTTTTCTTGTTTTTATCAACCTGTTAATATTTTGAATTTGGCATTGTTCGCGTATACTTCTGTTGGTTTGTCTGTCTCTTAATGATATGCCCGCTATTGATCTTAATACTTTCATTTCGATATTGTTGATTTGTTGTGTCGTCTTTCTTGTATCGGTCCTTATCTCCGCTGCATGTTAGGATTGGTCTTACTGTTGTCTTGTATACTTTAATTTTGCTTTCTGTGGTCAGATATTTGTTTCTCCATGTGGTTTCTCGGAAGCAACCACTTACTCTTGCCGCTTTTGATGCTTGCTTTGTGATCTCTGCTCTTATATCCCTGTTACTAGTGATCTCTACTCTTAAGTAATTGAATTTCATTACTTGTTCTACAATTTTGCCGTCTATTTCTAGTTTGCATCTAGGCGGCTCTTTCCTGATCTACTATACATTTAGTTTTTTCTACTGATATTCTCATATTAAGTTTGTTTGAGGTGATATTGAAGGTGTGGAGCTGCCTTTGTAGGTCATCTTCGTTATCAGCAATGAGTACTGTATCATCGGCATAGCATAGTATCGTGATTTTATGCGCTCCCATGTAGTATCCGTGTCGTTTTCTTACTTCGTGAATTATTTGATTCATCACCATATTGAATAACAATGGACTGAGCGAGTCTCCTTGGCGGATTCCTCCTTTTAGTTCTATGCATTCTGTTTTCCCTGTTGGTATTATAACTCTGGTCTTGTTGTTCTTGTTAATTTCATTAATTGTTTCTTTTCATTTGCTAGTGTTTTCACCCTCTCGTCGTACCATGGAGTTTTGTATTCCCGTTTATTTCTGTTAACTTTTGTTTTACCTAGAGCTTTTTCCGCTGCTTGTAGGATACGTTTTTTAATAATTTTCCAAGTTTTTTCTATATTTTTTTAGTCTCTAGGTTATGGCTGTTTAGCTTAGATTAACTGCTTTGCTTCTAATTTCATTTATATTTGAGTTATAGGTTAATTTTTTGGATAGCGTCGGTAATTTTAAAGGAAAAGGTTCAACAAAAAGATATAAGCATATTTTAGTGGACCATTTTAGAAGATATGCTTGGACATCGACTACAAAAGGACAAAATGCTAGTGATTTTATAAGTCTGATAAAACCAATGTATGTATATCTCAACATTTCTTTTTCTTTTGTTTCACGTTCTGAAATTTTTCACGTCAGTTATTGTTTATTTATCTTTTTACTATAAACACCATACCATATAATCCATTAATACCTTATATTTTGCTGCAATTGAAAATTTGTGCAAGAACAAATAAAATCGTATGGCATTGTTTATACATTTTTTTTCTCTTTATATCTATATCTTTCCAAAAAACTTAATAAACTTTTCGTTAAAATCGGTCTTTGTTACTATGCCCTTAGTCTTTCTAAAAAGATTTTTTTATTCCTGTATGCAGCGACTAAAACAAAAATTTTTGTGCATTTCTTTGATCCTTCGGTAATTGGTAAAACCGTTTATACCACTCGAATCCCTTAGCGATTTGAATATGGGAGCATTACAAAAAGGGCACTTGAATTGTCGGGGTTCCATACCGTGAATTATTAATGAACGCATAGAATGGACTTTAGTACACGTTTTTGAAGTTGTAGGCTTTAGGGGCCACTTTTAACATACCTTTTTAGTTTTTTATATTCATGTGGATCTGTGAGGCTGAACACATCTGTTTACGATCACTAGCGGGGCTATAAATCAAACGAAAAGTTGAGATGGTGTAGTAGGTACTTCGAGTTATATAGTCTCGATCAGGGTATGACAATATTGTATTACAGTAATTCCTGCTGAAGATACCAGTAAAACGTATGTATCCAAACACATTAGTGAACGTTTTTATATTTTATTATTTTATTATAACACAAAAATACTGAAAGCTGCTTGTTGTACTTTTGTAGTGGAAAATGCTTTAATATTAAATTCTTATAAGTTTCAGTAAGAAAAACTGGTAAAAAATCATGATTATTATTAATATTTTGTATGAATCCATCTTTGTACTAGCAAGCGCATGTTTAAGTTTCTGTTAACCAGAAGAAGTAATAAACCGTTGAAATGTTTGATTAGTGTCAACAACTTTATGCTTAGAGTCAATAAATAAAAATTGAGCTCGATTGAGAGAGATTAAGCAACTTAAAAGTGAATCCATTAGCAAATTTCAGAAACATTTGACCAATGATTCTAGTACTGAATACTCGCTATAGAACACGAACAATAATTTAAACAGACCAATTATGCAATTATCTAAACAGATTATTTATCAGAAATAAACTAGGATGTTGGGCAAAAACCAACGAACAAAAAACATTAGTGTTTACAAACTATTTTGAAAGTGTTTTCCAAGCATATATAGGAGACATAGATGCATCTCTGCCAGAAGTTGTTCGACAAGATGCTATGGGTATTCCTTTAACCACACCAGAAAATTGACAGTAAGATTAATCCCAAAAAGGCCTCCGGCTACGATTTGATAATTGGTCAGGTCCTTAAGAGCTATCTAGAAAGGCCCTGGTTAAATTTACCAATCTAATTAACGAATCATTACAAACAAGATCATTATGATCCCAAAACCAAACCACTACATGAAATGACGTCGTATCGGCTAATTTTGAATCGTGACGTGATCGAAGAAGATTGTTCACTTGAAGAAAAAAAAATTTGCTCAGTATTATGTTTGGATGTAGCACAGGCCTTCGACAAGGTTTGGCACAAAGGATTGGAGCATAAGATAAAAGTGGCCCTTCCTGTCTATTACTCAAAGATCTTAATTTCATATTTGTCAAAGAGATACTTGAGAATTTATTCACGAAGATACTTATTCTGAACTAAGGAAAATTATTGCAGGGGTACCACAGGGAAGTGTACTAGGACCAGTCCTATATCTCCTGTACATTAAAGACCTGCTAGTTTCATAGTAAAATGTTGTAGCTACGTTTGCTGATGGTGCGGCAGATATGGCTGTTGGTGTAAGTTACAAAAATAAAAAACCTCAACAGTAACTATATTCTTCTTTGCGTGCCTTTGCGTGCCATTACATCAGTTGTAATGTTTTATATCGACTTCCCCTTACTATATGTCCCAGATAAGACATTTTTCGATGTTTAACGGTCTTTAGCAGTTCTCTATCTTTGTTGACGCTCCTTAGTACTTCTTCATTAGTTTTCCTTGCTGTCCAAGCTATCTTCAGCATTCGTCTATGAACCCACATTTCCAATGCTTCAATTTTGTTCATGATCGATACTTTTAGCGTCCACACTTTTACACTATACAAAAGTACGCACCAAACATAACAATTAACCATTCTTTGTCTTAGTTCTAAACTGAGATGATTATTGCAAAGAAATGACTTCATTTTCATAAAATTAGTTTTAGTTATTGCTATTCTACGTTTTATTTCTATGTCTGGATCTAGTTGGTCCATTATCACAGTTCCCAAATATGTCATTTTGTGGACTTTCTCAACTTGGACTTCGTTTACTTGAAGCTTGGCATCGGGATGTGGGTCACGACTAAACACTAAAAATTTGATTTTGTTTGAGTTTATTTTTATGCCCATTTCCTCTCCTACCTCGTGAATACGATCAAGCAGAATTTGGAGACTTTTAATATTATCTGAAAGAATTACTGTATCGTCTGCATATCTATTCACATTAAGTAGTTCCCCGTTGATTTTTATTCCATATGGTTGTCTCTCAAGTGCCTTTTTAAATAACTGGTCCGAGTAAACATTGAACAATGTTGGCGACAAAATGCAACCTTGTCTGATTCCTCGTTGTATGGAGATTTCATCGGTGTAGTTATCTCCAATTTTTACGATAGCAGTTTGATTCCAGTACAAATTTTTAATGACACGAATATCCTTGTCATCTATTCCGATATTTTTCAGTATTTGCATTAATTTTACATGCTGTACTTTATCAACTGCCTTTTCGAAGTCCACGAAACATGCAAATACATCTTTTCTTTGGTCACGGCATTTTTGTAATTGGGTATCTTCGAGATCTTCTTCGCATTTGCGTCTAATTCTGTTGTGAAGTATTCTTAGAAAAATTTTAAGAGTGTGGCTCATTAGGCTAATTAATCGATATTCTGAGCATTTTCTCTCATTGTGTTTTTTAGATATTGCGACAAAGATGGATTTGAGCCAATCTGTGGGAATCACTCCGGTGTTACATATTGAATTAAAAAGTCTTAGTACTACTTCTATGTTATCATCCTCTATTAGTTTCAGCAACTCAGTTGGTATATCATCTGGACAACAAGATTTTCTAATTTTAGTGGTATGGTATTTTTAAACAATTTCCTCATCTATATACCAAGCAAAAAAGTCGTATCTCAAGTCAAAGTACTTCAAAATCATTTTTTTAAAAAGACGTATCTAAAAAAAGTCATGAAATCCTAAGCAAATTTACCGTATCTCATTTTACTTAGCATAAAGGTTGTAACTCTGAGATGCGGCCATTTCGCTGCCTGGTGCACAAACTGAATGGTTAGGTGTGATAAGGAAAATAGATATTTCCAAACACATACGTCCAAGCCGCTATACTTATAGAGTGAATGAATGTGCACGTGTTTAATTGTTGATTTAAAATTTGTTTTTAGACCTAGAATAATTAAGTTCATAGTTCCAGAATTAGTTCCTTGGCTCATGATTTTCTTCAAGTCTTTTACTTTTAAGGCTGATCCTTAACCAAATAGACGTATCTTATAAAAATAAAGAACTACAAATCATTTTCAAACTATTACAATAGAATTATAAAATGTACACATGAACTTGATTATAACCACTTTTAAAAATGTAAATGAAAGGGGGAAGTGACTGAGGTTTGTCGATTTACTAAAATGCTCATTCCCTAAAGTTGTCTTTCCTTGAGCTACGCCCTTTTAGGTTAGAGGAACAGTATAATTACTGGCCATAATGCCAACACAAGGGAAAGAAATGTATACAAAAACGTTAAACCGTAACAATTTTATAAAAAACCCAATCTAGCTTGTATGCGAAGTGTGTCAGTACAAACAGACTCTCAATAAGTTAAAGAATTTTCTTATCTAAAATAAGGTGAAATTACATAATTAACTTGTTATTCTGAAGTCCTGGAATGCTCAGAGATTTTTAATTATATTAAGCAAATACTTTTATATTAGCTGCAACATTATATTATTAGTTTCGTGTAGAAAAGAGCCCATCACACCACAGTCAATAATAGTTAGTGAATACGTCAATAATTCAATAAATTTAAACATCGACTTGACGTGTGAACCCAAGCATATGCACAGTGAACACGTGACGATGGGTCTCTAATAGGCAATATGTCAAGAAGGTCTGTTATTGGATAATACTTTGGTGTGTTGTATTGTCGGCTCAGGCTTTCAGTGCTTAATTGCTAACTTGTTTTGTGAAGAAACCATTATGTTTTACGATCACTCGCTAGGCCCTGTCATTAATCCATCAAACGTTTGTTGGAGGAGCTCAGATCTACAGAGTGGCACCACCCAAGAGCAGACGATAAAAAATTTACAATTGTACAAGACGTTGCTGAATTTATTAACTTTTAAATGACTAGAGCTATTGAATAATTCAACTTGGCGAAATTGTTGGTCTGGCTCAATTTATGTTTATTTTTAAATCTTTAAATCTTCGTATTATCGATATTCTTTACAGCGTTCTTAGATGAGTATGTTGTGCTTTTGTATTCAGTCATTACCGCCAGTGAACAGTGATTGAATGCTACTTGAAAGCCACAAAAAAATGTATCTCCTGATTTATAGTTCACCCTGTACCCTCCTACACCGTTTTACATCAATATCCATTACACTCTATAGAAAGTACAACAACCTCTCGAGCATAACTCCTTATCAGTGTCCTCAAGTGTGATAAATCACACATTATACCGACATTAACACCGTCAATTCATGTACGGCATTTACAAAAGCCTAATACATTCACTAAAACGTAACCTCGCCAGCTGCCACATTGTCTTTTATCGTTCTTTAATCGTCAAAGCCACTGATTTATGTCAAAAAAAGCGTATGTGGGAACCGGCAGGAGCTCGGGGAATATGTAAACCAGAAACATCGATGGGACTTTTGATAATGCGGTGATGAAGAAGCGGTATAAGGTAAAGATTATATATTTATTTTTATTTTATTTTTTGTACTAGGACTCAAGCATTCCTTTTATTTTTAGTTAGACTTGTAAACATATTTGTTTTATTCTTAAATTATTGATATAAATGAAGAATGTGCGTTAGAGAGAAATGGGTGAATATAACACAAAGAGACATAACATAAAGAAACACAAGTGAAAATAACATAAAGAAACACAAGTGCAAATAAAGTTAGGTAATGAAATAACAAAAACAATCACCGCAACAAAAGGCCTCAAACAGGGATGTGGTCTCTCACCTACACTTTTTAACATATATATAGATCAGACTTTGAAAAGATGGTATAGAAAATGCGGAACAATGGGCATACCAGTACAAGAGAATATATTACATTCACTACTTTTCGCAGATGATCAAGTCATTTTTGCACAAGACAGGGAGGATATGGAATATATGATAAGGAAATTAAAGGAAGAATATGATCTTTGGGGAATCAAGATAAATATGTGCAAGACCGAATACTTATGTATTGGACCCGAGGTTGCAGATTTGAACTTAAGTTTAGAAGAAGAGACTATTAAGAGTTGTAAGGCTTTTAAGTATTTAGGGTCAATGATTAGCCGAAATAGTACTTGTATGAAAGATATAGAAATGAAAATAGCACTCTGTATGGAACAACACTCTAACCAAAGAAAACAAAAAGAGGATCTTTCAAAGCATAGTGATGAATATTACCCTATATGGAGCGGAAGTATGGCAAATGACAACAACAATACGAAATAAAATAAGAACAGTTGAACTGGAATTTATGAGAAGATGTCTACAAATCACAAGAGCGGATAGAATAAGAACGGAGAAAATATGGAACAGAATGGAAGTAAAATGCTCAATTACAAAAAAGTTGGAAAACAGAGCCCTACAGTGGTACGGGCATGTACAAAGAATGCCAGAGCATAGGTGGCCGAAAAGAATATTAAACTGGGACCTGCCGGGAAGAAGACGGAGAGGAAGACCTGCTACAAGATGGAAATCTTGTAGTAGAAAATTTCTTCATCTAGAAAATGTCTTCGACTAAGTTCCGAGACTACAAAATATTAAAACTGATAAAACTAATTACGATGAAGCTGTAATTAGTAATAATACAACTTCAGGGACTTTTACAATAAACAGAGGTTTAAGACAGGCAGAAGCAGCACCTAGACCAACACTATTTATAATGTTTATAGTCTTGGTCTGACTTTTGGCAGCGATTAATAGGTATTAATGGAACAACGAAAGAGCAAGATTGAGGATTTAGAGAAGAGTTAAAGGCCCTACCAAAATCATCTCTAGCTCTACTTTTAGGGGTATTATTCTTAAGGATATTTATATTTGTTTTATTGCACTGTACGCTAAAATTTGTCGGACGGGATCAATCCTATCACTTTCTTCCAACTTTCCTGCCAGTAGTTTGAATTTCTCCAAAAAAACACGACGGTCTCAACCTCCACAAGAAACTTACACATATCTCCGGAATTAGGAAAGTCAAAAACGCTCACGTATTTAAAAATGCAGACAAACAACTTTATTTTCACGAACAACAGTGCAAAGAATGGAAGAGATACATCAGTGACCTTTTTAACGATGCTTCTTGAGAAAATGCTACACATACACATACTACTTGCGACAACCAGTTAGACAGAGGTCCCAGTATATTGAAATCAAAAGTCAGAAAAGCAATACAGCAAGCTAAAAATAATAAAACACCTGGACCAGATCAAATCCCTGCTGAGCTATTTACTCTTTTGGACGATGAAAACATTACTTACTTAACCACTTTCTTTAACAAAATTTACAACGAAGAAAAAATACCAGATGATTGGTTGGAGTGACTGTTTATAACATTACCAAAGAAAAGCAGGACCACCAAATGTAGCCATTTAAGCAATTAAGCTAACAGCTATAATAAGCAAATTGGATTTAGAAATGTTCTAGGAACTAGAGCAGCTCTATTTTGTATGTGTTTCATCGACTTCGAGAAGGCATTACGAAGAAATACAGACGATCTGACAAAATCTTTAGGTAGGCTTTGGATGTCAGACAAGAGGGTGTAAGACTAGAAGTAATCAATAATATCAGATATGCTGACGATGCAGCCGTTCTTGCAGATAATTTACAAGATGTCCACACATTAGTAAATCTAGTTAGTGAAGCAAGTTATCAAAGAGGCCTTAAAAATTAACATTTTAAAGACAAAGTGGATGGCAGTTGGAAAGATTAATATAGATCAACGTCTGCTTTCACTTAATAGGGAGAAGAAAGAACGTGTAAAACATTTTAAATACCTTTGCAGCTGGTTAAATGTAAATAGTAACTCTGATGAAGAGATGATAATCAGGATCGAAATATCACGTAAGGTTTTTATGACCTTTTATATGGTTGTGAGACCATTAAAAACCACAATTCCTAAAAACTTGAAAGCATTCGAATTGTGGTGATGTCGATGGATCCTAAAAATATCGTTAATTTCGTACACTTTTAATAAAGGTGTTAAATAAAGAGGATAAAACAGAATCCTTTAGCCATATAATTAGAGAACCCAAACACCACCTACATTAGCCTTATAATACAAGGAAAAGTCAAGAGGAAGACATCGATTGGTCGAAAGAAATTTTCATGGCTGCATAATATTAGACAATGGTGTTACCACAGTAGAAAAATTATTTCGCTCAGCAGCAGATAGTGAAAGATTTCAGTAAACTGTAAGCATGATGACGGCCAACGTCTGAACACAGACACTGCACCTAAAGTAAAAGAAGTTTGAATCGAAGGAAGTGAAACATGGACGCAAACAAGAAAAGAAGTAATAAATTGTTGGTGTAGACACGTTAAATAATTTGAGTTGCACATGGCTCTGGTAGATAGTGTGATAACCGAATAAAGGCGCAAACATAACAACGAATTAGAGACTCTCTTCGGAAAGGAAAATCTAGTTAGATATAAAAAAAATACACTAAGATGAGCAGGACATGTGATGCACAGTAAAAGCAATCGTGATTTGGAAAATATCAGATGGGAGAAGATCTAAAAAAAGTGGAAAGATGCAGTCAAAGAGGATCTATAGACAATGGGAAATATTGTTACAGGAGACACAAAAATGGGAGACAATAGAAAATGCGTCAAAAAGACTCACGAAGAGTTGTAATGCCATTGATGATGAAGAATCACAATTCTTCCTTGTACATCTTTCTGTTTTTGCTTACTTCCAGTATTATTAGACCATTTCTTCTTTGCTGTTTATGGTTCTAACATAACAGATTACAATACTTATTGTGTTGTTTATGTATACATTTTCCTTTTCCTTCTAGCACTTGATACTATCTTTGTTTCTATCCACTAATGGTTGTTCTGGTCACCATGTGACTGGGGATCCAATCAATTTCCATCTACAGTCACTCTACTCAATTTTTTCTGACGTCCTCTCATTTAAGGCTAGAACGTAAACAAAATGATATTTAAATCTGTTGTACAACTTTCATAATAAATAAGTCACTTTTGGACAATCGCTGAACTTTTGCATAAAGTCGTCTTATGACATAGATCTACCTACAAAAACCAGCGTAATTATAGTTTGGCAATTCATTTGTTGGAAAAGCTCTAGTTTTGTCTTAAATTTTTTACAGATCGCCAAACTCGCAGCCCATATTTTAGCTTTAACAAACTTTCAAAAGAGTTTAAAATTAAATTTTTAAAATAATAAACTTATTGCATGAAAGCAGAGGTATTGTTACCTCCAGATAGATATTGTCCTATCTGACAGATAGACATTTATCCATAGAATGTATCCATGTAGCCATCTTTTCGTGTCAAATTATGTTGCAGTTATTTATCTGTGAGGTAAAATTTATTATCGCACTAATGTAATATCTCCTTTGTCAATTCTTCTTCAAAATTGTCCTTATTTTGAACTCTCGCTAGGTTATAGAATGTTGCTGTATATTAGAACGGCTGAATCTTTTCAAATTTACAGCCATTTCAATTGGATTAACTTCCATAAATAAAAAGTTCTGTTACTTACATATCTGGTTTTAACCTTTTTTTTTTAAATTATTAAATATTAAATTATTAGAAGAGTTATTTTCTGTATAGTAAATGTTACATTGTACTTTTTATACAAAAATGTGAAATGGAAACTAAGGAGAAATATTTTTTATAGGGATCGAGTGCGTGTTAGAAACCCTAAAGTTTCACACAAGATGAGCTTAGAGCTATGGCTGAAGCATTGTTCGAAGAAGAACCTGAGGAAGAAGTTAGGGGAGAAGAGGATGCTAGTTCGTCAGAAGAAGAGGAAGAAATTACGAAAGACAACGATTATAACACTGAGTCGGAGATAGAACTAAATTATAAAGAGTCTTCTGATTCAGGTAACGAGAGCGATGGTGAGAGTTTAGAAAGTGATTAAGATGAGTATTTTATAGCGAAAGATAAACAAACAAAGTGGTATAAATATTCAGTGGTGAGCAAATGTAGCAAAACTTTCAGCAAAAATATTATAAAAATACTTCCTGGGCAAAAGCTGAGTGCTAGAGATATTACCAATGAGAGAAGTGCTTTCGAAAAAATTTTTAGTGACGACATTATTGAAAATATAGTTGAGTGTACAAACTTGAAAATTGCAAATATGCGAATAAAGTATAACCGGCCGAGACACAACAAAAACAGAAATTATGGCATTTATCGGACTACTACTTCTTGCAGGAACTAAAAAGCAAAACCATACACATTTTCTTGAATTGTGGACTAAAGACGAAACCGGCTCAGAAATATTTAGAGCGTGCATGAGTGCTGATCGATTTTTATTTTTGCTTGCTACTCTACGATTTGATGACAAAAATAGTAGAGGGATACGCAAGGAGACTGATAAGCTTGCTGCTATTCGAGTTACACTGGATCGTTTTGTGGAGAACTGCAACAATAACTACTGTTTAGGAGAAGAAGTAACAATTGACGAAATGTTAATACCTTTCAGAGGTAGATGCAGTTTTATTCAATATATCCCGTCCAAGCCTGCAAAGTATGGGTTAAAAGTATTTGTATTGTGTGATGCCCAGACATTTTATGTTACAAATTTAGAGGTGTATTGTGGTAATCAGCCACAAGGACCTTACAACAACTCAAATAAACCTGCTGATATTGTACATCGTTTACTGCAAGACTGGAAAGGGAAAAACCGGAACTTGACATGTGATAATTGGTACACAAGTTACTCATTGGCCAATGATCTTTTGAAAGATAAAGTAACAATGGTTGGCACACTAAAGAAAAATAAACGGGAGCTGCCGTTGGAGTTCCTACCACATAAAGAAAGAGAAGTTGGATCGTCCCTTTTCGGATTTTAAAAAGAGGTAACTATAGTGTCATATGTCCCTGCAAAAAATAAAGCTGTGCCTTTGATATCAACCATGCATAATGATTCTGCAGTAGATCCGGAGAAAAAAAAGCCAAATATAATTTTAGATTATAATTCTCACAAAGGAGGAGTCGACACAGTAGATAAAATGTGCGGTACATACTCGGTATCAAGGATAACGCAAAGGTAGCCGATGGTTATATTTTTTCAGCTCCTAAACATCGCAGGAATTAACAGCCAAATCCTGTATAATGCTGCAAATATAAACAATTCTCAAAAATTTCCTCTTTATCTTTGTTGAGACCACACCTTTCAGAACGAGCTGAAATACAGAGTTTGTCCTTAGATTTAAAACTATTCCTGAAGAAATATAAAGCTACTGTAGTGGAACAAGAAGAAGAAGAACCACCAGCAAAAATACGAGGAAGGTGCTATTGCTGCGGAAGGCGTAAAAATAGAGTGACAACCATTTCGTGTCAGACATGCAGGAGAATGGTTTGCAAAGAACATTCCACCATTCTTTGTCCTGAGTGTATAAACTCAAATAACCAGGAAGAAGACGAAAGTGAATACAGACTCGTATGTGTTTATTTTTCTACCTAGTTAAAAATTTAAAAATTTTCGCATATTTTTTTAGGTTGGTGTTTCAATATGTAATAAATTACTGTTTTCGTTTTTTCTCACTGGTTTACCATTTTGAATTATTTTTTAGTTTTATTTTTTATTATATAATAACTAATTGTTGATTAAACATAAGTTGTGCAATTTAATATAGTTCTAATTATTAAAGAAATTTTGTTTTTGTAGCTATTTGTAACTGGTGTATAGAGTACACCACGCCCGTATTTGAGATTCATGGTTGGGCGCCCGTAGTTAAAGGTTAATATGGAATTCATTATAGAAATTTTCTTCAAGGATAGTTTAGTCGACTTCTTAAAATTGGCTTCACTGTATAATCGGAATATCCAAGTAACAACTCATTTTTATTTTAACTTTTTTTTTTTAATTATTAAGACTATGATATATTATTACGAATAAATTAATCTTTTTATTTTCTATATTATTAGGTAATTAATATTATTTGTATTATTAATTAAACGAACAGTTTCAAGAACAAAATATGATTAAAATGTCAGATGTTGGTAGTTCAGATTTCTTTCCTAGATGTCGTGCTAGCCTTGTACATAGAAAGATTCGTTTTTCCTTTCCTGAATTGCATCTTGTGGATCGTTCCTATTTTTTCATGACTTTAGTGTATTGTGAACCTGTTGCAACGAAAAAAGAAGAAGCAGAATCAATGTACCTCGGTTTATTTCGCTTTTTTGTAAAATCTCTTTAATATAATTTCTTTTTTACTATGAAAACTTTTGCTACCATTATTAATGTATTCAGAACTTTTTAGAAAAATTTTTCAGAAAAATTTATATGTAATTTTACGCGATGTGTATATTATTTTCTTTCATACTAACTGGAATTGATCCCTAACTATAACTCTGTATATAACCGCAAATCAATACGATATGCGATATAGAACAATAAAGGAAACAGCAAATACCTATATATCGAGTTTTGCATTTTCATCTCCTCGAACTATGTACGATCAAGTCATCGAGTACCTGACAAGTAGGTACAGAATTGCAAGCATTATTGCCGAAATCGATCGAAAATAAAAACGTCTGCCATAATTCGGTGTATATTCTGAAAGGGAGATCAGTAAAGGCTGCCAGTGGCGTAAATGTAAGGGCCCCAACTATACTGCTATAGGTAAGACAAACGATAAAGATTTTCGAAATTCCAGATTACAAAAAAAAGTAAAAGTACTAATAAGATGACCCCCATGGTATTCCACTTCACGAACTTTCAACTATACGGTTTTCTCCAAAAAAACCATCCTTCAGTTAATAAATTTCAGTTATTTGATTCCTCTTACTTCAAAATCAAAATTTATATAATTGTTGCACTTTCAGTGAGTTGGAACATTAAAAAAATTAGATATTTTTAAGGTGTGCAATGTATAGTACAAAAATATGCAACTTATATTTCTACTAAACTAAATATTTCGTTTTCCGATGCCTGTCTGAACCCTTTTTTTTTTATACAAATGACGAAAAAGCTTTTCAAACTTTTTTCTGTTGGTAATTTTCTTTGTAGGTCTTTTGTTTTTTATTTTCTAGTTGTTTTTTTGGCATTACAGGTTTTCTGGTGTGCCTTTTATAACCAAATAAACCAAAAAGTAAATTATCTGTTTCCCTTTGATTTCATCTAAAGTATTTATGTTTATATATCCCCTTCTTCTTCTTCTTCAGATGCAAATCCACTAATGGATATTAGCGATAACATTTTCCATTAATTCTCTATTTCTTGCAATATGTATCAGAGATTGTATGTCGTTAATCCCTGTCCATTGCCTTATGTTTCGGAGCCAGGACATTTTCTTGCGTCCCATTCCTCTCTTGCCTTCAATTTTACCCTCGATTATAAGTTGGAGGAACTGGTATTTTTCATTTCGCATGATGTGACCTAGATACGCCGTTTTCCTTTTCTTGATGGTTTCGAAAAGTTGGCGTTCTTGGTTTATTCTTTTAAGGACATCTATATTTGTGATTTTCGCTGTCCATAGTATTTTTAGGATACGGCGATAGAACCACATTTCGAAAGCTTCTAATCTGTTTATATCCCTCGTTTTGAGTGTCCAGCCCTCTACGCCATATAGCAGCACTGACCACACGTAGCACTTAGTAAACCTTAGTCTCAGTTGAAGATCGAATTCTGAACAAGTCAGTACCTTCTTGAATTTTACGAAAGCTTGTCGAGCTTGCTCAATGCGACATTTTACTTCCCTGTCCGATTCCCTGATTATATATCCCCACGAACTTTTATTTCCGAGATTTTTTTGTTTCTCTGTTGGCAGTTTTCTTCTTTGCTGTTTTTTTTACTATCTATTTCTATTACTTCAGAGTTTTAAGTTTGCCTTGTTAATGACTTTCTTATTATATATATAATAGTCTCCCGTTTTATACCGCTTCGCGGCTTTGGGAGTATAGCAGGGTAGTCTACTATATCTAGGGCCTACGGTATACAAAGAAGGTAAAATGGCCAGTGCTACGCTTCAACCGCCTATTATTAACCCTGGTTTTACCCAAGGTATTCATTTTATTCAGGCTGAGTCGACCTGGGGCCTATAGACATTTTTAAAAATGTCTAGTTGTTCTTGCCGGCGGTAGAATTCGAACTCCGGACCACCGGTATGCGAGGCAAGCATCCTACCGCTTGCGCTACGCAGGCCCTTACTTTCTTATTATATCAGCTGAAATATTTAATTCTGTCTATCTCTAGGAACTCCTTTTTAAAATCTTTTTCATATAAATGGTTTTCCTCTTTGATTTTCTATTTTGTTCGTTTTTCTATCTATTTTTCTTTCTTGGGCTTTCTAGGTTTTCGACCACATACAGCTCGGCAAATACTTAATCATATGGAAAATACATATTGGATCCATGGAAGATGTTCTCATACTGGGTTAGAAAAATTTCAAATACATTAATCTTAAACTTGAATTTGGTAAAGTTTTGTGGTCTCTACTATTTTATTTAGAGACGAAAGTGCTAAAATGAACGGAACCATACTGAATAACATCCGTAACGCTGATGACACTGTTATCCTGACAAAGAGCATGGAACTACTTCAGAATTTGGTGCAGACATTGACCAAAGCCAGTGAAAAAGTCCTCGCAATTAAAACACCAAAACAAAAAGTTCTTGTTTTTGGTAGTAATAATAATATATCAACAGCAAATACTTACATAAACAAAATAGCTCTGGTTAATGTGGGCCGTTGTATATATTAATATACAGTTGACCTGGCTGTATATCAAAAATCTAAAAAAGTTAGTGGAAGAATAGAAATTGCAAGAACATGATTTCTATCCACTTGGCTAAAAACATTAGAATGCTATATACGGTCTTTACTTTTGTACCGATAAAAACGTAGTACTAAAGAAGAACATATAATAAATTTGCAAACCTTCATCTATCTCTATACAATGATTTTTGCAGCTGTCGCCGCCTTCCTTTTTTCAGCCAACGTCTCCAGTCCTTTCTGTTCTGCCATTCTCCATTTCTAAGGTCTCGTCTTTCCATGGCCTCGTCCACTTCATCCCTCCATGATCTTCGGGGTCTACCTCTTTTCCTCCTTCCTATTGGGCTTCAATCCGAAATCTTTGCTATCCACCTTGTATGATCTGTTCTTCTCACATGTCCATACCCAATTAAACGTTTTTCTTCGATGTAGCTGAGTATGTCTTGTTCTACTGCCATTCTTCGTTTTATCTCCTCATTTCTGATGCGATCCATTTTTGTCACTTTGCAGTTTCTTCTCATGAACTTTATTTCAGTTGTTGTGATTTTCGACCTGTTTCGTTTATTTATTACCCAATTCTCTGCTCCATAGGTCATTATACTGAGTACCAAGGTGTTATAAATTCTCTTCTTTGTATTTCTGGTAATCTGTCTATCCCACAGTACCCCGTTCATTTGTACATTCAAATGTTCAAATGTACATTTGTTTGGCAAACCTTCATAGCCTGTATATATATCTGGTTATGGTAATTTCAAATATTTTGCGATTAGTGATAGAGGTTTTAAAAGAATATTTAAACCAACTAGTTGTTGTACAATTTTCAGTTCTTTTCATATTTCTTTCCTATCTTTAAAGCCTTAACGCCATTTCATGCATATAAAATGATGAAATAAAGTATTCTTTAAATATAAATCTAAACCTATAAAAAAACCATGCATTTCGAAAACAAGGCAAATACTCTAATTTACATAAAATTTTTAATTTATTTTTTGATCTGAATTTAGATTTCGCCATGATCTTATAGACATCCCGTTACAATTGGTCCTGCCACTGTTTGAAGAGGGTACGTATCGGCAGTTTGAAAATCCTGCAGCGTTTCCCAATCGAGTGGCTCTCGTAACTGGAGCGGGAGTTTCACAATGAGGGTTTAATCCTTAAATGTAGCTTACTGGTTGTCGGATCCATTAGTGAGTATTCAGTCTCTAGTGTGCAAAGAATGCTTTTGAATTTAATGTTCCACTCGCGGTTATTTCACTTGTGAGTTAGAAGGTTCTTGTATGTGCCTGAATTAAGCCCAACGAAAAAAGGGCGAAGAGCTTGGGTGTACTTACTTTTAGAAAGAAAACTTCCTAGTAAAGATGTAGTTTATATTTCTGTTCTTTAATATTTTTGGAAGTTGTTTGGCTGTC
This sequence comes from Diabrotica undecimpunctata, assembly GCF_040954645.1. Classification (NCBI taxonomy): domain Eukaryota; kingdom Metazoa; phylum Arthropoda; class Insecta; order Coleoptera; family Chrysomelidae; genus Diabrotica; species Diabrotica undecimpunctata. The sequence continues at coordinate 3,535,725 of NC_092811.1, forward strand.
GGCTGTGGGATATCGATTATTTAGAATATCATTTTAAGAAAAGTTCCAGACAAATTTTAAATGAAGGGAGTCTATTCGCCTGAATTATTTTGTTCTATATTAACTGTATATCAGTCCGGTCGTCTGAATTTTGCTAAAAATGTCAGGGTTCCCCTAAAAACCACCGCTCATAGGAGGGAAATCAAGTTTAAACAAGAAATTTGACCGAGATAATAATTTTAAGCAAAAATGTTTAGCATTTTTTCTGAATAATTGCCTGTTGTCTTAGAAACAACGCTTTAAGTGACCGGCGATTTTAAATGTCTTTTCCGCGAGTGAAATCAATTTTTTAAGTAAAATTTGTATCAACTAGACGGCAAAAATTCGATATCTTTTGATTAGTGTGCCCTATGGACAAAAATTAAAGCTGTAAAATAAATGAAGGTTGTGCGATTTTTGCTATTTTTAACCATTCTTATGAGATCAATAAAATATTACTTCGATTGACTGGTCGCTGCAGAATTTTTGCTGTAGTTGAATTTCCAAAATTAATAACAGGCAATTTTTCTGCTTTATCAGATTATTGGTACCTCAAAAAAATCTTATTTCATCAGTAAATAAAAACGAGTTTGAAATAGTTCTTCATAGATGCAGGGCCAATCCGATATGTCGGGCAACCTACAAGCTGACACACTAGCCAAAATAGGGATAGATCTTAAAGTTCCCTTGAATATGAAATTAGAGTCCCAAGACGTTTTACCCATAATTAAAAATATAATTAAAAACCAATTCAAAAACACTTTATTATATAAAGGTTTTAAGGAAAACTTTAATTAGCAAAAAATCATATCAATATTACAGAGTGAAATAATATTGTCTACGGTTTCGGAACCTCGTAAGGTTTATAAAGATATGAGACACATTTTAACTATCATAAGAAAGCGAACCGATCGCTTGAATTGTTTCACAAATCAAGATTTTTTCAAATGGAATGTAGCGGACAACCATTGCTGCGAATGTGGCCTAATAGAGAAAAAATATAATTTTAATTCTCCATAAGGATCATTCCTGACTTTGACTTACACAAAATAGTCATTTGTATGAATTATAATTCACCAATTACAAATAAACTTACTGAAGAATATCCTAAAGAAGTCCAAATATTCTACGATCAAACATTCTGAGCAATCAAGGAAAATCCTGGCCACTTCATAACAGATGGCGATTTCAATGCCAAAATAGGCACCAAGAAGATACCTCTAAAATAATATATGGAAATTTTGGGAGCGAAGGCAGAAATGATAGAGGTAAACAACTTAACTTTCCTTTTGGAAAACAATAATGAACAGCTTTTTTAAAACAAAAACAACACAAGCTGGACTTGGGAAAGCCCTGATGAACCGTTCTTGGTGGCCATCGCCAAATTGTGCTAGAGTATCACCACGGCGTGGAAACCATAAAAACAAACAAAGAAGAAGAATTTCCATTACAGTCAACTTTCCATTCCGACTGTCTGAAGAGAAAAGTTAAATTTCCTGCATCTGTCATGATCTGGGGCAGCATGTCATCTAAAGTTATGGGAAAGTTACATGCCTCGAAGAATTGTGGATGTCATTCAAAATATATATGTCAATACAAAGGGGGATGTAACTCAGTGGTAAACTTTCACATTTTTTTGTTACTATTACATAATCTATGCGTTTTTTTTTAATTTGTTATTATTCTGTTTAATCAATAGTTTTCATTACGTTATAAAATATTTTCTACAATTAGGAAATTCAAAAATGTTGCATTAAAACTTCTAAAATTTACGATGCGCTTTTATTTTTGTTCTCTAAAATTTAACTTTCTTATCAATCTAACGTTGAACCAACTGATATGGGAAGGGCCTCGTATAAACCTAATATTTAACTTGAATATGCTACAATAAAACAGTTTAAAAACCTGTTCAATATAATAAACCTTAGGCACCCTATACATGCGGAATATTTTTTCTAATTTATCAGTCTGGTGTACTTTTTCTTACCATCTAAAAAACTTAACCAAAGCATTAGTACCAGTTTATACTGATTAACACATGTTTCTGCATCAAAACGACTCTTCAACTACTCCTAACGATCGCAAATACTTTTCTAAACGCGCATTCAATGCTTATTATCTCGAAAATTCCTTTAATTAAGATATCCTAATAGGCCGTTGCTATTGGCTGCGTACTCGTACGATTCTTTCTTAAAGTATCCGTGTGTGGGCAGATACATTGCCGTGATTATAGGAGCTTGTCGCAATTAAAGAAACTAATTATAATATTGATGTCGGATATCGATAATGCTCGTATCGACAGTCGTTAAGAAGGCCGTTAAGAGGTACTTCTTATAAAGTATTTAATGGTTTTATAGGTGTATTTGCTCGGGATTACGCGTTTAATTCGAGGAGCTTTTACTTCACCCGGATCAGAAGTTTTAATGGACGGTTATTTGCCCCCCGACAGTGGAAAATATTCGCCACTTAAGTTTTACAATTATATTGACAATTAATATCGGAATAGCTGCAATAAAAAAACGTTTACAGGTTCAATAAAGAGCTAAAAATGATTATATTAAGATTAGAATAAGAAACAAATGACAACAGATTGAAAGACAAGGTCGTAAATGAGTTAAGGATGCTAGAACAGCACTTTATATAGGAGAAATGTAATAATATCAAAACAGCAGTACTGACAGTGGCAGCATCCAGACTGGGAAACAAGAAAAAGGCAAGAAGAGGGGCATGGTTCGCTGACGAGTGCAGACAAGCAATAGAGGAAAGAAATGAAGCACACAAAATGTATATAACAAGAAGAACACGCGAAAGACGAACATCATTTGAAGTCGCAAGACGACAAGCGGACAAGATATGTGGAAATAAAAAAACAGCCTATGAAAATGGACAAATAGAAAAAATGGAAGAAAATTTCAAAAAGAACGAAAGAACGGAGGGCTTAGGAATACCTAAAAAAGATGAAAAGTGGGTATGAACCTCAAACAAGTCTATGTAAAAATGAAAGTGGGCAAATAATCAGTGACCCACAGAAAACCTGGAAGCAATATTTTCAGACTCTACTTGGTACACCAGTTGACATGGTAGATGAAACGGGTAAGGACTTCGTAGAAGAGAAGGCAGTAGAGAATGGAGTAGAAGGTCCAACCATAGAGGAAGTTCTCGAAGCTATAATAATAATATGGTGAGTTAAAAAAGAATAAGATGAATACTTAGTAAGGCTTGATATACATCCCAACAGTCTAATCCAAAAAGATGATGTTTAAAGTTTTACAATAACATGGAAAACGTTATTAAAGAAAAAGGCAACAATAAATCAGGCAACAAGATCGGCGAGTATAACTCTTTCTACCTATACACGTACAGAACATATTACAAAAAGCGCTGTTAAGAACCGTCCGAGAAAAGAGCGCAACGATCATCTATTTAAGTAACCGGTTTGAACGTGAGAGTCATTTCAGCAGGAATAAAGAATAAAAAGCCTAACGCTAGCCTGCATTGATCGGTTAGGGAAGCATGTTGGTGTTTTGTAGCCAGGCCTCCCACATAAAGAGCATTTGGCTGAACAAGTCAAAAAAGTTAACATCAGGTATAACAAAACTTTTCAACACAGCGACACTAGCATCTCGTAACAAGGGTCTTTGCAGTTGATGGTTTAAGCAGAAGTAACTGAACAATCGTCAAAAACTTTACTCCAAGGCCCAGAAAAACAATAAAGCTCCGGGCGTTGACTAAATACCAGCAGAATTGTATAAGGTAGGTGGCGACCCCCTAGCAAGTCACATGCACGCGCTCATCAAAGACATATGACAAGAAGTCCAGTGCAAAAACTACCGTACAATTTCTCTACTATGTACAGCATATAAAGTTTTCACGAATATTATAAACCAGTGGCTCTAACCACTAGCAAAAAATATTATTGGAGAGTATCAGACGGGCTTCCGCGGGAAAGATCGACACTGGATCAAATATTTACAGTCAGACAGATCTTGAACATGATATTGATGTTCACAACATATTTGTAGATTTCAAACAGGCATACGACTTCAAAAGTCAAAAAGACCAAACTCTACAATATATTGGCTGAATTGGCAATACTACACAAGCTAATTAGACTCATTAAAGCCACAATGGATGAAACTCAAGCATGTGTACGAATACAAAACGACCAGACAGACTTTGTCAAAATTTCACAGGGACTAAAGCAGGGAGATGGGCTGGCTCCAACTTTATTTAACCTGGCACTGGAATATGCGGTTCGGAAAATGCAAACTAGACGAGGAAACCTACTGACCAACCGAACGGTTCAACTAACCGCTTATGCTGATGATATTAATATAAGTAGAACATCAACAAGAGCACAGGAAATATACGCAGAGTTAAAAACGCAAACAACAGGGCTAGGTCTGGAAATTAACACAGAAAAAACAAAAATAATGATACAGACGAGAAGAAATATAGTTCCACAAGACATTATACATGAAAATGACATTGAAACGGTTGGAAAGTTTACATACCTGGGAGTAGAAATTATGTCGACGGATCAGAAGATGGAGAAATACGGAAAATAATAACGCAGGCAAACAGAGCTTATTTTTCCCTCTCCCATATATTTCGGTCTAAAAATGTCCACCGAAATACAAAGATGAGAATCTATAAAACCTTAATTCGACCAATAGCATGCTATGGCAGGGAAGCATGGGTCCTGAAAGAACGACACATTAGAAAGGGAAGTACTGAGGAGAATACTAGGACCTGTAAGAGGAAACGGAATCTTTAGAAGTCGATACAACAGCGAGCTTTATCAACTTTATAAGGAAGCACCACTGTCAGACTTTATTAGAATACAAAGATTGCAACGAGCCAGACATGTGATAAGAATGGGAGAGGATAGGCTACCAAAAAGAGCACTGAATGCTGGAATACAAGGAAAGAGACCGGTTGGAAAGCCAAAAAAGCGCTGGGAAGACACAGTAAACAGCGACGCACAAGCCCTTCTAGGAGTCCGTGTATGGAGAAGATCAGCCACAGAAACAAGGGTAGAGGCAAAAAATAAAGGTGGCCAAGACTCAATTTGGGCTGTAGTGCCGTGGACAACAGCCCACCTACTAAGAGAGAACGGACAAGAGTCGAAGAGATTATACAAAGAGTATGTTCCTCAAAATGGAACTGGGCCGGACATGTGGCTAGAAGCCATATGACCATGGGGAGAAAGAAAAAGCATAGAAAGACCACAAAAAAGATATTAAGACGCCATAAAAAGAAAATCGAGACTAAATTGGATTGCAGTTTTATCTACCGTCTAACCCAGAATAGACAAAACTGGAGAGCGATGAGAAGTACAATATCGAAAAAAAAAAGATAACGGTTGAAGGAAAAAACAAAAGCATTTTATATGATAAAGAAGTGAAACTCATTACAGAAGTCACGCTTTCTTCTATATGACTAGACTCATACATGAAAAAGTAAAATAAATATTCTGAGACTCTTTATAAATTCGGTGACAATTTACAAACTAGTGAATTTTTTAATAAATAAACGTTTACTTTGATTCATCAACTGTGTACCATTAATTTGGCAAGCCCCCCAACCACCAATCGTTGACACCGACCGAACAACACACTCGTTGCATTGAATAATTTACCTCGATTTGTCAGAGTCCCGAAATCATAGACCTTTCTCTACATCTATTGCACACATCATTACGTTTGATAAATTAACAGGATTGGATCATCGGGCCTCTCGAGACCAGCGCGAAGTTGACTTGTTCATCAGTTGATGGACTCTCGGGGGATGTGTTATATGGATCATTTGTCGCGAATGGCGCTTTTAAAATCCTAGTCACAGTTGTTCATACGTTACGTCTCAAGGGCAACGGTGATGGAAATGAATTTTCTATACGATGGCGAACAATCAGATCCACATATCCGTGTGTGTGCTATTTTGGCCGATATCAACAAAAAGTCGTGAAAAGGGCAGATAGAGGGTTAGTTAATGTGATACACCAGAGTATGAAGAAAATGAAGAAAAATTTATATATATATATACAGGGTGAGTAACCACTAACGGGACAGAAGATTACACCGAAAGGGTAAAAGGTCTAAAAAATTTTTACATAAATAGTTTGTTAAAGTTGATACAAGCCACATTTTAAAATTATTTTGAAATATACAGGGTGTCCCAATAAATTCTTCTTCTTTACGTACCATCTCCGAGACGGTGGTTGGCAATCATCATAGTAAGTATAATTGCTACTCCACGTCTATGCTAATTGTCAATGTTTCCCGAATTATATACGAAAACGATTTCTGTCGAAAGGTATCCTGAGTTAGGCTACCATATTTCGCTTACACCTTATACATTTATATTCATTCTTCTCATTTTTTGAAGGATTTTATACATTTTACCAGGTTGATACATGTTTTTGAAGTTCCAGGTACCTATTTTTGCTTTTGATAATGTTACTTTATCTTGTTTCCATGTTTGACAATGGTTTCGCCGGTTAACGACCTGAGAGTCCTTATCTGTTCCTCCCCTGCCGGATCTTCGATTCCCATGATTAGTTTCTTTTTTTCTTTTAGTACGCATTTCCATGATGATTGTACTTCTTCTTCTTCTTCAAGTGCCCTCTCCGCTACGGAGTTTGGCAATCATCATTGCTATTCGTATCTTTGAAGCTGTTACTCTAAATAATTGGTTAGATGTGCACTGGAACCAGTCTCTTAAATTGCGCAGCCAAGATATACGTCGTCTTCCCACGCTTCGTTTGCCCTGAATCTTTCCTTGGATAATTAACTGGAGCAATCAATACTTTTTCCCTCTCATCACATGACCAAGATATTCCAACTTTCTTCTCTTGATGGTGATCAACAGCTCCCGTTCTTTGTTTATTCTTCGAAGAACTACACTATTTGATATTTTGCTTGTGCAAGGTATTTTCAAAATTCTTCTGTATATCCATATTTCGAAGGCCTCTAGTTTATCGGTATTGCTCTTCTTTAAAGTCCAAGTCTCTACTTCGTACAGCAGTATCGAAAAGATGTAGCATCTAACCAATCTCATTTTCAGATTTAAGTTAATGTCATGACTTCCCAGAATGTCCTTCATATTAACAAAAGCAGCTCGAGCCTTTCCAATTCTAGTTTTTATTTCTTCTGTGATGTCATTGTTGTTATTAACACTTGTTCCCAAATGTTTATATTTGTGCACCCGTCTGATTTCGTTATTGTGAATGTACAGATTGTACTAAAGATATCCAATTGGATCTTTAATGCAGTGGTTTCTTCTTGATTTCTTCATCCTTATGTCGTTGACCATTTACTTGATTCATTTGCGGTTGGTGCCAAATTTCTTAGCGCCAGGACATAAGAGTACCCTTCCACTTACCATCCGCCCAAAGCCGTTGGTCAGTAAGGCTGGGATTACTTATACCAGCAATGGTAGAATTTTCGCCATAAGTGGATACCCTCAATGAGTTTAGCCTGCAAACCAATGCAGTTGCCCGGGATGTTACACGTGAAGCCGTAAGTGAGAGTTAGTTGTCTTACGAGGACCAGTTATCAAGAACCATCTCCCGTCTATGACGCTCGATATGGTCATTTCGATAAAAGGTGCTACCTCTATAATACAACTCTACACACTCCCAATAAATTGCCAATAAATTGCAGCGCACGTCACTTTCTAGACCATAATCATTCTTTTAATGAAAGAAAGAAGGGATATTGTCCTAGAAATTGACGTGGCGATATCAATGAAGCAATAACAAACTACATAGTAGAAACATGTTTAAAATAGATACAGAGTGTCAGTCTAAAATTTATTGTTCGAATGAATTACTTTTTTATTCTCAAAACTTTTTACTATGAAGAAGTGAGCTGTAACAAAGTTGCCAATTTTTAATGTTAGTTCATTATACAGCAAGAAAAAGAAGAATAACATATCTAGATCAAAATATCAAATATATACACGGCTTTCATGATTTCTTTTGTTAATTGTACCAAAAATATATAGTAGAAAAAAATAATAACACTATATATCCCTTCTTTGTTCCTGAAAATAAAGCAATCAGCACCCTTTGTCTCAGGTCGTTCCACGCGAACGCCTCGACATAACACAACAATTTTCTCCATTTAAACTAATTTCGTTAAAAGCCAAGAAACAAATGACATTAACGCTGCAACAATCATTTAGTGACTCATGAATTCATTACGTGAATTAAACGCGTCGTCCATAAAACAGATGAGCATCGGTGAATCGGAATCGGTGATTCGATGCCATCTACGCCCGCATTCTCATCATGGTCCGTTGATGGAACGCGAACTCATAGCCGTTCGGACGAGGAAATACTGATTGGGGTTGTTAGTTTGTGAAGATTTAAGCTTTAATGGACTTAGACGATATAATTTACAATTTTGAGAATTTTTAAGATATATCTGCCTAGCGAAGATGTTTGCGATGTAATTTCTTCAAGTTAGATTAGCTTCTAGGTGTGCTAAACAGTAGATACCAAAATGTTTATTGAGAAATAGCGATAATAAGAGCTATGCCAATAATTTTTTTAAGCGTCAGTTACAAAATGTTTGAAAGAATCGTTTATACAAGAGCTTTTTAGTTTTTAAATCCAAATATACCTACAGAGCAAGCTGAATTCATGCTATCTGAACTGATCTGACCTTAAAATAAGTAACCTAATTTTCAAAAGAAACTACAACGTTTCAAAGGAAACGAATACTCCAATTGGAAGGGGAAGAATGTTCCTGCAGTTCCTTCTCCATCGTCCAAAGATTGCAAGTAAGTTGATAATTTGTTCTTTTCTAATAAAAAGTTTTCATTGAAAACAATTTTTTGTTGACCGATAAATCTAAATTTGTTAATATGTACTTAACTTTTAGGTGCAGAAAAAAGTGCTTTTTTCTGCACCCTTTGCCTCTTTGATTTCGCTCGAAAAATTTAAGAACATTGACCGTTATTTTCCTATTAGTGGTCATTCCTTCCTACCCTGTGATAGAGATTTGGCGGTGATTAAAAGAAAAACTAGAAAACTAGACCGTATATACACCATGGAAGAATATGGACAGCTGATTAAAAGTTTATGTAAAAATAACGGCTTTAATGTGGTATTGGTCAATGTTGAAGACGTAATTGATTACAAAAGTTGAATGCTAGAGTACTACAAAAAAACCATGTTATCCCCGGAATCCAGTAGCAAAAATATTCCCAGAAATCAAAAGGTTCAACTAAAAATAAGCCAATTCATGCATATTCACCACTCCTACGACAACTCAATCTTGGTTGTAGCACACCCTTTTATTAACGGATTAGCCAATCACACCTTCAGGCTTAACAATAATAAAAAAATACACAAATATTGCCTGAAGCATTGGCATATCCCATTGAAATGATTTCTATTAATTATAAGAAGATTCTTCTTCTTTACGTGCCATCTCCGCGACGAAGGTTGGCAATCATCACTGCTAATCTAACTTTTGACACTACAGCCCGAAAGAGTTTAGTTGAGCTGTATCCAAACCATTCTCTGAAAGTTTCTCAGCCAGGACATTCTTCTTGTACCTATGCTGCGCTTTCCTTGAATATTTTGTAACATCGGAAACCTTTTTTGGATGGTGCTAGAAAGGTCACCAATGGAGACACTGCGGACGGCAGCCAGATGGTTGGTGGAGAGCGAGTCGTGGGTTCGAAACTAGCTTTTGGAACCAGGAATGGGTCCAACGGACGAAATAAGTAAATATACGATAAGAGATATTGGAAAAGATACAGAAATAAACAAAAAGATAGATGGGTAAAATTACCAAAGATAAGATACGATAGGGAACAGGGCGCCACTTAATTTTTTGGGGTTTAAGGAGAAAATTAAGAAACCTTAGAAAAGAAAAGAGATAAGGAAAGATATTTAGGTTCAGAGATCAAACCCAAGAAAAGATATAACAGTTAATTACTAAATAAATTTGGTCAACACTCTACATAAACAAAAAAATAAATATATCAGGTATTACACTTACTTACCTACGAAACTTAATCAGACTGATCTTTCTACTGGTCAAGGGTATAGTTATATGTAAAGGTAAAAAGCAAATATTCAGAGTTATGGTTATATCAGGGAACTTTGTTAGGAGTCGACAAATAAAATACATACATAAAACAATAACAATATATTCAACAACAAAATTATGACGCTGCTGAATGCAACACAAGTAATAAAAATACACCAACAACTATGAAATGGTGGTATATATATATATAAATAAGCAGAAATATAATTAGAAAATACCTTTACAAAGATATATAATATAATCATGCACAAATAAAGTTTTGGCGTATCTCGAGATATTACAGCGAAAAAAAAATGAATAAAAATTAATAAAATCTAAATTTACAAAAATACAAAAAAGTTACAAAAAAATATAAAAACATAAAAATTTAACCAAACCGCACTATTATTTAATGATAAACTGAGCTGATGGAATTTGGTTCGTAACAAAATACTGACTGTTCTATTTAATGCAAAATTCAGTAGTTACTCTCAACTACATTTGAAGACATGTATGAATTTTAGATACGTCCAGATAATGGAAGATGATATGATACCATACCATATTACTCGCCCAGATAAGTGGAGATACTTAGATTATAGTAACTTACGGTAATTCCTGACGACTGCTGCATTAAGTCACTAAAGTTAATACTATACTCGTATTAAACACTGAATTTAATTACCCTTAAAGGTGCTTTATGACTATATTTAATCTAATATAGTATAAGATCAAAAAAAAAACTCAAATAAACAAGTGTATACACACTTATAAAGAAAATGCACGGAGAACGGCCGGCCAGTCTGTATCTATTTCTAAGAAGGTAAAAAGTTCTAACTAACATTGAACATAACGATATTCTTCTACCTACAAACATGATGAAATATAAAATCTCCTAGATTAGGTTTTTCCCGAAAAACATTACAACGGGCGTTCGACGACAATTACCGAATTTATGAAAAAGAACCCGGAAAAGGATTAACTAAGGATTCGCCAGACCGGCGTCTTTAAATAAATACTTAGGTAGATTCTTCAGTCATATTTCGGTAGTTTCCCAATAAAAATTTCTGATCGTAAACACGACCATCAGCGTATCATCCACATGGGTAAAAGGAATTAAAATTAATTTAATATATTAATTAAAAAAATGTTACAATTTCCCTGCATTATTAGTTTTAGGAATTCATATCTCTGTCACCACGTGTTTTATGACCCAGACGTTGTAGTTTTTTTATTTTGATAGAATCCAGTATCTTCCTGCTGTTAGAATCAATTCTTTTTATAAATAAACGTCGTAAAACATTTTTGTTTGTAATTAAGCTCTGAACATATTTGTCGTAATAATTCCTTACACGAATTGTAAGACATCTTTGTATCTACATTTAAAATCGTCCAAGAATGGAAAACGTGTTGTCATAAAGTTGCATTCTTGCCAGTGCCGATTAGTCAGAGTGAGGACGGCAAGAAAACCTCTTATGAATGTATAAAAGCGAAGTTTTCGGCGCTCAACAATCCGTGTTATCGCTCCACAATATGGAAATGCGAGATACCAAGAGCTGATAGTTCTTAATATTGCGCGGGAATAGGTTTCTTTGTGTTCTCGAATACTGCATAGAAAAGATGCACCGAGATATTTCGACGGTGGCAACTTATTGTTTGTGAAAATACGAGACCATTATCTGCGAGTTTTCTTTTTCTTCGCTTTTTTGTCGTCTTTCTGTTTGGTGTCGCGAAGGGGAAAATGATGAAACTGATTTTGAGTGCGATTGGGAGAGCGCTTAATGGAAAGAATGAGGATTTCTTATTAGCATTATTGTTGTTTTGTTTGTTCGATAAAATACAAAGCACACTTTCAGAGATTTGTTCTTGGTTCGCTGAGGGTCCTTATGTTTCTCAAGTGGGATTTAAATTACGGATATTTAGTACGGGAAATTTGGAGATTCAACAATTTGTTTACTATACAAAGTACAAAGTATCTTCCATCCTTAGTAGGTCGTTGTACTTGTTTTAATTTTTCTTTTGAGGTTTTCACAATATTCTTAAATAAAGCCCTCCAAGAAGTACACTTTAAAAATGCTGGCACTATTTTACCGTCCTCTGTTTTAAGATGTATAACATACGTTTTAATTGTCGTTACGATTGACAAGAAAATACATCATTGTGAAATTTTTCAATATTCACAGTTGTCAAGCATCCTCCTCCGCAGACACACTCAACGAAGAGAACCACCAGTGGAGCCAACCCTACGATAAAAGCCAACTACAAAAACAAACCACGTCCTGAAGATGTGAAAAACCTAAACAGGACAACAAAACATACAAAAAAGGAAAATACAACCAACAGCAACGACCATCGAGACAATGAATCGTTGGCAACACTGTCCACACATTTACAACTGACCAAGCATTGAAAACATAACCTTACTTCTCTCTGCCTTTTATTTAAGGGTGTTTTGGGACATTCTCACTAACTAACTGAATATTACGACTACGAAGCATGAAAAGATTATCACGTTAAGTGGACACACTTCAGTTGAGTGAGTCAAGGGGTAGTAAGCAAGATTTTGAAGCGTAAACGAGAAACGGGATCAATGGATGTAAAAAGCTTAGGAAAATGCAGAAGAAAGAGAAAAACAACACCATCAGATGAAAGATTTTTACTTCGAAAAAGCAAATTGGACCCAAGACAAACAAGACAAGAGCTCCAACAAGATCTAGCAGCATCAGGTCTAGTGATTCATGACTCAACTGTTCAGAAAAGACTTTTAGGAGTGGTAGAAGGGCAATGCGTCCACAGAAAAAACAGCTTCTAACTGAACCAATGAAGAAACAAAGACTATTGTGGGCCAAAAATACTCTAATTGGATTGTAGACGACTGGAGAAAAGTCCTATTTACAGATGAAACTCACTTTATAGTTCAAGGACAGCGAAGTCTGATAATGAAAACCTTACACCATCTCATATTGATCAAACCGTTAAACATCCAGTCAAAAAAATGTTTTGGGGATGTTTTTAATACATGGGGGTTGGATCTTTGGTACCAATCGAAGTCATGATGAACAGCCAAAAATACAGATTTATAGTGAAACAGCGTTTGGACACAGAACTTTAAAAATGTCAGCCACAAGGAGGAACGATTCTTCAACAGGATTCAGCTCCCTGTCATAAGTCAAAGCAAATGATGGAATTTTTCAAAAATAAAAAGATTATTGTTCTAGATTGGCCCGGTAATTCGCCAGACCTCAACCCCATTGAAAATTATTGGGCCATTTGCAAACTTAGATTGCGCAAAATCGACTGTACTACAAAAAAAAATGATAGAAGTCATTCAGGTTTGGTTTTAAGATAATGGGATATCTGGAACTGTTAGAAACTCGTAGAATTTGTCAAAACGGGCAAAAGCAGTAATTTCAGTGAAAAGGGGACATAGTATTATGACAGGTGTGAGAGAGACTAATAAATTGTATGTGAAAATAGCAGTGATTGTAAGTAAAAGGACAACACGTTAGTATCTAGCGACTTTTAAAACACTGTGAACTTTCATACAAGCTTGAAAATAGTAAGAGAGTGCTTTACGAAAAGCCAAAAATAGTTTCTAAACGGTTATGCTTTTAAATTCACTTTATAAAAGATTATTTAAGTCCAAGTACTTTTCAGTTCCTTTTTTTTGGTGAAATTTGGATATTTTAAGTTTTCTTTACAACTATGTATAATATACCAGCGTATTAATTGTCAAAGCCAAGTTGCTTTGCGTTATTTTTTATATGAACTCATACATTATAAACAAATCTACAGCTCATTCATCAATCATGACAATTAAAAACATTAACTGCTGGAATTACTGATCCGTTCAGTTTAGACACAATAAATTAAGGAAATTGAATAACGATTAAATCTAATAGTGTAATTGATTGATAATAGAATTACTGGACAATCAATCAACTAGTACATTCTTTAGTGGACAATTTAATTGTTCGCTGGTGCGTTCAACATGTCGAAGATGTCACTTTGTATAAAAAATATCAATATTAATATCGTGGACATAAATATTAATGACGCCTACAAAGTACTACAAGGCTTTATCGATATTTTAATCTTTATTAATAATAATCAAAGGTAGTTAATCACAATATTTATTGTTTAGTTAATAAACTTAGTTATTTGGAAGAAAAATTGCTTACTATGCTTACTATAAGAAACTATTACATTAATCACCCCACAGCATTATATATCATAATAACACTGTAAATGATATAGGAAAAATAGGGAGAGTCTTATACATTGCCTGGGCAAAAGAAAACGTTATTAATCTTTCCTAAATATGTAGTGATGCCAACTCAACCGGCATTATATCTACCGAAAATATCTAATTGTCTACCGATTCTCCTTCTTCGGTACATTTTACCCTAAACTAATATCCTCTCCAGGTACAAAGGTACGTTTTAAGATAAATCTCCTTAAAAATATCTGAATGTTTCTGTATTAAAATCATTTAAAATGGTGTATTATTGTGGTGCACGTATCTTTTATTTTGGAATATTTTAAATAGGTAGGTAACCAAAGCAATGTATATTTCATCTTCTCTAATTTAAGGATTTGCTTATATAAACATTGTTTCTTTAAGCCGTATTAGTTTTGACGATTGGTAGATTGCTACCCTTGCCAATTACCCTCCACATTTTATCCGGGCTTACCACCGGCTGTGGTAACCGCAGAGCTGCTCCATCCATACTGCAATTACCCCAGGCATGTAAAGGAAGCATTAAGGAAATTAAAAATAGAAAATCACCAGGAGGGGATAAAATATCGAATGAACTCCTCTAGTACGAAAGACCTGATCTGACCAAACAACTGTTAAAACTAATATAAAAATTAATATAACAAAACAGAATTCTTCAAGAATGGAGATCAAGCATCTTAATACTTCTCTTTCTATTATCTATGCAGAGCTCTGAGCTTTTTACAAGCAACCAAAACGATTGTGGTATTTTAATTCCAGACTCGTTTTTTTCTTTATAATGGAACTTTCAATACAGTCTCCCATCAAGATGCATACCCAGATACCTTGCAGTGTCAGCAAAGAAGATCTGTCCATTTGTCCATCTCACCATTTGCAATGAAGATCTGTCACTTATTGGTATAAATTGATTTCTCATTAGTGAAATTCACATCTTGTTCACTAAAGATTGCCGATTTCTTGCAGCTTCTTCGTGATTATTTCTCACGGCCAGAATTGCTTTGTCTACTCAATACTACTGGCTTGATTTCCATTAACTCTGAGTCGGAATTCTATTGTTTTATTCTGAATTATGTTTTAGTTAAGTACGACCCTAATAATTCTAAACACTACATTGGTACTGCTATATTCAATTTATGGATAAACTCTTCATACGATACCTAATCAAAAGCTTGGCTCACATTCAAAGAAGATGGCTGAACAGACTGGTTTTTCTTCTAGTGCCTTTTCAATGATGTTTTATATGTAACCGGTCTATCGTTAAATGGCTCTCTCTAAAACTAAACTGATGTATTGGGGGATAGATCTCTTTTCTGAGGTGATGAAAAAATCCTCTAGGATAAGACCTGATACAGCGGCTTTTTTGGTTTTTTAATCATTATAACTTTTGCCAATTCTCATTTATTTTGGAAACATATTTCAGTCGAAATAATCGGTTAAATATGTAGCAGTTTTCTTTGGTAACTATTTTAACATTTCGCCTCTTATAATATCGAACCGATCGAAGAAGATATTCTCTTTAATTTCCTTGACAATTTCTTCAGTATTAGTGGGTTTAATTTCCAAATTTATTTTATTTATATATTTATTATGACCAAGTTGTTAAGACGCTGTGAGAAGCGACTAGATTTTTGAGCATTGGTTCGGTAAAGCTTCCAGTAGAGTTTTGATTGGTGAGTTACATAGTATAGATCGTTTGAGTCTTTTGGTGGCTACAGAGAAATATTCGCTACTTTTTCAGCTGATAACTTGCTAAGATGTGACGCAATCGATTCATTCATGATTCGTTGTATTTCTCGCTTAAGATGTTGCGAAGCATTATCTAAACTTGTCTGATCCTTGAGAGTCCTGATTCGTTGCCGTTACGACGTAATTTATATATTTTGAAATTAGTATTCTGATTTATTTCGGATGATTAAGGGTTAACATAGATCGATATACATCCTATAGACATTCTCTTGTTATTTTAAACTAACCTGGTACATATTTTTATCGCTCAGACATAACACATTATATTTTTATACACATACCTTCCAATGTAGATTTAGTAGTACAAGACCGACCAACAATGTAGCTCATGAATACATACATCGCGAAACAGCCCAACATACAGTGCGTATTCATGGAGCCCTCCCACGCGCAAAACCGAAATTAATTGAAAAAAATATGTACTTACACGTTGAGTTACTGTGACTTTTATGCTCGTCCTCGTCCCGTTATTTATGGTCTTCTTCGCGTTCGGGTTTGTTAATAAAAAGCTCTTTTTTATGAGGGGATTAAGTCTATTTCTCAGGATTACCGAGTATCCAGAATATTGGGAGACTCGGTGGGTTAAGAAAAGAAAGCGGGTTTTCGACAGATGTTCGGGATCAAATGAGACGTGAAATAAGTCTTAAGCGATGGGAAATCACCTGTAATGTTGACTGGAGAGAAAATGAGGATTTATTTGTATTAACGTCTACGGTCTTGTGGCAAACAACATATACAAGGTGTTAAGTTAAAACAATATTTAACAATGACTGAATAATTTTATTAACTTTTAAAGACACGTTAAAATAGTAGAGATTTAACTTATTAATAATACAGGGTGTGGCAATTTGAAAGAAAAAGGATTAAGGCAAAATTTTCCTGTTACAATTTTAAATGGGAAGACAGGCCAAATTTAAATAGGAAGAGAGAGACCATGATTTTAAGGACCGTTAAGTATATTTTTTCTTCAACTGTAATAAATTGAATATATTTTGCTGAGCAATGGCAAAAATCACATAAGCGCTACGTCAATTTGAATTAAAGAAAGAAGATAAAGAAGACCTCAACAATTATAGAGGTATAAATCTACTGAACACCGCACTTAACATCGAGTACAATAAACCAACATATCTATGTTTTATAGTACAAAGGCTTTTAATCGTATCCAAGTCGAAGACGTCTTTAACCTACTGTATAAAAGAAAGATACCAATCAATATTATACAAACCATCGAAAACATCTACTTCCATAATCGAATACAGGCAAAGATAAATAGAAAACTAACGCAGTGTATACCAGTACACAGCGAAGTCAGACACAATCTGGAAGAACAAACACCTAAGACAAGACACAAAAACAAGAATCTATAAAGCAGCAATTAGACCTGTATTAACATAAACAGCGGGGACAAGACCTGACACATCTAAAACGAGAAGACTACTAGAAACAACAGAGATAAAAACACTTCGAAGAATATCAGGGAAAAGTCGTTGGATAGGGAGAGTAGCGAAAACATCAGAAGAGCATACAATATAGAAGACATAAATGGATAAATGGATGGGTGACAAAACGGAAAGGCAGAGGATAGGATAGTGCGAATAGCACGAGATAAGCCACCAAATGGACGAAGAAGTATTGGCAGACTAAGAAAAAGATGGTGCGACAATTTAAACAATTTAGGAGGCTAATATTGAAGGAGAAACAAGCTTTGAAGCCTACATACAATGAAGAAAGAAGAAGAAGAATCAATTTAAGTTTCTAGCTTGTCACTAAAAAGTTCAGTAGTATGTTCAAGCTTGACATATCAAAATTTCTTCAACAAATACAGACCCAAAATTTGCATTTCTGATGCAAATAAATGCAAATGGACACCAGCCCATACAATAATTTTCTCTGCTTTTCTTTTATTGAAATACAAGCCGAAACTTCATACAAACTAGCAGAGAAATGGAGATAAGACGACAACTATACACTGGGGCATAAAAAAATGTCAAAATTGTGATGGAGGAATATAGGGACGAAATACAGGCAAAGAAAAAGGATAGAAATAAAGAGCAAAGGAAAAACAAAGATAGAAAACAGTGGGAGATAACCAGGTTGTGAAAAAGAACATTGGAAGAGGTAAATTAGATGTGCGTTTGAGGAAGAAAAATGTTGAAAATAGAGAAATGATTAAAATACTTAAAATATAAGAAGCAGTTATGTGCAAGGTGTCTTAAAAAGTCTTATAGAAACGAGTATAACATAAAAATTTTAAAACCTCAAGAAACAAAACAAAAAGAAGATAAGGGTGGTAAGTCAGTTTAGAAGAATCACTATAATTAGTATCAGTTCACCAATTGAGAGAAAACCATTTCTTCTACTTCTTCTTTATGTGTAAACATGACTCAGCTGTTTTTAAATGTGTCTCTAGAAAGATTTTATTCTATCGTTTTCGTGGTCTTCCCACTGATCGTCTTCCTATTGGGGAACCGTCTCTTGCCGTCTTTACTACTCTATTTGTTGTCATTCGGCTTATATGATCGTTCCATTCTACTTTTCTATTTATTACTCAGTCTTTAATGTTCTCTACCTTCTTTTCTATTTCTAGGTCGGTCCCATCGATTTTTCTAAGCGTCTTTTTAGTTGATAAGGAATATTTCTCGTCTGAAGAATGTAGTTGAAGAAATTGTCAAGCCATTTTCTAGTAAATTTGCCACTTTGCTTCAGAAACTCAGTATGAATGCCATGAAAGCCAACTGGCTTTTCCCATTTTCATTTCATTAGGAGCTTCTGTGATTTCTTCACAGGTGAAGGGGTTGGAATATTCTCTTTCGTTTCATGTGGACAAATAGATTTTAAGTTTTTAAGCGATTTTGAGATGCTGTTGTGATATATATTATGTGGGACGCCACTTTGGTTTGGTGTTACTTGATTGTTTGGGCGGTAGGTGACCAGGCTTGTTTACTCTAGTTTTTAAAATCTAGATTTTTAACTGCCTAAGTCCATTTCTCGCGTCTAGCTGTATAAATGCTGTGGAGTAATTCGCCTGCAATTTCCTGTCTTCCGTCTTTACAGAATTTTTTATACAGTTTTTCGTTCTCCTTAGACCATCCAGGAATATATTCTTTGCGGTACCCTCTAGAGATTATTGCTTTTGCTGATGTTATTGTTCTTGTCAATCTCTAGGAGTTTATGCTTTTTGGTGGGATCCAACCCAAGTATTTATCAAGATTATTAGAGAAAGTAGACTAGTTAGCTTTCTTGAAATTTCATCTGGGAGGTGAAAACGATCTTATAATTGGAACGCTAATACCGATATTGATGAGAATAGGGTGGTATTGTCTATGGAGAAAATGGAAGATGATTTTTCTTGATGCTGGTAGAAGTTGGGCTCTTTTTGGCAACCTTCTGGTCTCCATTCTCACTATATGACCAACCGAAGTCTCTGAAATTTAAAGAATTCTGAGGAATATGGAATTCTCCATTTCCGTTTTCATTAATAGATCCTTAGGACTTTTCGTTCGAAGACTTCCAGCTTTCCAACTGTCTCTTCTGTCATCACCAAAAAAAAGAGCCCTAGATGGTAAAATGCAGGGCGCAAGACCAAAAGAAAAACCACGGAAAAGGTGAGAGGCTGCAGTGGCAGCGGACGCGTAAACAACTGCTAGACGTGAGAACCTGGAGAAGATCGGCGCGGGACCGGCAAGGTTCCCTCAGCAGAGCGTACGAGGACACAAAGGCGGTTAGACCCCTTTCTCCGACAAGCGGACAGTGTGAACCAGCCAACAAAAAAACTAAATACCTACATATTTTGACTATACCATTTGAGCAATATTTTTAAAAGTCCTCTATTTTAAAATGAATATAATATGCTTAAATTGTCAGGCAGGAAGGACGTTTGGAGCTTTTACCGGCTGGCACTTATATAAGAACTTTTACGGTATATTTAAAAACCTTTTAAAGTTCCACATTGTTTTACATAAATTTCTCAGTTTCCGAGAGTTACTTCAAAAAATTACGAAAGTGACATTATCTTTCCAAAGCAAATAATAGATGTCTTACACGTTCTCTGCTGCGATCCGGCGAAAACGAAATTTTTTTACACCAATTTACCGCTTTATTCCATTACCAATGTAAATTAGGAGCGGATGGAGAGAAGAAGGGAGCCCAAAGGCAGGCGGACGGACGTGGGGTGGAGGCGGTCGGCGTCGGCGGGCCAACACCGGCAAAACTCAAAATGAACTTTATTCTAGTTTTCACGGCAACTTATGCCTAAATTAATTATGTAGAAAGGCAAACAGATTTCGAGAATGAATAATGCCTCGTGAAACTTTTCATTACGATTCTTGATTTAATTGGTCGAAAAATTTCGAATTAAAATAAGTAGAGGCGGCTTAGCAGGGGCGTAGATAGAGACTATGCTATAATTAAGTGTTTATTAATTAAGGTGTTTTAGAAAAAGGAAATTTTTCGGAAAGACCGAAAGGTTATGTTACTGGTTTTGGAGTTGTTTTCTTGACAAAAAGGTAATTGGAACAAATAATAAACAAAAAACTTATAGGCTTCACGAACGTTATAGGAAACATTTAAGAGAGGTGTATGTGTAGCTATAGACAAATTTATTAACTGCATGGTGAGGATATAGTGAGAATAAGATCACACACACACATACACACACACACAAACACATATTTTGTCTAATATCAAAAAGTAACAAGATGATTACTATAATTGGTTAGTTAACTAAATTGCAAAAATTGGTTAAAATATTTCCTTAGTATACTAAACCAAAAAACGTATTGTATTGTTTAAATCGTACAATAACACTACATACACTAGTAGCCAAAATTCTGGAAACTTTACAAAAATTATCGTTTTTCCTGCAACATTCGTCTTATGATCGTGATTTATATAGTTTATCAGTACAGTTATATTTTTATTTTATTGTTTTATATTCCTGCTTAATATTTTATGTATTTCTCATTCTATGTATATTAACATAATTATTTAATAAAGTATGGAAACAGGTTCAAGTTAAACGCCGGAAATTCGAGATTTGTAAATGGCAACATTCTCAATACTGGATTGCGTCAGGGTTTTGCTAGTCAGTCAACGACCCAATTGGAAGTTTAGTACAGTTTCGTGCGACTTCCAGTGTTTATTAGTGACTTCAGGTAGTTGTTACTAAGGTGATATTGTTTAATTGTCGGAGAGGAATACATCACTGTCAATTCAACGAAAATGGCACCAAGAAACCCAAAACGTGTTAACTGGTTGCCAGAAAAGAGAAAAGAGAGCAATTATACTTCGAGAAGAAGGAAAATATTGAATGGTGGCGCCACAAAATCAGGTGTAATGAAAGTTTGTAAACGTTATCAGAACACTGGAGCGACAAAACCATAAAAAAAACAGGCAGAAAACGGAAAGTTAGTCAATACCATAAACGTAAAATATGCCTTTATTTAGAAGATCGTCAGAGATCCGCAAAAGAAATTAATGCTATTGTCAAATCAACTGGTTGACTGCACTATCAGAAGAAAGTTATGTGAAAATGAATTTGAAAAGAAACCGTTCCTGAACAAAAAACAGTGGCAAACGCATTGGTTGGGTTTTGGCACACAGAGGGTGGACAGAAGAACAGTGTAGTAAGGTAATTTGGAGCGATGAAACCAGAATCTCGATTTTTGGGATCGACGGAGTGAAGACCATTTGCCCCAGTATCCTACGGTCACTATGAAGCATCCTGTGAGTGTGATGATCACTAATGAAGTTAAACGTTGAACAGTAATAGAGGGCAATATTAATTCAAAAAAATATCAGGACGAAATATTGCAAGCCAAACTGCTGCCGATTATCAGAGCTTTGTTTGAAGGGGATACCCAACAAGGCATCTTCCAGCAGGATGCAACGCCTTGTCATACGGCTAAGACTTCCATGGAATGGTTGAGAAACCATGACGTTACTGTCCTGCCTTGGCCTGGAAATAGTTCCGATCTAAATCCAATAGAAAAATTATGGTCAAGGCTGAAAGTATTGGTATCACGCCGAAACTTAAGTAACAAGAAAGGACTGATAGGAGCCATTATTCAAAACTGGTTTAGAGTTACTACACCAGAAGATGTAAACTCCATGCCTCGCAAAAGATTATCCTACCAAATACTAATTTTCTTGATAATAACCATTGTACCATTTTTTTAAATATATCTACTAATAGCTAACGTCTGTTGTTTTATTTTTTTTTATTTTTAGAGGGTTTTCTTCTTAAAATAGATGTTAAATACTAAGAAGAAACATAAAACGATGCAATAAAATTATAGATGAACTTATAAATAACATAAGTCTTGTGAAAAAAGGAATGCTGATAACAAAACTAAAATTTTTATAAAGTTTCCAGAATTTTGGCCATTAGTGTACTATACATTAAAAAAGAAAACGCTGAAGATATCATAGATCCTATTAGTTAGTACATAGACAGATGTTGGTTCGATGTGAATTGAAATTATTAAATTTTCTTTTGTTCCGATGTCATCCATTTGATGCTTTTTTAATCTTATTTTTTTCCTACCTCGGTTCTTTTCTTTAATTTTCCATAATTCATTTATCATTTATCATTCCCCATTATATTCTTTAATTATCTTCATTTTCTTTTGCTATTTCCTCATTGTGTTCACGTTTTTATTCATAATATAAATTCAGACTTTCAAATCTTTTATCAAACATAAAATTTTGTCGACTTTTCTTTTCTTTGGCTTTCTTCCTGCTTTCACTTTTCATAAAAGGTTATTGATGCTCGTACTCATCTATTATTCCACTTTTTTAAGCCTTAAAAATTCTTCCAAGTAGTTCAGTATTCAGCACAAGTGGTATATAATCTGACTGCTTTGTAATTATTCATTTATGTTCGTAATTATTCATGTTATGTTTGTAATTATTCATGTTTATTTATGGATATCTTTATGCCTGAAGTTCATGTTCCCACTCCTCCAGTATTACGTAAGTCATCTCCTATAATACCCTGGTCTGTTCTATTTATTTTCTAGTTATTTTTAACCCTCTACCGCATATAAAACCATTTATGGTTTCAAAATTTCAAAGTGTCATAGTATGCATAATATTCACCACCCATCAAAAATTCTGACTACATCATAGCTAGTACTCATTGATTATACTACGCATCTGTATGTTTGGTTGCCTACCAGTCAAGAGAAAGATCGTTATAACCTCATTCGTTTGTACACGTGTACAGTCCATCTAATTTAAATACCGTTGCACGTGATTATCATTAACAGAGATCGAAGTTGACATAGTTGTCAAAGTATAAAAAATCCTGAATCCATTTTAAATCAAATAGGTCGCAAAAGTGGATTATACAACAAAACAAATTAATATTTAATGTAAATAAATAGAAACAAAACAAAAGTTAAAAAATAATCTTGTTAAAGACACTTTGATCAGCTTGTATGCGTTGTATAAAGATGTAAAATGGAATACTTACAAAAACAACACTTTTTTCATTACTTATTAACATTAGTCAACACCGCAACTGTCAAATAAGTGTTACCAATTTATGCCAAAATATCACCTTCGTTCGATTACAGTTACAGTGTGTTCCGAACAAATGTTCTTCATAAAAACGCTTTATAATGCATTTATACAAATTAAATGAAACATATTATTGTGTATTTCTTTAAGTTAACATTAATAGAAATATTTAAATATTATTTCTACGCGTATATAATAAAATATGTATAGTGGCTGTAATGCCAGTGTACTCGGCAAAGTGATTCTAAAAAAGAACACACCTACCACCTAAATATTTCGTGTTGGTATCATGTAACCTCACGGACTATGACGCGGATGACGTGCAACGGTTTGTAAATTAGATGAAGTATAGTGAATTAACGGTACCTTATGTATGACTCCAATTTGAAGCAATATTTTTTATCGAAATAGTGAATTTATTTGTTGGAAAAAATTTTTTGGGGAAAGTAAGTATTATTTTTTAATGTATAAATATTTTTCTACATCGAACTTCACATTATTATCTAGCTTTATGATGTTATTTCCGTATGCATTCCGTCTTATGCATTGGTATAAATCCGTAAAATCCGATAGGAGGAGTGGACTTATTAGACTCGATGCTGGGGCTTTACAAAATCCACCTAAGATCAAGAAAATGGTATAAACGAATTTTTGTCATATGTTGAATCTATATGTTGTGAACGCATGGATACTCTGGCGTAGAAAAAATTAACAAAATTGCTATATGCCATTATTTGACTTCAAACAAGCCGTTTCTGAACATTTATGTAAATCTAGGAAGTCACTACCAAGAAAGAGAGGTCGTCCAGTAGGACAAAATATAACTCCAACATCTAGTCATCAATGAACTCCAACGTCTAGTCGTCAAGGAACTTCCCCAACCAATGGAACAACCCCAACACCAACAAAATGAACAAAAAAAAACTCCTACAAGACATCAAGAGATGCCATTAAATTCTATGCATACGGACAACATTGGACAGATGCCAGAATTTCAAAAACATCACCAACAGTGTCAAATATGTTCAAAAAAAACTTACACCAAATGTATAATAAAGTGTATTGTATTTTTGTATGTCAACATTTTATTAAAATATGTTCGTATAATGCATGCGAAACGACATATGGATTTTCAGAAAATCAAAGGAAGGAAGACAAGGGAATTGTCGGTCGACCTCCTACAAGATGGAGATTTAGAAACACGAGGAAGATGTCACAGTGGAGTTTCAAAGCTGGATATTTAAATTAAACATATTTTGCACTGTTTAGAAAAATATAAAAACTACCAATACTGTTCCATACAACTTGAATGAGCTTGAAAATGGTTTAATGGTAGAATTGATCTCATAAAATTTATTTTTGCCAGTCAAAATTTGGATGATAATATTAAAACTTTTAGACAATTCCTCGTATGCGTTACTTTCAGTAACGAGTATATTTTTGTAATAATTTAAGTCACAGTGATACATTTATTTCCATAGTTTATGGTTTTCTGTAGGAATTGTGTGTGTATATGAGGTAATATACAGCAATTTGCGTTTCTAATCAACTCAACATATTCTACACAAACCCAATGATTTACTCCACTGTGACCTCGGGTAATTGTCACAGTAGCAAGTCTTAATTTCGTTATTTCTCTGTTTCTTATCCGAGGTACGATTAAGAAAAGTCGTATTTCAGGTAAATAACTGGAGGTGTTAGAAACCCCAAGGCTTCCAGACTTCCACAAAGCGTATTCCGAATTCGTCTTGCAGCAGCCAACTAGTTCACAGTCGTTTGTTTCAAGAACAATTGAATTGGAATTGTTACTCCCTAGCGCTACGGACACCGAAAGCTAATGCCAGAACCGCTAATACGTATTCTGCAAATAAGGTTAGCTTCCGTCCTTTGCCAGTCGATCGCGCGTCTCCGTTACTCTCGCTATTCGGTTTCCGGTAGTAATTACAGCCTGGTCTCTCGGTGGACATGCAACTTAGTGCGGAGGATAACTTGAAAATTTTTAAAATAGGGTATTTAAATAGGTTTATCGGTCACCGTATAAAGTAAATCTTGGTATAAACGATTACCCGATATGGACAGTTCCTTTTTGTAAACAATTCATATGATTGAAGATATTCTAGCTCTGACGGTTTAATTATATATGCCACAATAATACTAGTGATTTTGCTCATTACCATGCGATGGGAAATCCAATCAATCGCATCAACAATCACTTCACTTAATTTTTTCTGTCTTTCTCCTATTTAAGGCTAGGTCGTCAAGAGAATAATATTTTAATCTGCTGTACAAATTTCATAATTGCAAATGGCAATTTATTTGTTGGGAAAGCTCAAGTTTTGTATTATATTTTTTACCGATCACCAAATTCGCAGCCAATTTTTTAGGATAACCAAATTTTTAAAAGAATTAAAAATTAAATTTTATTATATAGGATAGTCATTTATTTATAAACGACAATGTGTCCGTCTTTTCACGTCAAATTATGTTATATACATATATACACCGGTATATAGACTCCATGCCCTTCCGGTAGGGATCTATGGAGGAGTATCACTAAGCCGCAAGCCCTTATCTCTTGCCGTACTGCTCCACCATAGGCCGATGAGACACCAGCATATTCTAGTTTAAGCCGCAGATTCATCTAGAATTTTTAACTGCTGCGTTAGCCTTTTTTATTTTTCTGTACACCGAGCTGGGGCTCGAACCCACATCCACTGAACCATTCGACAGTGAAGCGAATGAGAATCGGCCGCCTAGCCCGCTTGGCTATCTGATCGACTGTCAAATTATGTCAACCGTCATATTATATTGACCATCAAATTATGTTACGGTTACGTATTTGTAATATAAATGTAAAATTTATTTTGGAACACACCAATATTTAATAAATTGTTAAAGAAATCACAATAATATTTTAATATCTCTTTTGATAATATCATTTGTGGTGACAGGAATAAATTAAATTATGTAAAGAAAAAATTAATAACGAATAAAAATATAATACATGTTTAATGATTCTTCTCAGGTTTTTCCACAACACTAAAATATTATATAAGGTTAGCTCAAACATCTTTAACTTCAAAAAGTTCAGTAATGTCTTCATTTAGCAATTCATCTTCAAAATTGTCTTAATTTTGATCTCTCGCTAGGTTATACTCTAGATTAAAACGGTTGAATGTTTTCAACCTGGCAGCCGCTTCCACTGAATGAAATAGTAGTAGAGGACAGAAGATGACCGTGTGTCAAGGGTGTGTCCTATCTTCAATCTTCGTATTGCTATTTTCTCTTTTCTGTTCAGAGATTCTAGGGATAAATAGCTGTTAACATTAGGTTGTATTTCTCACAGCTTTGTGTCTTTGGTGATGCAAAGTTCCTGCCACTTGCCTTGGATATTCCTTTTGAATTTTGATTTTAGATATTCTTGGAGCTGTATGTTGTAGACGAGTAAGTTGGATGTAGTTGCTTCTTTTGTAGCGCTGTCAACCATCTCATTTCCTTGGATGCCGATATGAGAAGGCACCCATATTATTGTTATTGAAGTCCGTCGGGAAATGTGCAAATGGATCGGTTCTAGTATTTTTTCCACCAGGTAAAGTTGATTGAAAATATTTTCTAACGAATGAATTGCGGATAAAGAATCGGTGCACAAAGCTACACTTTGATGACTGTCAAAAGGAAACTCGAGAACTTTTGAAATACTGAAGAGTTCTCCCAAAAATATCTCAAATTTAAAAGAACTAAAAAAGAAAATTTGTAACTTTTTAATAGCAAATTGATTAAAGAACAAATAAATTTATAGCTAGCAAGTAACATATTTAATGTAAACATTTTACATTAAACAAAGATTGAAAACTCGACCCAGTTTAAATGTATTACACGAGTCTCAAATATCAGGCCACCACGGATGTTTAAATCACGTATAAAAAACATAGACCTCCGCTGAAAAATAACACGGGGACTCAGTCAGCAGAAAAACAATAACGCGACCTTGGTACGACTGAAAATTGAGAATACGGGCTGATAAAAGACCGAACAAGCGGGCCAGCGGGGACTAGTGGGAAGTTGGCACTCTAGAGCGCCCCACGCAAGAAGTACGGGAGATCGGACGATACGCAGCCAGGGGGGCGCGCTGTTGTAACTCGACGGGACGTAGAAGTGCCGGTATCTGGAGATTCGAAAGTTCGCGATAGCGCGCCGTTTTGACTTCTTAAAACTGACGGATCTCGAATCCCTGTAGGACTGGAGGCGTATTCATTAGCTAGAGCCTAAATACGCGAAGGTAACTAAGATCTATATACTAACCCAAGGTATATCTAATATACGGAATTGTCCGCCCTTTAATTCCTTGCTTTGTCTATTCTCGTCTCCCTTCGCACCTGATCGAAACATTATTAGGCATAACTGATATTTTGTAGTATACAGTCTATTTAATACATCGTAAACTCGAAATTTGTTTTTCTCTGTTATTCTCGGCCGATACAGGTAGAGACTAGAAGAGATACACATTTCCGCTTATGCAGTGCTCCGGCTTCTAACGTAATCTCATAGCCTCTCACTCTTTGCAGGAGCTGAGACCGAGAAGTACTTAACCCCCTTCCTCCCAAAATCTCCCTACCCTCTTGTAAATCCGCGAGGGCGGAACCAGTCAGTCCAGGCTAGTGGAACCAGTAAGCCTTGCCCTGCTCGCAGGGATAAGTATCCCCTAAGAATTGTAGATGCATTGATAAGGATATTGAGACAGACGTCTTCTACAATGGTGACAGCATTTATTAGAGTGGTGACAATTTATTAGAGTGGTCTACTAGATTTATTACAGTTTCAATCCGTATTTTATTAGAGAACCACATTAGATCAGGTCAGACTCATTTACTGGATATTTAGTCTTATTGTTGAACAATTTTCTTCAATTGTAATTACTGTTCCTTAAAAAATATTACCACAACTATTTAATTGCTACATTTACTTCTTCTAAACCTAAATATTATTGAATAATATGTAACAAACTGATTCTATGCTAAGCCAAGCAGTTTAAGTTATTTTGGATTACTACATTTATAAAGGCAGTGTGACATGAAACAAAGTCAACAATGCATTTAAAAAAAAAAACGATGATTCTTATCTACAGCCATTATCTGAAAGAAAGCAACCCAGAACACAATTTATTTCACTTCCAGTAAACGTCTCCTTTGTTTTACGATATTATATAAACCAATATTTCGCCTTTCTGTATCTTTTTCTCTGATTTTCTCGTACTTTACTGACTGTTTGATCACAAAATGGGAAATCAATCACGGCCTCCGCACTATCCGCAGCGAACTATCCCCAACTCTTTTACTTTAACGAAACCGTATCGCATTGTATTTTTTGGGTCAGTAGATAATGCAGTTTACGTGGGGTCGAGGACGGTTAAGATGCGAGATCAAAGGAAATCCAGTTTAACTTTGATTTTGCCATGGTATGAGGGCAACGTTTTCTGGACGGATTGTCAAAGGATGAATGTTGCTCTGGCATGGCGATTAATACCGCCAGAAAGATGAGATCGAATTTGATGTTGATTCGGGCTAAGTGGGTAAAGCAATTATCTATTATTTTCGAAATTGAAGGGACGATGCCGGAATATTATTCAGGTTAAGTATTTTCGCTTACAGAAAATATTAGAAAAGAAAAAAAAAACATTTTAGTCTTTGAAATATTAGTACCTACTAATTTGTAATGCATTTTTTCCTGTATAAAATATATGAACAATGTATAAAAGGAGTGAATGAAAATAATCACTAAGCAAATACTAAAGCCCTGAAGCTCAGAATTAGACATGTAAACAACTTGCTATTTAAACCATATGAATTAACTCTCTGCAAAAAAAAGACCTAAGTTCCAAATTCTTCTCCTAAAAACATCGACCAACATATGCAATAACTTGAAATATCTCCATATTTCACACCCGTAGTACATTAATCCGTATATAAACCGTTTATTGCCGTGTTCCAAAATTACAAAAGGATAAAAACCTTTCGTCCCGACATCTAAGAGGATGTTAAATTTAAACCTGGACATCTATGAGGTTCCCGGTGTCAGGAACGATAATTTTTGCGAATGCAGACCGACATAATTCTTGACTTAATGCCACAAATCTCATTTAAAGTATTTACGGCTTCGCGCAGATGGCCAAGGAGCCGCCATAAAGCGTTTCTAATAGGAATATGACTGACTAATATCCGATACTGCAGTTACTCCAGTCGAAATAGACGTAAATCAAAATGTGAGATGAACAAGGACTTGATTTATTAAGATTTGTTAAAAATGATACAGTATATACAGATTGAACGAATTTAAAACGGAACATACGAAATCAATGTATTTCGGCTCAACTCCGCTCTAGGTGGTTGGCCAACAAAAGGTTGTCAAATAATTATATTATAAAAATCCAATACTTCAGCGGGCTGCTGGATTCTGAATTCTTTCAAGAACAAGTCAAAACTCCACCCAAATAGGTTGCCTAGAATCACTGAAAAAACTAGACTACACAAGCAGTTATTGTGCTGTCAAACCACTTATCGCTTCCTTATAGTCCAAGAGATAGAGCCGAAATTTTGAACTGATCAGTAATATGACATTTCTCTATTCAATATATTCATTGTAACTGGGTTAAGACTTTGCCTTACAGGCGGACGCCCCTCGTGGTACAGGGGGTGGCTATACAGGGATGAAGTTGTCATTTTTTTCGGAAAAATTAACAATCGATAATATGGCTGAAAATTTGCCCAGAGGTATATTTAAGAAAAAAATGTGATTTGTAAAGTAAATATGACTTTAGTTTAAAAAAAAAACATTATCATAATATCATTTTAAAACTACAAAATATTCTATAAAAGATTCAGACGATGACGTAGAGTTTTATCAAATGTTTTAGAAAAGTTTTTCTAATTTTTTTTTCTTATCGGAAAAATCGTTTGAAAATTTTTGGAAAAAAATCATGGTATAACTGACAGAAAATCGAAAGGATTCTACAAATCGGTATAAAAATATCATAATAAAATCAGTTTGAAAATTGTTACCGAGACCTAAAATGCGCAGGCAAGTAGTACATTTGATCCCGTTTTATGGGTCTCTGTACCAACCCAGCTGTCCGCTCTTTTCGATTTAGAGTTTTTAGGGGCTAAATAATGAGCCATGAAAATGGCGGACATATTACTTATCGTTAATTTTTCCCCAAAAAATTGCAATTTCACCCCTGTCCGCCACCCCTTGTGTATCCACTCTCGCGTCCGCCCTTTGGGATTTCGTCTAGTTATACCAAGATCTTACTCTGGGCAAATTTTCAGCCATATTATCGATCGTTAATTTTTCCGAAAAAAATGGCAACTTCATCCCTGTATAGCCACCCCCTGTGCCACGAGGGGCGTCCGCCTGTAAGGCAAAGTCTTAACCCAGTTACAATGAATATATTCCAATAGAGAAATGTCTTATTACTGATCAGTTCAAAATTTCGGCTCTATCTCTCCGACTATTAGGCAAGCTCCTCTTTCCTTTAAAGGAGACAGATAGTTGAACGATATTTTATACAATGTCTATCACCGGGTATGGATTTATTTTTGCCCAAGTTTTATATTGGTCCACTATTTCAAATGCAGTTCAAACATACATATATTAAATTGTATGTTCCGTTTTAAATTCGTTCAATCTGTATATTAGAAACACAAGTTTAATATTTAAAGTTTGAAATTATTATATAAAGCTTAACTCAAACTAAATTTGTGGAAAATCTATAAAAGCATTATATGAATACCTAAAAAAATCACATTAGTAAGCGGTTAAAACTCAGCAGACGCAGGGAGTAAACACAAACAGTACTAGCAAAAATAAGAATGAAAATAACAACATAGACACAACAACAATAGAAACAACAGAGATGAAAATACCTCGACGAATATCAAGGAAAAATCTGTTGGATAGGGAGAGAAGCGAAAATATAAGAAGAGTATGTA
The DNA here is from genome assembly GCF_040954645.1 of Diabrotica undecimpunctata. Lineage (NCBI taxonomy): Eukaryota > Metazoa > Arthropoda > Insecta > Coleoptera > Chrysomelidae > Diabrotica > Diabrotica undecimpunctata. Next base: position 3,567,284 of record NC_092811.1, read on the forward strand.
ATATAGAAGACATAAATCGATGGGTGACAAAACGGAAACAGAAGTAGAACGAACACATTAGTAGAATGGCAGAAGATAGGATAGTACGAATAGCACGAGTTAAGTCACCAAATGGACGAAGAAGTATCGGCAGACCAATAAAAAGATGATGTGATAATTTAAACATTTTAGGAGGCTAATATTGAAGAAGAAACAGGCTTTAAAGCAAAACAGGCAGGTGAAGCAACAAGAAAACACTAATTAGAAGACAAAACAAAACTTGGCAAAACAAAATAGAAAGATATTTCTTTTTTCCTAAAGATAAAATTGAATACAGTCTCTTTTCTTTGTCATTATTGTTTCCAAAAGGTGTTTGTGGTCATTTTCATTCGAGCTATACAGTGTCTAATATGCTGAAATAGTTTCTGACCGTATGTTTGCCTTAGTCGAGCTATTCTTCTAGTGGACAGTATACACCACTTCCTGATAGATTGTCCTAAATGTGTAATTGAAAGACATTGTTACAATTTTACAAATACCTTAAAAGTATTACTTATAAAAAGGTTTTTCTGGATCATTTATTAGTTTACTTAAAATGTATAAACATGCTACATACAATTTTATTATTACAAATATCACGGGAATGTCACTAATAATCTTCGGCTAGATGCGATTTTGTACTTTAAATAAATAAATAAAAACGACAATATTAATACTTATTTATTTTACAATTCGTGTATATTTCCACCGTACTAAATTATGACATACAATATCTCGATATGAGCCTTCATTCCATCAAAATGCATTTGGAGTAACGCCAAGGCCAATAACTCAAAAATTATCAACATATTTTTAGACTCATTCATTAGAAAATCGTTTTGGGCGTTTGTTTCCTTTGCTGTGTTTGAAGTTTTGGATAAGTTGGCGGGATTTTGATGCGGGTTGTTTTTATTATTCCAGATAGTAGCGGCGAGCGATGACATCTGCAATTACAGCAAGTTCCGGTGAAGAGGAACAATATTTTTTCTTCGATATTGAAAGTGTTTGGTTTTGCGTTAGTGTAGAAAGGATTTAAGTCTTTGTGTAAATATAGATGCGATTGGTAATCATTAGCATATGAAATAATAAACAGTATGTTCAAAGTGTGTCTGCTTAAGAACATAATAAACGAATTTCTTAGAAGTTGTGAATTTTAGACACAGAATTTTTTTAGTGACAAAAGACGAAAAGTACATGACTTTTATTTTAACAAAGATGTCACAGCTTTTAATAACACACTGCGTTTTGAAGAAGACGAAAATTTACCTGACAGAACGATAAACTTTATCGAACATATTATAGAAATTAAATTTTTCTTGGGAGAAACAAAATCAAAAATCTCTGTCAATCAAAAAAATAAGAATTAGTACGTCGGAGACGCCAGTAGGTATTTGAGAAAAAAAAATATTAAAAAGCATTCGTCAAGCTTTCATAGAAGTCTAATTCTAAGCTTCATAGATTTTGTGTCTTTGCTTAGAGATTATTTTTATTAATTCCTTCTATACATTATTTGTACATTTTATATACTGTTTATATACGGTAAGAGACTGTGGGAATTTAGGAAACGACGAGGAAAGCCACAAATGTGATTGGCAGATGACCTCAAAAGATTTACACAGTTAAGGTCTCAACAAAATGCAGAAATTATCTAGAAGTTTGATGCATTGTGTATTTGGACGCAGTTTTGTTTTACCGATTCCAATATTTATCAAATGTTTGAATATTTGCGCCGATAGATCATTTTGCACATGTACTCTTATCTTAATAGTTAAAGAGCGACGGAGACATGACACAGCTTTGTCGGACACCTCTTAGACGCTTTTAGTAATGTGGTTGGAATATTTCAAGGTTGTTTTTAGGTTCCAATAAAGGTTTTGAATTATGCGCAGATCTTTTCTGTAGTTAATAGAGCAATTTTTTATACTGAATTTTATCCAAAGCCTTCTGGTAATCGATGAAATAAATATATACTTTTTCCTGGTGGTTGGCGCATTTTTGAATAAGTGTTTGAGACAGTTTGAGTCGCAAACAGCGTTTCTCTTGTTCAGAAGGCCTTTCTAAATCCGAACTGAGACTCCCCTATGGCTATTTCACATTTTATACTTATATTAAATTCAAAAATTTTTGAAATGTCGTGTTTACTTCTGGATTTTAATTTTTAGCAGCTTTAACGACATCAAACACCTTTTTTCCTTTACTTATTTGGTTTATGCTACGTATTTATTTCTTTTTCTTCGTCCATTATTTCTTTTTGCCTTTTGTTGTTTAGACTTCTATTATGATTTGACATATCTTCATCGTTTGGTCCTTTTCCGTTTATTATTTACAAGCAAAAGCGACTTAATTAATTTATTTTATTTGATCATTCTTCTCCTAATTTACTTTCCAACTCTGTTTTACTTATTAGAAAACCCTTACAAATCGTTTCCAAGATAATTAAGACTTAAAACTTACTTCCTTTGATATATTATTTCTTAATTTTACCAGGCAAACTGGAAATTTAAAAAGCCAAGCCTCTAAACCAATACTATCACGTTTAGCAGGTCATTAGTTTAAGTTTGTATTAACGACAAATCGAAATATTAGTAGGTGGTACTAAAAATATATTTCTGACAAAAAACCATCCAATCATGTTATTATTTCACTAATTGGTGAGTGATACCTCACTGCCTTCGGTACGAGTGACTAATAAAAACATAATGTACAGCGTAGTACCGCCCCAATAAGATATTTTTTATGGAAAATGTTTTTAAAATAACAATTGCAAAAATTGTTTGATAATATTCACTTCTATTATTTTTTCTTACTTTTTGTAAGAAGAGAAGTAATAGGTTTACTTGACTTTGGTTCCTCTGAAGGACGTTAGCCTTCAGAGGAACCAAAATTATTTTTAAAAGCCTTTCCAAATTTATCGTTCAAAAAAGCAAGGGTAGACCACATCTTCATATTCAGACCAAAAACAGAGATGTCGCTGATGAGAAACTAAAATACAAAATTCTGACAATAACCAAAAATTACAATAAAATAACTAGTCATTTTGCGCGCAAGGTCCGCAATTTTTCTTTGTACACTGTAAGCACACTGGTTTTCCACAAGAAAAGTACACATAAAAAGTCTTTCGCTTTAATGCACTTGGGCATAAGTAACACGTCTTCTTTTTCTCAAGCCTTTCTTCAAAATCTGCTTCTTTTTGGCGTTTTTGTCCTAGTATTCGTTCAATACCACATAATAATTCTCTCGGGATTCTGGGATTTTCGAGTCTTCTTTGTAGATGAGGTAAAACTAATTGTTTCGCCAACTCCTTTGTGTAGTTTAGCCTTTCCATATTATCTTCTTGTAGTGATTGGTACACAACATGCGAATTAACAGCAGCTATATCAATGATGCGGTAAAAAATAGTAAGTGCCATCGGCGAGAACGACGTTTTACAGAATATTTGGCACACTTGGCATCTAAAGTATCGACACCTCCTTTCGTACGATTATAATGAGCTATAATTTCTGGTTTTCCAGTAATCTGACCCGTGCCTATTGAATGGTGCATCGAAGAAATAAGTAAAACAGCCCTCGATTTTTTTGGCACATGGGAAATTAGGGATAAACTTTTCGTAAATCCGTAAGTAGTTGAATTTACTTGCCTACATCGGTGTGGCCGTTTATTTTTCTTGAGGGTTCCCACATACGTTAACTTCTTTACTTCTAACTGCTTTACTAATTCTATAGAACTAAACCAATTATCAGCTGTGATATTACGGTTAGTTCCATAAATAGGTTTAGCAAGCCGAAGAACAGATTGAGTTGGTTTATTCATCTTCTTTTCTTCTTCAGATAACCCAGTTCCGCCAGTGTCCTTGCCTCCATATATATAGGCATTGTATAAGTAACTTGTTCGTGCATCAGTCAGGCACATTATTTTAATGCCATATTTCACAGGCTTATTAGGCATATACATTTTAAACCTACACCTTCCCCTAAAGCCGACCAACATTTCATCAATACAAACACATGTGCCTACGGAAACAGTTATGGTACAGATGGCACTTAGATTTTTAGAAAGTAAAACATACCAATGGATTTAGATCTCTTAGAAGTAAAACCTATCAATGGACTTAAATCTGTTTGAAAAAGTATACGGTTAACATGCGTTTTCTCTATTTCCTTTTGGAAAACTACAAAAATTACAAAACCATCTATTTACATTAACTTGTTTGATTAAAACCACTTTTTGTAAATAAAATTGTCTTCTGTTGAAAACTGTACGGTTTTTTTACTTTTCCCAACAATTTTACTTTTGGCACTTAGATCTATTAGCTTTTTAGGTCTTCAAATGTCATTAGGTGCTGTGTAAGTTGGCATGCTATCAAAGATCGAGACTGCTGTTTCAGCGGACACCTGTTCTGATTCCAGAAAAAATCTTTGTTTTCTAGAGATATCGGTACGTAAATTGCTATTTTTAAAGACTAAAGGACAATTTACATGTTTTAGAAGACTATAATATTGCGCATATTTTACTTTTAACTGTTTGTTCCGTAATAAGCACACTTAAATATTATTACAAACACACTAACATAATTCTTGTAAACATTCCACCGTGTTGCTCGCACTTTTCCAAACATATCGTTCCGTTCAGTGTTTGGGATTTTTTCGGTGTGTCAAATTTGATCTCTGTATACAAATTGGTTACACACCTAATAAACCAACACGACAATTTCCAATAAAGTGCGTAAACAGAAGGAGTGCGTTTATTTTGAGAAAACGCGTGGTGTGAACTGAACCCTGCTAGATTGATGAATTTCGATTTATTTTTATAATTTTAAGTAACGCCTTACTTTATTTTTAGACGATGGGAAATTTGTTTAACCGCCACATCGTTCCACATTTTGGGTCATTGGCGTAAGAAAAGAGTTAAAATGAGAAAGATGAAAACGGGATAGAAAATACTACAAGATATGGAATCTTGCTCCTATTCTTCTTCTTTTCAATAAGCATTAATGATAGAACGATAGAATGTTATTAATAGATAGAGGATTAATACTATTATAAGAATTAATATTAAACTCAACAGTTTTTCGGGTTGAACCGCGTCGATCATCATTGCGCCGAGATTTCGACATCCTCTTTGATGTATTCTTCAGAGCTTCCAAGTTCTTGGTCTCCCAAGGCCCCAGACACTACTACACTGTTCATTAGCCAATGCATTACTGCTACTGGGAATCATCATCATACAATGTTCATTCTCGATAGGATAGGGAGCTTTATTTCTATAGGAGAGAATGTTTGTTGTACCCGTTTAGGGTCGGTTGACCCTCTTCAGGCTAGAGTTGAATTTGATTTTTAATGGAGTATTTAGCAAACAGTCCCAAAAACCGCCGGTGTTTTTAGCACTTCTTCTTCTTCTTCTTCTGGGGGTTTGTGAGTCACTATTGTCAGCCAGCGAGCCAGGGGTAAACGGGTTTGTCTGGATTGATGTTCTTTCCAAATTGAATGTGTTGGTTTTTGAGCTAGATGTGACTAGGCCGGGTCTCTAGTGACCATTGGTCCTGTGCAGTCTCGAGCTTAACTCGGCCTCAAAACCAGTGTATTGCACTGTAATTTTGTGGCCGAGTGTGCTCGTGAGTGGAGGCGCCTCGGCTTTCGAGAGTCGACCTGTCGACTTTCTGTGTGAATGTGTGTGTAAATCCAGCAGTGGCGGCCGCTACCATTCCGTCGAATCACTTAGATTTTCTCCGGTCATTTACAAACTCCGTGTAAAGTAACGGAGGCTGCAGATGGTCGGAGGTCCCGGTGATGAGGGAACAGATGACGATTCATTTATACCATCGATGGTGACGTGGTTTGGGTGGAGGTTCGCGTGGGGGTTAGCATGGGGATTGACGCTGGGATTGACGCGAACATTTCTGACAGTGATATTTTGGTTCTCGAATGGAGCAGACGATATTTTCTTTATGAGAGGTCTCCATATCGAAGGTAACCGTATGTCGTCATCTCTTTTATTGGAATAATTTGGCCTTTTTTAATTTTTATAACTTCTCGGATAATTCTTGGTGTATAGAAGCGGAAGCCCCCATCGGCACAACTATCATAGGCGCACTTAAAGTAAGCGTAGCATTTTAGCGAAAACATAAATTTTAAGATTGTTGATCGAGTTTTTGCTAAAGCTACGTTATTTAATAAAAAAAATAGCAATAGCTCATTGAGTATTGCTGTTTTTGAACTGAAATTCAATTCTGCAGTATGCTATGGCATTATAAGGTCCATTTTAGATGGCACTGCAATTGTTTTATGGGATATAGATAACGCTATTATTATGGGAACGCAAAATCCTGCGAATTATATATGGTCCTTGCAGGGACAGCGTGACAAATAAATGGAGGAGCAGATACAACAATGAAATAGAGACTCTCTTCGGAAAAGGAAACATCGTAAGATACATAAAAGCCAATAGATTAAGATGGGCAGGCCACGTGGTACGGAGTGATGACGACAGACTGATTAGCAATGTGTTTTGGGAAAGACCAGATGGTAGAAGATCGACAGGAAGGCCTAGAAAAAGGTGGAAAGACGCCGCCAGGGAAGACCTGGAGAAGATGGAAGTAAGGCCATGGGAAATAATAGCACAGGATCGGAATCAATGGAAGGCAATAGTAAACGCGGCAAAAACTCACGAAGAGTTGTAAAAGCCAATGATGATGATGATGATGATATAGATAACAGTGAAATGCCAATGTCTTTTATGTTACATTTAAAAATGTATTTTTTATTTTTTAAAAAGAGTTTACGTGAATTAGTAAATGTTTATATTACTAAAAAACCTCAAAGATTACCTTAAAACCGATATGCCTGCTACTGATAAAAGTCTTTATCCTACCGAAATCTTTTAAGTCCTGCTGGAGGGACAGATCATATAGAAATCGTTGAGTTCTTCTGGCAGAACATAGCCTCTGTCCAACTGTCCTGTCGGAAGAAGCTTTTAACAGGACAAACTCATTCTACTTTTGCGTTGATTCCATTCTTTTTTCTGTTCAGTATTCATTCAGTTATTTCTTATCTATTACATTTTTCTCTTAGGTCTAAATTTGTTAATAGATCTCTCACTATATTTATTGCAGCTCGTCTTGGTATGCTTATCTCCGGCGTCTAAAAAGCATCTGTGTTTTGACTGTGTCTGTAAACGTTATTATTATTCTTGTACTGGCCTTATAATTTCTTGATGTGACCTGTTTTATTGTATCTTTTACAGTGTTGTTCTGAAACTTTCTCAAACGTTCTTAGTACAAACGTAACGAGAAATATTGTTGTACTGTTTCTACGTCGTTCACGAGATAAGACAGTACGAGTACTTGTGTCTAATTTGACAACCATATGTCGACTGTCATGTGGTATTTTTTCGTAAGTTGAGAAACGAAAAATAGGCTACCGTGTTGGTGAACACATGTTGGACTTTTTTGTCTTATGACTGCTCAATTTATTAGACTCAGCAAATTCTGGTTTTCTGTGTTTTATAATCAATTATAATTATAACCATGTTAGCTATAAGTAAGAAACAGTGCAGTGCAATCACTTTCCTATGCATACTGTTTATTGTTTATGCATTTTCCTGCGACATCTTTTAAATTTTCGGTGTGATTCCAATGGTAATTATTTCCTTGACCAACTCTCTTTTTAGGCACTCTCTTAGGAAATTTTTAATTGGGTTCATGTCTGGTGAGTTTCCGGGCCATGATAAGAGCGGAATTTCTTGTTTACAAAAAATTGTTAATACTTTTAGCCGTTTGGCAAGATGCTCCATGCTCCATCCTGAATCTTATGACTGTTACCAAATCATTAGTTCACTTGTGGAACCAATCTTGTCTGCAAAACTCTTTTATATTGGTCTTGGATCGCATGGTTCCTTCTACGACATAAAAAAGTCCCATACCTCTGCTAATAATCACCGATCATATTATTACTGAGGTCTTCTTTTTCTTCTTTTTTTTTTGTTAATGTAAACATGACTCTGTTTTTCAATATGCCTCCAGCAAGTTGTCGTTCCATCGTTTTCGTGATCTTCCTACTGATTGTCTTCCTATTGGAAAACCGTCTCTTACCGTCTTTACTACTCTATTTGTTGTCATTCGGCTTACATGATCGTTCAATTCTACTCTTCTATTTCTTACCCAGTCCTTGATGTTCTCCACCTTGCATCTACGTCGTATATCTGTACTTCTATCTCTGTCCCATACTGTCTTATCATCAATTTTTGTGTTTTCATCTCGGCTGTTTCTAACAACTTTTTTGTCATCTCTGTATCAGGTCTTGTTTCTAATCCATATGTCATTTCTCCATGTTGTTACATTTAGGCAACCATTTACATCTTAGTAAATTTGCTGTTGTAACCATGCATTTTGTCTTTTTTGGGGAAATTAACATGTTAAATTTTCTGGCGGTTTGAAGCATGTTCATAATTTCTTTAAATTATTCCCTTTAATAAATTATTTTCACGCCGCCCATGCCTGCATACCTTCCTTAAATAACCGACACTACCGCGCGTTTCGTTACGCCTTTTTTTAACAAAGAAATAACTTCTCCAAATGTTTCTTCTTCTTTTTATCTTGTGTTGGTACATAAAAATCTTTCCTAATAACAAAGGAAAAAGGACCTATTGTGAAATCTCCGAGCTACCTTCTCAGAAAATCAGAAGAGTTGTCTTTCGTAGAAAGTTACTTTCTATTGGTAAAAGTTATGAAAATGAACCCCAGTAGCCCGGATATTTAATGTCAATTTCGCGTGGCATCCTTCAGCCAATATCCCCTCCCTATTTTCAACCTTCGCTTGTCTAAGCCCTTCTAAGTTCACAATCCGATGTTCATTTCCAAGTTGGTTCCTGTGGCAAGCGGTCTTATCTTCGACAATCGGCGGTAAGTGAATTTTCAATTCACCCTTATTTATCTTTACACAGTGTGTCTTATATTGATTATTTTCTCTTTTGTCAAACAGACGTCTTCCAATTGAAGTCACTTCTGTTTGCCGTTCCTATTTTACACCAATTCAGATTTTACACCAATTCAGATTGTACACCAATTCAGATTGTACACCAATTCAGATTGTATACCGATTCCTATTATACACCGTCCATACGTGTACAATTTTCAAGCATTCACCGCAACGTTAGTTCACCTGATCATCAGTCATCTTTATGTTATCTCAACCACCTGTAGTACCCCGGTAGCTGCCTCTTTTCGTCGGCCTAACAGACAATCTAAGGGATTACGTTAGGAAGATTGCAATTTATTGTGGTCGTGTCGTCACAACTACCTGTTGTTTGGACCGAAGTCAAGTGCCTTATTGAGGGCGTCATACCATTATTTGAATACACCTGTTTTGTGAGTATAAGTTTTATTGACTAAACCGTGATAACGAAATCTATAGAAGTTGATTTATGACTCCAGTTCAGTGTACCTTCTTATTTATGGAAGTTTGGTTTGACTGAGTAATATAGTAAAAATACAGGATAATATATACGTATACATAACGTACCATTTATTTTATATATGTAGATATAATTATAATGTTCCTTGCCTTTTTTTTCTAATTCTTGAGGATACTAAATTATTTATAACTATTTTTTTGAGATATTTTTTGTTTGTAATTAATAATCAGTTACGCAATAATCATGCCATTTAACTGTTAATAAAATTTGCTATAGCATATTTACCTTAACAAATATACCTAAATATAGTTTTGTTAAAGAACTATTTGCTTTTTATTTCTTTTAAATTTTTTTATACAATTTGAATTTATATTTTTGTGTTTCTCTTCCAGGCATTTTTTATTGAATTATATTATTATATTTATTTGTTTGATCGTATATTTTAAGTATATGTGTCGAAATATTAGGAGTGTACCGCATAATTCCGATACTTTTTTCTTTCACGGTTTACTTTATTCTCGCGTGAGTTCTCTAGCTGTACCTTACCTTTCTCGTCATCCTTTTCTATGTGCCTTAAGGTTTCCCTGTTCCTCTAAAAATAGGGTGGTGCCCAAATAACTTTTCTCCTCTTATCTTTTATCTTCTCTTCTAACTTCTTGTCCTTGTGTCGTAAGTACTTCTTTAATTGATCCGTGATATTTGAGCTGTAACAAGAACCCCGTCCAAGATACCTCTACCAGACTGAAGCCCGAGCCTAGTACCGTTCTTTGTGTAACCTCCAATCAATCATCGAGAGGGTACAGGTTATAATAAATTGGTGCAGCATACGTTGTAAATCATCTTCACTTTGAGAGAGGAGTATTGCATCGTCTGCGTGGCAGATTATCTTAAGCTGTTTTTCTCCCATTTGGTATCCATTTTTAGTTCTTACCTTTTTTATTGAGGACTCACGAAATCTCTCTGTCTTATCCCATTGCCAGCTGCTTTAATAGGGTCGTTTACTTTTATTGTGTTGTTTTGGTAGATATTATCGAGCGTTTTGATTATTCCTAGAGGTATCTCTCTTACGTACAGTAAGTGGATGTCTTTTAATTTGACCCGATCACCTGTAAATTTTTGACAATTCTAAGAAAAATTTATACCATTTTCAACGTAACTATGCACCCAATAATTATGCAACGCATTCAACACCTTAATATCAAAGTGAACATACTTTCAATGCGATTGAAATCAAAAAACTGAAATTTTTATGGTGAGTATAATAAATTGAGCAGGGACATGTTCTTTGATAACTAATCCCGCTCTTTACTTAAAACATGTTATATTCTATTGATCCCTCTTAGAACTTCAGTTCTAACAACGGTACGTACGCTACTGCAGAACGAGAAAAATAATTTACGGTGGCGTAAAACACTATGTGTAAATATGTCCATTTCCACCTACCTTAATTAGAACATTTTATGTCCGCTCTTTGTAATGGGTATAAATTCTTTTCGGTAGTCCGTGTGAAGGTTTGTTCTCGCTGTTACAAAACAAACAATTCGTTTTTCGATTGTTTTTGCTTTTTCCTGAGAAACTAGAAATACCCCATTTGTCTCCGTCTACCTGTTTCAATGTGTTGTAAAGAGTTTTTTGTTTTAGACAAGTTTAAAATAGCTGAATTTTAAATATTTCATCAGAGCTGACTTGTGTCCTGATTGCATATACCTACTTGTTAAATGGTCTGTGAAAAATAATATAAAACTATAATTGAGTTAAGGGAAAATAAGAATTATTATCTTCTTCTTTATCTTCTTTTCTATTGGAAATTGAATATCATCAAGGCTATCATAATTAGACACCGGAATATATGCAAAATACATTTTTGGCATATTTGCAATATATATATATATATATATATATATATATATATATATATATATATAGATAAGGTTCTTGAACTCCTAAGTGGAGCATAGAGCTTCAGTGAAAACGCGCCATCGGGTTCTATTTTGCGCTAAGGCCTTCACCTCATTCCAAGACTTTCCTTGGCCTCTTATCTCGTCCATGATGGATCTTCTCCAGGTTTGTACTGGGCGATCGCTTTTTCTTTTCCCTTGGGGATTCCACTCTAGGGCGGTCTTTGCGATACTGCAACTATTTTTTCGGAGTGTGTGACCGATCCAACCCCACTTTCTGGACTTAATTTCATTTTGTACCCTCTTTTGTTCGGTCAGGTGTAGCAGATCGTCGTTTCCGATGGTGTTAGGCCAGAATATACGAACAATTCTTCGTAGACATTTGTTAACAAAGACCTGCAGTTTGTCTGTGAGGGTGTTTGTCACTTTCCAGGTTTCACATCCGTAGAGTAGAACAGACATGACATTTGATCGGAATATTCGGATCTTTGTCCTTGTAGTATACTCGCCAGATCTCCAACAGGGTTGAGCGTGCTGAAAGCTTGTTGAGCTTTTCGTATCCTCATACGAATATCGTCTTCTGTACCTCCGTTTTCTGTTATGACACTTCCAAGATACGTAAAGTTTTCCACATTTTCAATCTGCATATTGTCGATAGTGAATAGCGTGTTGTTCCTTCCATTTATTCTCATGGACTTGGTTTTACTAATATTGATTTTCAAACCTATTTTATTGGTTTCAGTGGAAAGTGTTTCCAATTGGTAAGCCAGATCTTGGAACCTTTGACCTAATAGACAGATATCGTCCGCGTATTCTAGATCGCTTAGGCGTGTGGTTAACGTCCATTGTATCCCTCTTGTGTCGGAGTCTAGTTTGGAGAGAACATAGTCTATAGCTATGTTAAAAAGAAACGGAGAAAGCACGCATCCCTGTCTAACTCCAGTAAGTACGTTGAATTCGTCACTGTTGATCCCATTGTGTGTCACGCTGCATTTCGCATCAGTATATAGTGACTTTATAATAGAAATTATTTTTTGCGGGATGTTTCTTAGCTCTAAAATTTTCCATAGAGCAGCGTGAGACAAGCTATCAAAGGCACGTTCAAAATCAACAAAAACCATGTATAGGGGTGTGTTCCATTCAACCGATTGGTCTCTCTATTCTATTCTCTTCTATTCCTCTCCAATTTTTGCACAGTGTGAGGTTGCCTTTTTTTGGAAGCTTGATAATGTTACCTTTTTTCCAGCCCGCTGGAATGTGGTTTGTTTCCCACACCTCTCGGATTATGGGGAGCAAAAGTTAGATGCGGATCAGCTTTAAGCATTTCAGCAGCAATGTTATCGATTCCCGGTGACTTGTTGTTTCTCAGAGATTTGATAGCTGCTATTATCTCCGTTTTGGAAGGGGCCTCGCAAGAAATATGCAAGTCTATATTCTGCGGGTTTTCGACTATTTCGTCTGCGTTATCTCTGGGAATACCTAGCATCTCCTGAAAATGCTCTTTCCATCTCTCTACTTGGTCATCTGTTGTAGTAAGCAATTCGCCTGTTTTGGATCTTACAATGTTCGCAATATTCGACATATTTGCAATACTTTGCATAAATTTCATATTTTTACAAAAAAACTAGATATATTTGCATATTTTTATATAAACAAAATGTATAATCCCAATATTTTCTAAATGTGTCGATCGTATTTGAAATTTTTCACCCAAATTCACGAGTAATAAATCCTCTGTTTCTTTAAATCATATTGGGCGTAGGTTAGGGTCGCCTATATTGGACCGGCTCCTAAATTGGACTTTTGCAGATTTCAGCGATCCGACAACAAGTGGTGCTATCCGTTAATACCAACTAGAACTTCATTCCGACCCATTGCATCACCATGATAATTTTCAAGAGGAACTTTTATTAGGTGCTCCGCCTGCAGCATTGTCACTATTGACGATACTGGATATATCAGTAGCGATCTTTTTGTGACATGGCTTAATCATTTTATTAAAACAGTTAAGCCAAGCCCTGAGGCTCCTGTTCTATTGTTGGACGGCCACAGCACCCACAGTAAACACATAAAAGCTCTACAAATTGCCAGGGTTAATGGAATTGAGTTATTCCAGTTACCAAGTCACACCAGACACAGACTTCAACTTGGATGTTGGATTCTTCAGAGCCTCTCAAAATGCATATAAAAACGGTTGCGGAATAACGTGGGTCGAACAGTATCAATTTTTATGTTTCCGGGATAATTGAAGAGGCTTATGGGCTTGCTGCAACAGTGAGAAATGCACAGAACGCGTTTTGTGCTAGTGGAATTTGATCTATAGATGAAAATGTTTTTAAAGAAACTGATTTTACAGCTTCAATGATGTTTGACAGTGCATCAAACTCAAATTATGAATCCCAACAGGAAGCATCCTCATCTGATGAAGATAATATTCCATTGGCAGAACGAACGAAGAGATCAGCATCAACTTCCCTAAATACTATTTCAGTTTAGGATATTTCGCCGTTAAGGAAGTGTCGGTGAAACTTTTAAACCAGAGAGAAAACAAAACACTAGAGAGAAAATACTTCAAAATAACAACAACGCACATAGAAGACAGTTCGTAGCTCAAAAAAACACTCAAGGACTATCGCCAAACACAAAGTGGGCCCGGTTGCCTTAAAGAAGATAAAATCTATATTGTTATATTGTCTTATATTTATATATTTCAATGTTATAATATGGACTTTACACTAATTCTGATTTTTTGTTTCAGGGCCACCTACAAAAAAAAAACTACAAAAAACACAAAAAACCGGCCTCGGCCACAAAAAAAAAATTTAAAAATTTCTAACAAAAACCGGCGCAAGCCAGCAAAAAAATTAACAAAAACCCCAAAACCCGGGCACGTAGGGCCCAACCCCTTGAGCACCAAGTCGCCGAACTAAGCCGGGGCTCAGAGTGGAGACTTGAGGCCCAAGTAAGCAATTTTAGTTCGCGGAGAAGCCACATTATGATAACAGGATTATAGCGACAATGCGCTGTCCTGAGTTTTTGCATTCGGTTAGAAAACCATGTTTTATTACCTAGGACCCAGGTGTGTATTGAGACCAATTTTCAAAATGTATTTAGTGTATTTTTTATTCTGTAGTAAGGCACTTAATACGAAAATAATCCCTGGTTATAGTTTATTTTTATGAACGAGAGAGTAATTAGCATAATTTTAACTGGTAGCTCCGACCACTCCATGGGCGTGCTCAAGATTAATTGAAAAATTACTTTGAATAATTGTAAAAAATAAATGAATTATTTCAGTGTTATAAAGTGTTATGTGTATGTAAACAAAAGTGACCTCTTTTATCACACACTATATTAGAACTGACTGGCCTACATTAAAAAGGGTTTTAAAAAATTCACATTTTTTTTAATTTTTAAAAATTACAAAAGAGAAAAAGAGTTTTTAAAGCCGTCTAAGGTATGTTAAATAGATGAATAAAAATATTAATATAAAACTTACAGCTACTTGTTACAAATCCAAATCAGATTCAGAAGATGAACTTTCAGAACCAAGATTTATAATAACTGGCTCGATCATTTTATCAGTAATATTGTCCAGCTTCCACATTTTTTCCTCTTCTTTAATAGTGTGATTTACTGCCTTTTCCCAGTTTTCAGGTTTTACATTATTTACGGCCTCCAAAAACAACTGTTTAACATCATGAATTTTAAAAGTGGTATTTTTTCTTGAAACTTCACTCTTTATCTGTGCCCATACCAGTTCAATCGGGTTTAATTCACAATGATATGGTGGGGATCTAAGTACTGTCATTCCACGATTTTTGGCAATTTCATCAATTTCGTATTTTTTAAATTTTTCTGTATGAAGGGCACACAACGAATAAAGTTCCTTTCTTATAGATCCGGGATGGTACGTAATATTTTTTGAACTCAGCCAATTCTGCAAGTCTTTTTTTAACCGCTTGGTTGTGGGCAGTCCTTCTATAAGTCTGGAGTGATAACTTGCATTATCCATTACTATTACACAGTTCTTAGGAAGAAGATCTATCATTTGTTCGAACCATTCTTGAAAGACATCAGCGTTCATGTCTTCATGGTAGTCACCGGTACGAGTTGATTTAAAAGTTAATAAACCACCTTCAACAAAACCGTCTGAACTGCCAATGTGTACTATTATCAGCCTGCGTCCCTTTCCTATATGGTGGGTTTAAACCAGTAGATAAGTTATTTACAAAAGCGTGCCTTTGACTTGTAACAGTTTCATCCTGCCAAAATTTATTTGGTGTATGACCCTCGTTGATCCATGTTTCATCAAGATAAAATATTTTTCTTTTTTGGTTTCTCATTTCCTTTATGGTTCTTAGAAAATGTCTTCTCCATATGACAATATCGCTTCTTTCTAATAAAATAGACTTTCTGGGATTCTTTTTCCAGCGGAAGCCTATTTCTTTTAAAAGTTTCCATAACGTACTTCGACTCATTTCTGGGTAATCCTTATCATCTCGAACTGAGACAAGAACTTTATCCAATGTTGGAAATTCTTGTCTAAAGAAGAATTCATGCACTTTCCGTCGAAGTCTCTCTTTAAAATGATATTCTATTTGAAATTTTGGTTTCCCTGGAGCATTACGTGGCATTTGAAAACTACCACATTTCTCTTCTTTAATAACTCTGTAAATCGTAGATTTCCCAACACCAAGTGTACTGCTAACTAACTCAACGGTCTCATCAACACTTTCACATAAACGTTTGTCTGTAAATGATTTAAAACAATTAAATATTAATGTTTTCTCATTAACTGTTAGAGGACCAATTTTTCGGCGTTTACACGGCACTTCCAAATTTTCCATAACACTAGTATACACAATAAACTGCACCTTGCAACTGAAGTACCTACTTTTAGTGAACTGTTAAGAATTTTGAATACGCCACTTGGACCTTTCTATATATAAAATGGAAAAACCCACTATCACATTTTCTGTGGAATAAGTTTAGAAGGTAATTATCTAGTCAATTACTGTCGTAGATTCCTGGAATTAAAGAATTAAATGTTTGATTGTTGAAACCCTTACTTCGTGGAATGCACTCATTTCAGATAAAATAAAACGTTTTATTTTATCTAAAGAATTAAACTTTATTTTGCAAATAGGTAGGTACTTATTAAACTTTTATTGGTTATATATAACCAATAAAATAAACATCTTACATTTCTTGCAAATTCATTAGTACCTGTTAACCTCCATCACTCCGACACTGGCAACCTTATTTAGGGATTAGTAAACCTCACAACTATTGTATTCTTTTCTGCTCCAACCTTTATACCTGGTGGTCATACTCAATTTAAAATTGTTTTCCTATATACTTCTGTAAACTTGTTGACAAATATCTGTTTTTCATTGAGTCACCCGTATCAACAGTTTAGGGATTTGCATACATAATTTATTGTTTTATTACTCTCTCATACATAAAAATACGCTATAGTGTGTGAAAATTATAAGGGATGTGGATTAGGGAGTAAACTAGGTTATTAATAGATAAACATATTTTTTACATAAATTTTGAACGCCCCCAACCAGTAAGGCTCCTTAAGAAAATGTGCACTATTATTTTTATGTCTTATTAAAATCATACAGCCTTTTTGGTCTTATTTTTCTATGAGTACACTATCAAAACAGCTGTAGGGTATTAGAGAAAGACTTCACCCGTCTGCTGGAGAGATGCGAGCATTAGGTTTTCAAAAAACTCATACAGTGATAGCTGGAGCCCTTACAAAAGGAACTCATAATTGAATTTTCTTTTTAAAATAACAACGGAAATAGCGAGCGCATGCACCATTCTGTTTGATAATAAATTTATGAGCTGCTTAATGAATCCTTTTCACGGACATTGTTACAAGATTTCTCCTTTAACGGAATATTTATTGTGTCTTTCTTTTGATACAATGCGCCAGGATGATGAATATTCGAATGAAATTTTCTTTTCGCCGACGGAGAAGGCGGAAAAGACTTTGAGAAAAACTGGCCATACTGTGTATGGAATTTTTTGAAATCTGTCAGAAGCAACTACTTTCATGAAATATTAATAACTGAATCTTGTTAGCGCGTATTGAAAAGCATTTCTTGAGAAAATATATTTTAAAATATAAGAGCGGAGTCTGTCGATAGTGTTTTATGTAGAGAATGTGCAATATCTTGAAAACAAACAGTAAAACAATTGATTTTAATCGTTTTTATTTTCTGCGTTGTTCACTTTGCTGTTCAGTTTTCTTAAAATGAGATTCTGCGACTACTTTTTTAAGATTCCATTGTTTTAAGGATTTTGCCAGGGTGCGCTATTTACTGATTTTTAACAAGCTTTTCACAAACTTGTGGTGGCATGGATGGAATTCCCCTATATCTGGACAAAACAAAAACATACATCGATTGTTACAACGGGAACGACAATAAACGAAAAGAGGCTCAAATTACATCTATTGCAGGAAGAATCAATAAAAGATTTATACAAAAGAAGACTAGACCAAAAACTAGAAGAATTCACATAAAAACCTGCCTGATTTCAGCGGCCTTAGAAGCTCTTGGAGAAGACGACCAAAGGAACACCCATCAGAATATCAAATTAAGGAAAGACACATTGAAATGCAAAAAAGAAAAGAAAAAACTACACATAAAATACCTAAACACCAAAAAACAGGAAGACTTAGACCTATATAGAGCGAAAAACAGAGAGGTAAAGAAAAGAGTAACAAATGAAAAGAACGAACGATGGGAACAAGCATGCACAGAGATAGAACGACATATCGGAGGAACGAGAAATTCAGAATCATGGCGAATATTAAAAGCACTTCAACGAAATAAGACAGAGAAAACCCAGATCGGCAAAATTAGTGAAAACGAGTGGCAAGAATACTACGTAGAATAACTACTTACAGAAAACCGTCCCCAATTTTAGGAAGAGAATATAGAACATGCAGGAAATGGGGCATACGACCAGATAGAAATAAGCCTGGCAGAAGTTAAGAGAGCAATCAAGACATTGAAGAACAAAAAAGCCAAAGGACCCGGAGGAATACCAAACGAACTAATTAAAAACGGAACGGAAAAGTTATTCCGCATGCTACATAGAATGTTCGAAAGAGGACTAAATGGAGAAGAAATACGTGCGAAGAAAATGTGAAAACTATAGAGGAATTAGTATAATATCGTCGGTAGGTAGACTTTACCGGAAAATTATTAAAAAAAAACTAGAAACTGAAATAATAGGAAAAATTGGAGAAGACCAAGCAGGGTTCACAGTAGGAAAATCATGCCTAGATCATACGTACACATTAGAACAACTGATAGAGAAGAAAATGGCAAAAGGTAGACCGGTCCATCTGGCCTTTGTTGATCTAAAGAAAGCATATGACTCAATACCTAGAGTCAAATTATGGGAAGCAATGAATGATCTCGGAATCCGACAAACACTAATAATAGCAGTTAAAGCACTATACAAAGAAAACAAAGTAGCTATTAAATGTGGAAATAAAGCCTACAATCCATTTAAGACGACAAAAGGACTTCTACAAGGCTGTGCTACGTCCCCTACTCTGTTTAAAATATTCTTGGAAAAGGCACTCAAACCATGGAGGAGAAAGTGCGAAGGAATGGGCATACCAGTAAGAGACGAATACCTATACACCTTAAGTTTTGCCGACGATCAAGTAGTCATCGCACAAGACGAAGAAGATCTCAGCTTTATGCTCAGAAAACTAGAAGAAGAATATAAAAACAACGGAATGGAAATAAACTTAGAGAAAACCGAATACCTAACAACAGAAAACAAGGATATAAGAAACCTAGAGATAGACGAGGGAAGACAAATAAATGGAACAGATAAATTCAAGTATTTAGGAACCATAATATCGAACCAGGGAACAACAGAAGAAGATATAAACAACAGACTGAGACAAACAAGAAACTGTATAAGACAACTAAACTCAGTGTTGTGGGATAAGAACATTACGATAAAGACAAAAAAGAGAATATATTTATAATACCCTGACAAGAAGTATCCTGACATATAGGTCCGAAAACTGGACAATAAACAAGAGAAATAGAGGTAGAATAAGAGCAGTAGAAATGGAGTTCCTGAGGAGAAGCTGTAGACTTACAAAAAGAGACAGAATTGAAAACGCAGAGATTAAGCGGAGAATGGGAGTGCAATCAGACATAATCGACTATATAGAGGAGAAGAGACTATACTGGTACGGCCACGTCAGAAGAGCGGACAGAGGACGCTGGATAAATAAAATCACAGAATGGAGCCCGATTGGAAGAAGAAAGAGAGGAAGACCCCGAAGGTCATTCAGAGATGAAATGGACGAGGCTATGGAGAAAAGAACCCTGCGAGATGGAGACTGGAATGACAGGGAAAATTGGA
The DNA here is from genome assembly GCF_040954645.1 of Diabrotica undecimpunctata. NCBI lineage: Eukaryota > Metazoa > Arthropoda > Insecta > Coleoptera > Chrysomelidae > Diabrotica > Diabrotica undecimpunctata. Next base: position 3,587,026 of record NC_092811.1, read on the forward strand.
GAAAACGGTTGAGTGAAGGAAGACAGTGAAAACTGTGGAAATCCTTAGTAGTAGTAGTAGTAACAAGCTTTTGGCAGACTGAAAATAAAATAAATATATATAAAGCACTATAGAAAATGGGTATAAGTAAAAAACTAGTAATTATGACAAAACTAACACTTCAAAACTGGCTAATTGGTCTTTACCAAAGCCGTCTAATTAAGAAAAAAAGACTCCAAAAAATCGTAAATGGTAAAGGAATTGAAAAGATTAAAGACGGTGAAGATGTGTGACAGACAAATAAACTTGGTATCATCGATGTTAATCAATGTTGTTAAAGATCCTACACAATAAGACGGTATTCTGAGCTTGAGCCGAGGCTGTAGAGAAAAAAACGCATTAATTAATGAGTTTTTGAAATCAGCACATAGCCCAGTCTGGTTAAAAAAAGGACGAAAAATTGTTTGCAGATATCTGAAGCTTTTAGGACCTAGGTGGGGATTACTAGATGACGAATAGATGAAAAAGTACTAGTATTTTTACCTTGCGTTTTTTTTAAACAATAATGTATGGTCACAATTTGATTTTTTGTCTATAAGTTTTTTCCCTTACATTTTACGTTAACAATATTTATATTTTTTTTATATCAAAAATATCTTTACAAAAATTATCAAATAATTTTTTTAAATTAAAATTTATAAATAATTTACGGAGATATTTGCAAAAAAGCAGTTTTTTTGCACCAATTTATAAATTTTTTCCATAGCTAATGTTAAAGTGTTGCTATAACAACTGTTTTGAGTAGATAAAGCATCACTTTAACCGCAAGGGTCGATAAAGTGACACTTTAACAGCAAGAGTAGATAAAATGTTTTAACTTTTTTTTATTCAATAAAATTTACAAATTCAAACACATTAAGGATTAAAAACAACTGAAATTTTACAATTAACATAGAAATATCTATTTTTGGAGCATCACAACTTGTACTCGTTTGCTTAAACACTGGATTCGAGGTACTGAATTGATTTTATATTGGATACAGAGTAATTCATATCCCTAGTAACGGAGCAACACAATTGCGATTTTTGTGCTAAAAATTACAATTTTCTTTGAAATTCTATTTTTCACCTGAACTTGAAGTCTTGCTATAGAAAAAAAAACGGGTGTGGCAGTCCAGTGGGACTGCCGGTGGAAGTTACACTTCTATACACGCATTCGCCGTTACAAATTTATTTGGGAGTCAATCTGCACAATCATTACATATGTAATTCTATAGGTAAGATATAGCAGAAAGAGAAACAGAATTAATAACAACTTACTAACAATGAAGGATTGAATCAATATTTTGAAAATGTATATTTTTATTTTCATATATCTATGAAAGGAGTTGAATGCAAAATTTTTTTACACATACTCTGCAGTAAAATTGATTGTTTATTTTGTTATTAATATAATATATTAATATAATAATACAATACAAATTAAACTGCAATACTCATAAGTATTTAAAAATGACAATAATATACATAAAAAATACACTACAATACAGTGCAACATAATTCCATATAATCATACAATACAAATTAAAATGCAATATCCATAAGTATTTAAAAATGACAATAATGTAATAATATTAATAAAAAAGTCCTCCCCGACTAGGAATCGAACCCCGGTCTCCCGCGTGACAGGCGGGGATACTGACTACTATACTACCGAGGACATGACACAAACGTATTTCAAAATTGACAGTTCTGGATCATACAGTGATTTATTGAGATTATTATTTTGAAATACAAAAGACTAATATAATAATATAATATTAATAAATATTTTATTATATGTATAATATTATATGTATATATATCTTTATATAATAATATATAATATTAAATTATATATACAAAAGGAACATTTTTATATTCGAGAGAGGAAGAGAGAGAAAATATATCTTCTGTCTCTCTCTCTTACTCATTATCTTACATATGTAATGATTTCACAGATTCACTCCCATACAAATTTCCAACGTGGAGCGCGCGTATAGAAGTATAACTTCAAAAATGTTGTATTGCACACGACGATAAAATCGCATCTTCTCGAGCATAATTAGCGTCTCGACTGACGTCTCGACGCTAAAAAACGCTCTCGAAGAAAAAGTACAATTTGATCGTCTTGTGTACAATTTTATCGTCTTCTGTACAATTTTATCGTCTTGTACAATAAATAACTATTTATTAATTTTTTTTAATAACAAAATAAAATGTTAATTTAAACATCGAGGAATTATCGTCTTTCAACATTTTGCGAAATTTCCCCCCGATCGGTCAAATAGTTTAAAAGTTATTTAATTTGTTTATCCCTGAGGCTAAATATTTAAACCATGGAACTTGCTGTATTATTGATGATAGACACATTTAGCATATTTCATAGGATTATTTAAGACTTAAACTATCTCAGAAGTTAAATGCATATTACGTTTTCATCCAAATTATTTACGAAATAAACGTTTGAAAAAGGGGTATGTTTTTTACTTATAAACTATTGTAATAACTTCTATATTTTTCAAGCTACAGACTTGTACGTACAACTATTGGATAGCTGGTAAAAAAACTCACATTTAAAAAAATAACCTTCTATGACCAATAGGAACGAAGTTAGGGACTATTTTGACGAAATTTTGGAGCGTGGTAGCTGCTACTCATCCCGCCTTTTTTACGCATACTAAAATATATTACCGGTTTTCTATTATATAGATGACCTTTCTCCTATTCACATGAATACATATAAAGTGTAGGGACACGAGGACGGTATACTCTGTGATCTTTGGAGAGATTTAGATCTAAAATAACCCCCTATTTCCTCGTTGGACTCGGTCATTTCTTTAAAAATTTTTATTTGAGTTGAAAATTTCTTAGCTTGACGTAGATGAATCATTTTTTCGGCGGCTGCAACTCTCTTTGCATTAACGTTCAAATGCGTACTCATTATTTTCATTGCAAGCTCCTCACACACACATGTGTCTACCAAATATGTCCAAAATAATAATTTAAAAACTTTTCTGTAGTATGAATACTTAACAGCGACATATTCCGGAATGTTTTCTGTAAGCATTTTGTACATAAGAGTGATATATTGTTTCTCATTTAAATAATTCTTTTCCTTGCTAGTATACTGAGCTAACTTTGTGGGATATGATTTAATATGTCCACGAATAGCATCTGTAATAATACCAGAAATTTCATTGCCTGGGATACTTCTTCTCCGTTTGTCGAATGGTGATTTTCCTGCACTTAGAAGAAATATCGCCTCAGTCGGTCAATTATTACTCCGTAAAGAAAACAGAAGGCTAATTTATAAATGGTAGTTTTTCTATTAGAGTTTGATATGGAGTATACACAGCTACTACTTCTATTAGGTTTTCAAGACTCACTAAGTTCTTGTCTTCTACGTCGTTGCTTAACTTCAGTTGCGGAAATTAGGCTTTGTAAGTAACTTGCTCATTTTTTGTAGTCAGGTCCCCAAATCGTTGGAAAATCTGCTTTTTTCTTCATTACTCGTCAATTAAAAGCACTTTTGCTGCACCTAAAGATTAACTATTTAACAAATTTAGATTGATCAGTCAACAAAAAACTGTTTTTAATGAAAACTTGTTATTAGAAAAGAACAAATTTTCAACTTACTTGCAATATTTGGACGATGTAGAAAGAACTGCAGGAACATTCTTCCCCTTCCAATTGATGTATTCGTTTCCTTTGACTCTGATTCGTTTTATTATTTCATTTCTATATTCGTAGGGTTTTTTATTACTATCTTTTTCAGATTAGGTAAATTAATATCGTTATGATCACTGTCACTTTCACTCATTGTAAAATACTCTGTCACGATATAATACAAAGAAGTAATCCACTTATTATTACTACTGTATTTGTATTGACTACACATTTACTTATCTACGTGCATTCACAACACAAGATTGAACTTGACTGAAAATTATTGGCATTATTCCGCCAAATTCATGCTTTTTTCAAGTGAAGGTACCTTTTTTGCTTTTTAATCAGGTCTCTAATTATTACTATACTTCCTGAGATTATGACATGTGTCTCTTGAAAATATTTTTAAAGATTTATTACATATGTATAAACAATTTCTATATTCTTAAATTCTATTCTCTCAAAGATATCCAATACATTCCAATTTTATTCTTCTACCCACAAACTAGCTTCAACTGCTCATAAAATATTCATAAATACAACAAAAAACAGTGTTTTATTGATTTCCAAATACAGTGGTCCATGGAATAATTTTAAACTCTAAACAATATGCTGGTTTTATGAATGAGTATAATAAACAAAGAATCATCATAAAAACAATGGTTTGGTCCATTGACACCTATTAACAATATCAACACGGCCATACAATGCCACCTGTATTTATATATTTGTGTTTCAGATTTACTGCTCGAGTTAGTACAGTAAAATGTGTTGTTTGTTCTTTTTATTTTGTTTATACTACATGAATGGTTAATATTTTTTATTTTAACCACACATTTAGTTCCAATTCATAATTATAAGCAATATGAATCGATTATAATAAAAAAAATTTATTAGCGAATATTATTGATACTCAAAAGAGCTATTGATCCTCAAAAGCAAAGTTTGATCAATTTTAAACGTTCTTATTAGAAATGTAGTACATATTAAAAATATTAATGGTTTTTCGATGGCTATGGTTCAATGGCTTTTCCATCGAACCGTAAATTTTGCCGCTATTAATCAACTAGACCTTCTAACATGTCCAAAATCTTTAGAATTTGACTTGGCTACGACCAATCTTAACTTCTTTTGTTCTGACATCGGATCATCAATGACATAAACAAAAAACAATTGCATTGTTTGAAAACAAACGAAGGAGCTGAACTATGAATCACATTTTGAAGACGGGAAATAATTTTTGTCGAGGGCATCTTCGTTAAAAATAGAAGTGGCAGATGTTTAGTATAAACACCGACTCCTTTTATTGATAAGTTGGTTTACCGGTTCTCGGGAGTTTTGAGTGTATGTTTGTTGGAAAATTTGAAGAGAATAGACACAGGTCCGTAATAAACGGGAGTCCTATAATTGGACGAATGATAGACCACTAATAATTAACAAGCCTCTTTGTTTGGATCATTGAAATTTATCATTTGTCATTTTATCGCTTTGAGGGTTCGTCAAATAAAAAGAAAATGAGTTTCCAGAAGAAATAGACAATAAAAAATGCGCATTGTCCTCTAGTCTGTTCACCTTGTATTCCAAAGAACTTGTGATGATATTGTCGTAACAGCTGAACTCTTGGAAGATGTACAAATTTTTGACAGCCAATACTTCTTCGTCCATTTGTTGAGTTATCTCGTGCTATTCGTACTATCTTATCCTCTGGCATTCTACTAATGTGTTCGTTCTATGGTTGTTTCCCCTTAACGTACTGCTTGTATTATTTCGTCCATTATGATATTAAAGAGAAGTGGGCTTAACGAATCACCCTGCCTGACTCCACTTTGTGCTGGTATACACGTGCTGGTTTTCGATGGTTTGTATAATATTGATGGGTGTGTTTATTTTATACAGTAGGTGTAAGACGTCTTTGACTTGGTTGCGATCGAAAGCCTTTGTCAGGTCTATAAAACATAGATATGCTGGTTTATTGTACTCGATGGCCTTTTCTGTGATTTGTCTTAGTACAAATAAGGCGTCTACACAGGATCTTCCGGATATGAATCCTTTTTGTTCATCTGATGAGGTTGTTGGTTTATTGATTTTGTTGGTTAGGACTTTTGTGGTAAGCTTAAGTGCGGTGTTCAGTAGATTTATACCTCTATAATTGTTGGGGTCTTCTTTATCTCCTTTCATAAACATTGGTATCATTATGCTGTTTTTCCATGAGTTTTTGTATAAGTTTTGTCATATCTAAGGTTATAATTTGTCCTCTGTGTTTTAGAAGCTCGTTGGTTATATCGTCTGGTCCTGGTGACTTTTTAAATATCAAAGACAAAATGAAAAAACAGTTTACAAAAGCTAACAAAACAGAAATTACAATCCAAATACAATTAATTTTTCGGTCCTTCAGGGAAGGGTATATTTTAGTTAATAGATTTCTGCTGTTTCTTCAGTATATATTTTGGCGATACTCAACAGGTCTAGTGAGCATTCACAGTTTTCAAAAAAGTCTAATATTTGTTCGTAAGTTACAGGGTAGTTGGACTTTGGGTGATCAAATAATGTTGTATAAGTATAACTTAGCATTTGTTGTTCTTCTCTTTATTTTATGGTGTCATAAAACTAGGTTCATCTGTAGATGTAGTAGCTGATGAAGAGATTTGGGATATTGTGCGTTTGTTTTGTGTTCTTCTTGTATTTATATGCATTGTCTCATTTTCTAGATCAATTTTTAGGTCGTTTGTTATTTGTGACTCTTCTTTGATTGGGTGTATGTGTTGTTTTTGCTGTTGAGTATTTAGTGATTAAGTTTTTTGTTGTATGCTTTCGATTGTTGTCGATGAGTGTTTTTTAGGGTTTTTGAATTGGTAGATTTCATGTGTTTTCAATTGGGTCTATGTTTGGAAATGGATTATTTGATGCTGAATTATCTGTTGTAATCGCAGTAGACATTGGACAAGTGGTTGATTTGCTTACATGTTTGGCAAGCTTAGTTATCTGATAATAGGAAAATCTTGTATGCCATTTCCTCATGTGTGACAAGGAATGAATCAGGTAGGGTCTGGTTATTTAGTGGAGATATGTAGGTTTGGCGTCTGAAGCTCAAAATATGCTGGAATTGTGGTGTTGATGAGCCTATTCTTAAGGATGTTAAAGGCGACAAAAGATTTAATCCATGTGATTTAATGCATATATCAGGACTGAGTGTGGGACTGAGGGGCAGACATTGGACAATTACTAATCGCTGACTGGGACTAACTAGTTTACGAGCCTGTAAGAGTTTCTTGATAAAAATATATTGGTATGTGGTGATTGATTGGTTACGGGAGAATATGTAGGTGATTTGTACTTAACTTTTTTTCCTTATGTACATTTCCTTTGTCTTGTCGGCTTAGTCGGACGAAATATGTGGTGACAAAATTGCGGTTTAGTTATACGGATTATACGAAAGAAGTATTAAATAACTGAATAGATATTACACAAAAGAAAAAGTATGCAAAGAAATGGTGTGATATTATTAACTTTCATTACTAAAGACAAAATCATAAAAAAAATGAACTCGTGTCATCGTAGAAGATGTCTAAAAACGGCTACTACGAACTTCATATAAATAACTTATGTGTATAATTTTTGGTGTTAGGATCTTTGTTGTTTTAGACGAATCCAGTCCTGCACACGTAAGTTTTCCTTTTATTCTGTTTATTTGTTTATCGAAAATTGTGAAGAGCTCGAGTGACGATCCAAGGAAGTTTGTCAGACCTTTTATGGCTGCGTAATGAGAGAGATAACTGTTATGTTTAATGTTATTATAAAAAATATAGATAAGTGTTTAAAGAGAGCCGAACATCGGAGTCTGTTTGGTTTATCACTTGCTGTGTTTATCTATCTTTAATTTGTATTTAGATTAGGCTTAAGAATGACAGGAATTTTATTAGAAAATATTTTATTAATAATAATTTGAAATTTTTGCTGGAGATCATGGAGGATTTTCATATAAAAATGTAATTATCAATATCATTAACTAATTCAGGCTCCAGATGCTATTAAAATATAATAAAATATTCTTAAAGAATGCTCAAAATTAACGAAACATTCTATCTTTAATATTTACACATACTTTTTCATCTTTCCTACTTAAGAGTCTATAAGTCTGTAAGTTTTGCCCTAACAACAATTCATACCAAATATTTTATTCGATCTATAAAACAGAATCTTCCAACACTTTCAGTAGAAGTTACATCTGCCTTCACGTCAGCATTGTGTAGAAACAAGTTGCAAAGCATTCAGGGATTCTACAGTATTCACTGCCTTCTCTCGCTCAAACGTTTCCATCTCTCTCTGTTGTCCCATTCTCCATCGTTTAGGCCTCTCTTACTCATGGCGTCGTCTACTTCGTTCCTCCAGGATTTTCGGGGTCGTCCTCTTTTGAGATCCAAGACTTGTCTTAAAAAAATTGTTTAAAAGACTTGCTATTTAGCGGATAATAATAATTTTATTATACCAAGTGATTGTGTATCTAAAGAAATGTATTTTTTGAATAACAGCAGTTGTGATAACGATAACTCTGTAACCCTCGCGTTAAATCATTTAAATAATAAACAAATACTGTTGCCAACTGAACAAAATAAATAGGTGGTAACTCTTGTGCCCTATAAATGTTCTAGTGACGATGACGAAACTTATAAAATTTAAAATACTAGTAATGTTGAAGAAAGTTTCAATTAGAAGTATAAACAATATTATTGAAAGACATCTGGTGAACATATACAGTGATGGTGAAGTTACGTTAAAGAGAAAAAGGAAGCTGGGTCAGAATAAAAATGAATGGACAAGATCATCATCATCATTGATGCTACAGCCCTATAAAAGAGCCTCGACCTTCTTAAGACCATAGCGCCAGTCAGTTCTATCCATTGCCAACTGTTGCCAGTTTGCTGCGCCTATTTTTGTACCATCCTCATCTACACCATCCCTCTATCTGAGTTTTGGCCTACCCCTACTTCTACTTCCTACAGATTGGGACATAAGGATTCCTCTAGGAGTGTTGTTGTGCTGTGATCTTGCTGCTGTGTGCTTACTGGACAAGATACAAAAACAAAAAACTCCAAAGGAAAGGTGAAGTATACATGGGGTTTAGTAAAAAATTCAGGAAGATTAAGAAAGACATGCCAAGAAAAACAAAATATTTAAAAGAGGCGTATACTTCAGTAAAATATCGAAACTCCATATTAAGAGATTGCAATGAATTTACGGAACAGTGCAGAAGTCATATATTTAAGAAATTTTGGGGTATCAACGTAAGGTCTTTGTAGCATCCCATGTATTTAAAACTTCAACATTTAAATCAAACAAACAAAAATTTAAGAAGACAAAGTACGTACACTGACTACTTACATGACGGGAATGAAAACTTACAAGCATATTCAAAAACACATTAGATATAGGTTATAAAACCATTCGCTATTGGGCATTCACTTCAACAAATGAAATACATTAAAAAAAAATTATATTTATAAAGTTTTTTGTCTCTCCTAAAAAGTTTAGGTGAAATCAGATAGAAGATATTGCCAGGTCACCGACGATATATTTAATATATATATATATATATAATAATATATAATAACGGATTGATTACGGCTGTCGCCGCTTCTCCGCCCCCAATTTCCATCTTTTTCTGTCATATGCAGTTGCCTCTTCTAAGTCTCTTGCCGCCATTGCTTCATCAATATCGTTGCGCCAACTTCTCCGTCGTCGTCCTCTCTTTCTTCTTTCAGGAGGGATCCATTCCAGTACTCTTCTAGGCCATCTGTACTCTGGCATTCTTTTAACATGTCCGAACCAGATTAATTGTTTTCTTTCTATGTCATCGTTGATGTTTCGTTCCATTTTCATTCTACTCTCTCCAGTTTCGATTTAAAGCAGCTTTGTCTCACATAATCCATTTCTGTCGTCATAAGTTTGTTTCTATTAGCTTTGGTGACGTCCCATATATATCCGATATATTTAATAACAGGGAGAAAGACACATAATTCGTAGTTTAAATGGAAATAAATGGTGCTGTTAAATCTTGTCGGTATTTCACACTATAATTAATAACTCAAGATGTAAAAATACATAAAAAAGTAAAAAACGATTTAATTTTTTTTCTACGTCTAAAAGTCCGAAACATATTAAAATTTGTTGAAATGTACTCTAGAGTTGTTCTTTTTGACTACTTACTTATACTATGAGGATAGAAGAAATGTCAAGTCTTACCTGAAACAAAAAATAATATATTAAACATTGATAACAGCATACACAGACAAATGAAAGCGTAAATTACTTTTTTCCTTCCGTTTTATTACTTTTAATCGCATTTTATAAAAAAAAAAGTTGTTTTTAATCCAGAACTTCTGTATATGTCGCTCTGAGCAGACCTAAGTACACCAAAATACGTATACGCGAATGGCAGTAGCCGTGCATTGAAATTAAATCTCAACCGTTTTTCTGTTCCACAACATTTTAATTTGTGATGATGATGTACTTCCGGTATAATTTCTGAGCTCTGATTGTAAACTATTGGAAAATTGTTAATTTGGATGTTCCCTTATAGTACATTGTTGAAATCTTGGACTATTTGGAATACTTTTTCTTCGTCTGATGTTACTGTAGCTTCCTTATCACAGAGTTAGTTCTTTAATGTCGCTTATCCCTCCTGCTAGATTTCTTCTTAGTGATTTTAAGCTTTTATTCTGTTATAGTGCTTTGTTAATAGTTTTTGTATTGTATTTTCTTTCATTTTTGTTTACTTCTTTTGATATTTATTTACTTATTTATCTATATTCTGCTGTGTTTTTTTCTATTCGATTCGTTTTGTTTTTCAATTCATTTTTGTGGATGATTTATTTGATCAAACGTTCCATTTTGTTTACTATAAAATCTTTCAAAACCGCTTTTTAGAACACATTATTTATTTTTATGTTTTGTATGTTCTGAAGGCCGCTCACTACATTATGTTTGTATTTAGGATTTTCTAAGAGATTCACTTCGTTCTTTCACTTGGTTCTTTGTCTCTTGGCATTTATTACTATTTTTCTTCTTCTTGCTAAATGGTCACTACCTACTGAAAACTTATTCAACAATTCAAATATCCATCTACTCCTTTTGTTAACGTTCCATTTTCAACCGAGATTTTTTTGTAAAAGGTATTCATAATTTGCATAGTTCTGTAAAAAATATTGTGTACAGCATCTCTTTTTTTATTCCATTCTACTTGTTCATTTCTGAAAAGTACCACATTATGCGGTTACAGCCTGTAATAGTACACCCTACATTATTATTACGATCCATTTTGAATTCCTTATCTCCTTTTATTATTTTCGTTAACTACAGGTAAAAAAAAAATACACACATCATTTCATCATTCGTAATTGTTTCATACCGACTAATTCCCGTTTGTAAAAATCCTTACAGAGCAAGGCTAATCCATTAGCAATCTAGTGAATATAATCCCGCAAAAGAACTATCCTTCATTAATCCGCCCGAATTCAAGCCCAAAACAAAAGAAGCAGAATATCAAATTTCCTAGTCCAATATTTGAATGGTGCAACTTCCTTACTCAATCTCATTATCTAGGCGGCGTGGCGTAGAACAGCCACCTCGCCAATTATTCAGCAGCTATTCAGGATTCATCCACAACCAGTGACGTACTCACACGGTTTACTTCAAAAATAAACGCAGCGTAAGTTGGTATTGAGAGTCATTAGTTAAACAAATACTCCATTAACAGACAATAAATTGTGAAGAATAAATACCTGGATCAAGAACAAGAAAAAAAGACAAACTAAAGAATATAAAGAAGTAAACAAAAACATTCTTCTCTTCTTCTTCCTCTTTACAAGCAATACTGCTTGTTCATTGGCGGATTAATACCTCTATGGAAGGTTGTCACACAGCTATGAAATGCTTCGCAATGCTGCTAAAAACAGAATTATTTAATCCAGAATATTTAACATCTCACCTGACAAGACGATGTACGGTGGACGCCTACGCAGAAATGCATGGCACCTTAAGAAGAAGAAGAAGGAAGGTTGTCACTCCATCTTTTACGCGGTCGTCCATTACTTCTTCTGCCGATTGGTGACTTATCTCTTGCTATTTTGACGACATGGGTCTCCTCCATTCTGCTTATGGGGTTATTCAATCCTTTTTTTTTTGTATTTTGTGTTCATTCATTTATAGGCTGTATGTTACATTTATACATACATATATTGTACTTGGTCTTTCACTTCTTTGTCCAGGTCTCCATAGCTGCGTGCACAAGCGGTAGGATGCTTGCCTCGCATGCCGGTGGTCCGGAGTTCGAATCCTACCGCCGGCAAGAACAACTAGACATTTTTAAAAATGTCTATAGGCCCCAGGTCCACTCAGCCTGAATAAAATGAGTACCTTGGGTAAAACCAGGGGTAATAATAGGCGGTTGAAGCGTAGCACTGGCTATGTTACCTTCCTTGTATACCGTAGGCCCTATATATAGCAGACTACCCTGCTATACTCCCAAAGCCGCGAGCGGTATAAAACGGGAGACTATTATTATTATTATGTTACATTTATACATACATATATTGTACTTGGTCTTTCACTTCTTTGTCCAGGTCTCCATAGCTAGAAAGTGTAATTCCCAAGTATTTTATTTCCATTACTTATTCGATACTGATGCGATTACTTTCTATGTTACATCTGGTTGGTTCTTTGCTGATTACTACTGGTTTAGTTTTCTGAGATGAGATTGTCATATTAAATTCTTTTGCTCTTATATTAAATCTGTGGACCAGTCTTTGCAGACTATCTTCATCTTGGGCTATCAATATTGCGTCGTCTGCGTAACACAGTATTTTGATTTCTTTGTTTTCCATTATTTTTCTTACAAGTACATGTGTTTCGTTTCTAATTGTCTTGTAATTATGGTATGTCTTTTGTGTTTTGGTTGACATGTATTCCAGGTAAGCTTTCTTCTTTTCTTTACATTTTTCCTTCACTTCTGTACAAAACCATGGAGTTCTTCGCCTTGGGAACAATTAATTTTTATTTATATTTCTTTCACCAAGAACTTCCTTGGCTGAGGCTAAAATATTAGGCTTAATTTTTGCCCAGCTTTCTTCGACTCCATCACTTTCTGTGGTATATGTGTTTCTGCTTTCTTCGGTTATTCTTTTTTGGAATAGGTATCCTGTGGAGTCATCCTGTAAGGCTTCGACTTTTATCTTTGTGGTGTATTCTGGTGTTTGTTATCACATATATATGTTTTCATTCGGATTTTGCACAATACCAATTTATGATCGCTTCCTATTTCTGCTAATGTTAGTGCTCTTACATATAAGATTTGAGAGGGTTGTAACTATCTATTCGACAGAATATAGTCTATCATAGATCTTTGTCCTCTACTGTTCTTTGTGAAGGAAACATGTTTCGTTACCAAATTGATATACAGGGTGAGTCATAACTATTGGGACATAGACTAAGGACAGGTTATTTGGACTAAAATATGGCTATTGGGCCAAATATGCTTTAATAAAATGTTGCTGAGAAAAAAGATACAGGGTGTTAAAGTTAATTTTTGTTTTTCGTTTTTTGCTAATAGTTTCCCTGTATATTTATAAATTGCTATCAAAATTGGCACAGAGGCATAATCTTAGATAAGAAATAGTATTTTATTTACAATTTTACGTTTTGTCATAGAGGGCGCCACCTGGATCATTCCTAATGATCAAATTGAGTCTAAACTTTTTCTGATGAAACTTTTTAGTAATTTTTATTAGAAAATATGACGTAAACATCATTTTTACGTAAAATTGATACTCTTGTTCAAACATGATAATTTCAACCGTTTTCGATAAAAACTCAGTCGAACTGCTTAGAGTCTTAAAAAAGGATGTCAAATATTATTTCATTTATGAAAAGTATGCTTTGGACTGTCAGATAATTGTTGTTGGTAAATGTCATTTGTTCAGAGTAAATTATTTTTGATGTGACAGTGTAGTGTAATGTTGCATTTTTTTAAAGTAATCATTACTTTTTTTTATTGAAATGCCTCGTCACAATCATTTTACTAATGAAGAAATGCGAGATATGATTTGCGTATACGCACAAGAAAATTTTTGCGGTCGCTCTGCAGCCGGAAGGTATGGAATGTTATACGCAAACAGAAGGCAAATCACAAAACTTTTGCAAGATTATATCGTAGTTTAGGTGAAAATGGGTCATTTCACACTAAAAATCGGGGTGGTCGACCGAAACAAATCACACATAATCAAGAAGATGAACTTTTGGTTCGAGTAGATGAAAATCCTGAAATAAGTTCACGACATCTATCAGCAGCAACAGGAGTAAGTCAGTCGTCTATTGTTAGAATTCTAAAAAAAGAGAACCTCCATCCTTATCACTTCACTCCTGTTCAAAATTTACTTCCAATAGATCTTCCACGACGGTTACAGTTTTGACAACGTATTCTGAATAAACATCGCAATGACAGACACTTTATTAAGAATATTATGTTCACCGACGAAGCAACTTTTACCAGACGAGGGGTTTTTAATTGGCGAAATAGTCATTATTGGGAAGAAGAAAACCCGCATGCTATTAAAGCTAGACATTTTCAGCATGAGTTTAAATTGAATATTTGGTGTGGTATTATAGGCGACCAACTACTAGGGCCTTATGTTCTTCCTCCGAATTTAAATGGAGATTCTTATTTATTCTTTTTGGAAAATACTCTTAGTGATATTTTAGATGATCCGTCACTGGATGTAAGAAGAAAAATGTGGTTTATGCAGGATGGAGCGCCACCTCATTTTTCATTAGCTGTTAGAAATCATCTTAATGACGTATTTCCTCAACGATGGATTGGCAGAGACAGTGATTTTCAATGGCCACCAAGAAGTCCTGAGTACAACCCGCTAGATTTTTATTTTTGGGGACATATGAAGTCCTTAGTTTATGCCAATGAAATTAATACACAAAACGAACTTTGGAGATACATTCAAAATGAAGCTAATCTTATAAGGGGACACAATAATATTTTTTTAACGTCCGAAACTCCTTTATAAAAAGAATTAGAAAAGGCATAGAAATCGGAGGAGACTATGTAGAACATTTAGTTTGAGTTTTTGTGAGTTCTTTTAAGTTAAAGTGTGTTTAGTTTTGATTTATCGTCAAAAAGGAAACCTTACGTTAGTTGCAACTTTGTTTATTAGTTTGGTATTTGATAGTGGAAAAGTAAGTAAAATACTATTTCTTGTCTAAGATTATGCCTCTGTGCCAATTTTGATAGCAATTTATAAATATACAGGGAAACTACTAGCAAAAAACGAAAAACAAAAATTAACTTTAATACCCTGTATCTTTTTTCTCAGCAACATTTTATTAAGGCATATTTGACCCAATAACCATATTTTGGTCCAAATAACCTGTCCTTAGTCTATGTCCCAATACTTATGACTCACCCTGTATGTGCGAAAAAGATATCCTATATAATCAAAATCCTTCCAGTGTTTCGCAGTAAGCCGCTGGACGACGGTTTAGAACTCATTGAGGATGCTAGCTGACGATTGTCTTGGGCAAACTTAAAAAAAGACAAGTAAAAACTTTTGTTTTTGAACGAAGTAAGGTTTTACTGCTGGAAATAATGGTATTTATGCAAATGAAAAGTTGTTAAGACCGGGCTGAGATAAGGATTATTCCTGGTTATTATTTTTGTTTTTACGAAAAGTGGAACGACACGCTTGTAGATTTTCATTAAGGACTTTAAGACAAATATAATGGAGTTTTCGGGACAAATAATGGACACGGAGGAAAAAGGGAATATAAGAGTTTTCAGGATGATAAATTTACTTTTGTTTGGATTGTTTAAAAATGGGGTAAAATTTATGATATTCCTGAAAAACTGTCAGTGTATGAACTATATATTTGTGTAAATTACTATTAGTATTTCATTTTCAACAATTTTCTACCAGCAGCATGTAATGTTTTAGAAGTGAATACTTCTTAGCATACTACTCATACAAGTGATAATAAATCAGAGGATAAGTTTAGCAGATGAACAACAGGGTTTTTGGTAGTGGAAGATCGTGTACAGATGCAATATTCGTTATAAAGCAAATTACTGAGAAATCACTAGAGTATAATAGACCAGCATTTCTGTGTCTGATTCACCTAAAGAAGGCGTTTGACAGAGTAAGACTCAAAGATGTAATCCATGTTCTGTATAATAGAGAAGTTCCCCTAAATATTATAAAAAACTGTCGAAAACATCTACCAAAACAAGAAAATGGAGGTCAGAATAGATGGACAACTTACAGAACCTATAGAAATAGGCAGCGGAATAATACAAGGGGATTCATTGAGCTCCATGCTCTTCCATAATCATGGATTAAATCATCATAAAAAGCTTCAACAAAGAAAGAGGATACAGAATAGGAAACAAAGAAATAAAAATACTCTGTTACTCAGACGTCGCAATATTGATAGCCCAAGATGAATATAGTCTGCAAAGACTGGTCACAGATATAACATAAGAGCAAAAGAATTTAATATGACAATCTCATCTCTACTAAAACTAAAAAAAATGTAGTCAGCAAAGAACCAACCCAGATTTAAAATAGAAATTGTTGGCATGAGTATTGAATAAGTAATGGAAATAAAATACCTGGGAATTAAAAAGCAAATAGACTGGCAGGATGCCTTAAAACACTATATGGCGAAACAGACATATTAACACTGAGATTTTACCTGTTGCTTGTGAAGTTTGCCGTTTGATATCTTGTACAGTAACCCCTTCTTTTTTGTTTTATCAAAGTATTTAAATACATTAAATATTATTACACGACTTTGTTCTGATATCACGGATCTACACTTTTTATTTTCCATGATGGACATTATCCAAATCACTAGTCACTTTGGCAGAGAAACAACAAGGCTTCCGGAAGAACCGCAGCACAATAGACGCAATTTTTATTATCAGACAAATAATAGAGAAGTCCATTGAATATGGAAAACCAGCATACATGTGCTTTGTAGATTTAAAAAGTGCTTTTGACAGGGTGAAGCGAAATACTACTACTAAGGATTTCCACAGTTTTCACTGTCTTCCTTCACTCAACCGTTTTCTCCAATTTTCCCTGTCATTCCAGTCTCCATCTCGCAGGGTTCTTTTCTCCATAGCCTCGTCGATTTCATCTCTGAATGACCTTCGGGGTCTTCCTCTCTTTCTTCTTCCAATCGGGCTCCATTCTGTGATTTTGTTTATCCAGCGTCCTCTGTCCGCTCTTCTGACGTGGCCGTACCAGGATAGTCTCTTCTCCTCTATATAGTCGATTATGTCTGATTGCACTCCCATTCTCCGCTTAATCTCTGCGTTTTCAATTCTGTCTCTTTTGTAAGTCTACAGCTTCTCCTCGGGAACTCCATTTCTACTGCTCTTATTCTACCTCTATTTCTCTTGTTTATTGTCCAGTTTTCGGACCCATATATCAGGATACTTCTTGTCAGGGTGTTATATATTCTCTTTTTTGTCTTTATCGTAATGTTCTTATCCCACAACACTGAGTTTAGTTGTCTTATACAGTTTCTTGTTTGTCTCAGTCTGTTGTTTATATCTTCTTCTGTTGTTCCCTGGTTCGATATTATGGTTCCTAAATACTTGAATTTATCTGTTCCATTTATTTGTCTTTCCTCGTCTATCTCTAGGTTTCTCATATCCTTGTTTTCTGTTGTTAGGTATTCGGTTTTCTCTAAGTTTATTTCCATTCCGTTGTTTTTATATTCTTCTTCTAGTTTTCTGAGCATAAAGCTGAGATCTTCTTCATCTTGTGCGATGACTACTTGATCGTCGGCAAAACTTAAGGTGTATAAGCGAAATGACATCTTAAATTTATTACAAGCTGAACAAATAGACCATCAGATAATAAGGACAATTAATGAAATTAACAAGAACAACAAGACCAGAGTTTATAATGCCAACAGGGGAAACAGAATGCATAGAACTAAAAGGAGGAATCCGCCAAGGAGACTCACTCAGCCCATTGTTATTCAATATGGTGATGCATCAAATAATTCACGAAATAAGAAAACGACACGGATACCACATGGGAGGGCATAAAATCACGATAGTATGCTATGCAGATGATGCAGTACTAATTGCTGATAACGAAGATGACCTACAAAGGCAGCTCCACACCTTTAATATCACAGCAAACAAACTTAATATGAGAATATCAGCAGAAAAAACTAAATGTATAGTGATCAGTAAAGAGCCGCGTAGATGCAAACTAGAAATAGATGGCAAAATTGTAGAACAAGTAACGAAATTCAATTACCTAGGAGTAGAAGATCACTAGTGACAGGGATATAAGAACAGAGACCACAAGGCAAGCATCAACAGCGGCAAGAGTAAGTGGTTGCCTCCGAGAAACCATATGGAGAAACAAATATCTGGCCATGGAAAGCAAAATGAAAGTATACAAGACAACAGTAAGACCAATTCTAACATGCAGCGGAGACAAGGACCGATACAAGAAAGACGAAACAACAAATCAACAATATCTAAATGAAAGTATTAAGATCAATAGCGGGCGTATCATTATGCAAATGCAATTTCAATGCAAAATTCAAAATATTAACAGGTGGATAAAAACAAGGAAAAAAAACTGGAAAGAACATGTAAACCGAATGGGACCAGATAGATTAGCGAACATCTGTAAAAACAACAAGCCGTATAGCAGAAGACCCGTTGGAGGGCCGCCAAAAAGGTGGAAAGATAATGTACAGTCAACAACCACTGAAACAGAATAAGAGGCAGACAAACAGGAGTAATCCTAGTCGCACGAAGAAGAAGAAGAAGACTAGTCACTTTGCAAATACAGACACAAGAAACATATAGTCAGTACATGTACAATCGTTACTGACAAGTAGTTAGAAATCCGGTTTGTGCGCTGGTTCTTCAGATTTGGCGTCCACTTTACCACAGTTTTATAGCACAAGATTATAACGGTCTTACTGAAACAGTACTTTAGTACTGATATATATTGTGATTGCTCTCGGTTTTTCAATAAACCATTTCCTGTCGTGAATTCATTCCCATTTTTAACATATGTTGCTGTATTTTAAGGTTTTAGCTTATTCTCCACGTTATCTTACTCCGCTCACTTTAATTATGTCCCATTTTATTTCCTCCAATACTGTTTGCATCTACACAAATGTATTCTCGAAGTACATATTCGCACGTTTTGTGTAGCTCTAGTTTTCTTAAGAAGATTTTCACGATTCGCTTGAATTCGCAAGAGTACCGGTGAATAAGAACTTATCTTTAGATAACTACGGATCGAAAGTTAAACAGGCCGCCTCCCAAATGTACATAAAATTAACGCTCAAAGCAGATTTTTCAATAAAACTCCAATGTGCCAAAGCTGCTCATCCGTACGTAAGCCTTTCATTCGTTCCAACCTCACTTTTAATTAGGGTAAGCTCTAATAACCACTTAATGAATCCAATTATACGCTACGAAGATTTCGTACACTATAATTTTCCACGGACTTTTAAGTATTAAACCCGCCCAAAATCCTTAATTGAAATTTCATGACTTAAATGAAAGGGGTGAAACAAGTTATCAATGGAAAATTATAAAGAAGGCATTATATTCCTTAATGTTGTTTGTTGAAACTGTAAACTTAAAGAAGATGGTTTACTGGTATATTTGTTGTGTTATTTAAAGATGTTACTCACTTTAAAAGCTCACCTTTAAAGGATATGGACTGCTTAAAAAATTGATAAACTGAATAAAACTGTTTTGTCCGTGTCCTGTTTTCGAGAACTTATTCATTTAATGTGATGCATAGGATCCAATACATGCAGAAATTAACCTGCAATTAATAGTTGAAGATATTATCGCTCACTGAGTTCTATAGTGGCACATTCTCAAAAAATTGTGTTTTGTAATAACCACTCCATAAAAATCACAAAATTTCACTCTATAATCGAACGAAACTGGCATAAAGATAGTCTTTATAGAATATAGAATCCCGTAGATGGCGTTGTGATACGTGCATATTTCCCCCCATTTCGCTTGGGAGGCAGCACTATACTGGCACATATTTTTAGTATGCCGTTAACTTTCGGTGGGTTTGTAAGATTTGTTAAAGCAATACTGACATATTTTTAAGTTAGGCTAGTGTGACTCAAAAGTTATATATAAAATATCCAATTTTTCAATTTATACCGGCACATTAAAAGTTGTGCCACTATGGAATTAATTTTTTGACAAAAACATATTATTTATGTCCCGAAAATATAAAGTTATGTCGGTATAGAATTTAATTTACTTGAAATACAACAAAGTTGTGGCAGTATAAGTTTAGTTTATAGTGATCTTTATAGCACAAAAACTAATTCATGCTCATATGTCATTAATCCCGTTCAATGATATACGCTTCTATAGCTCTTGCATGCATATTTTTATGTAATATTTGTTCCAGTCTGTCGAACGACAATAAACAAACACCATACGTCATTAATTTTGTGAGGTACCTACTGTGCACCGAGTAATTAACTTTAAGTATCTTCATTTATCGCCAGCTACAGGAGGTCGGAGGAATTTATCACACTCTGTATATATATTTTATATTAATTGATTCATATAAGTTAAATGTCTACAAAGATTAATTATTTATAGAAGTCCGAAAAAATCGTAGTTATTTTATGAATATTGAATCAAACAATACGGAAACCAGTCAATTTGACTTGACCAATGGCGCAACACAATTCAGGGGCTTCACTTTAAACTTAAATGCCTTCGCATACATTTTGGTCAACGTAAACACGTGTAATTGTTAAATTTTCTGAATTTTTTCGGAAAAAATCTTAAATTTGGACGTTTTCTTGGTCTCTTGGCGCCTCTTGGATACCACAGTGTAATTCTAGTGGACCACCTATTGCCAGTTCTTCTCGCTAAATGTCCCGCCCGCTACCATTTTGAAGAGGTGCTTCTGTGGATTATATCAGTGACCTTGATTTTCTGCCCGGTCCATTCGATTCTTTTTCGGTCTCTCTTTGTTATACCTAACATGCATCGCTCCATTGACCTTTGAGTAACTTTCGAGTTTCCCTATTATCTCGTTCTCTACTGTCCAAGTTTCGCAGTCTTATTTCATGATTGGTAATATACACTGATCATATGCTTTTTTCTTCAGGTGTAGTAGCATCTTCGAGTGGCATTTCTACCAAAAAAAGACCAAGCCAGTTTCATTCTTCTGTTGATTTTTGGGAGTAAGGACCCAGGTTTATGTATTAATTTCCCCAGGTATACATACTCGTCTACTGTCTCAAGTGCAGTGTTTATTATTAAATCTTGGACATCCACTACCTCTAGCTCGTTGTATATGGCTTTTGTTTTTGCGAAGTTCATTTTTAGACCAACTTTATTGCTAGTTGCATTTAGGTCACTTATAAGTTTTTGTAGTTCTGCAGGATTATTAGCAATCAGAACTGTTGGCTGGAAATCTTAGATGGCTATGTTATTTTCCATCAATGTATAGACCTTTGTTCTGCCAGTTTATTTTGCTGAATATATGGTCTAGACTTGCAGTGAAGAGCTTTGGGTGTTGATATTGAGTCTCATTGTTGGAAGCCTCTGGTAGTGGGAAATTTTGCTGTATTTTCATAAATTCTTACCTTAGCTTTGCCTTGGTTGGCTAAAGCTTCTATTACTGCCTTTATATATGAATCTATATAGGAGTAAAGTAGCTGGGGCTTTCTTTAGGGATAAAGACTGAGAGGCTGCTTGGTGGTTTATTAGTTAATGAGGTGGTAGATTTTGGTTTAGTTCTTGGTAGAGTGTTCGATCCAAATTGTTTATGGGTAGCCCACCCTTGAGGCAACGTTTGTTTATACACATCAACATTGCTGGCACCTTTCTGGTAACCATCGATTATTTTATTGATGCTGTTGCTGTTATAGCTTGGATTATGAGCATACATCTTCTGGTCGTTGGACTTCATTACGCTCCAAGTGGCCAGTGAGTCGTTTTTCAGTGCTGCTTCGTATGAATTTACAGCAGGAGCTACGTAGGTGCCTTTCGTTGGCCAAGCTGGTTCTTCAACAAAAGCTGCGTCGACTGAACCGGTCTCTAAAGCAGCGTCCCAGCGGGACTTTATTACCTTCACTCTAGGACGGTTGAATTTTTCTTGAATACCGTCAAATTTTTGTTTGTGTTGAAGTCTCTCGACATAATCTGGCAGATAGCTAGCTGGAAGGATATTTGCTAATGGAGTTAGCGGAGCTAGTGGTGACACCAATGGAACTAGAGCTTGAATTATTTCAGGAATCGGTGTCTGTCTAGTACCGTTTGTTTCTCCAACTACCCACTTTTCTGAACGTTTGCGTCTTTTTACGCATAACTCGGCTCCTTTTCCTTTTTTGGAGAATTAAGAGGAGATTTTACATATATATTACATTTATGATTTATTGTTTTACATTTTTTACATTGTTTTTGTGCTAATTTCGTTCTTCCGTCAGAATCACACTACAAGTGATTCTCTTTGATCTACTCACGTTCTGCAGTGAGAACTCGCTTAGCTTTTAAAGCTCGATGGTTTCCAGCTAGGCAATGGGCCAACAACCATCTCGACTGCCTTCCATCAGGATCACGTTACAAGGGATTCTCTTTGATCTACTTACCTTCTGCAGTGAGCACTCGCTTAGCTTTTAAAGGTCGATGCTTTTTCGCTACACAAATCGACAACGTCAGAAACCATCTTCATTTATTTTCAAGACTTTGGCTTAGACATTTTGACATGTTGTTCGTTGACAAAGAGGAAATGTTTGGGAAAGTATGTGGTATTTATTTTCATATTTTTACATTTTTTTACTTTATTTTACTGTACTATATTGTGATCTAATTCAATGGCATATTCTAACTTATTTGATGTAAAACATATTGTTTCCCGTTATTTCATAAAATCTCGTAAAATTGTTAAACTGGCTATCTCATTTATTATGTTTTAAGTATGGAAAATTTGACTTTTTGTTTTGTTATTTTGTGTCACAAATAATGTAGAAACTGATGTAAAGTATCATATTACCGTGAAAATTAACTAAAATTATCGCCATTCAAAATCGCAATACAATAGAGTGATTTATGGGTATACCCTCTTGCTACTGACCAGCTCGAAGCGTGGCCAGAGGGTGGTTTCTGACGATCTCAAGACGACACTTCCATTTCATCACCGAAACAGTAAGCACCCGACGTACTTTCTTCTGTGCCTCGGATGGCGTCGTGACGCACCGCTACCAATTCTTCTGCCTGCTATGAATACATCAATATATCAAAGAGTGAGTCTATATACTTTGTACAGACAACAGTATAAATGAAGACCAGTTAATTTCGTAATTTATTCACAGTTGTATTTGCTCTTATTCACTAAGTTATTTACAGTCAAAATATTGCATTTTTTCTTCATTATTATTTCCTAATTCATTTAACCAGCGATCTCTAAGTTTTATACAAAACAGTACAGTTTGCTGTAGAATTTAGCCACGAGTTGTATTATTTCATTAATGTCTGTAATTTTGGTGTTTTCGTTTGTTAGAGCATTTGCTTGGCTTGTTGACTTTTTAGATCTTCTGTGCCACATTCGTCACTATCAGTTAGGCATTTACCGGAGATTTTAATGGTTTGCTCTTATGAGCAAAAGAACAACTCCTCCTCCGAAAGAAAAATAAAAATAAGTCTGTAATATATAACTACATATTAACTAACGGCTTAAAAATATTACAAACTGCTGATTTTCCCGACTTAAATACATGGTACATCGATCCCTCACTGTCAATACGCCTCTTTGTGCGCGTCTGGCGTCCCCTTTTAACTTTCCGTATAAAGTTTAATTGAAGGAGTTGTTTGTTGACGATTTTGATCCTTGAATCCTTGAATTAAGGAATTTTCGCAAGTTTTAAGATCAACGGGGCCACTTCGCGCCCAATTTGCGAGCTTTATGAGGACTTTTCGAGCAAATTTGTTGTTCCTACCGAGCGCTAAAGTTTATTTGTCCGCTAATTTGACAACAAAGGGAATGGAAAACTGTTAATTGCCTTGAAACTTTAATGATGACTAATATCTGCCAGATTTATTGGTCACCGTTGATTCAGCCACGAAAAATGATGACAGACGAACAATAACTAAAGAAGAGCTTTAATTTTTTGTAAATAATCCACAAATCGTAATTTAAGTTATATAATTGACATTTCAAGTTCAGAAAATGGCCTAATTAAAAACAGCATCGATAAAAGCTGATGGGAAATGATGGAAAACCGTCGTTCGTGCAAAAAACTGAGTAGATTTTTATGTTACCTATATTTCCATTTTATGTCGGCAACTTTTGGGTTTAGTGACACATTTCGACGCTGTAATTTTCCGACCGTATGTGAACTGAAATAGAGGCTTTACCGGAATCGGAAAATCATTCCGGGAATTTTCTTAACGCCTCGAAAATAAAGATCGTTTTTGATTTTACGGTGTCGCACAACGTGAACGGAACATATACTACATATAGTACAGTAGTTTATTTTCCATGCATTCATCTTTACAATGTTCACTTATTTATTTAAAAGGAACTTAAATATACTCTTCGTTGATCTTACCAACGAAGAGCATAGAGTTATACAAAGAGTAGTAGAAACATTCTTATAAATGAACAGCAGAAAATTCTTAATAGTATGTAGACCAGAACAATTTCAAGAATAAGAAAACTGTTAAGTGTCCTAAATGTCCTAAATGTGATTGCTATATTTCGTCCAATTTTCGTTTACTTTTTTCAATTTTATAAAAACGCTTGTAAATTTTTTTAAAAAGTTTTTGAGAAATAATTTTAGACGTGCTAATAAGAACCAAAACGTCGAAATGTATAAAGTAATTAATAAAGAGATAAGGACTAAAATAGAAGCTGCAAAACAAACATACTTCGAAAACAAATGTTTAGAAATTGAAGAATTACAAGGAAAACATGATTCATTTAATATGTATAAAAAAATAAAAGAACTGACAGGTCAGAGCAAAAAACAGGCAAATAACATCGTTGATAGAAACGGAAAACTGATTATCACTAATTTGCATAAAATAGACAGATGTAAAAAGTATATTGAGGAACTGTTTAGTGATGAAAGGCCCGAGCTCGATATTAACGAAGTATATATATTACTGAAAACTTTAGCAGTGTTCAGGTTGGGTTTAGAAGCGGACTGGGAACGCGAGAGGCCCCATTTTCCATACAAGTATTGATACAAAAAGCTCGAGACGTAAATTGCGAAGTCTACGCATGATTTATAGACTTTAAAAAGCATTTGACAAGGTGCAACATCAAAAATTATTTCAGATACTGAAAGAATCTATTATTGATAACAAAGATTTACGCCTAATTAAAAATTTATACTTACAGCAAAGGGCAACTATACGAGTAGACAACGAAACCTCATAAGAAATCACGAAAAAACGGGGAGTACGTCAGGGCTGCATTTTATCACCGACGTTGTTCAATACTTACTCGGAAATGCTGTTCAAGGAAGCTATTAATGGTTTAAGAGAAGATATAAAAATCAATGGTGAAATCTAGGTACTAATTTCAGGAATTAGAGAAAGTTTTAGCCATATATCACTGGTATTTGTTAGAGGAGCTGTCAATTTCCTAAAGGAAGGGAAATCACTTTTTCCATTATAATCTCTATTTTACAAATAGAGATTATATCTATTCTTTGTCCACCTGTTGAATCAATATTAAGCACCAAAGTAATCCAAGAAGATTACACGAGGTTTATTTCACTTTACTATTTAGAGAGTCATTGCATTTTGATAATCTCAGACATGAAAGATCTGTAAAGGTAATAAAAATTAGTGTATTCGCTTATACATATTTAAGACTCACTAAATAGCAAATTACTTGGTTGAAAATATATTATAGCATCTACATAAGTTTTCTTTTCTCTCCGCTATATTATTACCCCAAATAACATTGTCAAAGGAAACTTCAAATTATTTAATAATGTATTAAAACATCCCAAGGTATTCCTTATTTATTTAATGTAAAAATTTCCGCGCCTGAATGAATTTTAAACGATTTGCCGAACTTCCAGGAAACCCTCCACGGTTTTCTTTTTACTAAAACGCTCTACTAACAGAAAAAAATTTCATTTAATATTCTTTTTAAGTCTCTTTGAAATTAAAAATACTGGAACGAATTCAGGACTTTCAAAGCAGCAAGAACAAGCCAGTTTATCAGCGCCATGGTCTCGGGAATAATTTTTTTATGTTTATAAATTCATCAAGACTTTTCCGCGCCCCTATCTGAATTCTCATAATTAGTTTATAAACTTTTTCGAGAGGGCGTTGTTGCTGTTACTTGTTAGAAATAGGCTTTAACGGATTTTGGGGTATTTGCAGCGGGTCATCAACGAGGGATGACGAAACGGTCGAAGTGTACGGATAAAATTAATAATATAGCAATAACTATATATTAGCAATATGTAATTAATAGCAATCACACTTTAATGCATCATTGTAAGTTTAAAAATTTCAATAAACTAAAGGTTGAAAAAGATTCTGCTTACCGGAACTCTCTTTTAATACATGGCTTTATTGGTAGCCATACAATATTAATGATCTTTTCCACGATTTTATAATATCCATAGTGTTGTTATAACTAAAGCTCGGATTATAGGCAAAATGCCTTTTTTGCCTATTTTGCCTATTATAATTGTTTTTTGCACTTTTTGCCTTTTTTCGTAAATTCCGCCTATTTATGCCTTTTTTAAAATTTCATGGTACTACCCATGATATTATTCTATTACTAAACCATTCTATAATAAAATTTTGGGTCAATAATAAAATATCATTGGTTTGTTTATATAACATATTTCTAGGAAAATGTACCTGATCGAGACTTGAGGGTTAACTATTTGGAAATCCCTAAGCTTTATTAGTTTATTATCAGTTGTACAGTCGGTTACTGTATCAGAGTTTAGTCACAAATTTCTATATCCTAGTTTAGTTTTGTTGCGTATACCGAAAAGCAAAGAACACGTTTTAAAACGTTTTAGACATTTGTGTGAAAAGATGACATCTATATTAAGGCTATGGATCGCACCTTATTCGGAACTTTCTCTAGGAGATGGAGCATTTTGTAAACCATGCGGCAAATCGGTAAGTTTTATTTTTTCTCGTCCCACAACATAACTAAATTCTAAAGCGGTTTTAGAATTCTAATTATTTTTTTTTAATTCTCAGATTTTAAGTAGAAAAAAGTACTTTATTGACCAGCATTGTGGAACCCCACTTCATAAACGTAATTTGGAAAAATTAAATTCCTCTAAGTTAGCCCAAATATCTCTGCGGGATAGTTTAAGCAGTTCAAAAAAAAGGAGGAAGACGCATTTAAATTTGATTTATGCCAGATGATGATTGCATCCAACATTCCTCTATATAAAGTTAATAACCCTAGTTTTAAATGCTTTTTCGAAAAATATCTTAATAAATCCTTACCGGACGAGAGTACATTGAGAAAAAATACTGTGGAAAAATGTTATGTGGAATGTATTTCAAAAATTAAGCGGGAGTTAGAGGGCAATTTTTTGTATATTATCGTGGATGAAACGACAGATGTATGCGGCAGGTATATAGCTAATTTAATGATTGGAATTTTGAACGAAAACTTTGCGAGAAAACCTTATTTAGTTGCCGTTAAAGAATTGGAAAAAACAAACAATTTAACAATAAGTCGATTTATACAAGATAGTTTAACAAATCTCTTTTTACCCAACGCTATACCAGTGAATAAAATAGTTTTAATGCTTTCAGATGCTGCGGCATATATGTTAAAAGCTGCTGTTATTTTAAAGATTTTTTATCCTAATTTAATTCATTGCACTTGTGTAGCCCACGGAATAAATCGAATTGCTGAAGAAATAAGAAATCTGTTTCCGTTGGTAAATAATTTTATAAATTTTATGAAAAAATATTTTGTAAAGGCTCCGTTGAGGGTGCAAATATATAAAGAAAGACTTCCCGGTGTCCCTTTGCCACCTAAACCAGTAATTACAAGGTGGGGAACCTGGCTCGAAGCAGGTTTTTTTTTACTTTGAACGCTGCAATGAAATATAATTAGTTATGTCAGAATTTGATGATGATATTTCCGAAGCCATTCGAGAAGCAAAAAAAATATTAAAAAATCTTAAATTGAAACAGGAACTCGCTTATATCAATGACAATTATAAATTAATAGTTACCACAATTACCTTATTAGAAAAACAAGAGATAAATTTATGTGAGTGAGTAAAATTAATAGATAATTTAAAGACGAAAATTAAATCGGCACCTGGAAGTAACGGTCAATTAATTTAAAAAAAAAATAAATATGTTTTCGACAAGAATGAAGGTTTTTCGTTTTTATCTAATGTTGCTAAAGTTTTGAATGGGACATTTTCAGAGGAATTTCAAATTATACCAGATTTATTATCCGCCCTGAAATATGCTCCAATTACATCTGTCGATGTCGAACGTTCGTTTTCAATGTACAAATTAATTTTAAGTGATAGAAGAAATATTTTTAAGACCGAAAATATTGAAAAACATTTAATTGTTTCTATTATTGATAAAATTTTAAGTGGTTACAATGTTTAATTATTAATTTACAGTTATTTAGTTACTAGTTTATTTATACCAATGTTATGATTATGATGTGTAAATATACCTGCCTTAAGTTAATATTACGTTAATTCACTTTGTACAATAAATAATAAGTTATATTTCTTTATTGCCTATATTTTGCCTAAATGTTAATATTCCTGCCTTTTTTAATAAAAATGTTTGCCTATATAGGTGCCTTTTTCTTCAATTTTTGTTGCCTATAAATCCGAGCTTTAGTTATAACTTATCATAAAATTTTAATACTTACTTGATCATTATTACTATCACGATTTTCATGACCAACAACTACGATTTCCTTCCCGTTAGACGTGTTACATTGTTCCTGGTGGTCTTTATTGTATTGATTTATATATGTCACTATATCGTAAATAAGGACCAGTAGCTTTGATAAGATGAAAGAAAGAGAAGGCAAATCGAAGCGATATAATGGGAACACGTGCGGCTAGCACGTGGGCTTCATTTAAATACCGTTTTGGGCATTCTGGTGTCGAAAATGGGGAATTTAAATGGTGTAGGTGATTTTAAAATCGTTTGCATGTTGGAAGACTCAATGGGTGCTTAGGTGCTTCCGATGGTAATAAAAATAAATACAAACTCGCTGCCGGGTCAATTTAACTGACTGTTAAGTGGATTTTAGTGAATTTCTGAGCATTTATTAAGAAATTTAAATAGTCTACTAATAAATGTTTTTTAATGTTCTAAGTTCCGTGTAAAACATTGAAGGACCTTAAAAAATCAATTTTTAATCAGAAATGGAAAAGGTGTCGGGATTTTTGATATTTTAAAGAAAACCTCTTACACTCGATTTGTAAATGTACTATACAGTAGTCGCCAAATATGAAGAAATAAGGGCACGCGCATTTAAGATACATCGAGTACGCCCACCGGTAGATACAGGTTATTTATGCTATAATTTCACTACTTGGGAGAGTGATTCATCGTTTAAAGGCGCAGAAATGGTGAAAGACGTATGAAAATCCAGTGACGTACATTTACTTTTATTTTAACGTTAATTATGTTATATTTTTCAAATATTAATGTTCGAAATAGGCCACAATATATTTATTTACAAGTTTTTACTGACGTTTCGATCTCTATATCCAAAGACCGATTTTAAAGATATAAATGATCGTTATATTTATTTTATTTGTTTATTATTATATCTTTTTATAATCTTATATTATTTATTTTCTTTTTTTTTTCTATCTTTAAAAACAGAATAGAGATCGAAACGTCAGTGTATTAAACATGTAAATAGATATATTGTGGCTTATTTCCAACCTTCTCCCTAAAAATACAGAATGCCACAAACAAAAAGCTAGAGAAAAATAAATACATTTGTCATTTGTATGTTTAAAACGGTCTCTTTGTAGAGATCGAAACGTCCGTAAATTAAACATTTGAATAAATATATTGTGGCTTATTCCCAACATTATTTCCAAAAATACAGAAGCGAAAAGCCATAGAAAATAAATGTGGCTGTCACGGAAGTTACGCTAAAACGTCTTTTGAAGTGACCCGTCCTTAAAGAGTTACACAATGAAATTTTTTTAAAACAAATTTTAAGACAGTTTCCACACCACCCCAGAGGTATTAACGTTACTTTTTTTAAATGGGTGTTCGCCAAGAGCCATATTGTGTTATTAAATAAAATGAACAAAACACTTAAACAGTATAAAACAAAACAAAATAAAATCCTATAAAACAAAATCAGATTCTATAAAAACAAAATAAAAATAATATTTGATGTAACAAAACATTGTACTATTCTATTTAAACACAAACACTATACACACTTACTATGTTCTCGCTTTTTTTTTTGTTTTTGGTTTTTTATGCTGATGTTCTTACTAAACTATTAGAAAATATTATTCGCTGTCTAAATCTGAAGATGCAGTGCTGCTATCGCTGTCATTATCTTCACCACCTGGTGTAATTATAATTGGCTCTAGTAAAACTTCGATATGAGTGTTAAGTTCCCACATACGATGTTCTTCTTTAATTATATGGCCTATAAGTTTAGCCCATTTCTCTGGAGTTACATGGAGGATTGCTTGAATCAAAAGTTCCTTAACTTCGTTTAATTTGAACGTTTTGTTATTACGTGCTACTTCTCCTTTCACTTACGCCCAGATAAGTTCAATGGGATTAAGTTCGCAATGATAAGGTGGTAGACGCAGAACTTTGACACCATAATCTTTTGCAGTTTCATCTACAGCATATTTAAGATATTCACTTTTCCTTAACCGAGCAATGTCAAATAGCTGAATTTTGAGCATTGATTCTTTGTATGCAATCCCCTTTTCTGTAAGCCATTCTTGAATCCTCCCTTTCAATTTCTTTCATAATCACCTGTTTTTTCGACTCAAATTGAAGAAAACCATCATGAAGGAACCCTGTATCACTTCCTATATGGGTGATGATTAAACGCCGTCCCTTTCCCGATGGAGCTTTTAATCCTGTAGACCAGCCTTCTATAAATGCTTCGCGTTTACTTTTGACATTTAAATTTTGCCAAACTTTTCCAACTGTATGACCTTCGTTAATCCAGGTTTCATCCAAATAACATATTTTGCGTCCAGTGCTGCGAATTTTGCGTATTTCTCCTAAATATTTTCTTCTTCACACAATAATTTCATTTTTTTCTAATAGCATACTTTTTCTGTTGCGTTTTACATATCGAAAGTTCATTTCGCGCATGGTCCTGATTAAGACTACGAGATATCTTGGGTAAGGAGTCACCGTTTTCTTTTTCTTGTTTTTTATTTTCCGATGTATTTTTAAGTACACGATAAATACAGCTAACGGATACTTTTGTTAAACTGCTACAAATGTCGACCACTTGGCTAACATTTAATGCCATTTTTCTGTCGACAATTCGTTCATAAACGTTTCGTATCATTACCTTCTCTTCGGACGTTAACATTTTCCGTCTCTTCTGCGGCTTTTCATTTTTGGAATCAACATTAGAATTTTGCTGGAACAACTCGGTTTTTCGTCCAACTCCAATAAAACTCAAACCAAATAATCACAGAATATAACTAAAAATTTATTATAAAACGACAAACTAGAACACTCGTATTATCAATAACACGTTTTATCAATAACACAAACTTATCGCATAAAATATATTCACAAAATGCAACACATGCACTACCCTTAGAAACGCCAATGTAAATGAACGATTGTTGATGGACACTTGCTCGGCAAAAACCAGTTTAAGGCTTTCTGTGGGTCGGAATTGAAACGGAGTTCCGTCGCTAATTTCAAAGTTGCCAAACGATTGAATAATAATGTTTTAAAATATCGATTTTTATTTTATAAATTTAAATATGTAACGAAACGGAACATATAAATAAAATTTATTGAATTACAATTTTGTGCTTAATTTTTACTATTGAAAAATCATGTTTTTTGGTATTTTTATGACGGTAATATTCGCTGCGTGGAAGAATACAGGTTTTGTATGACCATAATTACTACTTGTGAACAAGAATTGGCTACACTGTACGACAACTCCTGGTCAGTTTTTCTATAGAGAAGCACAAATAAATATACTACTTATATATTGTGTAATTTCTTATGAGAAAACGCAAATTGCAATTGAGAAAACGGGTAGTTTTCGAGGGCCACTTAAATTTGAGGATATTCAGCGTTTAAACGATGAATCACTCTACCAAATAATGGAATTGTAGTTTAGAACATTGTGAAACAGTGGCTTGCATATTTTGAGACATGAAATAAATGGGTAATGCTACAGAATAAAATAAAAAGTCATTATTTTCAGGTAATATTTTTTTAACCAAAATTAGTCTAATAATTTTACTTTTTAGCTTAACTTAAACTCTACTGATCTTAATCATTCATTTGGAAAAACGAATATTTTGTAACTCAGAAAAGTGACTCGGCTGTTGTGTAGTATCTTTTTATAAAAAAAATACCGAAATTATATTTTCAAAGACTTCTTAGATAAATTATTACAGAGTAATAATTTATCTATTAATAATTAATAATGCCATATCTAGCTTCAAAATTATGCATTGTAGTCTTTAAAATTCAATTTACCAATAATCGCTTTTTTGGGATGGACGCATTTTGCTTAGCTAGGTCGAAATAATGTTCACAGATCTTTTAATTCTGAACAATCAAAACTCACGTCGAAATTCTATTCCACCGTTAATCCTCCGATCAAGTTCAATTAAAGCACGGCGGAAAAAATTGCCAGATTAGCCAAATCGCTTTGCATAATGCAGGTTAATTTTGTCCAGAGCAAAATTACATATGAATAAATGATGGTTTTGTTCTCGGCAAACGTCAGTCGACAAAAGCTAGATGAGGGAAATTGTCAGTAGCGTAGTTGATAAACAAAAATTAGGTTGTGTTTTATGGGTTTATGGGTATATACAGATTGAACGAATTTAAAACGGAACATACGAAATCAATGTATTTCGGCTCAACTCCGCTCTAGGTGATTGGCCAACAAAAGGTTGTCAAATAATTATATTATAAAAATCCAATACTTCAGCAGGCTGCTGGATTCTGAATTCATTCAAGAACAAGTCAAAACTCGACCCAAATAGGTTGCCTAGAATTACTGTGAAAACTAGACTACACAAGCAGTTATTATGCTGTCAAACCACTTATCGCTTCCTTATAGTCCAAGAGATAGAGCCGAAATTTTAAACTGATCAGTAATATGACATTTCTCTATTGGAATATATTCATTGTAACTGGGTTAAGACTTTGCCTTACAGGCGGACGCCCCTCGTGGTACAGGGGGTGGCTATACAGGGATGAAGTTGTAATTTTTTTCAGAATAATTAACGATCGATAATATGGCTCAAAATTTGCCCAGAGTAAGATCTTGGTATAACCAGACGAAATCCCAAAGGGCGGACGCGAGAGTGGATACATAAGGGGTGGCGGACAGGGGTGAAATTGCAATTTTTTGGGGAAAAATTAACGATAAGTAATATGTCGATATTACCGATAACGATATTATTAACGATAAGTAATATTCCTAAAAACTCTAAATCCAAAAGGGCGGACAGCTGGGTTGGTACAGAGAGCCATAAAACGGGGTCAAATGTACCACTTGCCTGCGCATTTTAGGTCTCGGTAACAATTTTCAAACTGATTTTATTATGATATTTTTATACCGATTGATTTAAAAATTTGTATGCTCACTTCTGTTACTATTCTGAGAAGCGTCAAGTAGAGTTTTCCTCAAAATTTTCCAAAAAAATTTCCGTAAATGAAAATTTTCGTAATTTTTTAAGGTAAAATCTAATTTATAGAATCCTTTCGATGTTCTGTAAGTTATACCATGATTTTTTTCCAAAAATTTTCAAACGATTTTTACGATAAGAAAAAAAAATTAGAAAAACTTTTCTAAAACATTTGATAAAACTCTACGTCATCGTCTGAATCTTTTATAGAATATTTTGTAGTTTTAAAATGATATTATGATAATGTTTTTTTTTTCAAACTAAAGTCATATTTACTTTACAAATCACATTTTTTTCTTAAATATAAATATTTTACGAATTAATTTTTAATTGAATAAATGTTTGATATTTGATATTTTATTAAATTAAAGTAATTTTATAATGTTAACTATTAAATATTTTTGGTATAACAAATAGTAATTTTACTTATTTTTTATTACAATAAAAAGGTTTTTAAATTTATATTGCATAAATAATGGTTGTTCAGATATAAGAAAAATTTGATTTATTATTACATTAATAATCAAATACAAAATATATTATTTCTATTTATCAATAGGTAAAATTCAATTTGTAGAATTCCTTTAACATTTTACAAATAATTATTAATAAAAATCAATTTAATAGTGGAATTATCAATTTTTTAAGTTTTGAAATTTACTTCGTACTTAGATATTTTCAATATTTTTTTTAACTTTCAAATTGATTGAATTTTTTTTTTCATTAGTTAATTATAATTTTACAAATTCTGTTTGGACATTAATTTTGCATCATTATTATTTTAAAATATTAAAATAATAATGATGCACGTTCCATTTAGATCAGTAATTCTAGACGCACGCGCTAAATGTAATAAGTATCAAGATGCTTTTATTCAACTTGGTGAAACTGACTTCGATTGTAATGAAGTTTTTGAAACCTTAGAAACTTTCATATGTCACTTATATGGAACAGGACTGACGAGAACAATTCTAAAAAGAAAAGTAAACGATGTCAGATTTTCACTATTTAACCGGCAGTATAAGTTGCATGATATAAACGAGCCTTTAAAAAAAAAACTAAAAAATTTCGATGCTTCAAGCTTACCACCATGTCAAGATGAATTACACATTATTGAAAGTGAAAGTGACGAAGATGATGAATGTGATGACATCAGTGAGAGTGAGAAAAATGACGAAATTTTTAAAGTTTTTCTAAATTTTTTTTTCTTATCGGAAAAATCGTTTGAAAATTTTTGGAAAAATTCATGGTATAACTGACAGAAAATCGAAAGGATTCTACAAATTAGATTTTACCTCAAAAAATTACGAAAATTTTCATTTACGGAAATTTTTTTGGAAAATTTTGAGGAAAACTCTACTTGACGCTTTTCAGAATAGTAACAGAAGTAAGCATACAAATTTTCAAATCAATCGGTATAAAAATATCATAATAAAATCAGTTTGAAAATTGTTACCGAGACCTAAAATGCGCAGGCAAGTGGTACATTTGACCCCGTTTTATGGCTCTCTGTACCAACCCAGCTGTCCGCTCTTTTGGATTTAGAGTTTTTAGGGGCTAAATAATGAGCCATGAAAATGGCGGACATATTACTTATCGTTAATTTTTCCCCAAAAAATTGCAATTTCATCCCTGTCCGCCACCCCTTATGTAACCACTCTCGCGTCCGCCCTTTGGGATTTCGTCTAGTTATACCAAGACCTAATTTTCAGAGATCCTACATGTGAGAAATCTTAACTGTCTTTTTTTTAAATAAGCATTGAAGATAATATTGATATAATGGGTATTGGTACACACAGCGTTAATTATATAACAGATTACCAACTAATGGAAAACACCATGCAGTATTTCCAAAAATTTAAAACAAAGACAAATTTGTGTTTTTAGAATCCAAAATGTCTATGAGTTCCTCCTTCTACTCTACCGAGTAGAATCGTAAATATTATTCAAATTCTTCATTAAAGCTTTATGCTAAAACACACAAAAACTATAAATGTCGGGCATAGCTTTGGCAAAAACAACCAAAAACGCAACATTATAAAATTATCAAAGATGATGATGGCAAACTCATATCATACATCAAAGATAAACTTAAATTGTAGAAAAAATATGTAACGAGATTGTTCCAAAATGATAGATTATTGCGAGAAAAATCGCAGTAATAGACTGGGCCGAATAGTAAAATGATAAATTAGAATAAACAACGAAGAATTTAAAGAACGGAAAAGCAGTAGGCCCAGACGGAATACCTCTTATTGTCCACTCTTATATATTAAGAATAGCTATTGTATGATTGACTACAAAAAGGATTGCGATAGAGTCAGGCATGAACAAATGTTGGAAGTGCTGAAGAAGACAGGGATTGACGGAAGAGACCTAAAAGAATAGCTAACTTGTATTGGAATCAATCAGCGGTGTTCTGAATAGATGGAGAATATACAGATCAGGTCAAAATCTTAAAGGGAGTGAGATGGGTGCATAATTTCACCACTGATATTTAATCTGTACTCGGAGTACAGATGATACAATAGAGTTTTCCAATACCATAGAAGGGCTTGCAAAACTTAATGAACAAAATAACAGAAACAAGTAGAAAACCGTTCACAGGTTTCTTTGGTCTAAGAAAAGGCGAGGAATCCATTGCGCAAAAACTTTGCTATTTCAAAGTTTATGTACGATTCTATAGATAGATCCTATACTCACACGAACATTTTCTAAAATTGCTCTAATTGAAATGGAACGATTTTCTCTAATCAAGTCTTCCACACATGTTATATTCCTGTCTGTTGATGCAGTACTTAATGCACCTGATCTCAGCTTATCAATCGTCTCGTTTCAATCAATATTATTATCGCGGCTTATCAATTCTATCAATATTGTGTGCGATGCATATTAGATAGATTTGTATAGTTTTCCCACTCTGTTCCTCTATTCCTCAGGTATCAGTTTTTCCTTTTATAACTTATAATTCTGTATAATGTATACCACTACATCTGGCATTTGTCGATTATCACAAAGCATTCGACAGTATCGAGAAATGGGCTTTCTTAACAGCATTGGACGACGCCAGAGTAGATTCAAGATATGCTGCCCTCCTTAAGAATATATACGATGATGCTACTTTTCACGTAAAAATAGATGATGATCTGGAAACTATGAAAATAGACCTTGGCAAAGGCGTGACACAGGGTGACACCATCTCACCCAAGTTATTTACTTTGGCATTAGAAAATGTCTTCAAAAAACTAAATTGGGTCGAAAAGGGATTAAAAATAGATGGAGTATATCTTAACCATTTGCGTTTCGCAGACGACATAGTACTAATAAGCACATATATCCATGAACTAAAATCAATGCTACAAGATTTAAATCACAAATCGAATCAAATAGGATTAAAAATGAATCTCGACAAAACAAAGATATTAAGCAACAGCCTAGAAAACATCACGATAGATAACATCAATGTAGAAAAGGTAAAACAATATATATATATATATATATCTAGGACATGCAATTAAAAACGAAAAGGAAAATCAAACCCTAGAAATTAAAAGAAGGACACAATTATCATGGGCTGCTTTTGGGAAGTTGAGCTTCATTTTAAAAGACAGAAAAATCCCAATACACTTAAAACGAAAAACCTATGACACTTGTATACTACCAGTTGCAACTTATGGATTGGAAACTATGGCAATAACAAGAAAAATGGCAGAACAATTAAGAGTAACTCAACGGGCCATGGAGAGGGCCATGTTAAATATAAGCCTCAGAGACAAAATTCCTAACACCGAAATACGTCGAAGAACTAAAGTAACCGACATCATGGAAAAAATAGCGACATTGAGATGGCAATGGGTAGCACATGTAGCAAGACAAGACACCAACAGATGGTCTCATAAAGTGACATTCTGGAGACCTCGAGAAACAAAAAGAAGCGTGGGAAGACCCAAAAAGAGATGGATAGACGATATAACAGCTGTAACTGGAAAGCAATGGATGAGAATTGCAAAAGATAGGGAAGCGTGGAAACAATTGGAGGAGGCCTATGTCCAACAATGGATGAATGAAGGCTGAAGAAGAAAAAGAAGAAGAACTTATAATTATTT
The DNA here is from genome assembly GCF_040954645.1 of Diabrotica undecimpunctata. Lineage (NCBI taxonomy): Eukaryota > Metazoa > Arthropoda > Insecta > Coleoptera > Chrysomelidae > Diabrotica > Diabrotica undecimpunctata. The sequence continues at coordinate 3,624,750 of NC_092811.1, forward strand.
AATTTTCACTAATCTTCATTAAAACCGAAACAGTAAAAGAATACTAAAAGGGCAATTAAACTAAATAGCCAAAACGATTGCTACAGATAAAACGAGAATATGATAATTTATATTTAAAAGCTCCATAAAAATGATATCCATTATATTCCTTTTATTTTTAAACGTAAATCTCATATATATCTTAAGACTCGACAGCCCTAAAATAAATGACTATATTTCTCGATACATTTCCAACTCAAATTCGTCCTTACAGAAGAAAAATTAGCATAACCGCTCGTCGATAAGCTGCGAGAAACCGGAAAAGGGCGAGCTCGACAGAATCTTAACCTAAAATTTAACAATACCAAGTCATTCGGCACTCGAAGATAGCAGCTCTGCATATTCTCTATTTAAATGCATTAATAAATTCCCAGCACTTGATTCGGCCCGGTGTATCACAAGATAAAACACGTCCCAGATGAGTCAAATCAAGCGTAGGGTGTTACAAATCGGTGTTGCCAGAGTGAAACATTTAACTCTGCTTAAAAGGATAAATGGAATACTATATATTATACTTCTCCATCTATATTTATTTCAGTATGTATACAGTGTGTAAAATCCAAATAGAATAAATTCATTATTTAGGTTACTGTACATATTTATAAAAAATCCCAAAACACGTCAAATTTAAATTATCACTTGACATTCTTTAACGTGAAAATGCAACCCCTACCTTCAACCCCCTTAGAATAACAGGTACAACCCCCAATTTTTAAAATAGGAAGTATAGGCTTGTTATATATCGTTTGAAAGGTCTTTTCATTCTCCTTTCAAAAATGTTGTCGCTTTCAAGTTTATTAAGATTAATTAAGATAAAATAAGTTAAAATCATGTGGTTACCGAAATTCGCTAAAATATACTCAAAACTTATTTCCCGTTTAGGTCTTGATAATGAGAAAGTGAACAAAAACCATAGCAATGTGGTTTTTAGATGGTAACCATTAAAAAAACTTTAGAGAATTTCCGTGGCAACGTTATTTTAACACGCATTAGTAAATTGTTTTATTTAAGTTGTCAGTATTTTAATTTAAGTAAAAAGTTCGTTCAATTCAATTCTGAAAAATGGTTAGATTAACGGAAATGCATAAAATAGCAGTTTTACAAATGATTGGTTACGGAGATAACACCCGAACACAACAGGAAGTAACTCGCCTATTTCATGAGAAATTTCCTATTTTACCGCCTATATCCCAAGGAACAATAAGTAAAATAGAGAAGCAGTTTCGCGAGTTTGGTCATGTAAGGCAGATAAAAAAAGCAGCTGCCAATGCACTGAGTGATGAACTCAAATTAGATGTGTTGCTTGAGTTTCAGGAAAATCCACATACATCGAGTAGACAGGCATCCACTACATTCAATGCTAGCCATACATCGATAGTAAACATATTAAAAGAAAATAAATTGCATCCCTATAAGATGATACCTACTCAGGAGCTCATGGAAGACGCTTTTGATAGGAGAACTTTTTTTGTGAGCAAATGATGGACATGTTGGATAACAATATTATCCAATTAGAAGACGTTATGTTTTCTGATGAGTGTACTTTTTCACTTAACGGTCATGCTAATCGGTAAAATTGCCGCTACTGGGCCACGGAAAATCCTCACTGGATGAGAGAAGAACACACTCAATACCCTCAAAAGGTTAATGTTTGGGCAGGGATTGTAGGAAACAATACCATTGATCCCTTTTTTATTGAGGGCAACTTGAATGGCAACAATTATTTAGCACTACTTTAAAATGATGTCATTCCAACGTTGGCAAATTTATATCCTGATCCAGGAAACCCTCAAGTTCCAGTGAATACGATATGGTTTCAGCAGAATGGAGCACCACCACATTACCAACTTAATGTCCAGCAGTACCTCGATACAATATTTCCCAATCGGTGGATAGGAAGGCGAAGCTCGATTGAATGGCCAGCGCGATCACCTGATCTTACATTATTAGATTTCTTTTTATGGGGATATGTGAAGAGCCACGTGTACAAAACTATACCTTCTGATTTAAATGACTTAAAAGAACGAATAACGCTTGCGATTAGGTCGATCACGCCTGTTATGTTAAATAATGTTAGAAGGCAGTTTTATTTGAGATTAGGATGTTGCCAAGACGTTCGCGGTGAACATTTTGAACATCTACTTCATTAACATTCATAGTTCTTTTTCGTGTTCTACATTTTATTACGTTTTGCATTACATTTTAGTTTTTGATTGTATTGTAGCTAATTTCGGTAACCACATGATTTTAATTTATTTTATCTTAATTAATCTTAATAAACTTGAAAGCGACAACATTTTTGAAAGGAGAATGAAAAGACCTTTCAAACGATATATAACAAGCCTATACTTCCTATTTTAAAAATTGGGGGTTGTACCTGTCATTCTAAGGGGGTTGAAGGTAGGGGTTGCATTTTCACGTTAAAGAATGTCAAGTTATAATTTAAATTTGACGTGTTTCGGGATTTTTTATAAATATGTACAGTAAACTAAATAATGAATTTATTCCATTTGGCTTTTACACACTGTATGTCTTACACATTGATCAGATTGATAGATTTTACTCATATACAGAACAATTGATAAAACATTAAACAGCAATGATAAAAGATTGTAATAAAACGACTATTCTTTGTCACGTGGACGTGAAAACTGGGCAATGATAGAAAGAGATAACTGTAGAGTCTAAGGTAGCGAAATAAGAACTAATAAGAGCAGAAGTCGTATTTTTCTTCGTCTCTTTTGTACGATCTAAATTATCTTTATATGTGGATGTTTCAGTCGTTCCGAAACCCTGTTAAAGTTTTTCGGCGGCGTTAAATAGCTGTGGATCAAATCGTGAAGCATCTTCGATCAAGGACGTAGGAAGGGCTTGGTGTAACAATAGCATGGAAGCTTAACCTTAACCAAGAATATCATGTCAAAAACTTAACAATCTTAGAGTTATTGCCAAAACTCAAATAGTTCGAATGAGGAAACAAACCACATAGGAACACCAGTTAGCATTAAAGAAATCTACCAAGGCATGAAGGAGGTTCAAAATAAGAAAGCTGCAGGTATAGGGCATGAAGTAAAAAACTGCAAAACGTGCTGTAAAGCTTACAAAATTACAAAATCCTAAAGATAAACTATTATCATAGTCCTGACAAATCCAATGAAGGATTCAGAGAAAATCATTAAAATGGCTATACTCGTTTTCATCGTTCTTGGCGTGTGCCTGAAATAAGCTACTACGGAATTTTTAATATTCGTCTCTCTCTGATACACAGATGCGTAATTCAATTGTGCGAGTCACGTTCGTCATGGTAAAGTGCGATGAGAAGTGAATGAAGAGACCACTCACGTCTCCCAGTATTTTAGCAATAACAGCGATGCGTTTGACCGATACGGTGTCGGTGATAAGTTTAGTCTCTTTACGAATACAGATAGCTGGCAGTGACGTGTTTTTTTTTAACATGTTACCCTGATCTGTGCAGGTTTGAAGTAGCTGATGAAATAGGTTTTATAAGTAAACAGTTTTTAATTAATTAATAGTTTGAGCTCTTACTGTGTGGAATTCCATTACATAAAATAATACTCTCGACACCTTAAAAATTCCAGTTTATTATAAATTAACTCTCTCTCTTCCGATACGAATTGAAATAATGAGTTGTGGCATTGTTCTTGAATGAGCTGGCTAATAGGTTTATAATTGTAGCAATTACCCTTGATATTTTATGTTGTTTTAGTCGATTTTAGTCAGTCATTGTTGGAATTTGTTCCGAACAGTTTTACTTATTATTTTTTGTTGTAAATAACTAATTGTTCTATTTAATAAAAAAAATGCCGGGAAAAACGATAACAGGAGAAATGCGACAATGTGTAGTTCATTTATTGGAGTATTTTAAAAAAGAAAAAGAAAACAACGGACCTTTGCTTTCGTTATCATCGGTACATGAACGAGTAGCGGACGCTTTGAAAATCAGTCTTCGCACAGTGACAAGAATAAAGAGTGAATACAAGACAGGGGCAGCTCTTACTACACCAGGAGAGTCACGTAATGTACAAAAAAAAAGACTAATGATGTCAGCGATACTATAAAAGGAGAGATTAGAAATGTACTGTATGGCATGAAAGCAAAAGGAGAGCACGTTACAATTAAAGTTCTAAATACACAATTAAGAAACAAGCATCTCTATGACGGTTCTGATACAAGTTTGTGGCGTCTTATGAAAAATTGTGGGTTTTCATACAAATTAGAAAATAGTAGACGAGTGCTATGTGAGAAACCATGTATTGTCTCCAAACGACTGTATTTTTTGAGGCATTATATGAGAAATTTTTTAAGTCCCACTTCAGTTCGTTTTTTTACATGAAACATGGATATTCCTAAAAGGGGCATATAAACGTACTTGGCAAGATGACTGTGTGAAAAGCATCAGAAAAGGATACGAAAATACAGGTAAACGCTTTGTTGTTTTACATGCCGGAAGTAGGCAGGATTTGTTAAAGATGCTGGATTACTGTTTTCTGCGAAATCGAAGAGTGCAGACTATCATGATTCTATGGATAAAGAGTCTTTTAAAAAGTGGGTCTCCGAAAAGCTGATACCAATGTTGAAGGAACCATCTCTAATTATTATGGATAATGCCTCATACCATAGCTCTTTAATAGAAAAGTTACCGAATGCCAGTTGGAAAAAATCGGACTTACAAGAATGGTTACGAGCGAAAAAAATAATTTTTGACGACGATTCGGGCAAGACAGAGCTATTGAGTCTTTGTCGCCAGAATAAACCACAAAATACCAGGTACGTTATAGACGAGCTACTCCAAGAACATGGGCATCAGGTTTTGAGATTGCCTCTATATCACTGTCAATATAATCCGATTGAGTTGATCTGGGGCATTTCTAAACAATACTATGATCGTCATATTGGAGAACATGGACGTGGAGATGAAACAGTGAAAAAAGTTTGGGGCGATGCATTAGCTGAGGCAACACCTGCAGTGTGGGCGAGTTGTGTTAACCATACTGAAAAATTAATTCTGGAAGGACGACTGGGCAAAAATGGTCACATATGATGAAAATGAAAGTAGGATTATCATCGATTTGGCGGAAGATTCCAATGATGAAGACAGTTCCAGTGAAGACGCTGACTGATTAGCTAATTAATCAAGGTCAGTACGTTGTAACAGTTCAGAATTCGCTACAGTGCTTAAAACTTAAAAAATCTGTAGGTATCATTTTTTATTTAAAGTGGGTTAAATAATTAACACTTTTTTGGGTATATTTCAAAATCCTTTTAAAATGTACTTTTCGTTATATCCTGTCCTATTATGCTGCAAGCTAGAAAAATACTTCTTCGCAATTTATACGTATATTCCGTTATTAGAAATTTAATGAAAAATAATTTATAATTTTCTTTTATAACTATTATTTCGTTTGACAGGCTACATTTTGCTCCGCCACTGGAGGAGGTAAACGAATCGAGCTTAGACAAGGAAAGACAGATGAAACAACTTATTGCAAGTGTTTTTACACGCACACGCCAAGAATGATGAAAACGATTATAACAACTTTACTTGATTTTGTAGCATTCAATCAAACATTCTAAAAATCAACATAATAATATTTTTGTTTTGCTTTTCATCGTCTAAACACATAAAAATGCAAATGTAGGAAAATTGACAATATCACAAAACCACCCACAATTACGAAATATTACAATATAGAAACTGAACGATCCGTAAATTTTGTTAACGAAGTATCCAACATGGCACCAGCGCGCCTTTTAAGTTTCTCAGCCTTCTTCGCTCCCCTTTTGTTAATTTAAAAAGTGATGGCAGAAGCAGGAGAGATGCTAATAAAACAAGTTATTGAGTGTCTTGGAAATCAATTTGGGTGTTTGTTTAGTGTTCAAAATTAGTTAAGTGTCACATCCCAGCAACGAGGTGTTTTTGTTTTCCTTTTTCTAAATTAGAGTTTCTTTAATCGAGTGTTTTATCGGATGGATTAGTTCGTTGATGATAAAACAACATTTTTATAGCACGATATATTATGTTAATTAAAAATTTATGCGATTGAAGTTATCGATTGAAATAATAGATAATCTGGTAGTCTTTTCGTCATTTTATTTTAATTTGTCTTAGTTTTTCATTATAGTGTATTTTTATGTATGAGAGAGTAATAAAACAATAAATTATGTATGCAAATCCCTAAACTGTTGATACGGGTGACTCAATGAAAAACAGATATTTGTCAACAAGTTTACAGAAGTATATAGGAAAACAATTTTAAATTGAGTATGACCACCAGGTATAAAGTTTGGAGCAGAATAGAATACAATAGTTGTGAGGGTTAGTAATCCCTAAATAAGGTTGCCAGTGTCGGAGTGATGGAGGTTAACAGGTACTAATGAATTTGCAAGAAATGTAAGATGTTTATTTTATTGGTTATATATAACCAATAAAAGTTTAATAAGTACCTACCTATTTGCAAAATAAAGTTTAATTCTTTAGATAAAATAAAACGTTTTATTTTATCTGAAATGAGTGCATTCCACGAAGTAAGGGTTTCAACTCAAATCAAACATTTAATTCTTTAATTCCAGGAATCTACGACAGTAATTGACTAGATAATTACCTTCTAAACTTATTCCACAGAAAATGTGATAGTGGGTTTTTCCATTTTGTAGGAAGGTCCAAGTGGCGTATTCAAAATTCTTAACAGTTCACTAAAAGTAGGTACTTCAGTTGCAAGGTGCAGTTTATTGTGTATACTAGTGTTATGGAAAATTTGGAAGTGCCGTGTAAACGCCGAAAAATTGGTCCTTTAACAGTTAATGAAAAAACATTAATATTTAATTGTTTTAAATCATTTACAGACAAACGTTTATGTGAAAGTGTTGATGAGACCGTTGAGTTAGTTAGCAGTACACTTGGTGTTGGGAAATATACGATTTACAGAGTTATTAAAGAAGAGAAATGTGGTAGTTTTCAAATGCCACGTAATGCTCCAGGGAAACCAAAATTTCAAATAGAATATCATTTTAAAGAAGGACTTCGACGGAAAGTGCATGAATTCTTCTTTAGACAAGAATTTCCAACATTGGATAAAGTTCTTGTCTCAGTTCGAGATGATAAGGATTACCCAGAAATGAGTCGAAGTACGTTATGGAAACTTTTAAAAGAAATAGGCTTCCGCTGGAAAAAGAATCCCAGAAAGTCTATTTTATTAGAAAGAAGCGATATTGTCATATGGAGAAGACATTTTCTAAGAAACATAAAGGAAATGAGAAACCAAAAAAGAAAAATATTTTATCTTGATGAAACATGGATTAACGAGGGTCATACACCAAATAAATTTTGGCAGGATGAAACTGTTACAAGTCAAAGGCACGCTTTTGTAAATAACTTATCTACTGGTTTAAACCCACCATCAGGAAAGGGACGTAGGCTGATAATAGTACACATTGGCAGTTCAGACGGTTTTGTTGAAGGTGGTTTATTAACTTTTGAATCAACTCGTACCGGTGACTACCATGAAGACATGAACGCTGATGTCTTTCAAGAATGGTTCGAACAAATGATAGATCTTCTTCTTAAGAACTGTGTAATAGTAATGGATAATGCAAGTTATCACTCCAGACTTATAGAAGGACTGCCCACAACCAAGTGGTTAAAAAAAGACTTGCAGAATTGGCTGAGTTCAAAAAATATTACTTACCATCCCGGATCTATAAGAAAGGAACTTTATTCGTTGTGTGCCCTTCATAAAGAAAAATTTAAAAAATACGAAATTGATGAAATTGCCAAAAATCGTGGAATGACAGTACTTAGATCCCCACCATATCATTGTGAATTAAACCCGATTGAACTGGTATGGGCACAGATGAAGAGTGAAGTTTCAAGAAAAAATACCACTTTTAAAATTCATGATGTTAAACAGTTGTTTTTGGAGGCCGTAAATAATGTAAAACCTGAAAACTGGGAAAAGGCAGTAAATCACACTATTAAAGAAGAGGAAAAAATGTGGAAGCTGGACAATATTACTGATAAAATGATCGAGCCAGTTATTATAAATCTTGGTTCTGAAAGTTCATCTTCTGAATCTGATTTGGATTTGTAACAAGTAGCTGTAAGTTTTATATTAATATTTTTATTCATCTATTTAACATACCTTAGACGGTTTTAAAAACTCTTTTTCTCTTTTGTAATTTTTAAAAATTAAAAAAAATGTGAATTTTTTAAAACCCTTTTTAATGTAGGCCAGTCAGTTCTAATATAGTGTGTGATAAAAGAGGTCACTTTTGTTTACATACACATAACACTTTATAACACTGAAATAATTCATTTATTTTTTACAATTATTCAAAGTAATTTTTCAATTAATCTTGAGCACGCCCATGGAGTGGTCGGAGCTACCAGTTAAAATTATGCTAATTACTCTCTCGTTCATAAAAATAAACTATAAAAAGATTGATTAAATAATTCAAGTAGACATTTCTCGGAATTGCAAGATTGTAAACTGTATATGAAGTTGTCCTTTGGCGTAGTGGACTTGTCTGGAAAATTTGTTGTGCAAAGAGCACCTTGATCACGTACAGATCGGAGCAGCTATAGGGGACTACAAATATTATTTGTAACTTTGGCTGCCAGCGATCTGGCCACCTTTTGAAGGGTCTTTCCAATGCCTCTTAATCACTTTCTATTTAATTTTCGTTTTTCTTTTCTTTTATTATTTGTAACACCTATTTTGCACCCAAGAATTATGCTTTTTTTGTGGACATCTCACATACTTTGCCTTGAAGAACTAGTTAGCATTTTTCGTTTGAGTTGCAATTGTACCATTTTCGAACATTATCTGCCCCTCTTCATCCAATATAACCCAGGAATTTCTGTTTTCTCATCGTATTTGTTTTAATAACTTCGAATTCTTTTTGTAACTGTCTCAAAACTTCAGCATTACTAACTTTGGTTCCACGGCAATAACTTTTGAGCATCCATCTTTTGCATCATTATCATCACCAGTAGCTGCTTTGAGCCCATTGCAGAACATAGGCCTTCCGTAAATAATTCCATTGATTCCGGTATTGAGCACCTTGAATCCTGTTGTGCTGGATGTGCGTGATATCGTCTGACTATCTTGTTGAAGGACGTAACACCAGTTTTTTTCCTAACTATTTTATTTGAAACTTTGTCCCTTAGCGACATATTCAACATTGACCTCTCCGTTGGTTCTATTCTGAACGTTAGAACCAAAAGCACACACCGATCAAAGACGTTTTTTAGTTTTCCGTAAGCTGTCCATGTTAGTCCTATTCTCTTGTTTAACTGAGATAAACTTCTTCGTCAATTCCAGTTGTTCTCAGAATTTCGATCATCTTTTGATGGTTGCCGCAGTCAAATGCTTTTCAATAATCAATAAAACATGCATATACATCTGCATTCATGTCTATGCAACGTTGTGTTATCACATTTAAGGCAAAAAAGCTTCTTGTGTTCCCAGTCCATTTGGAAATCCGAATTGAGTGTCACTCATCTGAAATTCACACTCCTTGTTAATCTTTTACTATTGTAAAAGTTTTAAGGACATAAAGACATCATGCTTAATGTTCGATAGTCATCGCAGTGTGAGGCATTGGATTTTGTGTCATATATCTTATTGAATAGTGCTGTTATTAAGTCGAGGCTTTTACTTTCGTTATCTGCGATATTGTCTGGACCGGTGGCTTTTCCGTTCTTCTGAACTTTTACTGGATAAATAACTTCTTCTTTTATCAACAAAGACAAGAACAAGGACTATCATCGTCAAAAAGTATTTAAATATTTATATTCCTTCCATCTATCCAGTTTGTCTTCTGTACCTATGATTATCTCGTTATTAGTATTTCTTAATATTGTTTCTTGTCTCTTTCTGTGTCTACCTGTTATTTCTGTCACTTTTTTATTAAAGTGACATTAAAGCTGTCGTATTTTTCCTGAAGTTCTTCAATTTCTAGGCATTTGGTAGACATCCAGTTTTCTTTAGCTTCTCTGCACTTTTTTCTAATGATTTTATTGACTCGTTTGTATTCTATTCGGTTTGTTTTATGTTTTCGTCTTACGTCCATGGGTTCATGATTTCTTGCGTTATCCATTCTTGTTTTCTATTGTTCTTCGTGAACCCGATGTCGTCTTCTTGTATCATTGTTATTTTCGTTTTTAGAGCAGTCCATGTTACTTCAATGTCTGTCTGTACCAAGTTATCTAACGTTTCTATTTCTTTCTCAACCTTGATACTTATCTCATTTTTTTTCAGGATTCTTCAGTTGTGGGATGGGTATTTTTCTTAACTCTTTTTCCCTTTTAACTTTAGGAATTCTTTTAAGTCTAAAATCCATTATAACTGGATTGTGTAGTAGATTTTATGGACTTCTTGAAGTTGTTATCGAGCAAAATGAAGTCAATTTGATTTTTAACAATTTTATCTTTTCTGTCTGCAGGTGATTTGTCTCCTTCAGCACCAAGACCAACTTTGGCTTTAAAGTCACCCATTATCATCGTTATCTTGCCTTTTTTCTCAGTCGCATTCTCAGTTTTTTTCAGTTGCTATAAAAATTTTCAATTTCTTTCTCTGATTTGCCACTTGTTGGATCATAGACCTGAATATCATTTAGGTTTCTATGGTTTGTACTACTACTACTATCGGTTTACAGCGTTCTCCAACGCCTTCCGACTCCTAACCGCCATTCTTCTCTATTCAGCCATAGGCCTGGAGGGATTTCTCTTTCCTCTAGTTCTTTTTCAATTCCCTCTCTCCAGCTTTTTCTCGGCCTTCCTCTTTTCCTTCTCCCTTGTGGTGTCCACGTCAAAATCTGTTTTGGAATCCTGTCATCTGGCATTCTCTGTACATGGCCGTACCATATTAACTGTTTTGTTTTTATGTCATCAACTATTGTATGATTGACTCCCATCATTTCACGTATTCTCTCATTTGGTATCCGATCTCTTCTTGATTTTCCTGCTGCTCTTCTCCAGAAGTCCATTTCCGTTGCTAGTAACAGTTTCTCTGTTCTTTGTTTCATTTTCCAAACTTCGCTGCCATATGTGATTACACTTTTAAGTATGGTGTTGTATATGAGTTGTTTGTTCGCTTTAGATATTGTTTGGTCCCACAGAATTCCGTTCATCATGGATATGGCTTTTCTACCCTGTATGTTTCTTTCTTTTATAGCAGCATCGAGTGTTCCATCTTGAGTTATCTTTATACCCAGGTACTTATATTCATCACAGTTTCTAATTTCTACCCCATCGTCTAATATAATGGACTGTTTTGTCCCTCCAATACACATGGCTTCAGTTTTCTTAATGTTGACTTCGAGACCCCATTTGTTATATTCTTCTATTAGCTTCCGAGTCATGTAACTCAAGTCGTCATTATCCTGAGCAATCAGTATTTGGTCATCAGCGAAACATAAGGTGTGCAGTGTAGTCTCGTCTTCTCGTTCTATGGTTTGTTCTGTTCTTAATTTCAGTATTGCTACTCTATCATTTAGAGGGATGAAGTCTATGACTGACTGTGCAATTTTGTCCGATACTAATATGGTCAATTTGCGTGCCATACATTAAAATGTTATTGGCCAGTAAAAGTTTGGTCAATGTATTATGTTTTAGAAAGTTAATTTTAAGGCCAAGTTGTGCACAAGAGCTCTTGTGATCGTCTATAATACCACATCTCAAATGATTCTTTATTCTTTAATTGTTCTAATGTCCAGCTTTCCATCCCATACAAAAAAGTACATAAGGCCATGTTAATTTTTTTTTCGACCATGAAGTACCTTGCTCAGAGTTGATAGTTCCTATGGTGCATATCAACGTAAAACTCTAAGGAAACTTTGAACAAGCTCCCTCATGCTACTACCCTCATGCTGTCAAAGTAGTGAAAGCAAATCTACAACGAAACAAATGAAGGATATTAAAGAATCCACCATATAGTCCAGATTTATCGCCTTGCGATTTTCACGATTTATTCCTCTGAAAAAGGCGTTAAAAGGCAATTGTTTTTTAGTCGGATGAAGATGTACAAAATGCTGTAAAAGAAAGAAATCTTTAAACAGTAATCTAATAATAAAATCAACAGAACAAGATTCAATTATAATCGTATATTTGTTTACCCTATTTTGTAAGCTAGTAATTGTCCCAATATATTTCCCCGATAACTTCCTTATAACTTTTCCAAATAAAAAATAATTGGCCGTATCCAGTCCGACCCCCGCCCCCCATTTGTTCCACGCATTCGTTGGCCTCACAAGTGATGTGTTCGGGAAATTCATCAGGCTTATATGGTGTGCTCATTCCGGGCATGCGATCGCGCGATCAAGATTTTCCCGTATTCCCTCGTAAGTAATTTCGTGACTATTTCTCATGGTCAAATTTGTTGTTTTCTTTATTGATGGTGTTTGCTGATAAGGGTGGGAAATTTCGTAGTGTGGGGCATTAGTTAGCTTCACCAAAATAATGGATTGAGATTTTTCATACAAGGTTTTGCTCTTTTATGTTTACAAGAAACAGCAATTACAATGTAATAAGCACATTACAGATTAAATTGTTTTAAAGATGTTAATGTTAATTTTAAAAACCAGAAATCAGTGTGATCATTTGTATCATGAGTCTATTTTATTATATTCAATTTTTTTAAAACCATAAAACAGGAATCGACAATGTTTAGAAACATCCTGACACTATCAAAATAGAAATATTGATTTAGAAAATACAAATATTGACATGAAGTAGATTATTTTAAAAATCACGTCACAACAAACATAGTCTATAACAGTTACACCAAAAAATAAATACCTAGCGTATTGAAGACGAGAAAGACGTTGAACTAATATTTGCCGACAAGAAAATGAAGTGTTACGGGTATCATGGATAAACAACTTTGGCTTTTATCAAGTGTTAACGATTACTGACGTTAAATATAAAAACAAAATACCTTATCTGTGGATATTTGTAAAAATAAGATGTAAATAAATGCTGAACTCCTGGAAAATTTAAGGTATCACCATTTACTTTTACTAGTTGATGTATATACCGGTACTAGCAATTTTTCCGGTCAGTAAAAATATAAGAAATCTACAATTTGAGTCAGTTCTTAACAGATGGGCACAACATTTCAGCGAATATCTAAATATAAACGATATTGAAGGAGGTTACAACATAAGAAAATCAACAAAATCTATAACGTCAACTACACAGTGAAGACACAACAAGAGAAGAAGTGTCAAATGCCATCCTAAGATTCAAAGACAATAAAGCCCCAGGAATCGATGAAATCTGTTCGGAAATGTATAAAAAGGTCGTCATCAACTTTTTGCATCAATCAATGATAGACTTTGGAATCCCACCTGAGTTAGATTAGGTTAAGTTGACCCAACTAACAATGCAAAATTGTTTCTCCTGTTTAATATTGCCTTGAAAAAGGCAATCAGACAATTAAATATTATAATGAATGGAACTATTTTTAATAGATCGACGACAATTCTCGCATTCGATGACGATATAGTTATACTGGGCAGAAGTATATCAGCAAAGATAACTGTTGACGGTCTTCAGAAACATATAAAAAATAAAAATATAAAACGTGCAGTGTAGCTCAATATATACAAGACCGTAATAAGACCGATTTTGATATATGGTGCTAAAACGTGGACAAATCAAAACGTGAACATCTCAAAATGATGAAAGACTTCTTGGTATTTTTGAGAGAAAAATTCTTGGAAAGATTTTTGGGGCCGTAAATGAAAATGGGCCGTAAATATTGCAAGGAAGAATACAGGGTAGAAGGAGTCGCGGAAGAAGACGCATCTCCAGGTTAAACAATTTGAGAGCTTGGTTTAACTGCACTTCTGCTGACCTGTTTAGAGCAGTGGTATCGAAAGTGAAAATCGCCATGATGGTTGCCAACCTTCTTAGAGGAGATGGCACATGAAAAAGAAGAAATGAAAGTGGGCTATGGCGTCGAAGATACAATTTTGAACTATATCAGTTATGAACCGATCCAGATATTGTGAAATTCATTAAAGTGTAGAGACTTAGATGGGCTAGACACATTGCTAGGATGTCAGATCACGAATACACGAAGAGATTAACATTTTTAAAACCTTAGGGCACAAGAAGCAGAGGACGACCACAAATGAGATGGATTGATGATGTGGAAGAAGACCTATAGATTCTAAGGGTCACAAGATGAAGGGAAGTTGCCAGGAATCGACAGGAGTGGCGACTCCTTTGTGAGCATGCCAAGATCCACAACGGATTGCCGAGCCACTTATGATGATGATAATTTGGGTGTTATACTAATAATTATACAATTACCAGTTGTACTAATATTTTATTTAGTTGACATCTTCTCACTAGCAGTATATCAAATTTAAAATATATTCTTTTGATCTTCTTGGGCCAGGATTACTTCTGCATCGACTTCAGTTTGGGACCTCATCCTCTTGGGTTACTTGGTTCTGCTGCTGGTGGGCTCCTGTACATCTGTTTCGATACGATACTATGTTTCAGGCTGCACCTGCTTCCTTGCTTGCCTGTCTTTAGCAGCCACCTATGTTTTTCTCGATGAATTTTGTACACCCTGGTACACCCTGTACTTCTTGAGAGAAAATTCTTTCTCCTCTTCACAGCCACCTCCGTCAATGGTATGTACTTTTTACCCTGCCTTGCAAGGCAATTTTTGACGTGACAACGTCTTAAATTAGGTTGTGGCTCGGAGTCATTCATGAAAAAGTGTAACGCCCGCTCACGTCTGTTACAGTGAGTCACCGAACGAGAGAGAGGCCCGCCGGACCGGCGAATGCCTTGCGTCTTTCTCCCACTCAAACATGATCGGTCCGCTGCGCGCGCAGCACTAGAGAATTAGGCGCGTTGAATCGGTGCGTGCTTCCGTGCTTGTGTCTCTGTCTTTCTCGAGCGTTCTTGGCGTTCAAGACACATTACAGCAGAAACACTTCCTTTCATTTCATATTTCTCCTATCATCGTCCTATCCTCAACAAAATCACTCAAATAGAAATTAGTTAAGTTTAAGTTTACATGTACAATGTTTTAGTAAACAAAAATATATTTCTATAGTTAAAATTTGTGCAATTCTTATTTTCATTCAATTCCTTGTTCCTATTGTGCAAATTAATAATATTCATATCAATAAATATTCTACCGAGAAAAAGACGTTGTCACGTAAAATCTTCGCCCGTAAAACCGACTTTACAGGCAACCGATTTTTTTTTGATGAGTCTTTAGCATATCGTCTCTGTTTTATAAGCTTTCTTCAGTTGGATTCTGCCTTGGGATTCCATATTGATATTATATACAACATCGCCGCTCTAATGTGGGCCTGGTACAACTGGATCTTTTTGGCTAAGAATAGAGGGCTGTTTCTTAAGATGTATGGTTGGATCAATCTCTTCACCACTGATGCCTTCTTTTTAATTTCTTGATTATTTCTTGTGCAGTTGAGGATCCTGTTTCCTCTCATTATTATGTTTTCTCTGACAGTTCTTTCTTAAACTGCTTACATTCTAGATATATTTTCCTCCACTAACATTGATAATATTGCCAATTTTAATACTTTCATTCTATGTTTGTATTGTCTGGCACACAATTTATGTCTGGATTGGATCTAATGGCTGTATTTCTTAGCTCATTGTTTCTGATTCTTAGTGAGGCTGTCTTAATCTGGAGTATCTTTAGTTAGTCGCCATTGTCTAATTCTTTGTATTTTACGAAGATAATTACCTTTTCCGTAAAAGTTTTTGCTTGTAGAAATAGTAGCTTTATTTCCCTTAATCTTCTTCTTTAAGTTCCATCTTCTATCGAAGGTTGGAAATCATCATGGCTATGTTGACTCTGTTGACTGCCGCTCTAAAAAGTTCTGCACTACTGCATTCAAAACATTCCCTTAAGTTCTTAAGCCAGGATATTCTTCGTCTTTGCACATTTCGCTTTCCTCGGATTTTGCCTTGCATAATAAGTTGTAATAATGCGTATTTTTGCCCTCTCATCACATGTCCTAAGTACTCAAGTTTTCGTCTTTTGATAGGTAATATTATTTCCGCCTCATTTCCTATCCTTTTAGTTACGTCCACGTTTGACATTCATGAATCCATGATATTCGTAGGATTCTTATGTAACACCAAAATTCAAAGGCGGCCAACTTATTCAGATGGACTTGTTTTAGTGTCCACGCTTTCAAACCACAAAGAAGAGTAGAGAACACGTAACATCGAAGCATTCTCAGGCGTAGTTCTAACCTTATATCCCGACAACAAAGAAACTTTTTAAGTTTAATGAATCATGCACGTGCTATTTCCATGCGTGCCCTAATTTCTTTGGTTTGTTCTACATTTGATGTTATCTATGTTCCTAAGTATTTATAGTTATTAACACTCTCAATTGCAGTATCTTCAATAGTCAGTTGGATATTTGCATGTGCAGATTTAGTCATGATCATGCATTTAGTTTTCTTTAAATTTATCTTCAGTTCGTACTCATAACAGCATTCATTAAGGCGTTGCATTACGTTCTGTAAATCATTGTTGTTATCCGTCATTATTACTGTATCGTCTGCAAAACGTAAGTTATTCAAAACCTCTCCTATTTCTTTTAATACCCTGAACATTTCACATTCTACATTGTAAACTTACTGAAATCTGGATGTGAATAGTTAATATTTCATTCATCAGTTGGCGCTACAGCCCTTCGTGAGCCTTGGCTTGCTTCAAAACATTCTTCCATCCTTCCCTATCGAGTGTCTGTCTTCTCCAGCCCCTCACTCCAATCTCCCTCAGATCTTCCTGTACATCGTCCAGATATCTGAGTTTAGGTCGCCCCCTTCTTCTTCTTCCGACCGACCTGTTTAGCATAGTTATTTTAGTCAGATCACTCTCATCCATCCGCATAACGTGGCTTACCCACCTTAGGCGATTTATTTTGATGGTCTTCACAATATCTGCATCACCAAAAAGTCTATAGAGTTCAAAGTTATATCGCCTTCTCTACAGACCCTGTTCGTTTACTCCGCCATATATGGTCCTCAGTACTTTTCTTTCAAAGACTCACAGTAACTCTTCATCTCGGGTCGTCATTGCCCATGTTTCCGATCCGTATGTGAGCACTGGGCGTGTTATTGTTTTATAAAGTTTATAAAGTTAAATCCGTAAAATAGTTTCGAAACACAATTCAGATAACTGCCTTAATCTGGAGCCTTCTAAAAAATTGCAAGACATAGCCAGACGTTGATAAAGATGTTAAAAGAGACATGGGGAATCTAAAATTTGCATTCCACGACATGTCTCCTCAACTAAGCAGAAATCGTTAGCGAATTGGTTTCTTGTACTCATACAGAGTAGATCCGAATAAAAATAAAATTAAAAAGACAGTCAAGATTTCATTTCACGTACAAATCGTCTATGTATCTGTTGATACGTATTTCGCTTTAATAGTACAAGAGTACAAGAAACCAATTCGCTAACGATTTCTGCTTAGTTTCTTGTACTCTTATACCATTAAAGCGAAATACGTATCAACAGATACATAGACGATTTGTACGTGAAATGAAATCTTGACTGTCTTTTTAATTTTATTTTTATTCGGATCTACTCTGTATGAGTACAAGAAACCAATTCGCTAACGATTTCTGCTTAGTTGAGGAGACATGTCGTGGAATGCAAATTTTAGATTCCCCATGTCTCTTTTAACATCTTTATCAACGTCTGGCTATGTCTTGCAATTTTTAGAAGGCTCCACATTAAGGCAGTTATCTGAATTGTGTTTCGAAACTATTTTACGGATTTAATATCAGATGTCGCTATTGCGTCCGTTTCGAAGCCATTTTATCGTTGCTTCCCAAAGACAGAAAAGATTAATTTTCACGTTGAGAACGCCTATGAATAACTGTTCTGATGAGCTTTATTAAAGCGAAATACGTATCAACAGATACATAGACGATTTGTACGTGAAATGAAATCTTGACTGTCTTTTTAATTTTATTTTTATAAAGTTAATATTTAATTGTAATAAATAATAATAGAAAATATTGGATGAAATACAAACCGTACAACTTTAAAACCGCATAAATATAATCCGTATAAAAAGAGATCTTACTGCACTTACTTCTAAATCAAGTTCCCAAAAGTTTTACTCTTAACTGCAGATGCAGAAGCTGAAACGTTTAAAAAGAAAAGATATAATTTCAACAATTAAGTGAAAATTGTAGTAACGCCAATGAAATCACACACCTAAGTATACGAAAATGTCTTTATGCTTACAGCTAAACATGAAAATGATAAATATGCCCGTATAAAAAGAAAAACAGAAACGAAAGCGATGTATGTATCGTACAGCGTTAGAAAATATGGTCTTAGTTAAATTTCTTGTATCTTTTGACATTTACACTGCAGTTATTCACTCGATTTTGGAATGTTTTGCATGAGTTAAACGGTGCTAGCGTTTGGATGGTGGGTGGTCGTCATATTTTGCATTATTATTATGTTACTTC
Source organism: Diabrotica undecimpunctata (assembly GCF_040954645.1). NCBI lineage: Eukaryota > Metazoa > Arthropoda > Insecta > Coleoptera > Chrysomelidae > Diabrotica > Diabrotica undecimpunctata. Next base: position 3,643,311 of record NC_092811.1, read on the forward strand.
TTAGAGGTACATAAATAATATACTAGGATTAGCTGCTTTTATTTGACAATAACATGATAAACCCGTGTTGAATCTCTTTATACTTGGATTTTATGTTTCTTTGGAAGGCAGGATGCACGTTGAGGAATTTATTCAATGATTCAAGACTTGATTTGATCTAAAAATAATATATTTCGCAGAGGAAATTTGTTATCATGACATTTCTTGAGACAGGGTAATAAAAACTATTATTACACATTCACAATCTACTTGAAGTTGACATTAGTTTAATCTTGTGGACGTACTGGTGACAAATTGTACTGTGATTGATTACGAAAAACCTTCCATAGCGTCAAACATGGTGAGCTATTATATATATACATCGGTTTACATCGGTATACATTTCGACGTTGTCCGATACCTAAACACCATCTCTTCCTATCTTCGCAGTCGTTTGTTGTTAAATTTCTTTCGCTCATGGACTTGTTTACGCCGTGTTGCCATTCTAATCTGGGTCTTCCTCTTTTCCGTCGACCTATCGGTTGCCATTCTACTACTTTTTTGGGGAGTCTTGTTGCTGGCATCCGTTGAACCATGCCCATACCACCTTAATTGTTTCTTCTCTATATCTTGAGTCATATTTCCTTCTATTCCCATACGTTGTTTTATTACATCATTTCTGATTCGGTCTCGTCTGGAAATACCTAAAGATCTTCTCATTGCATCTATCTCTACTGCTTCTATTCGCTTTTTGTTCTTTTCACTAATTCTCCCTGACAACAGAAGATATAACACCCTGACAAGAAGTATCCTGACATATGGGTCCGAAAACTGGACAATAAACAAGAGAAATAGAGGTAGAATAAGAGCAGTAGAAATGGAGTTCCTGAGGAGAAGCTGTAGACTTACAAAAAGAGACAGAATTGAAAACGCAGAGATTAAGCGGAGAATGGGAGTGCAATCAGACATAATCGACTATATAGAGGAGAAGAGACTATCCTGGTACGGCCACGTCAGAAGAGCGGACAGAGGACGCTGGATAAACAAAATCACAGAATGGAGCCCGATTGGAAGAAGAAAGAGAGGAAGACCCCGAAGGTCATTCAGAGATGAAATCGACGAGGCTATGGAGAAAAGAACCCTGCGAGATGGAGACTGGAATGACAGGGAAAATTGGAGAAAACGGTTGAGTGAAGGAAGACAGTGAAAACTGTGGAAATCCTTAGTAGTAGTAGTACTAATTCTCCATGTTTCAGCGCCATAAAGAAGAGTAGTTTTAATCATGGTCTCATATATATTAAATTTTCTTCCTTTCGTTATCTCTTTACTCCACAGTATACCATTGAGACATCCTAAGACTTTCTTTGCTTGAGTGATTCGTTTTTCTATTTCCCGTGTATCAGTTCCTGTGTTGTCAAAGGCAACACCCAAGTAGTCATAGCTCTGACAGCAGGAAATATGTTGTCCGTTTTCGAGGTCTATGTTATCTGACTCGTTTCCAATACAAAGATATTTGGTTTTTGTTGTATTGATATTCATTACCCAGTCGTTATATTCTTCTATCAGTTTTCTAGGCATGTACTGCATGTCTTCCCTGTCGGTCGCTAGCACTACCTGGTCATCAGCAAACTGGAGTGCATATATACATTCATTGCTAAGCTCTATACCCATCCTATGCACCTTTCTTTTCCATCTTTCCAATGCTGCTGCAACATATATCTTGAATAAGGTTGGTTAGATACAGCATCCCTGTCGCAAGCCTTTTGTAACCAGGAATTGGGTGAGCTATTATCACTTATTAGAATAATTGTCCACATAGATGATTTAGTTCCAAATAATTAAAAACATATATAACAATCAAAAAGGTAATATCAGAGTAAAAAAACCGACAACTGAAAAGATTTTCATAAAATGAGGAACGCGACAAGGATGTGTCTTGGCCCCCCTCCTGTTAATATATTTTTTAAAGATTTTTTTTTGTCTTTTTTATCACCTGTTTTGTCTTGCAATTTATAGTAGGCACAGATTAAAGCAACAACCCGAAGTTTGGTATCGTCAAGTAAGAAATCTTGGGATTTCTACTTTTGTAACGTAGGTACATAAAAGTTCTAGGCCCTTCGCTCGTGCCGAAAGAGATTCGTGTGTGGTTCTTTCAAAATTCATATACAATCTATTTGGATTATCAATAGTAATACCACTAGTGATTCAATTTTCGCGATAAGTCTGTCGATTTACTTCTAAACGAAACTGAGTTGCTTGAAAACACCACGAGTCCGTAGGACGAGTGGTGTTTTCTTTAAGAAACTCAGTTGAGTTTAGAAATAAAAGACAGACTTATAAGCCAAATTAAATCGCGAGTGGTATTTGATTAGACTATTTCATAAACAAAGTGATAGGTCAAAAATTCAGTAGAATGAGAGGAAGGAATTTAGTTAGTCTTTCGTTGTTATTTTCTGCATCTAATTTGTAGTTGCGATCCACACAGAACATCATAAATTGTCTCCATATATAAGATTTAGATTTTCTTGTGTTACTCGGTATATTTTCTTCAATGTTTTGGTTTATAACTTCGTTTGAAGTACCACCGAAACGACTCATTTTGACTTATACAGCTACAATAATTTTTTTGGCAAACGTCAAACTTTGCTTTGCGATCGGTATCCATGGTTACGTCGTTGAAACACGAAGCTGATAGACCAATCAGAATTGAAAGACAGTTGGTGTTTTCGCGATAACACAAGCTGTCTTTGGTTTGTTATTGGTCAGATTATGTGAAAATTTTAAGATGAGTGAAATAGTCGTTAAAATTAAACAGATTTGGGCACCATCCTTAATAGTTTACCGTTGTAAGAAAACGAGCTCCGATAAAGAAACTAAATGAAAAATTTAAAACAAAGCTAACCTTTATTATTTTGTAATGAACAAAAAGTAATTAAAAGATTCTAGGAGAATTATATCATCTCGGAAAAGAAATAAACATTCTCTGTTTAGATATTAAATTACAAATGGGAAGTGCTGATACGAAACTAAAACTTAAATACATCTAAGCTACAGAAATGGTACTACTTAGGTGGCAAGGTCGGTAAAGACGTATTGTTGGTTCTCGTATTTGAGTTTGTCCTTATAGGACAGATAGGAAATTTTACAGATCCAATTCAGAATATTAGAGATATACCTACTAAAAAACCAAAACGCAAGCTTCCATACATACAACGGGAAGTAAGGATTAACGAAAAAAGTAATAATGATAACTGGAAACAAGGAACAAATACCAAGGTCTCAAAAATAATCCGAAAGGACACAGAAAAAAGAGTCACTAGTATCTCATCCAGCTGCCAAGAGAGCACGCCATCAAAAAGGTAAAGAAACTAATTGAATTCGGTATATACGAGTCAAGTGAGACTCTTACTGTCAGCCTCAAACAGCTACGCAGTTTTACAAATGCCGAGCTTTTGCATATAGTGCCAGAAACTGTTATAGAACTCCAATACGTATGAAATGTGCAAAAGAACATTAATCAAGAGATACTCCTCTGCCTAAAGGACAAAACAATGAAGTTAAATACATTATAAATGAACTTTGATCAGATAAAAGGCATATATCGAGCACAGTTTAATTAAATCTTGCCCAAGTACTTTCGATCCCTAGATCATCTTCAGGGGCATTTCGTCAATTGTGGCCTATCCGGCAAGAACAAGATGTCATAAACATATAAATGTACATTACACTACAATACAAATGGACAAACAAACACTTTAAAATAATTTAAGGAAGGCTACATTACTTGAAGAAGCCGGAGACAGAATCTATTCATTCTATTCCAAACAATAATAATTATTCAGTACGTGATAATACTTAAATGTGTTTCATTTATCATGTTAACTTCTTTTTTTTCATCCTAATCTAAAAAAAATGTCAAAAAATATTATTTATTGTATGAACTACCGCCCTTTTGTAGGTACAGTCATAAAGCAGTTTCGGGAATACTTTTTAATTCAAAGCGGCTGGCGGCTTTCGGCAGTTATTTGAGATTTCACACGTAGATACTTTACAAGAATTTAGACAAGTGGTTGTAAAGTTTCTGTTATAATATTGTTCCTATGGTTATGTTTATAGATGGGTTATTATGTCTTATGTTGAGAATTCGATGAATTTAGACACGCTTTTGATAGACGATTTCGTTTGTAAAATATAGTACTGTATCCGTTTCTTTTGCACAGTAGGTACTGTATTTCGAAGTAACGTCGAGATCAGAGCAATTTTATTCGTATACGCGTTACGGCTACACATTATTTGGAGAAACATTATTTGAATCACTTATTTGCAGTGTTTTTGGATTTATTTTGTTAAATCCGCCCGGCTTCGTTCTTAAGTGATAATTTCAAAATGTCCGAAAGAAAAGGAAAATGACTTTCAGGTTTTTAATATAGAAAAATAAAAGTGGCAAAAACTGAGGAGAAAAAAAAACTTAGCGGTGCACTGGAATCATTTTTGATGAAAAACATACATGAAAATATAGAAGACTCGGATATAAATTTAGGACCTTCAACTTCAAGCAAAGTCCAAACAATATAAAAAAGTACCAAAAAATTGAATATTCCTGCGGATAGAGACGGATGATTTGATGACAATAATAGCGATAGTGCGAGTACTGATGCTGAAACGCCTGAACCTGAAACCACCAACCAAGACAGAACAATTAATGTTCCAGTTAATCTGGATTGCAGTGTAGGAAGTTCCAGCATATATTTGGTTTCAGATGATCCTGGAAAATGACCTGCAAATATGAATCCAAGTGAAGTTCAATTTGTTGTTGAAAATTTTCCTTGGCAAATTACAAAAATTAACTTCCCCAGAGATACAAATAATAGGAAATTTTCAGAAACTTAATATTACCGCACATTACCTAATCAAGACCAAATTCATCGCCCGTGGTTACTTTACTCATTATCACTAAATAGTGTTTTTTGTGCACCTTGTAAACTATTTTGTTGTGATGAAAGCAGCCGACAATTACTTAGTGGAATTAATGGGGTAAGTAACTTGCAACATTTAGCTGTTATTTTAAAAAGACATGAATCCGGTGCAGCTCATATAAAATATTCTCAAAAACTGTTTGAACTATCTACAACATTAAAAAAAGGATTAACAGTTGACTCTGCTCATCAAAAATTTTATGAAATTGAGAAAAAACATTGGGGCGCACATAGAACAAATAACAATTGTAGTAAGATGTGTTTCTGCTTTCTGCAATGTTATCTATTGAAGATGAAGTGTGTGTGACATTGGACATTAAAGATATTGTCAAAAAGTTTTCCGAGACGAAAGCCCGAAAAGTGCGTTTTTAGTTTTTTTATGTGTTTATGTTTCTATTCACGGTTTATTTTAATTAAATGGACGTTTAAATTAGGATATTACGATATACATATTCTAAACGTTGGATCATGGTTATTAAATTAGGATAATGGACGTTTAAATTAGGATATTAGGATAGGATATTAGGATATACATTAGAATAATATATGGACGTTGGATCATGGAGATTAGTCTAAATGTTCAAGTAAATAATTATCTATTTACAAATTATTATTGTTATATTATGCATCTTCTTCAAATTTCAAACTCATAAAAACAGAGACGATATGCTACAGACTCATCAAAAAGTCACCAGTTCGGTACCTAAGACGTGATGCTTGTCGTTGTTCCCAGAAACTGTAACATAATTCTTGCAATTTTCGCATCATCTTCAAAAGGATTCTCTTCTAATCTCTCCAAAAGCGTACGATCTTCATGAGCGGTAGATATTTTTGGTCTTCCAGAACCTTGCTTTCTTTTGAGAGTTTTTTGTTCTCTACATCTTTAATTGATATTAAAAACTGTTGTTCTGCTTACGTTAAAATGGTTCGCAACGGCAGATAGTGAGCAACCATCTTCTAATTTCGTTACAATGCTTGCTTTTAGTTCTTTACTAGCACGTGGAGCCATTTTTTGAGGTTGAACAAAATAAGTTATCTGACAAATTTCAAGATTAGGCAGTGATAGTGACAGTATGTAAATAATAGTATTTATCCTTCAAAAGAAACTGCTCAATTTTCTATAAAATACGCTTTAAGAGTCGTATCAGTTTTTTAGGAACCAGCTGTACTTACTAAAGTACCAAGAAACTTCTACTATACATTTTAGTAAATAGTTTTACATCTACTCCATAATATGCGTAAATTTAGACGGAAATTCAAAACGATTGTGCCCCATTGTCGATATATTGTGTTTAGTTACCGCATTTCTTTTCGCTCGGGGAATTGTTTCTATTGCGCCGAAAACTTTTAACGAAATTTATGCTCTTGTTCCTTCACTTTTTGTCAAGCGCCGTAGTCGTCGTCGTAAAACTTCAACACGGAATGTCGAACAGTAAAAAACTCGATGTGTCGAATATCGATAAAAGTCACCGAAAAACGTAGCAAAACATATATCCGAAAGATTTCCGTGAGAAAGAACTTTCCTTGAAGAGGCACCCGTAATAAAAATCAATTGGTTTATTGTATCATCCTCCTTTTCTCCGGGATATCGTGACGGACCTAATGTCATTATTGCATGAGAGCTTCACGATATTTATTGTTACAGCTCGTGGTAGATAGATACGAGTACAATGAAAGAAGTGAGGAACGGAGAGGCGCCGCTGACAGTGCCGGACTACGTTGACGTCTATTGACCCAATTAGGGACTTTTTTCAATGTTTTATTGTTTTCATGGTCGAAGAAGATTTTATCGTTTTGAAGTGTGTCTCCCTTCTCGATATCTGAACGATTATAGGTGCTAATAGACTGAGACATAAAAACTTACGGATTTTATTGCAAGATTTAATATAATACAGCAAACAAGACTCTTAGAACTTAATTAATATGATAATATATATTGGAAAAGCTTAAGAAAGATAATATAAAAGACGTCTTACATTTTCGGCCATGTCAAACTTGGTGCGTCAGTGTTTTTTTTTTAATTGGTGAAACAATTGTCTTTTTTTTTTCAGTGCCATATTGTGAGAAAACGAATAGAATATTCGGGAACTTTCTAAAGGTTTCCATACTGAATTAAAGGGAAACAGATACGGAAAAAAATGATAGCATTACAAAATTAGCGATCAAAAGGATCGCGATCACGATAGCGATTAGGATCAAAATCATATTTCCCCCTAGCATCTTCTCCACAATCTGCATCAATAAAACAGTGAGCAATATAAAACAGTGTACACAGATTGTTATAAAGTGTAGACGGTTAGAGAAATATTTCCTGATGATCATTTTAAATGAATTGAATTCTATGAAAAATTTTTCACTCGATCATGTGTTCCGCTCCAAAAACATACACTGGAGATCGAAAATCAGGGTATACAAAACTATTATCAGACCAATAGTATGTTATGCATGCGAGACATGGGTGATGGCAGAAGAGTCAAAAAGAAAACTGGAAGTCTTCGAAAGAAAAGAGCCCTAGAGAACCTGGAGAAGATCGGCGCAGGACCGACAAGGTCGGGGCATAGTTTGGAGGAGGCCAAGACCCGATTTGGAGAATCCAATGAAAATAATAATTTTTTTGAGTAAAATTTTTTGTTTACAGATAAGTCCTCCTTCACAATTCACAGAAAACATAATCCGTCCATTGTACGTTATTGGTCTTTTTAAAAATAAGTATTTGAGTATGTCTGTGCGTACACAGTATCTACAAAAGTTAAATGTTTGGATTGGAAGTTTGGAAATTCATATTATTGTTACTTTTTTATTGAAGGTTTTCTAAACGCAGTAAAATATCTTAAACTACTACGAAGTTAAAATATACCGGTAGAAAGGTTGGGTGGATTCTATGTTAAAAAATTGTATCCATAACATACCTGACGATGTATGGACCTAGAACGTACCTGAGGACGTAGATGGAGGCATTAAACAATAAAATATCTACAAAATACCTAAGGACATATGGACATAAAAAATAAAATATTTAGATTATATCTATTTGAATCTAATTTTCTCTCTGAATCTGAATTTACAAACCTCACACGGATTTGCAGCAGTGTAATAAACAAAATTGTATTAATCACGATATCAAACGTAATGCATATGGTTTTTCGTACACAGATATGCAACAATGATTAAAACAAATTATATTAACTAACCTTTCAAAAGTTCTAATCAAAAAGTGAAATATACTCGGATATATATAAGATCATTGGCGGGAAGAAGATTTGCAACTTGAGATATGCAGATGATACTACTATCCTTGCTAATTCTGAAGCTGAATTAATTCACCTGCTACAACGTATAGAAGACGTAAGCTTAACGATGAGCCTTAAAATAAACAGAGATAAAACGAGAATCATGATAATTGACAGAGCTAACAACAATCAAAATCATCTGGTCATGATAAACAATATCGCTGTTGTAGATAAATTTGTGTTTCTGGACTCATTAATAACCAACAAAGGAGGCTGTACGGAAGAAATAAAGCGGCGGTCAGCAATCGCAAAAAGCGCTATGGCAAAATTAACAAAAATTTGGAAAAGCCATGAAATAACTACCGATACAAAAGTGAGACTAGTAAGAAGTCTAGTTTTTCCAGTTTTTACTTATGCATCGGAATGCTGGACCCTTACTGAGAAAGACAAAAAGAACATAGATGTATTTGAGATGTACTGCTGGAGACGAATGCTGAGAATACCATGGGTGGCCCGAAGAAAAAATGAATTCATACTGGACCAGCTAAACATAAAGAAAAGACTAAGAACACAAATATCAGAACAAATAATAAGCTATTTTGGACATGTGCTTCGAAGAAATGGTCTTGAAAAACTTACCATTCAGGGAAAAGTAGAAGGCAAAAGAAATAGAGGTAGATCTCCCACACGATACACGGACTATATTGTTGCTACCATTGGCGCTCCATTGTGAGAATGTGCTAGAATGGCAGAAGATAGAAAAACGTGAAGGAACATGGGGAAATTTAGCTAATAGCTTTATGATATCACGATACCTGTATCAGGTTAACGACTAAGAAGAAGAATATATAAGACGGAACAAGAGAATTATAGACTAAAAGATGTTTTTTAAAATTTTTATCACAGAATGGCTCTTGCAGAATTGAATCAAACTGGCAGCTTGACTTTCAAGCCAACTAAAAGTTAAATGAGTTCTCCACGTTGCTTACCCATTTAAAAAGGTAATGATAATTACTGGAGCATTTGGAAAAGGTGTTAAATTGAAACTGGGAGACGTAGAAATCTTCTTACCAAAAACAGCAACAGAAGCTGCTGTAAAGTGGAAGGAAACATTTGAACCAGATAAATTTGGGTTAATATACAAATGACCAAAAAAATTTAGAAAAAACAAAATCGACAATTATTCCTTTAAAATACTTGTAAGTATTTTTTTTCTTTTAATAGAAATAAACTTGATTTCTCTTGTCTTGTTTCAGCAATTATAAGCAGTCACTGGTAAGGCGTATAGGAAGTCAGAAGTCCTAAACAGAACATCTTCATTGGAGTAACAGCAGGATTGTTAAGGCAGATACTTTTAACAGATATTAAATTTTGTGAAGATTGCCAGAAATATTTTCATTTTTGCAAAAAGTCTATAGAATTACATAAAATTTTATCAAAATCATGTTTTTCAAAACCAATCAAAATTAAACTAACTTTAACATCTTTAAATCAAGTTAAACGAAATTTGGTTTCAACAAGGCGGCTGTCCTTCAGAGAATACTTAGATTTATCTTTCCTGAACGTGTGATTAGTATATAAGGTACAATAAAATGGTCGCATCGGTCACCAGACTTAACTTCTATTGATTTTTATTTTTGGGGGATGCTTAAGACCAATTTGTACAGGAATGAATTCAAGCGAGCCACCAATTCGGAGCAACTAAGACAAAATATAGTCGAACCTAGCCAAAACATATCAGCAAATGAACTTAACGCCATGAGAAAGGCGTTGTATAATGGATTTGGTTTCTATTTGGCACAAGATGGTATTAGTAGTGAGAGTATTTGAGAAAGTGAAAATTGAATAAATGGAATGTCAACAGAGTTTTTTACTCTAAAATTAAAGTTACTTAAATTAACTTTATCTCATCGATAGACACTGGATAAATGACTCACAAGTCATTAAAATGCTTAACATGTGGAATTCTATGTCTTTTATTGAAGAAGCAAACATGATTCCAAAATTGTTTTGAATCTGTTTTGAATAATAATAATAATAATAATAACCACACCTATTCTATGATATAGATATAAAAGCTGGATAATGATTCAGAAAGATAAATCTCCTGCTTGCTCTTTACTTCTTTTTGTTGTGGCACACTTTATATCCATTATAAAATAGTTGTACAGAAATAAAATATTTATTAACATAAATGTACTAAGATTTTCGTTATATTGGAGTGTATCGATTCACATAACAATTGTGGAACGTTTTGGCCAGTCCGGCCGGTCACGATACAACCAAGTAAAAGGAAAAGTATTAAATTAAGGAGTTTGGGCAATTTAGGAGATCGTAAAATAAATTAAGACGAACTAAGTGAAACGTGTTTATATTTTTCCACTGATGTTTTTTTCAATTAAGCTTCAAATGGGAAACCGTTGTAGAGAAGAATTAGCTGTTATTGACACGTGAGCAGTAATAACAACGGGGGATGGACTTTCGTCTTTTTCGACACGTGGGTGGGCGATATCGCCGTCGCGTGCAAGAGTGTTGTTTTAGACAAGGTCTCAAGAATGAGCAATTGCAAGGTTCATAATAGCAAAGTCAGTGAAATGTGCAAAAGAAATCAATTATCTATAACCTTTACAAAAAACAGTACAATTACATTTTTATTTTATTGTTTCATATTTCTGCTTAATATTTTATGTATTTCTCACTCTAAATGTATTAACATAATTATTTAATAACAAATCGGCCTTAGCCAGGAATACCCGAAGTCGTATCATCCTTTCCTCCTACTTGTAACACAAAAAAGAACTAAGAAAAACATGGGAAAACACGGGACTAAACAGACAGAAGAAAACATAACACTCCGCTCTGCCACTAATAAATCGGCCTTAGCCATGGACAAAACGAAGTCGTATCATCATTTCCTCCTACTTGTAAAACAAAAGACAACACGGAAACACACGGACTAAATAATAAAATATGGAAACAGATTTAAGTGAAATGCCGAAAGTTCGAGATTTGTAAATGGCAACATTGGCAATACTGTATTCTGTATACTGTATACTAAGTCAAAGAACCAATTGGAAGCGTTTAGTACTGGTTCGTACGACTTCCAGTGTTTATTAGTGACTTCAGGTAGTTGTTACTACCTTGGCACCAGGAAAGAGAGCCAAAGCAATTATCCTTCGAGAAGAAGGCTACACATATCAAGAAAGAGCAAACAAATTGGAAGGTGGCGCCACAAAATCAGGTATAATAAAAGTTTGTAAACGTTATCATAACACTGGATCGACAAAATCCGCAAAAAAACAGGCGGAAAACCGAAAGTTAGTCAATACGATGAGCGTAGAATATGCCGACTTTCTTTAGAAGATCGTGGCAGATCCGCAAAAGAATTTAATGCTATTGTCAAATCAACTGGCTTACAAATATCGGACCGCACTATCAGAAGAAAGTTGTGTGAAAATGGATTGCGAGCACTAACTCCAGAAAGAAGCTGTTCCTGAACAAAAAACAGAGGCAAAACGCATTGATTGGGCTTTGGCACACAGAGGGTGGACAAAAGAACAGTGGAGTAAGGTAATTTGGAGTGATGAAACTAGAATCTCGATCGTTGGGAGTGACGAAGTGACGGAATCACTTTTGCTACAGTGTACTACGGTCACTACGAAGCATCCCGTGAGTGCCATGGTATGGGCTTGTATGGCACTAATGAAGTTAGACGTTTAGCGGTAATAGAGGTTAATATTAATGCAAAAAAATATCAGGAAGAGATACTGCAAGCCAAACTGCTGCCAACTATCAGAGATTTGTTTGAAAGGAATGCCCAATAATGCATCTTCCAGCAGGATGGAGCGCCTTGTCATACGGCTAAGACTGTCATAGAATGGTTGAGAAACCATGACGTTACTGTCCTGCCTTGTGCTGGAAATAGTCCCGATCTAAATCCAATAGAAAATTTAGGGTCAAGGATGAAAATGTTTCATATCTTTTTTGTCCATCTATTTTCAGGCATTTTCTGTAGGTGTTCATACAAGTTTATTGTTTTGGCTTCAATTGTGTCTAATGTCTAGATTAATTTCCATTTGTCTCCTAATATCTTCGTTCCTCACCATATCAAGTCAAGTGAGCCAGCAATATCGTCTCCAATAGTTCATTTTCATGGATTTGATTTTTGATCTCTTTCTTTGATTTATTTCCCAGAGTTAGTCGCCGTACAACCTAACACTTTCTATTATTGTTTTATAAACCCTTTGTATATTTTCTTTTGTTATTTTATTATTCCACAATAGTTCGTGTAGCTGTCTAGTGGCTGATCTTGCTTGGGAAATCATGGAATGTATTTCGTCGTTACTGCTTCGTGACTCCCACTTATTTGAAGGTTTCAGTTGAGTTTATAGTTTATATTTCAATTGGCTGGCTTTCTGGTTTTTTGTATATTATTTGTAAAACTCCACTTGATGTACACCTCTTCCAGTTTTCTATCCGTATAATCTACATCATTCTCATCTTTAGATAGAATAACTTGGTCGTCAGCGAAATGTATCGTGTACAATATCTCGTCTTCGATTGGGATGCCCATATTGCAGAATTTTCTGCTTTACACTAAGAGCGCCTCATTCATACATATTTTGAAGAGAGTAGGTGCTATGCAGCACATCTAATACAGAACAATATCTAATATTTGTAGATACGTTGCACACTAAACTCAACTGTGCATTAATGGAACACAGATTTACTGCAAACCTTGTAGAAAAATTTAGTACAATTTATTGACTTTTCATATAAATAATATTTTAGACAAAATGTATTTTTCAATTAAAAACGTAACATTAATTGTCCTGAAATTTATTCTTTAAAACCACTAAAGTTAAAAAAGAGACGAAGAAGGTAGCTTTCATCTATTAAAAAGACCGACAACGGTATTTCTCTGATTAATATTTAAATCAAAGCTATTGTTAAAGACTCATAAACGTTTTATAGCAATAAACAATGATTTATAGCATTTTTCCTCCAGCAGTGTCTTCGGTTCCGTCTATGCGAGATCAAACGAGCTCACGTGGCTCACTTCCTCGATGCAACTTTTAAAGCTATAAATATACCTGAAAGAATTCAAAATTAATGGGATTCCTACCCCAAAGTGCAATAAGCATGAGAAAGTCGATCTATCACCTCGGTATTATTTATGTAAACCCCGAAATATCTCGTTAGGACCTCGAATGGAAGTTTCAGAATGCCGGAACAAATGGGGGTGATAACAGCTTGAAGTCTGATGCGACGGATGAGCATTTATAATGTTGGTAGTCATAATTAAGGGTAGAGTGAGTCAAAAAGTTCATTCGTATTAATAGTTCGATGATGCTTTTTATAATAAATTGCTAAACATAAATAGAACTCCAAAATTAGTAGGGAATCATATTCAAAATCGTCATGGTATGTCAATGTGATTGTTCGAATAAATCCATTCGAACATGTAAAACTATGTATCATTATTTTTAATTTAGTATTTAACTCCACTTTTGACAAAAATTCACCCACTCTGTAAATATATAAATGACAACATTGTCAACAGTGCTTAGTATTATAGTGTTTGTGACTCCCCGAAAAATTAGGCAACCGGCCTACAGCCCAGAGCGAATTTAGACGGAGACGAAGCAACATCTCTGTTTTGCAGAAGTCCTCAAAAATCCGTCAAGGATTTACTCCTCACAAAGTTATAAAGTGCTCTCCAAATCTGTCAAAGATTTGTCACGCTGTTGGTATAACAGCAATCAATTACAATCATAGATATACAGTGTGTAAAAGCCAAATGGAATAAATTCATTATTTAGGTTACTGTACATATTTATTTATAAATAATCCCGAAACACGTCAAATTTAAATTATAACTTAACATTCTTTAACGTAAAAATGCAACCACTACCTTCAACCCCCTTAGAATGACAAGTACAACCCCCAATTTTTAAAATAGGAAGTATAGGCTTGTGATATATCGTTTGAAAGGTATTTTCATTCTCTATTCAAAAATGTCGCTTTCAAGTTTATTAAGATTAATTAAGATAAAATAAATTAAAATCATGTGGTTACCGAAATTCGCTAAAATATACTCAAAACTTATTTCCCGTTTAAGTCTTGATAATGAGAAAATGAACAAAAACCATAGCAATGTGGTTTTTAGATGGTAACCATTAAAAAACTTTAAAGAATTTCCGTGGCAACGTTATTTTAACACGCATTCGTAAATTGTTTTATTTAAGTTGTTAGTATTTTAATTTAAGTAAAAAGTTCGTCCAATTCAATTCTGAAGAATGGTTAGATTAACGAAAATGCATTAAATAACAGTTTTACAAATGATTGGTTATGGAGATAACAGCCGAACACAACAGGAAGTAACTCCTAATTTACCGCCTATATCCCAAGGAATAATAAGTAAAATAGAGAAGCAGTTTCGCGAGTTTGGTCATGTAAGGCAGATAAAAAAAGCAGCTGCCAATGCACTGAGTAATGAACTCAAATTAGATGTGTTGCTTGAGTTTCAGGAAAATCCACATACATCGAGTAGACAGGCATCCACTACATTCAATGCTAGCCATACATCGATAGTAAACATATTAAAAGAAAATAAATTGCATCCCTATAAGATGATACCTACTCAGGAGCTCAAGGAAGACGATTTTGATAGGAGAACTTTTTTTGTGAGCAAATGATAGACATGTTGGATAACAATATTATCCAATTAGAAGACGTTATGTTTTCGGATGAGTGTAATTTTTCACTTAACGGTCATGCTAATCGGCAAAATTGCCGCTACTGGGCCACAGAAAATTCTCACTGGATGAGAGAAGGACACACGCAATACCCTCAAAAGGTTAATGTTTGGGCAGGGATTGTAGGAAACAATATCATTGGTCCCTTTTTTATTGAGGGCAACTTGAATGGCAACAATTATTTGGCACTACTTCAAAATGATGTCATTCCAACGTTGGCAAATTTATATCCTGATCCTCAAGTTTCAGCGAATACGATATGGTTTCAGCAGGATGGAGCACCACCACATTACCAACTTAATGTCCGGCAGTGCCTCGATACAATATTTCCCAATCGGTGGATAGGGAGGCGAGGATCGATTGAATGGCCAGCGCGATCACCTGATCTTACATTATTAGATTTCTTTTTATGGGGATATGTGAAGAGCTATGTGTACAAAACTAAACCTTCTGATTTAAATGACTTAAAAGAACGAATAACGCTTGCGATTAGGTCGATCACGCCTGTTATATTAAATCATGTTAGAAGACAGTTTTATTTGAGATTAGGATGTTGCCAAGACGTTCGCGGTGAACATTTTGAACATCTACTTCATTAACATTCATAGTTCTTTTTCGTTTTCTACATTTTATTACGTTTTGCATTACATTTTAGTTTTTGATTGTATTGTAGCGAATTTCGGTAACTACATGATATTAATTTATTTTATCTTAATTAATCTTAATAAACTTGAAAGCGACAACATTTTTGAATGGAGAATGAAAAGACCTTTCAAACGATATATCACAAGCCTATACTTCCTATTTTAAAAATTGGGGGTTGTACCTGTCATTCTAAGGGGGTTGAAGGTAGGGGTTGCATTTTCACGTTAAAGAATGTCAAGTTATAATTTAAATTTGACGTGTTTCGGGATTTTTTATAAATATGTACAGTAACCTAAATAATGAATTTATTCCATTTGACTTTTACACACTGTATACACATTGACTATAAGACAGTAGTGTCCGTTTTTGTATACGCTAGAAGTGTTAGAAGTTTTTTCGCATAGTTCTCTGAGTAGCCTTTGACACATGGTTGCCACATCTACACATCTCTTAATCCAGGATCTTCGTGATAGTGACTTGAATGGACAATAACCCGCACATAGACGTTTTTGAAAGACTTGTTAACTAGTAAGTAGTATTTAGTAGTAGGAATGTTGTTTAGTTTTTTAAGTATTTGTACTGATTTTATTTATGCTATTTGTTTTTCTCTTTTTCTCATTAATAAATCGTTTTTGTGCCTTTGGATAGCTTTTTGAACCGTTAGTGTTTAAGACATTCTTATATTACACGTAAGAGCTCTCATATTTTGTAACCAACAATCTATGTTATACTCTCTCTTTCATTTAGGTTATTGTTCATATTTGTCCTATTGTGTAGATACTAATTTTATCTACAGCGATAAAATATAATATTTTTAGATTTGTTATATTCCGTTAGTATGAGCTATTTTAAAGGATCTTCCAAATTTATAATAAAAGTACTTCATGTTACATTGGAAAGGTATATACATCAATATAATTATTTGATATACATCAGTGTATAAACAGGCCTGTTTTTAAGTTTCGCTAGTAGAAGAATTTTAGCTCTCAGATTGACTGGTCAACGTCGTTGTGGTTAAGATGTTGTTTGGTCATTTGAAGTAAACAGAAAATCGGTCGAATATAGTTTGACAATTATATTTCTGAATTTGTTTGAGAATAATTGTCTAGCATTTTTATTTCATCCCATATATCATAAAAACCGAAAAAGCTTATTAATCTTTTTGCGTTTCTGAGATTTATAATCTAAACATTTTGGAGTCTGTTTATAATAAACAAATTGCTCTTTCGTTTGATATAGGTTCCGCCTAGATAATTACGCATGAAATAAATAAGAATCTTTTCACTTATGCTGGCGAGAGAATAATTTTTGTCATGAATTTACTTCTCGGGGAAGCGGCTGTGAGAAACGGTCGCTTTCATTATTGTGGATGTTCAAACTTAGATAAGGCACTTTGATGTCGACAAGCGTCAGGGTACGATGGAATACGTGGAGTAAGTTGGAGCTGTAGGTACCAAATTTTTATATAAACCTCTTTAAGTTTATTATTTTTTATATAGTTTTTTTTCTTTATATCAAACATTCAGTAATAATTACAATATTACATTTATTTTGTAACGTAAACATTGATTTTCGTACTTAGTTAACAATACATGTTTTTTTTTTGTTTTAAATTTGAATTTATTCTATTCCGACTATGATGAGTTTATTTGCGTTTTTTAACAATAACAATTTAAAATTTACTATAATTACATAAATCGTCAATATTACAAAAAGAAGATAATAAAATATACAATCCATTGCAAAATTTAACCAAATTGCAAATTGCATGTAAGCAAGAGTTGCGGCGGTTGGGCCTGGGAAAATTTTGAGAGCGTGGGAAAATTTTGACGTGTGACAACACAAGATGGCGGCTTACAGCTGTCAGCTGTCATCCCTCAAACGTGAAGATGGCGTCAATTCTTCTTCTTTTTGTCTGTCATCCCTCAAACGTGAAGAGGGCGTCAATTATTCTTCTTTTCGTCTGTCATCCCTTAAAGGTGAAGATGGCGTCAATTTTTCTTCTTTTCGTCTGTCATCCCTCAAACGTGAAGATTGCGTCCATTCTTCTTCTGTTCGTTTGTCATTTCTCAAACGTGAAAATATCGACAACAACGTGCAAGGTATCGATGGAAAGGGAAGGGGCCAACAAATACGTAGACAGAGAAAAAAACATAGCGGCATTGCCAAAAGAACACTAAGGAGACACAGACACAGACACTAGACACAGAAAAAACATGGCAGCGCATTGCCATAGTAATGATAAGGGTTATTTTTTTTCTCCCAAAGAATTTGAATCTGCAATATTTATTTTTATAATTAGTAATAAATGTCAACAATTCTATATCTTGTTTTACATAACAACGATTATCTAGCAGAATATGAAGAAACCTAAAAGTTTTCGTTATTAAAGCTATGGCGGTCTACTAAACGCCACGCCGGTACTTAATGATCAATCTAAAATAAACCAAAAACTCACATTCTCGTACAAAACCCCTCTAAACTTACAGGAAACTAAATAGACAAACCTATCCAATTTACAAATAAGCCATTTTGGGCATAAAACTAAAATGATACACCAAACCTCATATCTATTTACCTTCAAAGAACGTGCAACATTATACTTCACCTCCGGTTTCAACCCTTCTCAAGCACTACACATACGAAAACATTCTTAGTGTGCCACCCTCCATATCTCCGTCAGCGATCCAAGTCGGCAGTCCTGAATATGCACAAGACTATCACCGTTGCATGTGTATAAATGTGGCATTGTTTTACGGGGTGATTCCACTAGGACAAAACACATAAAAGATGCTATGTCATTAGAATATTTACATAATATATGAGTCGAGACTATAATAATTAGAGTTTCACTTAAATTTTGAAGAATGTTTCAAAGATTTTCAGATTTTTTTTCTTCTTTTATGAGGGGGGAGTGGTCCAAATTTTCGAAACATACATCGGTCCTAGAACGTGGGCAGAACCGCCTTTCAGCCTCGGTTATGCAGGACTCCTTCAGCGTGGCCACAGTAGCTAAAAAAACACCCTCCCAGCGGTAAATTACCGGGCGGATCGCCCTGATTGGGACGCAACATCGGCACGGCATTCACTAGATCGCTCATTCACGCACAATTTTCACGCATTCCAGCACTTTTTCACTACAACTGAATTCTTCTATCCCTCTGTTCCTTCCTGTTTATGTTCCCTTCTCAGGCATTTGTCATTTTCTGCCTTTCCAAATCTGTAAAGTTATGCCCTGAAGTTACCATGTTCTGTGAGTATCTCCGTTAGGAGATACTCACAGAACATGGACAATATCTTCATGGATCTTCTCAGATTATGAATCAACGACTTCGTCCACTGCGCCATCCTTTTCATTGCATCCCATTCTTCTTGCCACACCATTATGGAACTCTCCTTTCTTATTTTTTTAAACGTTCTGTTGTTATGTCTTCATTTCTTCTCTCGTATATTCTTCCTCTTTCCTTCACTAGTACGTGCATCGGAATACACCCGATGATAACTCTCAACGCCTCGGCAGAGACTGTTCTGTATGCACATGCCACCCTCAATAGACTCTTTGTATCTGCTCGGGTAAGCTGCTTTCTTTACGCCTTTATTAAAACTGCAGTACTCCAGATATGTGCAGCGTAGAGGACGATCGATTGTACAACTCCTCTCAGTTTTGGGCCCTCCGATGTTGGACATGATCCCCCCCAACGCGGCGGATCTCACCGCAGCTCTTTACGTGCTCCCCCCACTTTCCGTTTTGACTCAGAGTCACCCTTAAATACCTCACTCATTTCTTTGAGACCACTCTTCCAGATGAGATACTTCTGATGAGATGATGAGATACCAACACTTCCAGATGAGATATTTCTAATGTAGAATACTTCGTGAAATGAGGGAAATATTGAGATACTCTTATAGAAGACATATATATCAGCACGTGCAAGGCATTGCTACGTCCGTTAAAAGTAACATTGAATCGGTTCAATTAGTATAAACAGACATACTCCATAGCATACGTAATGTTACAATCAAAGTATTAGATTATTATGATTAGTTAATTAGAACAATTTTTAACATCTACAAACCACCTAGTGAGTTATACTCCCATCGTGTAATATGAGCTAGTCACACCCTGATATTTTTACGGGAGATTTAGCTACAACAAAGCTTTAAAATATGCAGCTAATGATGATGCAGATAATTCCCTTTATAACTTTGTCCAACTCAACAACCTCCCGCTTGTGTTAGATGCAGAGAACAAAGACATATTTATCATAGCTGGGAAGAGATTCAGACTCTTTTTTTATGTTTTGTGAATCGAAATAATCGAGATCAATCTCTTTCGTGTTTAATAAAAGTTCACAAGTTGCCTTACTTACAACACAGACATGTCTTCCTGAAAATGGAATAGTCGAAATACCAGTATCCACAATTACTACAATAATCATTAGATTTTTGCTGAGATCTTTATGGAACTTTAATCAGAATACTTAAAATAAATACACTGCAAGCTTTGAAAACGTCATAAAATCGATCCCAAAAGAAATCAACAACTGGAATATATTTAGACAAGCTATCATTTTGGCTGCAAAAAAGCTATTCCAATAGGCTAACATGTTCTAAGAACAAGAAAACTCATAATTGTTAACTAATCATTCGCTTTTTGATGAAAAAAGGCAATAAAAATAGTCAGAAGACTGTGAATGTGGCTATGAAAGAAAAACCATACACCACATTATTTCAGAATGATCTCTCCGATCATATGTATGACTTTCTTAAAAGAACAAACTGACTAAAGGAAAGATAAACTGACTAAAGGAATAAACATTGACTATCTTCTTCTTCTAATGGCGCTACAACCCTTTGTGAGTCTTGGCCTGCTTAACAATGTTCTTCCATTCTGCCCTGTCGGATACTTTCCTTCGCCACTGCCTGATGTTCATGGTTTTAAGATCCCTCTCTACGTCGTCTATCCATCTTTTACGGGGCCTTCCTTTTGTTCTGTTTCCTTGGGGCTTCCATCTCTCGACTACTTTTACAGCTCGAGTATCTGGCATTCTTTCTAAGTGACCAAGCCAGTTTAGTCTTTGTGACTTTACAAATCTGACAATATCTGCGCTCTGCATTAGTTCATCCAGCTCGTGGTTCATTTTAATTCTCCACGAACCATCGCTGCATTGGGTTGGTCCAAATATCTTCCTTAGTATTTTGCGTTCAAATATTCTGTTGATTTTCATCAGTGGTTGAGAGGATCCACGTTTCACATTCATATGTGACCACTGGTCTAATTACTGTTTTGTAGATTCTCAGCTTAGACTCACGATTCAGTAACTTACTTTTCATTAAGTCTTTGTATGCATAAAAGCACTTATTACCGCTAAGCTATTCCGTGCTTGTATTTCTTGACTGATGTTGTTGTCATTTATTATTGAGCCTAGGTAGGGAGGGCCTAAGTGGAGGCATATTTGTAGGTATGGTTGTCTACCTTCAGATTCTCATGTTCATTCGATTTTGTGCACTCCATATATTTTGTTTTGCTTTCATTTATATATAGACCAAACGTAGCAGTTTCTCGTTTCAGTTCTATAACTTTTTCGCTTGATACCCTTTTCTTGCGGCTTATTATGGAATCAGCATCCGCATATGCGCATATTTGCATTGATCTTGTATTAATACAGCCGTTTATATCCAGTTTTCTAACAACAGCTTCTAAAGTTAGATTAAAAAGTGTTGTTGATAAGGCATCACCTTGTCTAACTCCATTTTCAAACATTTACTATATTGACTATAAATAAAAATGAATACAGAAGTAAAAGAGTACAAACTTTTATGGAAAAACAGGATGAAAAGTATATATAACTGTCAAAAATATTTCGTCAGTAATATTGAAACGGTTCAGTAACTTATTTAAAAAAAGAGAGAACAGCCATCCCCCGTTTTACTTTATTCAAATATTGTTCTTGAAACCAACACTTATTTACCTAAAAATTAGACCCGCCAACCCTTTACAACCCTTACGAATTCAAATCGAGTATCGCCCTGTATCTCTCGCGCGTATCCATGGAACTTTAGCATGACGGTCACGGTTGATCCCGTTACAGCTAGACAAATTCAATTTGGTTAAATGGCACTAGGAGGGTGGGAAATACACCACCGGCGGTGTTTTGTTTAGGGGCGGATAAAAATGAATCCCTATGATTCTCATTTCGCCACTGAATTGCATTATTCTAATGCGCTAATGCCACTTACCACATGCTTTCGTGAGATCGTATCTATTGTCGCGAAATCTAAAGTGATGCTGAAGATTTGAATTAGATTTGACAGGATAGAAAAGGGTGAGACAATGGGCAAATCTTTTAGGTATAATAAAATTATGAGTCTGGATAATGAACTTGGTCTCTCTCCTACTGTTTTCAGAAGACAAACCGGTGTTCTATTATTTTCATCTAGGATACATCTAATCTAATTACAGTTTATTGATTTCTTTGCTCTGTGTTTGAAAATTAAGCTTATTTTTGTATCAAGACATCTAGATACCATACTTGTAGCTGACTACTAGTACTTTAAAAGTTGTTGTAACTTTTTTCCGGCGACCTTGAACCTTGTTTTCACTATTGCTAGTTATTTATTGGTATTCAGTGGGTATCCAGCTAGGGTACTGTGAACACGTTCAAAGGGGTATACCATATCCCAGGTACTCCATTTATTTCTATAAAATCGAAAGTAGATGAAATATCGCCTTCTAGCGCCTAAACTTTACTAGATGCAATAAATAGTGAATGCATTCAAATGGGACTTGACATCAACATATATAAGACCAAATTTATGATAGTATCAAGGAGTCTAATAAATAATCAACAACGAACTCTTGGTGGACAGCAAATAGAGAGAGTGACAAAATATAAATATCTGGGAGCTTACATCAACACAGAATTAGGTCCAGACCAAGAGATCAGGGTACGAATTTCATGGACTGCCAGGGTCACCAATGAGGAAGTGCTGAGAAGGATGGGTCAAGACAAAAAATTGTTAAGAACAATAAAAGTACGCAAGACTGCATACATTGGAAACATACTGAGCAATGATAAATATAGTCTTCTGCAGGTCATCATGCAGGGTAGAGTCGATGGCAAAAAGGGAATAGGTAGAAAGAGGAAGTCATGGCTGCGAAATATTTGAGATTGGACAAACATGACTGTAGACGAATTATTCCACGTTTCAAAAGACAGAGAAACTTTTAAAAATGTGGTCGCCAACCTCCGTTAATGGGGACGGCATAGGAAGAAGAAAAGGAAGCGCCTAGTAGCTGTAGTTTATACATGTTTTCTCACGATGACCTTGTTACCAGCTGTACATACAATTTCAGTTTGAATTAGGAGTTGGTCAAACACTGTTGTGATTGAGGTGTGATACTCCGCTACACTACTGTTGTAACTTTTAGTTGTTTTGTGTTCTAGAGGTAAATTTACATGATATTTTTTCGAGATATACTATGATTTTTATTTTTCTCTCAGTGATAGGTACTGAATTATAGAATAATTATGTCTTACGAACAAGAGCAGGAAAGGTTAAAACGTTTACGGACGGAGTTTGGCAGTATTTCTGACGATGATAAATCGTTCATTTATAGTAAATCTGAGGAAGAACAAATCGCATTAGAAAGTCAAGAGGCAGTCATATTGGAAGAAGGGGCCCAAGGAGAGACAGCACACAATAGGGAGGATTGTGAAGAAGTGGAGGCTGAAGAAGAAAGTGAATTTTCAAGTGGTAATGAGAATAATGGTAAGAGATACTTTTTAGATAAAGACAAATCAAAGTGGTTCAAGCTTCCAAAAAACAAACAAATGTGAACAAGGTCGGACAATCTAATTACATATTTACTTGGTGTAAAAGGAATAGCATGAGAAAAGCAGAGTGTTCTTGATTGTTGGATGTTATTCTTTACAGAAGAAATGTTATATGACATTGTTGACTATACAAATGTAAAATTAGCGACGAAAGCCTCAAGGTACGATGCACTTCATCAGTATTTAATCAAAGAGACTGACAAGTCAAACCGACAAAATATTTCAGATCTTTAGAATACTGATGGAAGCGGTATTGATCTCATTCGAACAACAATGTCACAACAAAGATATTAAAGTTTGTTGCAATGTTTGCGATTTTGGAAACAGATCGACAAATTGGCAGCAATTAGAGATATATTTGATAAACTCGTTATCAACTGTAAGACACACTATATACCAAGTCAACATCTTACAATAGACGAAAAACTGGAATCGTTCACGGGACGTGTGTCATTTCTTCAACACATACCGAATAAGCCAGCGAAGTATGAAGAAACATAGTTGAACGTTTGATTGAGCCAGTTTCTGGTACTAAACGTAATATTACTTTCGATAACTAGTTTACCAGTTATCCGCTCATGATCAATCCACTTCAGACTCGGTTAAGACAGTTAGGAAGAACAAAAGGCAAATTCCAACAGCACTTCTGAACACACGAGGAAGAAAAATTCGCAGTTCACAAGTTGGCTTCAAAGAAGATATAACGGCTGTCTCATATGTGCCAACAAAGTCAAAAAATGTAATCCTCTTTTCTACTTTGCATCATGATGATACTATAATTAAAGAAACTGGTGAAAAGAAATTACCTGAAATTATCGACTTTTACAATTCAACCAAAGGCGGTGTAGACACATTGGATGAACTATCTGCTAATTACAGCGTATTAAGAAATAGTCTTCGTTAGACTTTGACAGTATTTTTTTCGTTTTTGAATACAGCTGGAGTGAATGCTCAAGTTGTATATAGAACAAATACAAAAAACGATAAATTAAAAAGACGAATTTGTTTGAAAGAACTGGGTGTGTAGCTGATTTCTGAGTTTCGAAACCAACGAAGACAAAACCCTTCCTGGCGTGTGATACTAATAGAAGTACTGAGAAACAAAGATATAGACAGACGAGACTTACGAATCATTATCAATCTGTATTGGAATCAAAAGGCCAATATAAAGATAGAAGAACAGAAGTCCGAAAATATAGATATAAAGAGAGGAGTAAGACAGTGCTGTGTTCTGTCACCATTACTGTTTAACGTGTACAGTGAAGCCTTGTTCCAGGAAGCGAATAGCGGATCTGGGTGATGGAATCTCTGTAAACGGAAGAATAGTAAATAACATAAGATTCGCTGATGACACCGTTATAATGGCAGACACCCTGGAATCGCTACAAGAATTGGTAAATAGAATTAACGATTATTGCATTAGATACGGACTAAAAATAAATAAGAGAAAAACTAAATTTATGATTGTCTCAAAAACGCAACATGGAAATGAAAGATTAATGATAGAGCAAACCCAAATAGAAAAAGTAGAGACATATAAATATCTGGGAACCTGGGTTGATGACAAAAATGACCAAAGCAGAGAAATCAAAGTCCGAATTGAAACTGCAAAGCAAGCATTTGTGAAAATGAACACAATGCTTACCAACAGAGACCTTCAGTTGCATCTCAGATTGAGGGCTCTAAGATGTTATATATTTTCTATCTTACTATACGGAATGGAAGCTTGGACATTGAAAAAACAACACATAAGAAAAATAGAAGCGTTCGAAATGTGGTGTCACAGAAGAATATTAAAAGTTCAGTGGGTTCAAAGGATTACCAATGCTGAGGTACTACGACGTCTAAATAAGGAGTTAGAAATTATGAACAACATAAAAAGAAGAAAACTAGAGTATTTGGGTCACATAGCCAGAGGAGAAAAATATGAGCTGCTGAGAATTATTATGCAAGGAAGGATCCAAGGAAGAAGAAGCATAGGAAGAAGACGCATCTCCTGGCTGAGGAACCTTAGAGAATGGTTTAACTGTAGTTCACTACAACTTTTCAGAGGAGCAGCCAACAAAGTGACCATAGCCGTTATGATATCCAACCTTCGATAGGAGATGGAACTTTAAGAAGAAGAAGCGATGTGATACTCCAATTTGTTTGGAACACGCAATAATGACGTGTTCAAATGGCGACAATTTTGAGGAGTAATAACTTTTTTATTTTTCAATGTATTTTAGCGAAAATTTTTTTCTTTAATTTGTAGAATCTTAGGCTATAAGATTATTTAGAGTTGTGTGATCACAAAATTTTTCATAATATCTGAGTGTATTATTGTTCACTCGTGTTTTTTGACTAGCATAATTGCAATATGTTGAATCGTAATCGTATTTGAATCATAAATAAGTAAAAAACCAAGATTAAATTTAAATGAATAAATTTAAAAATTTTAACTTCCTGCGTTAGTTTAGTTTGGGGTAAGACATACCCCGGAACACCTCTCGTGCTAATTTATCTAGGCACACTAACGCAGGGTTAAAAAGGAGTCCTCAATGTAACTAAAAGTGCACCTCAGCAGTTACGGGTTAGAACAACTGAATACTATTTGACAATAACCTGTTATATTTATTGGTCTATACCAAATTTTCTCGTACTATTTTATTTAAATCAATAATCTTTTCCCTACAATAAACGATTCAACAAACACAAGCTTTTTATATCGCACATAAGCATTATTTGTCTATTTTTATTGAAGAACTTATTCACGCAGCCGCCTTTATTTCCTGACTTCATGTGTGTTTTGTGTACATTATCGAGAAATTTCCAAGAAAGAAACAATTGACTCCAATTGGGTGCAATAATATGCCTGGTTGTGAGTGATAAAGATATTCAAATAATAAATAACGAAAGTGTTTGATATGCCGCAGATATCCAGAAACTGATAGAGGAATAAATATTTAAACAAGGAGTTCATCGATCGAGTCAGGGTTACACAAATGTAGGAGTGATGCTATAACAAAAATTGGGAGGATTTTGTTTATTTGACAATTAGCAGTAAAAATTTATGGTATCATTAGAATTTAATAACATGTAATACCGTAAAATCATTTAATGTTATCAATTTGCTGTATTATATATTTTTTAAAGTATTACGAGATATCTATTATTACATTTTGTTGGCCTTTATACTGCAGAAGAAGATAAAGCGGAAGAAAATATGTAATTCTGTGGTTATTTGCCAAAACTTGATATATCAAATAGAACAAGTTTTCAGTGGAGCGAAATTAATAATTTATAACTTTCGACAATTTGTTTTTATTTTTTACCCGCAAATTTTCTTAGATTTTTATGAAATTTCGTATATAAATAAACAAAATGCTGCTTAAACTTATTCCTGGTGTTATTGGATATAATAATATTATCTATCTAGACTAGGCGGGATCTGTAGAAATTCAGACCATAATGGACATTTTCCATAGGAAGCTATTTTTTTACTGGAATCCCTTTAGGATGTGCCCAATATCGATAATCACGATATGCGCCAGTCGCAAACCCTGTGCTAAATTTTTTATTTAACAAAATCTGAAAACAATTGAAAATTTCTCATTTTTTTGCTCCTATTATCGTTTATAATTCGGAAAATATTGATCCTAGAGAAAAAATTATAAGAAGTTAAAAGTTTCGTTATTCAATTTTACACAATATTTCGTTAGCTAGAAATTGAAAATTTAATGTTTATTGTTGAAAAAATAGCAATAATTGGAAAAAAAGTACAAAAAAATGAAGTTAATCCTTTAAATGTTTTCGACTTTCTAAACTTGACTTACAAACTCCATATTCCGCCTAGAAAAACTTTTTAATATGTTTAAAACGTGTGCTAAATTTTGTTAAGATCGGTCGGATAGGTTTTGCATAATAATTTTGCAATCCAGCCTACTGGAAAAAAAATCGCAAATTTTCAAATTTATAGTAGGCCCTAAATAAGGCTCTCAGATAGTTGCAAATTTTTTTACATATAAAGGAAGGCTCAAACATTTAAACGCTTTTTGTAAAATTCAAATCGGTCCACTAGGAGAGCCTAGAAATTTTTTTAAAGTTTTAAACATTTTTTATGCTTATAAACAAATTGAATATGTATTTACATTGCAAATGTAAAAAACTTTGTACAAAAACATGCAGTTGTATCAAACATGGTCTCAAATATGGATATGGAGTCGATGGATTCCTAAGATTTTCTAGAGGCACAAGATAAAGCTACAGAGGAAGGAGAAGAAACATTAAATTTACAGATCGATGATAAAGATATTCAAATGGAAAATGAAGGTTTTGGGAAAAAAATAAGGCCTGAAGATTCTTGTCCTTCCAAAGGATTTAAAAAAATTTTTTTTTTCGTTCGCCTTTGTTTTAACAATTTAAATATTTATTAACAATTTATAAATATATATTTGTTTACTAAAAGTAACAATTTACTTCAATGTATAAATTGCAAGCTAAAAAAATGCATGAAGAAAAAATGCAATTACTTGTTTAACATACAATTGTTTATTGCAAATTTCCCAATTTGCAATTAAAAATGGTATTTGAAAATATGATATTTGAAATCCTTGTCGTCCGAGACATTGATTAAAAAAAAAAGAGCAAAATTAGTTAACAAGAGGCCGAGATAATGCAATTTTTAGCGCTCGCTATGATTTTGAACTCGTCGATTCACATTTCGAGTTAATGTCCCCCACCACCACCTCTCATGCATTCCGAGCGACATTTTACGCGAAAACGGTTTTTTATTTGTATTTTTTATGGATGTTGCCATGAAGCGCATTACGTAAAACTTTTCATATAAAAAGTACTTGACAAGACGAGGGCATTTGTTTAAAAACGAGCCCTCTATCACTTATGGTTACACGGCAAATGTATGCCAACTTTGACCTTCAATATCTCGGCAACCAGTAAGCCGAATGTATCTTTTTTTTTTAAAGAAGCGTCTTTTAATGTTCTTTAAGTGTATAAATTTTGAAATTGATATGTTTAAAGCTCGTAAAGTTATTCAATTTGTTTATAAGCCTAATATACATAAAAAATGTTTAAAACTTTTTCTATGCTCTCCTAGAGAACCGATTTGAATTTTACAAACAGCGTTTAAAAGTTCGAGCCTTCCTTTATGTGTAAAAAAATTTGCAACTATCTGAGGGCCTTATTTAGGGCCTACTATAAATTTGAAAATTTGCGATTTTTTTCCAGTAGGCTGGATTGCAAAATTATTATGCAAAACCTATCTGACCGATCTTAACAAAATTTAGCACACGTTTTAAACATAGTAAAAGGTTTTTCTAGGCGGAATATGGAGCTTGTAAGTCAAGTTTAGAAAGTGGAAACCATTTAAAGGATTAACTTCATTTTTTTGTTCTTTTTTTTCCAATTATTGATATTTTTCAACAATAAACATTAAATTTTCAATTTCTAGCTAATGAAATATTATGTAGAATTGAATAACGAAACTTTTAACTTCTTATAATTTTTTCTCTAGGATCAATATTTTCCGAATTATAAACGAAAATAGGAGCAAAAAAATGAGAAATTTTCAATTGTTTTCAGATTTTGTTAAATAAAAAATTTAGCACAGGGTTTGCGACTGGCGCATATCGTGATTATCGATATTGGGCACATTCTGAAGGGATTCCAGCAAAAAAATAGCTTCCTATGGAAAATGTCCAATCCAAAATAGATCCCGCCTAGACTAATCGTTTAAATAAAACCATATATCTTTACTAAATTCCACATTTTCTAACAAAAACACTTCCAGAATTCTCGTTTTATCGGTCTAGTACAGAAAAACTAGTTATTTACTGACCAAACCTACAAATTACTTATAGCACGATAATTGGTGCTGAATCACACGTTTTTGGCCGTATTGATAACAGTATCAACGTGTGAGTGCTCAATGTGGAAGTTTTACAGGCAGTGCTATAATATATTAATAAAAGAGCACCTCCTTCTTTGCAGGTGACTAATAAAAAGATTAGTAGAATACAGTGGGTGGAACAAGTAACCGAATTTATAGTACCGCCCATCCAATATTATCACAATTATCCGATTCGAAGCAGTGCACATTTGAGTTTAAATTTTTAGATCATTTAAAGAAACTTTATAATAATTATTCTAAGGTACAATACTGAAATGAAAGAATAAGTTAAAATTAGAATAGAAAATATCAAGATTTTTACACTATATTAAATTACTAAGCAAAATCTAACTAAATTATTTAAATAAAGCTATAGACTTTAAAGTGAAGCTTAAAAATTTATAAATATATTGATTTACTTTAGATGCCTTAAAATTTCAAATAATACTTCAAGTAATACTTGATCGACCAACAATATGGCGCTTCGTAAGTTGCTTAGCAATATCTGTCAAATATATTCTTCGTTTGAGCTTTGTGTCTGTATTACTGTAGTAAACAATTTGTGAATTTATGCCAGCAATATTGAGTAAAAAATAAAAAACAGTTAAAGGCCAACGGTTTTGTCCACCTTTTTGCTCCTTTTGTTAAATTATAGAATGTTATGATTGAAGGTTTCATTGCATCGCCACTTTCTGGATTAATTTCATCATCTTTGTAAAACGTCGACAGCATCAGCACATTTCTATTAGGTTTTGGTACATATGAGGTAAGAACGCATTTATTGGGATACATGCTGCTATTTCTAAAAAAATAGGGGAACCTCTCGCTTGTTCTTACGTAATGTTCCAACTAACGTTATACGCTGGTTTTATACCTAGGTCGATTTCATAAGACGACTACGCAAAAAATTCAACGATTCTCCAAAAGTGACTTTGTTTAATTTGTTATGAAAGTTGTACAACAGATTAAAATATTATTCTTTTGTCGTCCTAGCCTTAAATAGGATTAAGAGAGAAAAAATTAAGTGGAGTGATTGTAGATGCAATTGATTGGATCCCCGTCACCATGCGCTAGTCTTTAAATAATTCTTATAAGTATGTATTGTTTCCATCTTCTTCAATCCAGATTTTATCCTAATACGATATAATTTTTTGATTTTCTAGCCGACACACGAACCATCACTCCACTTGATCCCTGACAGTAAAGTGAAAGCGATTCGTCCGCCTAGCTTTTAATTTATCGGTTGTGATAAATGTATTTATTTATATCCGAAGAAGACCTCATAACTTGTTTACAAACTGCTACAAAATAACATGAAACCGACACAAAATCAATAATTAATTTACATATCTCAAACCACGCAAGGATGTCAAGTAGAAATGAAAAGAAAACCATAAATAATAACCCCATCTTCAACGAAAACATTCCTTAAAATATCGTCAGTCATTAGCTTCTTTTAAAAGTAGTTAATCAAACTATTTTTATAAATATTTGGTCTTTAATGACTGCGTATCGTGTAGTGTACTAGTGTGGTTAAAAATATAATCTTATTAATACATACGTCTGCTTTTAGTGGTGCAAGATAGTTAGTTAGGTGCAAGAATCTCGAGACATTGATAATTAGTTGTAAAATATCAAACAATTTGATTTCATTTATTTCACTGCGATTTCTATGCATAAAATAGCTGTTTATGGTTGAAGTTAAATTTGGGTTGATCTAATTCATTCACACCCTGGCTGAAAAAAACAATATCGAGTCACCTTTGGAAATAAACTAACTGTCACCAGGTAGATGTACTTACTGAAAATTTAGTGTAAGTTCATTTTCCTACCTTCATTCTAAAAAGACGCCAAGACGAAAGAATAACCATTGAAAAAGCATTGACGAAGAAAAACTACAAAAAATAAATAAGGAAGTATCAAAAGCTATAAGGAAAGATTTAAGAAAATTTAAGAATGAAAAGGTTCACCGAACTATAGAACAGAATAAAAGTCTGAAAGTCCCGAGAAGACGGGTAAGCAATGGAAAATGTGAAATACACAAATTAAAGAACAAAGAAGGAGTCCCCATATCAAATAGAGAAGAACTACTGCACATAGTTGAAGACTTACCACCAGAGAAATTCATATAAAGCGAGGTGTGAGACAGGGCGACACTCTTCTTCTTCTTCTTCTTCGTGCGACTAGGTTTAGTCCTGTTTGTCTGCCTTTTATTCTGTTTCAGTGGTTGTTGACTGTACATTATCTTTCCACCTTTTTGGCGGCCTTCCAACGGGTCTTCTGCTATACGGCTTATTGTTTTTATAGATGTTCGCTAATCTATCTGGTCCCATTCGGTTTACATGTTCGTTCCAGTTTTTTTTTCTTGTTTTTATTCACCTGTTAATATTTTGAACTTTGCATTGTTCGCGTATGCTTCTGTTGGTTTGTCTGTTTCTTAATAATATGCCCGCTATTGATCTTAATACTTTCATTTCGATATTGTTGATTTGTTGTATCGTCTTTCTTGTATCGGTCCTTGTCTCCGCTGCATGTTAGAATTGGTCTTGTTTCTCCATATGGTTTCTCGGAGGCAACCACTTACTCTTGCCGCTGTTGATGCTTGCCTTGTGGTCTCTGTTCTTATATCCCTGTCACTAGAGATCTCTACTCCTAGGTAATTAAATTTCATTACTTGTTCTACAATTTTGTCGTCTATTTCTAGTTTGCATCTACGCGGCTCTTTACTGATCACTATACATTTAGTTTTTTCTACTGATATTCTCATATTAAGTTTGTTTGCTGTGATATTGAAGCTGCCTTTGTAGGTCATCTTCGTTATCAGCAATTAGTACTGCATCATCGACATAGCATAGTATCGTGATTTTATGCGCTCGCATATGGTATTCGTGTCGTTTTCTTACTTCGTGAATTATTTGATTCATCACCGTATTGAATAACAATGAGCTGAGCGAGTCAACTTGGCGGATTCCTTCTTTTAGTTCTATGCATTCTGTTTCTCCTGTTGGTATAATAAGTCTGGTACAATTTTAAGGTACTATTTTTCAGACTAATGCCTCTATAATTTTCAGGATTTCTTGAGTCTCCCTCTTTCTCTAAGTATCGGTAGCAGGAGACTTTCCTTCCATTCCGCTGGTACTACTCCGGTATTTATTATATCGACGAATAATTTTAGGAACCATTTTCGTAGTGTTGTTCCTCCATATTTTAGCAGTTCGTTGTTTATCTTATCAGGACCAGGTGCTTTTCTGTTTTTTAATTTTTGTATTCGTTCTTGTAAAGGGTGACACTCTCTCATCTAAATTATTTATAACGGTCCTCGAATACGCCTTTAAAATGCTAAAGTGGAAAAATAGAAGAATAAAAATAGACTGGGAAATGCTCAATCATCTGCGTTTTGCCGACGATATAGTACTTATTAGCGAAGATCAGTCTGAAGGCCAACAAATGCTACAAGAATTAGAAAATGTATCTTTAACAAAAGGTCTAAAAATAAACATCAGTAAGACCAAATTTATGGCAAATTTGGTTAGCGAACACCTAACCATCCAAAATCAAGTGGTAGAATTGATAACCAAGAACATGTATCTCGGTCATGAAATCAAAATAAGCCAGGGTAATCAGACCTGTGAATTTCAACGACGAATAATACTTGCTTGGGCGCGGCGTATGGTACACTATAAGTATTTAAGAGCGACATCCCGATAGCTAAGAAACGGAAGACATTTGACCAATACGTTCTTCCTATTATGACATACGGAGCAGAAACTCTCACTCTCTGCGAGTGGCACAAAAGCACCTGGAAAGATCGATTCCCGGCATGAAAAAAAAAAAAAAAACAAAATAAGGAACCAAGACCTAAGCAAAAGAACAGGTATCAAGCTAACCAAGCTAACCAAGATAACCAAGCTAAAATGGAGTTGGGAGCAGGGACATAGCGAGACTAAAAGACTCAAGATGGACCAGAAAACTAATTGACTGGCGAACAAGAGAAGACAAATGCAGCATAGGACGACCATCAACACGCTGGATGGACGACATTAAACGAATATCCAAGAAATGACAACAAGACGCACAGAACCGTGTAGAATGGCGAAAAATGGGAGAGACCTATGTCTAATAGTGAACAGAAGAGGTTGCATGATGATGATTCTAAAAATACAATTTATTTTGAATTATGTTTTGTGAAAAAACTATCTTTGTTGATAGGTACAGTTAGAGGGCGTAGAAAACTGTATAATCGTAATTAATTTGGTTTACCTCCATAAAGAATATACTTTATAAACTACATATTACCAGACTTAAATGACTTGTTAGTTTTAATCAGTGGGAGACTATTTTTAGAAAGGGTACTAAATAAAACACACCATAATAACTTCACTGCTCCATATGTATGTTATTTATGCATTTTTATCGGCTTCATCTACTCAAGACGTGCAGCAGAGAATTGTAACGGTTATTGTAACTTTTTTATCTTTACCTTCAATAATCCAAGCCACTTATAGTTCTCTAATTGCTGGTTATCTTAATATATTTCCTGATTCGTTGTACATGCCGTCCATGTTTTGTTTCATTCATAAAATCTGGTTTGTTATGGGGCGCTTGAAAAACATAAATTTCAGAAGATACGGTGCAGAATCGGCATATGATTCGCTATCATAATTTTGAATTATTGGTTTTATAAATCAAAAAGTACAGTATGTGATCAAATTATTATGATCAGTCACAAAATATTAAATGTTTTACATTTGTTCGAAAGTTTTATAATAAAATCGTATGCTGCTACACAATTAAGGTATGCCAATATGTTTTGTCACTAATAACTTTACTTTTTTGACGTTGGCAGCTCTAGAACTGTCATTTTTGTCAAATTATCTCATAAAATACACATTGTGGTGAATTTGGGCTTGGAAGTTAGAATTAAATTTGTCTGTTTTATTTTGTTTTTGAAATATTAATATCGTTTTATCTATGTAGTATGTTTAAATTATGTATTAATGTCGATTGCGAGTGAAAAAACTGTCATTTTTAATTTTAAGGACTTTTTCAAAAAATATCGATTTTTGAGAATAAAATCATAGTAGTAAGGCTAAAGGCTTCCCTGAAATTAAAATAGTGTAAATAAATACACTTTTATCGAATACAAAGCTTTCCCAATGTCAGATGGCTCAACAGTGCCAAGTAGCGCAGGTAACAGTGGGTAATATCAAGAAAAAAATTGATACCAATAAACCCCTAACACATCAACGTGCCCAAAAATGTCACTACACCCAAAGACGAGAGAAAAATTAGATATATCTTCGTAAACAACAGAAAGAAACTACGAGAAATCCTCACGAGACTTATTCGAGAAGCTGAGATACCATTTTCTGACATGATAGGCCGCAAAAGGCTTAAATCATGTCGCCCTGCCAAAAAACAAAGTTCACCATCACAATGATGAAACAGAGACTGCAATGGGCCAAAAACACCCAAATTTGACAATGGAAGATTTTAATATGGCAAACTAAAT
This sequence comes from Diabrotica undecimpunctata, assembly GCF_040954645.1. Taxonomy (NCBI): domain Eukaryota; kingdom Metazoa; phylum Arthropoda; class Insecta; order Coleoptera; family Chrysomelidae; genus Diabrotica; species Diabrotica undecimpunctata. The sequence goes on from NC_092811.1 coordinate 3,678,136, forward strand.
CACTATTGAAGTTTAAACATCAGTATATCGAAGTTCTGGAAAAGCTTATCCACAAATTAAAGACTGGTTTGGCGAATCGAAAGATTTTACCTTTATGCACAATTCAGCACCGTGTCATAAGGCAAAAAAAGTAACATCGTACCTGGAAAAAAACAAAATTAAAGTACTGAAGTGGCCAGCTAAGTTCCCAGACTTCAACCTGGTTGAAAATCTATGGGAGCTTACGAAGAGAGGGATTTCTCAAGAAATTGTCACTAATAAGCAGCAGTTAATTCAGAGACTCATTGCCACCTTGCATAGAAACGATTAAATAAAAGAAGACTGTCTGAAAAACATTCAAAGCATGCCAAGAAGGATCAACGCTGTCATCGAAGCTGAAGGAGGTCACAAGAAATATTAAAAAAAATTGTTAATTAAGCATCAGTAGATGCTCATATGCAGTTTTATTCTTTATTAAACATCAAAATACAAAGTTTTTTGCTGTGATCATAATAATTTTATCACCAACTGTACATAGTAGCAAAGATCTCAGGAAGATCCAAAGTAAAGCAACATGGAATCTTATGTTAATCATGTTTTTGACACAGGAGTTGAGAGGTACAGGTAATTAATGACGAATGGATTGATTTCTTACTATTAGCAGGAATATGCCTTTGATAGTGGTTTTTGGCGTATAACGTCTGATGCGATTAAATCAAAGTTATTAGAAACAAATATGGAAGTCTGTAATACTAGATTTTCTTCCTAAGATATTTGACATTTTCTTCAAATAAAATTCACATTTCCACAAATTTTAAACAAATTGTTTTGGAACTAAATGGTAATGCTGTAGTATGCATTGATTGAACTCCTTTTTTTGTTGCAGATTACATACGACACAAAATTTTAAATCGCCCAGCACGTGGATACAGCTAAACATACCACAAAGCTACAAAGGTTCTGAGGAGAAACTACAAATCTCTTTATATAGAGATTTTGATATGCCCTTAAAAAATTATATGAACAAGAAATGTTTAATGAAGATCTTTGTCGTGCATTGGTAGCACCAATATCCCTATGTCTAAGGTTGTCGAATGACATCTTTTAATTTTTTCTTTAGAAATATTGCCAAATTAACATTCCAAGCCAGACAATGTTAAGAGGGAATAACATCAATTATCTGTATTCTACGATGACTGGAAAAATCAAGGAAGTAAAAAATAATTAATTTTATTTATGCATGGATGAACAAACGTCGAACAAGTGGACAAATATGCATATCTGGGAACAATAATTAACTCAACAAATGATTATATTCAGGAAATTGAAATCAGAATAGAAAAGGCTAGAGCAAATTTCAACAAAATGAGAAGAGTGCTATGTACAAGAGATTTAAAACTGTATCTAATAGTTAGGTTGGTGAGGTGCTATGTTTTTTCGACTTTGTTTTATGGAATGGAATCTTGGACCTTGCAATTAATGCGAAATGAATTATGAAAATCAATGAAAAAACTAGAATCATTCGAGCTGTGGGTGTATAGAAGAATTCTGAAAATATCTTGGACATAACACGTCACAAACAAAGAGGTTCTGAGAAGGATGAATAAAGAAATATAAATTATAAATACAATTAAAACAAGAAAATTGGAATATCTCGGACATATTACACGTGGAGAGAAATACACTTTGCTCCAATGATTATGCAGGGAAAGATCCAAGGAAAGGAAAGCATAGGGAGGCGTAGAATGTCATGGCTGCGCAACCTGAGAGAGTGGTTTGGATGTACATCAAATGACATTTCAGAGCAGCCGTCTCAAAAGTCCGAATAGCTATGATGATTGCCGACCTCCGCCGCGGAGATGGTACTTAGAGAAGAATAAGAATGGATGAAATCATTGAATCTGCTAGCGTTGTGTAGCTCATTTATTGATTGGAGTTCTTTTCCAGCAGTCCTGCTCAAAAGCACATTTAATGTTCTAACAGTTACATTCAGATCCCATTCCTAGTGAAAAGTTCTTCCTGTTCTTATCCGATGCTGCACTATATTTGGTTAAAGCAGGCCATCATATTAAAATATTTCAAGATATAAGATCAGGGACTTGGTTAGAAGCAGCTTTTTTTGTTGTACTCTTTTACTGGTCTAAAACAGTTAATTACTGAGCTGACTGATGAAAATTGTCAAGCTCTGGTTGATACAAAATAAACTTCATTCAGAGCAATTATGCTTGCGTATTAGATGTTATTTTAAAATTGGAACCAAATAGGTTGTCTTTAGTAGAATCTCTGAGTTTATTAAATAGCTTGGAAATATCTATTAATAGTAGTAGTAGTAGCACTGCCTCGGGAAAAATTAAGAAAAAATTGGAAAACGTGTTAGAGGAAAATGAAGGATATTTGTTTTTAGCAAATATGGCTAAAATTGTTTCTGGTAACTTTGTGGAAAATGTTGATATTGATACTCGATCACTAAATAGTTTAATTAAAATATGCTCCAATCACATATCATAATGTATAACGCAGCTGTTCTGTTTACTGTAATAGTATATGTACTCAGAGAGAAGACGTAAGTTTTTGATAGAAAATTTTGAAGAACATTTAATTAATTATTGTTTTTTTAATAGCAGTGATATCATAATTTATCAAGTTAATAACATCAGTGATACACTTGTAAAATTAATAATTTTTTAATTACTTTTATAAATAGGTAATTATTTTGCATTAAATAGTGGAGCAGCATTTTTTTAATATAGTAATATTGCTCCTATATTTAATTGTATTTTAGAAAAAAGTGTTGGCATATAATGATTTATGTTTTGGGTCTTTTGATAAAAATGTTTGCATGTATATGCGCATATTTCTTTTTTTTTTGTTCATATTTGCTCTTTTCCACTAAACCACTGATTATGGATTTTAGAAGCAGATCATTTATTTAATGAGATTTTATATAACTGGTTTCAACATAAGCTTCTGCTAGTGGGCGATGATTTTGTTATGTATTTTCTTTTCTAGGAAGTTGATAAAATGCACAAACACACTTTTTTACAACACAAATGTTTAAAAAATTAAAAAAACAATTCATTCACAAATATTAATATACACTTTAAAAGAACAAATTATAATAAAGAAATTATACAAGAACATTTAGTGTTAATTGTATACTGCAACAAACTTAAGTTTGGGAATATGACTCATACTTCGACGATGCGCAGTGGATCGTGTTTACTAGTGTTACCATGGAAACGACCAGTGTACTGCTTGCCAGTGTCGTAGTTTGAGAAATACGTATCGCAGAGTGTTTGACATGTTGTTTTGATCGTGTTGGATATTTTATTAATTTTTTTTGATTAGTGTTTAGTATATTGGTAGTAGTAATTAGTGTATTATTAAGTCATTTAGGGTATCTATAGTGTATTTATTTTAGTTATTAATAATAGTTACTTAACAATATGGCTCCTAAAAAGATAGAAACAAATAAAACCATCACACTTTTGCACAGATACTCTTCAAATCATCTCGAACAAAGTGCAGGTGGCGAAAATCCAAAGACAATGCGAAGATCCGAAGACAATAGGAGTGTCCTAATGAAAAGTTATGATATTCGTTCAAAACGAATACAATATTTCTATCTATCTATATAAGGATTTTTACAGCTGTCGCCGCCTTCCTTCTTTCAGCCAACGTCTCCAGTCCTTTCTGTTCTGCCATTCTCCATCTCTAAGGTCTCGTCTTTCCATGGCCTGGTCCACTTCATCCATACAATACAATACAATATTTAAAGCAGCTAATTCAATTTTGATCTGAGGGTAGAACCATAATTTATACCAATGAAAGACATATAGGTACACATCAGCCATACTGCACCATATCACTGGGCAGATCAAAGTGGAAAAACTGATCTAAAGAAACCGATTTCTAAGGGCAAAAGGCTGATTATTGTTCAGGCTGGAGAAGAGACTGGATTTGTACCTAATGCTGTGTGCGTTAATATGCGTGTGAATTTTTAAATCAGGTGCATGTTTATGATTAAAAGTCAATAATTGTTATAACAATAACAGTAATGTAAGCCATAATTACTTTTAAAGTTTCATAATAAATCAAATTCTATTTTTGACATAAATTTCATAAAAAGCTTATTAACGACTGTCTACGAAATTAATAATGAGTTAAGGGTCGTTCAGCAAAAATATACAATGATGTCGAAAAATCCTCTAAAATAATTTTTACGATAATTTTATGACATTTTTTCCATCTGTATATGTATTATATTTTGAGCTTGAACATCATGGACATCAAGGTCTTCACTTGCCTCCCTATCATCCGGAGTTAAACCCTATCGAAAAAATATGAGCTTTGATAAAAGGTAGACTGACAACTCATAATACAACATTTAATATAAATGATGTTGAAAATATAGCAAAAACTAAATTTTCAGAAGAAGTGTTATTAGAAGAGTGAATTAATATATGTAAACACGCGCAAAATTATAAAAACATTTAAATCGAAAAAGAACATTTGTTAGACACTACGCTGGACCACTTCAATTTGTTGTTAATACTGGTTTATCCGAAGAAAGCTTTTCTAAGGATGAAGATTGTGATTCAAATTCAGGAATAGAGATCTTAGAATCATGCGAGGAATCATAACTAACTCACTAACTTCTTGTTTAGACAAATAACTATATTACTTAATTAGTTAAAATAAACTACTTATTTTTTTTTGTATTATTGAAACCCTTCCTTCGAGGTAATGTTAATAAATTGTAAGTATTGAGGAATTTGTTATTTATTAAAGTAGGTACTCCTAATATTTTACTCATTATTTTTCGAATATTTTTCGGTGGGCGAAACAGTCCGCCCACCTGCGTTAATCACTACGTCACATTCCCAAACTTAAATTTGTTGCACTCTAATATGCAGACTAGGCAGTAGAGTGAACACTACTGCAATATGGTAATTGACAGGAGAGTAAGGGCTGAAAAGGATGGCTGAGTCAAGCAATATATTAACAACAGTGAAAATCAGGAAGTATTTGCAGCAAAATATAAATACTTATATGCACAATTTTTGTGAAATGATGATCACATAAATACATCCTTTTCCGAACATATAATCCCCATCCATAATCTCTCTGTACATCTACGAACTATACCAGCATGCGTGATCATAAATCTGAGACATAATTACTAATTTCCTACTCTATAATTACACTCACTGCTTAGTATCTTACCTAATTTATATTCTTTATTTAGACACACGCGGCTCTTGGCAATATAACGAAGATGTTATAGACAAAACACAGTCACTTTTTGTCATAACAGAACTAGGACGTGTAATTTTAATCTAATTGCGTACGCTAAATTTCTGGGTTTCTATCATAATCATACAGTTCTAGTTGCTGTGGTAGTATACGAAAGATTGCACTTTTGATTATTATCAAAATATGTATTTATCAAAGTATTGTCAAATTCAAAGTGTTGTAAGTTTTTTATTTTTAGGCCTATTTTGATGATTTTTTTAGCACATTGTGTAAAAATTTATAAATTTTAATTTGGTACAGTGAGTTTTTTAATAAAATTTTATTTGACTTTTTATACGGGTTTTCTCGAAATGTGGTTTTTTACCCTAACTTTGAAATATCCTGTGGAATAATAAAGAGGTCGAAATAAAATGTTGTCGCTGTATCGAAACCAAAAACTCTAATACCGTCATTATGTTTTATGAGAAATATCTGTATTGTTTAGACCATTTTTGATATAAATTATCCTTGGCTATATTTATTCTCTCATCCAATGTTAATAAGGGTATAACTACTTCTCCCAACTGTATGCTTTCTTTAACTACTTTGTCAACTTGTTCATTGTATGTGATACCTGAGTGCGCTTTTACCCAAACAAAAATCAATTTTTTAGTGTCTTGATTTGCGAGAGCATGAATTTTTATTTTGGCTATGTAAAGATGGATATATGCAGAGTTGATTTCCAAATGCGATTGTAGACAATTTAAAACTGAAAGCGAATCAGTAAGAATATGGAATATGTAGTATTATTCTCTATTAAAAAATCTATAGCTTTCATGATGGCAAAAGCTTCTGCTGTAAAAATGGACGTTTTCTTGCTCAATTTAAATATGCGTTGTACTTGCAGTGGGACAATAAAAGCTGCACCTGTGCCATTTTGATGCATCTGTATAAAAAGTTGTATACATTTGGTATTTATTTAATATTTGATTGATTATTTTATTATTAAGATATGTTAATTCAGAGTATCTAGATATTATCACCCAAATATTCAACAATAAAACATCTGTGTTAACTTTAATTGTTCTAGGAGTGGAGTCTACTGTGTTTCTAAATCCTTCACATAATGGAGGTGAGTTTTTGTTTATCTAGTATGATCCTGTAAGATCTTGAATATGTAGGGTAAAGATTTTGTGAGTAAGTGGTGAATTTTTGACTTTACACATAATTTTTTCTGCTAGTCCTAATTGTCTTCTCAGCTGTAACAGAGGTTTCACAGTTTCTACTCTTAATGGTTCAATTGGAGTGGATTTTATTGCACCAATGCAGAGTCACAAAGCTTGGTTTTGTAAAGTATCTAATTTTTTTAGTAATGTATTATTTGCACAGCCATATAGAAAGCTACCATAATCTAAAACGGCTCTTATATATATGATTTATAAAAACTCAAGGCTGTTTGGGGCTCCGCCCCCCACAAAGGTATTAATATTGCATTTAAAATGAATAAACATGGACAATGGAAGAAAGATGGAATACATACAGTGAAGTATTAAAGACAACAGCAACTGAAGTGTGTGGAATCAAAAAATATAATAAACAGTTGAAAAGGACAAGATGGTGGAATAAAGAAGTGAAGGCAGGAATAAAAAGGAAGAAAATAGCATGGAAAAATACGTCGAAACGGGATTAGAAGAAGATAAAGAAAAATACTATAGGCAGAGACGATTGGCAAAAAAGACAGTCACACAAGCAAAAGCAAAAACATGAAAAGAATTTGGAGAAGAACTTCAGGAAGAATATATAACAAATAATAGAAACTTTTGGACGACAATACGACACAAGACAGGGAAAAAGAAAAGAAATAAACGCAGTAAGAGATACTTCAAACCAAATATAAATAAGCCCAGAACAAATAGGGTATGGAAAGAATATTATGAGAAAAAATTTGATACCGAAGTGATAAAGGAAGACAATATAATCAATGAAGGCGAAGAAAACACAGAGCCAGAGCAAATAAGTAGAAAAGAAGTAATGGAAGGATTATCAACCGGAAATGGTAAAATACATGGGAGAAGAAGGAATAAACTGGCTAGGAAAATATATAAAGAGGCGTGGGAAAAACAAACAATCTCTAAAGACTGACAGAACAATATCATCGTGCCAATATACAAAAAAGGAGAACATGTAAACTGCGACAACTATAGAGCAATATGTCTGTCATCTTGGTATGCTTTAAAATATATACGAAAATAATAGAGAAGAGACTGAGACAAGAAGTAGAAATGGTATTGGGAGAAGAACAAACGGCATTTAGACCGGGAAGACAGACAAATGACAACATTTATATCATTAGAAACCTAATAGAAAGAAGCATAGATACGGGGGAAAAACTAGTATTAGCATTCATAGACCTAAGAGCAGCATTTGACACGATAGAAAGATATATTATAGGGAAATGCTTAAGGAAAATAAACGTACCTAATGCATTGATAAAAATTATAGAAAGTACTTACAAAGAGGTAAAAGGAAGGGTACAAATAACAGGGGAAAGATCGGAAGCATTTAATTGAAAGAGAGGTATTAAACAAGGAGATAGTCTCAGCCCTTTGCTATTCATAATAGTAATGAACGAATTGATAAGAAACACTGGAGTCAGAACTAATCAACTACAGACAATAATAGGTTACCGCAGATTACAACCGGTAACAATAGAGTCCTTAATGTATGCAGACGACATAGTACTAATAGCAGATTCCGAGAATAAAATGCAGAAACTAATGGATATATGGGTAGAACAAATAGAAGAACTTAAAATGGAGACAAACGAGGAAAAAAGTAAGATAATGATAATCAGCGGCAAAGGAGATAAGGAAGAAAATCAAATAAAGATAAAATGTAAAAATTCAGAATTGGAAATAGTAACAACTTACGAATACCTGGGAAGTATAATAACTAATGACGGAAAAATAGACTGGGAAATAATAAATAGAGAAAAGAAATCAAACAAGTCATATTATGCGTTAGCCCCAATAATGGGAAAAAGAGAACTTGCACGAGAAACAAGAATAAAAATATATAACACAATAGTGATACCGACTGTGCTATATGCAAGTGAAAACTGGACAATTCTGGAAAAACATAAGAGCAGGATAAACGCAATGGAGATGAGACATCTAAGAAGGATAGTTGGAAAGACAAAATGGGATAGATTAAGCAACGAGACTATTAGGAGAATGGCCCCACCGGAACCGATAATGAACAAAATAGCAAAGAGACAAATGAACTGGTATGGGCATCTGATGAGGATGCAATCCAATAGAATAACAAGAAAAATTTATGAAGCAAAAAACATCGGAAAAAGAAAAAGAGGCAGACCAAGAAAAAAATGGATACAGCAAGTAGTAGAGGCGGGAAAACTTAAACAAAAATCACTCGAGGAACAGAAAATAATGGCAGGAAACAGAAAAGAATGGAAGAGGTGGGTAAATGGAAATTAAAATAGCTAGCCCAAATCCGACACACTGATAGGGTAAAAGGAAGGGGAGAAAGAAAGAAAGAAAAAAAATGGATAAAATGGGGCTGGTCCTTCACGGTTATTAAATTATTTTATAAAATGTTTATTATTCTGCTTAATTTTTTTAAATATTCTAGAAACATTGAAAAATATGCTCTCTAATTTATTTTCTTTTCTATATAAAAATGTATTCTCTTATTTCATCACTGACTTATAATAAATAATCAAATGACCATTCCCGTTCTATCGTTTAACGCTTTTTGAATTCCAACTAAATATTTCCAATACCGCCATAAAACATCCTTCCTCCTGACTACTTACTACACATCACCATGAACAACACCATAAATTGTCAAGATTGAAGATATGTGCTTCATATTTATGGCACTTTTAAAACCTTTTTTATTGTTCCGTTGTTTTAGTTCCAAAAGAACGAGACTGTTGGGTCGTAAAAAATATCGATCAAGTCGAAGAATGTGTTACAGATTGTAGTACTTGTTTTACAGAGTAGAGGAATGTAAATGCACCAGAGTGTAGACATTGTTTGGTTAATGACATTATTGATTCGTTATATAATTTGTTTATTGATTTTAATATAAGATTATTTTGCGACAAATGCACACAAAGAGTAGAACGAGAGGGTGATTATGACAAAAAAATATTATAAAAGAAGTGAGATATTGTCCAACAAATCTTTTGTAACAGTTTAGTCTCAATAAAAACGTTGAACAACGATAAACCGTAGGAAAGAACTACATTAGAGATTATCTTATCACTTTTAACACGTTCAGAACCAAATTATTTACTATTTAAATGGGAATAAGCCACAATTAAAGGTTAAAATACGTTTATTGACGTTTCAATTTCCACATCGGAAATCGTTCTCAAAATACAAACAATAATGTTTGTATTTAAACCAGTGTGGATAAAAAACCAGTGTCCAAAAATGGAGCTTTAGATGAAATTGGAAATTATCGTCCCATCTCAGTCATTCCCATTTTCGGCAACATTTTTGAGAGTATTCTAAATGTTCGTTTGATAGAATATCTAGAGAAACACAAAATACTTCACTGTAATCAATATAGCTTTAGAAAAAGTGTAGCACTACACAAGCTGAACAGAAAATTGTAAGAGATATAGTTGATGGCATGGAGGAAGGTAAATTTGTGTCTGTGACATTGTGTGACTTATCCAAAGCTTTTGGATGTTGTTTGCTGTTTGGCTCTTCATCTAATTAGATCTTTACTTAACAAAGAGAAAACAGGCAGTTTTTCTTACTAACAGCTATTCTGAGTTTAACACTGTCGTATATGGGGTTCCTCAAGGTTCAATATTAGGACCTACTTTGTTTCGTAATTATCTGAATGACACAACTCTTATTAATACTGATATTAATCAGCATAATTTAAAAATTAAAATAGATAGTGATAACCAGAAAGCAAAAAACTGGTTTGTACATAATGGGCGGAAGCTAACCGAAGAGAAAAATCAGAATTCGATTTTCTAGTTCCGATTGGAAGAATATCTCAAGAAATATTGTTAAACTATTAAGAATCTTTCTAGATGATAATTTGAATTGGAGTGCTCATACAGATTACTTAAGTTCTAGACTTGCTACAAGTATATTTTTAAAACGCAACTTAGTATATATGATTTCTAAATCTACCCTTGGAATGTGCTACTTTGCAGTATTTCATAGTCATTTACAGTACGGAATAACTGTTTGGGGTAATTCTTCTCACGCAGATCCAATTTTTAAACTACAAAAAAGAGTAGTGAGGATACTTGCAAGATCAGAGTATAGGGGACACTGTAAACCTTTATTTCTGGATTTAGGTATTATGCCACTACCTTCACTCTATATATATGAGACGCTGATTAAAATTCATGCAAACAAAGGTAAGTTTAACAAAAACTACAACTTCCATGATCACGATACAAGATCTAGAGATGCTGTTAGAGCACAATTGACAAAGAGCATAAAAAATCGACTGATGTTGGTTTATATAACGTTTTGCCAGATGAATTTAAGTCTTCCCTTATTATTGTGTAAACTTAAAATCAAATCACACTTTGTGAAACATTGTTTCTATTCAAAAACGGGGTATCTAAGTTTAGCTTTTACACATTAGTAGTTTGGTCAGAGTATTTACCTATTATGATGATATTTTCATGTTTTTATATTTTTATTTAGTGTGTTTGTCGTTTCTTAAATTGCAATATTAAATATCTGTTTGCAATGTTTAAATTCGCAAAAATTTTATATGTATGTATGTAAAAATTGTTCACTATTTCTTTGACTTGTCTAAAATAAAACTATTTTTATATATTGACTAAATAAATTCTATTTTATTCTATTACTTTTATAAATCGTACAATGCATTTCCAAATTGAGTATAATACCTTATTTCGCAAAAAATATTATCTGCACTGTTTCCACTGTATAACAGTTTGAAGTTGATTTAACGACAATGCTATGATCCAATTCTGAAGAAGTCAAAAAATAAGGAACTTCAGTATTACACTGCAAATAGAGGATATGATAAATCTTGGAAATAGTCTTGAAATAAAGGGATAATAATAAAAAAGAAAAATTAAAAGATTTGCTCCCATTTTACTAAAACCGAAACAGATTATGTGGCCAAATCTTCAAAGAACGGTAGCGGAAGTGCGATATCGATATTAAAATGAAAAACTTGTTAAAAAACACCAAAACATAAAATAATTAGTTTAATGTTTCAAAAAAATGTATTTTGAAAAGGATTTCCGAACTGAAGGTTGAAACGTCAAATTGCATTGGTGATAAACTCCCAAAAAATATAGTAACTTCTTAGATGAGATTGAAAAAGTGAAATGACAGATCAATACTATTTTTGTAAATAAAAATAAATGAGGCAATGTAGTAAGCTTACCTTTAATAAACAATAAAATAATCCACAAGAATTTATTAAATATCCACTTAAATCACCTCTCACTTAGCACCTGATCACACAAAAAAAAATCATCATCTCCACTATCTCCAACACCAAAATCAACAGTTTATATTTACGTGAAATGCAATGCCGTATGATCCAGTCCTCCACAAGTCACGCGCGTTGTCTTTCAGCGTAGCATTCAGACTGAAAGAGCATAAACAGCCGAGCGAGAGAGAGGCTGCAAAGCGCAGAGAGACCCTTATCATACCCCACCCTTTATCAGTAGCTGGCGGCCGCGAGAGCGAGAGAGACGGAGGGCTAGCATACGGGGTGATATTTCTCCAAACATTGCGCATATACCCAATTTTACACAATCATAATAAATATACCTATACCTTTCTCTCCTGGCTTGCTTCTCCTGCTGCCAGCAGGTTTCACTGTTGCCGTCGGTATATATATATGTATGCTGTTGTTACAGGTGTCTGTGGTGGAAGGAATATTGATTCCAGATAAAAATCTCCGTTTTTTTAAAATTAACTACAGATATTTTTCTCCGTGAAAAGAATTTAATATGATAGTTCAATAATTTCAACAATAATATTGAAACAACCCTATACAGAAAATACATAATAAAAGGAATCTACGTTTCTCATAATTATTTAAGATAAATACTTCGCGTATCGTGGATTAAAAATACCAAATATTTTATATTATAAACCTCTATTATGTTGTGATTTTTATTAAGGCATATAAAAGGCATTAGTACATTTAAAATGTGTGGTTTCGCATGCATTATATGAACATATTATTTTAATAAAATGTTGACAGACAAAAATATATTTTATATAAGGTTGAATGCTCGAATAAATGAACTCTGATCAAATAAACCACCATAACGTAATTAGAAACCAGATAGATTATATATCTGCACCAGCAGATAAACCCCATAACGTAATTAGAAACCAGATAGATTATATATTGGTAAATAGAAGATTCAGAAACAGTTTTAAATCTGTCAAAACATATCCAGGAGCGGACATTGAATCTGACCACATACCTTTAGTGGGAGTCATGGATGTGAGACTGAAGACAATAAAGAAAAAGTCTAGACCTAATTACGACATGACAGCCCTGCAACATCCGGAAGTTAAAAAGCAAGTGGGGGAATATATTAGCAACCAAGTTAAACAACTAAAAGAAGAAAATAACATCCAACGAGAAATCAATCAATTCGAAGAAATAATTAAGAAAACTAAACAAGATCTGCTAAAACCAAACAAAGAAACAAAGAAGAAATCTTGGATGACTCCAGAAATCCTTCACTTAATGGAACGCAGAAGGTTAATTAAAGGAAATAAAGATGAATATAAAAAAATGCAGGCTTACATCAGAAGAAAAATAAGAGAAGCTAAAGAAAAAGAAGCAGTAGAGAAATGTAAAGAAATAGAAAGACTACAAGCCAAGCATGACAATTTTAATGTACACAAAAAGGCAAAAGAAATAACGGGTACTTTTAAAAAGAGAACACAAATGAAACTCATAGACACCAATGGAAAATTAATCATTGACACCCAAGAGATGAAAGACAAATGGAGAATATATTTGGAGACACTTTTTCAAGATCAAAGAACGGATTATAGGCATCCATTTTCAGAGAGGATGAAGGGCCCGGACATACTTAAATCCGAGGTAGAAGAAGCAATAAAACGGATCAAAAGCAGGAAAGCTGTAGGGCCTGATAATATCGAAGCTGAATTTTTAAAACTCTTGGAGGAAGAAGGAATAAATTGGATCACGACTGTCTTCAATAAAATATACAATACAGGAATCATCCCTGATAAATGGCTAGAATCAGAATTCATAGCGATACCTAAAAAACAGGGGGCTAAAAAGTGCGAAGAATATCGAACAATCAGCCTAATGAGCCACATGTTGAAACTGTTTCTTAGAGTCATCCATGGAAGAATTTATAAGAAGTGCGAGGAACAAATATCGGACAGACAGTTCGGCTTCATTAACGCAGTGGGTACCAGAGAGGCACTTTTCGGAGTAAAGGTACTGATTCAAAGATGCAGGGACGTTAACTGCGACGTATACGCGTGCTTGATCGACTATGAAAAGGCATTTGACAGAGTTCAACATCAAAAGATGATAAACATTTTAAAAGAAGCAGACCTGGATGACAAAGACCTCAGAATAATTTCAGAACTATACTGGAATCAGACCGCATACATGAAAATTAACGGAGAAGAAACAGATCACATAAAAATACTACGCGGAGTTAGACAGGGATGTATCCTATCGCCGTTGATATTTAATATGTACTCAGAGAAAATTTTTAACGAAGCTCTTTACGGAATAGACGAAGGCATCCTTCTAAATGGTGAAAGAGTAAACAATGTTAGATATGCCGACGACACCATAGTGATAGCAGATAGTTTAGAGGGACTTCAGAGGCTAATGGACTGAATAAACGAGTACAGTCAACAGAACGGACTAAACATTAATACCCACAAAACGAAACAAATGATTATCAGCAAGGAGACTATAAATCTTTACATTAATGGGACGCAGATAGAGCGAGTAAAACAGTATTGCTACCTGGGAACTATTATAAACGAACAGTGGAGCAATGTACAGGAAATAAAGTGTCGCATAGGAAAGGCAAGAACGGTCTTTAACAAAATGAGCGCCATCTTCAAAAGTCACAACATATCCCTAGATACAAAAATGAGACATTTGAGATGTTATGTTTTCTCTGTGTTGTTGTACGGGGCGGAGGCATGGACTCTTACAGACACCACTATTAAAAAACTTAAAGCATTTGAGATGTGGCTTTATAGAAGAATGCTGACAATATCATGGACAGCAAGGATCACGAACAAGGAAGTTCTAGAAAAAATGAAGAAGGAACCAGAGATTGTGTTTACGATCAAACGCATAAAATTGCAATATCTGGGACACGTTATGAGAAATCAGCACCGTTACTCCCTGCTGCAGTCTATATTGCAAGGTAAAGTCAAAGGTAAGCGAGGACCCGGTAGAAGGAGAATACATGGCTGCGGAATTTAAGAACATGGTTTAAGAAAACCTCAACGGAGCTGTTTCGAGCCGCAGCGAGCAAGGTCATGATTGCCAATATGATTTCCATCATCCGAAACGGATAGGAACCAGAAGAAGAAGAAGATCAAATAAAAGGCAGATATCGAGCAGAGTTTATTAATTAAATCTTGCCCAAGTACTTTCGCTTCCTAGAGCATCATAAGTAAAGAAACGTTTTTTAACTCTTTGTTCGGATCCAGTGAAATGTCAGAACGACCTAATAGAATGAACCTGGACTGGAGAACCTGGCGGACACTCAATCGCATACGCACAGGTGTTGCCCCTGTGAAACAGAACCTCATTAAATGGGGCATCAAGACAGACAGCGACGCACTTTGTGAATGTGGGGAAATACAGAACGTGGAGCACCTGAGAGTATGCAGACTTTGCCCATCACAGTGCACCCTCGATGATTTATGGCTCGCAAATACAAAGGGTGTAGACGTAGCCCGATATTCGGACGAAACACAAGAACATATAATGAGGCAAACACCAGTAGGGAGAAGGTCAAAGGGAAGACCTAAACTTAGATACATGGAACAACTGGAACAAGATATGAAAACACTTAAAATTACCAACTGGAAAAACAAAGCAAGGAACAGAACAGAATGGCGGAAAATCCTAGAACAAGCCAGGATCCAGAAAGAGTTGTCGAGCTACTGATGATAATGATATTCAAAAAACGAAGCAAAAAAAAATAATATGAATCTATAAAACTCCTTTATCGTTGTAGTTCCTTTTAGACCTGTTTGTTTGAACATAATCAGTAACCTGCAAGGACTAGCCAACGTATTAAAGTGTGTGGTGTGGGAATTAAGGATAGGGTGTAAGAACCACTGCAAGTATCCTTAGTTGTAAGTGACTAGGTATAAGTTATTGGTATGCTTTGACCAGGTATCTTTGAAGGACAGATTAAATAGTTTTATTTCATATCTTAGTTTATTATTACAGCAGTTTCTGCAGGTGGTCTTTTGATTTTCCATCTAGCTCCTGAGACGCCAAAAAATGTACGAAGATAGCTATATCATTTAAAGGAAAATATCATTACTATTTTAATAGGAATAAGCCACAATTGTAGGTTAAAATAAGTTTATTGACGTTTCAATTTCCACTTCGGAAATCGTTTAATCTTTTTATTTTGAGAAAGATTTCCGAAGTGAAAATTGAAACGTCAATAAACTTATTTTGACTTTCAATTGTGGCTTACTTCCATTAAAATAGTAATTACTTTAAAATGCCTCAAGAAAATAGCTTCAGAACAATATTAACCCGGGATCGGTCCCGTGGTGAGAAAAAATCTCACTTTTTACTACTTCTTGCTATAATTCTGAAAATAATTTTTTTAGCGTCTTGGGGCTTCAGGTAACGTCTCTGGGATTACGGTTGTAACATTTTGAGTTGTGGGAAGACGACCATTATTGTTTAGTGCCTATCGATATCTAGTAGGTGACGGACGGTGATAAAAAATACTCTACACGGGACTCTTTACGTACGTAAATTTGTTAAGTAACCGATTTATCACAAAAAGCTAATTAAAGAGAAAAATAGGTAAGATTTTAAGTAACATTTCTAAGAATACCTAATATTACCAATTATTATTATAGTTAACATACTTTTTATTTATCTATTTGTTGTTTTATGGATATGTTATTTGTTTTCATTATAATCTGTGCTTATAGTATAAATAATTTTTTTTCAGAATAAAAATTTTCGACATTAAAACCAGGAATCAACTTTTAAAGTAGTACGAAGAAGTAGAAGCTCTGACTCAGAAAATGACATTTTTTCTGCACATAGCATTCATGAGACGGACACGGAGTAGAAAACATCGCCAGAAAACGATGAGAATTTTGAATTATGTGACGCAATTGACGAACCTATAGCAATAACTACAATACCCTCAAAATTTCTGCAATTTATTCGCAAAGATGGAACAGTTTGGTTAAAACATAAAATGACAAAACCTAAAAGACAAAATATTGTTATTCAACTTCCAGGTATAAAAGCAGTGACATCGAAGTGTACTGTTCTGGACTATTGGAACCTTTTTTTCCTGATAGTACTTTAGCAGATATCTTACAACATACAAATAAACAACTTGCGGTTGTGCGGAAATCGTATAAACTGGAAAACGATTGTCCGGCAACAGATTTCCATGAAATATGTGCGTTTATTGGGATTCTATATTTGGCTGGAATAAAAAAGCGGCAGCATTTGAGCACTCATGAATTGTGGGCGAACGATGGAACAGCACCTGCATATTTTGTTGCCACTATGACAAAGAAGCGCTTCCATCTCCTTGTGCGAGGTATTCGTTTTGATGATCGTTAAACAAGACCCGAAAGGAGAGCTGTTGATAATTTAGCTCCTATCAGAGAGCTATTTGAAAACTTTAAAAATAAAATGTTCTCAATATTATACTCCAGGGCCATACATCACAATCGACTAGATATTGAAAGGCTTTCGTGGTAAGTACCGTTTTCATCAATATATAGCAAGTAAACCTCAGAAGTATGGCATTAAAATCTACGCGCTGGTTGATACACGAACATTTTATGTCCACAGTATGGAGATTTACGCTGGGAAACAACCAGAAATACTACCTACGTACTGCAAAATGATGCATCGAGAGTTGTAAAAAGTTTAATAAAACCCATTGATAATACTGGTCGAAATATTACAATGGACAATTATTTTACATCTATTCTTTTGGCAAATGATCTGTTAGTTAATTAGGAAAGTTATTCCGTATAATAATTACAGCAGGTAATGGAAAGAGTTTATTCAGTTAGTGAGGAATACGGCCTGAGCCTCAACTTCAAGAAGACAAAGTGGATGCTGATAAGCAGGAAGCAACAGCCTGCTCGACAGTTACGGATAAGTAACATACTAATTGACCATGTAGAATCTTATGTGTACCTTGGCACCAACGTAAATGCAAAATGGGAACAGGCCGCAGAAATTAAGGCGAGAATAGAACGAGCTAGAGCAGCATTTAGCAATATGAAAAAGCTCCTCATAAGCAGGGATTTGTCTCTTCCCCTAAAACTACGTCTAGTTAAATGCTACATCTTACTGTATGATGTGGAGGCCTGGACGCTGACGGAGACGCTCACGAGAAAACTAGAAGCATTCGAAATGTGGGTGTACCGACGCATTCTTCGTATATCCTGGACCGAACATGTCACCAACACAGAGGTAATCCAAAGAATCGGAAAGGAGAAAGAAATCGTGAATACAATTAAACAAAGAAAGCTTGAATATCTAGGCCACATATTGAGACACGATAAGTACCGTCTACTGCAATTGATTGTCCAGGGAAAAATAGACAGTAAGCGAGGGCCAGGCAGGAGAAGACACTCGTGGCTCCAAAATCTGAGGAAGTGGTTCGTTTTTTGTTAGGAACAGAAATACCTAACAACGGAGAATACAGAAATAAAACAGCTGGAAACAGACAAAGGTAAACAAATCAAAGGAACAGACAAGTATAAGTATTTAGGTTTCATAATATCAAACAAAGGAACAACGGAGGAAGATATAAAAAATAGACTAACAAAGGACAAACAAGAGACTGGATACGAAAATTGAACCCAGTACTATGGGATAAGAACATCAGCATGAAAACAAAGAAAAAAATATATAATACCATGACAAGAAGTATCCTCACTTATGGGTGTGAAAATTGGACAATAAATAAGAAAACCAAAAACAAAATAAGAGCAACAGAGATGGAATTCCTAAGGAGAAGCTGCAGAGTAACAAGAAGAAATAGAATAAATAACATGGAGATTAAGAGGAGAATGGGAATGAACTCCGACATAATAGACTACATCGAACAGAAGAGGTTAACCTGGTACGGACATGTCAGAAGAGCAGACCAAAATCGGTGGATAAATAGAATAACAGAGTGGAGCCCGATAGGAAGAAGAAAGAGAGGCAGACCCCGAAGATCTTTCAGAGATGAAGTGGACGAAGCAATGAGTAGAAGAAACCTATAGGAAGGGGACTGGCTAAACAGGAAAAATTGGAGAAAACGGTTGAGTGAAGGAATACAGTGAAAACTGTGGAAATTCTTGTATATATATATATATATATATATATATATATCTGTTTGTGAATCGCAGACTTACTGTTTGGCACAATAAGAAAAAATAAAAGGGGTTTACCTTTAGACTTTCCCACTGTAAAAGGTACACCAGTTTAGAGCAGCATGTTTGCATCTGGCCAGAATAAAAATCACTGCACTACAGTCTCGTACACCCCCAAGAAAAAACAAAAGCGTCCTAATGTTATCAACGATACACGATGACCATTCAATTGATATATAGTCTAGTGAGAACAAACCAGAGATGATAACATTTTATAATTTGACTAAAGGAGGCGTGGATATTGTAGATAGGATGAAATCAGAATACAAGGTAACCAGAATTATAACTAGATGGCCATTTACTCTATTTTGTACTATTCTCAACATAGCTACTGTAAATGGCCAAATAATTTATAGGGGTAATACTAACACCTTATTAGAAAGAAGAACTTTTATTTCAAACTTAGCAGAACAGTTGATAAAGCCACATTTAGAAAAACGGTCTTTAATTTCAACTTTTTCTGCCAAACGTGTTTCGAATTAGCTGTATGGTTAACATTTTGTAATCAAACAATTTGTAATATAAAGAAAAAGAATATATTTAATTAGACCTGAAAATAGCATTTTTATGCTGACTATAACTAGTGCGACTAGAAAACAGATTGGACCAGCGGAACTGATTAAAACTGAGCCACAGAACTTATGAGATGATAAAAGCTTTGTTAAAAGGTAAATATCTCTTAAAAACATATTAAAAGATCTAAATTAAACAAGTGTGAGCTGTCAACAACCCAATCGGTCCCTCAACATTTCAACTTTTTGATACACAAAACATGTATCAACCGATCGCAAACTTCCTGTCATAGAAAACACAACATAAACAAATAAAAAATTCGGAAACGAAATATGGAATGCATAAAGTTTGTGTCGTGTCTTTTCGGTACATCTCCTGTCATAGAGAGCCACCACATAAACATCTGTCACTTGTTTTGGATGCCCTCCGGGCTATGTCAACGAGTAAATTGATTTAGTTTTAGTAGGCCTTGTTGGGTAAACAAGCATTATTTGTGTAAGCAATAGGTGGCTACACTAATAGAAATGTTATTTTATTGTAAGGATTGGTATAGAAAGCGGAACTCTAATGAAATTTCAAGCGTACGGAAATATAATTGGAACAAATCGTTGAAGGTGGTTTATTAGAGTTTTAGTTAACGTCTACCAAATATTACCATGAAGAAATTATTGCAGATGTATTGCCCAAAAATACATATTTCTCCTTTTGGATATTTACATTCACATACTAGAATATAGCATTGTGACTTTTTTTTGGTAAGACATTTGTGATTTCTGTTGTTCAATGTTGATCATTGTAACATGCTTTTCAAGATTAACTCATCAAAGCCTGAATTAATTTTTTTGTTAAACTGGTGGGTTTTTACTAAGTTTAATTTAGGGAAAATACAAATAAGCAGAAAAACCTATAAAATTTTATTTGTTTATTGAATATATGACATTACAAACTGTGACCATATGGTAACACTAGGTCAAAATACTATAAAGATATTATACGATTTACTCTTTATGAAATACGGCAAATGCATTCAATGCAGAGTCCAATATCGCATTTCTCACACTGCGTACGTCCTACTGAGCAGCACCCTTCTCCTGCGCATCGCCTTTTTTGGAACTGGTATAATGAGATGGTTAATACCATCGTACCTAATGTTGTCAGATATTCTTTTAAAAGACTATTTATTCTTGTTGTTGGTCTACCAGGTCTAATGGAAAGGTTTCTGAATTTCTTAAGGTAAGTAGTCGCGATTTCACGTCGAAAATTCAAATTAGTTGTCGGTCTTCCTGAACACTTATAAAGTATCCACGAATTTTGCACTGCAGCATCAATTAACCATGTTAGTATTATTATTATTATTATTATTATACTTGAGCGAGGGCAGAGGAACTAAGTCCCTATTATGCCCAAAAACAAAGAAATTTCATTAATAACCTACTAGTTAAAAACAAAAATTACAAATAAAAGAAATAAAATTACAATTTTTGGTTTAAAAGAAAAACAATATTTTAACTATAATGTAAAACGGTCAAGTCTGTTTTTGAACAAGTTGGTAGAGGGAGCAGAGACAATGTTATCGTTAAGGTTATTCCAGCACTCAAAAACTCTATTTGGTAAAAAGTTCTGCCTTGATCTTGTAGAAAAATTTTCTTTCTTCAGCTTGAACTGATGACCTCTGAGGCGTTCATCTTGATTAATGATAAACATTTCATCGAGATTTCCAAAATTGAATTTTAATATTTTAAAAGTTGTAATTAAGTCTCCACGTTGTCGGCGAAGTTCAAAAGAAGTTAGATTAGCCATACTAAGCCTTTCTGCATAAGAAGGTCTTTTCGGTCCCAAAGAAATTCGGGTGGCTTTTCTTTATACGTTTTCCAACATAGTCTTGTCTCGAACCAGATCAGGATACCATGTTGGTCGAGCGTATTCAAGTATGGGTCTTACGTACAGAGTGTAAAGTTTACAGAATGATTGCATTGAAACTCTCAAAAAACACCTCCAAATAAGATACAGTCTGGAGTTCGCACGTTTACAAATAGAGGTAATATGGTCGGACCAAGTTAGGCTGCTGTTTATGATAACACCAAGATCGTTATACGAAAACACAGAATCTAATGGCTGCCCGTTAACAAAGTACGGCACAAGTGGGTTATTTTTACCAATTCGAAGCACTACACATTTTTCCGCGTTTAAGGGTAGTAACCACTGGGAACACCAAGTTAAAATAGAGTCCAAGTCCATTTGGAGGGTTAGCTGGTTTGTGATTGGATTGGCATATATTTTTGTGTCATCAGCGTAGAACGAGATTTTACTTGAGACATAATAAGGAACATCGCTGGTGTAAACCGTAAACGGCAGAGGTCCAAGGACGGAACCCTGAGGCACTCCACTTTCCACTAACCTGTCCTGTGAGAAAGATTTGCCAACTCTAACTTTGTAATATCGATCTGTCAGAAAATCATCTGTCCAACGAAGTAAAGTACCGCGAACTTCATAATGTTTTAGCTTATGTAGAAGTCTGCGCTTAGGTACACGGTCAAAGGCTTTAGAAAAATCTAGATAAACAACGTCGACCGGATGCGAACTGTTAGGAGATGACGTCCAGTCGTTATCACAATGTAAGAGATTGGTTAGAGTAGAGCGACTAGAGACAAATCCATGTTGTTGTGTTGGAATAACATGTTACTGGAGAAGGAATTTGGTCATCTTCTCGGAGATAATGGCTTACATAACTTTGGCAACTACTGGCAGCAAGCTAATCGGACGATAATTGTTGGGGTCGAGTTTGGTGCCTTTTTTAAAAATAGGGGTAACGGAGCTAATTTCCAACCAGGGGGTAAGGAGTTCTGGATGAAAGAAGTTTGCATAATTAACGTTAAGGGTATTGCAAGCGTGTTTGCGCACCTTTTTAACAGTTTTGGTGTTAAACCATCTAAACCGGGTGAAGCGGCTGTGCGAAGTTTAATTAAGTGTTGTTTGACATGATCCACTGTGAATTCAACTTGCTGTAAGGATGCGCCGACTTACAGATGCGCGTAAGGATTACAGTTAATAGCAGGTAGATAACCATCATTCGATTCTTTAGTAAAAAACCTGTGAAAATGTTAAAGAGAGAGTTTCGGAAGATTCTTTGTCAGAAGAGCATAAAGTCTGGTTGGATTTTTGAAGTAGAGGAATGGAAACTTTAGACGTCATAGAGGAACGTATGTATTTGTAGACTTTTTTAGTGTTACCGCTTTCGATAACATTTGCTTCAAAATTTTGTCTTAGGGTTTTTAGAGATGTTTTTAAGTTATTTGAAAATCTGCGGTGGCTTTGGAAATCACTAAGACCAATACCATTTCTTACTACGAATACTTACACGGTATCTTGTTAAATCCTCATCCATTCTATCAGTGCCTCCCATAAACTTGCTATACATTCCAACAACATGTGAGCGAGGAACTTGGACAACTTTTTTTTCAGAATGTGAATAACGTTTTACTTATTGAATAGTATGCACATTATGAAGCTGATGCCATTGTTACGACGGCGTTATCCATCCATCTTGTCAAAATAATATCATCTTCCTTGACAATTTTTGAAACCAAATAATCTCGAGTTTGTTTGGACATAGTTTTTTTTATCGACAAATGCAACATCTTGTGGTATTCTGTTCTGTGTTCCTGTGACACCATATCCTTTTTATTTTAAATACAACATTAAATTGATTCCAATAAAAAGGTTATCTACATAGATTTGGTAAGGCAGCTTTTGTTGTGGCAAAGTGTCCAACATCGAGACAAGAGGAGCGGCTGCCTTTTCAAATGCAAGTTGGTAAAAATCGTTCGAATTTGTACTTTTCCCTTCATAGATTTCAAAATTTACAATTAAACTAGTTTCGAAGCTAAGGCATCATACTTTATAATCCCGAATCTTATTGGTTTTTCCCTTAATGAATTGTTTACAATTATGGCGACTATATTATTTCACCATCGACTATTTATAATTCATATTTTCAGTTGGTTGATATTGTTTGAGAAAAGAACTGTAATTTTTTTATTACTAGTCTCAATTTCCACATTTTTTCATTTAAATCCATTTGCGTATTATCAGCACACTGCATGAAACGCATTATTTGGACAAACCTGTCGCGACGCATTGCATTCTTCACCATTTTATTGGAAATGTCTGCTCCATTGTCCCAATAAAACCTTTTGTCAGGAAGACAGTTGTATCCAGACACAATCAAAATACCCAAAAAACATTTGAGCTCGTCCAAGGTAATCTTCGGATCAGGAATATTCACAAAAAGAGCGTATTTTCTTGTTTCGTCTAAAATAGGGCCTAGCATTTCGTTATCGGAAAACAACTCAAATAAATTTATAGGGCTGATATTTTTAAATTGTGAGTAGTCTGCTTTTGGAAAGTCGGATGTTTTTACAAAATCTCCATCGATTCAAGTTTTTTTAGTGCACTTTTTCCCTTTAGTGATTTTAAAAATTTAATATTAGGTTCTGTATCAAGTGATGATATACTACGTGATGTTTGCTCGTCTCCCATCTCATTAAAAACACTATTGTCTGGTGCACTATCAAAATAACCCAGCTCGGCTTCTGCTAATAATTGTCTTCGGGACAGGGTATCTACAAATCCACCATTATCCTCGTCAGCCGAATCTTCATCAGCGCCATATCCAGAGCTTCCTGGAGCGTCAAACCTCTCCTGTAAATAAAAAATTAATTAGATCTCTTATTAACCTAGTGTGACCATTTGGTAACAGTGTGATTTAGTCTCATGTAAATTTTATGTTAATGGATGAGGTTGTCTGTAATATTTTTTATGTTGTAACCTACTTCCTTAAATCTCGGTTCCATAATTTGCACATTCGTTAATACGCATAAATTCACAAAGCTATACTATTCTTTTCTTTCAAACTGTTAAATGTTATAAAGTAACAAATTGAATACACTGACATCTAGTAACGAAAAGTTGAACTGCGGATAGATCTCTAGCGTTAAGTTGAGTTACAATAAACATTAATTGATGGCGTGTTTGCGTAACCAAGTGGTCATGCAAGGCGTTGATGGGTCGACATCAATAATGAACTGATTAATCTTATATACGCTGACGACACTGTTATCTTATGCGATAGTCTCCAGGACCTTCACGATTTATTGGATTGCGCAAACACGAGAAGAAGGGAAATGGGTCTAAAAATGAATGATTCTAAGTTAAAAGGTAAAATCGAGGGCCGCAGGGGAATTAGAAGGAAGCAAATGTCATGACTCAAGAAAATTCGCGATTTTTGCGAGATTCGCAACATTTTTTGACTTATATCCATTCCTCTCAAAACGGTTTTATAGGAACTGCGCTGCGACTATCTTGTGCATTATCTAGACTTTAACACAACCAGATTGCACAACAGATTACTTTATTAATATGTAATTAAATAATTTCAAATTTGACTTCTATAACAAATTCGTGGAGAAATTATTCATTTGATTTTTGGCTTCAAACATTTAATTTGAAAATGTAACACCAATGATTTTATACATCTTATATTATATAAGAAAACATAAAACCCTTTTTACTACTAAAAATTGAAAAATAACAAGAAGTTCCCACCATCAAATAAAAAATCATACACTCCTGGACAAAAATATCGAATATTTTGGAATTTTCAAATTTTTTTTTTTCAAAATAAATTCTGGTCAAGCAAGTCGTTTATTGTAAAATAGAGTTTATTTTAACAATATTTAATGAACAATTTTAAGTTTTTATGCGGAGAAAATTGTGAAAAAAATAAATGTTTAATATTAGGTAAATAAGGTTATTTTACTCTAAACTTAAATGATAATTTAAATTGCTTAAACAACTGGTTTAAACTGAATGAAGTGCATGATCAGTAACGAGTATTTCCCCCTTTAGCTCATATTACTGCTTGCATCTTTCTCAGCATGCTTGCAAGTAAATTTTGTACATATCCTTGGGAAGTGGCATTCCATTCATCCTGTGCAGCAAGCCGAAGCTGCTATATCGCATTTGGAACGGGATTTCTTTGTCGTATGCTGCGTTTTAGGTGATCCCACATGTGCTCTATCGGATTTAAATCCGGGCTAAACAGTGGCCAATCCAATCTTCGAATTTGAACCTCATCAAGATAATTACTCACTATAGCAGCGGTATGTGGTCGAGCATTATCGTGCATTAACGTGAATCTTTCATATCCAATGTAACCAACATATGACAAAACATGATTTTGCAGGATGTTTTAAACGTAAGAATCACCAGTCATCCGACCAATCACTTCCACAAGTGCGGTACGTACCTCCCAACTAATACCTTCTCAAAGAATTATTCCATCAATTCCAAAACTAACGGTCTGGGCGAGACTGCAGCTGGCGAATCGTTCTCCAATTCTTCTGTAGACGTAGTTTTGACCATCTAGCTTCCATAATAGGATTCTGGTCTCATCAGTGAAAAGAACGTTTTTCCAGTTGTCGATATTCCACTAAATATGTGTTCTTGCAAATTCCAAACGACGAGCTTTATGATTTTGGAGAAGACGTGGAACTTTGGCGGGGCGTCTGGGCTTTAAGTTTACTTCTTTTTATCTTCGTCTAACTGTTTGTGAACTCACATTAACTTGTCTAACATTTAATAGCTAATTTCTGAGGTGCATCGATGTCAATGAACGATTTCGTGTAGAATTAAGAACCAAAAAATGGTCATCAATTGCGGTTGTGCACCTTGGGCGACCTTGACCAGGCCTTCGTACAAAATTTCCTGTTTCGCGGTACCTTTTTAGAGTATTTGAAACTATAGATTCAGTTCTGCTGAGACGTCGTGCGATACCTTTTTGCGCATATCCTTCCTCGTACAAAATTACAATATGTGCTACTTGGACTTCATCGCAGTGCCGAATTGGTGGGATACTTGTTTTAGACTTAGTTAAATCAAAACAATATTTAATTAAACTTAATAAATTAAAGTAAAAATAACCGAATTAGTATATTTCCTTTATGTGAAGAAGGATTTTTATGATAAAATGTACGAATGACACTAACCACTGAATAAACGTCAAAATAAACATCAAAATATTTAAAACCAGTTGAGTACATCAGCCTACTATATGAGTATTATCAGTAATCTAAAATTATTTTGAAATAATAGTGACTACAAAAAAAAATTAGAAAATTCCGAAATATTCGATATTTTTGTCCATGAGTGTATATACTAAAAAGTAATTGTTACAATATAACACAAAAAAGAATAAACACATGAATAATTACTCTCTTTGTACAGAATTTATTGTTACTCCCACAAAAAAACCAATAGATGTGACAATATAATTAATGGTGGGAAAAACATTAAATATTGTTACAATATGTATGTTTTTGTGCATTTAGCAACACCTCGTAAAACCATAAATAGCTTTTTGTTTCAATGACCATCTGATTACATTTCGTCTTAATTAGAGCAAAAAAGCGAAAAGGAAACAAAACTTCTGCTCGAAGAGCAAATCTCTCCGAGATGTTTATTATGACCTAACCCATCAGCAATTAAAAATAGTTTATTTTGCCGGGAGTGAGTGTGTGTGTGTGCCATCTGTTGCTAATTAAATACGATCTAATCTTTCGTGATTTATGGCAGTCACAGAAGAGGATTCCACATATGAATGGCCTACTATGTTGTGAGGAGCCCTTTGTTTAATCATGAGAAAAACCGACAAAAAGTGTAAGATTTATGCGAGGTGTCGCTTTTAAAAACGAAAAAACGAGGAAGGTAAGATGAAGATCTTTTTAATTACTCGAACTGGTCTAAATGTTTTGATGTGTTAAGGACCGCTACAGGATGTTCACTTAATCATATTTCTAAAGTTGAAATGTACAGTGGAAATATGCAGATAAAAACCTTAAGTGTCATTCGAAATTTATTAATTCCATCATCTTCTTTTTTGAATGTCATCTCAAAACTATGTAAAGACGGCGGAATCTTAGAAAGTATAAAAGAAAATAATAACTAAAACAATTGGTAAAAAAACAATATATTAATAGTACATTATTAATAGTCGATTTCTATAAATCAGAAGAACAGGCAGGATTTCGAGCGGGACACGGAACAAACGACTATTTGCAATGCCTTAAAACTCTAGTTGAAAAGTCTATCGAATATAACAGACCCCTTGCTCTTATCTTTGTCGACTTCCACAAAGCATTTGACACAGTCGAAACAGTTGCTATCTTAAAAGCACTATCAAAATGCAGAATAGATCACAGGTATGCAAATATTATTCGAAATATATACGAAAATGCGACAACAGCCGTTAACCTCCATTACATGACTGAGAAGATAAAAATTGGCAGAGGGGTGCGGCAGGGAGATACCTTGTCGCCAAAACTATTTATAACAGTTATGGAGTACGCATTTAAACGGCTAGAGTGGGAATCAAAGGGTATTAGCATCGATGGAAAGATATTCAATCATCTCAGATATGCCGATGATATTGTTCTCATAACAGACAACTTAGGAGAAGCCAGAGTTATGCTACAACAACTACAGCAAGTAACCTAGAAAGTCGGTTTAAAAATAAACTATTTAAAAACAAAAATGATGACCAATCTCGTCCCCAATGAACTAATAAAAATCGAAAAGTCGCCCATAGAACTTGTGGAAAAATATGTGTATTTGGGTCACGAAATAAGGTTAACGCGAGATAACCAAACATGCGAGCTACTCAGAAGAATAAGTCTGGGTTGGGCTGCATTCGGAAAAATAGGAGACGCATTTAAAACAAATATACCGATCCATTTAAAAAGAAAAGCTTTTGACCAGTGTGTTCTACCAGTCCTCACATACGGAGCAGAAACCTTAACTCTCACAAAAACATCAGCCGAAAAATTGAGAAGGACACAACGAAAGATGGAGAGATCAATGCTTGGAATAAGCTTAAGAAATAGACTAAGAAACGAGGAAGTTCGTAGACGAACCGGAGTGGAAGACATTATCGAACATATTACAAGGCAAACATGGAGATGGGCAGGACATGTTGCAAGAATGAAAGACGACAGTTGGACAAAAAAATTGCTTGAGTGGAGACCACGGGCTGACAAGCGAAGCCGATGAAGACCCCCAACGCGATGGACCGACGACCTCAAAAGAATCGTGACCAATTTTATAGCAGAGGCACAGAACACAAGCAGATGGAAAAGTCTAGAGGAGGCCTATGTTTAACAATTGACAAATCAGGGCTGATTGATGATGAATGATGATGAAATTATTAATACATATAATTTTTAAACTTCTTTGCCAAACATTAAAAGAGATAAATTGTGGAAAACTTTACGTGAAGATAAACTGGTTACAAATGCTCGTCAGGCATTTATTAAAGGTTTGTCTACTGCTTTATAGTTTTTGAATGGTAAAGATCGTCGTTTAATTATCACTCATATTGGAAGAGATAAAGGATTTGTTGATGTGGCCTTACCATTCAAGATTAAAGGATCCATTACCTAACACCAAACGGAGAAAGCAAGAACTCTTGGATTGGCTAATACTCAAAGAAACAGTAATGCCAGCAGAAGGTTTACTCAAAAAAGAGTTATTGCAGCTATGCAAACAATATTCACCAAAATTTAAGAATTATAGTTTAGACAAAATAGCAAAAGAACATGGGCTCATATGAAGGGATATATCGCGAGAAATAATATAACATTTAAACTTCAAGATGTTCGTCTACTTTTATCGTTTCAAATATAGGTTGAATGAGTATAATCATCTAATATCCTTTAGTAGTGTGCTGTTAACTCTTTAGCTTTTAAGTGAATCGCTTGTTTATGAAAGGATATAAGTCAGTACTTAATGTAAATTCAGATTATGATAAAAATTTGTTTTCAATACAAGTATCTAACGTTTAGTCATAAAAGAATATTGTCTTCAGTACTGTTGATAGGTAGGCAGAAAACAGAATACTTCATCTATTTATGAAACGATATTATAACTTACATCGGTTCATAAATTTGCCGCTGATCTTTGACCGGCGCTAGTAGTGTCATGAACACACGTGATAAATGACAAGCAGGTAGTTTTGTTGTTGTTTATAGACAAATACTTTGATATTTCGGCGATTGTTGTGTAAAATACTACATATTTGATTTGATATGAGTGATACTGAAATTACAAAAAAGGGAAAGAAGGAAGTTAAAAATCCAGATGAGTATAAAACTTTTAAAACTAAGAGAAATCGGTTGTTCGGACAACCATATACAAATTACCAAGGACACCTGGATAACCTTGCACGTAAGTTTAAAATATTTTTATTATTTTTATAGTTTATTGAACAGTTTTATTTTATTGAAGTCAAAATATTTTACGAAGATAAGCACAGCAGACAAAATTGAGATAATGAAAAAATTATATTCTTTTCCAAAAAAAATTAACAAGATATTTATCTGCAAGGTTTAGTAGAGTCGAAAGTTATTAAGAAGAGACGGCATCGTAAAGAAGAAGCATCACAAAGAACTTCATCCTTGACTTGTTGGTTAACACAGAGCGACGCAAAGTTTGTAAACATGCATTTTTACACAGCATAAGTTCTCTAGCAGTACAACGCCTACAAGCTCTTTTGCATCTCGGAAAATCTCCTTAAGATTAGAGCGGTCTACAGAATGATAGAAAAACTGGTCCCGGAAATATTATGCACATTGTACGTGAGCACATTTCTTCATTTCCTGTCAAACAAAGTCATTATTCATCCAAATTTTTAAAGAGCATTTTGACTATAAATTTGGGTGACCGCAAGTCCGTTCATGCTGCCAATATGAAGAATTTAATATTAAATGCACAAGTTCTTCTTTCAATGAAATAGCTAAAAAAAAATGTGCACAGAAAATGACAGCGTTGTTGGACTTTGCTTCGAGTAGATGCAAAACAATTCATTACCGTCGATTCCAGTTCAAGATATTTTTTATTTACGTCAGCTATCAGTATTTCCATTCAGTATTCATAACTTAAAAGATAACAGTGCCCATTTTTTTTATTTACCAAGAAGGCGTGGCAAAAGGTCCAAATGAAACTTGTCTTTTATTTTTAACTATTTGAAGCAAAACATACCTATCACAGAAAAAGAACTTCACCTCTACAGCGGCGGCTGTGGTGGCCAAAATAAAAACAATGAGATGATCCGATTTTGCCTTGCGCTTACTGATACAGGAATGTTTGAAAAGATTGTCCACAAATTTCCAATTCGTGGCAGCTCTTTCTTGCCATGCGATCGGGACTTTGGCTTGGTAAAACGCAATCTCAATCACATGGATAGGCTATATACACCAATGGAAGTTTGTGAAGCAATCTGTAGTTCTGCAAAGAGACAGAAATTTAATTTGAGGTCCAAATATTACAAAAAGACGTGCCTTTTTGTTGAAACTTCCGCTAAATCTATTCAACGTTCACAAAAGGAGTCATTTGAAGTTTCCAGTTTTATGGAGTTCCTCTATAATCATACAAAAAGGGCTTGTTGAAGCATTGAAGTTTATCGATGGAGCAATAACAGTTCCTTTGTTCTAAAAAGTCAGAACACCGAAAATGTTCAACTTCCATAGGAAAGAGCTTATCAATAAGATTCCAAATAACATTAAAAAAATCAATGTTCAAAAGATAACTAGGTAAGAATTTTATGAGAAAATAATTGGTTGGCCAACCCCTGAAGTGGAAAGTAATGACGTATGAGTATCTTGTTTATGTGTAAACTGCTAAATGTTTGTTTTTTTAGGTTAAAATAATTCATTTGTTAATGACTGGTAATAAAATTTGTCAATAAATGTTTCTTTTTTGTTAATTTGAATAAATACGACAAAAAATAATAGTTTAGACATTTTTTTTGTTAATTAATTCGGGAAAAGAAATAAGTCAGATGAATTAACTAAAATCAATATACATACAATGTTATTATTAAACATAAAAAAAATAATTCATTTTCCAGGAAAAATCACAAATTTTTTATTTGTTTCAAATATAAACACTTTTTTTAAATTTTCTCAAAACTTCATTCTTGTGACTTATATTCTTTCATAAGTAAGCGATTCAACTAGTTTCTTTTACTCGAGATAACTAGTTGGCAACCATTGTTCTTTTGCATTTTTAATATTCTTTCTTATTTATTTCTTCACTGTTTTATCATAACCAAGTGTCTGTTTTTAAATGATATCATCATCTGTAATATGTCTTCGATCGTACATTCACTATTCTTTTTTGTTTCTTTTGTAACTATAATAAATTCCGCATTACTACTATTTCCAATTTCTAATTCAACAAGATTTCCCTTTCCTCCTACCCCTTCATTAAATTTGAGTTTTGTATTATAAATCAGATAAATCGTATTCAATTTCGACTACTAATCCCATATTTCAGAAACATCATCATTCGTTTCCTTCAACTCGTTCTTAATCAACTTATCTTTTATGTAAATGCAAATCTAACAAACCGCGAAAAGGCCGAAAATTCCGCGTTGGCACCCCCTCCTTTGAGCGACCATCGGCCAAGCTCCATTAGCCCCACCACACTTTTGTGGCGTTTTCATGAACTAACGCGGTAGCTGGCGGAACATCTAATATAGGGCCTTCGTTGATACTTAAATTCGATGTACTTTTATGGAGTTTCGAGGGTTTGCAAAGTGATTTTAAGTATTATTGGAGTAGGGATGTACACTGGGAAACGTTAACTCGGTTCATTTAATGGAAAATATATCGCTGCAACAGATACGAGTAATCACAATGAAATCTTTTGAATGTTTTTGTAATTAGATTACATGTCAGAATATTTTGTATCGTGTCCTGGCCAATATAATGGAAAAACACATTAACCTGTTCTTAAGGGTCTTGATTAAAAAAATTTAAGAGATTATCGATCTCTTTTGTGTACCCTGTCGATTTCAAAACTCTGGAAAATTTAAAAGTCACTTCTTAATAACTAGGAATTTCTTGTGATTTTAAAGGACTAAAAGATTATTGGTTAAAAAAAAACTGGTGATAGGAGATTTTTGATTTAATTTAGATTTGGAGGACGAGAATTTGGTGATCTGTTACTGACCTTTGAAAGAAGAACATCCAATCTTGACAGGTGAGCTACTGCCGACCGTTTTAAACGGTTAAGAAGTAATTTTGTGAGTAAGATGTTAAAAAGTGCTAGGAGTTTTGACCTAGGAATGCTGATTGCGAGAAGTTTGCAGTATTTGAGAAAAATTATTTTAAAACAATAATTTAAAACAGGTTATATCTTTCAATACGAAACTCGCAATTATGTAATAGGGACATCATGTAACAAGGGAATTCACGAATTGCAAAGGCTCACTTTAGTGACATCTAGATACCAATTGAACTATTGAAGATAATTGATGAAGATAATATTGATGTCTTGGTAGACCTTTTTAACTCCATATACAAGACACATACCCAAAGAATGGCTTCTCTCAACTTTTGTAACGATTCCAAAAATCACAAATGCTAAAGATTGCAATGACTATCAGACAATTGCAATAATGAGCCACACATTGAAAACCTTTCTTAAAATCATACATAACAGAATTCACATGAAATTAGAACAAGAAATAAGTGATTAGATGGGTTTTAGAAAGGGTCTAGGAACTAGAGAAGCATTATTCGGAGTCAATGCTCTGACACAACGATGTCTGGATATGAATCAGGACATAATATGCTTGCTTCATAGATTTAAAAAAATCTTTTGACAGAGTTCAACATGAAAAGCTTTTAAGTATTCTTAAGACCAAAAACATAGATAGTAGAGATCTACAAATTATATCGAATGTGTATCAAAATCAGAAAGCAAGAATAAGAGTCGAAGGAGAACTAACAGAGGAAGTAAGTATACTTAGAGGAGTGCATACTTTCACCACTCTTATTCAACGTCTACAGTGAAGTGATATTTCAAGAAATTTTATTGGGAAGGTATTTTGGTCAACGGAAATAGCATTAATAATATTAGATATGCGGACGATACGGTCATATTTGCAAGTGGCATGGAAGATCTACAGTACATAATACAACATGTATACAATGCATGTGAAAGGAACGGACTGCAAATGAATCTCAAGAAAAGGAAATCAATGATATTCTTAAAAAAACCACAAAATGTAGATAACCTGATCATCAATAATACAACGATCGAAAGAGTAACAACATATAAATATTTAGGAACGTGGCTAACCGAAGATGGAGACCAAACAAAAGAAATCAGATCTAGAATAGAAATGGCAAGAAACACGTTCATAAAATTGAAGAACTTACTTTGCAACCGTAACCTTAATCTAGAGATCCGCACAAGAATGCTACGTTGTTACGTTTTTTCTACTTTACTATACGGCATGGAAGCGTGGACAATAAAACAGTCTGAAATCAAAAAATTAAACTCCTTTGAGATGTGGTGCT
Source organism: Diabrotica undecimpunctata (assembly GCF_040954645.1). Taxonomy (NCBI): domain Eukaryota; kingdom Metazoa; phylum Arthropoda; class Insecta; order Coleoptera; family Chrysomelidae; genus Diabrotica; species Diabrotica undecimpunctata. Next base: position 3,711,962 of record NC_092811.1, read on the forward strand.
ACAGAAGAATCCACAGAATATCGTGGACTGAAAAAGTAACTAATATAGAGGTGTTACAAAGAATGAAGAAAGAATGTGAAGTCATAAAAACTGTTAAAATTAGAAAGATTCAATATCTGGGTCATACAATGAGGGGCGAGAAGTACGTATTACTTAGATTAATTATGCAAGGGAAGATACAAGGGAAGAGAAACCCAGGACGACGCAAAATATCCTGGCTAAGAAATTTGAGAGAGTGGTTCGGTTGCAGCTCATTAGAATTATTCAGAAGCGCGGCGCCAATAAAATTAAGATAGCGATGATGATTTCCAACCTCCGATAGGAGAAGGAACCTGAAGAAGAAGAAGATGTGAATATTTTATATTTAATTATAATAGTTAATAGTAGAAATCTTTGGATGAAATACAAACCGCACAATTTTAAAATCGCATAAAAAGAGACCTTACTATATATATATATATATATATATATATATATATATATATATATATATATATATATATATATGCGATTTAATTTATGGCTGGTGCCAGCCTCCTCTTGCATTCTAGCTTCCAGCGTCTCCCATCCAAATAATCTTGTTGTAATGGCAACAGGCCTTCTCTTGCCATTGCTTCATCGATATCTGATTTCCGGGAGTGTTGCGGTTTTACTTTATTTCCTATTGTCACGTATTCAGTTTTTGAAGTACTTGCAGTCAGGCCCCATTTTTTATATTCCTCATATAGTTTTCGAAGCTTATAATTAACGTCCTCTGCAAGAGTTATCTGGTCGTCCTTAAAGTGCAGTATAAAAGATCTCTGATCTCCTACCATACTATACACTTGTTTCGTTAAGTAAATAAAGCTTTAGTGAGGTAAATTTTGAACAAATTAGGAGCCATGCCTTGTTTTAGACCTTGTTAATAGTAATTTTGCCGCATAATTTACCTCTACCTTTAATGTCTACCTTGTAACGATATGCTGAACGTTCAACAGTTCGAACCGTGAGAGTGTCGATAATCACGCATCTATTTCCACGACGAGACGACGAGGTGGGATCCGGAGCGGCTATTTAAGGCGAGCGACTGGCGGGATTAAATAAGTCTGGTGGCTAACGCCACAATTAAAATTAGGAAGATTCAATATCTGGGTCATATAATGAGAAGCGAGAAGTACGTATTACTTAGATTAATTATGCAAAGAAAAAAAAAACCCAGGACGACGCAAAATATCCTGGCTAAGAAATTTGAGAGAGTGGTTCGGTTGCAGCTCATTAGAATTATTCAGAAGCGCGGCCAATAAAATTAAAATAGCGATGATGATTTCCAACCTCCGATAGGAGAAGAAAACTGAAGAAGAAGAAGGTGGCTAACGCTCTAGGCTCCCTAGTTCGCTAGTGTATTAAATCTGCGAGCCAACCCGAACAGAGAGACTTCCGTAGTGAGGATTATACTCTGTCCTTAATCAAGCAGAACGCGTGGGTATCGTGCATTGAACGTTACCGTCAACTCTGACTCAGAGTATAGCGTGGATCTGCACAACCGAATATTTCGATTGCGAGTGCGTTTGGCGCTTCCGCTGGATTGAAGTGGAAGCGAGTATAAGTCTGCGTGCGATTGAATCCACGTATTCCATTTTTTGTTAGTAATAATAATTTTTCTTTTACAGGCGTCCGCCGGGGAATTCACTCTCACGGGATCCAGACGGGGACATAGAATACATTTTATTTTTATTTTTGTATATACGTTGAAATTAATATATTTATTTTTATTTCAACCTGTGTTTCACTGAGTCTGTCGCTTCGAAAGAGCTACTCGTTACAGCCTTAATACCTCTGTAGAGCTTCTTTACAGCTTTTATATTTTTGCGGTAATCTACCAAAATTCTAATAGAACACCTAAAGGTGGAAAACCTAAGAGGTAAATAAAAAACATCATCATCATCATCATTGGCTTTTACAACTCTTCGTGAGTTTTTGCCGCGTTTACTATTGCCTTCCATTGATTCCGATCCTGTGCTATTATTTCCCATGGCCTTACTTCCATCTTCTCCAGGTCTTCCCTGACTGCGTCTTTCCACCTTTTTCTAGGCCTTCCTGTCGATCTTCTACCATCCGGTCTTTCCCAAAACACATTGCTAATCAGTCTGTCGTCATCACTCCGTACCACGTGGCCTGCCCATCTTAATCTATTGGCTTTTATGTATCTTACGATGTTTCCTTTCCCGAAGAGAGTCTCTATTTCCTTGTTGTATCTGCTCCTCCATTCATTTGTCACGCTGTACCTGCAAGGACCATATATAATTCGCAGGATTTTGCGTTCCCATACTAATAGCTTATTGATTTCTTTCTTTCTCAATGTCCATGTTTCACTTCCATATGTCACTGCTGGTCGTATTATGGTTTTGTACATTTGGATTTTGGCACGCCTTGAGAGAAGCTTTGACCTCATTAGATGTTGAATGGCAAAGAATGATTTATTCCCCGCTAGTATTCGTATTTCAACCTCCCGTTCTCCTGTGTTTTCACTGGTAATTGTTGCTCCTAGGTATTTGAATTCTTTGACCACCTCAAAATTATGATCGTTTATGGTAATGTTTTGTCTTATTCGCTGTCGTTCCTTTTTTGATACGACCATGTATTTAGTTTTTTCTTCGTTTATTTTCAGGCCTACGCTTAGTGTTGCTTCTTCAAAGTTCGATACTATATCCTTAACTTCCAGTGTTGTCTGTGCTACTGCATCTAGATCATCTGCAAATGCGAGAATAATCTTTGCTTCTCTGGCAGTTATGGCTGGTTTGGCTCTGGTATAGATTTTTCGCATTGCATATTCCAATGCTAGGTTAAATAGTAATGGGGACAGCGGGTCTCCCTGTCTGAGTCCGGTGCTTATGCCGAAAGCCTTTGAAGTTTTGCCTCCTATTCTAATTTGTGCAAAGGAATTGTTGACACACATTCGCGCAATCATGGTCAGCTTCTTTGGTACGCCTAACTCCATCATTGCACTCCACAGTTTTAAGCGATCTATGGAATCATATACTTGTTTGAAATCTATGAAGATCTCTACATAAAAAACAGCAGGCGATAAAATAACCAATACGAAAGCAATGAGAGTGGAAAATAGTTGATATATTTCACTTGACAATAGCATCAGAATTGTGACTTTACATTATGCCTCTCCCTTCTCGGAATCAAGGAATTTTAAATAATTCTTTTATTATAAAATAATTTTTTATATAACTAATTTATTAACGCACTTAATATAGATATATTTTGATCCTAAATAAAATATTTTTTAGGATCAAAAGCTTACTATGAAGTTTGATGTCTAAAACCGTGTCCCAGATTGTAAAGCGTGCACTCAAGGAAAATAACTGATATATTTTTCTAATACTGTTCGGTTTATTGTTTCTAAAATAGACCCGACGGGGGAAGTCTCTTACAACTACTCGTATTCCATAGCTAACCTAGCTAAATATTAGCTTAAATACATTTTACAAACTACAAACAAGTAATTAATAGTAGGTTTTAAACATTTAACATTTAAACTCCACGAAATGTTTTTGTAGCCGAATACGTTTAGCTGAAAGTTACATTTGCAAAAGACAATTTAAATGTACTCCCGAATATAATTTACTACGGCTTAAAGCACTGGATCTTGCTGCCCTTTGTTGTATCATGCATATTCTGGCATGTCGTAATTGCTTGGCTAATCGTCCTTTCATCTAAAAAATAATAAAACTACTGAGTCCGTAGAATTTTATTCTTATTTACTTTGAATGCAAAGTTAAGTATTAAAGTCCATTGTGAGCTAAAAAGTTTTTATAATTTTAATTTAATAAATAAATACAATGGGCCTGCAAGTAAATGAAAATAAAACTAAGATAATGGCATCAACACCCAACAATAGAGCCAGAAACATCGGCCACCAACTCACGGTTGATAATTCTACCTTTGAATTGGTGGACAAATTCACATACTTAGACTCCCTGCTCACCAAGGAGAACGTCATGACGGAAGAAATCAAGCGAAGAATAATCCTAGCAAACAAATGCTATTTTGGACTGAGTAGACATATGAGAAGCAGAAACTTAAGCCAAAAAACAAAAATAACCATATACAAAACCCTTATACAACCAGTGTTGACATATGGGTCAGAGGCATGGACCATTTCCAAGGCAGATGAAAATCTCCTGCTTATATTTGAACGAAGGATCCTGAGAAGAATATTTGGTGGCATCTGTGAAAATGGTGTTTGGAGAAGGAGGTACAACTACGAGATATATCACAGATATAAACATATATTTGGTGGTAAAGACGTAGTATCCTTTATAAAAATAGAAAGACTAAGATGGGCAGGACATCTGGCAAGATCACAGCAGAACAACCCTCCTAGAAGAATCCTTATGTCACAACCTGTGGGAAGTAGAAAAAGGGGTAGACCAAAACTCAGATGGAGGGATGGTGTAGATGAGGATGGTAGACAAATAGGCGCAGCAAACTGGCAACAGTTGGCAATGGATAGAACTGACTGGCGTAATAGACTTGGGAAGGTCGAGGCTCTTTTATAGGGCTGTAGCACCAATGATGATGATGATGAAATAAATACTAGAGTTTTAAAACGAATTGAAAAATATTTTCCAGACATCGAAGAGCAAAACTGGTAGGTCCTGTTTAGATAATACATCCGTACTACTGATAAACTGTAAACAGTAACTGGTTAAAAACAGAGAAAATAGAAATTAAAAATCTAACCTAACGTTTATAGATCTAAATAAAGTGTACGACGGTGTGCCAATTATCAAGATATTTAAAGTACTTTAGAACTCATCATCATTCTGACTCTACAACCCTGTATAGGTCCTAACCACCTCAAGAATTTCTCTCCAGTCGTCCCTATCCATCGCATTTCTTTGCCAAGCACGTATTCCTATATTTCTCATGTGTTCATCGATGTTATCAAGTATCCTTGTTATGGGTCTTTATGTTCTTCTCTGACCAATGGGTCTACCAAGGGTCATTTCGTTCCATCCGCATTACATGCCCTATCCACCTCAGACGTCCTATCTTAAGTCTGGTCTGGTTTCTGATATATTCTATAAAGTTCGTGCTTTAGAACTATTGTTTAAATAATTTAAATGTAAGGAAAGAATATATAATAAACCGATTGGCAGTACCATACTCGGAAAGAATCTGTCACAACCTTTTGAACGAGGTTGAAAACAAAAATGTTGCCTTTCCCTACCCTGTTTAAAATCTAAAACCACAGAGCTGCAAAGGTATAGAGAAAGAAGAATCCGAAGAAGACTGCCTGTATACCCTACTGTTTGCAGATGACCAGGTAGTAATAGCAGATGCTGAAGATGATATAGCATTCATGACCAGAAAGCTAATCGAGGGGTATACCAAATGGAGGTTGACGATAAACATTCAAAAAGTGGAGCACCTTGTAGTTTGTGGGCAGCCAGAGGACATTACACTCGAAAATGGCATTATAAATTGTTGAAAGGCGTATACATATCTGGTATCTTATATAACCGTAGACGGTAGTGGCGGAGTGACTACAAGTAGCAGAATTATTTAAGGACGAATACCCATACAACAGTTAAACTTTCTTTTATGGTCCAAAAACAAGAATGTCAACTAAAATCCCAACATATGGTGTAGAATGTTGGCAAATAACACAATTGACGACAGAATAGCTTCCTGGTAATTAATTTGGTATGGTCACGTAAAACGAATAACCGCTGAATGATGGCTTAAAACGATCTTAGCGTATATTCCATATTCCAATAGACGGAAACGAAGTAGGCAAAACAAATATCTTATAATAGATACATCTCAATTTTAAGGCACTTTATGAAATGTATCAACTATCTATATTGAATCTATAAGGCAGAGTATTTGTTGGCCTACGAGATTATTGATCTTACCTAAGATTCAAAGCATGAGAGAAACCGAAGTACAGAGAATAACAAAATGACTTATGCACAGGTGAAGAAACATTTGTCTTGCCTACAAGTTCCGAATGTTGTCTTATCCGATCAATCAAAGACAACATTCCAAATGAACAACAACACAGAGTTTATGATATTCCTTGTGCAGACTGCACCCAATCTTACATAGGCCAAACAAATCGTAGAATCCAAAATAGGATTTATGAACATTCCATTTCTCTTCGCAATTCCGACTCAATTTCAGCTCTAGGACAACACTATCTTTATACAGGTCACAAAATTGATTTTTAAAACTCTAAAACCATAGCCCCCATCCGCCTCTATAAACCAAAAATTATGCGAGAAGCCATAGAAATTAAAAAAGGCCAAATTGTCTTAATAATAGAGATGACGGCTGACGGTTACCTTCGACTTGGAGACCTCTCATAAAGAAAATATCCGTCAATCACCATCCTACTGTCAGAAATATTCGCACCAACTCCCGCGCCAATCTCCACACTAACCCCCACGCCAACTTCCACACAAACCACGTTACCATAGACGGTATAAATGAACCATCGTTGACTCCACGTTGAATAATTTTGGTTTTGATAAAAACCGTTATTTTGACGACGTTTCGGCATTGTAGAACTTGACATTGTTAATTTAGGTAGTTACACTACTTGCTGGTGCTAAAAGTAAACAGTTTGCTTCGTTGATATTTTGGCATCTGGAAAATAATTAAAACATTGTATATGAACGTTTAGAATCGCTTGACTGAAAAATCTGTATTCAATTTCATTGACAGAATTTATGGCAGTTACAAAACGCAATAACATGCCTTTTCATACCTAGTCGGCTAATGATGCGCGATGCACACCATCTGACGACCTTTCACTTTACTACATAACCCAAAATTGGATAAAAATAAAAAATATTATGGGGAAAAACTTACTATACCAGTTTCTAAAATGGTACGTAAATAACGTTTATATGTAGGTACTTTTTAAACTATATTTCTATTAAGAAAAAAACTTACCGCTTATTTTCTCAGAGACACAAACAATAACATACCACGCGAAATCATGTAAACGATAACAGCCAAAGAGATTAGAATCATTGATGCGCACAATAGCCCGACGCGCACCATTAGCCGACTCTCCCCTTCTTGTGTGAAGTTGAAGCAAACATTTATAAAAAAAAAAGATCTCAACAGGTTCCTTCTAATAAATAAAAAACGAAAAAATTTCTGTGTTTACCTTCTTCTAAAAAAATATTATACACCACCCCGACAAACTAAGTGTTGGCAATAAAAAAACTTTTTTTATACAATCATTTAAGGATAAACAATTATTAAAATTAACACGTTCAGCCCCGGTATTATAATTTTTTTTCTGGTCCATTGGTCATCATTTTATTTTTTGTAAATTAGACGGGAGTCGTAAATGCCTTTCCGCATTTCTGATTCATTTTCAAAAAAAAAATATTTGACAATCGAGTTATTGCACAACATTTTTGAGGCATCACATTGATGCCTAGCTGTCCGAAAACTATAAATTTGTTTGTCTGGACAGCGTGGCATTTACGTGATGCCTCAAACTGATTCATTCTTGTATGAAGCGACGAAAGTATTTGACGTTATATTCTGAGTCATTCTTTATTCGGTGCTCTTTGAGTACGGTTATTGTATGGGTGTACTATAAAATATTAGATTACACGAATTTTTTCGATGGATTTCTACGAAAAAAAAACAGAAAAGACTTGTAAGTTTATACGAAGAGCTTATGTCAGATGAAGGCGTAGGAGTGGACGACCTTTATGCAAATTCTGGATCATCAGATGATTATATACCCAGTGACACAGAAACCTCGGATTCTTCCGAAGAAATTCCTAGGAAATTGAGAAAATTACATGGCATCAGTGAAGTACCGGACGAATGCAAACTTGCAGTGCCAAAACCTAGCGGTATACCAAAAATAGCGTTACATGCCGTTGAAAATGAGGTAAGTTTTACTAAACTTTTATGTTCATTCTGGAAAACCATACCTAATTTCTGTTTACGATAACCTGATACAACAGACATTAGAAACTGTAATTTCTGCATTTGCTCTTGTAGCAGAAGATAAAGGGGAGAGTTCAGATGCTGCAGTAAGACTGGAATATTACAACAATTTTACAGAAACTCCTTATTTCTTTTACAAACTATATGTGACTGATGACTTGATTGATTATATAGTTGATCAAACGAATTTATTTGTCACATTGTTTCCATTTACATTTACATTTAGATTTGTCGCCAAATCTAAATGTAAACGCTGGATACCAACTACAAGAAAAGAAATGAACACATTTTTTGGGGTAACTATATGAATGGGATTGCCAACAGCACATAAGTTTGCCAAAGAATTATTGTTTAGTAGTGCCTTGGTGAATGCTCATATTGTATATGCACAGGTTACACAAACTAAATTGACTATAACAGAGGTCAAAACAGAAGTCGCTATAGAACTACTGGGTGAAATGTCCGCTATTGAAACTAATATCAACGATAACACCGATGTCAGTCATGAGCTTGTAGAAGGAAGAAAAAACAGATGTGTGGTTTGCTACGTCAGAATGAGGAATGAATTGGGGTGGAAGGAAGCTCAAAACAAGTGTTCTCGTTCTAAATTTTTGTGCAACCAATGTAAAAAACATTGTATTTCTTGTTTTTTCTCAACACATAATGCTGTCATAAAATAATAAGGTGTTATATTATTTTTCCGTCGACCGTCCATTTATGATTAATTTTAACACCCTCAAAATCATTGATTAATGACCCCTATTAATGAATGATTTTCTATTAATGAACGATTTCATTATAGGCAATACAACATACATTGCTTGTATAAATTAATTTAACCACATTTAACGCTCTGTAATTCGCAGTTACCTGTGGTGTAGGCAACCAAACATACCTATTTATATTCCCACTAAAAAATTATTTAAAGTGAAGTAGCCGCTGTAAGTACTGTCTATCATTGTATGTCATTATTTATCGTTAAGTAAATAAAAATTTAAACTAAGATATTTTTATTTTTGAAAAGTACGGTCGACGGAAAAGTTTTTTAACGAACTCGTGAATTAAAATGGCGATTAACAATCTCGAACATTAACGCACTCGCTTCGCTCGCGCGTTAATATATCTCAATTGTTAATCGCCCTTATTAATACACTTGTTGGTTAAATAACTAATAATTATTTTTGCACATTCTGAATAAAATCTTTTATTTTTTTCATAAAGTTTTATAATTTCCATATCTTTCGTAAAAACCGTCTCACATCCGATCAGGAAATATTATTTTGCTCCTTGGACCACTCTGTCGAACTTACAATGTAATTTATATAGCTGTGAGGGCACAGTTAATGCCACGGTGTCCCCAATACAAAACTGTAGTCTGGCATTAGAGTGATGCCTCACTGTCCCAAGAGTACTATTTAGTGAGGCATCGTATTGATGCCACCCGGGGCTGAACGTGTTAAATAATATTAAAAAAATAAACCAATTTATGGATTTTTAGTAAAAAATTTCAACCTTCAAAAATATGATGAAATACAATCCGTAAAGTTTTCATAATCATCAAATCCTGCAGGTACATTAGTCGATTAAATGATCCATTTTTAACAATAAAATCAAATTTTATTGTGTTTCGAAGGCCAATAACCTTTAAAATAAAATTTCTACGGGCGTATTTTTCAGTTATACCCTTTTTTACAGAATAAAAAAGTAAATCGATAATTGGAAGAGCCCCAAAAAGGTGGAACGGCAGAGAATGATAAATTAACTTCAGTCAACATCTTTATTATGTCATGCCACAGGTCCATTTATAATTTTCGATAAAATCAAATCTATATCTATTTACATAATTTATTTTTAATGACTCGTAATTGAAACTGTAGTTATGGCTTCGAATATTTTATTATTATATGGGTTATTTTGTAGGATAATTTTGGGGTATCAATAAATAAAGATATGCGTATTGGCTTTTATATAAATTGTTATTATTTGAGTGGGTTCAGATCCGGCTTAAGTAATAAACGATAAACTATATATATTTTATTTTTATTAGAGATATGAAATAACATGACATGTAAAATGAAAAATGTCGTGATTCACGTCAAATGTCACGTGAAATAGTGTGAGACAGCTACGTGACAGCCTAATAAAGTTATATGACAGCGTGAGAAAGTCAAATGACATACTCGTTACAGGTAAGGTGACCAGTTATTTCTTGTTAAAAAAGAGTATACTTTGCAAGTATTTCATAGGTGAAACTTTATTTTCCTTTAAAACCATATTTTTCTTCGGAGTGGATTTTTTTTGCTAAATGAGGATGTTCTTCTAATAATGTAGCCACATCTGAACAACTTTCATTTTGCATATTAAATTTGACTATTAAGACGGCAGATAATGTTTTTATAGAAAGCTGCGACTTCTCACTGCTCCATTAAAGATTTCCTAGTAAAAATACCCTTTCAACAGCAGCATTAGTGTCTGGACAACATAAGGAAATTTATATTAAAACTTTTAAATCTTCATGTGGGATATGTTCTACTCTAAAATGCCGAAAGATTTCTACCCATCTTTTGTCAAGTTCTATTTTCTCATCGTTCTATTTCTTCATTCAAATATAAATTTACTCTTCAAATTTCTTCAAAGAGAAAATTGTCATTAAAAACAATATAACAATATCTTTTACTTCCTTCCATTCAATTTAATATTTAGTACGGTCCATTTGAAACAATTTAATGCTCTAAAGTTCACTTTTAATTCTTCGATATATTCATAGCAAATTAAAAAAAAAAATTAACTTTCATAATTCTTTTCTGTTTTTAAATTCTTTCAAACTTGCTGCCCCTAATGTATACCTACTGAAATTTAAATATATATATTTGTAATAATTACTTCCACATCTATTGACATTGAACTGTATTGATGGCATTTGATATAATGTGAGCATTACAACCAATTCCCAAAATATTTCGTTTCAAAAGATCTTATTGACACCTTTATGGGTTTACGAATTTGGTAATCGCCATGCATTCATTGGCAATGCTTTGATGCGCGATATAGGTATATATAAGTGCTGTACCAATCAAGAGCTTCATCGATAATTTTCTGTACCATTTTATTCCTTTACGTAATGGCAAATTATAACTTTTCATTTGATCTGATATATCAATGAAGCTTTTGTATGGCAATGAAGTGTGGCAAAACTGAAGTAGTTATCAATCGCAAGTGCTCGTACTTTGTCAAGCAGTCCTTCCATAAGTTTCATCACTACATTTGTTTGTACATATACGTTAAAATCGTAGGTATAGCCACCTTCCAGAGAAAGTTTGAATAATTTTATCCCAAATTTGTGACTCTTGTTAGCAATATAGTGCTTGAATTTTAGGCGCCCTTGAAAAGGCACCAAAGTTTCGTCAATGCACACGTTTTCCTTCAGAACGATGGCAGCCTTGAATTTATCCTTCATCTGCTAACCAAGGGAATGATCTTATGCAAAATGCATCTTATGCATCTATTGTTACTGAATTATCGTTGACATGCAGCGTTTTTCACAATAATTGGAAGCGATTCCTTGACATTACTTTTTTGATATTATTCACATTTTTTTTTATTAACTTTATTGAGTACAACAATCTGCCCATTGGGCATTAAGCATTTGGTATGGCAAAACAAGAAACTTGGAATATCTCGGACATATTATACGTGGAGAGATATACACCTTGCTCCAACTGATTATGCAGGGAAAGATCCAAGGAAAGAGAAGCATAGGAAGGCGCAGAATGTCATGGCTGTGCAACCTGAGAGAGTGGTACAGATGTACATCAAATGAACTTTTCAGAGCAGCCGTCTCAAAAGTCCGAATAGCTATGATGATTGCCGACCTCCGCCGCGAAGATGGCACTTGAAGAAGAAGAAGAATGGTAAAAAATGCAGACATGTAGAGAGTTACTCCAGTGAGTAACCTCTTTCAATTCTCTTTTCAATTATTCACATAAAGATCATTATTTTTGACCAGTACGAATGAACAGATGGAAAACGACATAAATCCATCCACATAACTATACCCAGGAATCGTTTTATTGTTCGGCGACATAAGTGTTGTGCCACGCGGTAATATTTCCTTCCTGACACTGCAGGGCATACGGATTTGTTTCTTCGACCTAAAAATAAAAAAAATCAAAATCAGTTGAACAAAATAAATTAGATATTTATCATCATGGATAAAAGACCATCGTCTACAAAATATTCGTAGAATTGAAAGGGTGACTTGTTGTAGAAGTTCTCGTATAATTGTGTATAAAAAATTGCAGAATTATAATCCCCAAATGTGGGCCTGCGTAGCGCAAGCGGTAGGATGCTTGCCTCGCATGCCGGTGGTCCAGAGTTCGAATCCTACCGCCGGCAAAAACAACTAGACATTTTTAAAAATGTCTATAGGCCCCAGGTCGACTCAGCCTGAATAAAATGAGTACCTTGGGTAAAACCAGGGGTAATAATAGGCGGTTGAAGCGTAGCACTGGCCATGTTAGCTTCCTTGTATACCGTAGGCCCTAGATATAGCAGACTACCCTGCTATACTCCCAAAGCCACGAGCGGTATAAAACGGGAGACTATTATATTATTAATCCCAAAATGTAATTTTCTGTAAATTTTCGCTATTGACCGGACACCAGACAGTAGCTTCATTCATTGCATTGGATACTATTGGTTCTTCTAAAATTTCCTCCTCGGAGACTTCAGAATGTTGAGCAATGACAGATTCTATAGCAGCATCAACGTTCTCTGAAATTCGTGTATTATTTTTCTTTACTGTTGGACGCCGATACATCTTGGTTTACACCACCGATACACCAACGGTTTGGTATTTCCGACCTCACGTTTTCTTCTTTTATTCTGTTCCGGAGTACTCTATTTATTTTCACTGTCACTAGAATCAGTTGATTGGTACTCGTCCGAAAGATACGTGTAGCAACTGTATCTAAACATTTGTAATATATTAACAGACTTTTTGGTCAGTTTTGATTCTTTCTGTATGTTTCAACAAGATTCTGTGTACAAAACACAGCTGTTTTAAAAATTAAACATTACAAGACGAGCCATCTGGTGGTAAACTTTTTGCATCTTTTTTGGGGTCCCAAAATTAATATTCTCTGCAAAATTCAGCTTGTTCGTACAATTTTTAGAGGTCCCTGACGACTGGACTATATTAATTTGTATCGTGTATTTTATTACGATTATACCGTTGAATTTATCTTATTAATATTTGTATTACGTTCAGTATAATTCATATATTTTATGTCTGATAGCATTTTGTGTGCCTTTTATCAACAAGGTTTGTTCATTTTACGATGTAATAATTATATAATTGTATGTTTGTGTATGTATATATATGTTTGATATTAATCTGGACACTGAAAAAGATAAACATCAAAAACATTGAGGCATTCGAGATGTGGTGTTACAGGAGAATGTGGAAAATACCATGGATGGAGAGAGTAACAAATCAAGATGTTCTGCTGAAGATGGGGAAGGAATGCGAAGTCATAAAAACCATACAAACGAAAAAACTGGAATATCTGGGCCACATAATGAGAGGAGAAAAGTACTCTCTGCTTAGACTCATAATCCAAGGAAAAATCTCGGGAAAGAGAAATGTGGGACGTAGGAGGATTTCCTGGTTGCGAAATTTAAGGGAGTGGTATGGGTGCAGTTCAATACAGTTGTTCAGTGCTGCAGCCAACAAAGTAAAGATTGCTGTGATGGTAGCCAACCTCCGATAGGAGACGGTACTGCAAGAAGAAGATGTTTGATATTACTTGTTTCTAATCTTTCTAAATAGAGTTTCATATAGTCCTCTGGCTTTCATTTTTTCTATTTTAATATTAATACCAAAAGCGAAAGAAAGAAACCAGCGTGTCTAGATTGAATATAGACATTCTTCTTCTTTTCTTATGACCTCAATTGTTACATAAAGGTCATCGTGTGTGCAGAACGCAACAGCAAACTCATCCGATTCTTTATCTGACAGAATTTCTTGTCAATATTTTTCAAGTTTTGTTGCTGTTTCTGCGACTGCATTGTACCGCTCTAATTTAAATATTTACTGACAAGAAAAACGCAAGCCACGGCGATGATGCCTTCGCTTGTTAGATTGGCCGACACGTTATCAAGAGGAATAGACAAGTCAAGGCGTGATGCCACGTTGGACTCTCATTTTGTGATAAAAAGCTTGCTGGTGGCTGCGAAACTACGTGGACTCACATTCTGAAAAATAAAATTTTAACCAAAATCGCATTTTAGAGTTTTAGATTTACATTTGAAAGTTATGTAAAGAAAGTAATAGAAATACTTAAAAAAGTGATCGACCAATGAAGACCTTAAAATTTATAATATTTTGGCACTTATAATCGGTTCACAATTTGTCGATAGCTCACTACAAGTTTAACCCTAATTAGAGAACTGAAATACAGAGAGGATAGGTAATACGATATAATAGTAAAAACCAACCTGAAACTGACGGTTTAAGATGTTTTCGACTAACCCACCTTCTATCTGAAGGAATACAATACCTTATAATCCTAGGACGAGGGTATTTTGAATCGTTACAGATGACCGACCAGTGTCGTAGAGTATATGATTGAAACATTTATTTGAACTAAACAATTATTAAAAACTACATTATTACTGAGGGCAGAAAGTCCCTGAAAACTTCTACAATGTATATATTATGTAACAGGGGTGAAAATAAAAGAGAAAATATAGTATAATTTTTAATTGAAAATATTGCATACAAAAAAAACTTTTATTTATTCTAATAAATATTTCATTCTGCCTTTAAATTTTTCAAAAATGCTTTTTAGTTTTCTCAGGATTTGAAAAAAAATGGATACATTTAAAACACATTGAACATTTTGACAGGCGACATTTTGCGCCTTTCCCCTTTAATACCTTACGATTACAACTACTATTACTTACCTTATATAATTATGATTAGAAAACTATTCAAATTCAAAATAAATAGGATCAACTTCGGAATCCGAGTCGTCTTGAGGGTTAATAATTAGCGGTTGTGTCTCTACGGTCGCATCAATTATGTTATCAAGATCCCACATTTTTTGTTCTTCTTCTATTACATGTCTTACTGCATCTATCCAGTTTTGTTCTGTAATACGTTGTAAGGACTCGTATAACAATTCACGTACAGCTTGTATTTTATATGACGTATTTTTTCTAGCCACATAACTTTTCATTTGTGCCCAAATGAGTTCAATTGGATTTATTTCGCAGTAGTAGGCTGGAAGTCTAAGGACTGTGATGTTACGCCTTTTCGCCATTTTGTCAACTACGTATTTCTTGAACTTAGATTTGTGTTGCCGGGCAATTTTTAAAAGTTCTGCTTTTACAATTCCATCTTCGTAAGGCAGATACTTATTCCGCAGCCAGTCAAGAATATCCTGTTTCTTCCACGCAGTTGTTGGAAGTCTTTCTACTAGTCGTGAATGATAAGGTGCATTATCTAATACTATAATTGAATTTGGTGGTATGTGTTCAATCATCTGCTCAAAATACTCTTCGAAAACATCAGCTGCCATCTCCTCGTAATAGTCTTTTGTGCTTTTGGACTGAAATTCCAACAAACCATGCTTAACAAATCCTTTTTCACTGCCAATGTGAGAAATTATTAATCTACTGTCTTTACCAGAAGGTGGGGAGATACCAGTAGACCAACCTTCTATAAAGGCTTGCCTGGAGCTTAATATATTTTTATTTGACCAAATTTTTTTTAGAGTATGACCTGAGTTTACCCACGTTTCATCCTGGTAGAAGATGGGCCTTCCTTCAGCCCGGAATTTTTGTATGAATCTTAGATAATTTCTTCTCCAACCTATTATCTCCTCCCGGTCAATCAAAAGTGATTTTCGGTCTGATTTCTCCCACCGGAAATTTAATTCTTTTAAAACTTGCCACAATTTAGTTCGTCCGATATGAGGCAAATCCGGGTCGTCTCTAACTTCTTGTAAAATTTTGTTTAGGTTTGGTATTTCTTTTTTGAAAAAAAAATCCATGAATTTTCCTTCGAATACCATTTTTGGCAAATTCATCAATTTCAATAGGCTTTTTCCCTCTCTTTAAGTGTTCGTTTGTGTTTGGGTTAGCTATACCTTGTTTTTTTCTTTCTAATAGGAACCTATATATATATATATATATATATATATATATATATATATATATATATATATATATATATATATATATATATATATATATATATATATATATATATATATATATCTACGGCATAAAGTGGACTCCGCCCATGTTAAAATTCAGGTTCAAGTGAGCTCCGTGGTCAAGTCGACACCGATATACGGAGCTCACTTGACCATTCCATAATATTGGCTCTGTCGATTCGTCAACATGTATAGTTTCATAATTTTTAAAAATTTTGTGGAGCCCTTAAGTACCCCTGTATCATGAATGTATATTGCTTAGTTCACGTGTATATCTTATAGGGGTCGTTCAGATCTTTTTCATTGTATATTGGAACCATAGGTATATCGGTTTAAGTAAGCTCTGATAGTTTGGCAACTCTGCCATTAAGCTGTATACTTCTCGCGTATAGTCTGAACGGTTTATATGGACTCCTTATTTTTGTTATCATTCAAACGCATTACATTGTGTAACAGATATGAATACTATTAACTACCTGTTTTTGGTAGGTACGTGCTTTTCTAAAAATAGCTTTATAGATACAAAAGGATTTTGTTACCAAATTGGATTTTTTTCACATGCGGAAATTTCCTAATGTATTTTGTTAACGTGAGTATGTCTTCATACGTTTTATTTAAGAATTCGATAGATAAGAACTTCTTTTATTTTATCCATTGTTTTATGATATCTTTTATACAGATTTTTTATTATTTTATTTCTTGTTTTATCTGTGTACTACAGATAGTAGTGCACAAAAAAAAGAAGAATGCTTAATTTATCTAACAACAATTATACCACTTCACCCATATTACATACTTACACCCATATTACATACTGAATGTTTTATCTCCTATTTAGGGGTAATATGTAGTCAATATAAGTGTAGTTAGTGTCAAATTTGCAATGATCAATATAAGTAATAGCTTACTGACTGTACTTTACATGTTTAGTTCAAATAAATAAACCTTGTCCCTTCAGAAAAGAGCGATTGGAATGGCAAAGTCAACTAAGAAAGTGTAATGAATCTTGTATCACCCCAGATTCACACAGGTTAACCGGTGTTTGAAGGCAAGAGTCCTCATTGCAGATTTAAGGAAGATAACTACCATAAGGAAGTTCCTTTCGAGAGTTCAGATGGCGAGAAGCAGCTTATTTTTTTTTTGTATGTCTTGCAGATGTGTTGGTCTAGCTAGTTATTCCTCGATTCTAGTCATAAAATGGGTTGTTATTCGTGGAGTGGATGTTACGAATCTAGACTTTGTTTCTTTTGTTCTCTAGCTACTTATCTTCGGATATTATGTGGATTGATAACTACGATATTGTAGAGCTTATGTATGGATGTGAGTCTTAATATCCGCTGAATTTGGCTGACTAATTTATAGCTAAATCTACGTGTTAAGTATGTATTGATATCACCCATACAAGCAAGGTATATTCGGCAGCAGAAGCATAGAGTTCAAGCGTCTACGTTTTAAGAGTGGAAGGATGTGCTTCCCATTTTTAGCTGACAAGTTCGCGAATAATATTATTTTTCTAGTTCTAGTTTTCCATTTAGTTTTAAACAAAGTTCTGTGAATTACAAAGTGTGTTTAAGGATTTCATGACACTATTGGTTCAGGTATATGTTCATATTTGTGAAAGCGTCTCTGTTAGGGACATTGAAGGAGCCCGCCTGACTTTTTCCAGGGTTTGGCTTAAAATTAATTTATAATCTATTTTTATTGTGTTTAAGATATGATATTTAGATTTTTCTCCACTTCAGCAACAAAATTTTTTGGTTGTGCAACAATAGATGTATCGTCTACAAAATAAAAGTCCTAGTATTTACTGGTATGGGTTGTGTAAATATTATACAGTGTAGGTGCCATTACGGTACCCCAAGGAAGACCGTTCTACTACGTTCTCCATCTTCATCTTCTATTCTTATCATTGAGTGATACGGAAAATCTTCTGTTGTGTAGGCATACGCGGATAATACAAGTGAGTTTATTACCTAAGGGGATATCACATAGATTTTGGAGAAATGTGCTTTAATTTAAGGTGTCGTAAGCAGAATTTAGATTGACAAATACCACTCCTCATGTCTGATATTTTTCATATGCGTCTTTGCTGTGTTGGGCAAGATTTAGTATGTGTAACGAACATGATCTATCCTGTCATATATTGCCACTTTTATCTTTTAATTGAAGTTTTTCTTCTAATATCGGTTTATATTAAGGATCATATGCAGAAGTATTTTGTATAGCTGAAAAAATAAATAGATATATTGGCCGATAGCTTTTGTGGTCGTTGGGGTTTTTGTCAGGTTTAAGCAAGGCCACAACTTTGTCTTTGCTTTGCTTGTCTACACATTTTGTATATTAGCCATTGTTGTATTTTTTTGTCCAAATTTTATAATTAGTTTTGTGCTTAGATCCTCAGTCAGGAGCCGTAATATTGTTCATAATATACGTGGATAGTGGATCCAAATTCAACATCGTTGAAAGGTTTCCTCAGCTGACTTGTTTGTCCTCTCTCATTTTATGTTTTTCTTTGCCGGCATTTATTATGTTTATTTCGTTATTTTCAGCGATCAGCTTAATACCAAATACCCTAGGTTTAGCCCTCTATTTGCTTCCTGCAGTAGAAATACGTCACTTACGTAAAGTAGAGTGTCTTTATCTGTAGATATGTCCTTAATATTTATAGACATAATTAGAATAGTTGGTCCTAAAAAGGACCGAATTGATAAAAATCATATTGAACGGGTGATTGAAGAATTAACCGATTTAACAATTATTCATTACCCAGAGTACGCTCGATTGCGGTGGTCTTATTGTTACTTCAAATTTCGTGAAGGCTTCCACGATGAACTTCATAAAATGACTAATCTTTTACTTTTCAATAAAAATTTAAATTTTACATACTGTTACTTTTAGACGATATTTCGAGTCAGATTTGTTTAGTAATAACTGTACTTAATATATAGTCTCTTTGTGAAATGAGCTTGTAATATCGGTTTACAACACATATATGGATAATAAGAAAATAAACAGGTTAAAATGTGACAACAAACTGCTATATAACAGTACGAGACATTATTCATAAGCTATCAGCTGTAAAAGTCATTGCCTTTTTTCCTGTCGTATCATATTTTAGCATATCATATTTTGAGTGAAATTGATCCTAAATTCGTCTAATAATATTAAGTTTTTAAAACAGCTGTGTTTTTATGCTCATTCGTTCACCCTTTGTAAAGCAGTCTGTGTAAATATAAGGGATTTATATAATCTTTTCATTTCGTACTCTTTTCGTTTCATAATTATAGTTTTCTTGCTTTTATTTTCTATGGTAATACATATACATACCCAATTCAAAAGGGTGAAAATCAGCGAGTTCTAAATTGAACATAAACATTATTCTCTCTTTCTCCCTATACCTTATATAAAGATCATCGTCATCGTATAGTCCGAACGCAACAAGATTCTATTGCCTTTTCTTGTTTTTTTTTCTCCTCATTCCTATTGAAGATAAAGCCACGTAAATTCCGTTTATAAAAGTTATGTCAATATTTCTGAAGTGCCTTTCCTAGGATAATTATTTAAGCCTAGTTCGTTTGATTACATGCAATTGATTTGATAGTCCACAACAGATAAGTATTGATTTTAGGAAGGATAGCAGGTGTTGATAAATATGATGGGTCGATAGATAGTCCCGTTATTCCTAAATCTAACCGTATGTTACCTCCCCCTTCATTTGTGTAAGTCCTAAGGGCATTTTTTCTTTTGGGGCATCCTCCCAATTTAACTTGGCAATGCAGTAATTATAGAGTCTTTGGATAAAGCCAGCGCAACTTTAGCATTGAGATTGAGTTTCTTGTACGACGTTGCTATCTTTATATATGTGTTTGACCTTGTAAGTCGGAAAATACCTCTGCTGGCTTTTCCAGCAATCCTGGTCTAATTAATACGTTCTCGTCACGTATCCACAAATTAGCACTGGTTTGATCACTATTTTATATAAAATATCCTGATTTTAGAGATTCGAATTACACTTCTGGATTTAAATTGCCAAACTTAAATGGAGCTTCGCGGGGTCAGACTGCTAGACAAAAAGACCAACGTTGGAATACTACAATACAACATTGGAGACCTTACGAAAGTAAACGACCAAGAGGAAGACCACAGATGAGATGGGTTGATGATATTAAAAGAATAGCTGGAACAAATTGGAAATATGTTGCTCAGGATAGAGACCTATGGAAGGAGTTAAGAGAGGCCTATGTCCAAACGTGAACGACACAAGGCTAAGAAGAAGAAGAAGATGCTTTTTAGCAAGTTGGTACTTGCTCTTACTTCTAAATTGACAGATCAGCTGTTTAACTGCCTGTACTGAACTTTCTTCTTTATTTTGCAAATATATATATGAAAACTAATAAAACTCTGGCATGCCGTTGATTAAAATATTGGATACCCTATACTATTGAATCAACGGAAATACTAAGATCACACGGGGAGAATATTATGGGTTATTTCTGGTTTCGTCATAATTTACACTGAAATTACTAACAAGAGAGTGCTCTCACTTCCACATGTCCAAATTGATATATAGTACCAACAGATGCTAGTTATATACCATAAGTACTAATAAAATAGAAACTATCAAATTAATGTCAATTTCTTTGAATAATCAAAACAATCGAAAATATATACCAAAACAACACAATAAAAGTAAAAGTAGAAGAAGAACTAACCGACCCTATTGAAGCTGGCAATATTTAGCTTCAACTAGCAATTTAAATTAAAGGACCAATTTGACAAAAATCATATTAAAGGGGTGACTGAAGAATTAGCCGATTAATTAATTAATCATTACCCTGGATATGCCTGATTGTGGTGGTCTTCTTAGTACTTAAATTTTCGTAAAGGCTCGTTCTTTCAACCCCATAAGTAATGCCTAATGTTTTACTTTTTATTCAAAATTTAAATTTTACATGCCGTGTATTACTTTTTGACGATATTTCGAATTAGATTTGTATAGTAATAATTTAAGGTATTAAAGAGCCTCTTTGTGGAAAATAAATAAGTTTGTGATATGGTTCGCAACTCATAGGTATATAGATAATAAAAAAATAAACAGTTAAAATAAGTGTAAAAAATTTCAACTCTATACATCGGCGCCATTGTTCAGGTGATGGGTTTATCACAGATATCAAAGGTTACATTTTAATTCAAGGTTCTATTTGCGTATTTTCAATATTAAAAGAGTAGGAAAAGACATGTTTATGCTTTTATTATTTTTTTAAATCTATTCTATTTCCTTTCTAGAGTTCCGTCTTGTTTGAACGACCTGTGTTCTTTTTTCAATTGGGCACTTGTCCAAGGCTATGACAAATACTCTCTCCTCTGCTATTCTACATTAATATGACTGATTCATTATTTTCTCTAAACACTCTGTCCTCTGCTATTCTACAATAATATGACTGATTCATTTTCTCTTTCTTGCCGCTATTTTAATGTTTATCCTGTGTATCTTTTTCTTCTTCTTCTTCTTCTTCTTTTTATATAGACATGACTCTGTCTGTTTTTCAATGTGCCTCCAGTAAGTTGCCGTTCCATGGTTTTCGTGGTCTTCCTACTGATCGTCTTCCTATTGGGTAACCTTCTCTTGCCGTCTCTAATACTCTATTTGTTGTCATTTGACTTATATGATCGTTGCATTCTACTCTTCTATTTCTTAACCAGTTCTTGATGTTCTCCACCTTGCATCTACGTCGTATATCTGTACTTCTAGCTCTGTCCCATGGTGTCTTACCATCAATTTTTGTGTTTTATCTCTGCTGCTTCTATGTGTTCTATGACCTGTGTCAGGTCTTGTTTCTGCTGCGTATGTCATTGTTGGTCTGATAACTGTTTTGTAAATTCTGCCTTTGGTTTCTTTCCCGATATTTTTATTTCTTCATATTTTTCATTTAGGCAGCCCGCGTCTCTGTTTGCTCTATTCAGTGGATCTTCCACATCAGTTTCGAGCTTTTCGTAGCTAGATAATGTGATACCTAGATATTTAAACTCCATCACTTGTTCTATTAGCTGACCTTCCAGCTCCAATTAAGATCTTAGTAAACTTGCTGTTATAACCATGCATGTTGTCTTTTTTTTTTGGAGAAATTAACATGTTAAATTTTCTGGCGGTTATATGAAATTGGTGTAGCATACGTTGTAAATCATCTTCACTTTGAAAGAATAGTATTGCGTCGTCTGCATAGCAGATTATTTTAATTTGTTTTTCTCCCATTTGGTATCCTCTTTTATTTCTTACTTTTTTATTATTTCATCCATAATTTGGTTGAACAATAGCGGACTCAGGGAATCTCCCTGTCTTATCTCATTGCCAGCTTCAATAGGGTCGGTTAGTTCTTCTTCTTCTTTTACTTTTATTGTGTTGTTTTGGTATATATTTTCGATTGTTTTGATTATTCAATAAAATTGACATTAATTTGATAGTTTCCATTTTATTAGTACTGATGGTATATAACTAGCATCTGTTGGTACTATATATCAATTTGAACATGTGGAAGTGAGAGCACTCTCTTGTTAGTAATTTCAGTGTAAATTATTACGAAACCACTAATAACCCATAATATTCTCCCCGTGTGATCTTAGTATTTCCGTTGATTCAATAGTATAGGGTATCCAATATTTTAATCAACGGTAAGCCAGAGTTTTATTAGTTTTCATATATATATTTGCAAAATGAAGAAGAAAGTTCAGTACAGGCAGTTAAACAGCTGCTCTGTCAATTTAGAAGTAAGAGCAAGTACCAACTTGCTGAAAAGCATCTTCTTCTTCTTAGCCTTGTGTCGTCCACGTTTGGACATAGGCCTCTCCCAACTCCTTCCATCGGTCTCTATCCTGAGCAACATATTTCCAATTTGTTCCGGCTATTCTTTTAATATCATCAACCCATCTCATCTGTGGTCTTCCTCTTGGTCGTTTACTTTCGTAAGGTCTCCAATGCTGTATTGTAGTATTCCAACGTTGTTCTTTTTGTCTAGCAGTCTGGCCCGCGAAGCTCCATTTAAGTTTGGCAATTTTTGTTGCTATGTTCTCGACTTTTGTTTTTGATCTTACCCAGTCGCTCCTCTTTTTATCTGACAGTCGTATACCTAACATTGCTCTTTCCATTGTTCTTTCTGTTGTGGCTAGTTTATTCATGTTTGCCTTGGTTAGGGTCTAGGTTTGTATTCCATATGTCATGATAGGAAGGATGTATTGGTTGAGCACTTTGCTCCTCAAGTATTGGGGTATTTTGCGGTTCTTAAGCATCCAACTAAGTTTTCCAAATCCTGCCCATGCTAGTCTTGCTCTTCTAGTAATTTCCGCACTTTGGTTCTCTTTGTTAAGTCTCAGGATTTGGCCTAGGTAGATTTACCTTTTGGCCTGAAAAGCATACCAAACACAAAAGGGATAATAAAATGTACTGCACAAACTATTGCGATATAAGATATATATATATATATATATATATATAAGCTATATATCTGTTAATTATTAGGATATACAGTATTTTTTCTAATACACCTGGAACGATTGAGTGAATAGGTGAACTATCAAATAGGAGGCTATTAGTGTAGAATTAGAAAAACTAATAAATTGTTGATCAATTATTTACTATTAGGCAGTTAATGAGAATTGTTGGGAATACAAAAAAAACATTAAACTAGTTATTTATAGATTTTAAACAAACACATGATATAATCATAAGAATAAAACTATGAAATACCATTGCAGAACTAGGCTTACCTAAGAAACTAATTAATTTAACAAGGAGTAATCTCAGAGATTTCAAGGAAAACTGTCGACTTATTTTCAAATGTACTGCAAAGTGCTTTAAAAAATTTAAACAAATTAGCGTAACATCTGTTTTGAAAACTAAATATTATGAGACGAATTGGGGATATTATATTACACAAACTAAACCGCTTGCCTACAAAAAATATCAGGAAAATATGATACGGCGAAAACGACTAATGACTTTACAGCTAATTGCCACATAAGTATCAATGTAACTATAGCTCACAAAATGGGTTCAATTACATTGCAATTTTTAAATTTTTCGTGATAAAATGAAGTGATTGATTGTTGTTTTGAAAAGGTAAGTTGTTTTTTATTTTTGTATTCCTATCATCTGATATTGTAATATCAACAACATTTTTCATAATATATTCTGAAATGCGCTTTCTATTACTGATAACGAACAAAAGTTTTTTTAACTTCTCGTTAATATAATTATGTAGGAATTTAGATTTTTATCTTGTTCTTACTATAGTGCTAAAGCACAAATGAATTTATAGTCTACCGTATTTTTCCTAGTGGTCATAGTTTTTAATTGTAGTATAGCTTATGTGTTTATAATAACTAGCACATAGAAAATAATAAAATTTTGTAGCCTGTGCTTTATGTTTATTATCCTTTATTGTATTGGAACATCTAGAAGTATAGTAATACATTTTAATTGTTGAACAAAAGAGAAAATAAAAACACTTTTCGTGGTGTGCCACTTAACCATACACAAAATCGTACACAAATAGTCAAATGGTAGTAAAAGTTTCCGATATAGGCCGCCAGACGGCAAAGGCATCGCCGCGCTCGATGTCTATACTATGAAATGTTTTTCATATAGTCTTTGGATCAGATTTTTTCAAAACATTAAATTACATCTTTTTGTCTTTCTTTATTTAGGCTAACCGCTACTGTTTTTTTCTTCAGCGTTTCTTCTTAATCTACATTAATGTTATATTTACAATTCTTTCTGGAACGAGCTATAATTTTTCTCAAATAACCATTTTGTGTGGTTTAGTCGCCTTACGGTTTAGCGTGCTTTGGCTCTTTAAAGTCCCTTTTAATATTAATATCGTTTGAGAAATTTTTCCCAGATGACTAAATAAATTTCTTTAACATACAAGAGAGAGGACGTAGAGTAGGGCATAACGTAACTTAGATGTTGAATGAAAACTGCAAATTGCTGCTTATATTGATAAATACCACTCCTCATACCTAATATCTTTTGTACCCATCTTTGCTGTGTTGGGCAAGATTTAGTATTGGTGACGTACATGATCTTTCCTGTCTATAGCAACTTTTGTCTTTTAATTTGAGTTTTTCTTCTGTTTTACCTCTTGAGCAGTATTTTGTAAAGCTGACAAAATAAATATATTGACCGATAGCTTTTGTGGTCGTTGGAGTTTTTGCCAGGTTTAAGCAAGGCAACAACTTTGTCTTTGCTTTGTTTGTCTGAAGACTTTGGATATCAGTAACTGTTGTATTTTTGGTCCAAATTTTATAATAAGCTTTGTGCTCAGATCTTCAGTCAGTGCCGTACTATTCTTCATTATATACGTAGATAGTGGATCCAAGCTTAACATCGTTAAACGGTTCCTTCAGCTGACTGGTTTTGTCCTCTCTCATTTTAAGTTTTTCTTTGCTTCTTTGCCGGCAGAGATAGCACTTTTACATTTATTATGTGATTTTCAGCGATCAGCTTAATACCAAATACACTATTTTTTGCCCTCTATGTATTTTCTGCACTAGAAATACGTCACATTTGTGCTAAGCGCTTATGTCTGATTAGGTTAAGTAAAGTAAAGTGTCTTTATCTCTAGATATGCCCTTAATATTTATAGACATTATTAGAATAATTGATCCTAAAAAGGACCGATTTGACAAAAATCATATTGACCGGGTGATTCTGATTAGCCGATTAATTAATTATTCATTACCCAGGGTACAACTGATTACGGTGGTCTTATTTGTACTCAAATTTTCGTAAAGGCTTTTCTTTTGAACCCCATAAGAAATGGCTAATTAACTTTTCATTAAAAATAATTTTACACACTGTTACTTTTAGACGATATTTCGAATCAGATTTGTATAGTAATAAGTATAGTTAATATGGAGTCTCTTTGTGAAAAGTAAATGAGTTTGTAATATCGGTCACAACTGATATATGAATGATAAGGACATAAACGGTTAAAATAAAGTGCACAGAATTTTAACTAAATATATCGGCGCCATTGTTTAGGAGATGGATTTATCCCAGAGATTAAAGGTTAAATGTATATTCCAGGTTCTATCTACGTATTTTCATTACTAAAAAAGTATATTTAAAATAAAGGCCTTAAGATATATTTAGATTCTATGGAAATTAGAATCTATGGAAATTAGCAAATTAAAAAATACATACATAATTATTCTGAATGACAAAATTGAGACAAACAGTTGCCCCAAGTATTGTTTATATTGTAAAGGTTATCGTCATAGTATAGTCAGAACGCAACAAGGTTCTATTGGATTTTCTGCTTTTTGTCTCCTCATTCCTATTGAAAACTTAGCCACGTAAATAACGTTTTAAAAATATATATCAATATTTCTGTAGTGCCTTTCCTAAGATAACTTTTTTTAAGCCTACTTCGTTTGACTACATGTAATGGATTTGATAGTTCCCAACAGATAAGTATTGATTGTAGGTTGGATAGCAGTTGGTTGTACAGGCATGTGTTGATAAATATGATGGGGCGGTAGGTAGTCCCATTATTCCTAAATCTGACCATATGTTACCTCCCCTGTTGATTCGTGGACGTCCTAAGGGCATTTTTTCTCTCGGGGCATTCTCCCAGTTTAACTTGGCAATGCAGTTATTAGAAAGCCTTTGGATGTAGCCAGCGTAACTTTGGCGTTGAGATTTAGTCTCTTGTATGACGTTGCTATCTTTATATATCTGTTAGACCTTGGCATTAGTTCCGGTTCGGTATTGGTTAGTATTCGGACCTTTGTAAGTTGGAAAATAGATCTGATGGCTTTTCTAGTAATCCTGATCTAATTAATACCTAAGTTTTACTTACATTGTTTTGTCAGCGTTCTCGTCGCATTTTCAGTCAATAGCACTGGTTTAATCACTGTTTTATATATCCTGATTTTAGGGATTTGTATTAGACTTCTGGATTTAAAAGTGTTATGTGGGTTATATTTACATCAGTTAGCTACCTGAATATATACCCTAATTTAATAATAAATATCTGGGAGCTTACATCAACAAAGAATTAGATTCAGACTAAGACTAAATGGCAAGGGCAGCGTTCTTAAAATTCAAGCAATTGTTCTGTGACAAAAATCTTAATACTGCGCTGAGACTGAGGTTCATTCAAAACTCGATTCAAATATTCAAAAATTTAATGAACAGCTTACTAAAATAGAAATAACGTCTATTTAAAATGCAATTCATTAATGGCTCAAGGTACAAAGCAGTCCTAGCATCTGCTAATAATATTGATCTTATAAGAAACTCTCTCCGCAAACGACATCTTCAACAAAGTGAAGAGAGCACGAAAAATGTTTTACTTAAAATCAACAAAATAAAAACCAAATACAAGCGAATCAACAGAAGAAAGCAATTCAATACAGAGCATAATTCACTTAAGACCTATTTTAATACATGAATGCGAATCATGGACAATGACTAAAACAAATAAGGAAGAACTCCGAATATTTGAAAGAAAAATAATAAGAAAACTTTTTTAACCTCATTATCATATTGCTACAAATCCGTATAGAATAAGAACACATACTAAATAAAGAAAGCTCTTATAAATATATTGTTTAGGAAAATAAATCGCTTAAGGTAGATCAGACACATGCATAGACGCCAAGATGTCAAACTTGGTTAAAAAACGTAAACTAATTTTTGAAACCAAATTCAGTATTTTGCTTTAATCTGTGCCTTCTAAGAATTGCAAGGAAAAACAGACGTTGATAAAACTGTTTGTTATTAGAGACATGGGGAATCTAAAAATTGCATTCCACAACATATCTCCTCAACTAAGCAAAAATCCATAACGAATTGGTTTCTAGTACTCGTACAGAGTATATCGGAATAAAAGGAAAAAGACAGTTAAGCAAGAAGAAAAGTGCAAGCATTTACGTTTTAAGGGTGAAAGGATGTGCGCCCCATTTTTAGCTGACAAGCTTGCGGAGCATACTATTTCTGGTCCTTAGTTTGCCTTTTAGTTTTAAACAAGATTCTGTGATTGACAACGTGCGATATAAACTATCTACAAGGTATTTATAGGAAATTCAGAGTTCAAGGATTTCATCACACTATTGGATGTTCAGTTTTGTGAAAGCGCCTGTGTTGGGAAAATTGAAGGAGCGTTCCTAAGATTTTCGGGGTTTGGCTTAAAATTAAATCGTAGTTCATTTTTATTATATTTAAGGCATCTACTAGATTTTTTTTCACTCCAGCAACAAAAGTTTTTGGTTGTGCAATGTATGGTCTACATGAAAATCCTAGTATCTACTGGTATCTGTTGATCATTTGTGTAAATGTAATACAGTGTAGGTGCCATTACGCTACCCCAAGCGAGACCGTTTGTCTGCGTTCTCCATATTACCATTGAATGATACGAAAAATCTTCTGTTCTGTAGATATACGCGAATAAAACGATGTTTACAGTTTGTCATACAGTTTTTGGAGAAATGTCCTCTAATTTAATGTGTCGTAGGCGGCATTTAGATTGACAAATACCACCCCTGATACCTGATATCTTTCGTACCCGTTGTTGCTTTTTGCAACAACGGGTACGTTATTACATACGTTATAAGTATTACGAATAAAAATAAATAAGCAAGAAGAATATAAGTGAACCATATTTAAAATAAGTGACAGAAAAAAGAATATTATATATACATTTACTTCTAAATTAAAAATAAAATACTCGTATGCCTGATAACGAAAGATACAAAATTTACAAGCGACAAGGTATTTTTTAAAACAACCGAACATATATGTAATAATTGTAATAGATATGTTGGCTATAATCAAATTACCATAAAGTCACCGAAATATTTTATCTGAGTAATGACTCACTACTGATTGCTACGTTACGTTATACGATACATTTATAGTTAAAAACGAAATTAGGTGTTATGCCTCATTATTTTAGTATCTGTTACAAGTTACATACTAAAGTATTATAGTAAGATATTGAATTCCCTACATTTAAAAATTGAAATATTGAAATTAGACAGTAAAAAATTATAATTTTAAGATTGATTTACAAATTATTATAATTTAAATTTTACTACTTTATGAAACAAATATTGTACATTATAAAACGTAGCAATCGAAACATCGGAACGTACATTTATATAATAAATTTTTCATTGTCAATGCATTAAAAAAATACTAATACATAAAAATTGCCTTTTCCAAGCTTATAACAGACACTAACTTAAGTTTAAAAATAATTAAAGCAAGTAATATAAATTACCACCATAAAATATTTAACAACATTAACCAAGTATTTTTGAAATTTCGGGATGACTAAATTGATTGATATTTAAATAAATTTCAAGTTCCAAAACGTACCTGCTATAAAATTTAAAAATCTACGACTAATCAAATTATTGGCAACATCGGAGGAGTTTAGTTGTGTACGGGGAAGAATACATACGGATCCCAAAAGTGTTTTACCCTATTACGGAGTTCATTTAATCCTACGTGATGGTCGGAGTCTACATAAAGCGCTACCCAGATAATAATATACACGGTGTATATTCTCCTGGAGTTAGTATAATACCGTTTTAGTACGGGGCCCACATTAACCGCTAGATCTATATATATATATATATATATATATATATATATATATATATATATATAGTTTACTCTCCTACGCCAGTCATGTTGGCACAACTTTCGACTATGTTGCGAACAGTGTTTGTGGGATTCTGAGAAACCAGAGCATCGTGAACATTCAGGACAATAGTCTTCTCTCTTGGTGAATAGACAAACTTACTGACTGTACGCAACAGTACCGGTGTAAAACTTGACGATGTTGATGATGAAGCCATCACAAACAATCCAACAAAACGAGCACAAGCGAAAGGTACGTATATGTTCGTAGGTATATGGAATAAAAAATCACTCACGCACTGCATATAATTCGTAAAAGAAATATCCGAGACGCTAATTACTGCCGTAGGCGCGGAATCACCGACGAACCGTAAATTACATGCGATCAAAAACGTACTAAACAAAAAAATTGTTTTCGTTCGTAATAACTTCACCCTTTCAAATTAAGTTTCGAATATAAACTAAACAGACGAGGCACGTGACCAAAGTCGGCATCTTTATACCCATTATATTATTAAAAATCTGGGGAATTCCATCCTAATTATCTTGTAACGAATAGTACCTTCGGATATGAATTCCAGGTTTTCTAGTAAAGTGATTAAACGCGAAGATTAGTATTGAAATATCCAAAGGGATAAGGTATTCTTATTTACAAAATTGTTAATGGGTAAATTCTTATTTTTATTAATATAATATAATAACCAACATTAGCCGTGAAAGTTTTAATTGTTTTTTTGCTAAATATATTAGTATTAAAATATTATTAATATTATATAACAGTATTAAAACATTATATTATTATTTAATGAATAAACACCTCAGGAACGCCTATGATTTACGACCGTTTTCGAGGCATATTTCGTGCTCTCAACAATTTGTGAACGGAGAATAACCTGTTAAATTTCCCGACCTTTTTGAGAGAGAGGGTAAGTCAATTGCTATTACCGAAGTTATCAAAACAGTTGTTAGATATCTCTATCGAGTATCAGGGGAAAATTGTTAATTCCCTGGTCTATTATTTGCAGCGTAATATTTTTTATATTTATAATGTACATTAATTTATATTTCTTTTATTGTTTCATACTTAGAATCTACGAACTCATCTTATATTTATTTATATTCCGTATCAAGCAGTAGTTTTTCTCGTTAATAATATCAATAATAGCGCGGTTTCTGACAGCTCAAGAACGTGCAACCAACCTACTTGATTTAATCCAGGCCGACAGAAGCACTTTAGATTTGAGTAAGCGTTAAATGGACGGGCTCTCGTGGCTTATTGAGCCTCGCGTCGCGACGTTTGTGTGAGATGCGAATGTATTAGAAATTTTTACAAAAGCGTCATTCGGTTCGAGTCGATTTTTTCTGCGAATAATGACGCTTGTATTGGAGATGTCAATCACGCTTAAGAGATTGGATGGAGGAATTTTTGTTCAGAGTTTTTTTGTATAAGTGGTTTTTTAGCTTAGCGGATTTTGTATATTTTTAGTAAATATATACATCGATGTCATTATGAAAATATTTTAACCTTGATTTCAACTATTACTTTTTAATATTTCTATTCCATTTATTGTCTATCACCTATTCTGTTTTTGAAATTTGAAGCAATATTATTATGACTAGTTTTAGCAATTATTGAAGCATATTTCACAGGCAAGAATATTCCGGTATACTTCTCTTATCTAAAGACTGATCTGTAATTTAAAATAATTGATTTTGCACAATCAGAACCAGCTTCGAAAAGAATATGCGCCCTAGAGCGATCAAACCACGAGTGGATTTGACATTAGGAAATTCGAGAAAAGCGGATACGATGTCCGATGTAGCCCTAAGGGGACACAATATGGCTGCCGGACGTCAACACATCGTACGTTGATGATTCGTAAGGTAAGGACAGAAGGGTTAGATATCCCGATCCGATAGCCGAAGGGTGAATGAATAATTGATAGAAAATGGACCAATAAAGGAGAGGAAATTTAAGGGACTGGGTCAATTGTGTAAGGTAGTCGAACTACTATTTAGAGTGATTCAAGGAAGATGATATAATAGTATATTATAAAAAAAGCACATTGCAAATAAGATTACAAGCAAGATTAAATTATTGTATACAGGGTGTCCCATAATTAATTGGACATTAGCTAATGGGTGATAGCTGACATCAAAATAAAGCGTTTGAGCTCAAATTTCTTAGGCAAAATGTTACTATAATTTTCATTCTAGAGGGTGATTCATTAATATTTTTTAGGGATATATTGAAAACTATTCAACCGATTTAAAAGAAATTTGGTATCTTGCTATTATTTAGTATATTTAATATGAAAATGATATTAGTTTTACCATTGACACGAGGCGGCGCCACCTACTATATATTGGTTCATTAATGTTTCCATAATTTTTTTTCAGTCCTGTATAAACATTCTAGTAAAAAAACACGAAATAACATTCAATTCTTACGTCTTATTCTTGACACTGTAGATTTGCTTATACCAGTGGCCGCAGAAACAAGCCTTGTACTAGTTTCTGGATCTTCTGAAACACACAACAATTTCTTCCTCCATATCCGCATCAATTACTCTCGGTGTTCCAGCATTCCTGTTTTTGGGATGAAATAACCCTGTTTCGCCTAATCTGTCGAATAATGATCTAATAGTTTTATGGTTTGGTTGCCTTCTATTGGAATAAAGTTCGAAATAGAGTTGAGCTGCTTTACGAGAACAACGAAAAACTTTACGACAGTTTTTGAACCAAGATCCATCCTTCCAGTTGGGGTGAACGGTAAGAAATAGTCAAGAACAAGGTATTAATTTGTTTTAGAAAAACAAACTTCTAGTTTTTTCTAATATAGTATCTATTTTATTATATAGTCAAATCATATAAGCATACGTTAGATTTTAAGTTTCAATATTTTTTTTGTTGTAGTAATTGATTCTTTATAATTTATAATCATTAAATAGAATTTTAAATCCTCAAAAAAGTAGTTTCAGTGTTTAAATATTATTAAAACAAACAATTTGCATCATCTGCATATTTTAAGCATATTCTTGCATTTTTTACAAAAATATGTTCACTAAAATGAGCATTTTCTAAAGATTTTATTTCATTTTATCTGATTTTTAGTAATAACAGTAAAAAAGTCGTCTTTTCTGGAAAATATTTTTTTATGTATACCTAGTATTTAGAAACATATCAAAATTACAGAAAATTTAAGATCACAACACAAATCTCTATAATCCAAATTTATCTACTCCAGAAACATACTTTTCCTACAATTAAGGCAGACATAAAAATAGAGAAAGCAGTAACCTTACCTTAAAAAATGCCATAGACCAGCCATTCGTATTTTTAATACTTACATGTAAAATAAATCAGGATATATTTAGAATATTGAGGTACGACACGCAAAAGGAGGAGTCCCTAACATCCAACTGTCATTGAAGAAATGTTGCAGTTGCATTTTACCAAAACCTCAACGGAAATAGACGACCCAAGTAGACTTTTTGACGTCTACGGATGGAATTTTGTAAAATCATGTTTTTTAGGTGAATCAGAAGATAAGTATGGAAGAATTTATTCAAAAGGGAGATGTTATTAGCTAGTCAGTATTATATATGTATATATATATATATATATATATATATATATATATATATATATATATATATATATATATATAAAAGCAATGTGAGTGAGATTAAAAGCTCACTGAAATGAGGATATCGGTCAAGGAGAAATAAAAAATGAAAAACAAAAATGACTTAACGAAAAATATTTGAAAAAAAAATATTATTTAAACAATTTATTAATTTACAAGCAAATAGTGCACTAGAACTTTTTAAGTCCTTACGAGAAACTGAAAGTCTCACACTGATTTATCAGTCTGTCCCAAGGATTCTGGAGGGGACAAAAAACTAACGACGCGAAAGACGAAAAAACCTTTAATACTCTTTATCTGTACCTACAAACGCAAAACATTATCTGAAGAAAAAGTCTCTGAAATGGAAATCGAGATGTCAAAAGTAAAATGGGACATGGAGAAAACCTGACAACACTAAAATCAGTGCATATATTTTATAGTATAGGTAGTGAAATCTTTATACACAAAAGACTTGCAGATAACATAGTAACTACAAGAAATTAATCCATAAGAGTAGTCTATTCAATCGTAAAGCTAAACCGAAGGTACACAATAAAGATTATTCAAGTACATGCTCCAACAACGGACTATCCGGATGAGCAGATTGAAGAATTCTCGATGTTATCTCAACGGCACTGAAATAAACACCAACCCACTATACGATTATATACGGCGAATTTAACGCAAAGATTGGTCTAAAGCAAGATGAACAGGAAACAGCAGTAGGTAAATTTGGATCCAAAGGCAGAAACGAGCGTGGACAAACACTACTAGAATTTCTGTTACAATAAAATCTATACCAGATGAATAGTTTCTTCTCTAAAAAAGACCACAGAAGATGCCCAGATGGCAAGATCAGAAACAAGATAGAAAATCAGTGATAAAAAACATATATTCAACGATGTCACAGTCCTTAATAGCTTTACCACAGGCAGCGATGATAGAATGATAAGAGCCAAACTAAATAGACTTAATATCAGCAAGATCCAAAATGATTAGAAAGAAAGCCAACCCGATATGGAACGACCCAACAATTTTAAATGAATACAAAGACAATATCAATAAAATCCTACAACAAAATGAATGCATAAATAATCTAAATACCCTAAACGAAAATATCGTAAAAGCTATCCAAGAGGCTCAAGTAAATGCTGCCCTAAAAGACGCCAAAACGACAAAATAACCATTGGAACTAAGCAACTAATGGAAACTAGAAGAGAAATCAAAGGAAACGAAAGTATTGACGAAGAAAAACTACGAAAAATAAATAAAGAAGTATCAAAAGCTATAAGGAAAGATTTAAGAAAATTTAAAAATGAAAAGGTCCACCGAACTATGTAGCGTTTTTAAATTTGTTTCTATCTATATAATAATATAATATTTAATATCTATATTATAATATAAATTCTGTATAAAATTTTTGTAGTACGCCCCTGTCGGTGGAATATTTTCGTTTTTCTGTTTGCAAAGGAATTTTAAAACGATCGATATTTTTAAATTCAACGTTCCTAGAAAAAATATTGAAAGTCTTGTGTTTATTCTCTCTGAGACGTAATAACTCTGGAAGAGATTCAAGGTTAATTTTCACGATTGTAAGTCGTAAGGAATTTGTATGAGTTCCTTGGCGTGTACGGGGTGTAAAAAGCGTGGGGGGAGGTGATTTGCGTCTAGTTTTGGAACATCTGCGAGGCGAAGTTTAGGTTGGGAGAGAGATTGAGTTTGAAAGGACGTGTGATATTTTTAATCACCAAGCCGGTAATTTTGTGTAATTGTTTAAGTTTCAAGACCGGTAAAAAGTGGTAATTAATCTCCGTAATATGTCGGATTAGAATAGAGTTACCACTAAACCATCTAAAGGATTTGTGCAGATACCAGAATATGGAAAATATTTAAACCAGTATATAGGGTGTGCCCACTATGTGCGGTTGATTTGCTTTCAGCCTCATTTTGTCGTCTCTGATCGCCATTGCAGTCTATGGAGACAGTTTTCTTTTGTTCCTGTTTGGAAATGTTCCACCTAGCTTCTATCCCAGAAATGTTAGCAAAAATTTTTAGAAGTTTAAATGCAAAATTGTATGTGAATCCAAGGTAACATTTTGTGTTAATAGTAAAATAGACCTTTTTCTTTAATAATAATAATTGCTTTCGTTTAAATTTAAGAATCTGTAATAATTAAAATTATATATGTTAGGGCGTGGTTATAACTGTCATAATTTCATTCTGTCTTAAAATGTTGTGTTGACAAACGACAGTTAGCTTTAATTTGTTTGTTTGTTTTAAAAATTTTTAATTTGATTAAATAGAAAAGATGTTACATAGAAAAGGTTAAATTTTACAGTATTTTCATATACAAGGATATCCTTAATTTCAATAATCTATTTTGGCCACATTAATAAATAACCTAGGAACCATTTTGAAAGATTTTGTAGCAATCTCCTTTGTAAACAGATAGACACGTAAGTTTTTTTATTATGTATTTTGCAACTATTTATATAGTATATTTTTTGTGCCATCTGTATTTTTGATGACTGTTTGTTTGAGACAAAAATAAATGTTTGATTTGTTTCTCTGATTATTTAATTTAGAAAAATCTCCTAACCTCTTTTTGTGTGTTTATTTTTTAGGAAAGAAGAGCCTATTTTTTCTTTCCTTCAGCAAACTAGGACTCTTCGAAGCGGCGCCCTTATCAGAAAATTGCTAGAAGTCCCTTTTTTGTCTGTCATATTTTGTTCGTTTTGTTCCAGGAGATTTATGTAAGTATCCCATTGTTTTCATTTTTGTAGTTACCCCAATCCAAACCCCTTGTCATTTACTTATCCACGACCCCAGCTCTCCTAACAAACCCTGAGTGCCGTTCGCACAAATAGCGTTTATTTTGCTTGCCCTATCTCCGCCCCAAGAATTTCTATCCCCAATCTTCTACCCCTATTAGTAATACCCTATGGTAGGCAACATATTTCGTTACAACTATAGAAGAGAACAAAAGTCTGAAAGTCCTGAGAAGACAGCTAAACAATGGAAAATGTGAAACACACAAACTAAAGAAGAAAGAAGGAGTTCCCATATTAAATAGAGAAAAACTACTACACATAGTTGAAGACTTCTATCAAGAACTATACACAAGTCAAAGAGAAGACGAAACGAACGGAGAAACATTGGACAGAAGAGGTTGCATGATAATGATTAAACACGTTTTAGAACGAGACAACTTAGGAAAACATCCACCTGCAGATGAAGTTCATAAATAATTAGTTTAGTTTCAACAATACTAGTAAATTAAACAGGCCCCCTTGGTTTCCTATTTATCGATACGATAATAATAAATATAGTCACAAAAACGAATAGAAATATGGACCAGCTTTTTTAAATTTTTTGTATGAATTTTTTTCAGATATTCGAAGTAAGTTATCATGCAGCCTATTTCTTATAATTTCTGGGAATTTTTTTGGTTTTGTCTTGGTTTTATGTAATTTTAGAAGGCTATGGAACGTTTGCCTACTTTTTCAAGGCAAGTAATTTCTTTTTTTATGCAATTTTTTTATATTATGGGCTTTTCTGTAGAACGTATATATTGTAGAATTTTATTATAAATTAATATATCTTAAGTTTTCAGCAAATTTCCTCTTTTATTTTATGGTAGGCGTTCTCGTAACAAACATATATTTATTAAAACCTATGTGTCTACTTTCAGCATACATATTCTTGCAGATATGGCTTTAAAATCAATACATCCACCAATATTCCATCATAAAACCATAAAAATGTTATTGTATAATACCATCCTGGAATGTTTTGCAAGAATATCGGATGTAACAGATAGCTTCTATTAAAATTTACTACACAAACTCTATTGCACACTTTTAGGTGTTGAATATTAAACAGGCTTCGGTTAATTGTTTACTTTGAAGGAAACATTAATGATCGCAATACCAACTTGTT
Source organism: Diabrotica undecimpunctata (assembly GCF_040954645.1). Lineage (NCBI taxonomy): Eukaryota > Metazoa > Arthropoda > Insecta > Coleoptera > Chrysomelidae > Diabrotica > Diabrotica undecimpunctata. Next base: position 3,749,379 of record NC_092811.1, read on the forward strand.
TCGATGTATAGCTAATAGGTCTTATCTCGTCTGGGATCAAGATTCGTTAAGGTACCGTTTATAGAAGTCCGAGTAGAACAACTGTATGCGACGAAGGTTGAATAATTTTTTATTTCCTTCTTTATTTGCAATTTATTAAACATTTTTAACAAAAAGCAAATGATTTGTTTACAATTTTGTCAATTAGGAAAATATGTAGTCTTAATGTCCTCTAGTTTCCTCAGTTTGTCAGTCAATAGCATACAGAGTCCAGCAAAAAATTAAAATCTTATAAGTCAATCTAGGGCATAAATGGCCAAATTATCAGTTTTACTTTACAGACGGATCTAAAGTACAAAACAAAGTAGGATGTGCATTAATTAATGTTCAAAGTGGATTTAAAAAATTATTGAAATTGCCAGCTGAATCATCGATATACACTGCTGAAATGACAGCGATTCTTCTTGCATTAAGGCATATACATAGTAACGAACCCTACAGCTGCATAATATTTACAGACAGTAAGAGTGTCGTCGACAGACTAACAAACGTACATAGGTCCAAACAACTAAATCATATAGAACTAGAAATTATGACTATTTACAATAAAATTACAAATTTAGGGAAAAGCATTATTATATCATGGATAAAGGGACACGCGGGCATTAAGAGCAATGAAATAGCAGATAGCCTAGCCAAATCTGCCCTAGACATAGGCGAAGAAGCTCCCTTGAACTTACTCCCCTTTTGAGACATTGATATAATTAGTAAACAGCATCAAAAAGAAAAATGGCAAACATATTATCGAAACACGAGAACTGGAAATAATTACAAACAAATGCATGTATCCTGAAATACCCATAAAAAGATGGTTTCATACTCTGGTTATAAACAGATTAAGATCTAATCATGCTCTTACCCCCCTTCATATGTACAAGTTGGGTCTCGCGGAGTCACCTAATTGCAAGTGTGGAAAAGAAGGTAACTTATTACATATTTTTCTTGAATGTTCAAAAAACTGTAAATATAAATTGTAGCTTAAAACTAACTTAGAAAAATATATATATATATATATATATATATATATATATATATATATATATATATATATATATATATATATATATATATATATATATATATATATATATAAAATTAATAAAAAAAAAATCATAAAGAATTAAAAAAAAAGGAAGATGTAAACCTCCGAGATGTTGAATCGGGTTATGTCTTAGCGCAGGAAAAAAAAATTAAAAAAGAAAAAAAAGAATTAAAAAATAAGTTGTAATTTATTACTAATTGCGGGTTAGATTGTACGGATGATTATATGTTTATTCCTCTAATTGTAAAAAATTCCTCTGATTGTAAAAATTTTTTGTCTTTAAATTTGTCTGGCTAATTGGCTCAGCCAAGGCCATCAAACTAAATAAAAAAAAAGTCAATCTAATTGAACCAGTATTTTATTTATATATTAAATGATATAATCCCAATATGCCCACATTACAGTTAGCTAACTATAGCACATTGATGCAACATTTTGCACTTCAAATAATTAAGAAAAATGCCTTATTTTAGAAAACCTCAACAAAGAGAAATAATTCAATTCTATAAGAAAGTTAACATCAACAGGAAAGAATTCAAGCCTACCACAAGACAATGCAGAAGTCATAATGGCGACCTATTAACAACAAAAAAAAAGTATTGAGTGGATGGGTGGAATACTTTAACCAGGCACTTAATGTAGAGGAAGAAGAAAAAATCCTGAAAGATGAGGTAAGGGGAACAGATGAGAGGGAAAAGGAACCACCAATGATTCTTGTAGTTAAAGATGCAGTTAAAAAACTAGCCAGAAACAAATCACCCGGAATACATAATCTTTCAGCTGAACTATATAAAGAAGATGGCCGTGATACCATAATGGCATTTACAGCAGCTTATAAAAGAAATTTGCACACAGAAATATCTCCCCAATGATTGGAATATTGGAATACTTTGCACCATACACAAAAAATGAGATAAAAGGAGAATTACACTTTTAAATGCAGCGTATAAAATATTTTCCACAGTACTATTTCACCGTATGGCATCATATGCAGAAAGGATAGTGGGAAAATACCAGACTGGTTTTAGAGGTGGTAAATCGACCATTCATCAAATTGCCACACTGAAAAGAATTTCGAAAAAAAAACTGGAGTATGGCATTCATACTCATGACATATTTATAGACTACAAAGCGGCTTACGACTCTGTGAATGGAAGAGAAATGTTTAAAGCAATAAAAAAGCTAGGAATACCAAATCACTTGGTAAATTTAACAAAACTAATTCTTGAAAAAGTTGAATGTAGAATACGAATTCAGGAAGAACTGTCTGAACCTTTTAAAACTGTAACAATTATTTTGCCTACCACATAGGATATTACTATGGGGGGTTGAAAATTGGGGACAGAAATTTATAGGGTGGAGATAGGGCAAGCAAAATCAACCGAAACTTTGGCGAACGGCCACTTAGGGTTTATTTGGAGAACCGGGTTGTGGATAAGTGAACGACAAGGAGACTGAAATGGGGTAACTACCAAAATGAAACAAAGGGGTACTTACATAAGTCTGGACAAACAAAACACAAGAAGGTTTCCAAGCTATTTAAATTAAGGACGCCGCTTTGAAGAATCTTCCTGCTGGATAATTTGTAGCAAAAATAAATTATTAGAGGTTAACCTCCTTTAAAAAAAACAAAAACAAAATCTCTATTATGATTAGGTATTTACCAAATGTCAAAAAAATAAAGCTAGCTGTCAGATGTCAATATTAAATTTTAAAATAGATCAAATAATATGACAGTTAGACCTAGACCACACCCAAAGATCTACAATTTTAATTATTACAATTTCTTAAATTGTTATGAAAGCAATTATTATTAGAAAATGTTTATTTTTTATTTAAAAATCAAACACAAAAGTTACCTAGATTTCACTAAAATTTCGAGGTTAGGAACTGGACTTACACTCTCTGCCATACAAACAAATTCATCTTCAAACTGCGAAAAATATTCTAAAACGGCTTCTTAGGACAAACAAAATTAAGGTTTGAAGTTGTTCACTGAACACAAACTTCGAAAATCTGTTCCTTTAAAAAACTGGAACTATGTGGGTATTTTTCAAATTTCTTGGAAACGCCGCAAATCTCTTAGATACAAATCTCTTAGGTGAGAGACGACATAAAACAAAAATAGTGTTAACTCGTTGAACATTGACACATTACATTGAGTATAATTCACTTTTTTTAACCAATTTACCGGTTCACTCAAACTACACACTCAGCCGTGTGCTCTCAATGACCAATCTTTTTAACCTTCACTTAAACTGTAACTATACATTTAACTTATCACTGCTACACATTTTCCATGAAAATGGACAAAAAACAGAAAACACTTCAAGTGTGACGTAAAATTTGGACCAACACTGAAGCCAACTGCCTCTGACAGCGGCCTCAGCGAGAGTGATGTAATTATCTTTAAAATTCCTTCGCCCAACTTGGTATAAACAAAACATATAAACGGGAATATTTATTTAACGCACAATATTAGGCGGCTTAACGATCAAAGAATACCGAGGAAATATACATCTGTGATATACAAACAAACTTTAAAGCGTGTTTATTATCAACTTGTCGACGCAAAAAGAATTGAAAGAATATTTCGATGTTTTGATACGTACGATAGGAAACGAATTACATTGAAAATATTCTTGATTGTTTTAACATATACGAGGGGATTTTAATATATACCAAAGAATTTAAAAATGCTACAAAACAAATAACTTGCTACGCCAGGGAGATCCTCTCTCCTGTATACTGTTCAGTATATATCCACTGGTTCAATATATAATTAATGGAATAAAACGACCCATCTAGAAAAACGTTCCTTGATAGACCCATTGGTCAAAAAAGAAAAAGAAGACCCAGAACAAGGTTCCTTCATAACATCAATGAAGACATGAGAAATATGGAAATACGTGTTTGGCGGAGGAAGGCGATGGATAGGGACGACTGGAGAGAAATTCTTATGGAGGCCATGCAATGTTGTAAAGCCCGGAATGCCTTATTACATGTAGCAGTTTGTCATTGAACAACTTGAGAGTTTTATCCCGCATGTCTAGATATGTATACAGATATATACAGTGTGAGGTGGCTATTTCTGAATACTAACATCAAGAAATGACAAAGACGCTTCAGACTCAACTTCCACTGTGAATTAAATACTGGGATGTATTCCATTTAGGTGGGAGCGGAAGAGATCCAATGTGTCTTTATCATGGGACCAAATGACAAACGTATTACTAACTTACCGTAACCAGCAGGTAGGCTTGAGATTTGATAAAGACAGGGCTATTGTTTTAAAATGTTCCATGCAGACAGCTATTACAGGAAAGAGAGAGAGAGTTGATCCCTATGAATTGACGATGGAAATAATTTTGGAATGAAAAGTATGTATTAGACATGCAGTATTTTATAGAAGAAAATGTGTATTGGGTGACTTGATGTTTAGAATTCAAGATGGAAATGGTTTCATCAATAAGAATGTTGAAAGAATGGTAAATATCTTTTAGGTGAAGTCTGTATGTTTGCCTTGCGTCATTTATCGTTCCTTATTATAATTTTGAAAGATGTCTCATAATATTAATAAGAAATAGATTTTTTTTATCTATTTTCTTTTTCTTTTGAATTTTTTATTTCATATATTAATTAATTATTACTACTAAGTAAATTGGTCGCCTAAGTAAGTTATTTAAATCCAGAATAACTGAATGTATCTCTGACTTACTGTGTTATGTAAAATAACACAAAAAGTCTCTCCCATTTTCCTTTATATCTTACTTGCTTTTAACCCAAGCCATGTCCACATTTGTGTACAAAGTGTAAGTCTCTACAACGCCCAGAATGGAATTAATAGCCCGATGAATATCTCGAGCATTTGTCTAAGTGCAGTCGATCGTTAACACCCTGTGCAATTAACGGTGCCATGTATCATCTAGCCCATCATAACGCAGATATGGCCCATTCGACATGTTCTCTCTAATGCTACGAGGTCCTTTTGTCGATAGAGAAAGCGTCAAGGGTCGCGAAACGCTATTATGGGGGCAGTTAATTGGAATACTTTTCTGTTTTCGCCAAAATGCAGAGAAATTTCGTAATTACTGCGCGGTTTAGATGCTTTCAGGGATAGTTTTTGAAGGGTTCCAAATATAAGTGTGATATGAAGGTAGATTAAGACGTGAGAATATAAGTAAAGGAGAAGGTTAGTAAGTTCCCGGTGGGTCAGAACTAAAATATGTAAATTTAAAGCCAATTTTCGATAAACCAGCTGCATGTTAACAGTATTGATTACTTAGAGCTTTGGGTTTCCGCTGAAAGTAATTGTTATTTAGTATACATTATCAAAATATTCAGAAAACTTTGTCGTAGTAGAAAAAAAACAAAGTTTTTGTTTTATGTTTGTCACATTATGGATTGAAAATAATTATTTTATTTTATATGTGGATTTTGTGAACTTAACTACAGTTTTTATTGATTTTAGGCTACAATCAATAATATTTGAGTAATGAAAGATGTAGAAAGACATATCTCCATATCTTAGAAATTTCACGTTGATTTGGGCCCATTTAAGTGCTCTTGGTAACAAATCAATAACATGTATAAAGTATTTTTTATTTGTAATGGTTTATCTCAATATGGTAGGTCACTAAACACAAGATGCTTTAAAAAATAGTTTTAGAAAAAATTTCTATCCTAATCCTACCAAACTGCGCCATTCTCGTTTAAATAATTACATCAAATCTCTTAGTAGGAGATTATATTAACTTAATATCGACATTTCAGAAACGTCCAGAGATGCAATTAATCAAGTGTTTACTGGTGTTATGAATAATCGGTCATCCTCCTGGACATCGTGTTCTCTCCTTGTACCCGGAATCGATCCCGGCGTCGGACATGATGGATAGAAACCGGTGTAGAGGAGCAGTTGGACCTTCGGGTAAATTTAGGAGAATGTGAAGCTATAAAAATTTTTATTAAGTTAGAAACAAATAAGGGAAATTTAGAATAATTATAATAAAAAACGCAATGAAGTGGAATATGAATTGGAAATGGGGCTATATAATTTAACGAAATAACATCAGTTAAAATGGTGAAACGATGATTTTCAAATGCAAGTTAAAAGGAAGATGGAGGCATGAACAACATATGAGAAAATAAAAAATAAACAATACAATAATAAACACAGCGATAAAAGCAAAAATTGAATGGTGAGAAGCATTTAGAAAGGAAATTAATCCAAAATTACTGCAAAAATAATAGAACCCGAGAAAGTAAACAAAGTGGTTGTAGATTTTTAAGCAATATCTGAGAGAATAGTTTATTAAGGAGTAAGAGGAAAGTATAGAACGTTCACCTCAGGCATATAAACCAATACACTCAACGTGAAATAAAGTTAATGCAAACTTCTTTGATTACTCTGGTACCTAATATTAATTCAACACGTAGACAACTATATAATCTTGAATTTTACAAAAATTGAGCAACTCTCAAGCTTATCCAGGTAACACACAGGTGGAACATTGTATAACTTACATTTGTTGGTAGATTACCTCTTGAAAATTCAAATACCTATAGAAATCTCGGAAAACTTATTGTATGACTTATAGAAAAATGTATTTAGCTTGGAGATTTATATCTTATAGGACTATATATTTCTTAATAGAAATACACTAAGATTATTACACTTTAATCAAAATTGACTTATATCGTGAGAGGAGCTAGTTGCTGCGTATTACTTCCGAAATGGTTTTTCCAGACAAGAAAGAAGAGGAGGCAAACGCACTAATATTCGTACTAACAACATAAAAGATTTTATTCGTCAACATATCTTAAGTTTCAAGTGCAGTTCAAAACATTTTGAACGAGAGAAAGTAAGTTTTTACTGTCATTATTATTAGCTTAGTTTGGCAGCCCAACCAATTAATAAATCTATATAGGTTAAAGGTACTGATTACTGTTTTGCCTTTGCATTAGTATATTACAGTGACTCACGTTTATTTTATCTTTGATTCAGACACGATGAAGGAGTACTAAAGATTTTAGTAGCTGAACTTTTGGTGTATAAAAGGCGTGCAAAAAGATTTTATGAATTAATGAATGATCCTGTTATATCTAATGATACAGCTTGTTTTGTATTGAATATGATGCAAAATCAACCTTTACCTTGTACTGCCTTACGTGAAGCATTTAATCTCGTCAGCTTTGGCAGTACTATCTGGGAATTGCACGTCATTATGGTATAAAATCTAAATGGGATAAAACTAATGTATCATTTTATGGATGGGGCAAAAATAATGATATGAAGGATAGTTCACAGGTTTGTAGTGCTTTGTATCACTATTTAACTGCTTTTTGTGCCTCGAATTAAGCCATAAAGAAAATTGATCTATTTGGTGATGGATGCAGTGCTCAAAACAAAACTATATTATTCTCTCAAAGCTCAGTAAAGTGGTCCAAATGTATGACATAACAATTATTATTACTTTTCCCTACGAGGGCACCGTTATTTGTCAGTAGATCGTGTTTTCGGAAGAGTCGAAAAAATATTACGGAAAACTGAAGAAGCTTTGGTACCAACTGGTTGCCACGTTTTATTTGAAAAGTTTGGAGCTGTGTTTGTTCTCGGCGAGGACTGGTTTACTTATGACTGGAAAATATCGGCTAGGAGGCACATAAAATCCAAAATGGACTTCAATATAACAGCGATGAAATCCATAGAGATAACAGCTAGCAGAGTGGATTGCAAGTCCAGATATTTGGATTTTTCCATATGTTTTTATACACTGTTAAAAAGAGGGAAGAAATGGTCATCTCTTACTACAAACAAAGAGGCTTTAGGCCATTTAATTAAGAAAGAGAAGTTAAAAGATACTATAATATTACTTCTAAGTAAGCTAGGTATTTTCGAACAGGATCCTGCCATGTCATTTTGGCAGAAAATTTTATCAGCTGATACAAGTAATGCCATTGAAAACCCTATTTCAAGTGACAATGGTGATAATTAAATAACTTTTAAAAGCAGTTTTATCTAACATTACATAAAAAAATTTCATTAAATATCCAATATTTGAGTTTACTTGTAATCACGGAAACCTTTTTTGGATGGTGCTAGAAAGGTCACCAATGGAGACACTCCGGACGGCAGCCAGATGGTTGGTGGAGAGCGAGTCGTGGGTTCGAAACTAGCTTTTGGAATGGGTCCAACGGACGAAATAAGTAAAGATATGACAGGATAAGACGTATTAGAAAAGATACCGAAATAAACAAAAAGATAGATGGGTAAGATTACCAAAAATATGATAAGATAGGAACAAGGCGCCACTTAATTTTTTGGGGATTAAGGAGAAAATTAAGAAACCTTAGAAACGAAAAGAGATAAGGAAAGATATTTTGGTTCTGACACCAAATCCAAGGAAAGATACCAACAGTTAATTATTAAATAAATTTGGTCAACACACTATATAAACAAATAATAAATATATTACGGACTCCGTCCACCTACTTACCTACGAAACTTAATTAGCCTGATCTTTCTCCTGGTCAAAGGTATAGTAATAATTGAAGGTAAAAAGCAAATATGCAGAGTTATTATGTTATCAGCAACTTGTTAGGAGTCGACAAATAAAATTCACACATAAAAGTTGATTAAAGAAAGTCTCTTTTTGCTGTTTAATGGGCATATCTCGAGATACTGGGTATAGTAAATAAAAAAATGAATAACAAATAACACAAAGTTAATTAAAGTTAAATTCAAAGAATACGACAAGATGACAGAAATAAAAATTTAACCAACCCGCACTGGTTAAGTTAATTATCTGTTCGCACTGTTGTTTAAAGATTAACGGAGAATCAATTGTTCGCAATTATTATTTATTAGAATTTCTTAGTAGCTGATGGAAAGTTTGAATGTTCTTTAAATTGGATGCAAAGGTCAGTAGTTACTCTTAACTATAGGCGAAGACATGGATGAACGTAGATTTGCCCAGATAATTGAAGATAATATGATACCATAACCATACCATATTATTCGCCAAGATAACTGAAGATACTATGATTACTTGTACCTTGTACAAGTACTTGTATCTGTACTGTACTTGTATCAAGCACTGAAGTTATTTAAATTAAAAGGTACTTTATACCAATATTTAAACTAATATGATATTAGAGTAAAAGAACTCAAATGTATGTGTATACACACTTAGAAAGAAAATGCACAGAGAACATAGACGATAAGATATGAAGAACGTCCTTACGCAAAGACTGTCCCGCCAGAAGTAATGTTCCTTTCAAAATTTCACCAGCTTTCCCCAAAAATAAGGTGTGCTATCCCCCACTTAAAAATGACAGGCCAGACTGGATGGATTTCTAAGAAGGTAAAAAGATTCTAACGATATCGAAAATAACGGTACTCTTCTAGCTAGAAACATGATGAAAGATACCTTCCGCCTTTTGAGATAGTCGGTAAATTCCAATAAAATTTCCTATTGGTCAGCAACAGGGGTAAAAGGATTAAAATTTATTTATTATTTTATTTATAAAAAAATGTTACATTATATTACAATTACAATTATATTAAATACCTTGTTCTTCCCAAAGCGTCCTAAATCCAGGTCATATCATTTTAATTTTGGCACTTCCAAGCCTTAAGATTTTTGTACGTCTGTATAAAGTTTGACAATATAATTTGTAACACTAGACCGCTTTCTTAAGTTGTATCTTTGTACTTTTATACTTTTTTCTTAAACAAAAATCTGTAATTTGTGAGTTTTACCATTTCATGGATTTAAGACATTTTGGAAATAAGCTCTTTATTTGAGGGAAGGTTAATGTATATTAAAATTAGAGCAATACGTGGTGCGGATAATATGCATCCAGAAATAGCCTTCCTCTTCTTCTTTTTATACAGACAAGTTGTCGTGAAGTAGAAATAGTGAAATGCGTGGGAAAGGGAGGACAAACATGGCTGTGCAAAGCTTAGTAGAACAAAAACAGTTTCCAGAATCTTTATTTAAAGAAAAAGTTACTACTACTACTAATAAGATGATAACTGTAAGTTTTGTACTCGTATAAGCTATTATGGGTCTGTTGGTTTTTCTAAATTATATATTTTATAGTTTCCCCCGTTATACATGTACCTGTAGAAACTTTTTATTTTTATTCAAAATTAAAAAAAAAACAACAACTGATTTTATGAAAATTTGTTGCCAACTTATGTAAAACAAGTAGATTTGTTGCATTCAATGCAATTATCCGTTAAACATGAGTGTCAGTTCAATAAGCGAAACAAGATTGATTAAATTCTGCCGAAAAATTGTTCAATTTTCAACAAATTTCTGCAAAAAGGTGCACCCGTCAATAGGAGTAACGCACATCGATGTTTTAATATATTTCCTGAATTTTTAATATGAAAACACTCATGGACGTACGAGATTTTTTAAATTTTCTAAAGGAAATTTATTTGCAGTTCCCATTAAAAATATACAAAAATCCGTTAATATCATTACATAGATTTATATAAATGTTATATAGATTAGCATAATTAGCATAACAGAAATAAAAATGCTCCAGATAATTACAGACCTATTACCATAGTACCAATAATAAGTAAAATTTTTGAAATCTTAATTAAAGATCGTATAAAAAATTATTTTAATAACAAATCGATTATATCTAGCTCTCAATTTGGTTTTAGAAAAAAATACTCAACAACTAAAGCTTTATTATTGGAAGTAATGGAACATAATGTTCACGGTCTTAATGCAGGTGAACCTACTAATGGATTAATGTGTGGCCTTACAAAAGCTTTTGATTGTGTGGATATTCAAACACTACTGATAAATTTGGAGTACTATGAAATAAGGGGTACCATACACAATCTTCTAAAATCATATCTTACAGGAAGAACACATATTGTTGCATTTAATAATCAAGAATCTAATCCTCTACCAATTTTAACCGGAGTACCACAAGGATCAGTTTTGGAACCTCTGTTATTCTTGATATATATAAACGATTTACCAAGAGCGTTGGAAAACAACAACTGCGTTCTTTTTGCAGCTGCAATTTGACCTTTTTGGTTTTTGGATAACTGGACCAGAATTTAATCAGATCTGCTTTCTTGATATGCTATGTATGTGAGACCGAGGGTAATTTTCATGATATCATGATAGAAATGTTTATACAGGATGTAGCTGTTTACTATTGATAAAACAAAGAAGTAACACAAGACTTAAGTGGAGTATCTTCTGAACTTCCATTGAGTTAAATGGATGGACGTCATCAAAATGATCAACCCCTCATGTGAAAATTCTAATCGGCAATAGCTCTCGGACAAGCTACTTCTGCACGTGTTCTATCCTTTGATGTTCTCAGAACAGTAATTTTCTTTTACAAGATAAGCATGTTGTTAACCACTGTGGCAAATTTTTTCACACGATCTTTCCATTTGTAAACAGAAATGGTACCACTAGCTACAGAACCAGTCTTAATTTTGAAATCAATGAGATAGATAGATTTTGCGCCGGTAATTGCACATATTTTTAATACTCTCTTCATCGGCTTCGTTGGCATATACGTTGGGCGCCATGTTGTTGTGATCTGCTTTATGATGTTTTATTATTAATTAACACTAATTTAATTAATCCAATTATTTAATTAGCTAATTCACTAATTTATGCAGAGTCATACAAATCAATTACTATTAAAAATTCTCAGGGTGCCTTTTTAATTTTACTTTAATCAGTTTACTTTATCTTTATCGTTATCGTTATCTCTTCTAGTGGGTTCAGTATCTCCTAGTTGCTCATAATCGGGATAGAACAGGAAACGGAACATTAAACAACATAAATATGCACACAAATTATTATTTATTTTCAATAAGCAATACGATGAATATTAATAAATAACTTTTGTGGACAATTATCTTTCCCAACAAACTCCTATACTCTAAATTTAATTTTAATTACAAACTATCTATTGATGTGTTTTATAATAATATCTACTAAAAAAAATGACCATATAAAAATATAATTTATTCACAAAAAAAATAACTCTTTGAAACTTGGAATCTTAGTTCGTATGCTTATATTTGATTTTATCTTTAAAATATGTTAAAATTTTCTTTCATTCAAATTATTTGACTGACCTTTATTTTTTTACACCAATGATGTCTCCTCTCGATCAAACCACAGTTACTTCCTTGATTGATTATGTCCGGCTACCATCAAATCTTTCCCGTTCTCAGCATCGATCCAAACCGCATACCAGCAAACTACTCCTCCGAAAACACAAGCCCAAGCCTCTTTTGACCGGTACTCTTTATTCACAAATTCTCCTTTCTTTCTCAATTATATCTCGTGGACTATGCAGACTCAAAAGAGGTATTAGTCTTCTCGATTTTGATCTGCTCTCAGCTTCCACCTTTTTCACTAACAAACGAAAACACTGGTACTCATATTGACTACACGAAAACACATCTTCTCTTCTGGTCTGCCGGTAACATAATAAATCTTTCAATCTCTCCCAGACAACCTTCTCAACTCTCTCATTCCCACCATTCCTTTTTAACCAATCATAAACATTCATCTTTCCCACTTATTTTTGATTTAGAAAATTTCCAACATGATATTTAAAACAAATAAACTACTTTCACTCAAATTACTTTTCAGAAACCATTAACAATTTTGCCTTTTTCAACAGAAATAAGTTTCCAAATTCTTGTTATCTCATATCTAAATCTAATTCTTATTTACTTTCGAAAAATGCCCACCGCAAAATACAATTACAAGTTTATTCCTAAATCTTTAATTATACGGGTTCCGTTGTCCTTTCACTATTCACTCAGTCTTTTACGGAAAAACTCGTCAGGGTCCCGTCACGGAACAATGTTTTCTCTTATTCTAACTATTACAAATAAGTACAGGGTTGTATTTTAACTTATATGCCCGCGGTATATTAAAATAATAAAAAAACTCTTTATTCTATTTCTGATCGATAAACTGATCCATAACAAATCCCCGCCTTGATTTGAGATACAAATTTTCTTTTTTTTAAGTGTAACCAAAAAAAATATTATTTTAAAGCAATTCTGCCTTTGATCGGGATCATACTTTCGTCGATTGACAAATATATTGATAATAAGTTTTAAAAATCAATAATAGTTACTAAAAATGCTAAATAACTATAATAATAACACTAAAAAAAGTATCGTACACAAATACTTGCTGGTAGCTATATGTATCTTACAGCCTTGAAATTGGTGCAGGCATAAGAGAGTCGTGTGGTGACTAATTTGACCAAAGATCTGTGTGTTTACGGTCTAGTACTGATTGCTATAGGTTAGAAAAATAACATTTAACAATGTTGGTAAATATAGCTACCATTCACACTTGAAGGGTTAAATAATAAGTTTCAATGTAGAATTTTGCGACAGGATATTGTTTGAGATGTTGTGTTAAAATTTATATGGTTTTCCTTTTTGGGGTTCTAGTACAGCTGCCCAATCTGATGTTATTTTTAAATCGCAAAAAGAGCAATAAGAAAAAACGACATGTTTCAGAAGCTACTTTAAAAATCACTCAATTTTAACGCTTCCCTCTTTATATATTTTAGCAACAACAAGACCTCTTCTGCGCACCACTCTGTGCTTTAAAATATCTTTTAAAGATTTTCACAGCATACGATAATATTTTACATTGCAATTCTTTATAGTAATAATTCTTAATAACCTTAGCCATATTTTTTGTTGGTGCATTCCCAAAGATGGAATCCTATTATAAACAGTAATTGAAGAAATGTAAACAATTTAATTTATATAACCATGGAAGAAGGAGCAAATACTGGATATTAAATAGAAAATAGCAGTCGATAGCCTTTTTCCTACCCTAAAAATGCGACTCTGCCGCAATATCTAAACGCTAACGGCTAGGCTTGTTTCCACCATTCGCGGTCGAATGTCCATTAGTCATTTTAATTGTATGTGTCACTGAAATACGTTTAATTCGTTTTATTAGTTGTAAATTAATGATTTTACAAAAACGCTAATGTTAATCATTAATTTTAGATGCCGAAAAACCGAATGCATTAACAGAGAGTGGTAAATATTTAACAACATTTGGCCGATTGTCAACGGTATCAATATTTGTGACTGTACATACGTTTATCTCTATCCTCTTTTAGTCACGATGAAATATCTAAAACCATAAATCGTTTTCAATCATTATTATCAGGGAAGAATTTAATAATATGAACAAATTGGAAGACATAATTGAAGAAAATATGAAAGGTAACAATGTTAGTAAAACCGTGTTGCATATCATCAAAAACAGAATAAAAACCTATCTACATTAAAAAATACGTTAGGAACAAGTGGGGTTTGTAAAGGGTAAACGTACACGGGAACAAATGCTGAATCTGAGACAAGTCATCGAAAAGTCTAGAGAATTTCAAGTACCTATGATTATATGCTTCGTTGACTATCTATTTTAATAGAAATGGGCACACCAATGCACCTAGACACTTAATAAAAATCTGTACCAGTCCAATATAGCAACAGGACGACTAGATCAGAAGTTCTCAATCAAGTCAAGACCGAGAGAGGTGTTAGACAAAGATGCGTGTTGTCATCTGACTTCAAATTTATCGTGAACATGTCATGGGGATCATGATATAGATTTTAAACAGGCGTTTGATAGAGTAGATCGACAAAAGATGTTAAAGCAACTATCTATGTTAGGGATACCCAATAAGTTGGTTAAACTTATACGAATGACTCTGGAGGGTTCCAAAGCTATGGTGAGAATAGATGGAGATATGACGCAGGCCTTTGATATTGAAAATGGAGTTAGACAAGGTGATGCCTTATCAACAACACTTTTTAATCTAACTTTAGTAGCTGTTGTTAGAAAACTTGATATAAACGGCTGTATTAATACAAGATCAATGCAAATATGTGCATATGCGGATGATGTTGCCATAATAAGCCGCAACAAAAGGGTGTGAAGCGAAAAAGTTATAGAACTGAAACGAGAAGCTGCTACGTTTGGTCTATATATAAATTAAAGCAAAACAAAATATATGGAGTGCACAAAATCGAATGAACATGAGAATCTGAAGGTAAACAACCATACCTACAAATATGCCTCCACTTTTCCCTACCTAGGCTCAATAATAAATGACAACAACAACATCAGTCAAGAAATACAAGCACGGAATAGCTTAGCGGTAATAAGTGCTTTTATGCATACAAAGACTTAATGAAAAGTAAGTTACTAAATCGTGAGTCTAAGCTGAGAATCTACAAAACAGTAATTAGACCAGTGGTCACATATAGATGTGTAACGTGGACCCTCTCAACCACTGATGAAAATCAACTGAGAATATTTGAGCGCAAAATACTAAGGAAGATATTTGGACCAACCCAATGCAGCGATGGTTCGTGGAGAATTAAAATGAACCACGAGCTGGATGAACTAATGCAGAGCGCAGATATTGTCAGATTTGTAAAGTCACAAAGACTAAACTGGCTTGGTCACCTAGAAAGAATGCCAGATAATCGAGCTGTAAAAATAGTCCAGAGATAGAAGCCCCAAGGAAACAGAACAAGAGGAAGGCTCCGTAAAAGATGGATAGACGACGTAGAGAGGGATCTTAAAACCATGAACATCAGGCAGTGGCGAAGGAAAGTATTCGACAGGGCAGAATGAAAGAACATTGTTAAGCAGGCCAAGACTCACAAAGGGTTGTAACGCCATTAGAAAAAAAAGAAGAAGAAGAAGAAGATGTCATGAGGATGGCTTTAGATGGATGGGTCAGTGGAGTAACAGTGGCTGATAGGAAAACCTCCAATTTAGGACTTGCTGATGACACTACACTTATAGCAGCAAATAAGCAAAAAATGTTTAATCTCCTGCGAAGAGTTGAGTACGAAAGCAATCAAGTAGGTCTGAAAATTAATAAGACTATGACAAAAATAATGGTGGTCCATAATGGACAGATTCCACACTATTCAACTGACTAACATGTTACAAGAAATCTAGATAATGCCAGTTATATCTATCTCGACTTTAGTATAACTAAGGATGGTAACTGAGAAGCAGTAGTTTCTAGATGTATTGATATGGTAAAAAATGCGATGAGTCGCCTAACTAAAGTTTGGAAAGACAGATCTATCTCTCAAAATATGAAGACGAGCCTGGTTAATGCCCTTGTATTCTCAATATTTCCTTAGGAGGCAGAGACTTGAGAATTGATGCATTTGAGATGTGGTGCTGGAGAAGAATGCTGCGCATACCTTGGACAGCTCATAGGACAAACGTTTCCATTCTAAACCAAATCGAGATTAAATAAAGGCTGTCCACAATATGTCTACAACGAATTCTGCAATTTCTCGGTCACGTGGTGCACAGAGGTGACGATAGTTTGGAGAGATTCACAATGAGCGTATTCCTGATTGTCTTTTATGCCAGTAATGCTTGACCAACGAATTAATAAAACAAGATCATGTTGAGACACATTTAAAGGCGAAACATAGTGCTCATATTAATTTAGATTTGAAATATTTAATACATTTCAAAGAAAAATCATCAAAAGAGAACAACATTAAAGTCTCTATCTACTGCTCACACTTCACCTAAGAATCGTGTTATTGAGGCTAGTTATCAAATTTTAGTTAGTTATCAAAATCATACAATAGGAGAAAATTCATGTTTTTATCGTGATTACTATAAATAACAAACGTAAAAGAAAGAAACTAATAAAGATATACCATTTAGCTTTTAGAAAAACCGCAGACAACTGACTTATTGTCTCGAACAAGTAATGAAATAAATAAGAGTGACTCCTTGACATCTTTTATTCGAACCTAACAACCTTTTAAAGGACAAAATCAAAAGTTTTTCTCTCTAATAACTTCCACCGACATTATAATCGCTCAAAAAACTTCACTTAGCAAAATAACGACATCACAATGCTATCTCCTTAGTCGTCTATCAAACGTCCCCTCGCAAGCCTTTGAAAGATCCTCAAGAAACGCAGTCTCGACTGATAACGATATTCCGAACGTGAAAATCATCTCTGACAATGAACATGCCACGCACCACAATAGATCCTTATTATATACTTTCCCTTTCGCTTAAAACAGATTGCGTCTGTAAACAATAAGGGCTATTGATTGAAGGGCATTTCAATCTCATTGTGTGGGAGTTTCGCTTTTCAAAAACATGCCCTATAATTCGGGAGTCTGAAGTTGGCTTCGAAAGGGTTAAGGGCGAAGAGAGGGGAAAGGTTCCTAGCCCGCTTTGATTCGGGAGATGGGCTTGTGTTAATTAAAAAGGTGTCAGATTGGCAAATTGATAATTATACGTTGTTGTTTACAGTTTCATAAGTATATTTTTTGTTTCGAGCGACATTTTTACCAAATCAGTACAAAAACTCGGGTGGGAATCACCTTGCGGCAGTGTTTCAGAACAAAAATCACTTTAGTGAGTTTTTTTGTAATCTCCCAACGAAATATTTGATAAAAGTTGAAGTACCATAAATATTATGTTTATATGGGGTTAAGTTACAATTATTGGATATTAAAATCTGATTATTTTGTGTATTTTTTATCTTTTATTTGTGGATTATGCATTTGTTTATTGTGTGTATGTGTTACGAGCTATGGTCAAAATTGGACAATCCTAGTATTGTATGGAAAATCTTGTCCACTTCTAGCATTGTACTCCTTTACTGTACAATCTCTGAAATAGACATATTCGTTGGACACTGTATAAAAGAATTGCTGTACAATCTTCGAATTTCTTCAGTTTCTAATTATTATTTATATTTTAATTTGACCTAGCATTTTATCACATTGTTGATTCGAAAAAAAAAAACAACTCTATATATAAATAGAGATTATATTGGATAGTCCTATCGGAGAAACTGAATTAATCCCTGCCCTCCGCAGATTCCAGAAGCTTCTTGTCCCAGGCAGCAAGCACCTGCTAAGCGTCCCTTGTCCAGGGTCACGAAGTCCAGAACGGCATCCAAGGCGACGAAGAAATACGCTCGGCACGGTGAAGATGGCAGAGTTGGCAACCCTTGATTTTAGGGATAATATAAAATCACAACCCGCGGCGTCTGATCCAGAATAGGCGGCTGAAGCAAACACACACCAATACAGCAGCGTGGTGGTTAAAGGCTAAATCTTCTTCTTCTTCTGGTTCCTATCCGTTTCGGATGTTGGAAATCATATTGGCAATTATAACCTTGCTCGCTGCGGCTCGAAACAGCTCCGTTGAGGTTTTCTTAAACCATGTTCTTAAATTCCGCAGCCATGATATTCTCCTTCTACCGGGTCCTCGCTTACCTTTGACTTTACCTTGCAATATAGACTGCAGCAGGGGGTAACGGTGCTGATTTCTCATAACGTGTCCCAGATATTGCAATTGCGTTTGATCGTAAACACAATCTCTGGTTCCTTCTTCATTTTTTCTAGAACTTCCTTGTTCGTGATCCTTGCTGTCCATGATATTCTCAGCATTCTTCCATAAAGCCACATCTCAAATGCTTCAAGTTTTTTAATAGTGGTGTCTGTAAGCGTCCATGCCTCCGCCCCGTACAACAACACAGAGAAAACATAGCATCTCAAATGTCTCATTTTTGTATCTAGGGATGTGTTGTGACTTTTGAAGATGGCGCTCATTTTGTTAAAGACCGTTCTTGCCTTTCCTATGCCACACTTTATTTCCTGTACATTGCTCCACTGTTCGTTTATAATAGTTCTCAGGTAGCAATACTGTTTTACTCGCTCTATCTGCGTCCCATTAATGTATAGATGAGCCTCATTTATATTCTCCTTGCTGATAATCATTTGTTTCGTTTTGTAGGTATTAATGTTTAGTCCGTACTGTTGACTGTACTTGTTTATTCTGTCCATTAGCCTCTGAAGTCCCTCTAAACTATCTGCTATCACCATGGTGTCGTCGGCATATCTAACATTGTTTACTCTTTCACCATTTAGAAGGATGCCTTCGTCTATTCCGTAAAGAGCCTCGTTAAAAAATTTCTCTGAGTACATATTAAATTTCAACGGCGATAGGATACATTCCTGTCTAACTCCACGTAGTATTTTTATGTGATTTGTTTCTTCTCCTTTAATTTTCATGTATGCGGTCTGATTCCAGTAGAGTTCTGAAATTATTCTGAGGTCTTTGTCATCCAGGTCTGCTTCTTTTAAAATGTTTATCATCTTTTGATGTTGAACTCTGTCAAATGCCTTTTCATAGTCGATCTAGCACGCGTATACGTCGCAGTTAACGTCGCTGCATCTTTGAATCAGTACCTGTACTCCGAAAAGTGCCTCTCTGATACCCACTGCGTTAATGAAGCCGAACTGTCTGTCCGATATTTGTTCCTCGCACTTCTTATAAATTCTTCCATGGATGACTCTAAGAAACAGTTTCAACATGTGGCTCATTAGGCTGATTGTTCAATATTCTTCGCACTTTTTAGCCCCCTGTTTTTTAGGTATCGCTATGAATTCTGATTCTAGCCATTTATCAGGGATGATTCCTGTATTGTATATTTTATTGAAGACAGCCGTGATCCAATTTATTCCTTCTTCCTCCAAGAGTTTTAAAAATTCCGCTTCGATATTATCAGGCCCTACAGCTTGTAAGGGCTAAATACCCCTTACACAAATATCAGTTGAAAACACGCAAATACCTCAAGCAACTAGGAAATTATTTACAGAATCTTGCTCTGATAAATTATCAGTCTGTCACATGGATTCTGGGGGAAGACAAAAAATTGAGAAAGACAGGAAAAAGTTACCCGAATAAGACGACACATTATATAGGAACATATAATGCAGGTTAAAATAATAAATAATTAACAAGAACTGTTCGACTTTTGATTTGGTGTGTCGTCAATAATAATCGATTCGAATCGATGAGCGTTTCGATAATCAGTTTTAATTTTGATCATTTTGGACATTGTACAATTTGAAGATACATTGCTAGAAGTTGACAATAATTTCCGTACAATGCTAGGATTGTCCAACTTCTGGCTTTGCGCGTAACATGTGTATTATGTGTTTGTGTATCGTGTGTTGCATATATCAAAACACATATACAAAAACGCAACAGTTAGTGTTAGCGTGGGTGATCGTCAAACTCAGAAATTGTCCATACAACGTGGAGTACGTTCGGGGAATATCATTTCGACGTAATTGTTCACTACGCTTTTGGAATATATATGTAAAAGGGCAAAACTGACGACAAAGGTATAAACATAAACGGAGAAAACTTAGCCACCTCAGCTTTGTAGATGATATTATGCTAATAGCTAATAGTATAGATGAGGACAAAGATCTTTTAAATCAGCTCTACATTTCGCTCGTTATAAGGGTAAAAAAAATAAATATATCTAAATACCAGAGGATGAAAAATCTTGTCAAATTTAACCACATCTTTAAATCGACATACCAATATACCAATCTATTTTAATGAAATTTGGTGGGCTATCGACATACCAATATACCAATCTATTTTAATGAAATTTTATTATGGTATAAAGATTTTCCAGACGAATTATGAAGGTCTTAAGTTCAATGCAAGTGGTTGAAAAATATTGAATAATAAAAGGCTTGTTCCCCTTCTTTATTGTATTTATTGCTATTTTGCAGCAATGGTAAGAAATTAAAACAGAACCAGCAATATCTTATAGACTATTTTACTAGACTATTTTTAACCGATAAACCGTCATAGCAACGCCACGTTTCCTACTGATAATACTCCTTCTTGCCTATGATTTCGCAGCGAGAAAATTTTGCAATTTTGGACAGATATAATGAATCCAAACGAAAAATCAAGATTTGGATGCCACGTGTCAGGTGAAGAGATCAAAAAATTGGTTTTGGAAAATGTTCCATTGAACACGCAGAGGTCCAGATGTTGGACCTACTTTTCGGAGTTCCTACGGGTGAGAAATTTTACGCCTGAAAGATGTACTACCATAACGGGATTAGAAAAAATCTAGACGATTTTGCCTTTAACATGAAAAAAGCCAATGGCGATGACTATAAAGACTCGTCTGTAAAGTCAGTGTGGAATCATCATCATCATCAACTAGCCTCTAACGTCCACAGCTGAACATAGGCCTCCCGCATGCTTTTCCACTTAGTCCGATTTTGCGCCATCTGAATCCAATTTGTAGTCACTCTTTTTATGTCATTTGTCCAGGTTTTAGCTTGTATTCGGGGTCTCCATTCCAAAATTCTTTTTATCCACCGGTCATCAACTGATCTTGCTCCATGACCTGCCCAGTTCCACTTTAGTGTTCAATGTGTGTTCAATGTGTTCAATAACGTCTGCTACTCCTGATCTTTTGCGTATAGCAACATTGGGTATTCTATCACGTAGAGAAATTCCTAACATTATTTTCTCCATTGTCCTTTCCGCAACTTGTAGTTTACTCACTGTTGTTCTTGTGAGTGTTAGGGTTTCTACGCCGTAGGTCATCACTGGCAAAATACACTGATTAAATACTTTTCTTTTCAGACACATTGGAATCTTAGACGTAAAAATATCCTTCATCTTTCCAAATGCAGCCCAAGCGAGGTTTATTCTTCTTTTCAGCTCGATTGTTTGGTTGTCTCGACTTATTCTGATCTCATGGCCCAAGTATTTATAGGAGTCAACTGGCTCAATATCTTTGTCTTCTACTGAGATGTTTTTGTTGTGGACTAAATTTGTCATAAATTGTGTTTTTGAAAAATTTATTTTAAGACCAACCCTCTTATGGCAGTATGGAGTTCTTGGAGGATTATATGTGCCTGATCAAAGCTGTCTGAAATAAGAACGATATCATCTGCAAATTTAAGGTTATTTAAAAATTTGCCATCTACATTGATGCCGTTTTCGTTCTAATCTATTGTTTTACAAGCGTATTCTAGCAAAGTTGTAAATAATTTAGGAGACAAGTTGTCTCCTTGCCGAACGCCTCTTTCAATATGAAAGGTCCCAGTATCTTCATTAAGTCTTACACAGGCTGTAGCATGCTGATAGATGTATCTGATTTGAAGCATTTTACTTTGATTGATTGTATCAAATGCTTTTTCAAAGTCAACAAAGACAAGTATCAGGGGTCTATTATATTCAATGGTTTTTTCAATCAACGACTTAATGTAGAATACTACGGTACAAATGGTACAAGAAAAATATTTTAACTTTTTTATTAATTTTCCCGACCTATTTAAGAGAGAAGATGAGTCAATTAATATTACTGATGTTATCACCTAACTATTTCTGTAAAAATCCGAATGCCACCTCTCACATCCATCTCAAAACAGATCCGCCCTGATTTAAGCGGCATATCTTATCGAATAACAAAACTATTGAACACAATACATTCTATTCCGAATGCTTGACTTTTTAGCTCAAATTTATCTTGAGCTTATAAATTCGCCAGTTTCAACGAATCACCTTGTAGATCGTCTCACCGCTGCTTCTTTAGCCGAAGTTTATTCGCAGCTGCACTTAGCACTCTTCAGCTGATTTAAAATAGCACGGATTCGTTGTTAACAGTCCTCCCAGATAAAACTTCCTGGAAATAATACGGACGCATTATACACTCCGGGAAACCACGGCATTTATTGAAAACGATCTTCAGCACTTATAACTGAATATTCATAAGGCCCCGCAAAAACTCAACGAGTACTCTGTACATAACAATTCATGAACACGATCTACAAACATCACAGTGGTAAATACAAATACAAAAATACAAAAGACCAAAAAATGCGGGACGTAGCGACCACATCACATAAATTAACATAGTCGGAACATAGAAAAGGTTCAAGGTACTATATTATTATGATCTGCTTTTCTAGCTTATGATATGATTAAGCTGACTTGTAATAATTAACTTAATTCATTAGTTACTTTAATTATTAATTACAACGCAAATCAATATAAATAAAACTATGCAATAATTTAAAAATTCCAGTCCAGTGTCGTATATTTCGCAGCCATGACTTCCTCTTTCTACCTATTTCCTTTTTGCCATCGACTCTACTCTGCATGATGACCTGCAGAAGACTATATTTATCATTTCTCAGTATGTGTCCAAGGTATGCAGTCTTGCGTACTTTTATTGTTCTCAACAATTTTTTGTCTCGACCCATCCTTCTCAGCACTTCCTCATTGGTGACCCTGGCAGTCCATGGAATTCTTAACATTCTCCGGTATACCCAAAGTTAACTATTTAGACCAGACGTAACATTCAACAAACCTCGGTCTCAGCGCAGTATTCAGATTTTTGTCACAGAATAATTGCTTGAATTTTAAGAACGCTGCCCTTGCCATTTCTATTCAGTTACTGATCTCTTGGTCTGGATCTAATTCTATGTTGATGTAAGTAAGCTCCCAGATATTTATATTTTGTCACTCTCTCCATTTCTTGTCCACCAACGGTTAGTTGTTCATTATTTATTGGACTCCTTGATACTGTCATAAATTTGGTCTTATCTGTGTTGATGCCAAGTTCCATTTGAATGCATTCACTATTTATTGCATCTAGTAAAGTTTGTAGTTATTCTATACTCTATAATTACCGTGTCATCTGCAAATCTCATGGTGTTTACGATTTCTCCACCAATTCTTATTCCCTCTTTTCTTTCCCTTAAGGCTTTTCTGAATATGACCTGTGAGTACACGTTGAAAGCGTCGGAGACAAGACGCATCCTTGCCTGACCCCTCTCGTAATCGGTATATTATTTGTTTTTATATCGTTTACCTTTACTACTGCTTTCTAGTTCCACTAAACACTTCTGGTCTTTTTTGTCTAAATTGATATTTTTTAATTATTCATCTATTAACTTTTTAACATCTATTTTTGCATGAGTACCGTCAACGCAAATAATGCCTCTCGTGTACCCATGCCTTCTCTGAAGCCAAACGGCGTTTGATCTATCTGCTCCTCACATTTCTTATAAATTCGGTTTTGAACAATTTTCAAGAGAATCTTTAAAGGGTGGCACATTAGGCTGATCAATCTATAGTCGTTACATGCTTTTTGATTGTTGTTTTTTGGGACGTTGCCCTCTACATATATGTGGTTGAGAATTCGGGTGAGTCTCTTTATATTACCGTCATCTAAGGCTTTTAACAGTTCAACTGGAATTTGATCTGGACCCAGTGCTTTTCCTTGTTTCGCATTATGTAGGGCATTCTTTACTTCTGAGGGTAAAATTTGTGGGTATTGTTCTTCTTCACCTATATCTTGTTCATTTTCCCTTTCCTCATGGATCAGATGGATTATATATTGTTCCCATACTTTCTTTATTTTGCTGTCTTCAGTAAGTATTCCTCCATTATTATCTCTTGTTATGAGTGTTCTTCTTTGTCTGGTGTTGCCTGTAAGTTCTTTCATTTTTTATGTTTGAGGTGTCATGTTTGTTGCTGAGTTCTTCCAGTGCATGGCATTCCTTGTTCATCCATTCCTCCTTAGCCTTTCTGATTTCATATTTGATTTTATTCTTGATGGTTTTATATTTATTTTTGTATTTTCGTTTTTCAGTTATTAGCTCAACTATTTTCGGTGTCATCCAGTCTTTTTTAGTGGTTTTCTCTTCTTCGCCTAGGACCTTTTTTCCTGCCCATTCCACGCTTCCTTCAGTTAATTTATTTATCTCTACGTTTAGGTGCTGTTGGCAGTTGTCGTCTTTTAGGTTTTTGATGTTTATTTTGGTGGTTTTAACTTTTTTCTCCGGTTTTCTGAGTTTAATGTTGACGTTTGCTAGTACCTAATTGATTATGGTCCATATCTGTATCTGCGATTGGATAGGTTTTTGGACTTTGTACTCCATTACGAAACCTTTTGTTAATCGTTATAAAATCTATTTGGTTTATGATTATATTGGTGGTGTTATCTGTTGGAGAAGTCCACGTGTATAATATTCGTGAGGATAGGTCGTAGTATGTATTTGTTATGACTAATTCTTTCTCCTGGCAGTACTGGACTAGTCTATCATCTCTTTCAGCTATCAGCTATCATCTTCTGGTCAAAATTGATATAAATAGGTTGTTTCCAAGAAGCAAAAAGGCCTCTAACCATAACTACCTGCATTTGTTTGTGTGCACCCAAAAATTTAATCTTTAGTTACATCATTCTCTCTAACAGATTTTATTTTCATCAAATTGCAGCAGAACTTTTTTTTCATAGTCGTAAAATTTTCTTCAGGTAATTTTATCATTAAAAATATGTCCTTCAAGAAGCCTTCATTAACACTAATATTGGAAGCCCAATATCTTAAAGATGATAGAGCTGGTAGAAGATAATGCAAAGAATTTTTTTAATAGAGGTAACTTTTCTTACTGTAGTCCAACAAACTCTTTTCTTCTTTTCAGAGAGAAGTGCAATTTGGTTTGTGATTAGCACTTTATTTAACCAATTTTCAGCTATTTCAGATTTTTTTGATTTTTCTGAGTATTCGTATTTTTTTATTTTTAGTACCTCAAATGACTTGTTTAATTTTTTATTTTCGTTTGACTTTTTTTCTTCAAATTGGAATGATAAGCTATTAATTTTTCATACTTGTTTAATAATTCCTTGTACATACAAATCTACTTCAGGTATTGAATCTATATTGTCACCAGTTTGTTCAAAAATGATTTCAGATTCAGTAATAGTATGTTGATTAGATGCAATATTCAAAATATTTGAAACAATCTTTATAATTTCTGTTTCAAGTTGCTTTCTGTTTCTAACATCTAATCTCCTTTCAGAAGTAAGGACAGAAGGTGGGTCAAAGGTATGTTTATACAAAGTGTTGACATTTTATTACTTAATGCATTTCACCTAATAATTCATTTTGAAGATCTCTTTTATAATCATTGTTTGTAAAATGAACAAAGCATATTCTACTATAATAGATATTCTATTATATTCTACTATTTTAGAACCAGGATTCAAATTATCGGCTCTTCTGCATCGATAAACCCATTCAGCTCTTACAATTTTCGACACTAAATCCTTTCCTTTTGCAAAACTGTGAAAAATAACAGACATATCCTTAGTTTTTACACTCTTAAAATTATTTTCACAACCATTTATGGCACATCTATTACCACCCATATTTTTAGACAAGCAGATCGAAATATAAAAACAATAAACAATAACGAAATAGTCTTATAAGACCGTTAAATCGCTAGTGCAACAAAAAAATCGGCAGCACACACAACTATTCTATCCTTCTACTTAACCGCTCTTGGGCAAAACCGCTTGCAATTTAAAACAACACTGAATCTAACTTTTGAAACGCATTATAGTACCTAATTCTAAAAGTCATAAGTAGACATCGGCAAATATGCATATTGCACATTTTGCATATTGTGCATATTTTATGCAAATATTTCATATTTTGGCGTATTTGTATAAAAGTTTGCATAAAGTGCATAAAAGTTCAAATTTTTATACTGTATTTGAAAATTTTTAAACATACCAATTTATTTCAATTCTTGTATAAAATTTTGTAGTCATTTTAATCAAGAAATGATCTAAGTACGTAATCTCTACAGGTACAAAACATTTACAATTTCAAAGAAGATCAATTTAAGTAGCCCTCAACATTCTTAGAAAGTCTCGGTCACTGAGGCATTCAGTTATTGGATAATCGCTAAGGGTTCGCTCATTTGCATTTTATGATCTAATCCCCAAATCTATCTACAATTTATTGTATCTTAACAGCAGGTAAACGGCCAATAGTTTTGTTCCTAATTTAGGGATTTTCCAAAATCTCCCAGTTTATTGAATTAGGTACCTAAACATTTCTAATTTGATGCTCAGATTTGTAAATCATTTTTGTTTTGATATTCAAAGCGTAAACACTCGTTGTGCGTAACAAAAAGGAAGATTGTGATTTTATAATGCCTAAAACAACCAGTGCTTCAACTTGGATTAAACCTTATAAAGAGCTGTCTATGGATATGGGAAAAATCTACTATTCAGTCTGTGGCAAAATTGTAAGTATCTAATATTTTCTATTAAATATCTAATATTTCATACATACAGGGTGTTTCCAAATGACACTTACAACGTTTGACTGTAGATACTTCTCGAAAAATTGAACAAAACGATATAGTTAATGAGGGGTCAAACTTATTTACTTTTCGAGATACAGGGTGTTAAAATTAAAAAAAATTAAATTCTTTTAGTTAATAACAACAATAACTTTAAAACCAATAAACGTATTTACTTGAAATTTAGTACTCGTAGGTTGTTTTTAAATGAAAAATAGCTTCCTTTAGTGAGAAAAAATTGTCCATGGTACAATACAATGGTGTGTATTTAGAAAAATTTTTCACCTTTACTTTTTTTTATGAAGTCAGCTATTCTAAAACACAATTATTTTTATTGTAATTGAATTAACAAAAAAAAAAACTTTTGTTGAATTTTAAAATAAGTTATATGATGTACTAATGGTTAGTAACAAAAACTAATTTGTGGATTAATACTGCATTTAAAACACTTAGCGAGTGTTTTTTTTTTTCCAAACCAGTTATTTGATTAACCAAAAACACCTTGTATATTTTTATATTTTAAAGGTTGGGTTAAAATAAAGGTTTTTATTTTTATTTATAGATAGCATGTGAGAAGAAATTTCAGATAGACCAACATGTGAGAACTGCTTCACACATTGCAAAAAAAAGAAAAATAGGAGGAAAGCATCAAACTTCAATGGCTAAATGTTTCCAATCTACTTCAAAAAAATTAGATGAGCAAGAAACTTTTAATGAAGACTTGTGTCGCGCATTAGTGTCTGCAAACATACCGCTTTCAAAATTAGCAAATGTAAATTTTAGTTCGTTTCTAAAAAAATATTGCAAACTTAATGTTCCAAGTGATCGGTCTCTAAGAAGAAATAATGTGAACGGGCTATACTCGTCGGTGTTAATTAATATTAAGGAAGAAATTGCAGATATTATTTTTACATATCTGTAGACGAAACCACTGATTCCTCAGGAAAGTATATTGCTCATTTATTGATTGGTGTTCTTAAAGAAGATACCTTACCAAAATCTCATCTTATTTCATGCCAGCAACTTGAGAAAACAAATGCTTTAACAATGTCTCGTTTTATACAAGAAACATTAGCAACTTTTTTTCTTCCGACAACTATTCCTTCTAATAAATTACTGCTTATTTTATTGGATGCTGCTCCTTATATGGTGAAAGCAGGACAAAATTTAAAAATATTTTTCCCAGATTTAATACATGTTACTTGTGTAGCGCATGGATTAAACAGAGTTGCAGAGGAAATACGAAAAAAGTTTCCTCTTGTAAATACCATGATATCCAGTGTCAAAAAAGTATTTCTTAAATCTCCTATAAGAATTCAACTTTATAAAGAAATGCTACCTAACATTCCTCTTCCACCACAACCTATTTTAACGCGATGGGGAACATGGTTAGAAGCAGCTAATTTTTATGCAGATCATTTTGTTAAAATAAAGAACATAATTGATACGTTAACAGATGAAAGTTCCCAATCTCTTTTGGATTCTAAACAAACTTTTCAGAGTAACTTGCTTCAACAAGAACTTTCATTTATAAAATCAAATTTTAGTTTTGTTCAAAAAACAATTACTCAGTTAGAATCACCAAAACTGTCATTGTTCGAAAGTACAGCATTAATAAAAGAATTTGCGTCATGTTGTCGGAACGTTAGAGGTAATATTGGAAAAGATATTTTAAAAAAATTTGAAGCTACTATGGAAAAAAATAAAGGTATATAAATAAAAGGATAAAGAAATAAAGAAAACCATATTCTTTCTGAAGTAGTCAGTGTTCTAGCTGGAAATATTTCGGAAACAATTAATTTAGAACCAAATGTTTTGGTTAGTTTGAAAAATGCTCCCGTTACATCAGTTGATGTTGAACGAAGTTTTTCCATATATAAATATATATACTCAGACAGAAGCCACAAGTTTTTGTTAGAAAATTTACCACAACACCACTTGGTCATTTATTGTTACCATAATTCTAAATAAGTTTATTCATACTTAAAAATGATGTAGTTACTTAAAATAAATGTAAATCTTAATGAATAGTAGGAAATATTTAGTTATGTACACTTTTTTTTTAAATAAAATTGTTACTATTTTACGATTTTTTTATTTATTTGTATGCATATTTTGTAAAATATTTGCATATTTTCGGGTAAACACGTGCATATTTATGCGCATATTTTCTACATTTTTATTTGCATATTTGCCGAAGTCTAGTCATAAGTGATGCTATAATCTTATTCAGGAGCTGATTATGTTTTGTAAATTCGTTATTTGGAGTTAACATTGTAAAAATTTAACCCACATTAGTATTAAGAACACAGATCGCTGCACCTTTAATTTGCCATTTCAATGCTAGTTCACGTGATTTGACACGTTCGGTCTAGTTTTATGTTGTTTCTGAACGAGGCATGCAGCAGTAACAACGAATTTGTTCCAGAGTTATAAAGATTTTTACAGTCAAATATCATTTGTAAATACAGTGTCAACGAACTCATTTTTCGTTTCCTCGTATTTCTACCTTATCAAAAATTAGCGACGGTACAATAGAAAGGTGCTGTAAAGCTGTACCGAGGGTTTATGGCGATATATCCCGGAGAGTGCAGTCACGTCAGTGTGGACATACAGATAACACAAAATAACGATCCGGTGTAGTGATGGGATTGGTATTTAATAACTGTTCTGGAATAACAGGAGAAGATCACAGAAATAATATGAAAGACAGACAATTTAATACAGAATAGATATCTGACAAAAACATATATATCCAACATATGCGTGGCGAATTAAACAAGCAATGAAATATTACGAATTAATAATAATTAAATTAACACCAACTACATTTCCTTCAATTTCCTTCAATTCGTTGTCCACTAATAAACAACGAATCAATGGCAATAATCGCGAAGATATTCAACAACATATACAACTCTGGAGAAATACCAACAGAATGGCTAAAATCTGAGTTTATTGCACGTCCAAAAAAACCAGGAGCCAAAAAATGCGAAGATTACCGTACTACAAGCCTCATTATGCATCTCCTAAAATTGTTCCTAAAGATAATTCATAGGAGAATCTTCAAACTCCGTGAAAGTCAAATTTCCCTCAACCAGTTCGGGTTCACAAATGCTGTTGGTACTAAAGAACATCCCAGAGGTACTTTTCAGTGCGTCATTAATTATGACGTCATAGAATGAATTAAATGTGTCGAGAATTATTTCATATAATTATTGAAGAATCTGACAGAAGCCAGGATTGTACTTAGCCACAGGTGAAAAGCTTGTGGAATTACTAGTATTTTTATTGCAAGGTTATCTCAGTAGATTTGATTATTACAAAATATGTTAAGATATATTTTTTTTTGTAATGGGGGTAATCCCGTATATTAATAAAAATAAAAAGTAAACAATATTGTTTATTAAATTTATAAATATGGAAATATTTAAAATCGACGACAAAATGGTTCATTTATTGAATTTTTGTATCTTCTTCTTCTCGAGGCAATCTGGCGTCAAGGCGTCTGCGTGTCGAAAGTTGGCAATCATCACAGCGATTTTTAATTTTAAGACCGCGGCTCTAAATAAGTCGTTATGACATGAGTTACATCTCCTTCCTATGGATCTTTTTTTCCGGATTTTCCTTGCATAATGACCTGTAGTATTAGATATCTATCTCCTCACATCACTTGACCCACATATCCCACTTTTCTCCTCTTAATTTTTAGTACTTCTCTTTCCTTATGCATACGTCACATTACCTCAACGTTGGTTATTCCATCTACCCATGAGATCTCTAGTACTCTTCGGTACATCCGCATCTCGAATGCCTTCAGTCTCCTCCACGCTTCCATACCGTATTATAATAAGAATAGCACACAGCACCTCAGCAGTCATATTTTTAACTTAAGAGTTAAGTTTCTACAGCAGAGAAGCCTCTGTATTCTTGTAAATGCGCTTCTGGTCTGTTCGATTCTGATTCGTATTTCTTGAGAGCTGTCATTGTTTTCATTAATAGTTGTATCTAGGTATTTGAATTCTGTTACTATTTCAATAGGCTGATTCTGTACATATATCTCACGAATGTCCTGAGTTGTCTTTGTTATTATCATATATTTCTTGCTCTGTTGAGTGATGGTCCATATTCTTCTTCGCTTACTGCGGTCACCTAATTAAGAAGTATCTGTAGGTCTTCATCTAATTCGGCTAAAAGAACTGTATCATCGGCGTATCTCAGGTTATTTATGATCATGTCATTAATTCTAATTCCTACATTTCGTTAATCTATTCGGGTGAATGTATACACCCTTGTCGAACAACTCTTTGTACTTCTATTTCTTCTGATGTTATGTCTTCTATTCTAACTACTACTTTTTGGCCATAGTATAAGTTACACAAAAAAGACTGTTTTCAAAAATTTATTAGGTAACTTATAAATTAATTACATAAATAAAATATAATTCTAATCATAAAAACTATTTATTCACTAATTCGTAATAATAATAGTTTATTAAAAACACTGAAAAGTAGAATTTGAATATCAGTGTAATAGAAAATTATAGAAAAATACTGCCAGTGGAGAGTTTTCTTAAAGATATATCCTTAGACGAATTCATGGTGAAATATTTCGGCCACAACCTAGCAAAACATTAATTAGAGAAGAAATTTCTAACGCCTCAGCAACACGCTGAAATAAACAGTAAATAAAACAATTTTATTTTCAGGGTAATAAAATACTTAATTAATAATTAAATACTTCACGAACAGCAGAAATTGGTAATAATGTTTGTCCAGCTTCCTTTTCCAATTGAAAATATCTAAGTAATTTTAATATTAGTACTTGTTCTTTTTCCGTATATCTTGTCATCTTGGCCTTACACAAATACAAATAAACACCCAATACTATGTACAAATACTGACCTGAACGACAGCCGTCACTTGCTGTTCAGCACTTCGAAAGAATGGCCAGCATGGACGAAGTTTTACGTCAACTGTCAGTAATAGGCGTATTTGATTGGCTAGAGAAGGCGCGCATTTAAATATTAACGAATCAAACGTAGGTTAGGAAAGAACCGCTTATGTATGTAAGCTTATTCTAACGCTGCAATATAGTTCTGTTTAATCACGGAACTACCGCTTTTTCCGTCACACCCAACTTAATGCATTAGAAATAAATCGAAAAACTGTGACGCATTGAAAAGTACCTCTAGGATGTTCTATAGAGAGGCTTTGTTCTCAGTACAAGTCATATTCCAGAGATGCAGAGACGTCAACTGCGACGTATACGCATGTCTAGTTGATGACGAGAAAGCGTTTGATCGAGTACAGCACGCCAAGATGATGCAAATACTAAAAGAAACAGGAATTAACAACCAAGATCTAAAAATAATTAGAAGTCTATACTGGAATCAGACAGCAAATCTCAGAATTGAAGGTGAACACACTGACTATGTGAAAATAATGCGTGGAGTGAGGCAAGGTACTTTCTGTGCTCTGAAAGAATATTTATCGAAGCTTTGCACGAAACTGAATTAGTGAAACTAATGTTTTTATTTTGAGTCGATTTCCGAAGTGGAAATTAAAACGTCAATAAGCGTAATTTAACCTTTAATTGTGGCTTATTCCCATTTAAATAGTAATTATTTTTTGCCATCTTTTATATTTTTTTACAATAAGTCTTAATGAAATAATGTTTTATTTTTGTTTAAGATACTTCTTGAAGACTGATATGTTGAGTCCATTACTTCAGTAATGTTGACAGTATCCAATTTTTAACAAGGATTACGATTTGTAATCCTTAAATATCCGCTAACAACCTTTAGCGGCTATTTGTAAATAAAAAAAAATCTGAAATGGTACGAACTGAAATTGCACACCTCTACAGTCGGCCGAATAGCTTGCCCAGTTTATATGAGAAGAGACGCAGCCCGACTGCAATTTCGGTCTAGTTCTGAATGATGGATGGTTGACTGTCGCCGTATGTGGCCTTTTGAGAGCGTTTTTTCGACGGGGTGCATAAATGCGCTTCTTTTACAGATCGCAAGCGGATATCAAACGACAGAAGGTGTGGATATTATTCTGAACGTTTTGCAAAATTGATTGGTTTTTGCAGTGGCGGTGCAAACGTAAGAAATTTGAAATAATAACTCAGCAAAACTACAAAAGGATAACACTCAACAAGAAACCCAAAGTACTATGACAGCCCCTGCTAGTGCCATGTGTAGCATATTTAATTGGTTGATAAAAAAGGCTACAAAGAAACTAATTATCTTTTTATTTTTTACTAATACCCAAGAAAATGTTTCTGTATTTTACTTCGTTTTTAGTTAAGCTGTTTGCACTGGCAAGATGCTATTTATTTATTTAAAAAGCTCAACAGGTCTTAAAGGCCTTGGGCTAAAGTACAATTAATATAATACTCATTACAAAACTTGTATTAACTGGGGTGGCTTCTTGTCCAATTATGCTCCTTGAATACTAAATTTGCTTACTATTCGCTCTTTTATAAGATGTTCCTATAAAATATCAAACCATTTTTGTCGTCCTTTGCTTTTTTTCGTGATTGGTCCCCGTTAAATCATATTTTTCATCTTCTTCCTTTCAATTCTCATCGCGTGCCCCATCCATCTCACTTTCTGTGCTTTTATAAAGCGACTGATGCTTGTTTCGTTATACAGTTCCTCCATGGTTGTTCGTCGCACACAACCTTCTACCGTATTTTTATCCTTTTTGCCTTTATATACACCATTATAAATACCATATACACCAGTGACCATACGTCACTCTGGGTTTTGGACTTAACTTTGATTTTTCGATACATATTTGTATTTCATCAGTGGTTTTAGGCTTCCCATTTTTTTATTTCTCCTTTGCCAAGAGGCAAGATACTAAGGACTCACAATTTGTAGACTGAAGTGTCTATTGCAGCTCACTTAATCATCGCTACGTTCTTAAAGATAATTCTAAGCATCTCTTTTCTACTGCACTTTTATGTATTTTACAGCATTGACTAAAAATAGTGTTACGATAGATAATGACGTATCATATGACTCAAAACTGTAAACATATTTATTACTAATATCTTTTTTATTCAAGTATTTTTTAGTCTATACCCCAGCCGGCAGAAGCCGCTATAAAAAACCAGTATGGCGTGACCTTCCAGTCTTTTCGCCAAGAGTCAGAAAGGCCGACGAGTTTCTAGACGTATGGGTCCCCCTCCAATATAAAAAACCTGCTTTGGATGGAAGGTCATCGATTCATCGCCGGGATTCCGGAACTAACGGCATTTTATATTTAAAGAAGGAACTCTGCTGATAACAGTTAGTTTTTGAATATCGCGTCGAGTTTTAAAATGTAACGCACGTATTGTAATAAATGTAGATAAATTATAAAATTATTAGTGTGAAATAAATTAGTTATATTGTACAAATAAAGACTTTAAATAAACTTGAAAGTGTTATAAATAGAACCTTCAATATTAAATAAAAAAAAACAATAAATTAGATTAATAATAATAGTATAATAGTTTTTATTTTTAATAATAAAAAGCGAAACATGAACAAAATATTCTAGAGTAATATAGTATGTTATCTTCTTCGTCTTCAATCTAAATATTCCTCGTCTCTGCATTTTGTTTAAGTTTCAGCATTCCGTATGCCATTAACTTTGGCTATTAAAATGGCAATTTGCATCTTGTTAACGGCTTGTCTAAATAATTGAATAGATCTCAGACCGAAGCACTGGTTTTGGATTTAAGAGTTTATCCTTCTACTCGGATCCCTTCTTGCGTCCATTTTTCTCTGGAAAATGAGTTGCTGAAGGCGATATTTCCTGTGTTTTATAACAAGGCCGATCCTGTTATTTATCTGTTCTTTCTAGTACTTTCTTGTTGCTTGTATGGCCTGTCCAGGGTATTAGGAGAATTCTTCTGCATGGTGTAGTTCTGTAGAGTAAAGTAGTAGTAAACTATTAGAGAAGTATATGGTAAGGTTTCCCAGTTTGGACCACTTTTTAAATATCTATTGTATTACACATGTTAATAAATATTTCATCATTTTATCATAAGAATCATTTACTAAATACTATTTACTACTAATGTGGGATATCGGCATCTTTGATTGGATGATTAGTACTCTAAATTGGACCGACTGTAAAACCTATATTTAGACATGAGGAACGTGTTAAAAATATATATAAACATAACACAAACTAATATTCAACGTTTTGTAACTTATAAACTTAACCTAAATGTAAAAAATCTTTATTGTCATGTAATAGTATGAATATCAACCTTAAGTTTTACAATTTGAACAATAAAATATCTTAGTTCTTAGCAATACCACAGATTAACACAGAACAGATCATTGTGTTCTGTTAATCTGTGACGATACATTGGTACATTTTTTCAAGAAACCAAATTTTACATTTAAGACATTGGACCATGTCTTTGACTGATTCAGACTCGCATATTTCTCAATACCAACTGTC
Organism: Diabrotica undecimpunctata; assembly: GCF_040954645.1. Classification (NCBI taxonomy): domain Eukaryota; kingdom Metazoa; phylum Arthropoda; class Insecta; order Coleoptera; family Chrysomelidae; genus Diabrotica; species Diabrotica undecimpunctata. The sequence goes on from NC_092811.1 coordinate 3,784,982, forward strand.
AGATTTAGCTACACCTAATTTTGCTACCTTTTTTTCACAACCAATTTTTGACAATTTTTTTTTAAGTAGCTTTAATCGATTTTGAAATATATGCCTCAGCTCGTGCTCTAAGTTCGTTTTTTCACGGGGAACTATTTTGGGGTATATACTTGGTATATTCTTCTTGTACTTTCTTCATCCTGTAACTAAGGTCTTCTTGGTCTTGTGCAATCACTACTTGATCGTCTGCAAAGCTTAACGTATATAGGTATTCGTTCCGTACCGGTACTCCCGTGCCTTCGTATTTTCTTTTCCATATAGTCAAGGCTTTCTCTAGGTATATTTTGAATAGGGTTGGATATGTGGAACAACCCTGCAGGAGCCCTTTTGTTGTGGTGAATTCTCCCATGATTATTGTTCCCATTTATTAAACAATTTATTTTCTTTATACAGAGCTTTTGTAGCTTCTATGAGTTCCGTCTGCATTTCAAATTTGTACATTGCTTCCCATAGTTCTGACCTTGTTAGATGTAGGAAAATTCTGAGTATGGCAGAAGAACGAGCGGCCAATTTTATGTAGGAAATGTCTATTCGCTTAACTCTAGGACCAAAATTGACGCCAATATAGCCGATTAAACAAATTTGATAAAAATCCAAGGGTATACAGTTTTTTCGATTTTCCGGCAAAACGGTGCATAATTTGTAACAACATGTTAATTTCTTTTTAAACAGCAAGTCACCCTTAATCAAAATAATTCAAATTTCAAACAAAATATTCACTTTAAATTTTCAGCAAATACAGATATCCAAGTGGAAATATTTCTCACGAACCGTTAGATGTAGGAAAATTCTAAGTATGGCAGAAGAACGAACGGTAAATTTTATGTAGGAAATGTGTATTCGCTTGACTCTCGGACCAAAATTGACGCCAATATAGCCGATTAACGAAATTTGATAAAAATCCAATGGTCTACAGTTTTTTCGATTTTCCGGCAAAACGGTGCGTAATTTCTAGCCACGTGTTTGGATTTTTTTAATCAGCAAGTCACCCTTAATCGAAATAATTCAAATTTTAAACAAAATATACACTTTTATTTTTCTCGAAATTTTCAGCGATTATAGACATCCAAGGGGAAATTTTTCTCACGAACTGTTAGATGTAGGAAAATTCCGAGTATGGCAGAAGAATGAGCGGCCAATTTTATGTAGGAAATGTCTATTCGCTTAACACTCGCACCAAAATTGACGCCAATATAGCCGATTAATTAAATTTGATAAAAATCCAAGGGTACCCCCTTGGAAAATTTTTTCCAATGTTTCCAAAAAAAAATTTTGTTTAATGTTTTGGTACATGCACTTGGTCCAGCTTATTCCAAACATATGTTTTTTTCTGATCCCTTAACCCCAGTTTGCCGGAAAAGAGGAAAAATCGAATTAAAAAATCTACAGTTTTTTTGATTTTCCGGCAAAAGGGTGCATAATTTTTAGCCACATGTTTAGATTTTTTTAATCAGCAAGTCACCCTTAATCGAAATAATTCAAATTACAAACAAAATATACACTTTTAATTTTCTCGAAATTTTCAGCGAATACATACATCCAAGTGGAAATTTTTCTCACGAACTGTTAGATGTAGGAAAATTCCGAGTATGACAAAACAATGAGCGGCCAATTTAATGTAGGAAATGTCCATTCGCTTGACTCTCGGACCTAAATTGACGCCAGTATAGCCGATTAACGAAATTTGATAAAAATCCAATGATCTACAGTTTTTTTGATTTTCCGGCAAAAGGGTGCATACTTTTTTGCCACATGTTTAGATTTTTTTAATCAGCAAGTTACCCTTAATCGAAATAATTCAAATTACAAACAAAATATACACTTTTAATTTTCTCGAAATTTTCAGCGAATACATACATCCAAGTGGAAATTTTTCTCACGAACTGTTAGATGTAGGAAAATTCTGACTATGGCAGAAGAACGAGCGGCCAATTTTATGTAGGAAAAGTCTATTCGCTTAACACTCGCACCAAAATTGACGCCAATATAGCCGATTAACTAAATTTGATAAAAATCCAAGGGTACCCCCTTGGGAAAATTTTTCCAGATTTTCCAAAAAAAAAATTTTGTTTAATGTTTTGGTACATGCACTTGGTCCAGCTTATTCCAAACATATGTTTTTTTCTGATCCCTTAACCCCAGTTTGCCGGAAAAGAGGAAAAATCGAATTAAAAAATCTACAGTTTTTTTGATTTTCCGGCAAAAGGGTGCATAATTTTTAGCCACATGTTTAGATTTTTTTAATCAGCAGGTCACCCTTAATCGAAATAATTCAAATTACAAACAAAATATACACTTTTAATTTTCTCGAAATTTTCAGCGAATACATACATCCAAGTGGAAATTTTTCTCACGAACTGTTAGATGTAGGAAAATTCCGAGTATGACAAAACAATGAGCGGCCAATTTAATGTAGGAAATGTCCATTAGCTTGACTCTCGGACCAAAATTGACGCCAATATAGCCGATTAACGAAATTTGATAAAAATCCAATGGTCTACAGTTTTTTTGATTTTCCGGCAAAAGGGTGCATAATTTTTGCCACATGTTTAGATTTTTTTTATCGGCAAGTCACCCTTAATCGAAATAATTCAAATTACAAACAAAATATACACTTTTAATTTTCTCGAAATTTTCAGCGAATACATACATCCAAGTGGAAATTTTTCTCACGAACCGTTAGATGTAGGAAAATTCTGACTATGGCAGAAGAACGAGCGGCCAATTTTATGTAGGAAAAGTCTATTCGCTTAACACTCGCACCAAAATTGACGCCAATATAGCCGATTAACTAAATTTGATAAAAATCCAAGGGTACCCCCTTGGAAAATTTTTTCCAGATTTTCCAAAAAAAAAATTTTGTTTAATGTTTTGGTACATGCACTTGGTCCAGCTTATTCCAAACATGTGTTTTTTTCTGATCCCTTAACCCCAGTTTGCCGGAAAAGAGGAAAAATCGAATTAAAAAATCTACAGTTTTTTTGATTTTCCGCAAAAGGGTGCATAATTTTTAGCTACATGTTTAGATTTTTTTAATCAGCAAGTCACCCTTAATCAAAATAATTCAAATTTCAAACAAAATATACACTTTTAATTTTCTCGAAATTTTCAGCGAATACGTACATCCAAGTGGAAATTTTTCTTACGAACAGTTAGATGTAGGAAAATTCTGAGTATATCAGAAGAACGAGAGGCCAATTTTATGTAGGAAATGTCTATTCGCTTGACTCTCGGACAAAAATTGACGGCAATAGAGCCGTTTAACGAAATTTGATAAAAATACAATGGTCTACAGTTTTTTTGATTTTCCGGCAAAAGGGTGCATAATTTTTGCCACATGTTTAGATTTTTTTTATCGGCAAGTCACCCTTAATCGAAATAATTCAAATTACAAACAAAATATACACTTTTAATTTTCTCGAAATTTTCAGCGAATACATACATCCAAGTGGAAATTTTTCTCACGAACTGTTAGATGTAGGAAAATTCTGACTATGGCAGAAGAACGAGCGGCCAATTTTATGTAGGAAAAGTCTATTCGCTTAACACTCGCACCAAAATTGACGCCAATATAGCCGATTAACTAAATTTGATAAAAATCCAAGGGTACCCCCTTGGAAAATTTTTTCCAGATTTTCCAAAAAAAAAATTTTGTTTAATGTTTTGGTACATGCACTTGGTCCAGCTTATTCCAAACATGTGTTTTTTTCTGATCCCTTAACCCCAGTTTGCCGGAAAAGAGGAAAAATCGAATTAAAAAATCTACAGTTTTTTTGATTTTCCGCAAAAGGGTGCATAATTTTTAGCTACATGTTTAGATTTTTTTAATCAGCAAGTCACCCTTAATCAAAATAATTCAAATTTCAAACAAAATATACACTTTTAATTTTCTCGAAATTTTCAGCGAGTACACACATCCAAGTGGAAATTTTTCTCAGGAACAATTATATGTAGGAAAATTCTGATTATGGCATAAGAATGAACGGCCAATTTTACAGAGTCATAGCCTTTCTCAGGTCCACAAATGCCAAGTGTATATCTCTATTTTTTGCTTTTTTCTTTTCCAGCAGTTGTTCCAGTGTGTATATGTGGTCTATGCATGATCTTTCTGGCTTGAAGCCTGCCTGATCCTCCCTGATTTTGCCTTTTATCGCTTGCTCTATCTTTTCTCGCAGTATCTTTCCATAAAATCTTCCTATTGATGATATTACGCTTATTTCTCTGTAGTTTTCGCATCGTTTTCTATCTCCTTTGTTAAATATAGATGTCATATATGCCTCCGTCCATTCCTTTGGGAGCTGTTCTCCATTTATGGCTTTCTGAAATATCCATTTTATCATCCGCTGTAATTTTTTTGAGCCGCACTTTATAAGCTCAGGTGAGTTGCCTCCAGGTCCCGGTGCTTTCTAATTTTTGATTGCTTTTATGGCCGATCTTATTTTCCTGTCTGTTATTTCTATTTCTTGTTGTGAGGAGCTGCTTCGTATTCGCCTGTTTTCTTTTCCAATGAATTGTGGTCTTTGTTCTGTTAACAGTTCCTTGTAATGGTCCTTTCATTTTTTGTCCTGGATATTTCCCAATCTAGTTTTTTCTTATGAGTTTTGTTTCAATCCTCTCATAACTTTCCATGACTCCGAAGTTCTTGTACCTCCTATGTATGTTTCAATGTTTAAGCAGGTTCTTTCCCATTCTTAATTCTTTTATTGTGTTATCTGTTTTTTCACTTCTCTATCTTTTTCTCTACATTTTTCATAAACTTCATCGTTGTTTGTAGTCAGCCATTTTCTGTATAGTTCCTTTTTTTCTTTAATTATTCTTTTTGTTGGTTCATTTATTTCATAATAGCGCTGTTTATTTGTTATATGTTCTTTTTCTTTAAGGGCTTCGAATGCTGTTTGTTTTATAGTTGCCTTTATATGCTGGTATATTTCTTCGATGTTGCCGTATCTAAATTCTATTAATTTTTGGTCTAGACGTTGTTGGTATATTTCTCTTATTGATTGTTCTTGGAGTAGTTCTATATTGTATTGTTTTCTCTTATAGTGTCTAAGAGTCTTGTTATGTTTCCAATTAATACCCATTTTTGCTGTCAGTATTTTATGGTCAGTTCCACATTCTGCTCCTCTTCTGACTCACACATCTTTTATCTTCAGCTTTCAGCTTTCGTGTTGCTTGCGTCCATCTATATTTATGAATATTTTTATATCTAAAAAATCCTTTGGTGATTTTTAGGTTGTTCAGTTCGCATAATTCAATCAGACGTTTTCCGTTATCGTTTTGTTCATATCAGTAAACAAGCCAATATTTGTGTTCTGATTCTTTGGTTACTGGACCTTACATCTCTCTGACATTATAAAGACAAACAATTTTACTCATATATGGGAAATGAGTTAATTCACATGAACTTAAGATTGTGAGTATTGACTCATTTCCCATCTACTAGTATTATAGACACACATAGGCAACCTTTTCATCATTTACAAACAATTTTTAATTGAAAATTAGATTATCAATTAGCTCTGTATAATGAAAATAAAGTGTCCATTAAAATGGGAACAAGAATTATAGGAGACTTCACCACAACAAAAGGGCTCCTGCAGGAGGAATGGGAGTACCGGTACGAAACGAATACCTATATACGTTAAGATTTGCCTATCAAGTAGTGATTGCACAAGACCAAGAAGACCTCAGTTACATGATGGAGAAACTACAAGAAAAATATACCAATGCTGGCCTAGATATTAACCTCGCGAAAACAGAGTACCGATCTAAAAGTGAAGAAGACATAGAAGATCTACAGATTGACGACAACGTAACAATTAAGGGAAAGGATAAATTCAAATACTTGGGGTTTATAATCACGAAAAAGGCAACAACAGAGAAAGAAATTAAGCAAAGATTAGGACAAACAAGAACAGCAATCCGACAACTTAACTCAGTATGGTGGGATAGTCACCTAAATATGAAGACAGAAACACAGATTTATAAAACATTAGTGTGAAGTATTATGACATATGGGGCGGAAAATTGGATTATAAACAAGAAAAACAGCAGTAAGATAGTAGCAACAGAGATGGAATGCCTGCGAAGATGCTGCAGAATAACAAGAATGGATAGGAGAAGTAATGACGAAATAAAGCAAACAACATCAATAGAAACAGACATACTAACATACATGGAAAAATACTAAAGTGGTATGAACATGTAAGAAGAACTAGCGACCACAGATGGATAAAGAGCAATTTTACTTATTTTTTTTTATTGTGATGTTAAAAAAAATGTATTGGTGAAGTATCGCCGTTTTCTTAGTGTAGGTATAAAACGTATATAGGTAATGAAAAAAGCTTGACCTTCCATTACCGAGAGCGGTATAATAAATAAAAAGCTGTTATCTGGTTATTTTTCATCGAACTAAACCGCGGGATTCCGGAATCGGCAGTTTTGCCATTCTCTCGGGTACGCACCTGTCCATTATCCAAATTAATCATAAACAAATTTTAATCGGGAAATATGAGACGGCGAGCGAGCACTGCAAACACAATAGACGAAATTATTGTTTGCATTCGAATAATGGAGACATAATGGAAAATGAAAATTAATGAAAAGAGAGCATCTCTTTTATGTCAGAAGCATTGTACGAACAATACAAGACTTGGTCACAATAAACCTTGGCGACACGTCTAATAACGCTCCCGGTACCTCACTCCCCATCACTATCACCATACCACTCCAATTTCATCATAATTAAATTCTCTTATATCCATCGCCATTGTTCTGTATTATAGTTGAGTTTAAACAATGTTGGAAGACGCTTATTCTGTTTTGTGCTCCGCTTGTTTTTATTAAGTATCGGACGACGCTGCCCGTCAATGGAAAATGCCAGTAAATGGTGTTAAAAAAGAATACACATAATATAACATTCAATAGACTTTACCAGATATCTATTTAATTTAAACAAGGGTAATTTCTAATAACAAACAATTATACATGTCCCAAAAATAACATAATGTACGATTAAACACATATTCTGTTATGTTTTAAAAAACTATTAAAAGAACTAAGTGATTCATTTAAGAGATATTTTAGAGAGAAATATTTTAAATCCAGTTATGTTCATATTATATCCCAAATTAGTCCTTTGGTGGCAAAGATAAAAAATAATATTGACAGAAAAGGGCCGTATTGGAATATCAAAATTAGCAGATCGCAAAAGTTCGGGAAACTTCACAATACCATATTGATTAACTTAAATAGAAATGTAAAACTAATTATAAAACGTACACAAGTTATCTACAACTCATATGCAGTGTATTAAAAATTTTATCTATGCTTTCTTTAATTTTTCCTGTTACTTTTTGAGTGTCAGATTGTCACATTTTCATAGCGAATTGACGCTAAAGACACACCCATGAATGATAGAGTATCTTTAACGATAATATGACCAAAAAGATGTAGCCTTACTAATATACCAAAGATACCAAAATCACATCAAAGAGTGTCAATACATATCAGAAAGGATTGTAACAGCAAATATAAGAATAGAAAAGAAAGACCTCAACATCATCGGAGTATACGGCCCAAAAAATAATAAGCCTCAATCAACAAGGAAAACGTTTTATACAGAGGGAAGATGATAATATTGGGGGATTTTAACGCTCGAATGCAAGGCAAAATCCGAGGAAAGCGAAATATGGGAAGACGAAGAATATCCTGGCTTAAGAACTTAAGGGAATGGTTTGAATGCAGTAGTGCAGAACTTTTTAGAGCGGCAGTCAACAGAGTACGCATAGCCATGATGATTTCCAACCTTCGATAGAAGATGGAACTTAAAGAAGAAGAAAGCTCGAATAAGCAATCAGATAATACGCGGAATTTAGTAAAAACATAACGAGGATGCCAAAAACGGGGAACTGATGCTAAATTTCTGCACGAATAACGAACTTAGAATAAACAACACATTTTTGACCACAAAAACCAACACAAATATACATTTAACAACTCCCGTGGACAAAGATTTTTTTATAGATTATGTCATAACCAACAGAGATATACATCCATCGAAAATAATCGACGTAAGCTGCCTCAACTCAACAGATGGAGGTAGCGACAATAGTCTAGTATTATGTAAAATATATATATTTGTTCCGTGGTTGTGTGGATGCGTGTGATAAACTTATTTACCACGAAAACAAAAATAAAAAATAATAGAAGCGAATAAAACGTAGAAAAAATATTTAATAATGTGTAATTGTATTACGTGTTAATAATATTTATTTTGTAAAACGTAATTAATTCTCGAAGGGACGGTATTTTTTGTATATGTATCGCGGACCGATGCAAATGGTGTCTCAATGATTACTGAAAACTAAAACTCAACACAGAACACGCGTTCTTACTTACTTACTTAGTCCTAAGCCTTCCTACCGTTAGGTGTAAGGCTGCTGGGGTTAAGATTTGCACTGTTGTCTCCATGCTATCCGGTCTTGTGTTAGATTTCGTGCACTTTCCCATGTCAATCCTTTCTTCTCAACTTCTTTTCTGATTTCGTCTACCCACCTAACTCTTGGTCTTCCTCGTTTGTTTTTCCCTTGCATTCTCGTTTCAAACACTCGTTTTGTTAATCTTTCATTCGACATTCTACACACGTGCCCGAACCATCTTAGTTGCCCCTCTACTATTTTTTGGTTTATTGGTTCTAGTTTTAGGTTTTGTCTGATTGTTTCGTTTCGTATTTTGTCTGTCCTCTTTCTGTTTGCTATTTTCCTCAGGAACCTCATTTCCATAGCATTGACTCGAGATTTTTGTCTCCCAGTCAATGTCTATGACTCGCTATTATAGATGATTGTAGGTCTAACTACTGATTTAACGACTGCCGTTTTGACCTTCTCCGGTATTTCTTTTTTCCCCAAAAATGTTGTTTTCATATTGTTAAAAATAAGCTTCCTGTTCGTCCCATTCTCTTATTTATTTCCATGTCTTGTTTACCGTTTTATTCAACTATTACTCCTAGGTATTTAAAATGTTCCACTTGTTCTAGTTGTTTTCCGTTTAATTGTATTGCGTGTGTCTTTCTCTTATTTGAAATTATCATTGTTTTTGTTTTCTCTGTATTTATTTTCATATTTATGTTTGACAGTTCTTCTTCTAGTATTTCAAGGTTGTTCTGTAGGTCTTCTCTGTTTTCTGCTATCAAAACCATGTCGTCTGCAAATAGAAGCTCTGATAGTTGAGTCTGTTTCATTTGCCAGTATCCTAATGTTAGTTTTCTCATTCTTCTCTTGGCTTTCTTTATTGCTTCATCCAGTACCACTGAGAACAGCAGTGGGCTCAACACGCATCCCTGTTTGACGCCTTGACTTGTAGTAAATTCTTCGGATTCCTCGTTGTTGGTTCTCACCGTATTTGTATTATTATTGTACATATCCTTTATTACATCAATTGTTATCCTGTCAACTCCTCTTTCCTTTAATGTCCTCCATACGTCCTTTCTTTGTATTCTGTCAAACGCCTTTTCCAGATCAATAAAGCATTTATGTATTTCTCTATTTTTATTGATTACTTTCTCACTTATTTGTCTTATTGTGAATATGTGGTCTTGCGTGCTTCTGTCCTTCCTGAATCCACATTGTGTATCTTCCATAGTTGGTTCTATTTGGGTTTTTATTCTTGTTTCTATTATTCTTGCGAATACCTTCCCAGGAATACTTGATATAGTAATACCTCGGTAATTATTACAGTTTCTCTTGTCGCCCTTTTTGTGTATTGGTAGTATAATGTCTTTCTTCCAGTCCTGTGGTATTTCTGCTCTCTTTATGATATCATTCATTAGTTCTTTCATGCTGTCCACTCCCTCTATTCCCATGAATTTTATCATTTCCGGGGTGATATCATCCTTGCCTGGTGCTTTGCCTAATTTAACTCTTTCAATTGCCTTTTCTAGTTCCTCTGTTGTTATGGGTTCTACTTTTTGTTCTTCATTAATTTCTTGTATCTCCACTATGTTGTCTACGTCTGTATGAGTTAACTCTTTGAAATTCTCTCTCCATCTTTCCATTATTTGTCATTTTTAGTCCAAACTTTTCCCATGACCTTTCTTTTGCTGCTTTCACAGCTATTTTAACCTCTTTTCTTTTTTCTTTATATGCCTCATAATCTTCAGGGCGCTTTGTACTTAGGTATCTCTTCCATTTTTCTTTTTTGTTCTTTACTTTCCTTCGTATTTTGTCCGTCCACCATTCAGTTCTCCTCATGCTATTATTTGCTATTTTTGTCTTCCCGCAAGTTTCCTCAGCAGCTATGATTAAGCTGGTCTTGAGATTTTCCCACTTTTCTTCTATACTTGCAGTTTTTGCTCCCTTTTAAAATATTGTCTAATTTTTCTTGAAATATCTTCTTATATCTTTCTTCTTTTAATTTGTAGCTTTTTACTTTTTCATTTACTACCTTTCTCCTCTTTTCTTCCTTTTCTTTTGCTGTTCTCATTCTCATTATTACTAGATGATGATCACTGCCAATCTCTGAGCCTCTTTTAACTTTCGTGTCTTGTACTCTTTTTCATTTGTTGCTACTTACCAAAAAGTAATCTATGATTGATTTTTCATTTCTACTTTCTTGTACTCTCGTGTATTTGTGTACTTTTTTATGTTTAAATTTTGTATTTGTTATAACAAGTTTATTCTCCATACATATTTCTATTATTCTTTCACCATTTTTGTTTAGTATTTCTTCTCCTTCTTTTCCCATGCATTCCTCAATTCCATTGTTATTATTTCCGACTCTACCGTTTAGATCTCCCATTACAATTATATTTTCTTCCCCATTGTCAATTTGCATTTGGAGCTCCTCGAAAAATTTATCCTTCTCTTCCTTTTTTGCATCTTCATTTACTCCGTAGGCTGTTATTATTGTCCATATTTCATCGTCTATCAGATTCATTTTCAGCGATAATATTCTCTGGTTAACATATCTTTCTTCTATAACGTATTGTAGTCTATTCGGTGCAATTATTATCCCTACGCCTTCTTTTGCTCTCTCCTTTGCATCAGCTCCTACCCAAAATAACCAATATCCTTTGTGTATCTTCTTAAAACCTCTTTCTTTCATTTTCGTTTCCGTTATTCCTAATATTTCTATTTTTTGTCTGATCATTTCTTCTACAAGTTCTACCTCTTTTCCATTGATGCATTTTTATCTCTCCTTTTTTCTGCGGTATATCTTTCATCTTCTTTCTATTCTCATCCTTGTTTACCTTTGCATCGTGCTTTTTCCTATCGTTATTCCTATTCGTCGCCCTGGTCGTCATTGTCAGGCGTTCTTTGTTTTTAAAAGCCAGGCCATAAACTTTTATTATCGGGCTGGTCGTTATATTAATTTCGTTTCCCATAAATACAACGCACTCAAAATGTATAATTAAATCTGTAGTAAATAAACATATTGAAAAAACACATTTCTATTTCTTATGTTTATAAAACGTAAATTTGCGAAAATGTAAATTTTAATATAAGATTGTTGTTATTTAATTTTTGAATACAAAAATTTAATTCGTAATTAGCTTGTCGCTATATATTCTTTTATATAGTTGTATAGGTCCCCTACACTATCAAAGTTTTTGCATATGAGTTTTTCATCTAATCGTTTTTTGTACAGTATTTTTGAGCTTTTGTTGTTAAAGGTTTTCAAGTTGTACTTAATTTCCAGAGTTGTTTTATTTTGCTGTTTTTTTTTCTTAACTTCCTAGCAAGTTTGGAGTAGTTTAATGATGCGCTGGCTGACTGCTTCCCAGGATGTTATGTATCTTCGTAGTCTTTTTTGAATAGTATACGGAATACCTAAAGATAAAAGTACCCAGCAAGGAGTGTCCATTAGTATGAACACTTTTTGCTGGGCACTTTTATCTTTAGGTATTCCGGAGAAAAAATGGTCGTATTCTCCAAGGTTCTTTGACCCTTGCCCCTTCTTTTTGGTCTCAGTAAGTACTAAAATATCCATGTTTATCTGTTTCTGAAATTATGTCGTTAATTTTTTGTGAGATACCTTAATAATCCAGTAAAATAAGGCAAACAAGGGGGCAAACCTCGGACTGAAAGATAATAAGCTGAAAATTTGCATACGTCTTTATTTTGATGGTATAAAACTTACCCTCATATAATCACGTGTCGGCGACTTAAGATATTTAAGGTCAAAGGTCACGAAAATGAGTTTTCTGCAAATATCTCGTTTCCCTTACACTTTATAACATTTAAGGTGGTAAGAAAAATTGTAGAATGGAAAATTCTCTTCAATTTTTGTCTCAGGTACTTTTATGTACCAGCAACCCTTCTTAAGGTAGAGCGCAAAGAGTGGGGGACCGCTTACCTGTGTATACGGTAACGCGAAGTCAGCCAGTAGGATTCAATAAATAATAAGTTATATAGTTAATTATTCACTTAAAATACTATTATTATCATTAAATTTTTATTATTTATTATTTAATAGACTATATTTATAGATATTAATTATAAAATATATATTTTATATAATATACCTAAACTATTTCAACAAAAAAACTGCTCTGTACAAGAATTATTTGAAAATGGAGTACGTATTTTCTTAGCAGCGTATAATTCTCCAACATCAGAAGACGATATAGACTCTTTTCGATAAACACAGTTCATTAAATCAACAAGACTCAACAAACCAGTACAGTTATCAAGTCTTCCACCTTCAAGTGCAGCAGCTCGTCAGCATATCATTCGTGTCCATTATCAGACCCAAATTTGGTTGGGAAATGATTTAGAACCCCAAGAATTCGGCTGGGTAATGCAAAATGAATTTCTGGAACCAATAACAACATTATTACCGCCAGCACCAGAAGAACTGCTGAATACAATATTTTGCAATTGCAAGAAAGGTTGTGGTTCTAATTGCGGATGCAGGAAATCAGGATTGCAATGTACTTTAATTTGTGGGCAGTGTAATGGACAATCATGTCTAAACGCTTCATCAACTTCAGATGATTTCAATGAAGAAAGTAAATATGCACCTGATATTCTTGAATATTTTTATTCTGATACTTTAATAAACGAGAATGATGATGATGAATCCGATATTGAGCAGTCAGAGGAAGAAGAAGAAGAAGAAGAAGAAGAAGAAGACGATGAAGAAGAAAATTAATACAAAAATATTAACCATACATAATAAAAGAATATATATTATATTTGTAACTTTAATAAATGGATTATTGGATTAATAAATAAATAATATATAATTTAAAAAAATAATAAATATGATTTTTTCAGTATTTAATTAAATATAAAAATGATTATTGTTGAATTCTGCACTTGATCTTAATTTATCGTATATACAGCTGTTAAAAATATCATTAAAGTTCATTTGAAATATTTCATTTAATATTGTATGTTTGTTAAAAATAAAATAAATATTATATAAAAATATATATTTTATAATTAATATCTGTAAATATAGTTTATTAAATAATAAAAATTTAATGATAATAATAGTATTTTAAGTGAATAATTAACTATATAACTTATTATTTATTGAATCCTACTGGCTGACTTCGCGTTACCGTATACACAGGTAAGCGGTCCCCACTCTTTGCGCTCTATCTTAAGAAGGGTTGAAGGTACATAAAAGTACTTGAGACAAAAATTGAAGAGAATTTTCCATTCTACAATTTTTCTTACCACCTTAAATGTCATAAAGTGTAAGGGAAACGAGATATTTGCAGACAACTCATTTTAGTGACCTTTGACCTTAAATATCTTAAGTCGCGGACATGTGATTATATGAGACTTTTGAAGTAAGTTTTATACCATCAAAATAAAGACGTATGCAAATTTTCAGCTTATTATCTTTCATTCCGAGGTTGCATCCTTATTTTACCGGACTATAAAGTTACGTGTACCAATATTCATATTCCGTTTTCTTAGCTTTAGTCGTCTTCGTTTATTCAATCTTTTTCGAGGCAGGCTACTGGAAGTTATAACCTTTGTGGTATTTAGTGAGTATCTAATGGTTAGCCCGATGCCTCAATCCCCCATACAGGAAGACCGGAACTTTGATTTCGGAGTATCTCTCTCCTAGACTGGTTGCCCTTACTGGGGCTCAAAGAAGACTTTCTTCCCTTCTTTTTGATTTTATACTAGCCCCATAACCAAATGGCCTTCTTTGCCCTCTAGACCATTGTGAAGAGTTTCTTCTTCGCCTTGGACGCTGTTGTGGACTTCATCCGTGATCCTGGACAAGGGACCCTTAGCAGGTACTATTTTTTCGGGCCAGGAAACACCTATCGATATTACTTCTTCAAGTGCCATCTTCGCGGCGGAGGTCGGCAATCATAGTAGCTATTCGAACTTTTGAGACGGCTGCTCTGAAAAGTTCATTTGATGACATCCGTACCACTCTCTCAGGATGCGCAGCCATGACATTCTACGCCTCCCTATGCTTCTCTTTCGTTGGATCTTTCCCTGCATAATCAGTTGGAGCAAGGTGTATTTCTCTCCACGTGTAATATGTCCGAGATATTCCAATTTTCTTGTTTTAGGTGATTACACTATAGAATAAAATAATAAAAGAAAAAGAATGGCACAAAACAATTGATTGATGATAGAATAAATGAAAGTGAGATAAATAACAAAGATTTCTATAAACTATTCATTAATTTAAAAGTAAGAACGAGAATTTTTTTCTTAAATTCTCTTGCTTTTTATAACTACGTTGAACAAACAAAAAGGAAGTGATTTTCCACATCGTTGTTGGAATAACAGCAAAATATATATATTAGGGTAGTTCACGTCAGTGTTTACACAATACATATGTTTCCGATTGTCCCTGATAGATGTACACGGAAGAGCGTCCATTATTTAAATAACCAATCCATTAACAAAGTAAGTGTCCCCGATTCCAGTGACAATCCATAAAATCCAACGGGAAATGAAATATTGAAACGCATAAACCAAATCGAGTTTTGCATTCTGAATGGCCGACTCTAGGTCGTAACTTTATCAATTAATAATAAATTCGTTAGAAACACTGGCAACCGAGACGTCTCTGCGGGACGAGAAACGAGGGAGAGAGGTCCGAACGGAGTCTGTGCATTTCCGCGAACCACTTTATTAACGGCATTAAAAGTTAGGTGGAGAGTTGTTTAATATTTATATGCGATGAAAATATGATTTGGGAAAACTTGCTCGCTTATCGTTCGTGCTTCGAGCGGTAATTTTGTTTTACAAATATACGAGAAAACTTTCTAACCAATATACAAAAAAAAAACAACGCATGGCTGCGGTGTGCATAAATGGAAAAGTATTGGTCTCCAATTCCTATTTCTCATTAACAAACTTTTCAACTTCTATATGACTATATAAAAAAATGTATATCAAAGTTAAGGTCGACGAGGTAGGGTGACAAGGATGATCAGTGATAACTAGTGATAATCATGCTGCACAGTATAGGATACATGAAGGAATAATATAATAAAAGAAAGTAAAGTCAAGTAGCAGTAGACTCGCTCTATAACGGGAACTGAAATGGCAGACTAGTTACCTCGTTATAAGCCGATCTCGTTATATCAGACAACAGTACAAGGTCTGGCTATTAAATAACGAGACTGCACGCGCAGAAGGCGTCCTAGACGGAAAGAGTGGAAAACGAATGCAGCATTGGATAGCTGGTCTAGGTCTAAGCAGAGAACAACCGAACACAGAGAAGCGACAGTCCTTTGAAGTTACGTGGACAAGCCGCCAATGACAGCTAACAACCAGAAAATTAATAGTCAGTTGTCATATCACACAATATAAATTCTTAAAAGCGTAGGCGCAAAATTTCGGGCCAATGTTTTTTAAATGCATTCATTTTTTTCGAATCCTGAAAAAACTAATAAGTATTTTTGAAAAATTTAAACGCAGAATGAAAGACTACATTATTACTGAGGGCCGAAAGTCCCCGAAAACTTCTATAATGTTTATTTTAATAAGTTACAGGGGTGAAAAAAAAAAGAGAAAATTTAGTGTGATTTTTAATTTCAAATATCTCATTCAAAAAAACTTTTTGTTTATTCTAAGGGACTTTCGGCCCTCGGTAATAATGTAATCTTTCATTCTGTGTTTAAATTTTTCAAAAATATTTGTTAGTTTTCTCAGGATTCGAAAAAAAGATTGTATTTAAAAAGCATTGGCCCGAAATTTTGCTCCTACGCTCTTAACGAAACAAAGAAATTACTAAAAATCTTAAAATTACAACAGAACAAGCCTTCAAAATTGCAAAAACATGGTTGCAAATAAACAAACTTACATTAAATTATGAAAAAACTAAATAGGTACTCATCTACTTTTTGCTATATACAAAAGTTGTCTGCCAATTTTTAATTCGTTAAATATAAATAACAGAGATCATTGAAGGTACTGCGTCATGCGCCAATGTTTTTCTTCTATTTCCTTTTACAATAACATTATCTTCAAAATGCAGTTCACAAATCCTATAATTATTATAAAGTGAATCCATTTTGAATAACAAATCTTCTCGTCTGCAAGCTTCTATCCACACTTTGGCACTACAAATTTTTAACAAAACAAATTTTAAACAAAGAACTTTTTCTGTAATTATAAATAATACTTTATTACTTACAACTATAAGAGTATTAGTATATGCTAAGTATATTGTAAGTAATGAAATATTTAACTTTTGTCAATATCTAATCTTAATAAATTTACAGTTTTCTCCTGACTAAGTCACAAAAATGTCACTAAATATTGAGATATGCAACAAATAAAGTTTTAATATTTTTTATTTGTAATTCCCATTTAAAACTCCTAAATATTTTATGTACTTCAATCCATATATTTGATCTTTTTTATTTATATTTAACGAATTAAAAATTGGCAGACAACTTTTGTATATAGCAAAAAGTAGATGATTACCTATTTAGTTTTTTCATAATTTAATGTAAGTTTGTTTATTTGCAACCATGTTTTTGCAATTTTGAAGTCTTGTTCTGTTGTAATTTTAAGATTTTCCCAATTATCGGTCTAATTATGTTTCCAACAATTTTTAGTTTGAGCATTTTAGTAATTTCTTTGTTTCGTTTAAGAGCGTAGGCGCAAAATTTCGGGCCAATGCTTTTTAACATTTTTTTTGGAATCCTGAGAAAACTAACAAATATTTTTAAAAAATTTAACCACAGAATGAAAGATTACATTATTACCGAGGGCCGAAAGTCCCTTAGAATAAACAAAAAGTTTTTTTGAATGAGATATTTGAAATTAAAAATCACACAAAATTTTCTCTTTTTTTTTTTCACCCCTGTAACTTATTAAAATAAACATTATAGAAGTTTTCGGGGACTTTTGGCCCTCAGTAATAATGTGGTCTTTCATTCTGCGTTTAAATTTTTCAAAAATACTTATTAGTTTTTTTAGGATTCGAAAAAAATGAATACATTTAAAAAACATTTGCCCAAAATTTTGCGCCTACGCTCTTAAATCAAATATTTTCGTGTATAAAACCCTCTATATATTTTTATTTCCTAAAAATACTATATTCGTATTGTTGTCTTCGAGCGCGCTGACACCCGGCCACCATCTGTTGATTTTTTGACCTGAGACTTCGGAGACTTGCGTCTTTCAATAAAAGAAATAGCACTGACACCAAATTTAATGTTTTCATTTTAAACTATCCCTTGGCAGACTAAAGTTTATTTTTTATAGCTCGGAAAGACACGTCTGCGTCGGCTTACTGTTCGAAAGTCAAACCAATACTATTATGTAATAACTAATAATAATTACAAAGCAATAGTAATTACCTGTTATTATTCTTAGGAAATCTAAATAAACTTATTCCTTTTCCTGTCACAGATGAACAACCGCGAATCGCACAAATATATCCAGACATTTTAAATATAAATTAAACTTTTAACTATAAATTATAACTATAAACTTATATATTTAACTATAACTATAACCTTTTAACTATAAACTATAACTATAACCTTTTAACTATAAATAAATTATATAAATGGTCAAATGCACTTATTGTGTCGAGTATTTACCATAGACGCCTACGGACTATCGAAAACAACCAGAATTAAAGAATAAGCACGTGTTTTTGACAGTTAAACAACCAGAATCGGGCATGCGTATACAAAAATGGTACACGCTTTTCGACCGTTGTGTCGCTTCTATGTGTGTTCGGTTATTCTATGGTCTAAGTGTCTACTCTTTCAGTACGAAAACATGTTTTTGTCGCTGCAGTAGTATTTTTTCTGTAGAGGTTAGAAAAGAACGTGTTTTTTTCTCGTGCCGATAACAATGTGTGACGAAAAACATGGGCAACGGATTAATGTGAAATTTCTCGTTAAATTATAAAAAACTCCGACTGAGTGCTATAATTTCTTGAAAGAGGCCTATGGTGAGAATTCTCTATCTTTTGCGCGTGTGTTCGAATGGTATAAAAGGTTTTCTAAAGGCCGAGAGAGCGCCGAAGATGACCAACGTCCAGGTCGACCTGTCTGTGTTTCAACTCCGCAAACAGTGACCAAAATAAATGAAATTGTGCGCGGAGATCGTTGTATGAGCATTCGGATGATTGCTGAGACTGTAAAGGCCGATAAAGAAACTGTCAGAAAAATTTTACATGACGAATTGAACATAAAGAAAGTCTGTGCGAAGTTGGTGAAAAAATGTTGGAAAAAAATGTTGAAGTTGGAAAAAATTTGACCCCTGACCAAGGCTCGTGCGTCAACAGATCTGCTCAGATTTTCTTGAGAGGTTACATGAAGAGCCTGAATTAATGGAAAACATCATCACTTGCGATGAAACCTGGATATTAAAATACCATGTTAAAACTAAGCGACAATCCATGCACTGGAAAACTCCTGCATTGCCAAGAATGAAAAAAGAAAGGATGTCGAAATCAAAATTTAAAGCCATGCTAATTGTTTTGTTGATTATTATCATTATATGTCATTGGTCATTATATGACCAATACTTCTGTCATATAATGAGAGGACCTAAATATCGCTTACTCCGGTTAATCATTCAGGGTAAATCGAAGGAAAACGTTGGGTCGGAAGAAAACAACTGTCCTGGCTGCGTAACATTAGACAATGGACAGGTCGAACGGTCGAGGAACTGTTTCATCTAGCTGCCGACCGAGAATCATTTCATCAGCTTGTCAATATGACGATAGCCAACGCTTGAATACAAGCACGGCACACAAAGAAGAAGAATTGTTTTGTTCGACATTAACGGCATCGTGATGACTGAATGAGATCCTGAGGTTGAAACTGTAAACCAAACTTATTATTTGAAAGTTTTGGCAACGCTGCGAGAGCGAGTTCGTAAGAAACGGCCGGAGTTGTGGAAAAACAAGCCATGAATCTTGCACAGGACAACGCACCCGCTCATAACACGCTGTCTGTGAAGCGTTATTTAGCCGCTAGATGCATTCCAGTGTTCAAACACCCGCCGTACTCGCCTGATTTAGCACCCTGTGACTTTTTCCTGTTTCCGAAGATCAAGTCTGCCTTAAAAGGAATCCGGTTCGAGTCGATGAAAGAGGTCAAGCGAGAAACGGCGGAGCTCCTAAAAGCTCTAACAAAAGAAGACTTCCAGCATTGCTTTGACCAATGGAAAAAACGAATGAAACGGTGTGTGGCGATGGAAGGGGAATATATTGAAGAAGAGTATTCGATTGTAGAATAATTTTTAAAATAAAACTCTTTTTTCATGAGCAGTCCCGTTATTTAATAGCAAGACCTCGTAATACTGTGCATACATATAAATTATGTAGTTTTCTAAAACATTAACCTTCTATAGCGAAACCATTAAAACAAAAATCTGTACTCACATTTTTTTCCAACTACATAATTTATAAAGCTTATTTTCATGGATAACATAAACTATTGCTTCTGCAATTGGAAGAAGTCTACCATTTTTGACTGCTTTAAATTGTCCAGTATCATTCTATCTTTTATATTTTCTAAAGATGAGAGACAGATGTATGCTTCTTCATTTGTGTTTGCATAAAGTTTCTTACAACGTTTAAAGCACTTCTTTAAACCTTTTTGCTTAGATTCACTGCGATTGTCTTCTCCATCTTTATCACTTTCGTCACTGACGATAACGCGCTCGTTATTTTATTACTTCTGCGATAACTTCACTCGGAAGATCACAAACAATGACGTCATCATCAATGGCAATGAATTCAGCAAACTCGTCATCATTGATCAGTTGGGTTAATTCTTGATCTTGGCTGGCAGATTTATTACTTCCGCGATAACTTCACTCGGAAGATCACAAACAATGACGTCATCAACAATGGCAATGAGTTCAGCAAACTCGTCATCATTGTTCAGTTGGGATAGTTCTTGACCTTGCTGTTGTATCCTCAACCACTCTGCTACAGGATATTCATCTTCTTCGTCTCTGTCCACCCAACATGACCGAAACATTTTCTGATGGTTTTTTTATCTACGAGTGTCCATGCTTTATGAATGAAATTTATTGCATTTTATAAAGTAACAGATGAGTCACTACGGTTTTCCAAATTATTTAGGATCCGCTTAACTAAAAAAGTTTTCCTTGGTGAACTTTAAGGGAATTTATGATGCTCTGATCCATCGATTGCAGAACAGATGTGCAATTTGTAGGTAAAAAAAGAAGTTAAATGTTTTTTAAACCCTTAACTTTCGAATGGGCTATACAATTGTCAAAAATTAAAAGAATATTTCGATGTTCCAACTCTCTGTCCCATTTTTAAAGTTCTCCACTAAAAATCTCTGCTGTCATTCACGATTTTTTATTAAATTTATATGTGGCAGGAAGCTGATTCATACCTCAGATTTCTCAATGACGACCAACTCCCTTTTTTCGAAACCGGACGTGTTGGCACACGCAAGTACAGTTACCTTTTCTTTTGATATCTTGCCACCTATACAACGTTCATTTTTGAATTTGAGTGTCTTATTTGAAGTAAGTTTAAAAAAAAGTCCCAGTTCCTCGGCATTGAAAACATTATCGTCACTGTAATTTTGTCTTATTATAGGCCATGACTTCAACCAGTTGTCGGTGACTTTCTTTGGAAACACTCTTCGCTTCACCGCAAATTTTTTCACACGTAATTTCGTGCCTGGCCTTAAAACGGCTCATCCACCCACTCGATACTTTAAAAATCTCATCACCACCTAGCGCCTACGAAAACTGTGTTGCTTTTTCTTGAAGCAGTGGTCCACTTATTGGAACATTCGCAGCCCTGTTTACAATAAACCATTTGACCATTACAGTATCGAGTTAGAAATACAATAAAATATTGAATACTGTCAAAGTAAAACTTTTCCCGTGATTGCTGATATATTTGCTTTAGCAGCTTTTTGCTACTTTTCAAATTTCCTCCTATTTTTCTTGTCCACTTTTTTCAAATTGCTACATTTTTCCTTCCCTGCTCATTATTTTCTTACCACTACCCAGTAAAAACTGAGATACATAACAATACACTGTGAAAAACATCAAATGGACCCAACCAACCAGAAAATAATGAATTATTTTAAGACACCTGCTTTTGCAGTACACATCGCAAAAAGTTCTGTTGGTCAAAGTTGTTCCACCCTACACCAATGGCATCCTCTATGTTCTGAACATGAAAAATGTTTGTTGTAGTGACAATCGAAATTATTCCTGCAACGCTTAAGCGTTTACCCCTGCTTACCCTCTTGCATATACAAAATTACCACGCCAAGGGTTAAATAATGGATTTGTAAGCAGGGTCGTATGTGAAATTTTTAATTTTCATAAATAGAGAGTTTTTGCAATCTAGGATTCAAAGCAAATGAACTAAACACGAGAATGTTTGTCTATTTGGTTTAAAAAATTCACTTAAAAAGTGAATGAAATTTTTGAAGTTATACTTCTATACGCGCGCTCCACGTTGGAAATTTGTATGGGAGTGAATCTGTAAAATCATTACATATGTAAGATGATGAGTAAGAGAGAAACAGAAGATATATTTTCCCTCTCTTCCTCTCTTGAATATAAAAATGTTCCTTTTGTATATATAATTTAATATTATATATATTATATAAAGATATATATACATATAATATTATACATATAATAAAATATTTATTAATATTATTATTTATGTGATATGGTTTGTATTATTTATTAAATGTTCATAATTATATTATTCTTTTGTATATCAAAATAATAATCTCAATAAATCATTGTATGATCCAGAACTGTCAATTTTGAAATACATTTGTGTTATGTCCTCGGTAGTGTAGTAGTCCCCGCCTGTCACGCGGGAGACCGGGGTTCGATTCCCAGTCGGGGAGGACTTTTTTGTTAATATTATTACATTATTGTCATTTTTAAATACTTATGGATATTGCATTTTAATTTGTATTGTATTATTATATGGAATTATGTTGCACTGTATTGTAGTGTATTTTTTTATGTATATTATTGTCATTTTTAAATACTTATTAACATGGCAGTTTAATTTATATTGTATTATTTTAGGTCTAAATTTTGGTATTTTAAATATCATTTTACCGTTTTCTAAAATAAAATTAGAAGACTTTTCTAACAACGAAAAACAAACTTGTACTAAATATAAGCAAAAGCCTAGCTCGTATATGAAACTTGCTTTGCTAAAAGACAGTTCAAATCGAGAAAAGCATATCTACAATAATACTCATAACATTTTATGCCCAAACACAAATGCTGAACAAGATGAAAACACAATTGTATTATTATATTAATAACAAAATAAACAATGAATTTTACTGCAGAGTATGTGTAAAAAAAATTTGCATTCAACTCCTTTCATACATATATATGAAAATAAAAATATACATTTTCATCAAAATATTGATTCAATCCTTCATTGTTAGTAAGTTGTTATTAATTCTGTTGCTCTTTCTGATATGTCTTACCTATAGAATTACATATGTAATGATTGTGCAGATTGACTCCCAAATAAATTTGTAACGGCGAATGCGTGTATAGAAGTGTAACTTCCACCGGCAGTCCCACTGGACTGCCACACCAGTTTTTTTTTTCTCGTCTCTAATCAGACGAGAGGAAGATGCCATAGTCAGAAAAGTTTTTGACCGAAGAGGGCCGATCGGACAACGAAGAAGAGGAAGACCGAGACTTAGGTACCAAGACAACCTAGAAAATGATTTGAAGTCTATCGGAATTAGAGCATGGAGAAGATTTGCCAGAGACAGGGGCGAATGGAGGATTGTTCTGAAGAAGGCTTTGGCTCATAAAGAGCTGTAACGCCACTGATAATGATGACTTAGTTGTCTTTCGTTTTTTGTTTTTAAATTTGCAAAATGTCTACTGACTGGAGAGCGAATAAAAGCCAAACAAAAGTGATCAACATAAACGGATGTTATACCGGTGACACTGCCATAATGACAAAATTGGATTCTTTCAAGTAAAGAATCATGTTCTCTTTGTTGGGGTAGTAAATTATTTCCAGCACACATACTCCAGTTCGATGTTCCTCACAAGCTGTCGTTTTTTATCAGTCGATTTTATATTGAAATCTGGTTGGATTCTGATCTGCCGCCATTTCTTTTATTGAGACAATTTGGCCTTTTTTCAATTTCTATGACTTCTCAAACAATTCTTGGTTTATAGAAGCGTATGGGGCTATGGTTCTGTAGTTTTCATAATCAATTTTGTGGCCGGTATGACGATGGTATTGACCTAGAGCTAAAATTGAATCACAATTGCGAACAGAAATGAAATGTTTGGGATTGTTTTAAACTAGAGAGCTCAGCGGGTCTACTTGTGTCATCGCAAAGGCGCGTTGATCTGGTGACAAGGGTATTAATGATTGAATTAATTTGTGAAGGTGGATGATGAGAGTTGACATGCAAGTAACGATTAGTGTGGGTGAGTTTTCGATAAACAGAGTAATGAATAGACTTCGGCAAATATGCATATTGCATATTTTGCATATTGTGCATATTTTATGCAAATATTTCATATTTTGGCATATTTGTATAAAAGTTTGCATAAAGTGCATAAAAGTTCAGATTTTTATACTGTATTTGAAAATTTTTAAACATACCAATTTATTTCAATTCTTGTATAAAATTTTGTAGTCATTTTAATCAAGAAATGATCTAAGTACGTAATCTCTACAGGTACAAAACATTTACAATTTCAAAGAAGATCAATTTAAGTAGCCCTCAACATTCTTAGAAAGTCTCGGTCACTGAGGCATTCAGTTATTGGATAATCGCTAAGGGTTAGCTCATTTGCATTTTATGATCTAATCCCCAAATATATCTACAATTTATTGTATCTTAACAGCAGGTAAACGGCTAATAGTTTTGTTCCTAATTTAGGGATTTTTCAAAATCTCCTAGTTTATTGAATTAGGTACCTAAACATTTTTAATTTGATGCTCAGATTTGTAAATCATTTTTGTTTTGATATTCAAAGCGTAAACACTCGTTGTGCGTAACAAAAAGGAAGATTGTGATTTTATAATGCCTAAAACAACCAGTGCTTCAACTTGGATTAAACCTTATAAAGAGCTGTCTATGGATATGGGAAAAATCTACTGTTCAGTCTGTGGCAAAATTGTAAGTATCTAATATTTTCTATTAAATATCTAATATTTAATATATACAGGGTGTTTCCAAATGACACTTACAAAGTTTGACTGTAGATACTTCTCGAAAAATTGAACAAAACGATATAGTTAATGAGGGGTCAAACTTATTTACTTTTCGAGATACAGGGTGTTAAAATTAAAAAAAATTAAATTCTTTTAGTTAATAACAACAATAACTTTAAAACCAATAAACGTATTTACTTGAAATTTAGTACTCGTAGGTTGTTTTTAAATGAAAAATAGCTTCCTTTAGTGAGAAAAAATTGTCCATGGTACAATACAATGGTGTGTATTTGGAAAAATTTTTCACCTTTACTTTTTTTTATGAAGTCAGCTATTCTAAAACACAATTATTTTTATTGTAATTGAATTAACAAAAAAAAAAACTTTTGTTGAATTTTAAAATAAGTTATATGATGTACTAATGGTTAGTAACAAAAACTAATTTGTGGATTAATACTGCATTTAAAACACTTAGCGAGTGTTTTTTTTTCCAAACCAGTTATTTGATTAACCAAAAACACCTTGTATATTTTTATATTTTAAAGGTTGGGTTAAAATAAAGGTTTTTATTTTTATTTATAGATAGCATGTGAGAAGAAATTTCAGATAGACCAACATGTGAGAACTGCTTCACACATTGCAAAAAAAGGAAAAATAGGAGGAAAACATCAAACTTCAATGGCTAAATGTTTCCAATCTACTTCAAAAAAATTAGATGAGCAAGAAACTTTTGATGAAGACTTGTGTCGCGCATTAGTGTCTGCAAACATACCGCTTTCAAAATTACCAAATGTAAATTTTAGTTCGTTTCTAAAAAAATATTGCAAACTTAATGTTCCAAGTGATCGGTCTCTAAGAAGAAATAATGTGAACGGGCTATACTCGTCGGTGTTAATTAATATTAAGGAAGAAATTGCAGATAATTATTTTTACATATCTGTAGACGAAACCACTGATTCCTCAGGAAAGTATATTGCTCATTTATTGATTGGTGTTCTTAAAGAAGATACCTTACCAAAATCTCATCTTATTTCATGCCAGCAACTTGAGAAAACAAATGCTTTAACAATTTCGCGTTTTATACAAGAAACATTAGCAACTTTTTTTCTTCCGACAACTATTCCTTCTAATAAATTACTGCTTATTTTATCGGATGCTGCTCCTTATATGGTGAAAGCAGGACAGAATTTAAAAATATTTTTCCCAGATTTAATACATGTTACTTGTGTAGCGCATGGATTAAACAGAGTTGCAGAGGAAATACGAAAAAAGTTTCCTCTTGTAAATACCATGATATCCAGTGTCAAAAAAGTATTTCTTAAATCTCCTATAAGAATTCAACTTTATAAAGAAATGCTACCTAACATTCCTCTTCCACCACAACCTATTTTAACGCGTGGGGAACATGGTTAGAAGCAGCTAATTTTTATGCAGATCATTTTGTTAAAATAAAGAACATAATTGATACGTTAACAGATGAAAGTTCCCAATCTCTTTTGGATTCTAAACAAACTTTTCAGAGTAACTTGCTTCAACAAGAACTTTCATTTATAAAATCAAATTTTAGTTTTGTTCAAAAAACAATTACTCAGTTAGAATCACCAAAACTGTCATTGTTCGAAAGTACAGCATTAATAAAAGAATTTGCGTCATGTTGTCGGAACGTTAGAGGTAATATTGGAAAAGGTATTTTAAAAAAATTTGAAGCTACTATGGAAAAAAATAAAGGTTACCATATTCTTTCTGAAGTAGTCAGTGTTCTAACTGGAAATATTTCGGAAACAATTAATTTAGAACCAAATGTTTTGGTTAGTTTGAAAAATGCTCCCATTACATCAGTTGATGTTGAACGAAGTTTTTCCATATATAAATATATGTACTCAGACAGAAGCCACAAGTTTTTGTTAGAAAATTTTGAACACCACTTGGTCATTTATTGTTACCATAATTCTAAATAAGTTTATTCATACTTAAAAATGATGTAGTTACTTAAAATAAATGTAAATCTTAATGAATAGTAGGAAATATTTAGTTATGTACACTTTTTTTTAAATAAAATTGTTACGTTGTTATTTTACGATTTTTTTATTTATTTGTATGCATATTTTGTAAAATATTTGCATATTTTCGGGTAAACACGTGCATATTTATGCGCATATTTTCTACATTTTTATTTGCATATTTGCCGAAGTCTAGTAATGAAGATCCTGAAACTGATTTTTCTTTATTGTAACGTCGAGAAACAGTAAGGATGAATCATTTTCCACCTCCATCGCAAACTGAATACTAGGATATATACCATTCAGATGGGTTTGAAAAGACACCAAAGCATCAATGCCATGGGACCAAAAGATGAATGTATCGACAACATATCGTAGCCAATATGTGGGTTTGAACATCGATGTGGATAGTGTTTGGGTTTCGAAGTCTCCCATAAAGATATTGGTAATTACTGAATACTTGAAGATAGTGGGGAACCCATTGGGGCGCCATTTATTTGTCTGTAGAATTGATTTTGGACATTTGGAAGGAGGAAATTGATTTTCCGTGTGGAGTTGTCTTTCTCCCATCGGACGCGTCCCCAGGTGGTGGATAGGGGAACGCCCTAACCGGTTCTAGGACCGGCGGGTAGGTGGGAAATAAAATACCACCCGTGAACCAAAACGGACTAAGGTATGGTAACCCTAACAGAAGAGTCCCTGGCCCTCCAGGTTGGAGGTTGGGCTTAGGGCCAACAACTCTATCCCGTAAAAAAAATATCGTTACGAGATCTACAGCTAAAGAAACCGGACGGAACTTACGACGACGACTAATGCAACGAAATAAGGACAAAGATTTAAAAATTTACACGTGGAATGTGCGGACACTTTATGAACCTGGAAATCTTAAAAAATTAATAGACATACTAACTCAATATAAAGCACACATTACTGCTGTGCAAGAAGTAAGATGGACTGGCCAAGGAATTATCCAAAAGAGACAATACGATATATATTACAGCTGTCACAAGAATAATCACGAATTCGGGACCGCATTCATTGTTAACAAAAAAGTAAAACATCTTATTATGGACTTCAAACCAATAAGTCCAAAAATATGTTACCTAAGAGTAAGAGGTAAGTTTTTTAACATCAGTCTCATAAATGTACATGCCCCAACCGAAGACAAAGAAGAGGATGTCAAAGATCAATTATATGAGGAAGTAGAGACCATCTACGATAGATGTCCCAGAAACGACATCAAGATCATAATTGGAGATCTTAATGCAAAAATAGGGAAAGAAAATATATATAGTCCATACATCGGAAAATGCAGTGCTCATGACGTCACCAACGACAATGGAAATAGAATAATAGGATTTGCAGCATCCAAGGGCATGGTCGTTGGAAGTACCTACTTCCCCCATAAGAATATCCATAAAGTAACATGGACGTCGCCTGATGGTACAACCAAAAATCAAATAGATCACATCCTAATAGAAACCAGGCACTTCTCTAATCTAATGGATGTACGTACTTATCGTAAAGCTAATATAGATTCAGACCACTTCTTAGTAGGCGCAAAAATAAGAGCAAGAATCTCAAATGCAAAAAAAGAAAAGGGCAAGAAAAGTACTCGCTACAATTTAAAACTCTTGAAAGAGCCCCGTGCACTAGAAAGGTATCAAAATTACCTTGAACATGAAAGCACAACAGATGAGAATTTAACAGCTAGCGAGCAATGGGATATATGTAGAAGAACAATTAAGGAAGCGGCAAACAACGTCCTAGGACCAGATGAATCCACCCCACGCAACAGTTGGTTCGACGATGAATGTGAAGATATCACTAAAAGAAAAAATTATGCATATAAACTTATGCAACAAAGAAGAACACGGGATAAGGAGCAAATGTACAAAGATCTTAGGAAGGAGGAAAAACGCATACATCGAAGGAAAAAGTGGACCTTCGAAAACCAGATTATGCAAGAGCTTCAATCATTAAAGGGGCAAAATGAAACTAGAAAGTTCTATAATATCCTAAATAAGACAAGAAAAGAATTTAAACCACGGCTGACGATGTGTAGAGACAAAAATGGACATATAGTCAGTACCGCTGACGCAGTACAAAGCAGATGGGTTGAGCACTTCAAAGAACTACTTGGTACCGAAGTGGAAAATGATGCGTCACCAAAAAAACCAAGAAATAACACTCACGTAGAACCTCCTTCAGTATTTGAAGTGAAAGACGCAATCACACGACTCAAAAATAGCAAGTCCCCAGGAGTGGATTGTATCCCCGCAGAGCTCATCAAACATGGAGGTAACAGCATTATGCACCAAATTCACAACATAATAGTCAAAGTCTGGGAAGAAGAACAAATGCCAGAGGAATGGTGCACTGGAATCATATGTCCACTGCACAAAAAGGGAGATTTGTTGGAATGTAAAAATTATAGGGGTATAACTCTTCTGAATACAATGTACAAAATATTCTCCAACACCCTGTACAGCCGTTTAAGTACGTACGTGGAAGAAATCCTTGGTGAGTATCAAAGCGGTTTTAGGCCAGGTAGGTCAACAATTGACCAGATTTTTGTGCTACGTCAAATCTTAGAAAAAACCAATGAATTTAATATTGACACGTTCCATCTCTTTGTGGACTTTAAGTCAGCGTATGATAGCGTCCTAAGAGGTAAATTATACGAAGCCATGAATGAACTTAACATTCCCCATAAATTTATAAGGCTCGTAAAAACAACTATGGGTAAAGTGATCTGCAGAGTGCAAATACAAGGCGATATGTCACAAGCGTTTGAAACATATGCAGGGTTACGGCAGGGAGACGCGCTGGCGTGCCTTCTCTTTAATATAGCGTTAGAAAAGACTATAAGAGATGCCGAGTTACCCAATAGGGGAACAATCTTTAATAAATCAACGCAGATTATGGCGTACGCTGACGATCTGGATTTGATCGCACGTACTACACGAGGACTTAAAGAGATGACTTCCACCTTCTTGACAGCCGCACAAAATATGGGCCTTAAAATAAACGAGGAAACAACCAAAATGTTAGCATCTATTCCAAATACCAGAGATAGAGCTAGAAACGCCGAAGAAAACTTCAGTATAGACCAATATAATTTTGAGGTAGTAAATAAGTTTACATATTTGGGTTCTCTCATAACAAACGATAATGACACATCTGAAGAAGTAAAACGGAGGGTACTGCTAGCAAACAAATGTTATTTTGGACTAAGCAAGCAGCTAAAAAACAGAAATTTAAGCCAGAAAACCAAACTAATAATATATAAAACACTCATCCTACCAGTGCTGACATATGGGTCAGAAACATGGACCATCTCCAAAACAGACGCAAATCTTCTGCTCGTCTTCGAAAGGAAGATACTAAGAAGAATAATGGGCGCACTCTGTGAGAATGGTATTTGGAGAAGGCGATATAATTTCGAATTGTACGAGAAGTATAAAAAAATAGTAAATGGTAGAGATGTAATATCCTTCATAAAAATAGGCAGGCTTAGATGGGCTGGACATGTGTCAAGAGCAAATGAAAATTACCCACCCAGAAGAACTCTATTATCGGTCCCAGTGGGAAATAGGAGTAGAGGCAGACCACGACTGAGATGGAGGGACGGTGTGGACGAGGACGCAAGGAAAATCGGCGCAGCAAATTGGCAACGGTTGGCGATGAACAGAAACGACTGGCGAAATAGACTGGGGAAGGTCAAGGCTCAACTAGAGCTGTAGCACCACTGATGATGATGATTGATTTTGGAAGATGAAGTAAGTGTTGAACATACACTGTTTAATGAGAGATAAGTTGTCTTGCTGGATACTGTATTTAGTTTTCAGAATGTTTAGAATTTCGTCTATGGGAATGTTTGCAAAGAATGAAACGATATCGAAACTTACTAGAATGTCTAACGGTGAGAGAAGGACTGGGTAATAACTGATAATGAACAAATATCTAATTAAAATATTAACAGAAACATAAATGAATGATAGAAGAGATGTAGTTAATGGAGCAAAACGAAAAATTAAAAATCGTCTCAAACTCTCGAGAAGTCTCAAAGTCCTGTCTTTAGAGTTTTTTAGTTAATTGTCACAAAAGATATTGTTACAAAACAAATAATTACATAAAGAAATAATAGCTTAAGTATGATTACAATAGATTGCGGAAACTTTAGAAAGTCAAAGTAAAAACCAGTATAAAGGGGACGGCCCTGTCCATGTGCAAGGGTCTAAAACAGTAAGGGTGGAACTAACAACAACCACAACATATTTACTTCATCAAAACAACTCTGCGAGCTATGCTGCGCTACCCCATGCAGAATGTTAATTATACAAGATATAGCATTCTCGCTGATATGGGATGTAAGTTTTGATGCGGATGCAGATCGATTTTTATTCAACAAGCAAGTAGGTGGTAGTTTTAACGTTGCTCCGAACATAAAGGGGTCGGAGGTTAATTTCCAGTAAACGAGGTGAGCTATTTGCCTTTTATATCAAGATAAAGGCATTACGATAATGCAATATGTTAAAAATTCTTCAACATTGAGGTTTTGTTATAATACACTACGAAGCTTAAGTCACGTACAGGAAAAATAAACTGAAATTACTTACAATATATGCAGTTTTTACTGGAACAGTCTCTAGATGTATAAAGTAGTTTTATACAAGGAAAATCGAGAATAGATGTAATAAAATAGATGAATAGAGTAGAGTTTTTGCCAGCAGATCCTAAGTTGATAATATCAGAAGGGTATATAAAAAGGGTGTACATATGTGAAATTATGAGTATAATTTTAGTGTATGAGGACTATATTATATAGGGCTGGTTTAAACAAATTAGGATATGTACGGTATGTGCTGCACACGCACTCGCGGTATTTACAGGCTTTCACTAGGCTTCATACGGGGAATCTGTCCAAGATCACGAGATAGAGCACATTTTCATCTGTACACGATTTAAAACACTATTTGCTGTATTTTTTGCGTAACTCTAAGCGGGAGAGAGAGAATTAGTTAGCGGTAGTCAACAGTAGAGAGAACACTTCTGTTACCAACAGGGAAGAGAGAGCGTCAGTTCTCAGCGATAGACAACAGGCAAGCGAGAGCGACTGTTCCTAATGACAGGCAACAGGCAAGAAAGCCGTCTTCTTGTTTGCTATCTTAACCGTCTGTATTTCTAAAGGAGGGAAAGTTGAAATGGAATAAGAAGGGTTGGAGTAGGGCAATGATTGTAAAATTGTGGTAGAAGGACAGCTAGTAATACAGCAAAAAAATGACATGATTTTTCGTATGTGAAAAAATTGAACATACTGGGGACGGGCGAGAAGAGTTACGCCACTGGGGTAGGGTAAAAAATAGTTACTTCGAGAACGAGGGTGAACCGGTATACATTAGGACACTGTTGTAAAAACTAAGATAACTAAGAACTATTTAAAATCTAGAAAGACTAAAGTCTAATTTATAGAAATATATATATATATATATATATATATATATATATATATATATATATATATTCTTATATATATATATATATATATATATATATATATATTATATATATATATATATATACGCACCAGTGGATAGCTCCTCCTTATATAGGAAATTTACATATAATAGGTCCTCCACTGTGGTAGGTCCTCCGTATACGGAGGACTTATCGCAATCATTATAAAAGAAGTCTAAACGTCATTCTAAACCATTGAGCAAAATTTCAGATGGATGAGTTATTGCATGTTTTTGTACGTTTGAATACTTTAGTTCAATATGATCGCCACATTACTTGTTGTGTCGCCAGCGTCGGCGTATATTTCGTTACGTATATTCAAATTATAGTTTACCGACCTTAGTTCTTCCTATTTTTATATTACGGTGGTTTAGTCCTCCTCTGGAATAATGATTCGAAAACTACTTAATAGTCTTCCAATCTTTCTTTAATATTTAAAGTAATATAATATATATATATTTTAACAAAAAATCTGAATCAAAGTAGACAGGTTTTTGTTCACAATAAAAGTGATGGTGAAAACGAAAAATGAATTCAAATGTAATGTATTTGTTATATTGTAAACGAATCTGATTATTTAAGGGCTATATATATATTATTCATAATCATTTATAAATTTTTAACAAGGGCTAACGAAAAAAAAACATGTATATATGTTCGTTATAAATATTTAATTTTAATCGTTATTTATATTTAAAAATAAATAATAAAAATATGAACAAAACTGAATATATAAATACAAATAAAAATACTTAACGAAAACTTAGAATATATTGCAAAAACTAAATTTCGAAAAAAACTTGGACATTTAACACTTTTTATATTCATTTTGAACGAAGACCTTTATTTTGAGCCAATTTTTATTTTTTAATATATCAGGATTTTTTAAAATCAGATCTTCACATTCCGATTTTTTGGGGGGCCTCTTTTGTTTAATGTGGGTTTTAAAATACATTTTAACTACTTTCTTCTGATTTTCTGTCCACGGAACTAAAACCCTTTTTTTATTTTTTGCCTTCGTATCCAATATTCCCTTTTTTTTCATTATTACAACTTTCTGAACCTTTTGATTCAATAACATCATTGGTTTCATTTTTTTGTTCCCCAAATACCTCGTTATTATGTCCATCATCATCTTCCATAATGTCTTCTTCCAAATTTATCTCTATTTCTTCTAAACTTTTTCCCTTGAATTGACCTGCTTCACCTTTCTCCATTAACAGGAGCAACTTAGAGATCTTTACAGTTTGATAAATGTCATCGGGGAGTCTATATGAAGATCGATGAATTCCTAATGTGTGCCCCATAAATGAAGCCAGTTGCTCCATGTCATTTTCCGACATGGTAAACAACTGGGTTAGCGTTGCTAGATGTTTTCTCAGCCTTGTACATGTAAGAGCACTAGGATTTTTAGCTCCGCTTAATTTAGCATATTTTGACATTACTTCATACCCTCGAATTGGTTTATCAAATTTTGGATTAACAAAAAGGTAAATACTTGGTGTTTTTAAAAGTAAATCTCTACATTTTGTAATCATTTCTAAGTGTTCTTGTACATCCTTACTTACTAGGACGGGTACATCACGTCCCCTTTTACCTTTTATTACTATTCTTCTAAAACTTTTCATTAAAATTCTTTCGGTTTCTGAAATTGCTTCAGAAAATTCTTCATAACATTGATTATCTTTAGCGCCAATGTAACTCTATATGGTCATTCTTTCTAATTCACCAGGGCGCCTTCTATTTAATAAGATAAGACGGCAATATATAGTTTCTAACAGAAACACGTAAGAAATAATATCATTATTATTTTTCTGTAATTTATCACAAGATTCATTTGCCCTTCGCACGAGATAGTTTTTCAATAGCTTAAGGTCACTTGCTAGTGGTATTAACGTCACTTTGTTCCATTTTTTCATGTCTAAATCATTTGCAGCTTGACTGGAAATATCATATTTCCAATTTCCTTCTATTATTTGTATTAAAGATTTTAAGTCAGCTTTAGCGCTGGCACTTCTAACTGTAAACTCAGACTTTTTCGCATTAAGCATAAGTGCTATATCACAACACTGTTTTAATGTAGTGCCAATATTTTTAGCAAATGATGGAGCTTTAAAAGTTTTGCTCTCGTTATCATATTTTGAAACTATTTTAGTAGCAAAAACTAAAGAATCGTAATATTCTGGTTTCAACGAGTCAAAAAGCGTTTTGATTGAGGAACTATTTTTTCTTAGTTCGATAACAATTTTAGCTAATTCCCTCATTTTTCTTGACGCTACTGGTATAAAGTGTTGTTCTCTATGGATCTTCAAATATCTTGAGCCAAACGCACAAATGAGCGGATCTTTTTTAGCCACGAGCGATACATTGTCTGCTCGCATTCGAGGAAAAACAGTTTCTTTTAAATAAGTGTCCAATTTAAGGTGCCTAATAAGAAATTTTGTGCTTGTGATTGGGAATTTCTGGTTATTGAATCAGGATTACATATTTTTCTGTGGCGCCATAAGTTTTTTGCCGAATACATGCCGAAGCAGTGGTCACACGATAGGTAGTTTGTATCTGCAGATCCTTTCCTAACTGGTTTTAAATTTGCAGAACCTAACAAATAGTTTCCCTTTTTTCTCAAAGCAAATAACAATTGCTTTCTCGTGTTACTTCTTGGAGGGTAAACCAAAATTTTTTGAACTTCTAATTCGCTTTGATGATTTCGTAGTATATGTCTAGGAAAATTTAATACAACTGATTCACAAAAGTAACAAAAAACAGATTTTTTTAAAGACTTCGTATTTATATTGCAAGTTTCTTCCACATGTTGATGGATATTTAGGCTGACAGAAGACGAAGGTGAATTAGATTGTTCCTAAAAAGTATGTGCTTTGAATTATATTGCTAAAATATTTGAAATAAACTTACCTCAATATTTAACTCATCTTTGTTAACTTGTTTTGGACAAAAGTGGGAAGAAAAATTATTTATTTCTGGAGAACCTGAAGACTTTTCCTAAAAACCCAATATATTTTTTCTGTTATCCATTTCAATATTACAGAGTACACAACACATTTTATTCTTTTAAAAGTTTTATTGCACTTACTGAAGAATCATCGAAGGGAACATAATTGGAATCTAACATTTTATCAGAAGCTGGTGATGGAGTTTCTAAGTCTGGAGAATCTGTGTTATCTTTATCACTTTCTTCAGGTGTGAAGATACTGTCAGGTGAACCATAAAATTGAGGGGAACTTAAGGATATTTCCTAAAATTATTTTTCATAGTAAAAAGTGACTGAAGTAGGGAAATACAGTAGGCGGTAAAATAAACAGTACTGAAATGAATATTGAAATGTATATGAATATCTATATATTTAGTATACATGATATAGCCTTACCAACATTATTCACGACGACGTTTCCGATAAAATAGATGTTAAAGATGCCCTCTGGCACTAAAAAAATCTAATTGGAGTTTGTTATTCCGGAATGTCAGACATTGTATCGGTCTGCCTCCTTCAGCATTCCCCATATGTACGTATCATGTGGTGTTAGTTAGGTTAGGCCTGATAATTGCGATGGGTATGGAAAATCACTGAACAGTATTCGAAGAGACTCACTGACCGTGTGACAGATTGCCCGTCCTGCTAAAACTAATGTCGATTTTAAGCTTTTTGGACCGATTTCGCGACCTTTTCCGTATGATCGAAAATAGTACTCCACGATAAAAAAAATTTCTGCAAAACTAAGAACCATCCTGAAGCACCTAAAATTATCATGACATTCACATAAGTTATAACGTCGTTCAGAAATCACTTAATACGTTTCGGCGCATGACACATACAAATCTGAGGCATACGCATTTTAGTACTGTTTATTTTGCCGCATAGGTACCGTTCATATTTGAGAATAAAATGCTCTTAAATGTTAAACTTACGGAAGAAATGTCAGATGCATTAGAATTTTCAATCGGTAATATTTCATTAGCGGTTTTTTTACCAACTTTATACTGATCTTCATTTTTGTTATGTTGTTCTTGTAGTGTAAAATTACAAGGGAGTATATTTTCTTTAGATCCACTATAAAATCGAGAGCTTTTGATCTACAAAATATTTTTTTTATTTAAGTATAAGCAATGTTTTTTTAAAAATCTAACTGGAACTTACCGAAAGAATTTCAGTTGAATTTACTTTCTCGCTTACTGATTGGTTAATTTTTACGGGACTTAACGCTCTGTTACAAAAACGAATTGGTTTCATCCTAAAAATATACTGGTGATAAAATATCTAAGTATTGTTTAACTGAGTGGGCAAAAATTTGAACCCTACTTTTTTTTATACTCTTATACTTTTATACAAAATTTTTATGCTCGTATTGATGTTTTGGGGTCCCAGCCTGCTTGATCTGAAAATAATTTCAAGCACATGTTTACTTTTTAAAATTCAAGTTGTCCGTGACAGTTGAGAAAAAAAATTTCATTTCGGTCAATAATACGGCAAAATTATATTAATAAAAGTTTTTCAAAATACAAAATTTCACAAAAATCGGATCAATTTCACTAAATCAGATACACTTGGTATTATAAAAAAATTATCCAACGGATTTTTTGCCGTAATCTATGCAACATTTAAATAAACAAAAAAATGATATCGTTGACAGAATAGAAGGCATAAAATTATCACCGATAAAATGAAACTTGCTAAGCAGGCAATTTTACGTGTAAATGAATCATTTTCTTGAATTTACGACTCTATTCTGACCTTAATCGAATTTTGTTATCTAAATTGGCATCTTATTATTATTTTTATCTTGAAAAAAAAGTATATCTACTAAAATAAATAAATTATTTTCGTAGAGGAGTATGACAGGGAGGCATCTTGTCACCGCTGCTATGTAATGTTTATAGTGAAAGCATCTGCCAGAAACCCCTTTTGCAAGCAAACGAATGAATCGTAATCAGTGGAGAGGTTATAAATAATATTGAATACGCGGATGACACTGTATTAGTTGCAAGAACAATAGAAGAATTACAACGATTACTTACAAACATAAATATTGCTTGCAACAAATATGGCATAAATATCAATATAAAAAAACAAGTATATGGTCTTCAGTGAAAACATGACACAACCAGCATATATTAGTATAAACAGCATTCAAATTGAAAAAGTATCAAGTTACAAATACTTGGGAACTTATTAAGAAGGAAAGGAAAAGACCCAGAAATTTTTACCAACGATAAAATGAAGAAAAGAATATTTGGGTCACCTAATGAAAGGACATAAATACGCATTACTTCAAAATATAATTCAAGAAAAAATAAAAGGAAAACGGAATCTGGACCGTAAAAGAATGGTTGCGGAATTTGAGAGAGTTTTTTACTGCACCACTAATGAACTCTTTAGGTCAGCTGTAAACAAGGTCAGGATAGCCTTGATGATTTCCAATCTCCGATAGGAGTGACACAGGAAGAAGAATTATTTGTCAGAGGGATTGACTTGAGTTTGACTGGAAATTAAGTCAAACTCAAGTCAATTTCAAACATTCAAGTCAAACTTGTGCAACTCTAACCAGCCGAGACGCCAAAATATCAAAACGAGATTCAAAAATGTTTGATCCATTACATGTATAGTTAAATCAATCCCTTGATACACTGTATAATATGTGTTTATAAATGTAGTTCAGATATATTTGTAAAGTGTACAAAAATATCTGATGTGTAATGTGGAGAAGACAGAAAATATATTATTTTGCATAATTATCTAGTAGTTTTGTTCAATCGAACTACCTATTAAATTGTATTTATTACCCGTTCTGTAACAAAATAAAAATTATATAAGTACATACCTAGAGTTTCCAGTGCACTACACGTGTAATATGAATAAAGAATATTTTATCACTGCAAAACAAAACGTTAGAAATCGTTAGGCTTACAGATTTTTTCGCGCCAAATATACTCTAATATATTATTTTGTTTACGTATCCACCGTCGTTTAGTCTCTGATTTATATTTGGAGGAGTAAACCACTGTAATGTAGTTTTGACGTATATTTTGAATAGCAGAAAGATTTATTTTGTTAATTTAATATACATTGGAGGAGGTATGTATAGTAATTTTAGATGGAAGACCAATTGATTTTAATTTGGTAATTGTATAAAAAATTATAATGTTTTTATTTTCGATACATTATAAGAATTGTAAAAAAATTAATATACACGAATAATATTTTAAAGATATTCACTCCTTCTAGAAGACGACTTATAACCGCATTTTGAAAAGAGGAGCTATAGTCGGGTCGTGTAAATATATATATAGCTTCTTATATATATATATATATATATATATATATATATATATATATATATATATATATATATATATATATATATATATATAAGAAGCTATATATTTGGCTAAAAGCGCAACTATGGGTCAAAGGGTAACCTAGCTACTTTCTTTATTGCCCTAAAGTATTCGCTATTAGGTGTGGATACCCTAACAGTTCGAACAGGAGAATCTTTGCATGGGAGCACTTCGATGATCTTTGCCAGAGGCCAGAGGAGTTGGGAAGTCTCTTCATCTGTGATTACTACCACATCGCCTATCTTTAAAAGATCAGTAGCGATGTTCCACTTAATCCTACTTTGTCATATTAGCATATCCGATACAAGCAGTGAAAGCGTCAGGAGTCTGGGAAATGGAATTTTATATATTGATTGGAATGTATCGAATAATGATTTCCAATCCGAGATCAATAGGTCATCAAGTATATCACTGTCTCAGTCTAAGGGCAATGACCAGAGACGTTGTAAGAAAGATTTAGGGTGTACTCTAAAAAATAAGAGTTTTCCTAAGGAATTCGAGAAACATATGCACATAATTTTCTTTTTGTTAATGTGACCTGTTAATACCTAGGACCTTAGAGAAGCTACTAACTGAGTCAAGATTGACTTCTGAATTGAAGATCATATTACACTCATTTGAAAAGGCACGACAATTTGAATATATTTTATAGAGTTAGAAATCGTGAATGTTCAGAAGCGAGCATATATGTTGAGAGTAAAGTATGTGTAACCTTTCCAAGTTATTGGCGCTGGTCACAATATTGTCGAACTTTTTAAAGTATGAGAGACCACTGAGTGCGTGGTTTGGTTAGCAAAAGTTTGAACCTGAGAGACAGTAAACAATAGAGTAGGGCAAGTTACATTTACGTTCACCATATCAGGAAGCGGCAAGACAGACTGAGCCGCCAGAAACAGAATTGTATTGTAAATAGCCAGCTGTTTATTAACCTAACCCGTTTTCATATAGGTCATAGCAGACTAACTTACAGCTACCTAATATCCAAATCAAATCGCCCTATTTGTGACTTAAGTAACTGCGACATTAATGTAACACATATCTTAATAGAGTGAGTGTCCTAAATATATTAGTGAAAGACAAAAACACTCACTACCTAACAATATAAAAGAAGTCTTAGAAGCACATTGTAAATTTACAAATATGTTAAATTACTTGAAAGATATTGACGTTTTAAACAAACTGTAACAATTAATGTTTTGTAAATTCTATATCTTCTTCTTCTTTTGGCATCATAACCCTGGATGGGTCTTTGCCTGTCTGGCTATGTCCTTTTATTCAGATCTCTCTTGTGCCCTTCTTCTCCATTGTCTTATGTTCATTGTTTTCAGGTCGTCTTTCACGTCATCCAACCATTTCGTTCTGGGCCTTCCTTTTTTTCGCCTTCCTATGGGCTTCCATTGTAACATTTTCTTTGTTGTTTTTGCATCGTTTTGTCTCTGCACATGTCCCAACCATGACAGTCTTTGACTTTTCACAAACCTTACAATGTCATAACCTTCATTTAACTCATTAACCTCGTCGTTTCTCCTGATTCTCCATGTGCCATCTTCCTCTTGTACCGAGCCATATACTTTCCTCAGTATTTTTCTCTCGAATGTCCTGAGTTGGGCTTTATCTTTTCGTCATTACCCAAGTTTCACATCCATAGGTTACTACGGGTCTAATCAGTGTTCTGTAGATAGTCATTTTGGTTCTTTTGTCTAATAATTTTGATGTCATCAATCTTTTATTAGCATAGTATGTACGATTCCCGCTGAAAATACGTGCATTTATTTCGCTACTTACGGAGTTCTTCTGATTGATGTCTGTGCCAAGATATGTAAAGGCATCCACTCGTTCGATAGTATAGTTCTCTATTGTGATATTATTTTCATTGTCAGTTATTCTTTTGATTGTCATATACTTCGTTTTTGCTTCGTTTATTTTGAGACCTCTTTTTCTTGCTTCAGGATCAATTTGTTTGAACACTTCCATTAGTCGTGGCTTATTCCTACTAATGATGGCTAAATCGTCTGCATATGCAGTAATTTGTACTGATTTGGTGTTTATATGGCCGGTTATATTGGTTTTTCTGATGACTGCCTCAAGAACTAGGTTGAATAGCATGGTTGATAGGGCATCTCCCTGTCTTACTCCCATGTTGATGTTAAACAGGGGAGTAAACTGCGGCTTTTGAACAGTGCAATGTCATTTTTATGAGGCTGATGTATTTCTTAGGTATACCTATATTACAAAGGTCTTCCAGCATTCTGTCTCTTTTCACACTATCAAAAGCTTGTTTAAAGTCTATATACATATTATATAGGTCTATGTCGTATTCATAAGCTTTTTCTTGTATCGTTCTTAGTATGAATATGTTATCTGTAGTGGCTCTATTTGGTCTGAATCTATTTTGATAATCACCAATTATATTTTCGGAGTATTCTAATAATCTATTGTAGATTATACCAGAAAGAATTTTGTATATTACATTTAGCAATGTAATTGGCCTATAATTCTGGCATTCCCTCTTATCTCCTTTTTTATATATTGGCTGTATGAGGCCAACTGTCCATTCCTCTGGCATTTGCTCCTTCGTCCATATTAATGTTATTAGGTAATGGATTCTTTCCCAGAGTTCGGATCCTTCATGCTTGCATTGTTGTAAATTCTATATACAAATTGTAAAATATGACATTCTTATCTAATTGTGAACCTAATAATTAATCAAAAATACTGTTAAAATAAAAAAAAAATATGAAATACTATGCAAAACGAAAGTAAATTAATAAAGAAGACTAAGAATGTTAGCAGAAAGTTTAGGACAGTTGTATAAAACTAACACTGAAATGAAATCCATTGTATTATTAGGAAGACAATAGGAAATATCAAATAAACTAATGAAGTGTGTGCTGTTCTAAATTGTAAAGGTAACTTTTGCCTTGCTAGGGGGTTACAACTTTGGGGATAAACATAAATGAGTCTCCTTCTTGAAAGCATAAGTATAAGTGCTTTAGTATTTCTCGCAAATGAAAATATTATGGTGGAAATTATTCAAATTGTTATATTGTATTTCAAAACATCAAACCTCTGAATCTTGCTTGTTCTATACCTAATTATTGTTTTTAATCGTCACAAAGACTAACTGTTTTAATTAAACTAACTGTTTTATAGCAGTTATCGGATTCTCTATAAAACGTCGACCATGTTTCAGTATTTTTGTATTTCCTCAATGAATAGACAAATTCGAAAATCCAATAGAGGCTCTCTGCGTCTCCCTTCCCGCCCTCTTTCTCTCTCCCACTTTGCCTACGTATGTGTATGTATGTTGACATTCGGCTCGGTGATAGTTTGCAAAGCTGTTTGCATGCCAAATTACTGACGCTATTCATTTTGAGCAAGCTCATTATTTCCGGTACAGAATCACCATTACTCGAATATACACGGTAGCGTTCTCGAAACGGATACGAAAATCTCTGCGTTCTCTACACTTTCATTCACTTACCTATTCGCTGAAAATGTACAGACGATTCGTCTGATCGTTAATGTTTAATGTGAAAAAGAGCAAAAGCAAATTTTAATCTACGGTGAAATATCGCTGTAGAAAAAATAAATATTTTACAACAGATATTTTCTTTATTGGTTCTATTAGATATATATATATATATATATATATATATATATATATATATATATATTTGGACTTTTTGGACCTTTTATATGTTTAATTGAATTAATATGCCTTAATATGAATAGGAATAACGATAGGAAAAAGCACGATGCAAAGGTAAACAAGGATGGAAATAGAAAAAAGATGAAATATATACCTCAGAAAAAAGGAGAGATAAAAATGGGAACATGGAACGTAAGAAGTATCAATGGAAAAGAAGTAGAACTTGTAGAAGAAATGATCAGACAAAAAATAGAAATATTAGGAATAACGGAAACGAAAATGAAAGGAAGAGGTTTTAAGAAGAT
This sequence comes from Diabrotica undecimpunctata, assembly GCF_040954645.1. Classification (NCBI taxonomy): domain Eukaryota; kingdom Metazoa; phylum Arthropoda; class Insecta; order Coleoptera; family Chrysomelidae; genus Diabrotica; species Diabrotica undecimpunctata. The sequence goes on from NC_092811.1 coordinate 3,827,485, forward strand.
ACACAAAGGATATTGGTTATTTTGGGTAGGAGCTGATGCAAAGGATAGAGCAAAAGAAGGCGTAGGGATAATAATTGCACCGAATAGACTACAATACGTTATAGAAGAAAGATATGTTAACCAGAGAATATTATCGCTGAAAATGAAACTGATAGACGAGGAAATATGGACAATAATAACAGCCTACGCAGTAAATGAAGATGCAAAAAAGGAAGAGAGGGATAAATTTTTCGAGGAGCTCCAAATACAAATTGACAATAGAGAAGAAAATATAATTGTAATGGGAGATCTAAACGGTAGAGTCGGAAATAATAACAATGGAATTAAGAAATGCATGGGAAAAGAAGGAGAAGAAATACTAAACAAAAATGGTGAAAGAATAATAGAAATATGTATGGAGAATAAACTTGTTCTAACAAATATAAAATTTAAATATAAAAAAGTACACAAATACACGAGGGTACAAGAAAGTAGAAATGAAAAATCAATCATAGATTACTTTTTGGTAAGTAGCAACAAATGGAAAAGAGTACAAGGCATGAAAGTGAAAAGAGGCTCAGAGATTGTGATCATCATCTAGTAATAATGAGAATGAGAACAGCAAAATAAAAGGAAGAAAAGAGGAGAAAGGTAGTAAATGAAAAAGTAAAAAGCTACAAATTAAAAGAAGAAAGATATAAGAAGATATTCCAAGAAAAATTAGACAATATTTTGAAAGGTAGGGCAAAAACTGCAAGTATAGAAGAAAAGTGGGAAAATCTCAAGACCAGCTTAATCATAGCTGCTGAGGAAACTTGCAGGAAGACAAAAATAGCAAATAATAGCATGAGGAGAACTGAATGGTGGACGGACGAAATACGAAGGAAAGTAAAGAACAAAAAAGAAAAATGGAAGAGATATCTAAGTACAAAGCGCCCTGAAGATTATGAGGCATATAAAGAAAAAAGAAAAGAGGTTAAAATAGCTGTGAAGGCAGAAAAAGAAAGGTCATGGAAAAGTTTGGACTGAAAATGACAAATAATGATAGAGAAAACCAAAAACTCTTCTATGGCGCATTAAAACAGCTCAGACAAAAGAAAGAACACATGATGCCGAATATAAAAGACAAGAATGGAAAGGTAATAACAGAAGAAAACCAAATAATGGAAAGATGGAGAGAGCATTTCAAAGAGCTAACTCATACAGACGTAGACAACATAGTGGAGATACAAGAAATTAATGAAGAACAAAAAGTAGAACCCATAACAACAGAGGAACTAGAAAAGGCAATTGAAAGAGTTAAATTAGGCAAAGCACCAGGCAAGGATTATATCACCCCGGAAATGATAAAATTCATGGGAATAGAGTGGACAGCATGAAAGAACTAATAAATGATATCATAAAGAGAGCAGAAATACCACAGGACTGGAAGAAAGACATTATACTACCAATACACAAAAAGGGCGACAAGAGAAACTGTAATAATTACCGAGATATTACTATATCAAGTATTCCTGGGAAGGTATTCGCAAGAATAATAGAAACAAGAATAAAAACCCAAATAGAACCAACTATGGAAGATACACAATGTGGATTCAGGAAGGACAGAAGCACGCAAGACCACATATTCACAATAAGACAAATAAGTGAGAAAGTAATCAATAAAAATAGAGAAATACATATATGCTTTATTGATTTGGAAAAGGCGTCTGACAGAATACAAAGAAAGGACGTATGGAGGACATTAAAGGAAAGATTAGGTTGACAGGATAACAATTGATGTAATAAATGATATGTACAATAATAATAAGAGTAGAGTACAGATGGGAAAAGATAAGGGAATTAATAGACAACAGAGACGAAAGACAGGAAATCCCTATAATAACATTATCTGAATTGACGGAAACCTTAAAAGAGGTTAAAAACGGAAAAGCCGCAGGGCCTGGAGACATTCCCATAGAGCTGGTTAAATATGGGCCGACTGCACTTTTAGAATTAATAGTAGACCTTTTCAATAAATGTATGTGTGGAGACCAGGAAATTCCTAAAGATTGGAATAAATCTTATATAAGCTCCATATATAAGAGAGGGAATAAAAGAGACTGTTCCAATTATAGAGGTATTAGTGTGACGAGCTCTGTGGGCCGGTTGTACGGCAGAATATTAAAGAAGAGAGTTGAAAGACAGATACAAGATATTGAAGAACAAAGCGGCTTTCGTACCGGGAGATCCTGCCTTGATAATATATTTATCCTACGACAAATAATTGAAAAGCGTGTCGAAAGAAGTAGAGAGACCCATTTGGTATTTATAGACCTTGAGAAAGCATATGATAGTGTCCCGTTAAAGAAAATGTTTGAGGTCCTCAAAAGGTCCGGATTGGATTCGACGTATATCCGAGCGATATATAAATTGTACGAAAATACAGTTAGTTGTGTAAAAATTGGAACCAGAACCTCAAATGAATTTAAAGTCACTAAAGGCCTAAAGCAAGGATGCTGTTTGTCACCGACACTCTTTAAAATATACGTCCAAGAAGCATTGAGGAATTGGAGAAATAAATGTAGATTTATGGGCATCGAAGTGGGACAAGAAACTCTGTATACATTGTTGTTTGCAGATGATCAGGTGGTGGTTGCAACCGATGAGGAAGATATAAATTATATGAATCGAAAATTATTTGAGGAATATGCCAAATGGGGGCTTACTGTAAATATAAGCAAAACAGAATATTTAAAAATTGGAGGAAATACCACAGATCTGAGGCTTGAAAACGCAGTCATAAAAGGCTGCAACCAGTATAAATATCTAGGAAGCATCATATCAGCAGATGGCAGAGTTAAGATAGATGTACAAAACCAAATAACCCAAGGGAAAAAATGCATCCGAATACTGAATTCATTACTGTGGTCTAATAAAATAAAGATGCATACCAAACTTCGCGTATACAGAGCAATTGTAGAACCAATTACCACATATGGTGCCGAATGTTGGACGATGACAAAGAATGAACGAGATAAAGTAGACGTTGTGGAAATGGATTATCTTAGAAGGTCATGTCGAGTATCGAGAATGGAAAGAATCAGGAATGAGGAAATACGAAACCGTACAGGAATTAGAGATACTCTTTCAGATAGAATACAAGGAAGGCAATTACAATGGTATGGTCACGTGATGAGAATGGAGGAGGAGCGGTGGCCAAAGAAAGCCTTAATGTATGTTCCGCCAGAAAGAAGGAAAAGGGGAAGACCACCAAATTCCTGGAGAAGAGAAATTACAAAAACAATGCAATCTAGAGGCTTAGAAGAGGGAGATTGGAGAGATAGGAAAAGATGGAGGCTGAAATGCGGGAAGCGGCAATCGCCGTAGGACCCCCGTTATATGATGATGATGACAATAATAATACAAATACGGTGAGAACCAACAACGAGGAATCCGAATAATTTACTACAAGTCAAGGCGTCAAACAGGGATGCGTGTTGAGCCCACTGCTGTTCTCAGTGGTACTGGATGAAGCAATAAAGAAAGCCAAGAGAAGAATGAGAAAACTAACATTAGGATACTGGCAAATGAAACAGACTCAACTATCAGAGCTTCTATTTGCAGACGACATGGTTTTGATAGCAGAAAACAGAGAAGACCTACAGAACAACCTTGAAATCCTAGAAGAAGAACTGTCAAATATAAATATGAAAATAAATACAGAGAAAACCAAAACAATGATAATTTCAAATAAGAGAAAGACACACGCAATACAATTAAACGGAAAACAACTAGAACATGTGGAACATTTTAAATACCTAGGAGCAATAATTGAATCAAACGGTAAACAAGACATGGAAATAAATGAGAGAATGGGATGAACAGGAAGCTTATTTAACACTATGAAAACAACATTTTTGGGGAAAAAAGAAATACCGGAGAAGGTAAAAACGGCAGTCGTTAAATCAGTAGTTAGACCTACAATCATGTATAATAGCGAGTCATGGACATTGACTGGGAGACAAAAATCTCAGGTCAATGCTATGGAAATGAGGTTCCTGAGGAAAATAGCAAACAGAAAGAGGACAGACAAAATACGAAACGAAACAATCAGACAAAACCTAAAACTAGAACCAATAAACGAAAAAATAGTAGAGGGGCAACTAAGATGGTTCGGGCACGTGTGTAGAATGTCGAACGAAAGATTAACAAAACGAGTGTTTGAAACGAGAATACAAGGGAAAAACAAACGAGGAAGACCAAGAGTTAGGTGGGTAGACGAAATCAGAAAAGAAATTGAGAAGAAAGGATTGACATGGGAAAGTGCACGAAATTTAACACAAGACCGGATAGCATGAAGGCAACAGTGCAAAACTTAACCCCACCAGCCTTACACCTGACGGTAGAAAGACCTAGGACTAAGTAAGTAAAAAAGTAATATGCCTTAAACTTAATTTTGCAAAAACAAATAAATGAATTTTAATTAAAATTTGATCTCAGGGCTCCTTTAATCGTTAATAATAATAAGTAGCTTCAAAGTATTCTTTAAGCAGTTGCCTTTGAGGAAAGGATGGACAATAGGAAAATAAATTAAACCAAATAATTTTGTGATACTAAACTTAAATAATTTATTATAACAGAATCAAAAAAATATATTAAAGTAAATTTTATAATTAATCAAAATCATGCGCCAATCCGCATAATTAAAATTACACACATTAATTTAAATAAAAAAAAATTAAAAAAAAAATTCATTAAAATTATCATACAAATTATCAATAATTGTTTGGACCTGTATTTAAATAAAATATATTTTCTCTGTGTTTCCTTTTTTAAATTAAATCAAGGCAAATAATTTTGTTTCAAGAAATATTACTTCTTCTAATTTTTTATAAAAAATATTAAAAAAACCATAATAATTATGATCTAGTTATGGTCGTGGTTGAGAGTCTTTGTTGATTATATGGGCGTAGGAAATTTCGACACTAAGCAGGTAGCGACTAAAATTTAATGGCAATTTTCGGCACCAGCCCCAATTCCCGTTTTTATCTTACAGGTATATTCGACACCAAATAAATATAGCTGCGACATAAATAAAATACCATAATTAATTTATTTATTTATTTTAATAAAAGTAATGTGCATTTTATTTCTTTATAACTGTAATAATATCTAAACATAATACAACTAGTACCTAATTTTTGTACATTTTACCGTTAATATACTTGTATACAATTATTTATTTGCTATTATAGGAATGATAAGATACAGCTTTTATAAAATCTAACCTACGTATTTGTTGGGATCGTAGTTTATCCATCATTTTCTCCAAAAATGCCAATTTAGCCTTAACAATAGTATCTTTGATTTTTGCTGGTATATGTAAACTATTTATTTTGACATAAGTGTCTACTTGAAATTCTTTTAACTTTTCAATAAAAATAAAAATAGAAGTATGTGTTGAATAAAAAGAAGAATTAAATCTCGAATGAAAGGATTCACAGGGATTTGTGGTCCTCGCAATAGACGGATTCTGATTAGACCATGTGTGGTGGAAATAGAGCGCTATCGAAAATGTAATTTTCCAGTAAATAATCTGCATATATATCAAGTGTTGCGTTTATGGGTTTATATGACATTAAATCATAAAGAAAGCATTCTTCAACTTCTGCTGGATTTAAATAAGTTAAACCAAACGTATGCCTTAACCATTTTCCAATTTCTGAATTTGTATCCTTATATTCTTGTACCAAACCCAAAGATTGAATTTTTTTAAACCAGTTTTGGTGTAAGTGAAAACGGCATCCACTAATTTTTGCATTGGGCTACACATACAATAAAGCACAGTGAATTGCTTTTTCAAAGTCCACAAATATTTCAGTTGGCTCTAATGATAATTGAAATGTTTCAAAAATCTTAGACCTTAATAAAGAAAATAAATTTTTGTATGTCATTGACAATTTGTCCTTTAACAAACAGTATGCTAAAGGAACATAATGTCCATTTTCTAAGCCATGTATAGTAAATGACTGTAGAAAATATTTGGTACTGTATGAAAATGTACCATCCATATACAAAGTTTTTAATTTACACAACAAACGAATATTTGTCTCGCATGAAAATACAATTACATTTAATTCAGGATGATTTAAAAACAAAAAACTTTCATTGCGACAGGTTTTAGGAGAATAATTACTAACCGCGTTATGGACTTCTGATATGCTTCTTGGTAACGGATCTGGTAACAATTTACGACGACAGTTGTAAATGTTCTTTCTTATGCTAGCTATGTCAGGAACCGTCAGCAAATTGGCATCACACTCAGCAACAGCAGTTCTTGTAATTTTGGCAGGCTTTTCCGATATGTCCTCTTGGGCTTTTCTTTTACATGCATTGGTCACCATCTTTACTTCAAGCTTTTTTGGATCGGCTTCATGATTATGTACCAAATCACTTCTTGTGATGGTGAGGTCCTCACAGCCTATTGTAAACACTTTTGCGGAACACTTAGTGTTTCTTTGGATGCAGCGCCAAAATATCTCGCCGCTTTTTAACACTTTCTGTTTCGAGAACGAATGATGCTCCACCACTAATAAATCTCGACCACGGGAACTTTTTATTAAACTCATTTTTTAAATATCCGTATACGTGCACAAGTCAACGTCAAACAAGAAATAAATTACAACTGAAATAATTTAGTCACAAGTACACAAGTGCCACGCCCCCCGCCGTGACAAAAAATATTGGGAAAACCCGCTTGTCCTGCTTGGGTGCAAATGTCCATCGCCGCTAATTACCTACCTACCTGCTTTACGCCGCGGTGTCGAAATTTCCTATAATAAAATTTGACCCTTCGATTACCCCAGGTACAAAGACAATTTGGTGTCGAAAGTTCGCCCGCCGGATTATATGGTAAACTAACCTTTTATTTCCAAGAATTCCCTACTGGCTCCCTTTCTTCTTACAACTGTGATCTGCCCACCTTTTGATCGTACTCTCAGTTGGTCTACACATGCCTGATATTTCCTTTGCTTGTCAACGTCTCTCGCACACACTATCACAGCAACTGTCTCTCCAAAACCTCCTGGACCAAACTCCTATCTTACAGGAACCCAATTTCTTTCTAGTCGAAAGAATTTTCATTTAGTCGACTAGTACCAAATATACTATACACCTGTTTGTTTATTACAGGATGTGCTTTTGTTGTCCGCTGCTACCAATCCTTGGGGCTCGTTCCACAGACAGAAAATACCTTTCATAATTATTATTTGACAAGAACTCTGCTAACTTTCACTGCAGGATATGGAACAAAAACAACTTGCTTCTTCCGACGTTTAAATCGCATAATTTTTCTTTTCCCGGGCAAAACCTGACTTCCTTCACTTCAATCCCTTCTTCTCCCTGACTACAAAACTTTCTAATTCATTGTCCAATTTCTTTGTAAACAAAAGACTTAAAACTTATATTCTAAAATTGAACGACGTGGATGCTTTGAGACTCACACTTTGGCTAAGATGAGTCTCGGTATCTGATACTTACGATTTCATTTTTGTTCTAGAACAAAAATTTCAGTAGGTACCGTTTCGTTAGAGGTTAGCAAAAATGTTGGTTTTTGAGCAATTTTATTGCTGTTAATCAAATTTCTGATTAATGCATTTCTGCAAATTTGTAATGCCTTAACATTAGTTCTTTTTAGTTGTTAAATCCACCAGTAATCCTAATCACTTGTCTAGTTCCTAAAACTTCAAATAGATTATTACATCCCGAAGGAGCTTAACCGCTCAACCTACAACAACAACAAGAACCACCCTCGACAGACGTCGTTACTTCTTCAATTACATTAATCCCCCCGACATTGATCGATGCCCAGAAAAAATTATGTTAAATCCTCACAAGTGAATCATTCTGATGATCTGCTAATCAAAAGAATAGAATGTCACACATGCGACCACATCCATCCGAAATTCACTTCGATGAGCACAACGTACTCGACGTTGTGGGACTGATACGATTGGGCTTTGCGTAATATTGAATGAATTCCCACAGGCTCGAGACGTAAACATTACGTCATTGGTGCAGCGAAGTGCGTTAGAGCAGGGCCGGTTTCCTATCTAATCCCTTTATTAGATCGTCTGTTCACTTCAACGAGATAATTTATACGATAATATAAATAATAAGAATTCATCGTCAAAAAATTAGGTCAAATCCCATTGTCTATAAAAGTCTTTTTCACATATATACACTCCAGCAAAAAAATTATAAAATGAGTAATACTTGTGATATTGTAAGTGATCGTATAATTGAGCTGCCCTTATGAGTTTTACCAAGAAGCGTATCAGTAGCGGAGAATTTAGTTTTTATTTACTGTATGGCATATTAAGAACACATAATTAAAAGCAATATTTTTATAAAAAAACTTAAATGGAGTATTACAAACAAACATCTATTATATCAATATATTAATATAATCTAAAACATTTTCGGTCTCATTCAGGAATTCCATCAACTTAGTTTTTCTTGCTGTTCTGTCAATATATTACCCTCCTTATCTCTTTACTTCTTTTGTTTGAAATCCTTTTTGCTTTTGTTCAGTTTCTGGTAAAAATTTTTCGTCTCTACTGGCTTACTGAGATCTTGTAGTTCTTGAAGTTCTTTGTTCATAGTCTCTCTCTTCTTTTTGCGGGGAATTTTCTTTTCTTCCTTGCGTAATTATTTATTTTCCTCCTATGCTTGTCAGGTTCTGTACCCCTGTTGCATCATTAAATGTTGCATCATTAAGTGTTTTCATATTTTAGTCTATTTTCTAGTTTGATGTCTATATTTTGTTTATATTCTGTATTTTTGTTTGTATTTTTAAGTACTTCTACATTGTATTGTTCATGTTTAGAACCTATTTCCTTTTTTAAAGGTTTAAAATTCTGGACCTTACCCTACTTTCAATCCAGTAGGGACCAGAAGCCGCATTTGCTCCTCTTCTAGTGCGAACATTTATTATATTGGATTGGTGTCTTAAGTCTACAATATAATGATCTATCATATTTACTGTAAGTCCATTTAGTGATTTCCAGGTGCCTTTGTGTATATATCTTTTCGAGCAAAGTTAAAATTATACCATCGATTCCAACAAAACTACTATGAAAAAGAAGTTATCTTTGAAATCAGAGCATCAAAAATATTTAAAATTCGATACTTCTCAAGCACCATTTTTCTCATTTTTTTGGGCTATGTTATCATTCCTGTTCCATACCATGCAAGTTAAACGTTTACTTTGTATTCCAGTTCTTTGACGGCATTTTGAGTTTTTTATTAACGCTTATAAAATAAAAGTATTTGTTCGTTCTGTAGTTGCGACAATCTGCTGTTGATTCATCTGTTGTGTCTTTATTTTGCTTCGATTTAGTCTCGATTTTTTATTTTTTTGTTTGTTTTATTATGTTTTATTAAAATATATACTTTTAACTTTTTACTTTTCATTTAATGTCTGTACTTTGTTGGGTATTTTTCATGTAGGTAGTTTTTAATTTAAGCCTGATTAGAGTAAATATATGGTGACTAGAAACGAATTAATTAAGAGTAGTGAATCGATGTGAAGATTCGCTATTCCATGACGCTACTCTTGACGACTTCATCTTGTGGCGCTAATTCCATGACGCTCGCCTCAGCATTTCGCTATGGAGCAAAAAGTAAAATAAAACGCCAGTATAGAACCTTCGCTTTAGAAAGGAAAATTAAGCAGAAAACATAACATTCTGTTTTTGTTACATGAAAATCTATTCAATGCGAATCACCGACCCTGTACGAAGCTGCATTGTCCAATGACCAATATGAAAGAATGTGTGAAATATCGTTGACAGGTGCACGTGTTTATTGAATTGACTTATTTGGTTATTGCCGAGGGTGAGGACATTTTTTCCGTGATGGGAACCGAGGTATGGGCTTTCCCTTCTGTGCGGCATGCGGGATATGACCATTGCAACGAACCCTTGAATCTTTGAGCACACGCTCCATTGATATGGCTTGTCGCAATATCGAATGGATTTCACGGAACGAGAGATACGTTTTATTCGGTGTGTTTCAAATACGATACGTATTTTCATGGTGAAAATGTTTATACTTGAGTTTTTTGTAGGTATGGACTATTTAAACTACCAGATTGCAGATTATATACGTGGAAATCGTCAGAAGATAATAAAGAAAATTGCGCCAGGAATCAAATAAATTACATATTGATTTTCTCGATCCCTAAAGGCTTCCTTAACCCTTGAGTAATCAAGTACATGCAAATTACATGAACAGGCGAGTGGGGTCTGTGAGGCCCAGTTTTTATATTACACAATACATTAGAAAATATTGAAATAAAACTATTAGATATGTACAATCTTTTTTTTATTTAATTTTTAATACATCTTATCCTATTTAAAGCCAATGATAAAACAAACAACATCTTTAAGAAAATGCAAAAAAAAAGTTAATAAAAATGTACTTCTCTTACATTTAATAAACAAAATTATAATACTAATTTTAATTTTCAGTGCAGACTTCCCAAATAGGTTTAACATACTCTAAGCATATCCATTTTTAGGATTTGACACAAAAATATCATGTTTTACGATGTGGACAATAGGCGCAACGTATATTTGGACGGGAAGGCGCTGAATCTGCATGTACTCCGCTTAATTTTTGGGCGATATTTCTGATATCCTTTTGTAAATGAGAGTCTCTTGCTCTGGTTAGCATGTTTTTACTTGTCATGGCTAAGCCAATTGATTTCAGAAACAATCTTCGTTCCGAAATTAGTTTTCATTTGCATTACATTTATGTATGACGTGAGAGTTTATGTTTGCAATGTTGAGTAAATTATAAAATTGACCATTGGCCATCTTCGGGCGTTTCGATGTGCGTAAGCCGCACATCCATGGTTATATTTATAGACGATCCAAACACAGGCTCACATATTATTATTCTTTCCACTAAATCGGTGGTTTTAGTACTAATGCTATATGACCCTGGAAGCTGAGCTCCAACGTATACTTCTTATACTAATTATTGTTTGGATTTTGTCCAATGTTGGAAATTCTTTGTTAAAAAAAATGAGTGGACGCTGCGTCTTATCATGTTTATGTATTTCTTCAATTTCCAAGGGTTTACTCCCTCCACTCTTCTTGGGAGATGCAACAGTTCCTCCTTTTCTTTCTTTTATCAATCTATAAATTGTTGCTTCTACAATCCCTGTCATATTTAAACACATGTTAACGATTTCACGAACATTACTTAAAGGGCGTTGATGTACAAGTGCATCGTGTACATTTAATATTATATTTTTGATCTTAGACTGAAGGCACCTTTAAAACTACACTTAACCGGGATTAAACCTGTTGTCGACGTCATTTTTAAATGCAAATAACAAAATATCGACAACAAAAACGTAGGTAGGTAAGACATGAACAATGTACATCTACAAACTAAATGGAAGATGCAAACAATTTCTAATTTATATTATTGGCATAAGCTGTAATGTGGCATAAAAACTACTTAAACTATCATTAGTGAAGCCTTATCAGTAATTCCAGGTAATCGTTCAAAGAAGGTATTCTTTTTGTGTCAGGCGATAACTTGTATAGAAAACAATAATCACCTTTAAATTACTGTTTACATTAATTTATTTCGTGAAACATTGAATTCTCTCGTTAATCACCCGTGTATAATTAACAATAATCGTGTGGCATATATACCGACGTTTTTTACGCACAAAAAAGGTATAGTGAGATTAGTGGACACTTATTTTACAGAAGATCTTTTAAAAGATAATGAATTGTTGACGGCATCTTAAAATATTTTTTTTTATTTATTTCAAAACAAGTATAGGGTGACTCCTTTTTGACCTGTTAAGGATTTGCATATATAATGTGCTATCAATATGATGGAAAAGGACTATAGCACGTAATAAATACAAAAAATGTTAAAAAAAACTAATTTATGATGTGTAAAATCAACTATTGTTTGAATATTTTGCACCTGACTTGTCGAACTTCATAAACCCCATACAGGAATACAATCTCATAAACCCAAATAAGGACAAAACACGTCAAACTACATTGAATGTTTAATTAATCGACATTTTCCGCATCATTATCAGCTTACTGGTTGCTATAGTCGCAGGATATAATACCGGCTGTGCGAAATCATAATTTCATTTAATCAAGCATGATTAATTTCATAGAGCCGAGCTGCCATTTCGTTGACGTAGCGACGATGTCAAAAGACTTCCTTCGCTGTGAGACACGACTCTATAAACTGAAATGCGCCTCTACGACTCTCTAATGCACCATAACAGTGTAGCTCTTTGCATTAACGTTGCTACGCTATAAATGCATAATAAAAATAGTAATAAGTAGAAACTTCGTTAGTAGAATGTACATATTACAAAGATGAATAAAAAGGTGGAAGTATACTCTCAAAACATCACGGAGTTAAATTATGTAAAAGTTATAGTGTTGGTAACTGAGTAGGGAGAAATAAAATTTTAAGAGTTAAAATAAATATGTAAATTAAATACTTTCTACAATCAGTTAATAAAATACAGTTTCATTCGTTGGCCATAACAAAGAAAATTGACATTTCGCTGAAAACAGCGTTAGCGAAAAGATTGACTCTTTGTCGAATATCAGTAAAATTAGTAATTTTTTTTATTAGCAACAGAACATAATCACCTCCAATTCTAAGAAATTTTCAATACAAAGAAGACGGAGGAAGAAACCTAGAAGCTTCAAACTTTTATCAAAATAAACTAATTCGAAAAGGTGCGGTAAGCATGTTTTATGTAAATTTGCAGTGTATTTCAAAATTTATGTGACGTCATATGTTTTTCGTAGTACTGGCAAAGTGAAGAAAATTTAAAATGAATTAGCATCTCTGGCTTTTCATTAGCTAATTTATTAGTAGTGTAAAAAAGAAACAAGGCGTAGTTGCAATGTATGTACCTTCAATAAAAACCAATATTTTACCTGTATACAGATCGGGTGAGGGTGACTTTGACTTGTTTTTGGTGAATTTTGAAAATGTCATAACGTCTTTGTTTATTAAAGCAGACAAACTGATCATACTTGGTGATTTTAACATAAATTTTAAAATTGAATCTGACCCTTCTTTTGATATTCAAAATCCATTAACATCTTTTGGTCTAAAAGTAACTATAAACGATTATACTAAGATCTATCCAACGAGACGCGATAGTGAAAGTAAACAACGAAACTTATGCGTATGGGGTTATAAATATTTTAATTGGCTGCAATTTAGTGCTTTCTCCGCCTTTTTCAGGTCTGTATTACGAAAATTAAGTGATTTATTTATGAATATATATTTTTAAATAATAGGTCGTTTTTATTTAATGCACTTACAAAGACGGAAATAAATGTTTTTCTCATCCCATATATTATAAACTTTTAAAGCAAATACATACTAATATTACATGAAGTGACAACACTATAAAAGTAGTGTTGAAAGAGATTTCGAACGATAAAGTAGCATCCACGGCCACAGCCGGACGATACTCCTGCTATTGCGCTGTTGCAAAGTTGTTATATTTTATTCTGCTAAATACATAAGTTTTAAATCCATGTGTTCACAAAACATGAAAAATGTGCACATACATTTTGCAATGCATAGGGAATGACAATTAAAATACCTTTTTTTTAACACTTTATATTTTGTGTTTCTATTTTCGTTAATCACTCTGGTGAAGTTAGAGCAAAATAATAAATCAAACTTGAGGAAAATTTATGTTACGCATTATTTTTATAAAAACGATTTACAAATAATAATTGAGATTAGTGGGATAATTATGAAAATAAATACAAACAAACGAGGCTTATATGCCAAAAAAATCGTTCGACTTTTGTTTTATAGCTAACTAAGGAAAAAAAGTGGCTCGTTAAAAACAATTAGGAAAAACAAAAACTGTCACTATCACTATTACCACCAACTTCTATAATCAACGGTTCAACCATGACCTCAATAATATTATCAAGGTCCCAGAACTTTTTTTCTACTGTATTCTGCACATGCTTCACACAGTTTACCCATTTCTCCGGGGTAATGTTGTTAAGACATCATTTAAAAGGATTTTGACATGTGCAAATTTGACTCTTGTAATAATCAGTCTTTTTACCATTACCTGATTTGAGACCTGCTGAGAGACCGGATAAAAACGCCTGTCTGGAAGATTTCACCGTTTCGTCGACCCATCCATGAGATTTTGTATGTTCTGCATTTACCCACTTTTCATCTAAATAATAAACTTTTCTCCGCTTTTTGGATTTTCGTTTTACAAAAAAAAACATGTTTAAAAAGGTGTGCTTCAGCAAACGTTAAATCCGGTCCTGACAAATTTGGCAACGCCTTGTTGTTTTGGCGCGCTATCTCTTCTCATTGGATAGACCTTAGAATCACATCCCAGTCTAGTAGTTGCATCGACAGCATTAATGACAAATTTTTCTGAAAATAACCACAGAGTGGATGTATTTGAACCTTGTTTTTCTGAACATCGAGCTCCCTTTTATTTATTGACTCTCAGCATAAAGTTGTTGACACTATCAAATATTTTAACGGTTTATTACTTTTTCTGGTTTACAGAAACTTAAACGTGCGCCTGCTAGTACAAATATGGACTTTTTTACGATATTGATAATAATCCTGATTTTTTGGCAGTCTTTCTTACCGAAACTTATAACAATTTAATATTAAAGCATTTTCTACTAAAAGAAGTACGACAAATTACTGAAAAAACACCCGTACAAAGGTTGAATAATGAATTAAGGTCGTACAAAAAATCTAATCTCTCTTATTAAACACATTGCAGATGTCACCAAGGATCCCGATTTGTTCAAAGTATATAAAACAAAAATTTGAATATAATTGGCAATTACAAATTGCTAAAAATCAGCTTGCTGTAATTTTATTACTAATTCCAATAAAAAACCTGGAAACTGCTGGAAAATAGTAAATTTCGAAAGAAACAACACAAGATCTACCTTTAGACGAAATAAATTAATTTTTACTACAATTGCAGAGAAAATAATTACATCTCTTCCCACTATTAATGTCGATGTCCTCTTCAATTATAGAAATTATCCTTCTTCGAGCAAGTCCTCTTTTTTTCGTCCCGTTGTGAAAGAAGAGGTCTGCCAAATAATAAAGTCTCTTAGTAAATTAATAGCAAAATTTTAAAAGGAACTTACCAAATAGTTCTAAGACCTTTCACTCACCTTATTAATTTAATTCTATCAACTGAAGCATTTCCAGAAGTACTAAAATACTCAATAGTACTGCCAATCTACAAAAAAGGTGATTCCTTAAAAACTTACAATTACAAACCCATAAGCATTGTTTCTACTTTTGGGAAAGTGATTGAGAAGGTTATCAAATAACAATGTTATTCCTATTTTGAGTCAAATAATTATTTTAATAACTCGCAATATGGATTCAGAAGTGCTCGTTCTACTACGAACGCGGTATTTAATATTTGCAAAAAACGTGCCTATTTAATAAAGCAGTCTGATGTTCACGCTCACAATACGCGAAACTGTTACTATTCCTACCAACAAATAGCTGTAGATTAAGTCTTTCAGAAAAAAGTTGCCAGAAATTATAACTATTACAATATTTTACCAAAAAGTATTAAACAGCTGAGCTGCAATAGTTTCGATAAAGTTATAACAAAATATCTTGTAAAATATTTTTTTTTTGCTCAGAATATATAACTCATTGCAGAACATCACTGAACTGCTTACCGAAATTTTGTCATAAATCTTGTTTTGTTTAATATGTGTACTTGTTTTTATTTTTTTGGCTTACTACAAACAATATTTGTATTTGTTATATAGTTAAATAAATACTCTACTCTATTCTACTATTCTGTACTGTACCAGTCGCTCTGATGAAACCTTCTAAAAATGGGCGGTGAAAAAAGTAACTCCTCAATGCACGAGGGCGAAGAAAGTTTATTCTGTTCATGTATCCCCAAAACGTTTAATAACTATACCATTATCAGCTTCGTACAAAAAAGTTTCAGAGGAAGTGAAGAAAAAGCGATCTCAATTGGGTTATTTACAACGTTTGGCATCCCAGGTGCAAGTGGTTGACATTCAAACCAGTTCTTATGGTACCAACGATTATTTCTAGCTCTACTGTCCCACATGGCAACTTTGTGAACCTTCTCTATTAGTCAAGAAGAATGAGCTTAGGGAGCTGCAGTTCTTGTATCGAAAAACGTTATGTCACCTGTGATAAGTTTTACTCCTATCTCGAATAAGATCATGCTATTGCAATTTTATATTCACACAATTAAGCTCAGTTACATATGTATAAATTTATGCCTCTACAGATTATAAATCTAACAAAGAGATAGAGCTGTTTTACGAAAATATACACTTGTTCAAATGGAACCCATCTTTCGTCAGACTAGAATTAGACCAGAGCGGATTTGTTTTGAGGTGGATGTGAGAGCTGGCATTCGGATTTTTACACAAAAAGTCCTGATGACGTTTACAACCCAACTAATTTTTAACCCATTTAGTCCTGTTTTTTTTTTTGTTAAAATTTCTTGTGGATCTTCATTTAAACAATAAACAATTTTACTTACAACCTTCCTAACACCGTCTTCATACTCTTAATCAGCCTTCTCTGTGTTCTAAGATATAACATTGGCAAATGTCAACTGCCAATTTTGGTCAAACAAATTCTGCTTATGGTACTTATCCCTTTCGAATTTTGGCGATCATAATGACTATCTTTACTTTGTTTTCCGTAGCTCGGAACAACTCAATAACTGTCTTCTTGATTTCTGTTGATTTTTCAGCTTGAAAATACACCTTCTTCCTGGTTTTATACGACCGAATTTGCAGAAGATAAAAGAGAGGCAGAAAGATTGTTAATTTACTTAAAAATAGCACAAAGAACGTAATTTAAAAGTGTTTTTTTTTTTTTAAATAATAAGTAATTGTTTACGAAATTAAAAAAGGTCTTCTCATTATCATTATCACTATAAAACATATGTTTTTGAACATATGTTCATGTGAAGAAGTGTGTTTTTTAAATTGCAAAATTTTAATTCTTTGTATATATCGTACTGCAAAGTCTTGTGTGCAGGAATTTTTAGATATTCTAGAAAATGTTTTAATGTATATTTCAGGTGAGAGCTCTCTAGTTTTTATTGCAGGTGATTTTAATATAGATTTGAGGAGTCAAACTAAAGATAAAACAGACTTTCTCTATTTATTACAAACATTTAATATATTGCCATCAGTTTCTGAATATACTCGCTTATGTAGAGCTATAAAGACGTGCATTGATAACATTTTTACAAACTGTGAACTCTATGTAGCAGAAGTATTAGATACTCATATTTCTGATCATCTTGGTCAAAAAATAACTTTCAGTATTAACGTAAACAAAAAAGAAAATATAAAAATTAGGAAAAGAATTTTTGATTCCCACAGTAAAGAAAATTTTAGGCAAATGCTTCAAGATGAAGACTGGGAGGAGCTTTTTTCAGTACCAAATTGGGATATAGAAAAGCAATGGGTTTATGAAAATCATTTCTTTGTTATTTGACCAATGTTTTCCAGAAAAAAATATAAATAAACATAGAAAATATATTAAATACCATAATACAAATGAAATAAATCAAATTAAAAGTCGCTTAGACCTTTTGCTAATGTTAAGTAGAGTAGATGACCATTACAAAGATGAGTACAAACAAACAAAACGTCAGTATAATAAAATGCTTGTGGATTCACGAAAAATGCAGTATGGGCAAGAAATATATAATAGTCAAAATAAGTCAAAAAGTCTATGGAAAATCGTTAAAGAAATCACGCAGGTAAATTGTATCGATAATAATGTAGCTATACTAGGAGATCCAGTCATGGTAAGTAATAATTTTAATGAATATTTTTAAATGCTGCTACACATCTTTTAGAAAATATACCAAAAATAGAATTCAGCACCAAAATAGAGTTTAACAAAAACTCATTTTTTCTAACGCCAGTAACTATAAATGAAGTAAGTGAATTAATTAGAAAATTGAAAAATAAATTCACTTCAGGATATGATGGAATACCTACAAATATAATAAAACTGTGTGCATATGAGCTAGCTATACCATTATGTCATATAATAAACAATACCTTCATAAATGGGATATTTCCAGACAACTTAAAAATAGCTGTAGTAAAACCAGTGTATAAAAAAGGTGATGCCACTTTACTAGAAAATCATCGTCCGATAAGCCTCTTACCATCATTCTCTAAGGTTTTTGAAACAGTGGCTGAGGCTTCTCAGTTTTTTCTATAGTGAGGGACTATTCATGTCAGTCAAGTCATGCACAACATGGGTACCTTAAGGGAAAATCTATAGAGACTGCCATTTATGATTTTATAACAAAGATAAATGAGGGTTATGAAAACAAAGATATATCCATGGGCATATTTTTAGATTTATCAAAGGCATTTGATACTTTAAATCACAAAATACTAATGGAAAAGCTTTACAGATATGGCATTAGAGGACCAGGCTATAATTGGATAAAATCATACCTATCAAACAGAAAACAGAAAGTAAAATTTGAGTACGAGGGAAGAAATTGCTTCTCTGATGAAGGACTCATTTCGGTGGGAATTCCTCAGGGAAGTATTATGGGTCCTCTTCTCTTTGTTTTTTATGTAAATGATTTAGCTTTCGACATTACAGACAACAATCAGAATACTCTTATTGTGAAATTTGCAGATGACACTAACATTTTAACTATAGAGTCATCCTTGAATAATTTATTGAATATCGCTAATAATAGATTAGATAAAGCACAGAGATGGCTCAATATGAATAAACTCATACTGAACAGAGAAAAAACAAATTATATCTGTTTCCTCACTAAAACAAATAATAGTACCTTACCATAAACTGTCTCAATTCAATCGCAAATGGTTACTCTAAACCAAAGCACAAAATTTCTAGGGGTACATATTGACCAAAATTTAGATTTTGGAGTGTATATAAATGAGATATGTAACATGTTAGCATCTATCTGCTACTCTTTCAGAATAACAGCAAATTATTTGGACGAAAAATGTAAACGAGTTGTATATTTTTCAAATTTTCATTCTGTAATGCGATTTGGAATAGTTTTTTGGGGGGGAAGTGGTAACGCTGAACAGGTTTTTATATTACAAAAAAGAGCAATCAGAACTCTACTTAACTTGAAATACAAGGATTCATGTAGAGGTAATTTCAAAAAACTAAACATACTAACAATGGCTGGAACATACATATATGAATGCTTACTTTTCATTTTGAAAAAGACATAAATTTTTGAAACACATAACAAACCATAATACTAATACACGAAACAATCTCATAAACTATAATATACCAATACACAGACTAACAGCATCTGAGAAAACCACAGAATATGCCTGTATTAAATTCTTTAATAAACTGCCTTATAGCATCAAAATAGAAACTGACATAAATAAATATAGAAAGTCTGTTCAACAGTTGCTCATACACCTTGAACTGTACAAAGTGGAAGAATACCTTCAAGCTGACCTGCAGGGAGACTGAGGGCTCTTATCTGAATCTAAATGTCACTGTTATTATCCTTATATTTTAATATTACTTTTATGTTAAGTGTAGGTTGTTACAGCAACCATTACAAATTATAATTGACACCATTCTATTGACAATTTATATTTGTGTGTAACTTGTGAATCCTGAGAATAAAGCTTTTTTCTATTCTATTCTATTCTATCTAATACGTTTCTCTCCAAATCTGCAACTTTGAACAAAAATGTAAGACGACACCTTAACATATTCCTTCTCAAATTTCAGGACAGTGATTAATGTTCGGTATAACTGCCAAGTGTGACTAACAGTGGTCAACAAGTCTCCCTTTCATTAAAAGGACTCTGGGAATAGTTCCACGTTAGTCCAGTTCTGAGTAGTATTTGCTATGAAAACTATCGAAGTATATTTACGTGTTCTGAGATATTTTATTATTTACACATATTTATATTTTCACAGTACGATAAATATACAAATACAATAATATGTACATATATATTAAATATATTATTTAAATTATATAAGTAAATAATGTACAAACTATTTTTAAAAAACTATTTTTAAAAAATAATTACTTTAATTAAAAAATTATAAAATCGAAAAAGATCGTGACAATTTTTATATAAAACTATAATGTTCCTTCCTTCAAGTTTACGAACAGACTGAAAAATATCTATAATAAGAATGCAATGGTAAAATGATAATTACGTAAATATATAAAAATGCAAACTAATCTTATTACAAACTTCATTAGAACACAAATCCCGGATCATCATTCTTACTCTTAGGTGAATTACTAGAACAGGACCGGCTCCCATAACTCCTCCCTTGCGAGTTCTTGGCATATTTCATGGAGTGAAAAATGCTCTTGGATTTGGTACAGGAACTGTGGGATCATCTTCTTCCGTATGTTGTTCATCGTATGTTGGATGTGGATTTTCTTTTGTTCTTAACTTCTTAATATAGTGAAGGGCTATGAAGATGACAATAATTATTATTAATATATATATATATATATATATATATATATATATATATATATATATATATATATATATATATATATATATATATATATTATGATAGTCCAATGGTTTGTGGGACGTTCCTTTAGATGCTGGAGTACCACAGGTCGAATTTGATTTTGATTCCTTTGGATTGTGTGAATTTTGTCGAGAGGAATATCCTTTAGAACAATTTCTGGAACTTCTTCTTCTTCTCGAGTATTAGAAACTCTCAACTTAGGTAAGAGAAGTGGTTGGCCTTGGACAACTGTCTTCTTGTTAATATACGTTTTCTTATCTACTTTGAACTGGCATTGATAGGGAATGAAAACTAGAAAATTTCCTTTTAATGTGGCAAAATCTGTTTTCTGACATATCGTCCCGATTTTAGTTTGGTTTACGAAGATGGCAATGTAATGTGAATCATCAATTTGTTGTATTACATTCTCAGATATTCGGACGGGAGTTCTGCGGCAAGTTGTGGAAATGGTCTTCCTCGATGGAGTTCACTGGCAAAACTGGGATATTGGTTCTCGATTTTCGCGAAGGGGTGAAACCCAAAGAACTCTCCGCGATGGATTTTCCCAAAAATCCTACTGACTGCGCCACTTATAGTTTTCCGTAGGCAAAACTATTTTTAAAAAATAATTACTTCATTTAAAAAATTACAAAATCGAAAAAGATCGTGACAATTTTTATATAAAACTATAATGTTCCTTACTTCAAGTTTACGAACAGACTGAAAAATATCTATAATAAGAATGCAATGGTAACATGATAATTAAGTAAATATATAAAAATGCAAACTAATCTTATTACAAAGTTCATTAGAACACAAATCCCGGATCATCATTCTTAGGTGAATGACTAGAACAGGGCCGGCTCCCATAACTCCTCCCTTGCGAGTTCTTGGCATATTTCATGGAGTGAAAAATGCTCTTGGATTTGGTACAGGAACTGTGGGATCATCTTCTTCCGTATGTTGTTCATCGTATGTTGGATGTGGATTTTCTTTTGTTCTTAACTTCTTAATATAGTGAAGGGCTATGAAGATGAGAATAATTATGATTAATATATATATTATGATAGTCTAATGGTTTGTGGGACGTTCCTTTAGATGCTGGAGTACCACAGGTCGAATTTGATTTTAATTCCTTTGGATTGTGTGAATTTTGTCGAGAGGGATATCCTTTAGAACAATTTCTGGAACTTCTTCTTCTTGAGCATTAGAAACTCTCAACTCAGGTAAGAGAAGTGGTTGGCCTTGGACAACTTGGACTTGTCTTCTTATTAATATACGTTTTCTTATCTACTTTGAACTGGCATTGATAAGGAATGGAAACTGGAAAATTTCCTTTTAATGTGGTAAAATCTGTTTTCTGACATATCGTCCCGATTTTAGTTTGGTTTACGAAGATGGCAATGTAATGTGAATCATCAATTTGTTGTATTACATTCTCAGATATTCGGACGGGAGTTCTGCGGCAAGTTGTGGAAATGGTCTTCCTCGATGGAGTTCACTGGCAAAACTGGGATATTGGTTCTCGATTTTCGCGAAGGGTTGAAACCCAAAGAACTCTCCGCGATGGATTTTCCCGAAAATCCTACTGACTGCGCCACTTATAGTTGTCCCGTAGGCAAAACTATTTATAAAAAATAATTACTTTATTTAAAAAATTACAAAATCGAAAAAGATCGTGACAATTTTTATATAAAACTATAATGTTCCTTACTTCAAGTTTACGAACAGACTGAAAAATATCTATAATAAAAATGCAATGGTAAAATGATAATTAGGTAAATATAAAAATGCAAACTAATCTTATTACAAATTTCATTAGAACACAAATCTCGGATCATCATTCTTAGGTGAATGACTAGAACAGGGCCGGCTCCCATAACTCGCGTTTTCTTTGTTTTCTTCCATACGAGTAAGTTTTACCGAAAGATACTTGCAAATTTAATGACAAGTTGCTTATTAGTGAGATTTTTTTAAAATTTATATCTGTTATACAGTACATTGTATACAGTATACAGTTATCAATGTATTGTGAAAAATAAGTTTATTCTAAATAGCTTTTTATTACCTACATATATTATATAAAGCTAAAGTAGTATTTTGCACTTTTTACTGATTAAATTTTTTTTAGCATAAAAATTTCCGGTCTTTTTTTTATTTAAACACAAAACCACATCAACCGCGCAGGGTTATTAGTGGATATAACAAATACATGAAATATTACATTAAATAAAATTGAATAACTTGATGTCTTTTAAATAGCTTAACACTGTCGAAATTTTTTTGGTGAGAACTGTCCTGAGATCGTCATCTGTGAATCCGTGGGATCTTCTTTTTTCCTTGAATTGAGGACAATCAAGCAGGATGTGTTTCACAGTCAGTGGGTTAGAGCATGAAGATAGCTACTCCGCCACTGGCCTGTTGTGCTACTCTGTTTTTTGGAAAACATTGATAATTTCGAAGATTTATATTAACTTGTTTAAAATGAGTTTCTTGAAGACATATGATCTTTGGGCATAATTCATTTATTAATAGTTTTAACTGTTCCAAATGGGTATAAAACCCAATAAGATTGCACTGTAAAATAAAGGAATTGGACATGTTAGAATTCTGCCTGAGATAATTGTTAATCTGTTTCTTCTGTGGAAGAGATATTATTGGGCTTTAGTTTCTTTTTTAATCTAGTTATATTATTTTTTAATTTTGAATTGTGGGTATAAATGTGAACAAAATTAAGGATCTCAATTAGCTCGGTAGTTTCATTCGAGTAATCTTTTGAAATTATTTCAGGGTATTTGGCATATATTGTATTTTCTAAAAAGTCACATATTTCATTATAATTTAGGATAAACGGTGGTGATCTGTTTTCTATTTTGTCTTTAATTGACTCTAGTGAAAGTAAAAGTTCTTCGCGGGAATTTCTGGTTGACTTTTTTGACTTTTTTTGGTTTGCTTACTACAGGAGAAGTAAATATCTGTGAATCGGTCTGTGGGGTATTTTCGTTAGTGTCTGGAGAAGATGAGGAACCTTTTTAGTTGATTAGGGACGTTTGTATTAATTGGATTTGGTGTTATTTCTACTGGAGTAGGATTTCTGATGTTGTTTAAGGTTGATGATGTTGGGAAGTTTGTTCCTTTTTAAGGAAGATGTTTCACTTCTATTACTTATGGATCCTGTCAGGTTATTGTCAGTTTCCATAATTTGTTCTGTTTGGTTATTAAAGGATTTTATTGTAATTACTGTGTTTTGAAAAGTTTCTGGGTGTGCACTAGCAGTGGATGAATTAGATTTGTCAGAACTTTGTAGTTCTGTCTGGTTATTAAATGTATTTACTGTAGGTAATATGTATTGAGAAGTTTCTGAGTATACATTAGAAGTAGTGGGGTTTGCTTGGTTAGAGCATTCAGCTTCCTGATGACCAATAGTCTTGCATTTTGTACAGTTAAATCCTTCTATAAAAAGGTATAAACGATAATTGGTATTATCATAAGAGATAATGAAAGAATCAGGAATAGATATATTGTCTAAAGGTGTAATAAATATTTGCCTTCTAACACTCAAGACATGATTGTATTCGCTTTCAGGCATACCTACTCTTAGAAAAGTCATTTTTGAGACGAAGTTTATACCCATCTGATGTAGTTCTTGTTCAATTAAGGAGTTTGGAACAGTAGGACAAGCATTTGATATGACTAGTCTTTGAGCTGGAGAGATAAGTCTTCTTATTTCTACTTGAGTTTCTTTTATATTAACATATTTGTGGGAATGTAGTAGTGAATCGACTGCATTTTTAGATGATAGATATAGACATATTCTATTGTTGGTAATTCTGGAAGCGAAGGATACGTTACGTGGACCAACTAGTGAACGAACGGCGATGATATAGTCATGAACTTTAGTTCCTTCAATACTGGAAAGTATTATAGCTTGTTCTTTTGTTGGATCTTTAAATGTGTTGACAACACTGGAATATGAGACGTGAGATGAAGTGTGAGTAGTATTCATAGTTTTATTCGAAGTCATGGTTGATTAATTATAAGTCCGGCCCTATCACCGGTTCGAAAACCGGTGTGGATTTTGACCCAAAACTGGATTTGTTTCTATTTCTTCGGAACGTTATAGGTTATATTAATATTAATATAAATACTATGAAGTGATTTTTGGTACTCACGTAACGTTTACTCGGTTGACTTGAAGGTAGCCCTATAAAGATTTTCTCCAATAAGTTTACTACCTTTTTACTGCCGAAGTTCATACACTACTTAGTTTTTAATCAGTTTTACTAAATGAAACTGTGAAAAAAACTTTAATATTAATTAATATTGAGTATTGTTGAAAGTGTTCTAACTTAATATGTATTCTGACTTTGACATTCATTTGACCTTTCCGGTCTTTATTTTGTTCAAATTACCAACTTATTTAATGATTTAGATGACTGATGGTAGAAAGAGACTTTTTGGTTCACAATATCGAAAAAGAACGATAGAAAAAGAGGAAGACCAAAGGCGATTTGCGAAAATGCCTTTCCACAATATTCCTAGTTCAGCCAGACGGTCAAAGTCCAATTCTCACTTCACTGGTGCCAATTTCGGTCATCGTTAGATCTGATTACCGGCCGAGCATAGTCAAAGCATGAACCTTAGCCAAGATCAGAACCATTTGTCAACTGAATATCTGGCAGCTGACGTATACCAGGTTTGATATACAGGATGTAGTCAGAAAATTCTTTTTCATTTGCGACATTTTAGGTCTTTAAGAATAATAATTAATGTTTTTTTCGGAGTTTGATTTGATTTGAGTTTGATCTAATTTCCACGTTATTTAAATACTTCTGCTAAAGATACCATTATTGTTTAGACAGGTTCAAGAAGTTTCTTCTTAAGATTATAAATTTAAATACCGCATAATATAAATATTAGCATATATTTGTGGACTGGCCTATTGATCAGTCGTCACCGACACTTTTGGCGTAATGCCCTTCCTAGGATAGAACCGCCCTAAACATTTCTCAACGACACTCACCGTATATATGATATATGTCTATGACACTGCTCTGGAGTGTAATATTCATTAATTTTCCATTACGCCAGAAATGGGGCCGTGCATGTAGAAATAAATTGTCTTCAATAAATAATGTTTCGGAATTATTTCTGAACCTGTGAATCTACCGGGTGTTTGGAGCGCAAGTAGTGTTATGTATTTATCTTCATACGATCTATGAATATTATACAATACAACAACTTCTTAAAATGTAGAAAATTATTTAGCTAAATCCGGCCAATTTAGATATAAAAATACTGGTAAAACAACAAAAATTCCCAAGAAAGTCAAATATTGGGGGAGAGCTGGGATTTACCATTTCAAAAAAAGTTATAAATATCCCCAACGATAGTATATGTAGGTACTACAAAAGCTATTCGGGGTCAAAGGCCAAAAAGGTATTTTGGATTTTTCTTGAAAACGGTAAGTTTTATCAAAAAAAAAACTTTAAACCGAAGTTGTTTCGCGATTCTAAAAGTCACATCATACATGATATGTACATATAAACCACGTATATGTACATACACTGATATTAGGCACTTAAGATAATAATAAAAACCTATTTGTGTCTCTTTTGTATATGTATTATACTTTTCTGAAAACATTTATTCAAAAGATAGTCAGTCCCTAACTGAATCCCTTCTACGCACGTGGCCTTGAAAAAAAATCTGGCTATTCTATTGTCTGTAGGTCTCATATACCTGTTCATATACCTGTTTCATTGATTGCTCTAATACTTATTACAAGCGTCTACCATTTAGGTTATTTGTTCTATTTTATAGCTCTAAAAAATGTGTCAGTTTTGCTTTAATTGCAATAAACTTTTAAGTGAAGATAAAACAGTTGTGGTTGATCGTGGAATGCCAAATTTAATCGAGGTGAGTTTCGCGAGAGGTGATTAATTTACTGCATATTTAAGAACTCAAAAATTCGTTACAATACACGTGGATTGCAGAAAATCATACACTCATAAAACTGTAATCGCTGCAGTGAAAACAATACGTGAGGAGGAACAGGCTAGTACTTCAAAAATAAGTCCACCTTGTACTAGAACGCGAGTAAGTGAACCAAATTTCTGTTTTAAAAAATACTGTTTATTTTGTGGCAATGAAGCCAATGAAGAAACTGAAAAAAGTAAGCATAGCATCTTCAAAAAAAAAAAAAAAAATTCAAAGAATCCCTGTTGAAAATAGCTAAGGACCGTTGTGATTCCTGTCCGTCTAGTCGCTGTTGATGCAAAATAACATGACAGTTGTTACAAATCTTTTTTAAAACCTAATACTTGAGGTAAAATTAATTGTCCAAAAGATGAAACTGTAAACTCCGCGATGGAGAAAATTTTTTAATTCATAGAAACGAGTGATGATGCCAGTTTTCGTTAGATAAATAAGGAATGTTTGTCAAGATGTAGCTTTAGATTACAGAACTATAAAAATACGATTGAAAATGAAGTATGGCAGTAAAATTACTATTACAGAGAAGCCTAGAAAATTACCATTTATCTGTTTTATTGACAATTACCAAGATATTTTAAGTCAAGTCTGGTCTGATCACTTGGATGCAAAAGACAAGCGGTTAAAAACTTTGAAAGCTGACATGGTTCTATGGTAAATACAAAAATTTCTCTTTACCTGGTTGGAATGGTTACATTGAATTCGTGAGAAGTAATATTATAGATCTTCCCAAGTCGAAAAGTACATTTTTGCCATTTGTTCATCAACCAACAAGTAATTACAATACAATATACACAAGTTTACTTTGTGTTTTAGAGAATGCTAAACGTTATAACCACGAAATATGTATAATTACTTTTGATCAACCTCTGTATGTGAAAGCTTGCGAGATTGTATCTGCTGTCCCTGAAGGATCTGAAGTATCGAAGATTATAATACTAGAAGGATTTCATTTGCTTACGTTATTTTTTGGAGCAATCGGTTATATTATACAAGGAAGTCGTTTAAAAGAAATACTCGCTGTAGTTTATGCACCTAAATCTTTAGAGAAAATACTTAATGGCCATGCTTACGTAAGAGCAGTTCGAGCTCATATAATACTTTAACTCAAATTAGCATTAATAATATTAAAAGAACTCACTATTGATGATGTAATGGATGCAAATCTTATTATTTGGCTTTTCCACTAATATTTGGGTTTCCGGGAATTTTGTGTTATTTTACATATCTATAATGACAGGTAAAGATAACTGAGAAATGATGAATTTGAGAAGATAACACAAGAATAACGATAATGAGAAGAAAGATAGTGGACATAAACGGCAAGTAACTCACAGAAATACTTGAAAATATAGAAGACTTACAGAAAAAACACTATGACAAACTTCGATCCACAAGAAAATAAAAGAACTAACTGAAAATATAAATAATAAACAGTGTGGCAACTATTTTTCAAATCATCCTACTTATCAAAACTGTGATACATTGATTACAATGAAAAATAGAGTAATTCATATTAGAGACGAAAAGTTTATAAACAGAAACTTAAATTTGCTATTTAACATCTTTGAAAATAATGAATGCCCAAAACATATTCTTAAAAAATTGAGATGTACCTCTGACCCTTTTGAGGTTCCACTGGCATCTGAGAAGTACAACCAATTCAATATAAAAAACTGCCATTAAATAAGCAGGAAACCTCTTCTCTGACCAGATTATTTAAACAATTTACTAATATCAAAATTGTTAAATATAATGTATTGGAAAACAGACAACTGTTTTCAAAAGTAAAAGACAAGGCTCCAACTCTTTATAAAACATTGTTACTTACAAGTTGCCTTTTTCAGATTGTCAGAGTTGTTTTTTTAAGCCCTTCTCTCTATTCAGATTGCCGAATATAGGCCTCTCCTATTTCTCGCCATTCATCTCTGTTGTTTGCAAGACGATTCCACATTGGTCTTGCAGTTCTTTTAATACCGTCGCTCCAGCGCAATTGCGGTCTTCCTCGTGGTCTTTTGGCTTCATATAACTACCAATTTCCGATTTCTTTATTCCATTAGCCATCTTTAAGACGTTCATTATGTCCAGCCCATTTCCATTTAAGTTTAGCTGCCTGTTCAACAGCATCTTTTACTTTTGTTCTATTACGAATGTCTTCATTGGTTTTATGGTCTTTGAGTGTATATTCATCTACGTGTTCCATCTCTGTCCCTTGGATGTTTATCATAGGTTTCTCATCTTTGTTTGACATTAGTTTAGTTTTGCTAAAATTCCTTTTTAGTCCTTTTTTTGGGGATTCTGGTTGTAGCTCCTCAATCATCGTATTCAGTGCATTCCACGTGTCTGCTATTAGTACTACATTATCTGCGTATCTAAGATGATTCAAGTATCTTCCGTTAATAGAGATTCCCTTATTTTCCCAGTCTATTGACTTAAAGATATCTTCTAGGGCAGCTGTAAATAATTTTGGAGATATTGTGTCTCCTTGTCTTACGCCTCGGTTGATTTTTACTGGTCTGGTTTCGATTCCATTACCCAACGTCACTATCATTTCAGCTTGTTCGTAAATATTATGTATTAATATTCTGTACCTGGAGTCGATCCGGTTGTTGACTAATGCTTCTTCTATTGTCCACAGTTCTACGCTATCAAAAGCTTTTTCATAATCTATAAAAGCCAGACATAATGGGAGATTGTATTCGTTAGTCTTTTCTATTAGTATTTTCATAGAATACAGATGGTCACAGGTGCTATACCCTTTTCTAAATCCAGCTTGTTCTACTGGTTGATATCTGTCAAATTTAATTTTTAACTTCTTTTTAATAATCTTTGTAAATGTTTTATAAATTTGTGAAAGAAGTGAAATTGGTCGATAATTTTTCAGG
Source organism: Diabrotica undecimpunctata (assembly GCF_040954645.1). NCBI lineage: Eukaryota > Metazoa > Arthropoda > Insecta > Coleoptera > Chrysomelidae > Diabrotica > Diabrotica undecimpunctata. The sequence continues at coordinate 3,856,965 of NC_092811.1, forward strand.
TTTGTGGTGTCTCCCTTTTTGTATATTAGTATTATTTTAGCAGTATTCCATTGTTCGGGTATGTTGCCTTGGAATAGACATTTATTAAAGAGTATTTTTTAGATATGTGATGGCTTCTTAATCGCCTTTCTTCAGCATTTCTGCTAGGATTCCATCGCTTCCAAGAGCTTTATTCTTTTTTATTTCTTTTACTGCTCTTTCTATTTTTTCGTGGCTTATTTCGGGCATCACTTCTGGGTTGACATTTGTTAACTGCCTTTTCAAGTTCTGCTTTGAGAAGTTAGGGCATCGTTTCTGGAACGATACAGATCGGCGTAGAACTTTTCAATTGAGTTTATTAGCTATATTAGATTTACTTTTTTTTAGTTGTCCTTCTTTATTTTTAATGGTTATTATGTTTTTCTTTCCTAGTTTCGGTTTGGTGCATTTGAGACTTCGGTTGTTCACTATGACTTGTTCTATACGGCCTTCTTGATGTTTTTTAATACCTTTTTTATCAATGTTTTCTTATTACTCGATTAATTTCCTTAAATTCTGCAGTGTTTCTTTTGTTTTGTCTCAGAAGATCGTTTCTTTGTTTCAGCATGTTTTGTGATTCTACACTTATTTTGGATTTTCGTTTTCTGTTAGCGGTTGCCACTTCTGAGCTTGCATTTAATAGTTTTTTTGTTATGACTTTATTGATTTCATTTAAGCAAACTTTATCTAGATTTAATACTTTCGCGGGTTTTAACTTGCTTTTATATTGTTCTGTATTAGATTTTACTTTATCTGTGCCTATATTCCAAGTTTTTCTAAATTTATTTCTATTTTTATTATGTTTTATCTCTAATTTGGCTCTAACCATTTGGTGATCTCTACTTACTGAAAGCGTATTTATTACTGTTACGTCCTGTATGATATCTGTTTTGTTACACAGTATGTAATCTATTTCCTTCTGAGTTTTTTCGTGTGGGGATAACCACGTCCACTTTCTATGAGGTTTTTTCTTATAGAATGTGTTCATTGCATAGTATTTGTGGGCTTGTAGGAAGTTAACCAAGGTTTCTCTTCTCTCATTTCTAACTCCAGAGCCAAATTGTCCTATATAGTTTTCGGTTTTTTCAAGTCCTTGTCCAATCATAGCGTTGAAGTCTCCTATTATCATTGTATATGTGCTGTGATAATTCGTGCTAGATTCTGTAATTTTCTCATAAAATTCGTTTATCTCCTCATCGGGATGTGCTGCGGTTGGAGCGTATACTTGAATAATTTTCAGGGAGATGCTCTCGTTTACGTTTACATTTAGCCTAATCATTGCAATTCTTTCAGATATTCCTACGAATTGCTCTACTTTATGTGCATATTTCTTGGAAATTAGAAATCCTACGCCATCTAGGCTTTGTTCTTCTCGCCCTTTGTAATATAGGACGTTAACGGACTCTAGTGTTATGCACTCTTCCCCTTTTCTTTTTATCTCTGCTAGACCAATTATGTCCCATTTTAGGTCCTTGATGTCTTCTTCGAGCTCTAACACTTTTTCATCTTTGCTTAAGGACCTTATATTTAGAGTTGCGATGTTAAATCGTGTGGTTTTTAGCGATTTCTTGCTTCCCCCAGATTCCATGAAGCTGTCCTTTTTTCCAAAGGGAGTGAGGCTTAGGCCATTACTGTATGGTCTACCCACCTGGCGACCCATTCCTTTTGTTTTAGATATCGCCATATTCCTGTTAGGAGGTTTTTTAGCCTTAAAACACCACGTTGACTAGGCGGGTTGATGAGTGATTTTATACAATCCCTAAAATCAAGGGATTGCCACTTCCGCCATTTACACCGTACCGAAGGTATTCTTCTCCGCCATGGTTGTAGCTGTGGACTTCATCCGTGACCCTGGACAAGGAACCCTAAGCAGGTACTAGTTTCCAGGGTCAGGAAACACCAGAAATCTGTGGAGGGCAGGGATTGATTCATTTTCTCTGATAGGAGTACCAAAGGAGTTCCTAGCCGCTACTCGCTACCCGCGTCAGAGTTGTTATGTCGGTCAAACTTCACAATGGATCAAACAAAGAATAACACAGGACAAAAGTGACTGTATAAAATATAAAACAAGAAAAGTTGACAGAAGAAAATTAAGTACTCCTAAAATAAAGAATGCTGTACTCTAGACTTCTTTTATATCTTTTTGGTACATTTCTTGTAAGTCTTCTTTGCTATTTTGATGTCAGTTCTCCAGATTAGGGAGAAAAAAGAGTTTTTGGAAATAACTGTAGCTTCCAACAAGAAGTGGTTAGTATTCCGGTTTTCTGCATGATTATTATCTAAATAGTTACTTTTTTGTAATACATTTCGATGTAGTAGCAAATTGTGGTGTATTTTAATCAGTTCCGTTTAGGGAAGTAAACGTTAGTAAATTACGCGGGAAATTTGCAACAAATTAAATTAAATACAGAGTCTCTGTAATTGATTATTGATTATACGTCGAATGTGGATAAGCAAATCCAATCGCTCTCAGAAAATTAGCCACTTTGAAGAATTACAAGCACTTATTGGAAGAAGCCATTTCGTATAATGAGCCGAGTGTATACCTAATACGTTAATTACCTCTTCAAATTGGAAACGTAAACATTCTAACAGCGGCTCACTCCTACGTTAATAATCTCATAGGAATAGAATCGGCATCGGCAATTAGTAATCGACAGGCCGTTCCCGATTATTGAATTGTAAATTCTGTTTGCTTGCTCCAATGCTGCTGACAAAGGTAAATGAATTAATTGTCGGAACATAACTTAATTATTTGATTGGGGAACCTAGAAATTTTTTAATTTTGCACTATAAGCCATCAAACGAATGTCTTAACTTAAAATCTGCGGCGATAAAATATCATTTTTAAATCTCGCAAAAACGCCGGCTACAAAACTGAGCATAAGCTTCAAAAAAGTCTGGAATGGAGTTTGCATACAGAATGCGCAAAAAACTATTTATTTGTAGTTTAATTATTATATAAATAATACACTTCAAAAAAACTTATCGGGAACAAGTTAAGTGCTAAGTAATAATCGAAAAAAAATATGTGGTAGTATGGATGATATTGTTATGTGACTGTCATTACGGTCCTGTTATATCCCGAAAATTGTACCTGGCGTCCTATCAATACTTTACTATAGTAGAGTCCACAGTTAGAATGCAGTGTTGGTCTTACCGCGCACAGCGATGCTGCTAATATCGGCACAGGCATGAGCAGATGTTTGGCGTTAGACTGAGAAATCAGGACCGTACCGCTTCGTTTCAAAAGTTTTTACTCATTAATTTAACTGAGTTAAATAAGAGAATAAACAAAAAAACAAAGTAATTCTATTCTATATAATATCTAATACTTCGTAAATACTTATATACATATATACAAAAAAATGCAAGTAGTTTACCCTAGACGACCCGATAAAAAATATAGATACATAAAATACACAAGAAGGTCACAACTGAAATGTACTGTACGTACAGTACTAAAAAAACAAATCAGCATTAAATCTAAGATATTCTTCGTTAATTAATACTAATCACAATCCATATCTAAATCGTTCTCATCTTCTGAATCATCTTCTATATTAATTATCACCGGTAAAATATATTCTGCATCTATCTTCCTGTATATTGTCTGATTTAGCGCAGAATCAACTTGTTTGGTGTGCGCAAATCTGTCCCAAACGAGACATGCATATTCAGCAGTTGAGAAATACAGCGCCTGTGCCTTTGTTCTTAAAACGCCAGGACGTGCACCCCATTTACTTCCCGTTAGCATCCTGAGTATGCTGTTCCTAGTTGTTACTTTTTATCTCGTTTTTATGCAATGTTATCTGTAGCTGAGGCACTGGTCCAGAGTTACTCCAAGATATATAGGTTGGTTTGTTTGTTCTAATGTATTACCATTCCACGCAATTTGGAGTTTTCGCTAGGCTTCCTTTGCAGAAGGTGGAAAGCAAGCGTAGACTTGGGTTTTAAAGGCATTGGGTCTCAGGGAATTCTGCAGGTAGTACGCTGTCATTGTTTTTAAGGCAGTTTCGAGTTTCTCCTCCACTTCTTCAAAACTGTTTCCTTGAGCACATATTGCAAGATCGTCAGCATAGAGGAAGTGCTTGGTTTCGGTCGGCGTAGGTTAGTCGTTTGTGTATATATTGAAGAGCGTTGGTGCTAAAACACTTCCCTATGGAGGGCCGTTTTTTTGAACTCTCCACCTACTTACTTTACCCTCCAGCATAAAGAAAAAAACGTCTGTTTTGCAGTAAGGAATATACGACCTTATCCAGATGGTACTAATTGAGAGTGTCGTATAATTTGCGGAGCAATGTTTTGTGCCTTACTGTGTCATAGGCTGCTGTCTTTTTCTTCAAAGCGCTCAAGTTTTTCTTCAAAGCCCTCTTCAATGTGTTCTGTTAGGATTTGATTGGTGTAAGATTTGCCGGGTCTGAATCCTCCTTGTTGTGGGATGAGGTGCTTGTCGACATTTTTTTTTTATTCTGGCGAGTATGAGTCTCTCGTAGGATATACCAGGAACCAGATATCGTAAAACACATAATGATAGGACGTCTGAGGTGGGTAGGCCATGTAATGCGGATGGAGCAAACCGAATCATCTAGAAAAACGCTCCTTGATAGACCTATTGGTCAAAGAAGAAGAGGAAGACCCAGAACAAGATTCCTAGATAACATCGATGAAGACATGGAAAATATGGAAATACGTGCTTGGCGGAGGAAGGCGATGGATAGGGATGACTGGAGAGAAATTCTTGGGGAGACTAGGACCCACACAGGGTTGTAAAGCCAAAATGATGATGATGAGTCTCTCGTAGAGTTTGAAAAAGTGACACAACAGCGAACTTGGTCTGTAGCTACTGGGATTTTCTAGGTCCTTTCCTGGTTTTAACAAGGCTATTACTTTAGATTTGCAAGTTGCAAGATCCAGTTTTTTGAGTCTTTACCTAGATGCTTTATTTTTAACTGCATATATCATCCACATCTGCAGCTTTCGCGGTTTTGAACCTGTTCATACCGTCGTGTAAAAGAAGTTCCCAGGTAGTTTGTCTCTGAATCCAATCTTCTTCTAATGTTTGGGTCTTATATCGGTTCGTATATGACTACTGTAAATGCCACATAGGAAGATCCAACCTCGCACATGTGGCGTGTGCCAACTGTATCCGAAGAGGAACACAGTGGCATTATTATACTTTTAATATAATTAAGGACACCGAATTATAATTATTAATTAAGCGCTGCGCTACTGACAGCGCGGATAAATATGTAAACAAGGCGCTCGGAATCGGTACGAAAATAAGGATTTGCGCTGGATCTTCGTAACTGGCGCCCACTGTATCAGTACTTTTATTATCATATTTATCTTTTGGCATCTCATTTATTCTACTCTGAACGTGGTCCTATAAACTTTTTTCTCTTTATATCTCTGTTTTTATTAAGTGCATATATTGCTATAACATTAAAGCTTCACATCTAGTTTACTTTTTAGACCTTTTTTTCTATTTGACCTATACATTTTCTTTGTACTCCTAACCAACAAATTTTGAAACATAAACAATAGTTCCTTAGCAAATATTGTATTTAGGCAAATTTTTTACAAGGGAGATCCATATATTAACGTTTCAGTTTAATTAAAAATGCCGTATGAAAGTTTCTTGAAGCTTACTAATACTAGACTCTTAATCGTTTCGGTAGGATTATATCTTCTTCGCAGTTCTGATCTTAGCAAAGACAGCCACGGAATTCAAAATGCACAACGGCATGTACAAACTATAAATGCAAGAAGTGTTTAACAATTCAGTTTAGTGGCCCATTACCCGCTGGGGTATGTATTCCCTTCTATTACGAGACGTAATTGAGTTCATTGTCCTTGGAAACTTACTGCATAATTTCAGTTTAAACGTGATTAAGATTGCACATTGAGCTTGTGACGATCGCTTTTTTGATTAACTGGGGTTAGTTGGTTATAATAATTTTATTTAGATTCGTTTTGCACTTAAATTTTGCAATAATTTTATCATGTTATTGCCTTCGCTAGCTGTAGGCAGCTCCAGATCTAACAGGAGAGACACATTTTTACAAATAAGAGAACAGATGACAATAACTATTCCCAACAACAACAAATTTTGTAACGACTGAAATAAATATGTATGTAGAAAACATGTTTGTACCGCTAATTCTTAAATTGTTTGATGAGGTATACATAAAAAATTTTAAATTAGCAAACTAAGCAAAGATTTCTATAATAATATCATAGAAATAAATAATAATCTTGACCACGGCAGTCTTGAATATCTAAGCCATTCTTTTCTAGTTCGCCTAGTATGGCATTACTTAAATACTCTCCTGTTGTCTCACTTACAGCAAGAAATCCAATCAAGTGTTCTTCTATTGTGCCCGTTGATGTATTACAAAATTTAAAGATCACAAACATTTGTTCCACTTTACTATAGTCTCTAGTGCAGTCAAGCAAAAAAAAATATTTTACCTCTTTTAATTTGCGAATCACTTCACCAAAAACCGTTTTTGACATCAGTGTGGTCAATTCATTTTGTATATCGTGACTTAAATAATGATGCGTAAGTTGTTTGTCAGTAATACGTCTCCAATGTTCTCGTAAAGTAGGATCAAATTTTGATATCAATTTCAATAAATCAATGTTTCCAATGTAAAGTTCCCACTATTCCTAAAGTCACCGTCTGTCTTTATAGCTTCTCTGTGACCTCTGAATGAGAGATTAATGAGAGGCTAAGAAGTTAATAATATCGATTAATCCCTCAAACAAATTGTACCAATGTTTTTGAGATTTGCAAATTAGCCTTTCTTTGTCTATTGTTTTTTTTTTCGTGTTTTATGCCTTTCTCTAATGTTATCCATTGGAACATAAATACCATATATGTTCTTTGGTATTCTCATATCTTAGTAAAATACTGCTTAAATGTTTCCAGTTACAGCACCCCCCCCCCCTGTAACATCTGGGTTTGTGAATTGTCCAAAAGTTTGCATGGAAAACAGAATACTTCATTTTGAGGATTAGAATAAACTAACCAGCGACAATGTTAAATTTCATCATTATTCAATTTTCTAGAGTAATGAAAATTAGTGCCTATGGTCGTTGTCTTTGAAATAATTCTCATCAACAATATTTAATTGTTTTGAGGGTCCGTTGTGAACTATATCATGATGCTGAATATCTAATATGGGCATCGACCACATACCTGTATTAAAATTATCAAATACATGTCTAATTTCGTCACTCGCATCGCTGCTAGTTGGTGGATAACAAATTTTAAATTTTTTTCGTGATTCGGAATCTGATTCCTTAGATATTGACTTTGTACCAATTTCAGACTGTCGTTTGGTATTAGTATTTAGTGGTTCTCCATCAGTACTTTCCAAATTCATAGGAATTCCAATCGTGACTAAATGTTTTTTGTAAGTCGACGCTATCGATTCAGATGGTTCTGTACTACCAGATGCAGCTGGATTAAGAAACTTCATCATACCTATACTTAACCTGGCTTGAGGTTGCTCTTTTAGCTTTTCTTTTTCGTTTTGCTGATCCGGATTCCCATTTTCTCCCAGCATCCCTATCTCTCTTAGGGCCCAGCGGTGACGTGCATTGCAGCAAGGATTTCTCGGGACCGATAGGAATGCAAGCAATTTTTTCGGCGCGTTCATGGCTTGTTGCTACCCCTTTTGTTTGGAAATAAATATATTGGTTCATCGGCTATTGGTCGGAGTCGACTCGCGTCTAAAAATTTTGAAAGCGCGAGGGTGTGGGCTCGCTCTGGATATTAGTAGGCTTGTTACCATTTTTTTGTTTTGGTTACTTATTCGTTAGTACCTATTAGGTTTAAGTAATACATAAAGCTCCATGGCGCGAGGCCCCTCCGACCGCGAGGGCGTGATCTGTGGCCCACCTCGCCTACGCCCTACACCGTCTCTGAGAGCAACTAAGAACACTCAATCTTGTCAAAATGAAAAAAATTAACTATTATCCAACAATTCAAACAAAAATCTCACAACGACTTCATTCTTCTACCAAAAACTTACAAGATAAAAAACTCTTTCAAGTATTATATAAAAAATTTTGCATGTGACGACTATTCAGTATGGAAAACAACATGAAAAATGGTTTAAAAATCTCAAAAAAATGTTTTCCAAATAAAGATAAATCATTTTGTCATTGGGTCCTAAATTTGCTTTTTATCCAACCATAGTAGAAGACACAGTTAACATGCAGTGTTGGTCTTACGGCGCAGAGCAATGTCGCTTATGTCGGCAGAGTGGTAGGTGTGTGGTAGTTTGGCGATAAACTAGGACCGTACGCGCTTCGTTTCAAAAATATTCACTAATTATGCCACTGCTCTTTAAATACGCGTTGGTAAGCTTCTTTTATAAGCGTTCTATCATTTTTTTTTAAATCCACGTTGCTTTAAGCCACATACCTTTTTACTTGACTCCTCACCATCTCAATCGGGTTCAGCTAGCAATGGTAAGGCGGTTGTCTCAAAATCATAACGCCATATTTTTTCGCAATTGTTTCAATTTTGTACTTGTTGTACTCGTCTCTAAATGCGGCCGCAGTATTCAGTAATTCACTTCACTTTTTAGGTAATCTTCCTCAAAGAAAATGTTCTTTTCGATTAGCCAATCCTTGATTTGCGTTTTGCTCCACAAAATCAAATTTGCGGGAGTAGTATGACGTGTTATCCAAAACGACAAGGCATCTCGTGGATTCTTGACCGTTGTGCCTCTTTATTCCTTTTTGACTCGTCGTCACCGACGTTAGTCCAAGACTCATCGGTATAAACAAGGCTTACATTATTCTTCTTCCATAATGTTTTTATTTGTCTGTGGTACTTGTGTCTGCAGGATATGATCTTCTATCTTTTCTTTCCATCATTATCAAATCTCGACCTCTTTTACCATATTCAAAACTCATGTCATTTGAAAAGGCTGGTAGATCCTCATCATCCTTCACTCTGTTCATTATGCAGTCAACGGTTGGTGGTATGTTTTCCAAAAAAAATCATGGACAATTTTCCTGATTCGAGATTTTACTCCCTCATCGTAAGTATTCTCACGTGAATTGGACTGGAAACTGTTTTTCTTCCTTTTTTGTAGCGGTTTCAGTTCGCCTTACTGGGACTTTTCGCGGATGTCATAAATTTTACAAACACTCACACAGCACATTTTCGAAACTTTTTCCACAGTAATAGTCAAGAGTGTATGGTAGGGCGAGCGCTTATTTGTACAATGAGAATTGTATTGAATTTAAAATGTAATAAGCCCAATAAATTATCAATTTACTAATGTTTGTGTTTTGAGAACGATTTCCGAAGTGGAAATTGAAACGTCAATAAACGTACTTTAACCTTTAATTGTGGCTTATTCCCATTTAAATAGTAATTAGCTTAATTTTTGTGTTAGAATATAATGATATAATGTGAGTATTTTAATTCATTTAATATATACTACAGCCTTCTGCCGTGTACTTTCATTTTCTGTGAATTAATTACTAAGAGAGAAAAGTTAATATTGTAGTTAATATATGGTTTGTATGAGTTTAAACTGTACTTGAAAATCCTGGTTACTGGCCTAGACTTTCCAAGTATTCCGTCTCAAATTTCAAATCTAAACGTCCGTTGTCGTACTGTTTGTCCACCAATAATTAAGACCGTCTTCGTTCGCAAATATCTATCCTCCTTTGAAATTCTAAGGACGTAAGTTCTCTCGTCCTTTGCTGCATCATCAAGTCAAACCGGAAGTCACTACAAACCAACAACAACACGTTGAATTGCCGGACGTTTGAACATATACAAACGCCAGGAGTGGACTTGGTATTTGGCTGATATATTTCAGTCGTAATGAAATAATGAAAGAATATGCAAACAATTTTTGTTTGCAACAAGATAAGTACGGTAGATTTTTTTTAATATATACCACAAAATCTATTATCAATTCACAGCAGGTATTCTATTACTCGTACATTTTTTTCAAGATGTAAACCCACTTCTTAAAACCTCCTTAGTCCCAGCGTCTTCTACACGCGACATAAAACATGCTTTGTTTAGGACTTTTTTAGAAAAGTCTATCTATCTATCTATAGCCCAAAATCTATTCATGTGTTGAATATAGGCCTCTCCCATTTGTCTCTGTCTTCTGTTTGTCTTTTCCACATTGGACCTGCGCTTTGCTCAATGTCATCTTTCCATCTCCTTTGCGGTCGACCTCTTGACCTTTTTACAGTTTATTCCATCTTCCATCCTGATATCTGTAGTTATGCCCAACCCATTTCCATTTTAATTTCAATGCATGTTCGACAGCGTCTGTTATTTCGGTTTTGCATCTTATCCACTCGTTCCTCTTTTTATCTCTCAACGATATTTCCAAAATTTGTCTTTCCATAGCTCTTTGAGTTTTCTTTATTCTATCTAAGTTGCTCTTGGTACACGTCCACGTCTGGGCACCATATGTCAGAACAGGTAGGACGCATGCATTAAATACCTTCGTTCTTAATTTTAAAGGTATTTTTTGAACTACTTGAAAAGTAGTTCACTTTAAAGCTAGTAGGTAGCATCACTTGCTAGAGTTAGTTTTTAGTTCATTCATACGCATTTGACGACAGTGAAGGAGAAGTAAAAATGGCGAATTCTCATTCAATGATTATCTTCCATATTCTATCCGTCCATATTTTTCCTTCAAATCTGTGACATCTTGGTAACATTTTAAAGTAAATACTAATAAAAACTATTAGGCCGATTAATTTTTTATGATATAAATATTTTTATATGCTATTCTCAACCTGGAATACTTCTTGTAAACCAAGTTTACAAAACGACAAATAGAAGACTGTCGATGATGTGACAGTTTTAGTTTATGACCTTCAAAAAGTTCTGCCGTGTCATATTGGACATGCAAATTCATTCTATTACGTCTTAAGGTTGAATGTTTTTAATTTTAGTATATTTAACATCAAAACCACAGGAGGAGTCTGCTATTTGTGGCACGAGGGAGAAGGTTTGCGAGGTGCGAACGAAAAGGAACATGCCTATTTAAATATTTGAAGATCCTTCTAATAAAAGTAATGGAGCAGATTTAAACATAATTTTTTAATCTGACAATTGTTTTGGGCAAAACAAAAACAAAAAATAAAAAGTCTAGTCCCATCTTTGTTCTGATCCATATGCTGTAATAATCAGACAGGCTAAAAAAAGTATCAGCTGAACGAGCTGTGTTTCACAGACATACTTGATTTAAAGAATTTGTCTTTAAATATGTACATTAATATTCCAAAGAACGTCAAATTTTCCACTCTCCGAGATATTAAACTGCAAAAATCTAATCCCACTACCTTGTTTTATAAGTACTCGTATGGCGAAGAAAGTTTTATGGAAACCGAAATTATCAATCACAGGAAAAATATTAAATTTGATAATATATTAGAACCTGCTTTTGGAAATAAACTAGGAATTTTAGACGCAAAGAAAAAGGGCTTACTGGAGTTAATTAAAAAAAAATGTGTTCCGCACTATTACTTAGATTTCTTTAAAAACCTTTGAATTATTTTGGTATTCGCTTTCAGCTATTGCGTCAATATCTGCAATAATAAATGATTGCTCATAAAAGCAATGTTTGTTAAACAACTGTTTTATATTAATAAAAAAATATAAAATCATTAAGATAAAGATAATATTAGTACATTTATAAGCCCTAAAATCATTTTGTTACAAGATCTTATATCATAAAATTTTTATATTCAAAAGGATTACAACTATTATTTTTTCTAAAACTACTATTTTGTGGAATATTGTACAGTCCAAGGTTTGAAGTGAAAGATAAAAGCTATATAGGATATGCAATAAAACCAATTTTAGATTTTAAAGGACGTCAACAGTCTCAAACATTTTGTTGCAAAAAATGTTTAAATGGCTCTACTGGAAAATTACGTTTTTTGAGTTGTAACCCACTTCTTCCGCATGATCGATATGACAGGCATCACTGTGTGGCATATACGAATAATCACAACAGATCTTCTGAATTAAAAGAAATTTTTTGCTAAAAAATATTCCTTTACAGCGATTTTTTATTAGTGTATAGGAACATCCGAAGTGAAAGCTAAAACTTTCGCTTTTTTACATTTTTTGACCATTTATATTTGTAGTAAAAATAGTGTTATGTTAAATTTAGGTCGGTCCTGGCCTCACAGCCGGTCATTACTTGCAAAATAGACCAGAGAATTTAACACGAGGGTCAGTCAGTTCCAGAAATTTCTCCGAATTGTATGTGTCTTTGAGGTTGCATAACGTATGCACCTGAGATCTCGGTTTCTGTTTATATTAGAGAGTTCGGCCTCTGCACTTTGTGGACTTGACAAGGGAATATAGTTTCAAATTATTAGTACGTTTCGACAAGAGTTCGTTTGCTTTGGGTCCAAGTTTGCATACACAGTTTGATACTAACAATAATAAGATTTCGGACCAAATTAATGTCTAATCAGTGAATTAAATTTTGTCTACATGTTATACAAATACGGAAACAAATACATTATACATCTACATGAAACATTATATTTGTATTTAATTGACAGAAATCAAAATCTGTAATTATTATATATAATTAAAGAAGATTAACTACAGCATTACAGTAAGATCCCTCATTTTTATGGAGTAACAAAAGTTCATAAAACGAATAGACCCTTAGATCTATTTGAGTACCATGAATTCTCCTTGTAGTGAACCGGCAAAATTTTTATTAAATATTATACAACCATATGCACATAAAAATTACACATTTTTAAAAAATACACAGCATTTTTCAAATAATTCAACGAATATTTAATTTAATTCAAATAATATTTTAGTAAGTATTGACATAAATAGTTTATTTATAAATGTGTCATTAGATAAGACTTTGAATATAATCAAGTCAACCTCCGATAGGGGCTGCACGACCTTGACATAGGTTCGGAGGCTTAAGCTGTTCAGATAGGGCTGTAGTCTGGCGTAGGAAGTTGAACAAGTATGTGTGTGTGTGAATGAATGGGATCTCCCTAATACGGAGCTCTCCGTTGAATGAAGGTCTTCTTCTTCTTCTGGTTCCTATCCGTTTCGGATGTTGGAAATCATATTGGCAATCATGACCTTGCTCGCTGCGGCTCGAAACAGCTCCGTTGAGGTTTTCTTAAACCATGTTCTTAAATTCCGCAGCCATGATATTCTCCTTCTACCGGGTCCTCGCTTACCTTTGACTTTACCTTGCAATATAGACTGCAGCAGGGAGTAACGGTGCTGATTTCTCATAACGTGTCCCAGATATTGCAATTTTATGCGTTTGATCGTAAACACAATCTCTGGTTCCTTCTTCATTTTTTCTAGAACTTCGTTGTTCGTGATCCTTGCTGTCCATGATATTCTCAGCATTCTTCTATAAAGCCACATCTCAAATGCTTCAAGTTTTTTAATAGTGGTGTCTGTAAGCGTCTATGCCTCCGTCCCGTACAACAACACAGAGAAAACATAGCATCTCATGCTCATGAATGAAGGTACCCCCTATAAACGGGCTAGGCCTGGTGAATGGGAAGTATAGAAATATGTGAAACGACCACGCTAGAACAGTTCCTGTCACCACATCTCCAAACACCACACCCACACCAGCTCTCTGGGAATCTCTCCCACGTATTCGAGAGACTAGGAATGGATGAACTGCTTCAGCGACCAAGAAGCAGCCTACCCAAGCTAAGGTGTGAGGTAATCGTGCCGGTGGCTGTATGGCCACAGGGTTTTATGTGGTCGTGAACGATCCCCCTGGAAAATCAGGCAAACCTCATTGTATAAAGCCTTCCCCTGGTAATGCGAGGCTCGGCCAGGGGCGACCAACCTTTCCCTAGCTACTGGTGGGAACAACATGAATATACAAAACAAAAAACCAAAACCAAATTCCGAGGTTGGACCAAAACGTTCACCTCAGTCTGAAGCCGCAGTTACGGATGGACAGCAATGTTCACCTCTAATCTCAGCCCAACCGGAGGCTGGACCAAAACGTTCATTCAGCCTGAAGCCGGAGCTAAGGATGAACAGCAATGTTCACCTTAAATTTCAGCCCAAGCGGAGGATGGACAAGGATCACCTCAGGTAAATCGGCCAAAACGCCGCAGAATTTGCGGCGCCGAGTTAAATAGGAGGAAAGCCAGAGAAGCGATAGGAAAAGCACTCACAAGAACAGCTCAACCCTCCCCAGTCCCTCCCAAAACAAAGGTGAAGGTGCCCACATCGAAAACTGACAACGGTTCCATCTCCAAAAGAGGACAGGGACCAACAGCCCCCGGTGTGAAGCGCCTTCATCCAAGTACCTTCACGGAGGGCATGCCGAGGAAGCATAAGAAGTCACGCAGTGGTGGAAATGCCGCTGCGCATTCCCAAAGCTTCGCGGAAGCCGCCTTAAGGCATCTTAAGGTCGCTATTATAGATAAGGTAAACCCGTATGGAAAGGTCACTGCCGACCGGGCAAACCTTATTAAACTCAGCTTGATCGAGGAATTGGACAGAGCAATCTTGTCCACCTGCAGCAGCCAGGTAAAAGCACCCACGTTCAAATCGTGGACTTACTCGGGTCAGATCATCAGAGTAGTCTGTGATGATGATGAGGCGCTTGCATGGCTGGAAAAGGCTACAGCTGATCTTAAACCATGGGGGGAAGCATCACTGGCTGTTGTCGATCAGGATAAGCTCACAAAATTTACCAAAGCCCCTCTATGGATCCCAGAGGATGCTACTAGCCCTTCTGATGACCCAGAAAAAGTGCTGCTGAGGTCAAGGGCGCAAAATCCAGACATAACGGATCCTAAAGGACACCTGTTTGTCTTAGAAATCGGAGACGATGACATGGCTGTCCTTAGGAAAAGGGCAATGAGGCAGAGCTACACGTTCATCTCATTGACTCTAAAAGTAAGCACCAACAAAGTGAAGGATAGCTTCTCAGAACCAGGAACCTCAGACACTCGGCAGCCGACGACGGTTGCTGAAACTGAGACACCAATAGTCCCACAGAAGGGAGAAGACCATCAGATGATGGTCGAAAAACTCTGCAGAGGAGGCTCCGAAACGACTAAGGCTGCCCCCTCCTCAACCGAGGAGGAAATGGACACCTAAAAGAACCGGAACGATACCTAATACATACGCAAGGACGTCGGAAAAAATAGGGTTACTGGTACTAATGCAACCTGGTTACTAATGCAACCTCCAACACAAAAAGGTTAGAAGACACTGTGTCGCCGCCTGGATGTATAACGGAGGATGCAATAGCACTAATCCAAGAACCTTGGATAACTAAGACCAAAATAACTGGTCTTAGCAGTCTAAACGGTCAAATTTTCAGCTTACCAAGCAATCAACAACTGAGAACAACAATATATGTTCCCAGAAAAATCAAAGCCTCCCCCTTGGCGCAGTTTTGCACATGTATTACGTTTACTGCTGGACATAGGCCTTCCTTAAACTCCTCCATGCTTTGCGATTTTGTGCTCAGCAGAGCACAAAAGCAGAGCAGCTGAGACAACAGAACACAATAAATTCGTCACACTGAAAACGAAAGGAAAGGATTACAAAATTGAAAATGTCAGCCAGTTCGAGTATTTAGGTGTAACAATAACGAATAAAGGGGAAGGAGAAAAAGAAATAGAAAAGAGACTATTAAAAGGAAGTAGAGTGAATAAGAAAGATGAAGGTGTTGCTGAAGATTTTTGATGGTATTAGGACGGCGGAGGGAAACTGGCGAAGAAGAACTAATAAATAGGTAATGAAGATGTATGGAACACCCCTAATTGTACACAAAGTCAAAGCACAGAAAGTCAGGTGGTTAGGTCACATCACTCGAATGCCAAAGACGCTGTGTAAAAAGGGTGCTTTTTGTGCTTAATAGAAGCCAAGGGTGACCATGGCCTGTAGCCCTGTTATATATGTACAAATAATTGATGCAGAATAAAGTTCCATTACCATTATATTGCCAATATCCCTAACTTCTGCCGCACAGTATAATTTGGTGTTTTGGTTATCATTTAATAAAATCTTTTTGTTGTATGTTATTTTCACCTTGTTTTGTATTGTTTTATTTCCGTGCCCATGAAGACTTTCCTAGCTAAAAAAAGTATTTTAATGTTGATGAATATTCCCTAATTGCTTGTGCTGCAATTTAATTTTACAAGATGTTTCATTGTGCTACTCTCCAACGGACTAAAAACAAGAAACTCAAATACAGAGCTATCCAAGCAAACTCATTTTCTCTATTGTTGTTTAACATTCAACAACCTCGTTGATAAATTCGCGGCTTTTAACCGTACTCCGAACAGGCAGAGTAACAGGCGGCCTGAAAGGACACCTAAACGCCCTCGTAAATCACAATGAAAAAGAATCCATTTGTGTAATGCAAGCCGGCCAAAGAAAAATATCTGATATTTCACGGTATTTAGACGACAATACGTTGGCCCGAAAGACCCTCAATTAAAATGATGAATCTCAACTTTTACCTAAGTCCTGAAACAAAAAGAGGAGCGCTCCCTGATTTCATTGTAAACGTCAGTTAAGTAGTCGAGCGTAAGTCGCTATCTCTCATCCAGTGTTTCGGTTAATATTCTCGTGGATTCAACTACAAAAAGAGGATTTTGGTGCAAAAAGTTTGCAACTTAATGTGGGATTTTGGTTCAGAACAGAAATCATATCCAGTGTTATTGAATAACATTAACAACAATCCATTAAAAAACCACAATCAGGATGGGCTACAAAATAAACCTTCCTTTTATTAGAATGTTGGCCAGTCCCACAGATGAAATTTAAAACGAATATAATCATAACCTAACTTTTACACATAGTTATTTGATTTTTTTAACAAGAATTTAAAAAATATAAAGTAATTTAAAAGTCTCATCACATTCAAACTTCAGTATGCAGAGTGTAAAGGAAACCAGTGCTCGTATTTCTCAAAATTTCATTCAAAATTTATTTTACAGGGAAAATTATTAAGGAAGTAATTTTATATTAAAGAGAAACTAATAACATAATTACAACAAATGCTTGAATTGATCTCCTTGCTTTAATTGATAGTATCCAAGACTACCAATGAATTCTATGAAAAGTCCATGTGATTCAAATCTGGCAACCTAGCAGGCCATTGAATGTGGCCGCGTCACAAAAGTTGCATTTAGAAAATTTCTAACCACTACAGCATAATGTGGACTTGCTCCATCCTGACGAAACCAAATAGTCAGATCTATTTGATCAGGATTATTGATATCTGGAAATGTTGCTGTTAAAAATGGAACTACGTAGATTTGCAACATCTCTAAATACTTACCCGTCACAGAACCATCCAAAACATACGGTCCTACAATGGTGTGTCTAACAATCATAGAGCATGCATTTACTTTTTGGGGATATTGGATATAAACTTCCATTGTCCAATTGGGATTTTCTGTTGCGCAATAACAACAATTTTGCCTATTAACGGTACCATTTAAACAAAAAGTGGAAAACAAGATATTATACTAACACAAAATCAAATCTCCTTATAAATGGTTGTTTATTCAAATTTTGAAGTATCCTATTTCTTGTCTTCTTTTAAATATTGGATGTGTTTCTAATCTTGGAACACTTAACATTTCTTCGTCCTCTAATTCTTTTGCTAGCAGGTATTTTAACAATAATTGTCTTCTTTTACATACACTCATCGCTGCAATAAAACCACTTGTTCGCTAGACAACAGACAGCTCACTAATTAAATTATCGTTTCAGTAAAAACACTCCGCTTGCGATCATTGCTCAGCGATGATCGCTCAAGGATGATCGCAGCAAACGCCTCAGTAAAAACGTACCTTTACTCAGTGGTTTGTTGGATCACTGAACACTAAAATCATGTCGGCGATGGTGTCCGAGGCACCTGATACCTACCCAAAATGGGCCTCGTCTCCTAGAATAATTAATAAACGCACGATAAAGGAATACTTCTCAAAAGATGAATTGATAAAAAAAGATTTGTTTAGAAAATATATGACTAGATATTTACACTTATTTTATATGTTTATAACGTAGATTGTACATTGTAATAAACAAATAAAAAATCTGGAAAAAATATTATTCTGTGTTCAACACAACAACAACAACCAGATTGAATCAAAACATATTCCAGAATTGTCTGCCTTTTATTTGCCAATAATTTCAAAAAATGTGTCACTGTACAAAATGCAAATTACATAACAAGATATCTCACAAAACCAATAACAGATAAAATCCTAGAGAACTGCAAGCATTCAATTTTCCTCAAATCGCGCTTTTCATAGTTACACAGTATGAAAGCGTGCCGGAGAGAGGGATATTCGTTGCATTTCCCGCATTTTTCACCGTTGCATATTTCATATTTCGTTCAGCGTTCATATTTCGTTGAACGCAACCTTGTTACATCCATCTAGGGTATATTTTATTTAAAATCTACTTTTCAAATCTTATCTCCAGAATATTTACCAAATTTGCTACGGATTTCGGGAACTCTTTGGAATTGATGGTTAGTTTAACATTTCTATACAGCTCCTGAATATCACGCCGTGTGTGGATATACAAGCTTTTGCTCCTTTTTCCCTTTATTAGATGAATTTGTGAATGCCGTTGCTTATTAGATAAACGATGGAAATTGAATATATACAGCATGTTATTTGACTAATTTCTATACATCGATGGCTTAAGTGCAAAATAACCTTCAGAAGAATAAAAAACATTGATTTGTCAAAACACTTAATACAGCTTATTTCAAATCGAAATAAGCTGATTCGAAATAATCGAAATTGCATTGCATAAATGCAAATAAATCCAACATTTATTTGCATTTAAATACAATTAACAATAATGATCAACGATCTCAGTCTGAGCGTTCTCAAGTTCATGACGATAGGAAAATCAATAAAAATAACTTTTTCCCAATAGCGAAATACTCCACGGGTCTTCCCATAAGTGAAGTAAAAATGTAAAGAAAACAAAAAAGTTTACCTGAAAGATATATCGACTAAAACACAAAAGCATGCCACAATTACAAGACAATAAGAAACGAAACACATGGTCTTGTAAAAACAATTTAAAATGATCTGTAAGAACGTTTTTCAAAAGAAATGGGACATAATTTTTGTGGTCTACAAAAGGAATTACAGGGTTTTATCAAAGAATGAAGGTGAATAAGTAGAATTTTAAAGAGAAATAACTGGATGAACTATGTAAATATATACCATGCTGATTTGCAACTTCCAAAGTAGACACTAAAGAATAATAAATAAAGTTTATAAACAAACTAAACGCATTCAAGGTACTTTAATAAGGAGAATTAAGGCAATCAATCGACGTCCATTTTTATTTCACAATTCAAGATCTTCAACTGTAATAATTACATAAATAAACAACAAAAATAATTCTGTATTTCCAGTACTTCATTATTCTACAATTTATTCTAGAAAGTCTCTTCAATTACTGGCCTAATTACTGAAGTAGTTAGATAAAAACTAGTAAATACTAGAATGTCACAAAAAGCATGCTGATATCATCGAACTGTAGGTGTTAATATTTAATACCGGTAGCTGATTTGTCGGATTTGTTTTAGGAAAAAACATGGGGCGGTTTACGTTTAGAGGTATGGCTAATCACAAGGTAATACAACAGTTCTCATAGGCTTCCGATTAGTATTTCGACCAATAGCTAAAATACCCATAAACGCTGGTATTTCTGCCAGATATATTTATATTTAGACCAGTTAAGATTAGAAGTTTGTGCTCGAATCGGTATAAATAGAGTTTTATGATTCATTTCAGCATCCCTGCTTTATCAGACACTTGGTCTGATACAACGGGAAGTTTAACGAATTTGTCCTTCTAGGCCACATATTTGACCATTTAATTCAACAAAGCGATAGCAGCTTTTGCTAAAATATTTAATCTTTTACACATTTCGTACAGCCTAGAGGACAGAAAACGATATTATTAAATCGTTTTCGTTCATGGCCACCAAAGCAGGTGGCACCACTGTACGCTAATTACTGCAGTGGTCAAGTTTTAGGAGACATTCGGTGGACTTTCTGTTTGAATTTGTAGTAGACGGTGAGACTCGCAACTGGAAGGTTGACCATAGTATCACAGTCTATTTTCCTGCTTCTTGGCTTAGGTCCGAGCGACTGACGTCAAACAGCTACCCCAACCCAATCCAGTCGGCGGTAAACTGAACGGTTTACGTTGACTGAATTGTTTTCATGTAAGAAAAATCAGGATATCTCTGATTTAGTCTTTTTCAAGACTAAAAAAGACGATAAAACTGTTATTACTAATAAAATTGCAGATTTAATTTCAGCTTCCAGTCCAATAAGACGAGAATTCCCACTACACAGGAAATTATTCAAGAACAGAAGCTTCAGGCCCACCTCAAGGAGAGGTGGACCCGCCCAGGATAAGGAACAGTTACAAGATACCGAAATAGGACAAGTTGAAAACTCAGTAGAAGAAACCACAGCAACAATGGCTTCCAACAATATTGAAATCATGGAGGAGGAACCCTTCCAAGCAGTTAAATGCCAAAGAAGAAATTCCCACGAAAACATCGCAGGAGCAAGACAACGACCAACTACCAGCGGAACGGTTACAACAAAAAACCGTTATCAAGTTTTAACTACAGTCGACACGGAAGAAGCCACTCCAACAGCCAACAACAGGAAAGAAAGGGTACCTCCCCTTGTCATAGCAGGACAAATAGGGAGTTACTCAACATTCATAAAAGAAATCACGAAGTTATTGGGGCACAATAACTTTCAGATATCGCCGTCCGGAAAAGCAGGTACAAGGGTGTACCTCAGGTCCAACGAAGACTACGAAAAATTAAAACAGGACTTCATCTCAACATCTACGGCCTTCCATACCTTCACAAAGAAGTCTGAAGTTACGAAGAAGATTGTCATGAAGGCGGCTCCAGGAATGGACCTCGACGAGGTCGAAGCCGATCTACGAGAGCAAGGCATAATCGGAAAGGTTACAGAACTCAAAACCAGGAAGCCAGGAGCACAAAGTAGCTCCTACCTACTACAAGTCGACAAGCAGCAAGACTTAAAAGAAATAAAGAAAATTAATGGAGTGCAAAACATCAGAGTGAAATGGGACGCCTACTCCAAACCTTCCAGGGCAACGCAGTGTTACAACTGCCAGGAGTTCGGACATTCAGCCAGAAATTGCTTCAAGCAGCCCAGATGCATGAAGTGTGCTAATGGACATCAAACAAGACACTGCCCTCTACCGAAAGGACAGATAAACAAAGTAAAGTGTTGCAACTGCCAGGAGGCACACACTTCCAATTATCCTATGTGCAGCAAGCACATAGAATATCTCGATAGACAGGCAGCAAGAAGAGCGAGGAACCAGCCTCAGAAGACAGCTCCACCAGCGCCCCATCCTTCAACATTCAGGAAGATCTCTAGTGGCATATCATATGCACAAGCAAGCAAAGGAGAACAACAGTCACCAAGGAATGACGGAATCAAAAGCACCTGGGCGGAAATTAACGAAGTAGTTAATGTCCAAAAAATGATGGCAATTCTTCAGGATATGAAGAGAGAATTGTTACAAGCAAAATCATTTGCCGAAAAAGCAATGGTTTTCATGAAGTATGAAGAGATCTACAATGAACCATAAACACCTGAAGATTCTCCAGTTCAACATAGCATCACTGAGGCTAAGGATCAGCGAACTTCGAGAGACAGTGGTAAGACATAACCCAGATGTCATATGCCTGTCTGAAACAAGATACATGACGGAATCCCAACTTCCAAGAATAACAAACTACGATGGATTCGGAAGAAGAGACGAACCAAACGACAGAGGAGTAGCCATCTATGTTAAGAACAACATAGAATGGAATCAAGTTTTGATAGACACACACCACTTCGAAAGTGTTGGAATCAAAGTAGGTATAGCTAACATTTTCTCAATTTACAGGAAACACTCGGAAGATCTAGCCATAGAAGAACTGGATGCCT
Source organism: Diabrotica undecimpunctata (assembly GCF_040954645.1). Lineage (NCBI taxonomy): Eukaryota > Metazoa > Arthropoda > Insecta > Coleoptera > Chrysomelidae > Diabrotica > Diabrotica undecimpunctata. The sequence continues at coordinate 3,879,017 of NC_092811.1, forward strand.
TACTTAACTCTGCACCAACCGTAGTCGTAGCAGGAGATTTCAACGCCAAACACACAGCATGGGGATGTATGACGGACACAGCACCAGGAACAACTCTACTAAGATACTGCGAGGACAGAGATAGGATGTTATTCGCTCCAGACGAACCAACAAGGATCAATCCAATAAGAGAACACAACAACTCAACACTGGACCTGTTCATCACCAAGGATGTAATAATGGAAGACGTCAGAACATACTTCGAATGCAGTTCGGACCACAAACCAGTAATAGGAAGGATGACATCGAGAGTCGACTTGCCAAGGATAGAACCAGTAGAAAGATGGAGATGGAAAGATGCTAACTGGCCTAACTACAGAAGACAGCTAAACCAAATGGAAATGAAGAGAGAATTCCAATCAACAGAAGAAGTGGAAGAAAAGATCGAAGAAATCACAAGAAGAATCCAACGAGCAATGGAAGCCAACATCCCAAAATCCATGACGAACAACAGAGGACTGATCATCCCAACAGAACTACAGGACATCATCAAGGATAGAAACAAGGCCAGACGAGCATTCCAAAGAACCAGAAGACAGGAATTCAAGGACTACGGAGACATCCTATCCGAAGAAATAAGAGTAAGACTGAGAAGTCTTACTGAAAACCAGTGGCACAACAACATCAGAAGAGCTGAAGAAAACCATGGAAACGTTTGGAAAATGCTGAAGGCAAGAAGAAGAGGAAAACAAAAGATGCCACAAATCATGGACAACGAGGGAACACACTACGACACCCAAGGAAAAGTTGATGCAATATCAAGGAAGATGGCAGCCACACACAGACAAAACCAGGATATGTCAGATGCAAGAACAAAGAGGAAAGTCGAGCAAGAATACAACAGGATCAGAAGAAGGAACGAGTTCCAAATAGACGAAGAAGACCACATCAGCCCAAGTGAAGTTGCAAAAATCATCAGGAAACTGAAAGGAAGCAGAGCACCAGGACAAGAAGGAATCCACAACATCACCCTCAAGGAACTTCCGAAGAAGATCATAGTACAACTGTACTATATCTTCAAATACTGCCTGGAAAAAGGACATTTTCCAAACAACTGGAAACACGCCAAGATTATACCTCTTCTGAAACCAAGGAAAGATGGAAGAAGACCGGAAAGCTACAGGCCCATATCACTCCTGGAAACGATGGGAAAGATCTTAGAAAAAATCATCTACAAGAGACTGGTGAAACATACAGAAAGAAGAGGAGTCATCCAAGAAGACCAGTTTGGTTTCAGAAAAGGAAGAAACTGCGAACTCCAATTAGCAAGGATCATCAGCGACACGAAGATAAAATTCAACAGGAAACAGAAGACAGGATTAGCCATACTGGACATAGAGAAAGCCTACGATACGGTTTGGAAGAAGGCACTTATCTACAAGATGGACAAGGCTAGACTTCCCCACTACCTCATCAACATCTGCGACATGTATCTATCTAATAGAACATTCCAAGTTTCAGCTGACCAAAAGATGTCGACGATTCAAGAAATCCAGGAAGGAATGCCTCAGGGCAGCATTTTATCACCCATTTTATATAACATTTTTGTTTCAGACCTCCCTACAGATCCAAGGACTTCTACAGCCCTGTATGCAGACGACACAGCAGTGTATGCATCCGGAAAAGACGAAAGAAGAATCATAGATAACATGGAGAGCCACCTGGAAAGAATCACGGACTACACCGAAAAATGGAAAATCAAGATCAACGCCGAAAAAACGCAGTTCATCATTTTCGGCCAGGATAGACGACAACTACGGAACCAGATCACAGTAGGAGACAACAGAATTCAGGAAACAGAGACGGTCAAATACCTAGGAGTCCACCTCGACAGAAAACTCAACTTCCGGGTGCATACACAAAAAACTAAGGTAAAAGCTAATGCAGCTAAAAAACTAATACTTCCTTTCATTTTTAGGTCCAGTCCACTCTCGAAGGCGAAGAAAATTCAGCTCTACCAAGCATATGTTAGGTCGGTGATTCTGTATGCTATTCCAGTGTGGAGCTCCATTGCGGAATCACACTGGAAAAAGTTGGAAGCAACTGAAAACTCATGCTACCGAATCATCGACGGAACAGCATGGGAGGATAGAGTCACGAATGCTACAATCAAGAACAGGTTAGGATACACGCCACTAAGGGAAGTGGCCGAGAACAGAACCAGGTGGTTCTTCAACCAGGCCACTCGAAGACTGCGAAAGACCAGGGATATCCTCGAGAAGAACAGGATCCAGAGGATACACAGATCCACCCATAGACTGATCGACCACCTGATCAGGGTCTAACCAGGCGTGTGCAGGGAAGTAGGTACGTTTGCCGATTTTAGTACCTACAGAAGCAGACGAGGACACCACCCAGAAAAATCCAGGAACCGAAAGGAGAAATCTTCAAGAGCTGGCGGTGCACGAGCGGGACGTCGAGGAAGAAAGAAGGCTAAAATATCTTAGGTTTTGAAATGTAAATATATTAGTATGGCAATAAACGTTTTTATTTTTATTTTTTATTTTTTATTTTATTATATTTGAATTTGTATCAGACATCTGATATCTACGAGATATCTTCTTCTGACTTTATTGAAAAATAAAAAAAATTAACATTCTACATTTTTTCTGTTTTCTTTATAAAATTACAATTAAGTCGTGAATATTAATATTGTGTATTACCAGCTCTATTGTGAATTGCACTCCTAATTCGATTTGGAATTGAATTGATCAAATTCTGGATGTCGTTTCCAATTCTTCTATGAGGGTCAACCGAAGCTGCTCACGATTTATTAGAGCAGGTATTCTGTTTCTTACCCTTCGTTTGAGTTGGTCCCAAACATGTTCAATCGGGTTCTAATCTGGACTTTGAGCCGCTCAGTTCATTTTGGCACACCGACAGTTTCCAGATATTGCGTTACCATCCTGGCTACGTGTGGCCGCGCGTTGTCTTGCATAAAAATAAAGTTTTCTCCGACAAACCCAGCAAAAGGCATTACATGCTCGTCTAGAATTTCGGTAATGTATCGGTGTGCATTCAACGCTCCTCTATCAATAAATACGAGATCAGTACGGCCCTCGAATGAAATTCCTGCCCAAAACATTACAGGACCTTCTCCAAAAGCAACACGTAGTCGTCGAACACAAGCAGCATATCGTTCCCCACGTCTTCTGTATGTTTTGATGTGACCATTTGAGCCATAAAGAACCATCCTGGACTCATCACTAAACAAAACATTTTTCCAATCTTCTATCGTCCAATGCTCGTGGTCTTTAGCAAACTGTAGTTGGCGTTGTCGATGTGCTGCTGTTAACAAAGGTCCTGTTGTTGGACAGCGAGCCCTTAGACCAAATTCCCTCAACCTTCTTCTCACGGTAGAAGAGCTTAAAGTCCAACCGTGAGCATTTTGAAAACAGTTTTGGATTGATCTAGCCGTAAAGAACCGATTTTGCAAAGAAGTGCGTTGGAAAGAACGGTCTTCTCTGGACGTCGTGATTCTTGTCGGGCCTGATCCTGGTCGTCGTTCGTGAGATCCAGACTCTACGAATCGTTGGTAAATTTTTAGACTCCAAGCTGTCTGGCGACTTCTCTTTGACTCATTCCATTATTAATCAAAGTAACAATTTGAACAGATCTAACAAATCTCTCAGCCATAGTTTTAAATTTAAAAATTGCACAAGTTTACTCTTCGAACAATTGTACACTAGTGAAAGGTTTTTGAAAAACAGAATACACATATTCCAAAAAAATAAGGTACAAACAACACGGTTGTCGGTGCCTAAAAGACGCTAAAACTGTTTCTGCATTGTGGGAATTTAGTCACAACAGAATAAATTGTATAAACTTAAAGTTATTGAAAAATTCTTACAAAATTCTAGGTGGCCTCTTTTTCATGACGCGCAGTGTAGATTTCAGACCTCTAGAAATAAGTATCTTAAGACTTGATGTAAAGTAATTATGGAAGTGGGAATTCAACAATTTAAAATTTAAAAGTGAGTTTCATATGGCCCGTTTGATGATTCACCACTTGGTATAATGTCAAAAAATCATAAATTCATAATAAAAATCGACCTGTTTGTTGTTCTTTTTTTTTTCTTTTATCTTTATAAATTATAATCAATTAAAATTTTTATTTTCGACTATCTAAAATAGATAAGGCAAAGGGTTTTATTCTATAATATTTTCCAATGATTTTTAATATGAACACACATTTTTTCGTTAATAAAATAACTATTGCTTCTTTAATTTTTTGTATTAATAGTTATTTTAGCCATCTAATAAAGAAGCGATGAAGCGGTAAAAAGCAATATAGTCCAGGAAATGAAGCATTTCACCTCGCAATTTTTTCGTCCTGCGTGGATTGACTTGAAATTTTAACAGAAGGTAGGTAATAGCCTAAGGATCAAAATCTATATCGAACCAAAGTGCGCCAAAGCCTTGGGGGTGGTTGCCACCCCATCTCGGGGGTGAAAAATTTTTTTACGTTTTAACCACAGGTTTCGATTAAAAAAGTGATTCTAAACAAAAAATGTTTTATACGTTTCTTTTGTAAAACTGATATTTTTCAAGTTATTCGCGATTGAAAGTAACAACTTTTAGACGAAAAAATCGACGTTTTTAATCGATTTTTCGAGAGTAACTCGAAAATGGTGCATTTTATAAAAAAAAAATGGAGAGAACAAATTTGTAGCTTTTAAAAAGACAAATATAATTCATTTTTTAAAATGTTTTTGCGATATAATAGGAACCAAAATACGGCCTATCAATGTTCAGCGGTTTTCTTCAAATGCCAAATTTGAAAGATTCAAAGTCAAATATCGGGAAAATAATTCATTTTTGGAAGAAAACTCATAGAACCTTTTTTAAAGAGCATAAATAGACCTATCATAAAAAAAGACTCTAGCTCAAAAATTGAGTGAGTTATGATGAAAATAAGGTCAATACCTCATTTTTTTACGAAAAAATCGATGAAAACAACCCCCTAACAACCCCCATAAATAAAATCGATCTTCACCCTTCTACAATTCTCTTTATACATGTATTGTTAATACGTCCAAGAAGTTTGACCCATTTAAAATGCTTAGTTTTAGAAAAGATACAGCTTAAAGCGAGAAACGATTTACAATTTCATATTTTTTACCCTTCTTTTTTTAAATATCCCCGAAAATGCTGAATATATGAAAAAAATAAAAATGTACTAAATTGTAGCTTTTTAATAACTAAAATTTTCCTTTATTTAGATTTGTTGTACAATGAATATTTGGCGAGATATAGCCGTTTAAAGCATCGATTTACGATCAAGCACCATCTTTTTCGAGCCCTTTAAACTCACCCCATTTAAAAACCAATGGTTCCAAAAAGATTTAATTCACAGATCCTTGTAGCTCTTAAAAACCTCTACAAAATCGTTTTTAAAGAAACACTTATACTGTAACTCTACTTGTTCTGGGTGCTCAGGTGAAGGGTGCAATAATGGTCTACCAATAATTGAAGAAGATGAGGATGACATAGATCACGATGAAGATGTAATTGATGACGAATAAAATTAATATTATAATTGTTTTACCTCTAAATGTAAATATTTTCAACTATTTATGTAAATGTATAAGAATTTATGGTGCCTTTTTATGTTGATAATTTTTTTTGTATTTAATTCTACTTTTTTCAATTTATATCTATTAAATTAGTTTATAAAAATTGCAATGTTGTAAAGGGTGATTTTCAAAAGTTGAAAAGTTGCAAAATTTTGGCAAAAAATTGTTTTCACCTATAGCACTCATAACAATTGATTTTTAAGGGTTGAAAATTTATGAAATTGTATTTTAAAGTATAAAAAAATCACTATTTAACTAATCAAAACCAAATTTCACTCATCTTAAGATTTGTAATGTTATTTTACAATTTTTGAAAATTAGGTGTAGTTTTCACCCCTAAGAACAATCAGGGTTCATCGGCATGACATAAACTATAAAGCAGAGGGTGAGTTGAGCTTAATTCCAAATTTTTATGCAAATCGTTCCAAGGCGAAATCATTTTCTTAGCATTACTAATTTTTTTTACATTAATCTCTAACAAGGGTCGCTTTTTAAGGGTTGAAATATGATGGAACTTTATTCAAAAGCACGAAACTATCATTATTTAATTAATTCAAACCAAATCTTACCCATATTCAGGTTTAATATGTTATTTTATAATTTTTGACAATTAGGGGTAGTTTTCACCCCTAAGAACAATCAGGGTTCGTCGACATGACATAAACTATAAAGCAGCGGGTGAATTGAGCTTAAATCCAAATTTTTATCCAAATCGATCCAAGGCGAAATCATTTTTTTAGAATTAGTAATTTTTTTACATTAATCTCTAACAAGGGTTGCTTTTTAAGGGTTGAAATATGATGGAACTCTATTCAAAAGTATAAAATAATCATTATTTAACTAATTCAAACCAAATCTTACCCATATTCAGGTTTAATATGTTATTTTATAATTTTTGACAATTAGGGGTAGTTTTCACCCCTAAAACCCTTCAGCGCACTTCGGTACGATATAGATTTTGATCCTTGGGCTATCACCTACCTTCTGTTAAAATTTCAACTCAATCCATGCAGGACGAAAAAATTGCAAGGTTTTAACTTTTTTCGAGCTTCATTTCCTAAACTAATAGAAAGGTATGGCTGGTTGTCGTTTTGTGTCTTGAGGATGATGCCCTCAGGTGTAACGTCTATTAGACTTTATTGCTACGAGCTGAAACATACATTATCTAATTTACATGTCATGTATCGCGTTCATCAACGTGAGTGTGACGGCTTTGAAACAACCGAGAGACGCCATTATGTAACTTTTAACAACGACTTAATTACCTTTTACTATATTAGGATTTTGAGTCGGTAATAGACTTCAAACTTTTATTATTCCGTGTAAACACTACAGTTTTATGAGCTTTTTAAGGAGACATTGTTAATGATAAACTGCATGGTCGGAAATATAAAATTTTATCGTTTGAGGACACAAGGCTAAATTTGCAAGAAACTATGTATTGAAGAGGATAATTATTGGAAAACTAACTACAATTTTATAAATTTGTATTATTTTAAATGAAACTACCCGCTACCTCTTTAAATTGCCAGATGTCCGAATACTTTGTGTTGTCAAAAGCTACACTGCCTTGTAATTTCACCAATTCCGGTTCCTCAAAAAAATCATTTACACTTCCTCACAAAAATCACTTCTGTCTTCCGTTCTCTTCGCTTTCACAGTCTCATTACATAACTCAAAGAAGAAAGTTGTTGTCTGTTATTTCTCTACAGGAAAAGTTCAGTTTAGCTCTCTCTCTTTCTCTTTTTCCTTCGCTCACACATTCCGTATAAGAGCAAAGTATTTAATTTAACAAGTGTTTAGTGGTATATTAGTTTAATAACAGGGCCGCCGCTAAGGTATTGGCTGCCCGTGTACAACTTAATATTTGCCGCCCCCTTCCAACACTTTAGACATACATAGGCACTATTATTTAAAGAAATGTGCAGAAGATGCATAATATAACAATAATAAAAAGAGAAATCAAACGATTTCTACTTAGCGAAACCGAATTCAAATCTTTACCACTGTGCTTTCTAAAACTTGCAAAGCAAACATATTGATAAATTACTCGGCAAGGAAATCTAAAATTGCATTCCACATGCCGTTCATTATGGTCAAAATTCGTAGTTAATTCAGTTTCTGGTACTCCAAACGGAGTAAAGTAATAAAACATAATGACGGTATTAGATTTTTGTTTTGATACAGGGCAGCGACAGCCACTTATGCGTATTTCGACCTCTTTAGGTCTCCTCAGAGCGGTATAGAGTAGTGGCTATACCGCTATGAGGAGACCTAAAGAGGTCGAAATACGTATAAGCGGCTGTCGCTGCCCTGTATCAAAACTAAAATCTAATACCGACATTATGTTATAACAATAATAATGTGTAAATAAATAAATAAATATTTACTTGAACATTTAGACTAATCTACATGATCCAACGTCCATATATTATCCTAATGTGTATCCTATTGTATATCCTAATACCCTAATATCCCATCCTAATACCCTAATTTAAACGTCCTTTATCCTAATTTAATAACCATGATCCAACGTCCAGAATATGTATATTCTAATATCCTAATTTAAGGTTCAGGTGGTTTCAGATTCAGGTTCAGGCGTTTCAGCATCAGCACTCGCACTACTGCTATTATTGTCATCAAATCTTCCGTCTTTATCCGCAGGAATATTTAATTGTTTGGTACTTTTTTCTATGGTTTGGACTTCGCTTGAAGTTGAAGGTCCTAAATTTATATCCGAGTCTTCTATATTTTCATGTATGTTTTTCATTAAAAATGATTCCAGTGCACCGATAAGTTTTTTTTTTCTCCTCAGTTTTTGCCTCTTTTATTTTTCTATATTGAAAGCCTGAAAGTTGTTTTCTTTTTCTTTCGGACATTTTGAAATTATCACTTAAGAGCCGGGCGAATTTAACAAAATAAATCCAAAAACACTTCAAATAAGTTGTCCAAATAATGTTTCTTCAAATAATATGTAGCCGTAACGCGTATACGAGTAAAATTGCTCTGATCTCGACGTTACTTCGAAATACAGTACCTACTGTGCAAAAGAAACGGGTACACTACTATATTTTACAAACAAAATCGTTTATCAAAAGCGTGTCTAAATTCATCGAATTCTCAACTAAGACTGAACATAAGACATAATAACCCATCTATAAACATAACCATAGGAACAATATTATAACTAAGAAACTTTACAACCACTTGCCTAAATTCTTGTAAAGTATTTACGTGTAAAATCCCAAATAACTGAAGTCCAAAAGCCGCCGGCCGCTTTGAATTAAAAAGTATTCCCGAAACTGCTTTATGACTGTACCTACAAAAGGGCGGCAGTTCATACAATAAATAACACTTTCTGACATTTTTTTTGTTAGGATAAAAAAAAAGAAGTATACATGATAAATGAAACGCATTTGAGTATTATCACGTACTGAATAATTATTATTGTTTGGAATATTAGAGTTCACAGAATTATCTGAATCATTACTATGTAATTATTTGAATTTATTTTCGTTTTAAAAAAGTATTATCATCAGTGTACTGCTTTTGGCCGCCCCTATTGTTAGGACACATGGTAGCGGCGGCCCTGTTTAATAAATTGGAGAAGAAAGTGTGGTGCATAATTTCACCCCACAAAAAGCAAAATAAAGAATCGGCAACCAACCATTAGAATCCTGTAAGATAATTCGACAGGTTATCACAAGAGTCTGAAACCCAACAGGAAATTCATGGATGAACAATCAGTATCAAAGGTATACGAAACAAGAAACTAAAGATTTGAACTATTGTACAGCGATATACAATGTGGGGTAAATCAAAATGAAACACTCTGCGGTGTAGGCAAATGAATAGGCAAGAACTATACACATTAATAGAAACAGTTTTATACATAAAGTAGCGGATAGTAATATCATCGTTATCATCGATATCAGATCAAACATCGGTAGACTATTAGAAGGCCCTTGTGGAAAAAAGTGAAGATATTTTAAATGAGATTTTATTTAATTTCTTAAATCATTTCTTTGCTTGCTTCACATTAGAAACACCTGATAAAAAAAGAATAGATTTTTCAACAATAGTTTGTAAAAAATAAACAGTTTTTTAGTTGATCCTGTTCTGCTAAAGTTTGTTCGTAATAATACGAACATTTTTAATTATATTTTTAAGAGTACTTTTAACCTACTCTCTGACTGGCTCCTTTATACTTTCCGCTCGGCTACGACGACCTTTATTGAACCAGAAATGGCGCAGCTGCATTCGAAAATCCGAAATTATTATTAATAAGGTATACTTCAAGATTTTACTGTGTATTTAAAACTTTTAGCCGGCTGCGGAGCTTAAGCCAGAAATTCAGAACTATTTCTTAGAACGTAGCGAGAGTATGTTTCCAGATAAAGTTTCGATAAAGTTTCGTTACAGGGATTCAAAAACAACGACCGAAGCTGGCATACTCACTTCCTGAAAATATCTTTGTTTCTTGATAACCTGGATAACTTTAAGTCTATCTGCTGTGTGGAAATAATACCGAACAAATTATTTCGATGCAGCCGCTGAATCATGTACGGATAAACTACGGTTTCCTGTAAGGGATACTTTCTAACAAAATAGAGAATAAACTGTTATTTAATACAATATGATGAACTTCATAAAAGTAATTTAACTATAAAGTGATTGAGGGATATATTGTCTAGTAGTTATGTTTTCGGTACATTTGCATAAGCAGAGACTTTCTTTTTGATTAAACGTTGACGATCATCCTGACAACAATCATTTTGGCTATGACACCTTCAAGTAGATTGACAAATGCCATCATCATCATCATCATCATCCAGCCTTTATTTATCACGTTTACTGCTGAACATAGGCCTCCCTTAAACTCCTCCTTTCCTCTCGTCTGATTACATGACCTATCCATCTGAGGCGTGCTACCGTAATGAATTTTACAACGTCAGGTTCTCCAAATCTTCTATACAACTCAAAATTGTAACACCTGCGCCACAAACCTTGTTCTTTTATGCCTCCATATATTCGTCTTAGTATTTTTCGCTCAAAACGTTTGAGCAATTCTTGGTCATTCTGTGTTAGTGTCCAAGTTTCTGAACCATATGTTAGCACTGGTCTTATTAGTGTTTTGTATACAGTCAGTTTAATTTTTCTAGGCATTTTTGAGGCCATCTGTCTTCTTAAGCCATAGTAACACTTATTGGCGAGCACTATTCTTCTTTTTATTTCTTCACTGACGTTTTTATCTTTGGTTAGCAGCGACCCTAAGTATATGAAGGTGTCAACACCTTCCAGTTCTAGGTCATCAACTATTATTTGTGTAGGTGTCGGGTTGCTTGACCTAGTGCAACATATATATATTTGGTCTTTTGAACATTTATATTTAGTCCCATTCTGTGTGCAGATGCTCTTAACGACCGAAATGCTTCAGTCAGAGATTCTGTGGACCTACCTATGATGTCTATGTCATCTGCGTATCCGACAATTTGTACTGATTTGTTAAAGATAGTACCATTCGTATTAATCTGCGACTCTCGAATTATTTTTTCTAATGCCAGGTTAAATAAGAGACACGATAGTCCATCACCCTGTCTTAGTCCATTTTTGCAATGGAAGGGTCTTGAGAGATCGTTTTGGATTTTTACCATGCTCTCTGCACCTGTGAGTGTAAGTTCAGTTAACCGGACAAGATCAAATGGAATGCGAAATTCTACCATAGCAAGTAGAAGTTTATTTCTATTAACGGAGTCGTATGCGGCTTTGAAGTCAACAAATATGTGGTGGGTGTCGACGCCGAACTCTAGGGTTTTTTCAAGGATCTGCCTCATTGTAAATATCTGGTCCGTTGTTGATTTATTAGGACGGAAACCGCACTGATATCCTCCCACTATTTGTTCGGCGTAGGGGAGGAGTCTTTTGTACAATAATACAATATTGTATATTGCAATAAGTGCAAATAAGTTCACTTAAATATATTTAAATCATTTTTTATTTATTGAGAAGTTCTACCGAAGTTGTACTTAAAATAATCTGCTGTTGTGATCGTTTTTGTAAATGCTTTGTACGAAAACAACCGCCAGATAATAAAATCAGTGCTTATGGAAAATGGATGAAGCGAACAGGCGTTGTCCCTTTATAAAATATTCTATCGTCCCTGTCGAAAATGAGACCGCACACAAAAAATAGCTGTACCCCTCTTTGAATGTTTGTTTCTATCAAAATAAATATTTCTTAAATTAAATTCATTTCCCAATGAACAGTATGATGTAGTCGATGGTGTTACGTTTCCAGACCCCTAACAAAGGGCAAGTCTAGTATTTCCTTATCTTTTTATTTTTGCTTTTTTTTTCGCCTGTGTAGTGTAGTGTCTCAAAACTGTCTAGTCCCGATGCAATCGAGTTTTCCTCTGCTGAACATGGAGTCATCCGTGTCTCAAGGAATTGCTTATACAGGAAGCCAACGTCCTGTTAAGCTGCTTTCAAGTTAGGTATTATTGTGAGTAATATTTCTGTAATATATATTGTCAGCCAGTCCAAGTAGTGGCAGTTATAAGTTTCTACTTAAAATAAGAGAGACTAGTTAAAAACATTTTTTTATTTACTTATTATAAGTGTTGACAAATCAAATCATAATTTTTAATTGCGTTTTTAACTTAATTAATAATTTTAAGACAGTCGCTCATATTAAAAGTATGTTTCAATCATAATGGATTAAGCTAAGTCAGGGTAAGAGCGAACGCATTTTTCTAGAGATGATGTTCATGTCACTATTAAAACTGAAGTATGCATTCTAGAATAATCACAATTAGTATATAAAGTCATTAGAAGTTTCTAATTAGTACTGATTTAGTAACACGTGTTAATTATGCAAACATTATCAAATACAATTTTTTTTCGTTACCTGATCAAATATTCTCACTTGCCCCAGACTGTGGGGCAAGTGGGAATAGCATGTGGCTATTATATGTGTTGTGTATTTCAATATGTATGGGGCAATTGAGAATAAGAAACATAACATTTAGTGTCAGTAATATTTATTTTTATAAAAAGTCCAAAATTTTTTGATGAGAAAAAAATATAACAGCTAAATTTCCTAGCATACGAAATTCAATCCTTTGAAAGATACACTGAACTGGAACGATTTTCCTCTTCTATTTTCTACAGGATCTGGCAATATCATGACAATATTTTCCCTGGAAACAGTGTCAGTGTCATCATTATCTGGCCAGTAAAATGTATAATTGTTATTCTTCTTTTTCGTGAATTTAACAATTGGATTGTTGTTTTCCTGGTCAAATCACACTATTGTTCCAATGAAGTGTTTCACAGATTTCTTTCCGGTATATTTCTCTACAAGCTACTATCCAGACTCAAAATCTTCCTTTAAATTTTCAATATTGTTGCCCATATCGTCATCTAGGATGTCCTCAACCAAATCATCTAGCGAATCATTATCCAAAGAATCATCATCTAACGGTGGATATATATCAGATAGCTCATCTAACGAATCATCATCTAACGGTGGATCTATATCAGATAACTCGTCACTAGAACTGGAACTATGCTGTTTTCGTCGTCTAGATTTTATTTTCCGCTGATACTTTACCCCACAGGTGCTGAGCACTGCTTCAATACTATTGTTTGCTTTTTCTTGTAATTTTTGGTAATAATCATTACTGGTTATAACCTCGGCACCAGGAGTTACTCGTGTTTTCATTACTGGTTCCAAACGAGGCATTGGTTTAACTGTTTTCAAAAGCAAGTCTTCAAAAGAAACCGATGGCGGTAAATCTTCTAGAGTTGCTTCCATATTTTCGTCACCTTGATTCGCAGTTTTGTTATTTATCTCCTTCCAACGTTTATAGGCATTGGGGTGAAATTTATCTTCTTCTACAACGTCATTTTTGTGTGGGAATATTCCCGCTTTCCGAAATCCGCTTTGGATGATTTCTGGCTTTGTACCATACCACACGTCACGAACATGTTCAGAAAATGTTCGCTTCGGCATTTTTATTCCTTGATTTCTTCGCTGCCAAGCCACCAATTTTTTGTCCCACTCAGTCTTAAAGGATTTAATCACGGACAAATCTAAGGGTTGTAGTAAATGCGATGTATGTGGCGGCAACTTGAGAATGGTAATCTCATTTTCACGAGCTAATTCAATGACTTTTGTATTTACGTGAGTGCTGTGACCATCATATCTGAATAATAGTGGTCTTTGTTGTCCCACAGCATTCAAAAATGTATGTTTTAAGAAATTGACGAAAACGTCCGTTTCCATCCAGCCGTTTGGAGTAGCTGCATATGCTATATCAAGATTATCTGGGTCCTGTGTTGCCATCCACTGGTCCCATACGAACTTTCCTTTAAATACAATACAAGGTGGTACTTTGTCTCCAAATGCATTTGCCGCAGATAATATTGTTACATTCTCCTTACCTGGACCACTCGTAGTTCGCGAACACGGTTTACCTTTGGCTCCTAGCACCTTCACTCGGGATGGGTCAACGCATAAGCTGGTCTCGTCCAAATTCCATATTTGCTTAGGCTTATCATTAAGATCTAATTCAACAAGAGTGTTCTTTAAGATCTCAAAATACTTATAAATGGGAAATGGATCAAACATCTTCTTCCTTGCGTACTCAACCGATTGGGGTTTCTTGAGAGATAACTTGTATCTAGCTTTAAAGCCGGTGAACCAGTCATGACCAGGAATATTATTTTTAAATGGCGTTCTTATATTATTTTGTGTAACAAAATCAGAGACAATCAACAGAACTTCACGTTTTTTTCAAAGCCCCATTTTTCTAGAGTTTTCAATCCTTCGGCTAACTTGCGTTCATGTTCGGCATGAATAACTGGTCCTCTACCTAACGAATCACTTTTTTTTCCTCTGACACCAGTTAAATGATTGTACAATGTTGTTTTTGGAATTGCATAATTTCGGCTTGCTGTATGTAGTGTTGTTTTTCCAGATCTGATATCTTCCAGTGCTTTTTGCAACTGTTCCTTACTATAAGATGTCGCTCTCTCCGTCTTACGTTGATAAATACGAACCATGGTAGCACCTAAAAAAGAGTCAATCATTAAAATTTTAATCGGGGCAGGTGGGAACGTAACTAATTATTCCTAGTTCCCACTTGCCTCGATAAAATTTTATTGAGGCAAGTGCGAACATTAGTGTACGTGGCCTCTAAGTAGGGTTATGTATATTGAAACACGTTTATCGTATTTACGAAGTGCACTTTTACACTAAAATAATACGGCTAATAATCTTACCTTGAAAATCTTGCTATTGCAGAACACTGGGGTAAGTGCAAATTTGACAAATCAAGTGGATTTTTGCAGATATATGTTCAATACCTCAACTCTCACATGTACTGTCGGTAACGTCGCTCCACCGTATATAGAACACATGGTTATGAAGTTGAGTAACGTTTACACTAGATTTCGCTATTTTACTATCGTTGGTTGAATTACAGTATTGAATAGTCGCACTTGCCACAGATTCCCACTTATCCTGACTTACCTTATCGAATTAGTAATGCTATTTTTGTAGTTGAAGAAGAAGGAAGCTATCCATGAAATCGGAAATGAAATATAAATAAAATATTTTACGAAGTCCGAAATTTAAAAGATCACGAAATTAAGAAGAATTCAATCAACCAATTTACGGTAAAATTTTCTTAACTGGCGCCACTGCTTGCGTTCGTTCGCAAAACATATTCCTTACAAATCATAGTCTAAATCCTTAATAACAAGAAAAGTAGAAGAACTATTTTCCGGCAGATATGCAAACGAAATTACTACTATCAACGTTCATAAACCAAAACCCAGTGGGAGCACGGTTGTATTTGGGCCAAGTAATGCAAATAAACAACTAGAAAAATAGAGAAAGAAAAACGGCAACATCCACTTCTCTCCTAAAAATTAAAATGAAAATAACGAGCATCTCGCAGCATCGGCTGAACGAAATTTTCATGAATATTCAGACTTAATGAGATTATATTGTTTGTTTGCCTCTTAGAAAATTAATACTATTGAAAAAAAAGCTTGCAGGAAGGAATGGCTGGTTACTATTATTTAAAATAGGAACTCCACTTGTTGACTAATGGCTTAAACCTTTCTTTTCTTTTTTATTATTTAACTACAGTGTTTTATTCTCTTGTCAATTAAGAAAACCGAGATAGAATTACGGTTACTGCATACTAGAACCTTTTTAACCGTATCTTTAATTTAATTTGATTGTAAAAGTCAAATATTTGATTCAGAGATCTTTTTCGTGCTAAAGCAGTACTAAGAATAGCATTAACAAGTTTTCAGATCTGAAAAATCTTGTAATGATGCGGTTTTGTTCGTCAGATCGTCACTTGATTCACAGAGAAATGAAGACGTACGACAAGGAATAATGACAATTAGTACATAATATTGTAACGATGATGTCAGCGTATATTAAAAACGGACCCTCTCTCTGAGTACACGCACTCCCACAATTAAACTAATAACTGCATCAATACGCGCTGGATATGGAACACCGGTAAAAATATAAAAATATGTGAACAATCGACAAACAACTGAGTTCTATCCGGACTATTGATCTGGTAAGAGCTTTGTTCGCTGAATAAATAGTACTGACCACTTTCTGAGCTTATGGCTGAATAATACTGCAAATTCCTTCAAGCTAATACTAGAGGAAACTTATTGAATGTATGAACTGTCTTAACACCTGTTCTAAGGGGAAGTAAATCAGTAAAATTAGTCACCTTTAGTGCGTCTCTTAAGTACGTCTCTTTAGCTTTTATATAAAAGAATAGTGCAATATGCTGAAAGACTCTTGATTTTGGTGTAGAATTTTCAACAATTATAACTGTTGTGTTGAAAGGAGTTTTTAAACTTATAAAAATATTTTATCAGATCAAAGAAAATGTTTTCTCGTAAATAATTTGGAAAAACACATTGTAGCTAATTATAATCGAAGATATTAGTAGTCATACTGTTGTTTTATTCCAAATAACCTATGGTCCTAAAGTTTTGGGAAAAATGTCAAAAGCATATAACTCTGACCACAATAATCTTATATTTTTATTAAATTATTCAACAATTTAACTTAACTATCCTTATTATAAATCAAAATTCAAATGACAGACAAGGGACCATTATTTTCGATTTGCCTAATAATTCCCCTGACACGTTGCATCATCCTTTGGACGACCACGGCGTCAATTTCTCTAATTTTTGTATATATGCGGCGTCTTAACTGTTCCTGATTTTGTGCTTCCCATCCGTTATTATAGACTTTCCGACTTAATATTGCCCAGAACTCTTCAATTGGACGAGCCTGAGGTAGGTTGGGGGGATTGCCTGCTTTCGGTACAAAGGTAATGTTAGTTTCGTACCAGTTCGTTGTGATCCTCGCGTAATGACATGAAGCAAGATCTGGCCAAAAGACTATTTGATCATTTGCATGATGTGTGTTCACAAACTGAAGCAATTTAGAGAGACATCTTTGAATATAAATATTTGCGTTTAAGGCTTCGCCTCGAACAACACCAATGTAGGACTGTGAGATAAAGCCAGCCTCAGAAATTGCACACCATACCAAAATTTTGTCCTCAAATTTTTTCTTACTTTTGAATTTTATTTCATCAGGTACATTTTCGTAATCGTTCGTGTAAAACCCATCGTTACCCTTCATCTCAGAGTTGGACAAAGTAAAATATTTTTCATCGTCCATCACGATCAACTTGTTGACGAAATGCACTCGCCTTAACACGCGGCAACATCTCGGAATTCTCTCTAATTGATGTGTATTTTGGAGCTTTTCTTCTTTTCCGGTAGATAATATTGTTACTCGATAGAGTCCTGTATACTGTAGTCTTTCCAACATGAAATCTTCTGGCCAGTTTTCGCTGTGAGACCCCAATTTTGTTCTTAGCTGCTTCAATCAGTCTTGCCTCTCTTATATGGTTTAAAATCCGCGGTCGGCCACTTTTACGCAAGTTAACACATGGTATCCCTTCTTCACATTCTCTGATTGTGCAATAAATTGTCGATTTGCTTATGTTTTGATCTCGATAAATATTAACAATATCTCGTTTCGACATTAGCCCAACCATATTATAAACACCTCGACGAATATCTATTTTATAAGACATTTTGCAGAGCACAAACCAAAATATTCTGCTTTCTTTATTAAATGTCAATAACTCATGATATTTCAATTCCATGGCCTTCTTTGTTAAATGCATTTTGCTTCTCAATCAGACCAGGTGAAATTTTTCCCAAAACTTTAGGACCATAGGTACCTCCTTCATTATGTATATCAGTTTATGTAAAAAAGGTGAATGAATTGGGTTTATATAAAAAATAATGTTTTTATTTGAAAGATAATATTTATAAAACCCGATAGAATAGAACAGAACATATCGACACCTGATATGAATACCATTGTAACTCGACTTACAATGTTTTTGGAATAATAACTTTTATCCTATCTTATGTAAATATAGAGTTGTTATTCAACAAAGTAACCTCGGTGTTAGTGCAAATTTTGAATCACTTGGTGGAGAAAACGTTGGAACCAATATTAAAGTATTGAAAAATTATATTCTTGATGAATTATTTTTATAAAAACATTGTAACATTGTTTACAATGTTTTTCTCGAAAAATTTATTGAGTAAGTTTTTACAACTTCATTGTAAGTTGCGATACAAGAAAGCAAGGTAGTGAAATATTACTATTAATAACATTCAAGCGAATTTACTTCTAATCAAGAAAATGACAGAGAAGAAATAAATTCTTTATTATTAACTGCTGAGCATAATGAGCATGTCTTAAATCTTAAAAACTCGCGTGAAAATACTAGTTTGGAATATAAAACAAAAATAATAACACATTTATCATTTACGACAGTATTAACTTTTACTAATAAAAATAAGATACCAAATGTTCACAGTGCATTACATACTCAAGATACATCGACAACGAAAACTTCTACCAAACTTGCATCAAAAGTACAAGTGCATCATTAAATATGTCTGTTAAGAAAAACAATACCCAAAGAAGAAAAATCTAAAGAGGAAGAGACAAAGGAATTCAAGTGTTTAAAAAATGAATGTCTTAAAGAAACTGTGGAACTCTGGCCAAGAATATACTAGTAAAAGATTTACTTTACAAGAGGTAATTGACATGGAATTTGTTGATGACATAAAGGAAATTTTCATATAACTTCCAGAGGCAGCCGAACTGGCTGACGAGGATTCTGGGGATGAAGACTGTGGTACTATCGATAACTTGACTGGGTCTCAATATTGTTCAAATGTAGAGGTTAGACTACTGAATACAGAAATACTACTATCAGATGTGGATGGTAACTTCGTACATTAGGGTACTTCGTTTCTAGTGGACCAAGAAACATTTCAAATGTGATTGCCTTAACAAATTGATATATATATATATATATATATATATATATATATATATATATATATATATATATATATATATATATATATATATATATATATAACGAGTTTATTACAGCTGCCGCCGTTTCTCGCAACCTAGCTTCCAACGCTTGCGATCGTTCCAGTCATCTACTTGTAGACCCCTATCTTCCATTGCACCTTTTACTTCTTGTCTCCACGATCTTCTTGGTCTTCCCTTTTTCCTGCGGTTGATGGGGATCCACTATAATATTCTCTTTGGCCATCGTTGATCATTCATCCTTTCTACATGGCCATACCATTTCAGCCTTTTGCATTCTATAGTTTCCAGGACGTCAATGTCTATGCCCATACGCTCTCTGATTTCAGTATTCCTTACTCTATCTCTTCTAGTGAGTTGGCAACATCTTCTCCAATAATTCATTTCCATTGCTTTTATTTTGGATGCGTCATTTTTATTTATTACCCAAAGCTCTGAACCATATGTAGCAATGCTTTCTATGATACTTTTGTATATCCTAATTTTTGTGTTTCGGGTGATGTGGTTATTCCAAAGTATACTATTCAGTTGACGTATTGCTGAATTTCCTTGACCAATTCTAATAGCTATTTCTTTTGTATTCCGACCATTGTTTGTAATGTTTACACCGAGATATTTATAGCTATCAGTATTTTGAATTTGTTTGCTTCCTAGTTCTAAGTGCTTTCCTTCACCTCCCACTACTACGTACTCTGTTTTTGATGGACTAATTGATAAGCCCCACTTAGTATATTCTTCATCTATTTTTCGTAACATGTAGTGGATATCATCTTGATCTTCTGCAAGTATTACTTGGTCATCAGCAAAATGCAAGCTGTACAGTGTATGGTCTCCAATTTTAACACCCATAGGTTCACATTTTCTTTTCCAAATATCCAAAACCCCCTCCAAATATATCTTAAAGAGTGTAGGTGCAATGCAGCAGCCTTGGCGAAGTCCTTTGGTCACTTTTATCTTTTTTGTCACTTTTTGTCCAATCTTTATTACAATCGTCACATCATCGTACAACTCCCTTACAGCATTAATGTAAATCGGTGGAATATTCTTGTCTTCTAGCACCTGCCATAGCTTACCTAATGGGACACTGTCATACGCTTTTTGAAGATCAATAAATACCATGTGTGTCTCCATATTATGTTCCAAACGCTTTTCTATTGTTTGTTTTAGGCAGAACACATTGTCTATACAAGAACGACCAGCACGAAAGTCACTCTGATCTTCAGCGTCTTCCCAGCAATCTTCAATTCGGCTTTTAATTATCTTCCCGTAGCCTCTACAGATTGAGTTAGTTACACTAAGCCCTCGGTAGTTCTTACAATCTTTTCTGTCGCCTTTATTTTTGTATAGATTGATGATATATGCAGTTTTCCATTCTGGGGGTAGCTCTTCTCCTCTCAAGAATAAATTAAAAGTATAAGCCAATAGCTGAAATAGTTTGTCAGGGCCATATTTAATCAGTTCAGTGGGTACTCCCCCAGTCCTGGAGCCTTTCCATTTTTCATACCGTTGGCGTGTTTTTTTAATTTCTTCTGGTGTTATTTCAGTTTCTTCGCGGTAGCAAATATCATATTTTTGGTAGCCAATATCTTGGAATTCTGTTCGATCTTCTGTCAGCATTTGTTCATAATATTCGACCCATAATTCTGGGGCTATTAGAGTTAACCTACTGCATTCTTTTCTATCTGTTCTACTACCTCTAATTGTTTTCCAGGCTTCTTTACTTCTTGCTGTACCCATAAAATTTGCTACGTTATCGCAGGCTTTATTCCACATCTCATTTTTGGCTTTATTTACCTATTTTTTTACTTCTTTGTTTAAGCTGTTGTACTGTTGTCGATAGTAAGGGTCCTTTGTTGCTAGTCATTTGTTATACATATTCTTCTTCTTCCCCACAAGATCTTCTATTTCTTTATTCCACCATTCATTACTATTTTTTATGCTATCCACTTCTCCAATAGCTTCCATTGCAGCTTCGTCAAGAGCTTTCATAATTTCGTTGTACGTATGAATTGGTGAGGAGTAACAAACATCGTGCAATTTCAGATTCAACCTCATTCGATACAGAAACTGGGTAGACTCATTTTCAAAACCTTGTAGATTATATCTCTTTGTTGAAATGTCTTGCAGTATTATTGAACTTTCGTTTTCATTTTGTCGTTGGCTTCCTTTAAATGTAAATAGTAGTGACGCTTTAAGCAAATGGTGATCAGATCCACATTCTGCTCCTCGATGGACTCTAACGTTATTAACCTTTATTGTGGAGTTTTCTTTGCATATACAGTAATCGATTATTGATTTCAAATTCCTCGTTGGCTGAATCCACGTGAATTTTGATTGATTCACGTGGATTCACATTGAATCCACGTGAAAAAATTGATTTGAGAGAAAATATTACTTGGGTAGATCGAGTCCTCGTTATTTCGGAGTCTTTTCTTTACTTAGTCATAGAAACTCAATAGAAAGTTTATAACTTTCTTCATACGACGAAAAGGATATTCGTCAACTACGTCGACGCGACATTTTAAAATTAAATTGATCATAATAGAAACAAACATCATTTATACATTACCAAAACAATCAGTTTAAATATTTATCAAACTCATCAACTCCGCAAACAACAGACTACCTTTCGGTCCGACGCCGTTTCTCTCCCGATACCTGGATACCTACAACTTGTTATGCACACGGTATACATTATGCGGTCGCAGCAATCACAGCTACTCCGAAAGTAAACATAAATTTATTCTCTAGAGAAATGGAAAAACCGAAACACAACGAGACATAAATGACAATGCTACTACTACTGTATGCACTCCCAACTAACGTGCAACAGCGGGATACGTCACATGCTCACATGAGCGCCACTAGAAAGGTGGTTGTTTATATGGTTATATTGTTTACGTGAGCAGCATAAAGGAGTATATGGAAAGTCCAAATAGGTAAATAATGAATTATATATTAGGTGTAGTATATTATGTAGATTGTTCCTTTCGAAAAAATGATGAAATATTATGTGTATATACATAATATACAACCGTACAAAACGTACTACTTATGCTAACATAATAAACAAATCCACTAACAAAAGTAAGACAATAGGGAGTATTGTTAAAGAAGAAACGTATAAGGAAAATATTACGTCCAATCTGAACTTAACACCAGAAGAGATTAACCAATACTTTAAGAATATATACTATCAAAAAAAATCGCCTGGGAAGTTCTAAAAGTGTTGCAAAACAAACTTGATCCATAATAAACGATTTTCGAAATAAATCTAACACAGCTTAAACATTTTTCCTTACATATCTCCCCAATTAAAAAAGGTCTCGAATTCATTCTTTATGCGACCAGTTGATAAATCTAAACTTATCCAAACAATCAGTCGTATCAAAAGCAAATTTTCCTGTAGTACTGATGGTCTCTCGATAAAAATTTTCTTAAATCTCGCAAAAAATGTATTTGAAGCCCTGGTCTCACTAATTAATGATTGTTTTGAAAAAGGTGTATGTCTAGAGTGCCTTAAGACAGTCATTATTATTCCTCTTCATAAGGGTGGTGAAAAATCTAATGTCTGCAACTATCCACCTATTGCCTTACTACCGGTCCTATCCCAAATTATTGAAAAACTTATAAAAACCCGACTTGTGTCCTTTCTCGTTGAAAACAACATTTTACCACAAAGTCAGTTAGGGTTTTTATCTAATAAATGTACCAGCGATGCTATGTTTTCTGTACTACATGAGATCTATCAAGCACTAAACAATAATCTCTATACTGCCACTGTTTTTTGTGACTATGCCAAAGCTTTTGATTGTATAAATCACGAAATTTTGATAAAAAAACTAAATTTCTACGGAACTCGAAGTATTTCTTTGAATTGGTTCCAATCTTACTTGAGGAATAGGAAACAACTAGCTAGAGCAAATGATACTGACTCTAGTCACAAAAGCATTGTATGTGGAGTACCACAAGGTTCAGTACTGTGTCCTCTACTTTTTCTTATATTTATAAATGACATCATCATCATCATCATTAGACTTCGGCAAATATGCATATTGCATATTTTGCATATTGTGCATATTTTATGCAAATATTTCATATTTTGGCATATTTGTATAAAAGTTTGCATAAAGTGCATAAAAGTTCAGATTTTTATACTGTATTTGAAAATTTTTAAACATACCAATTTATTTCAATTCTTGTATAAAATTTTGTAGTCATTTTAATCAAGAAATGATCTAAGTACGTAATCTCTACAGGTACAAAACATTTACAATTTCAAAGAAGATCAATTTAAGTAGCCCTCAACATTCTTAGAAAGTCTCGGTCACTGAGGCATTCAGTTATTGGATAATCGCTAAGGGTTCGCTCATTTGCATTTTATGATCTAATCCCCAAATCTATCTACAATTTATTGTATCTTAACAGCAGGTAAACGGCTAATAGTTTTGTTCCTAATTTAGGGATTTTCCAAAATCTCCCAGTTTATTGAATTAGGTACCTAAACATTTCTAATTTGATGCTCAGATTTGTAAATCATTTTTGTTTTGATATTCAAAGTGTAAACACTCGTTGTGCATAACAAAAAGGAAGATTGTGATTTTATAATGCCTAAAACAACCAGTGCTTCAACTTGGATTAAACCTTATAAAGAGCTGTCTATGGATATGGGAAAAATCTACTGTTCAGTCTGTGGCAAAATTGTAAGTATCTAATATTTTCTATTAAATATCTAATATTTCATACATACAGGGTGTTTCCAAATGACACTTACAACGTTTGACTGTAGATACTTCTAGAAAAATTGAACAAAACGATATAGTTAATGGGGGGTCAAACTTATTTACTTTTCGAGATACAGGGTGTTAAGATTAAAAAAAATTAAATTCTTTTAGTTAATAACAACAATAACTTTAAAACCAATAAACGTATTTACTTGAAATTTAGTACTCGTAGGTTGTTTTTAAATGAAAAATAGCTTCCTTTAGTGAGAAAAAATTGTCCATGGTGCAATACAATGGTGTGTATTTAGAAAAATTTTTCACCTTTACTTTTTTTTATGAAGTCAGCTATTCTAAAACACAATTATTTTTATTGTAATTGAATTAACAAAAAAAAACTTTTGTTGAATTTTAAAATAAGTTATATGATGTACTAATGGTTAGTAACAAAAACTAATTTGTGGATTAATACTGCATTTAAAACACTTAGCGAGTGTTTTTTTTCAAACCAGTTATTTGATTAACCAAAAACACCTTGTATATTTTTATATTTTAAAGGTTGGGTTAAAATAAAGGTTTTTATTTTTATTTATAGATAGCATGTGAGAAGAAATTTCAGATAGACCAACATGTGAGAACTGCTTCACACATTGCAAAAAAAGGAAAAATAGGAAGAAAACATCAAACTTCAATGGCTAAATGTTTCCAATCTACTTCAAAAAAATTAGATGAGCAAGAAACTTTTAATGAAGACTTGTGTCGCGCATTAGTGTCTGCAAACATACCGCTTTCAAAATTAGCAAATGTAAATTTTAGTTCGTTTCTAAAAAAATATTGCAAACTTAATGTATACTCGTCGGTGTTAATTAATATTAAGGAAGAAATTGCAGATAATTATTTTTACATATCTGTAGACGAAACCACTGATTCCTCAGGAAAGTATATTGCTCATTTATTGATTGGTGTTCTTAAAGAAGATACCTTACCAAAATCTCATCTTATTTCATGCCAGCAACTTGAGAAAACAAATAATGCTTTAACAATTTCGCGTTTTATACAAGAAACATTAGCAACTTTTTTTCTTCCGACAACTATTCCTTTTAATAAATTACTGCTTATTTTATCGGATGCTGCTCCTTATATGGTGAAAGCAGGACAAAATTTAAAAATATTTTTCCTAGATTTAATACATGTTACTTGTGTAGCGCATGGATTAAACAGAGTTGCAGAGGAAATACGAAAAAAGTTTCCTCTTGTAAATACCATGATATCCAGTGTCAAAAAAGTATTTCTTAAATCTCCTATAAGAATTCAACTTTATAAAGAAATGCTACCTAACATTCCTCTTCCACCACAACCTATTTTAACGCGATGGGGAACATGGTTAGAAGCAGCTAATTTTTATGCAGATCATTTTGTTAAAATAAAGAACATAATTGAAACGTTAACAGATGCAAGTTCCCAATCTCTTTTGGATTCTAAACAAACTTTTCAGAGTAACTTGCTTCAACAAGAACTTTCATTTATAAAATCAAATTTTAGTTTTGTTCAAAAAACAATTACTTAGTTAGAATCACCAAAACTGTCATTGTTCGAAAGTACAGCATTAATAAAAGAATTTGCGTCATGTTGTCGGAACGTTAGAGGTAATATTGGAAAAGATATTTTAAAAAAATTTGAAGCTACTATGGAAAAAAATAAAGGTTACTATATTCTTTCTGAAGTAGTCAGTGTTCTAGCTGGAAATATTTCGGAAACAATTAATTTAGAACCAAATGTTTTGGTTAGTTTGAAAAATGCTCCCCTTACATCAGTTGATGTTGAACGAAGTTTTTCCATATATAAATATATGTACTCAGACAGAAGCCACAAGTTTTTGTTAGAAAATTTTGAACACCACTTGGTCATTTATTGTTACCATAATTCTAAATAAGTTTATTCATACTTAAAAATGATGTAGTTACTTAAAATAAATGTAAATCTTAATGAATAGTAGGAAATATTTAGTTATGTACACTTTTTTTTTTAAATAAAATTGTTACTATTTTACGATTTTTTTATTTATTTGTATGCATATTTTGTAAAATATTTGCATATTTTCGGGTAAACACGTGCATATTTATGCACATCTCCAAAATATCTTAAACCATACCTATGATGAACTCCTAAAGCTCTAAAATTATTTGAATAATTTAGCATATATACATGCCTGAATTGTATACACTTCTTATTATTAAATATTTTTCCTAGTTTTTTACAACCAACATTTTAATTCCAATTAGATTCAATATATTTCTCTCTGATACAGCTGATACATTTTCTATACGTATAACGGTCTAATTTATTTAGTTACGCCATTGAGATGCATGTTTCGCAATATGCAGGTGAAGTTGTGTGTGTAAAGAAGGGTTAACGAATGCTAAAACACATTTATAGCATTTCCGAGATGACGATGAGGATATCATTGTTTGGTTCTAAAAGTGCATAAATGCCCGGCTGTTCATTCAGAAGTGTCAGGCGAGCGTAATGCGCCGCCTAGTGCGGCAGATCTAAATGCAATCTTTTACATTTATAATTTGCTCCTTGTGTCTGCTTTTTTAACTGTTAACGAATGGATCTAGATACCATCGTACGTTGCTACAGAGTGTATACCTATACATAAATCAACCAATATTAGAAAAAGTACTTTTTTTATTTCTCGCTTTTATTAATTTACTAAGAAGGTCCAGGCTGTAGTAATTTTTGACGTTTAACCCTGAAGCCTGTTATATATATATATATATATATATATATATATATATATATATATACGAAGACGGTTGACCACTCCCTAACACTTGTTTCTGGGTCTACCCGTCATCAGAGAAAGTTTGTAAGAAGACTCAAACTAAATCAAAACGCACCGACTACTTTGGCAATTATAAGCAAAATAATTACCAGAGTATGCTACTAGAAACCTCTAATGAGGAAAAATGAAGTTAAATGTGTCTATATATATATATATATATATATATATATATATATATATATATATATATATATATATAAAGATGGTGCTATTATTGACTGTTGATTTAAATATCAAGTGGTGATTCTTCTCGTGTAGCTTTCGAAGCTTGACAGTAAGTCAAAGAGTTTTCTTTGTCTTGTGGGCCAAATTGACTGACTGCATCCTCAAGAATCACCGTCGATAGTGACGTGGTTTGGATAAAGCGTCTGCTCCATCCTTATTAAAGCACGTTTTGAAACATAGGAAAGATGGATCCTATAAGCAAAGCGATTTGTAGTTTTAATATGGGTGAATCAGGTCTGCAATCAAATAAAAGGATCAACAGCTGTATCTATGATAAGTTCTATGAAGAAAGAAGAAGCTAGGACTGTAATTGGATGTTGCAATGCTCAAGGAACTTTCTGGCCACTTGCTTGCATTTTTAAAGATAAAAATAAAAAGCTGAATTCTCAGACGGATTGTCTTTAAGTTCCCAAGTTTTTTAGATTGGCTTAAAAACCACTTTGTGCCAAGAAAACCACCGGTCAAAGTTTTACTGCTGTTAAAAGGCCATTCTAATTCATCTACAAAATACCGCATGATATAGCAGATGAGAACCGGATGGCTGAAAAGAAGACTAACCCGTGAAAGGGGTTGATACATCAAACGAGGATGGCACCTGCAGGAGAAGGATATGATGTCACCACCAACGCCCCCCTGGAAGCTGTCGTGCCGTGGAAGTGTTGTGTTGTGCTGTTCTCGAATAATCTTTACTTGTAACTGTATTTTTCTAACTTTACGTTTTTTTTTTACCGTATATTATAAACTTTGTATTTTCTTATATCGTTCCAGCCCCAGAGTCTCTAGAGGAGGGGGATCCACTGTAATTCAGCGGAATATGCAGTTGCTAATGATGTCATATTGTTTTTGCAATCTTTGGATAGATCCGTGTTCAAATCTTTGAAATTTTTACGAATAATGCAGACTTTGAATGAAACAAAATCCTAGTAGGAGAATCACAAGACTATATTTTGGCACATTACTAAGTAACGCTTGGATAAAAGTTGTCTCTGCTGAAAATGCTATAGCAGGATTTAAAGCTTTTTTTAAGCTACGGAGGCATTTCCTTTTAACCCAACCGCAATATCGGTTGGGTTAATAGACGGAAACGTCTATGTTTGAATAAATCCCGAGTACATCTAAAATGCTATCTACTTCATAGAAAATGATCTACGCTAACTAATCAGTACTACTTGGTTCTTTCAAAGAAAATACTCCTAGCTGCCAAAGACTTACGATAAGCTACAAATCAAATATAACAACTTTTAATGCTTCTAATTACGATGTGGAAAAACTAGAAAAAGAATTTTCACCCTCTTTCTAGAAAAAATTTCAATAATATGGCATAAAGCTGTTAAAGCTAGAAAACGGGCAAAGCGGGTGGACATTCTTTTAACTTCTGACTGTCATATACAGTTTAGAAAAGCTAAGGAACAGGAAAAAACGCCAGAGAAGGGAAGATAAAAAGTCAAAATGAAAAATCCAAATCAAAAACAGAGAATAAGATTGTAAAGATTAGGGAAGCTAGAAAGCTAAAGGATGTTCGAAAGATTTCAGAAAGCAGTGAAGAGGAAGAAGGGACAATACAACTATGCAGGGTTGGGAAACTTATTACGCTATCCAACTTTATAAGGACTGGTAAAAATATCTCATTTGTTCATTTTGGGGTCATAAAAAATGTATAAAAATTTGACAACATGTGTACTAAAGGTGGCCAGAAAAAAGAAGAGAAGAAAAGCAGAAAACTAAAAAAAAATGGAGGAAACTATTGACCATTATCCCTTTACTACCGTGGTCGTCGATTTAAGAGTTTTAGTTATGGTTTTTTAAATTTTATTCGATTAAAATTTCACACTGACCTCATGTTTATTTAATACTTAAATGATTAAAATACCAACTTGATTATTGTAGTGTCTGATAAAAACTACGGTTATCTCACTCGGACTTACCCTATAAGTTGCCTCCAGTTAGCAATGACTTAAATTTCATAAACATATATTATATGCAGATGACGTAGTACTAATAGCCGACAGCTGGAAAGAACTGAAGACGATGATCGATGAGCTTCATACGGAATCCATAAAAAAAGGACTGAAAATGAATTTGAGTAAAACTAAGCTAATGTCGAATAAAGACGATCAACCGACGATAACCATCCAAGGAACAAAAGTGGAACATGTAGAAGAATACATATATCTGGGTCAGAATATCAAGGTAAACAAAGAAAACCAAACTACCGAAATAAGCAGACGAGTAAGAATGGGATGAGCCGCATTTGGAAAACTCTCATACAACTGAAAGACAAAAAGATACCCCAAAACCTTCGAACCAAAGTGTTCGATTCTTGTATCCTTCCCGTTCTCACTTACGAAGCTCAAACCTGGACATTCACAAAAAAGAATATGGACAAGATTCGAAAAACTCAGCGAGCCATGGAACGACAGATGCTTGGTATTTCACTAATAGATCGGCAAACGAACGAAGCAATCCCGAACAAAACAAAAATAAAGGACGCCGCGAAACAAGCAGCTAAATTAAAATGGAAATGGGCTGGACACAACGAACGTCTCGAAGATGGTAGATGGAACAAAGAAGTCGGAAACTGGCGACCGTACGATGCGAAGAGACCAAGAGGAAGACCTTAAATGCTCTGAAGCGACGATATCAAAAGAGTCGCAGGACCAATGTGGAAACGCCTAGCACACAACAGGGATGAATGGCGAGAAATGGGAGAGGCCTTTATTCGACAATTCGGATAGAAAAAGGGCTATAAAAAAAAATATTAAATGCCATAAATCACCAAGCTAACAAATAATTTGATACGTGTTGAAATAACCATAAAATTAAAACAACTAAAAATTGGTGGAAAATATTCTTCATTTCCAAACCAATCTCCTTTTTCTTAAAATCTCTTCTCCATAACAAGTAAAATTTGTTATGAAGCAATACCATAAAAATATTCCGTTACTTTTCGTTATAATAAAACCCTTGCATTACCATTCATAGAAAAAGAGAAGAAAACAAAACGGGAAGTCCCTAAACCTACATACATTTTAAGTATATCTATAAATTACAAGTGTTTTTAGGTCAGATAGGAAGGTTACAGTTATCCTCTTCAATGGAAAAACTGCCCTATTCTCTAAATATTACAAACGTTGAAAAATACGACAGCTCGAGGATCGAGGCAGGCATTTTAAAATTTAAAAAGTAATTTTGAAGAGTGTACAGGTCAAATTACTCGTTCGACCGAATTGCCGCCCGTTGATCTGTTAGCAGGGAGAAAATGGCGCAGTCGGTAAGATCGGAAAATGTATAAACCAGCAGATATACATACGGGGCGCGATTCATATTTAACTGTTATTAACCCTAAACTATGCGATACTTCACTTTCCCTTTTCCCTTTTCCTATTTTTTTATCAACTTTCTCTTTTATACAATATCTAAAATTTATAATCCCATCAAATTGATAGGATAAGTATATATAAAAATGTTAAAAATCTAAAATAAAGTTAAGCCGAAGTGTCTGCTTTTTAACAATGGGATAGAGGAACTTCCAGGGTTCTTATTTTCCTTTTGATGCTGATTCTTTATCACATCTGATCTGGTAGGCTTGTACGGCTTCTATTAAAGTAATATCTATAAATTTTTCCTCAATATTTTTTCTTATATTTTTCATATTATTGACATTGAAGATATCAAAGACAAAGAAGATATCTCCTCAGGAACTGATGTCTTTACTTTGGGCTATTTAGGTAGCTATAAGGTACCTAAAGAAGACCAAAGAAATAATTATTGAAGTTTTAAAAAAATGCATTCAGTAGGCAGTTCATAGTATAGGTTTTCTACAGGTTATAGGTTGGTTCTGTAAGCTCCTAGAATTATTCTTGATGTAGATAAACACATAAAAAAGAAACGAATAACTCCAGCTTTTAGAATAAACAACTTAGACAAATATATTAAGAATAACAAGAGCCAAATTAAAAATCACTCACACAGTGGTGTATACAAACTTAAATGTGGCGATTGCCCAAAAACTTACATCGGTCAAACTGGTAGAAAGTTTAATAAACGTATACCAGAACACAAAAGGGCTTTCAATAACCTTCTAGATCATAATCATTCTTTTAACGATCAATTTTTAATTCTCCATATTCAAACTAAAGGCCTTAAGCTATATTTATTAGAATCTATGGACATTTGCTCACAAGCCGTTTTGTTATGAATAGTTTGTATGCAAGGGAGAGCTTCATGAATAGTATGTATGGTATATAGACATATTGAAAACTATTTACTATTGTTTCAAAATCACTTCGTATGGAGTTTATCTATTTTCATTCGATCAGTGCGTATAGCTCAAACCAAAAATATTTTGCCAGAAATTGGAAGCATTTTAGAGACATAGTTTTTTTGGAAACTGGAAGCTTATGGGTTTCGACAGGACGATCTATTAATAAAGGAAAATCGGTAAGATAGTTTTGAAACAAATTCAGATTTCTGCTTTAATCTGGAGCCTTCTAAAAATTGCAAGGCATAGCCAGACGTTGATAAAGATGTTAATAGAGACATGGGGAATCTAAAATTTGCATTCCACGACATGTCTCCTGAACTAAGCAGAAATCCTTAACGAATTTGTTTCTTGTACTCATACAAAGTAGATCCGAATAAAATGAAAATTGTTTATTGTTGCTTCCTAATAAGACAGAGAAGATTATTTTTCACGTTAAGAACGGCTATGAATAACTGTTCTGATGAGACTTATTAAGTCGAAATACGTATCAACAGATACATAGACGCTTTGAACGTGAAATCAAATCTTTTCTGTCTTTTTCATTTTATTCGGATCTACTCTGTATGAGTACAAGAAACAAATTCGTTATGGATTTCTGCTTAGTTGATAGACATGTCGTGGAATGCAAATTTTAGATTCCCCATGTCTCTATTAACATCTTTATCAACGTCTGGCTATGCCTTGTAATTTTTAGAAAGCTCCAGATTAAAGCAGAAATCTGAATTTGTTTCGAAACTGTCTTACTGATTTTTCTATCAGATGTCGCTATTGCGTCCATAACGAAGCCATTTTATTGTTGCTTCCTAATAAGACAGAGAAGATTATTTTTCACGTTAAGAACGGCTATGAATAACTGTTCTGATGAGACTTATTAAGTCGAAATACGTATCAACAGATACATCTGTTGATGTAGAATCTAAAATTTGCATTCCACGACATGTCTCCTGAACTAAACAGAAATCCTTAACGAATTTGTTTCTTGTACTCATACAAAGTAGATCCGAATAAAATGAAAATTGTTTATTGTTGCTTCCTAATAAGACAGAGAAGATTATTTTTCACGTTAAGAACGGCTATGAATAACTGTTCTGATGAGACTTATTAAGTCGAAATACGTATCAACAGATACATAGACGCTTTGAACGTGAAATCAAATCTTTTCTGTCTTTTTCATTTTATTCGGATCTACTCTGTATGAGTACAAGAAACAAATTCGTTATGGATTTCTGCTTAGTTGATAGACATGTCGTGGAATGCAAATTTTAGATTCCCCATGTCTCTATTAACATATTTATCAACGTCTGGCTATGCCTTGCAATTTTTAGAAAGCTCCAGATTAAAGCAGAAATCTGAATTTGTTTCGAAACTGTCTTACTGATTTTTCTATCAGATGTCGCTATTGCGTCCATAACGAAGCCATTTTATTGTTGCTTCCTAATAAGACAGAGAAGATTATTTTTCACGTTAAGAACGGCTATGAATAACTTTTCTGATGAGACTTATTAAGTCGAAATACGTATCAACAGATACATAGACGCTTTGAACGTGAAATCAAATCTTTTCTGTCTTTTTCATTTCATATTAATAAAGGCTAAATAAATTAGTCCAGACATAGATTCGGTTATTTTTTTTGTGGAAGTCATAAGGGTTGTACAACGTCTTGATGGTGACCATTGTAACCTTCATTTTTGGAATTAATATTTTTATTCGTATATCGTACACAATATCAGTAATAAGTTGATTATGCACAAAAACTTCCAACAATTAACCGCCTCTTTGTCTCAATTTTTTTTGTCTATCTATACTTCAATAATATTTACGTGAGCTACTCACATTATCTACAATTGCCTGTTATTGTGTTGTAGTTTTAATTTTATCTTCATCTTTATCTTAATATCGTCAATATTGTCGAGTTGTACGTCTTTTTCGGAATCGAAACTAGCTTTTTCTTCATCACTCTAAGTTTCGTCTCAACAATATCTAAGAGTATACACCTATAAAAACAGTATTTGTTACAATCAAAGCTACTGACAGATAGAGCACAGTGAGATATTGTTTTAAAAAAAAATTATACAGTTTCGAAGACAAGGGGTATGCCACACCAACTCAAAGTTAACAGAGATATTTTTTAGATAGGATCGAACTATAATTATTTATTGAGCTTAAATGAACAAGAATAATATGTTTAATAAATCTTAGATCGATACACCAAGGAAATATAACTACATATTATTTATATTTTTAAGTTTTTTTATTAAGCATACCAATCAACCTGCATTCCTTTCCTACTAACGTCGCCACTAATCAGTATTCTTCTCTTACACATCTTACCATCCCCTTAGGTCACAGGTAGCCGCCTTGTGGTCACCGCGATTAACATACACCCTTCGACCGTAGTGTTGGCCCTTCATTATCTCCGACATCTTGGGTGGTTATGCCGTCACCGATTTCGTGCGGCACAGGCGTTGAGTTGTGACCGAATTTATTGCCCGTTCTGTGATTTTACATTTTTTGGATGGGCCATTAGTGGCGTTTAGAATATTTTCCTTTTTTGGTATCTCTACTCTAATTTATATCAAGCTGTGGAGTAGCCCGATGCGTTTAGATGGCTGATAAGGAATTTTAATGTTTTCGGTGCGGTAGTAAAGAAGTCGGATGGACATGGGTGTTGGACGGGTTGTCAGGTATGTTTTATATTATGTAAATAAAACTGAAATCTGTTTTTATAGTTTCAAAGGTGATTTTTGTTTAAGTTATATTCACTGAATGCATTAATGACTTTACTGCTAAGTGGCTAAGTGGATATTAGGAGATATGTATGAAGGGGGGGGGGAGGTATCACAGCACCAGACAAAATATAATTTACCATAAAACAAATTATTAATTATTTGAAATATTTTATGTTGTCTATTTATTTAAACTATACCACTATTTTTGCATTTCTGATAAAATTTATGATGGAATCAAGTACCGATTTATCTGAGGAAGACATGAGAGCTGTAATATTTAGCGCCAATGTAAACTCAAGAATTCAAAGAACATTTGAGGAATATATGATTTAGATCACCATTTGTGATGGTGAGTGGCATGCAACAGATACACAAAGAAATTCGCCAGAAAATTAAGAAAGTAAAAGAACGTTGGATGGTGGAAAGGTGCAACGAAATAGAACAATTGCAGGAAAAAGGAGATAGTTTTGGACTACATAAGAAGATCAAAGAAATATCGAATATACACAAAAGCCACCACAGAACAAGAATACGCAACGACAGAAACAAATACATAGAGTCAGAAGAGGAGAAAGCAATGGCGTGGAAAGAATACGCAGAAAGACTGTTTAATGACGAAAGACCAACACAACCAACGCGCAAACTTCCTTCCGAAAACTTATCAGGGCCATCAATAATGCGAAGTGAAATAGAATATGCAGTTAGAACCACAAAGATGCATAAAGCAACAGGTCCAGATGAAATTAATATAGAAGCAATAAAACTACGAGACGAGGAGAATATCGAAATCTTGGTAAAGCTGTTCAATAGAATTTATGATACTGGTTACATTCCGCGAGAATGACTGCAGTCATCCTTTGTGATGATCCCAAAAACAGCTAATGCCACAAAATGCAATGAACACCGCTTAATCAGTTTAATGAGTCACTTGCTGAAACTTTTCCTTAGGATATTACGCTCAAGAATGAACATGATACTAGAAGAACTTAGCGGGTCAACACAATTCGGTTTTAAGGGAGGACTAGGAACAAGAGAGGCAATTTTATGTTTGAACACCTTAATACAAAACTGTTTAGATCAACGAAAAGATGTCTACCTCACCTTCATCGACTACGAGAAGGCATTTGACAATGTTAAACATGATATCATGATGGAACTACGCAACTAGCAATCTACGCTATGCGGACGACACAGTGATTATAATTGATATTTTGGAAGATCAACAGTTATTACTTGATAGGGTGAATAGCATAGGTAAAAAATACGGCCTCAAAATCAACATTTTGAAAACGAAATATATGGTCATTAGCAGAAACCCTCCAGAAAACCCGATAATATGCATAGGTGACGATCGCATAAAACGCGTGAAAACTTTTAAATACCTTGGCACCACAATCAATGACCAATCGGATCCACAACAAGAGATAAAAACCCGAATACAAATGGCAAGACAAGCTTTTGTGAAATTCAGACCGCTCCTATGTAATCAAAACCTAAATTTCGAAATACGCTACAGAATGGTCAAGTGCAACATATGGTCCATTTTGCTTTATGGCATGGAAACGTGGACTTTGAAAAAAACATCTATCAACAAACTTGAAGCATTTGAAATGTGGCCATTGAGAAGAATGATGCGCATACCTTGGGTGGATAGAGTTCGAAACGATGACGTCCTTAAGAGAGCCGGCGTGGAAAGAGAACTCTTTGAATTAATTAAAAAACGCAAGATTGGTTATCTTGGGCACATATTGAGAGAAGCAAAATATGAAATACCACAGTTAATCCTACAAGGGAAGATCGAAGGTAGGAGAGGAGCCGGCCGCAAATAATTATCCTGGTTAAGAAATATTAAAGAATGGACAGAAATACACAATACAGGCGAGCTGTGTCACGCCGCCAAGAACAGAATTCTAGTAATGAGATAGTCGCCTACGCACTTTGGTGTATGGCATGTTAAGAAGAAGAAGTGGCATGCACCTACAGGACTGTGTCTGCGGCAGCCTTGTGGACCATTACTGGATGTGTTCCATTGCATGGTTTGGCGGTGGAAAGAAAAGAGCTCTATGAGAGAAGAGACCCAAACCTTACTATCGTCGAGAGAAGACAGAAAAGGGAAAGGTCAATGAAAGATGGCAAGAAGAATGGAACAACACGGAGGATGTGGCACAGTACACGAAAATGCTGATCCCGAACATAAGAGATTGGGTGGACTGTGGCCACAGGCAACTGGATTATTTCCTGACACAGGTGCTCACAGGACACGGGTGTTTTAGGGCCTACCTCTCTAGGTTCGAAAAGGCTGACACAGATGAATGCCTATATTGTGGATACTCGGACACTGTGACACATACGATGTTAAATTGCAGCAGATGGATAGTGGAAAGGAACAGAATGGAGAGAAAAACAGGTGTGAATTTTCTTACAGTGAGAAAAATGATTGAGAGAATGATTGAAAATAAATCAGGTTGGACTAACATACACAGCTATATCCGTGCAGTGATCAAGAAAAAGGAAGAGTTAGAAAGACAGCTGGGGCAATGGCAAGGGTAAGAGTGAAACATGCTGGAAGCTGAAGCTAGAGAAGTGGGTCACACTGTATGAGTTAGATAGGCGTGAGTCAGACTGTGGGGAAGAAGGAAATGCCCGTCTGGGAATGATGCCGTACTAGGAGCGATGAGGGTCTTCTACGCGCTACTTGAAACGAGACAGGGAGCCTCCTTGCTGATGAATGGACTGTAGATGTGTATGAATGGAGAATGAATTTTGATGATTTTATCCATGATTAAATTGAAGTACATAGGGCTCAATAAATCCCCTTGTCTTATTCCGCTGCCTATTTCTATAGGTTCTGTAATTTGTCCATCTATTCTAACTTCCATATTGTTGTTTTGGTAGATGTTTTCCATGGTGTTTAGTATATTGAAAAAACTATATTATATAAAATTATAAGTGTGTATGTATGTATATTATGTATATTACGGTTTTTTTTATTATTTAGCGTATGGACTTTCACAGTACGATATATATACAAATACAATAATATATACATATATATTAAATATATTATTTAAACACTAAAGATAGAATGAATGACACTAAATATTAATTTGCAATTCACATAGCCATTCATTTGCTTCTGGGGAACATTCCGCAAAGTCCTGGAGGTTTTCACGGTAGGCACGATTCAAGCAGTCTGAAACACAATGGCTTATGGTCTGTCTAGATTGTCCGC
This sequence comes from Diabrotica undecimpunctata, assembly GCF_040954645.1. Taxonomy (NCBI): domain Eukaryota; kingdom Metazoa; phylum Arthropoda; class Insecta; order Coleoptera; family Chrysomelidae; genus Diabrotica; species Diabrotica undecimpunctata. Next base: position 3,916,142 of record NC_092811.1, read on the forward strand.
AATCGCACTGTGGACTTTCTGCACGACCCCACCTGAACAGCGAATCAGCACATTTACCATATCCGGTTGTATACGATTAAGCCTTGCCCAAGTGGACCGGGGCAGATTTGATCCGATGAAACCCTGAGTTGGGGTGGATATCTTAATATAGTCCGATTCTACTGTTGGCATCCATCTTGTTGTCCATTGCCTATGTATATCATAGGAATTACCAATTTTTCGGGCAGATCGTATTGGAGGATTTCTAGATCCCAGTCGCTGGTGCTCTTTTGAGATGTCTGGGATATCTTGATGTATTGGTAATTGTACGTTGGCTACAATTTTCTGGTACTCTCTCACTAATGCTGCTGTACGGCGTAGATCTAGTGGAGCAATATTGCTCAGAGTAGGCAGCCATCTCACTGGCGTTGGTTTTATTGTTCCAGTGATTATTCTCATGGTTTGGTTAAGTTGGACATCGATTTTGCTTGTATGTGAACTATTTAGCCATACTGGTGCACAATATTCTGCCACTAAAAAAACCAAAGCTAGAGCAGAGGTCCGAAGAGTATCTGCAGAAGCACCCCAAGTTGTTCCAGCAAGTTTTGATATTAAGTTATTTCTTGTTCTTAGTTTACCGGCTGCGTTTGTAAGATGACTTTGAAGGTGAGTGTTCTATCAAGTGTGACGCCTAGATATTTGGGGTTGTTGTTATGTTTGATAGCTGTATCATTTAGAGTTACATTGAGAGTATCGCAGGAAGTTGATTCGACAGGTGAAAGAGACAGGTTTCAGTTTTGCGTGTGTTAGGACGTAAGCGCCAGTTCTTAAAATAGTTACTTAGTGTAGTTAAGTCCTCGTTTAGAGCTCGTTCTCCTGCTTCTTTACTATTATCTTGGAAGCCAATGGCCAGGTCGTCAGCATAAGCAAATTTTGAAATAGAAGCAAAATATATTACGGTATACCGCAAAGTTACTGCACCCGTCCTGATCTGTCGAATCACGCTAAATGGCATTTCGGGCCCGTGAAAAACATCAGACTTCAAACATCATTCAACAAAAATAACCAAGCGATAAAAAGTATTCACTTCAAAAATTTACCTATGGGAGCGTGGGAAACAATATGACTATATGTGCGTATAGCAATTAAGCCATTTTATTAAAAAATATGGAATTATGTTATATTTTTATTGATATTTCCTCGAGTCCAAATCTTCTATAATACCATATTATTTTAGCTACATAATTTGATTTCCTTAATATTATCACACCAAATATTGTATTGAATTCTCCCGATTTGAAAACCGCACCAAACAGAATTAGGAAATACGCTTATATCGAACTCGAGTTATGCGAAGTTCCGAAGCTTCAATAGACTGATACCTTCTTGAAGTGTTAATATCTCTAATAACGCAATTAAATTAATTACCGCCAAAGTCGGCTCGAAGCCCCATTCGTAACTTCAGGAATGCTAATGATACTTTCCCGAAAATTCGCCGCTGTATCCCGTCACCCTGGCACCCACAAAACATCACAAAAGGACATTAACAGGCCCCAATTGACGACGCAAGAAGTAAGGAAACAGAATGGCGTATACACACAATTAATCAACAAAGTATGGTCCGGGGCAGCGGCCGCCCCTTCCATTGCCGTAGGCATTTCTTATTCAAAGAGGAAGGTGATATACGAATTATTGTAATCTTAAAGTAGCTTGTTCGATTCCGGTATTACTTATCTGGGCTGGAAATTTTAGTTACGGAAACAAGTAAGACGTATTGGACGAACAAATATTTGTATTTCCAATGTTTTGTATTATTTAAATGTTAATTTTAACACATTGCAGTCACGTAGGACATATATGGCCGATATTAGCAATACGAATCAGGCCACGTCGCTTATATACAGTGTGGCGCACCGAAAACGAAACAGAGGCATTTACTGGCAGATGATTCCTTTTTTGAAAAAACGCTCGGACCCGTCGATTTTGTTTTCGAGGGGGACACAAAATTGGCATAAAATCACTTTAACATTTGCAGCCCCTTAAGCGGGGGTGGCATCATTCCTAAAATCTTAAATGAAAAGGGAGGTCGAATGATCCATTATTTGAAAGGTCTTTCAACTCCCTTTATAATGATGTAAAATTCATGTATTCAATTCAGTAGTTTTGGAGATTTATTGATTTAAAGTTTAAAGTAGACTTTAATAGGTACATCAAATTAGTTTGTACTTCTTTCAGAAGAAATTTGAGTAAAAGCATTTTCTTGATAAGTAAATGCTTTTATTTACTACGCCCATGGTTTATTAATAATAAAAATAGCAATTGAAGTGTCCTTTGTGACAAAAAAAAGTTGTTTCTTGAAGAAAGATAAGTAGAGAATGCCACGTACTTATTTTAAATAGGAAATAGTACATTAGTTTGCGATTGATTTGACCAATCTTTGTTGTTAAAATATCATTTATTGCTTTATACATAAATTAACCATGGTATATTCCACGGCAGAAAGGGTTGAAATTATTGAAATATTTTTCGGAAATAATCAGTGCGCTAATAGAACAGCACAAATTTTTAATGAGCGACATGAGAACAATAATGTGCACCGAAAATATGTTCTAGAACTTGTAGCTAAATTTCGGGAAACTGGATCAGCCGCCAATAAAAAACGTAATATTGAAAATCCTATAAGGAACAAAGCAACAGAAGTGGGGGTTTTAGGGCAAGTTATTGTAGATCCTACATTAAGTACCCGCAAATTGCAAACTTCGTGTGGTGTTAGTCGACGTACTATCCAACGGATTCTAAAGGCCCATAATTTTCATCCGTATAAAATTCACCTTGTACAAGAACTTAATGAAGACGATTTTGATAAGCGATTAGAATTTTGTGAAGTTATGAGTGAACGAATTACAAACGATGAACAATTTGTATTTAACATTTGCTTTTCCGACGAATGTGCCTTTTTTTTAAATGGCGAAGTAAATCGTCATAATTGTCGATATTGGTCGGACTCTAATCCCAGAATTTACCATGAGGTACACACACAGCAGCCACAAAAATTAAATGTTTGGGCTGGCATTTTTGGCGATCATTTGGTTGGTCCTTTTTTCTTACCTGGAAATTTGACTGGCGAAATGTATTTGGAATTACTGCAAAATGCCATAGATCCTGCGCTAACAGATATAATTGAAAATCAGAATGATGGTCGATACGTTGAGAATATGTTGATGTTCCAACAGGATGGTGCCCCACTACATTACGCATTAAGAGTTCGGCATTATTTAGATCAGACCTTTCCAGGTCAATGGATTGGTAGAAGAGGTGCCGTTGAATGGCCCCCAAGATCGCCAGATTTATCACCTTTGGATTTCTTTTTGTGGGGTTACTTAAAAAGCAAAATCTATGCTACTCAGCCAACATCCTTAGAAGATTTACGACAAAGAATTGTGAATGAGTGCCATCAAATTACTCCTCAAATATTGCAAAATGTCCGGCAACGTTTTCAGCAAAATCTTTATTATTGCATGGAAAGTAATGGTGGTCATTTTTAACATTTACTCGGCTGACAGGTCAGTTCATTCTTTATTTTTTAACAACTTTGCTGCTATGTATCGATCTCCTCTTACGATGATGTATTTAAACTTTAAATCAATAAATCTCCAAAACTACTGAATTGAAGTACATGAATTTTACATCATTGTAAAGGGAGTTGAAAGACCTTTTAAATGATGGATCATTCGACCCCCCTTTCCATTTAAGATTTTAGGGATGGTGCCACCCCCGCTTAGGGGGCTGCAAATGTTAATGTGATTTTATGCCAATTTTGTTTCCCCCTCGATAACAAAATCGACGGGTACAAGCGTTTTTTTTTTAAAGGAATCATCTGCCAGTAAATGCATCTGTTTCGTTTTCGGTGCGCCACCCTGTATATCCGATACCATGATCTTTGTTGTAGACCATGTCACCCGCATTTAAACGACGCTATATACATTTTGGTCTATCAAAGATGATAAATTCAAAGTATAGACACATTTGGACAAAGGTATAAATGTTTAGCGGTCGTATTGTAAGTCTTTATATGGATCCGACTTCTGCGGACACCCCATGCAAACTTAGAGTCAGGCTTTCACTTCTTTCCATTTTCCTTCAGCAGTGATACACCGCACTCCTCTCTCAGACACCTACAACTCAGTCTTTGAATCTGAACCTGACATACTTTTCTTTGAGGTGGAATTTTTCCTGAAAAGACTTAAGAAAAACGAAGCAACAGATTTTGATTGCATTATGGCTGATGTCCTAAACTATCTTCCTTCACGTGAGCTGAGCATACTACATCGATTGTGAAATCACATCAAACACACAAGTATTTGGCCTGAGGATTGGAGAAAGGACATAATCATACCTTTACATAAAAAAGTTCCAACAAATATTTGGAATACGAGTACATCGTCTAGAAATCTTCATGAGTTAGCAAATAGGGAACATAGCGTTTACTATTCTGGAAGAGATAACGGCAAACATGAATTAGGTTATATGGAAAAATACTAAAAGAAAAACTGGAAAAATCTATCACAAATAAAATCGGAGAAGATCAGGCGGGGTTCACGGCAGGAAGATCTTGCATAGACCACATATATACACTCCAACAATTAATTGAAAAAAAAATGGCAAAAAATAGACCAGTACACATGGCATTCATAGATTTAAAAAAGGCATATGATACGGTCCCCGGAAACAACTATGGAACACGATGAATGAAATCGGAATAACTCAGAGGTTAATAGAAGCCGTAAAAAACCTTTACAACAAGAACAAGGTAAGAGTTAAAGCCGGCAATAAATACTCCAACGAATTTAAGACCACAAAAGGCTTATTGCAGGGATGCTCTACATCTCCGACACTGTTCAAGATATTCCTCGAACAAATATTAAAACAATGGAAAAGGAAATGTGAAGGGATGGGAATATCAATCCGGGACAACTTCTTGTACACATAAGCTTTGCAGATGACCAAGTGGTAACGGCTCAATATGAAGAAGATCTGTGCTATATGTTCCGAAAATTAGAAAAGGAATACACAAAAAATGGACTGGAAATAAATCTAGAAAAGACCGAATATTAACAACAGAGCAAGAACCAGTGAGAAACTTGGAAATGGACGATAATAGGGAAATTAACGGCACTGACAAATTCAAATATTTAGGATTCATACTCTCAAAAAATGGAACCACCGAACAAGAGATAACCAGCAGATTAGCACAGACAAGAACATGTATTAAACAAATAAACGGGGTACTGTGGGATAGACAGATTACCAGAGATACAAAGAAGAGAATTTATAACACCTTGGTACGCAGTATATAGAGTTCATGAGATGAAGCTGCAGAGTGACAAAAATGGATCACATCAGAAATGAGGAGATAAAACGAAGAATGGCAGTAGAACAAGACATACTCAGCTACATCGAAGAAAAACGTTAAATTTGGTATGGACATGTGAGAAGAACAGATCATACAAGGTGGATAACAAAGATTTCGGATTGGAGCCCAATAGGAAGGAGGAAAAGAGGTAGACCTCGAAGATTATGTAGGGATGAAGTGGACGAGGCCATGGAAAGACGAGACCTTGGAGATGGCGAATGGCAAACCAGAAAGGACTGGAGACGTTGGCTGAAAGAAGGAAGGCGGCGACAGCTGTAAAAATCCTTACATAGATAGATAGATAGATGAATTAGGTGACGGCATTATATTGACAAAAGAAGTGGCAAAATATGTTGAAAACTTCATCTCAATCTCAGTAAGAGTGATGCTCATAGAACTGAAAGCAAAACCAATCGACATAATATAATTTAAGTGTATGCACCTACAACAGAAGAAACAGAAAAAGAGGTAGAAGAACTATACCATAGCATTAATTAAGTCCTAAAAAGGTTGAAAAGGCAAGACCTAACAATTGTCATGGGTGATTTCAACGCCAAAGTTGGGGCCAGCAAAACATCATCTGCAGTTATACCATTTGGTCTAGGAAACCGGAACAATCGAGGAGATACATTGGAGATTTTTGCGAAAGCAAATCAATTAGTAATAATGAGCACCTGGTTTAAGCTACACTCAAGGAAACTGTACGCCTGGAAATCTCCACAGGATTCTGTGGGAAGCATTGTAAGAACTCAGATTGATTACATGCTAGTAAATAAGAGGTATAGGAACAGCTGTACATCTGTCAAAACATTCCTGGGGCAGACATAAGTTCTGATCATGTACCAGTTGTAGGTAATTTCAAAGTCAGAATGTAGAAGGTTACAAGTAAGTTGATGAAGAAGTATGATGTTAGAAAACTGAAAGATCCCAATGTTTGACTGAAGGTGAGTGAAAACGTCAATACAAAAGTGCTAAAATGCAGAAATGCAGGAACTGTAGAGGAAAGTCTAACCATCATACAAGAAATAGTGAGAGACATAAAAGAACAATATGTGAAGAAAATAACAGTGAAACGGAAATCGTGGATGGCCGATGAAATACTTGAACTTATTCAAACTCTATCAAAACTTCAGTGGTTATACAGAAGGATCTTGAAGATACCGTGAACAGACAAAGTTACCACTGAAGAAGTACTACGGAGGATGAACATAACCACGGATTTGGTCAACATCGTGAAGGGCCGTAAGCTGCATTACTTGGGACATATAATGAGAAATCAAGGCAGATATGAGCTACTTGAATGCATTTCGTAAAGTAAAATTGAAGGAAAAAGTGCCCCAGGAAGAAGAAGAATATCCTGGCCTGCTAACCTGAGAGCATGGTATAGAAATATCTCAACACAGCTATTCCGTATAGTAACCAACAAAGTCATCATAGCCAGAATGATCACCAACGTTCGAAACGGACAGGTACCCTAGGAAGAAGAATCACTTATATGTAACAAATGTCATAAACACGTTTGTAAAAATGATTGTATCTAAACAAATACTTACTAATAGATGTAAGGATCAGAAACTTGTTTGTTGATTTCTTTATATTCGCAAATTAACTTCTTTATATTCGCAACCTCAATATTGTTGGTTTTTATTGCTTTATTATTAGCAATATACTATTTTTTTTACTGTTGTATATTAATTTTTTAGGGCCTGCGTAGCGCAAGCGGTAGGATGCCTTGCCTCGCAAGCCGGTGGTCCGGAGTTCGAATCCTACCGCCGGCAAGAACATCTAGACGTTTTAAAAATGTCTATAGGCCCCAGGTCGACTCAGCCTGAATAAAAATGAGTACCTTGGGTAAAACCAGGGGTAATAATAGACGGTTGAAGCGTAGCACTGGCCATGTTACCTTCCTTGTATACCGTAGGCCCTAGATATAGCAGACTACCCTGCTATACTCCCAAAGCCGCGACAGCGGTATAAAACGGGAGACTATTATATATTAATTTTTTGTTTTATTTCCACATAAAATTTAAAGGTCTAATTTGACCCTGCCATATCTTAATCGTTTTCTTTTTCACCATACCAGTTGTGTTAATCATGATTACCTATTTAAAAACTGTACTTCTCTTTCAGCACGATCACTTTCTTTTATTAATGTTATTAATTTAGGAAGAAACATTGTTGGTAAGTGATCTATCAAGAGGCTTTGTACTTCTTCTTCATTGAATAATATAAACAATATGATTACATCTTCTGGCCTAATGTAATTAATAAAATATTATTCACGAGTATATTACCCTTAAACTCCCCTATATCCGCCATGTCTGCTTCGGGCGGTTAGGCCGCCCAGCAAGCACCAAATAATGTACTGAGTTGTGAAACTATTTCCCCGGAATCACTTTATAGTTCTTTGGACGAGTATTGTTGGCTATAACGACGTTAGTTGGGGATGTATTAAAAGTGAGGGAGGGGCGCACAATGGGAGCAAAACAACAAGAAATTAAAATTAGCTAAATTTCAAACGTAGTTAATTGTTTACATATTCACAATGTTACTTAACATTATCACTTTTACAGTATATTAGCGTATTTTATTCAATTTTGGAAAAGTGGATAATTCCGCATATTTTTTAATTTAGTTTAATTCGCAACGCCATCTTTGTATACTGCCGTCCTCAAAATAAACAAATTGGAATATGGCGTATGTGCTAATTTTCAATAGTTCCTTAATTAAAATGCGGTATCTACAGAGTACTCAACTAAAAAGCGGTATGTGCTAGCGAGTATCATGTACTTGCCGCATTTTAATTGAGCACAGCGCACAGCGCGGTATGCTGATGACACTGTGATTCTAACAAGTAGCATGGAGGAACTGAGTTGCCTAATGAGTAAGATACAAAAAACAAGTGCACAATACAGACTGAGACTAAATATCACAAAAACCAAATGGATGTTAGTAAGCAAAACCCAACAACCACCACAGCAACTGATATTAGACAATGAAAGAATTGAACACGTGGATTCGTACATCTACTTGGGAACAACAGTTAACAAATTGGGATCAAGCGAAGGAAATACGTATAAGAGTAGAAAAGGCAAGAGCATCGTTCACTAGCATGAAACAAATTTTCACCTCTAAAAGCCTCACCCTACCTCTCAAAATTCGACTTCTGAAATGTTATGTATTCCCGGTTTTGTTATATGGAATGGAGGCGTGGACAATGACCGCAACATTGATGAAAAAAGTAGAGGCCTTCGAAATGTGGGCTTACCGACGTATATTACGTATATCCTGGATTGAGCACGTGACCAACGAAGAGGTACTACGCCGGATAGGTAAAGAGAGAGAGGTAGGAATATGTATAAAGAAAAGAAAGTTGGAAAACTTGGGTCACGTTATGAGACATAGTAAATATAGAGTACTACAGCTGATCGTTCAAGGGAAAATAGACAGCAGAAGGGGTCCAGGGAGGAGAAGACACTCGTGGCTTCAAAACTTGCGACAATGGTTCGGATTGTCATCTGCTGAACTATTCAGATCTGCCGTAAACAAAGTCAGAATAGCCATGTTGATTGCCAACGTTCGGAACGGACAAGGCACATGAATAAGAAGACAGCGCATTTACCGCGTTTTTGTCGAGACTTGTGTTGCAAAAATTTAATATTCTTTCAGTCGTATTTGCATTGCGTTTAAGATTATTTGGGGTGTAGAGTTGTGTTATAGAGGTAGTACCTTTTATTGGAACGACCACATCGAGCGTCATAAACGGGAGATGGTTCTAGATAACTGGTCCTCATAAGACACCTAACTCTCACTTATGGCTCCACGTGCCACACTCCGGGCAACTGCATTGGTCTAGAGGTCTGGAAAATTTCACCGAGTGATTGCCTGTATAAGCAATCCCCCACTTACTGACCAACGGCTTAGGGCGGATGAGTTTGTAAGTGTTTAGGGCACTCTTTTACCCTGGAGTTGAGAAATCGGCTCCGAAGACGGATGAACCAACAATGTGTCAACGGCATAAGGATCAAGCAGGCAAACGGAAAACCACTTGATTACATATTCCAGAGCACGTCATGAAATGACAAACGAACGAAAGTAACAGAGTGCTATGCGATCCGGCAAGCAACCGGAGCCACGTCGAGTCCGGGTCGACAAGTGTGAAATGGACGACCGGGCAGATAAATGTGGGCAACCAGGCTACATCTGCGAAATTGGTGACTGGAAACCCAAAAATAAAACTACGTACAAAACACCGTATGGAACGTTAGAGGTTTGCTAGAAGCAGGAAAACTACATATCTTAGAACGAGAGCTTATAAGAGAAAAAGTAGACATATGCGGACTTTTAGAAACTCACTGGGAAGGTCAGGGTCACTGGGAATCCAACTACTATAAAATATTTATGTCGGGATCCAATAAAACCGGTCAAAAATGCGTAGCAATACTGGTACAGAAGAACCTGGCAAAATGTGTATATACATACCTTCCAATAAATGACCGCCTAATTAAAATTACTCTCGATGGATAGCCAACAAAGATCCATGTACAAGTGTATATGCCAACATGCGATGGAACAGGTGAAGAAGTAGGAGAGATGTACCAGTTATTAAACAGTAACATCGCTAATATACCCAAAAAAGAACCAGTTATAATATTGGGTGGCTGGATCGCAAAAATAGGCAAAACAACAACAGAAGATCTGCTGAAAGGAACAGTTGGTGGGTTTGGAATAGGTGAACGAAATAAGAGAGGAGAAAGGCTATTACAATTTGTCATCGAAACTGAACATAGTATCATGGACACCATGTTTAAGCATCATCCGCGAAGACTATCAACTTAGACTTCACGGGGAGAAGATATAAAATCAAATAGATTATATTTTTGTCAGCAAACGATGGAAAAGTTCAGTAGTCAACGTAAAGACAAAACCAGCGGCTGACTGCGGACCCCCGAACATCTAATATACCTACTGAAACAACTGTATATCAACAACACAGCAAACGTAAGAGTCAACAACATATACTCCGATAATTTTAAACCAAAAGCCGGTGTTCGTCAAGGATGTACTATCTCTCCCACGTTATTCAATATATAGCAAACACATGATGCGCATTGTATTCGACGGATGGCAAGGAGGAATACCAGGAGGAATACTTCTTAAACAGACTAGATACTATTAGTCTTGAATATGGACTTAAAATTAATGTACAGAAGACCAAGTTAATGATAATCGATCGAATTAGAAATAACCAGCCGGAAATACGAAACTTAGCGGGATTTGAAGTGGTAAGCCGTTTCAATTACTTAGATTCTGTTATCACAAACAATGGTGGATGCAAAGAAGAAATACGTCGACGCCTCACAACGGCTAGATCAGCAACGGTCAAACTTACTAAAATCTGTAAAGATACGGACATAACCAGGAACACGAAACTGCTCCTAGTACGGACACTTATCTTTCCTATCGCTACTTATGCGTCAGAAACTTGGACCATTAAAAAGTCCGACTAACGACGTATAATGACCTTTGAAATGTGGGTATATCGTAGAATGATGCGCATAACCTGTACATCACATCGCACAAATGTCTCAATATTGATAGAACTCGATATCAATACTAGGCTTACCATAATCATCAACCAAAATATATTGAGGTACTTTGGACATATTACCAGACGAATGGAAGGCATGAAGAGGTTGGTGGTTGAAAGCAAGGTAGATGGTGAAAGAACCCGAGGAAGATCGCCACTCCGATGGTCAGACCATATAAAGTGCGCTACCGGTTACTCTCTGTCTGAGGCAGCACACCACGCCCAGGAGAGAGAAGAATGGATAGCAACGATTCGTCAAATACCATAACGTCACCATATCCTTACGAAGGATAAAGGATAGAGGAGGAGGAGGAAGATTACTTAGATTTTGCTTTCAATTTTGCTCTTATTTTGTGTTTGTTTTTATAGCCGTGGTTCTTTGCGGTTGTTTTATGAGATTTGATTGCTCAAGAGATGGCTCACGATAGAACGAAATATATATTATCTATGGTAGTTACAAAGGAAATGTGGAAGTTAAAGAAATGAATTTTACAGACTTTTATATTTGGAAAAATATGACGTCGCAAACTAAATTAAAGGGAGATTTAGAAAAACGACCATACCTATCAGATATGGTCAAGATTTTGGCTGAGCGTGGCCAATGAAATACATATAAGAAAAGTTTTAATGGACTGTTTTACATTTTGGATTTCCTAATGAATGAAGCGATGAAACAAAAAAAACTTCGTAAACCCATTCCTTCTTTAGAAAAACCCAGAGGATTCCCCAGAGAAAAAAGAGATAACATGCTTAAACAATTAAGTACTCTGTTTCCAGAAAATCGAAAATTGTTTTAGGAAAATTTGCCGGACCTTAGAAATGATGACGGTACTGACGACGAGAGAGAAACATAATTGTTTGCATATAGTTGGTTTGTACTTAAATATTTTTTCATTTTTTAAACATATCGATTATTTGTATTTTGATCATTTATGACATGTAGGTATTTTGCGTGTATAATAAACAATTATAAACTATTTATTTTTCTTTTTTGGTAACTATTCTTCCTCAGAGATATGAACAAAGACGTGTACATATGCTTTATAGACTACGCAAAAGCATTCGATAACGTAAAGCACGAAAAGATAATTGCAGTTCTCCATAAGATCGGAGTCGACTACAGAGACATTTGAACAATAGCGAGTCTCTATTGGGGCCAAACAGCTAAAGTGAAAGTAGGATCTACATTGACCAATAAAATTGAGATCAAGAAAGGGGTACGACAGGGCTGTATCTTGTCTCCTATTCTCTTTAATATATACTGAGAAGAAGTATTTAAGACAGCCCTGGAGGAAAGCACAGAAGGCATAAAGATAAATGGAGAAATAATTAATAACATAAGGTATGCTGATGACACTGTGATTCTAGCAAGTAGCATGGAGGAACTGAGTTACCTAATGAGTAAGATACAAAAAACAAGTGCACAATACGGACTCAGACTAAATATCACAAAAACCAAATGGATGTTAGTAAGCAAAACCCAACAACCACCACAGCAACTGATATTAGACAATGAAAGAATTGAACATGTGGATTCGTACATCTACTTGGGAACAACAGTTAACTCAAATTGGGATCAAGCGAAGGAAATACGTATAAGAGTAGAAAAGGCAAGAGCATCGTTCACTAGCATGAAGCAAATTTTCACCTCTAAAAGCCTCACCCTACCTCTCAAAATTCGACTTCTGAAATGTTATGTATTCCCGGTTTTGTTATATGGAATGGAGGCGTGGACAATGACCGCAACATTGATGAAAAAAGTAGAGGCCTTCGAAATGTGGACTTACCGACGTATATTACGTATATCCTGGACTGAGCACGTGACCAACGAAGAGGTACTACGCCGGATAGGTAAAGAGAGAGAGAGGTAGGAATAAGTATAAAGAAAAGAAAGTTGGAATACTTGGGTCACGTTATGAGAAATAATAAATATAGAGTACTACAACTGATCGTTCAAGGGAAAATAGACAGCAGAAGGGGTCCAGGGAGGAGAAGACACTCGTGGCTCCAAAACTTGCGGCAATGGTTCGGATTGTCATCTGCTGAACTATTCAGATCTGCCGTAAACAAAGTCAGAATAGCCATGTTGATTGCCAACGTTCGGAAAGGCACATGAAGAAGAAGAAGAATTCTTCCTCATAAAAAATCCTATTTGTAAGTAAAATGCAGATACGGCACTATTTCTGATCCAGTAATATGTCCGCTGCTCAATTACTACGACATATATAAAGAACTATATACGACAACGACATATATAAACAACAACGGAGAGCGACTCATTGATCTTTGTGAAACATTACAGCTTAAAATAATGAATGGATTTTATCAGCACAAAGATATACATAAATTTACCTGGGAACAACCAAAGAAAAAGATAAAATCTATAATCGACTATCTCATCCAACCAGAAAACAAAAGGCTCCAAACAAATGACGTAAGGGTGTATCGTGGTGCTGAATGCGGATCTGACCACTATATGGTGGTCGCAAAAATAACCATACACTACAGGAAAGTAAACAAGAACAAAATTGAACAGGAGAAGGTAGCAGCTGCCACAAAGATAAGATATAATATTGATAGCCTCAAACAAGAATCAGTACAATTCCTCTACAAACTTAGACTAGCCTCAAAACTAACTCACTTAACTCGAAGAGAAACAGCCGAAAAAGAATATCAAGATATAAAAAATTGCATTCATCAGGCGGCCAAAGAGGCATTGGGGTACGAAGAAGCTGACAAAAGAAAAAATCCTGAGTGGTGGAACGAAGAAGTAGGAAAATTAATTAAAGACAAAAAAAAAGCTTATCAAACATGGCTATCCACGAAAGACTCAGAAGATCGCAGAATTTACAGCAGACTCAACAGGGAAGCAAAGAAGGAAGTCACTAAAAGAAAAAACGAAATGTGGGAAGAGAAATGCGAAGAGATGGACCGATGCTTAGGAGGAACCAAAGTGACACAAGCTTGGAAATTCATAAAAAATATTAGAAAAGAAAGAAAAGATGAGGGAAATATAAACCTGATTCAAAATAAAAAGTGGGAAAAATATTACGAAACGCTATTAACAGAAAGTAGGCACGAATTTATGGAAAGACCTGACCATATCTCAATGACAGAAAACTCAGAGGTGCATAAGATAAACAAAGAAGAACTGAAAAAAGAATTGAAACAAATGAAAAATGGAAAAGCACCCGGACCTGGAGACATTCCCATCGAGTTGGTGAAACATGGACCGGATGCTCTTTTGGAAAGCATAGTGAATATTTTTAATAAATGCTTAATTGAAGGCCAAACGATTCCAGACGATTGGAATTTGGCCCACATTAGCCCCATTTATAAAAAGGGAGACAGAAAAGAATTCGGAAATTATAGAGGCATTAGCGTAACTAGCTCGCTGGGAAGGTTATATGGTCGTATATTGAAAAGAAGAATAGAAGAGGAGTATAAAGAAATTGAAGAACAAAGCGGCTTCAGAGCAGGAAGATCGTGCGTGGACAACACATTTACCCTTCAACAAGTAATTGAAAAACGAACAGCTCGAAACCTCCCTACGCATCTGGTATTTATAGATCTGGAGAAGGCTTATGATACAGTTCCTTTAAAACTCTTATTTAGTGTCTTGACGAAAACGGACCTTAGTAAAACATATCTAAAAGCAATACTGAACATCTATAAATGTCCTTAAAGCACTGTAAAAACAGGAAATACTTTCTCAAGGGTATTTACAGTAACGAAAGGCTTGAGACAAGGATGTTGTCTTTCCCCCACCCTATTCAAAATATATATCCAAGAAGCACTGCACCAGTGGAGACAAAAATGTGCGGGAATGGGGTTGAAGCTTAACAACCATTATCTGACAACGCTGTTCTTTGCAGATGATCAAGTACTAATTGCAAGCTGTGAAGAAGATGCAGATTATATGCTTAGAAAGCTCAAAGATGAATACGAAAAATGGGGGATGAGTATGAATATGTCTAAAACAGAATATATGCGAATAGGCAATGAAAACGAAGACCCGGATTTGGAAATTAGACAAATGAAAAGGTGCTACGAATACAAATATTTGGGAAGTATTATCTGCAGTAAAGGAACAACGGAACGAGATATAGACTATAGAGTGCAACAAGGCAGGAAGAGTGTTCAAATTCTGAATTCGATACTTTGGTCCAACAAAGCTACTATGAGAACTAAAATGACTATCTACAAAGTAATTGTAGAGCCCATTCTTACATATGGAGCAGAATGTTGGCAAATGACAGTAAAAGGAAAGAAAAAAGTTGACACGGTTGAAATGGACTACCTAAGAAGAGCTTGCCGTATATCAAGAGTAGAACGTATACCTAATTCTGAAATTAGAAGAAAAACAGATAGAGTACATACAACTTCTGAAAGAATAGAAACTAGACAGTTAATATGGTATGGACACGTACAGAGGATGGACGACAACAGATGGCCAAAAAGAGCTATGGAATACAATCCAAGTAATAGAAGGAAACGAGGAAGACCAGCCAAGTCTTGGATACAAGGTGTTATGGAAACCATGAGAGATAGAGCCATTGATGAAGACACCTGGAGAGATAGAAAAAGATGGCGATCGAAATGCGGGAAGCGGCAGAAGCTGTAGGATCCCCGCTTATATATATATATATATATATATATATATATATATATATATATATATATATATATATATATATATATATAAAGAACAAAGTGTTAACACTTAATATACAGTTCAGGTCAAAATATTCAGAGTTTTCTTAAAAGTGCCATTTAACCTTTTGTCTGTTTGTTTATTGATTTGCTATTTTAAATGCCCCACTAAGGGAAATATATACCAATAAATAAAGATTGTTTCCATTTAAATGTTTTTATCACACACTCGATATGAGATTTGAATGTACCCATAAAATCCCTGGAGGTCAAATGCGAATACAAAATAATCCTAGAGATACACCGAGAGTAAGAAACAACCTACTGAATTTCTGGAGTAATCTTTTTATACTCGTTTGACCGGCAAACATCTTTCGACTCGATCTTATCTTAGAACCATCTTTATTTTGTGTTTTTCATTGTCTGCCTCTCTCGTTTGTTTTCCCATAGACATTTCATTCGGTTTTTTTCTGATATCGGACGTGGAAGAGGGTGAGCTCTGACCGGCCGCATTAGAAATCCTTTGAAAAATTCACTGCCTTTCAGACTTTTCCAGGAATTAAATCGATCTACGTTGTTGGAAAATTCTGCGAAAGAGGATTTTTCAGGTGATACTCCTTTGATGAAATATGGAATGTGCTGTTTGTTGCTAAATAACTTATGACGGTTCATCGGAAAAGAACACAGGAGTTATGAATCATACAGTAAGGTTATTTGTTAGAAAAAACATCGATACTCTTATTTTTTATCAAAATTTGAAAGTGACGTAACAAAATATTCATATATTTATAAGATTAGACAGCTGGCAGATGAAAGTCTAAAGATATTTTTATTTATTATTCATATAATTTAATACATTCTCTTCTTAATTATATATTTGATTTTATAATTTTACTATTTTATATAATCCGGTGCTGCAAGGGACAAAAGTAGTTCTGTTGATTTTCGCTTCGTAATAAACTTAAGATAATTGGGGAATTACAAGTTAAAAAATTTGATACAGTGATACAGTGGCGCCCGAAGTACTTTATGCTCAACGCATGTATGAAATGGAAGCTGAAGAAGAAGAACATCAAGGCGAATCACTGTATGCAGCTCTCGACGATCTTCTTTCTTCTTCAAGTGCCATCTCCACGGCGGAGGTCGGCAATCATCACAGCTATTCGGACTTTTGAGACGGCTGCTCTGAAAAGTTTATTTGACGTACATCCGTACCACTCTCTCAGGTTGCGCAGCCATGACATTCTACGCCTCCCTATGCTTCTCTTTCCTTGGATCTTTTCCTGCATAATCAGTTGGAGCAAGGTGTATTTCTCTCCACGTGTAATCTCGACGATAAGGATATGGAATTACCCGAAGATGAAGAGCCTGCTGTAAAAGAATCCATTAATACAGTCATCGAAGAACCTAGAAAGATCGTTTCAGATGATTTCGAAGATGAGAAAATCCTTCTAGAAGATTTGGAGCGTCTAAAGTCACTACAATAAGAAATTCCTGGTGAAGAAGATAAAGAGATTGAAAAATTTAAGTGCAGGCTTATAGCTGAAATGCCCCTTTAAAATCAACAATTTAAGAAAAAGGAAGAAGAAGAAGTGGTCGAGGAAGTGGTTGCCGAAGAAGAGAAGAGCGAAGAGCAAAAAGAAGAAAAGAAAGAATACGAGGATATATGGCGTGATAAAGTTTCGGGTATAGGACCAATTCTTCCAAACAATTTGATCGAAGCTGTGGAAGAATACATGAAAAGTGTCGCTGCAATTCTACATAGTATGGTGATGCCCAGAAATATAAGACATTACAAATAAATAATTGTGTGAAAGATTAAAAAACTGGTTTTGGCGAATATTTTAAGTCCGAGGGATCGACCCGCTTAGGCATTCCTACGCGTTTTTTGGCAGATAAGAAAGTAATTAGTACCAACAAAAAATTAAATATCAAAATAAAAGCCACATAATTTTATTACAAACATCCAGATCCGGCCTTAAAATAAGTTAGAAAAAAGTTAGATTACAATTAAATTAAATTAAAATAATAAATAGTAATTGTTACTGTAATAAATTTTTTTTTATTAATATGGGAAAATGAATAGAAGTGACAAAGGAACAGGAAGCGAAATAGATACAGATGAAGAAACGAAACGCAAGAGAAGAGACCAGTTTGAATATTTTAGAAGAAGTAAAATGACAAAACGTATACTTTCTAAAAGTGACACTGAAAGAAAGGAAGAAAAAGAGGATTACAAATTACAAAAGAACAAATGGAAAATAATAAGTCATTCGTGAATGAGAAAGAATGGATATGGGATGAATAAAAACAACAACTAAGAGAAAATCATCATCATTCTGCCTTTACAACACTGCTTGTGTCCTAGAATCCTTAAGAATTTCTCTCCAGTCGTCCCTATCCATTGCTCTCCTCCGCCAAGTACGTATTCCCTTATTTCTCATGTCTTTATCGATGTTATCCAGGAACCTGGGGTCTACCTCTTCTTCTCTGACCAATGAATCTATCAAGGAGCGATTTTTGCTGGGTCATTTTGTTCCATCCGCATTACATGCCCTATCTACCACAGACGTCATATCTTAATATGTTTTGGGTCCTCAGCCCCTTATTTTTTAAAAGGTTCATACAGTTCCCCCTGAATTCTCACTCTACATTCACCTTTTTGAAGAGTTAGTTTTGTTAAATTTGCCAACTGATTTGGTATTCCTAGCTCTTTCATGGCTTTGAACATTTCTCTTCTTCTATTCACAGAGTCGTAGGCTGCTTTGTAGTCTATAAATATGTGATAAGTATCAATGAAATATTCCAGTGCTTTTTCCAAAATTTATTTCATGATTGCAATCTACTAAATTGTAGATTTACGACCTTTGAAACCAGCCTGTTATTTTCCTACTATCCGTTCTGTATATGGTGCCATACAGTGACATAATACTGTGAAAAATATTTTATACGCTGCATTTAGAAGCGTAATAGCTCTGTGGTTAGAGCATTCAAAGATATCTCCTTTTTTGTGTATGGTGCAAAGTATTCCAATATTCCAATCATTGAGGATGGATTTCTGTGTCCATATTTTTTTTATAAGCTGCTGTAATGCCATAATGGTATCATGGCCACCTTCTTTATATAGTCCAGCTGGGAGATTAGTGGGAGAGTAAACAGACTAGAGGAAGAAATAAATAAAAAACTATAGAATCCAGTCAAACAGAATATAGGAGAAGAGTGGCAGACCATACAGACAGCCATGTCGGAAGCAGCAAAAAAGTGTATAGGAAGAGAGCATATAAAACGAAGGCAAGACTGGTTCGATGAAGAATGTAAGAATGTTTTGGCAAGAAGAAACAGGGAAAAACTACAAAGAGATAAAGAAAATACCCAAAGTTCTATCGAAAACTATGTGGCAAGAAGAAGGAAAGTGAAAAGAAAAATGAAACTAAAAAAACAATGGCGTAAAGAATTTCTACCAAGAAGGTATCAATTATTACGTTTTTTCTGCATTGACAAACCCTGTATTTAGACCTTTGCTATAAAATTTGTGCTATCAATAATTTTCAAATGTACTATAGTAACTTCTTTGAGTGTTAAGTAAGTTTTTTAAAATATAGTTGTTTTTGTTAACCCGGTATCTGGTTTTGATGCTCTCAGGCAACATCGTCGTTATAAGCTCTTAAATCAATTTCTACTTTATATAGCTGTTATGTGACAATGATAATTATTGTAAGCAACAAGTCGTGTTAGTCATATAAAACTGGTGGCGACATCTAACATTCAATAGAGATATTTGAAAAAAATCATTTTACTAGAGAGGATACCAGTAGAGACCTACGTGTAAGTGGGTCTGTCATAATTTTTATTATCAACCGTTTGTTAGGAGTACTATGAGGTTGAATTTTTATTTGGTATATAAACAAAGGTTGTTTTAGTGTAATTCTCTGCTATTTTTTGCTGTATACGGTAAGTAATGATATTATTTTGTTGAACAAACATCATGTGGCTCTGAAGCAACATTGTCAGTTTAGTAATTGACTTTTTTTTCAGTATAAGATTTCAATATGGAAAATTTAAATGAAATATCAACTACCTCCTTTTATGGAAAAAAGACCAAAATGTCGTGTATTGTTCCTGTTAACCCTGATCTCTCTGATTTGTCTGATATGGAAGAGTATGATGAAGAAATTGAAAACATCAATATAAATGAAACTGCCGCAGAATCAGATGAAAATGATGCACCTCATAATCATCAACTGCTAACTGAAGAGGGGGCTAATCAAACAAATGAAGAAGGCGATCATGAAGAACCACCAAGAAAACGTAAAAAAGTAGTGGAGTCAGTAAATTATAACTGGTCTGAAAGTGACATAGAAACCATTCCGTTCGAAAATCCAACTATAGGCAATAATGCAGTAGAGGTAGCCTTGCCTCTTGAGTATTTTACGAGGTTTTTTTCACTAAATCTAATAGAGAATATTGTATACCAGACAAATTTATACAGTACTCAAAAAACTGGGTTAAGTGTCAACACAAATACTTCCGAAATAACAGACTTTTTCTCCATTTTGATTTTTATGGGGTAATACAGCTGCCAGCAATAGAAGATTATTGGGCTACTTCTTCAAGAATTCCTCTTGTTGCTGATGTTATGTCCCTAAAATGATTTCAAAAACTGAGAACACTGGTCCATTTCAATGATAACTTAGAAGCAACTTCAGAAACGAAAGACCGCTATTTCAAAATTCGTCCCCTCTTAGATCATATTTCTACAAATTGTTATAAGTATCAGTTCGAAAACCAATATTCCATAGATGAGGCTATGGTTGCATACAAAGGTACATACAGTGGCAATTTACGACAATACATACAAAATAAGCCTCATAAATGGGGTTACAAGTTCTTTGTAAGGGCAGGTGTTTCAGGTGTTACCAAGGAGCTTCGACATTTTCACAACTACAGGGAACTATCAATCAGATTTCTGAAGAAGAACAATCCTTGGGTGTCGGTGCATCTTCAGTGATTGCACTATATAAAACATTGGATGACCCCCAGAATTCAATGATTTTTTGTGACAATTGGTTTTCCAGTTTGAGACTATTTGATTACTTAAAGGAAAAGTATAATATCCTTAGCTTGGGCACTATTCGCTCAAATAGAATAGCAGGTTGCACCTTGGATACTGATAAGGTTTTGCTAAAACGTGGCAGGGGTTCCTCTGTTTATAAATCCGATGAACAAAAGAATATTATAGTTGTCAAATGGGCAGATAACAAATGTGTACTTCTTGCTAGCACTGGTTGTGGGATTGAGCCAGTCAATCATGTACAAAGGTATTCTAAAGAACATAAAAGAAAAATAGACGTGCCATGCCCAAATCTAATCACTCAATACAATAAACACATGGGTGGAGTGGATAAAGCTAACTCTTTATTGGGTCTTTACAGAAGTCCAAGTCGTAGTAAAAGATGGTACTTTCCAATAGTTACCAATAATATAAATTTTATGCCTCTCAAGAAGTTTAGAATGGAACTAGCTAGGTCATTGTCCAACTCTGGAAAGAACAAAGTAAAGCGAGGCCGTCCATCAAGTATAGAAAATACAGACAACATTATTCGCCACCTTCATGTTGTAAGACCTGATGATGCTACCAGAACAGATGCGTTAGGTCACTGGCCACTTTATACCGCTAAAGGAAGATGTAGATTTTGTAAAACTGGCTATACAACTGTGAAGTGTGAAAAATGTAACATGCGGCTTTGTTTTACACCGAACAAAAATTGCTTTTTATCATTCCACCGTTAGAATTAGGCCTATATTTATAATTTTTTAGTCTTAGGTACTTTCAATTTTTTTATTAAATTAATAAAATGTCCTTTAGTTAAACAGTTTTTTATTTGTGATTAACAAAATTTTGAGATCTTCATTAGTGAAGTTATCAGTATCAAATAGTGTTTCTTGACTGGCAATGTTGCTTGTAGGCAACAGATTCAAAAACCACTTTCCCCTATCTCCTTCCGGTTTTTTTGTACCACAGTGTGTTTTTGAGAGTTATATAAGATTATATACACAATAAAATAATTTTGCGACATCTATTTTTGGTGTTGCCAGATACCGGGTTAAATAAAGCAAAATCTACTGTAACTTTCCAAGCAGCTACGGCTCAAACAAAGAAATTAGAAGATGCTGGAAAAAAGCTTTAGAACCCATTTTTTTTTAATAATAGTATTTTGTATCAGACAATAACATTAGGATAAAGAGATTCCTGAACCAACTAACTATTTTCGTTCGCTATTCACTCTTTTAAGAACCTTTGCAGTTTCGCCAAATATTTTTATTGTCGACAAATCGCGAGATTATTTCTCGAATTGTACGTAGGAAAACCGCCAGCAATCGCAGAGTATCGATCATCGCTTTTTCAGAGATTGGCTTCGAGAATTTAATAAAGCAACTAGTGAATAATGGATCGCTCAGCCGATTGACTACAGACAAAAGTTATATACCGAAAGAAAAGAACCGAAATAAGAGTACGGTATGTATATTTGATGTAGCAAAGTCTAGAAACATGGCTGTAATATAGTTTCGTAGAAGGGGAAACAGCGAGAACTCAACATCTCACGGGAAACTTTACTGAAACTTTCATTAGAGCTGTTTTCCCAAGCGGCTGAGGCCGATACAACGGCCTGACACGGACGCTAACTTACTAGTTTGGCAGATCGTCGCTCTTTTTAACTTGACGCTGAATTGACGGCTATCGGCCGCTTAGTGGCATTTTCCAACTCTCCCGGCGAATCTGGACCGGCTATTTGTCATCGAGAAGTTAAAAGGTTAGGTCTTTGACGAGGTAAACCTGCCCAAACCGATAGGGAATGCATGGGAATTCCATAAACGTTCAATAACTGAAGATTATGCTCTTAAATTTAAAGGTTACTGGGATAGAAAACTTTAAATCCGAGAAAGCGAGATGTTTAAGACAATTTACTAGGGTTAATCGATAGAAACGTATTTTATTGGAATATTGGTGGCTTATCGTATTGGCTATATAATGAGGCTATATTATTTGAGCATTTGAGGGTGTTAAACCACTTTAAAAGAGAGTAGAAACTATTTAATCGCTCATTTTTTTACTTTTTCTGTTCTAGATATTTCCAATAGTTCACCTTTGAAACTAATAATTAAATTTGTGCACTTTACTGACGGTGTAAGTTTCAACATCCGAGTTTAAGCTTACACTTATCACACTGTCACCACGAGATCTTAATGGAGGACTAATACGCGCATCGCTCCACTTCGATACCTTTGTATTCGCCAATTGACTTGGAAATACCCATATGAGCACTCACGGACGTGTAAAAATATGAGTGATTTTCAGGTCAAATAGGTAGTTTTGCTCGGGCTCATAAACAGAGTGGTCTGCACTCTAGGAGCCCTTTGCCTGGGCTTTGCCCCTCTTGCTTACCCTTAGACTCTTGGCTAGGTCTTTTCGACTTCCCAAAAATGTCTTACTGAAGACTACCTACCCAGATTACGGAAATCAATTCATATTTGGATATATAGCAGAGAATCTTTCGACTTAGTCGGTTGAAACCCTCTGCAGAGCTTCCTGGTAAACTGAAGACTGGATTCTTCATTTTTTATGGATCTCAAAGTTGACTAATATAAATGGTAAAAAATTACATGCATCAATAGAAAATATAAATAGAAAATGACACTCGACTGGAAAACTCACATTTTGGCCCACTGATAAAAAAAAAGCAACAGTGGATGAACGATGAGATTTTGAATTTGATGGAAAAAAAGACGCAATTTTAAGAACCAAAACGTCGAAATGTATAAAGTAATTAATAAATAAATACGGACTAAAATAAGAGCTGCAAAACAAACATACTTCGAAAACAAATGTTTAGAAATTGAAGAATTACAGGGAAAAAATGATTCATTTAATATGTATAAAAAATAAAAGAACTGACAGGTCAGAACAAAAAACAGGCAAATAACATCGTTGATAGAGACGGAAAACTGATTATCACTAATTTGCATAAAATAGACAGATGGAAAGAGTATATTGAGGAACTGTTTAGTGATGAAAGGCCCGAGCTTGAAATTAACGAAGTAGTTACAGGAGCTGACATAACTATGGACGAAATTCAACAGGCAATACGATTAGCAAAGATCCGAAAAGCGACGGGACCAGATGAAATACCGAGTGAAATAATAAAGCTCTTCGAAAATTCAGGTAAAATATCTCTCCTTTATCTGTTTAATAAAATTTATGAAACTGGCTATATACCAAATGATTGGCGGCTGTCGACTTTTGTGACGATACCTAAAAAAGCAAATGCAAAAAGATGTAGTGACTACCGAACCATCAACTTGATAAGTCATGTTTTAAAGATATTTCTACGAATTTTGCACTCTAGAATGTACCAAAAAATAGAACAACAACTTGGTGACACACAGTTTGGATTCCGCAATAACCTTGGAACAAGAGAAGCACTATTTAGTATTCAGGTTATGGTACAGAGATGCAAAGATGTCGGATATCCAGTTTATATGTGTTTTATTGACTTTGAGAAGGCCTTTGATCGAGTAAAACATACTGAAATGATAGCCATTCTTCAGCAGGTAGGTATTGATGATAAAGACCTACGCATTATTAAAAATCTTTACTGGCATCAACGTGCAAACATCAGGATTGGCCGGGACACCTATGAAGAGCTTCAAATACGAAGAGGAGTAAGGCAGGGCTGCATTTTGTCCCCGCTACTATTTAACATCTATTCTGAGTTCATTTTCAATAAAGCAGTGGATAATATTCAATGTGGTATAAAAATGAATGGCGTCAATATTAATAATTTGAGATATGCGGATGACACAGTGTTAATTGCAAGCAATTACGTAGAACTTCAACATCTAATTAATAGGATTACCACAACGTGTGATGAATATGGCCTTAAGCTAAACACCGCAAAGACAAAGGTGATGGTCGTCAGTAAAACGCTAATACAACCGGAAGTGGTAACAGCTTATGGTGAACAACTGGAGAGAACTAACAGTATCACTTACCTTGGTTGTAATCTAAATGAGAACTGGGACATGAGCAAGGAAATTAGAATACGGATAGAGAAGGCCAGAGCTGCATTCTTTAAGATGAAGAAACTGTTATGTGGAAACAATATTACTTTAAGTCTGAAAATTAGATTAGTGAGATGTTATGTGTTCTCTACTCTTTTGTATGGTGTCGAAGGTTGTACTTTGACGGATACACTTCTCAAGAAACTGGAAGCCTTTGAAATCTGGGTGTATCGGAGAATCCTACGAATAAGTTGGGTGGATAGAGTTCGTAACGAAGCTATTTTGCATCGGATGGGAAAAGTTACGGAAGTCGTCAAAACAGTTAAAAATCGAAACTTAAATATTTTGGCCATGTTATGCGCCACCCAGAGAGATATAATATACTCCATTTAATATTACAAGGCAAGGTAGACGGAAGAAGAGGGCCAGGTCGAAGAAGAACGTCATGGCTTAGAAACCTGAGAGATTGGTTTAACACATCCTCTGCATCCATTTTCCGAGCTGCCGCCAACAAAATTACTATAGCCAATTTGATAGCCAACGCTCGATAATCGAGCTCGACACATGAAGAAGAAGATAAAAATAAAACACCCGAGTTATTTGACTTTTTCATTTCCAAAAAAGTTGCAACAAATTATATGAAAATAAAAAAATCATTCTGTAAAATAACAGAATTGTGGTGAAAGCATTCGTGAAATTGTGGCACAAAGGCTTGTTACTAAAATTCAAAAGATGTCTTTCCATCCATTTTGTCCAGCTAATACAGGCATATTGCTTAAACCCGTATGGACCTATGCCCTACAAATATAACTGTACTAGTGAGAGTAACTATGTGAAGACAGCAAAAGACATTTGAATCATTCTGGAAATTAAAATTATTTACAGCACAGAATGCTTTTATTTGTGGTTTGATCAAACAAAAGAAACCTGAAGTAAAACATCCTAGAGATCAGTCACTACCTAATAATTACTTTTTAATTTTTTGGTATTTTGTAAAAGAATCTGTTAATAAAGAACGAATTAACTAAATTCCATGATAATTTATGGGAACTGTTGAATAAAAATAGCATAGCCTCTGAAAACGTTTTTATTAAACAAACTAATACACAAAAATGTTGAAAGTACGGTCGAGTTGAAACTCCCAAAAGAAATGTTTGTAATTTTCTCCACGGAGGGCGATTTTTAATTCCTAAGAACAAACAAAGGATCTGTGTCTGCGTGTGTATGTCTCTGTGTATGTGAGTTAATGTGTGTAGCAGAAATGTGCGTGATGTGTGTTCATTTCTCGTAATAAAGATGAATTATTCTGCGTACTGTTTGCGTGTCTTAACAATTAGACTCTCTGTTGTCTAATGCCTACTGTCTGGTCCTTATTGTTTGCTTAGGTATTAGTTTAAAGCAGGGCCGATCTCAGCCGTTGATTTTCACGATTGTATAATTTGTTTAGAGTTGCTAAAAAATCCTAAGTTTACTACACAATCATGTTTATGTTTTTTTTTTTTGGTTCATATAGTAGTGGGATGATTCGGAGAAGACGAAATTAGAAACGACAATAGAAGTCGGCTAATTAAAATATGTCGAAAATACGATTTGACCATAATCATCAAGAAATTTCACCATAAAGACATTCATAGATACACATGGGAGGAACTTAGTAGGGACCAAAGATCAATTTTTGATTTAATACTAGTAAGAATAGTCAGCACAACAATAATACAAGTTGTTAGTGTATATAGACAAGGAGAATGTGGAAGTAACCACCGATTAGTACTGTAGACTAGCGCGAATCTTCTGTATTTTAATTTAAAAGTAATTTTATTTTTTTATTATTTTTATAGATTTTAATAAAAAAAAAAGTTAAAATGTTGTATAACGGTCACCCCTCGTTGCGTATATGAACTCTTCCAA
Source organism: Diabrotica undecimpunctata (assembly GCF_040954645.1). Taxonomy (NCBI): domain Eukaryota; kingdom Metazoa; phylum Arthropoda; class Insecta; order Coleoptera; family Chrysomelidae; genus Diabrotica; species Diabrotica undecimpunctata. The sequence continues at coordinate 3,942,745 of NC_092811.1, forward strand.
TTGTTTACTGTGACTAATATTTCGTAAAAAGCCATACTTATTATGCGCTGATTTAGAAATCTCTTCCAAAATAGAAATAGGTATAAAAGTTCAACTTAAAATGTTTTACTAATAACTCTTTTTATCACACTTTAATATAATTTTTGAACTCATAATTGCAAAATCCGACATTATATTTATATAAAATTATTTTAAAGTGAGAAGCGCATAGAATAAAAATTAAAGCCCGATTTCATAATGACAACCTAAACTAAACATTAACTAATGTTCACTGTGAATTAGAGTAGATTTTAGTGCCACACCCAGTTTCATAATACCTACAGCCCTTTTCATTATTAGAAGTAAACTTAGGTGCTTCAATTGAAGGGTCCGGTCGTTAAAGATGTTAAGTAACATTACCTAAGATTTAAATGTTTTTGCATGAAAAAGTTGTTAAGTAACCATATTTCAATTTTCAAAATTGGGCATTTGACTCATAGATGTCACTACCTCACATCATCTGTTAACTGTCAAATGTTTTTTGCATGTAAAACCTGCGAACTGCAGTGAGCACACTATAAGGGTATTTACCAAGTTGCCTGTTTTATTTTGTTTTATGCTTCAAAATGTCAAAAAATAGTGATGTTTCTTCAGCAGAAGAGCCCTTTAAGATCTGGATCCAAACTATAGTGACAAAGAAGGTTCAATCGAAAGTTCCGATTTGGAACAAGTAAGCTTTCAGGTTAAGATTCTAACACTGCTGTAAAATGTAGTGTAAAGACAAAAGTACACTCTAGTGTCAGTTTGATAATACCTTCAGCTCTTTTGATTATTAAAAGTAAACAGTGTAGCCCAGTCTGGTTAAAAAAAGGTCGAAAAATTTTTCGCAGATATCTGAAGCTTTTAAGACATAGGTGGGGGTTACTAGATGTGGAAAAGATGAAAAAATACTTGTATTTTTACCTTGCGTTTTTTTTAACAATAAGTTGTGGTCACAATTTGATTTTTTGTTTATAAGTTTTTTCCCTTATATTTCACATAAACAATATTTATATGATTTTTTTATATTAAGAATATCTTTATTTCCCCGGTTTTTAAATTAAAATAGATAAATGATTTGCGGAGATATTTGCAAAAAAGCAGTTTTTTTGCACTAATTTATACATTTTGTTAATTTTTTTATTAACAAAATAAAATGTTATTAATACATTTGAACATCGTGGAATTATAATACCGTCTGATAAATTTATTTATCTCTGAGGCTAAATTTTTAAACTATTAAACTTGCTCTATTAATGATGCTAGACACATCTAGCAAATTTTATAGGATTCTTTAAGAGTTAAACTATCTCAGAAGTTAAATGCATATTGCGTTTTCATCGAAATTATTTGCAAAATAAACGTTTGAAAAAGGGTTATGTTTCTTACTTATAAACAATTGTAATTGTAATAAACTTATTGTGGCCATAAGTTATTGTTTAAAAACAAACGCACGGTAAAAATACGAGTACTTTTTCATCTATTCGTCATCTAGTAACCCCCACCTATGTCTTAAAAGCTACAGATATCTGCGAAAAATTTTGCCGTGAAATCAATGATATTCTATCTTAATATATTCGTTATTTCCTTACCTTTCATTTAACACATCACAAGCTCCAATCGGACCAATAACAACGGAGATATGATATAATACCCTTTTGGCATTGCCGCCATGTGTGCTTTTTCCGTCTTAACATATTCGATACCTTTTTTTTTAATGATGTATTATATTATATCTGTTTTACACCCACCACAAAACACTAAAGAACTATTTAAATCAGCAATACGATTTTTTTTTGCAAAATAGTGTCTATTCTTTCCCTACAGTTGTTTGTAAACAAACATGTTAGGTTAGGTTAATAATATAAATAACAATAAAGTGCATGTGAACATATAGCTAAATGGAATAAAAAAGAGCAAAGAAAGTCTACTTATTGACAAAACAATACTAAAATAAATAAAAAAGTGCCTAAATTACCATATCAATTTGATATGAAGAAGCAATGTCATTACGGAATATAAAGAAGTGATATACACGCTCTAACCCAATTAAGGGCAATATATATTATTTTATAAATTTTCTAAAGCCTTTATTTCTTTATAAACAATGTTATTTTTTTATTAAATAAATATATTAGTAAATATTTCTTTATAAGTTTATAAACCAGTGACGTATGAGGTATAATATACAGATAACGATATTGTTTTGTTGACCACAGGCATTAGGATTTATTGCAATCCAACCTCTAGAGTATATTTAGCTTTTATAATGCTCTAAAACTAATTTTTTGGTTATTTTTTAGCCTTAATAGCAATACAAAGAAATAAGTAAGTAAATAAGTAATATGCTTTATTGTCACTGAAAATTGTACAAATTTTATGGACAAAGCTTATAACAATAAGACAGGAAAGAAGAATAAAAAATCAGAATAAGAATCGTATGTACTTGTACTGTAAAAAAATAATAAAATACTTCCAAACTTAAACATAAAAAATACTACCTAATTAAGAACCTACAAACTTCGTAAAATGTACCTAACAAAAAATAAAAATTAGGAAAGTAGATTAATGAATTAAGGGCTCAAATATTCCAACTCCTTGTGCTAAACAGTAAGGCCAAATCTGTCATACAGATTTCTCCTCATATTTTTTTAGTAGGGCTGGTGTAATGCTTGCAGAGAAATGAAGTATTTTTGCCCTTTAGACTAGGTTTGTGGCCCTTTCAAACTGATGCCTATAAATGTTTTCTTTGAGAAAACCCCAAAAAAAGAAATCTTTAAGCGCTAAGTCACAGGATCTAGCAGACCATTTAATTGTACCACGTGTACTTATCAGTCGATCAGGAAACGTTTGATTAAGGAAGTCAATAGTTGCTCTAGAGTTGGGAGATAAACACCCATCCTGTTGGAAATAAACCTCCTGAAAATTAACGGGAAGGCGTCGAACTGCCGGAATGATCTCATTCTGTAAAAGTTGTAAATATTTGGGCCCGTTTAGGTTTTTATCAAAAAAAAAATGGACCGACAATATGGTCGCCTAACATCCCAGTCCAAGCATTTAGCTTTTGCGGATGCTGCGTTCGCACTACAACACTGAGGTGCTTATTTTTCCGAGAATAATACTCTGCAACAGATGGATTGTGTTTTTATGTAATGAAAATTCTGAAAAGAAATGAAACATTCTGTTTATCTAACATAAATTCACAAAACTCCATCCACCTAAAGTTATCTTCCTGAAACAGTTCTTGTTTTAGTTGTATCTTAAAACAGTGATACCCATTCCTTTTGAGTACTCGCTGAACAGTTAGAACATTCACGTTAACTTCCCTAGTAATTTGTACACTATTGCAGGGTTCACTAGCTTCCACAAAAGCACAAATATCAATATATCTGTTTTGACGCTTCTCATCAACAGGTCTAACACGTGGTTCATTACCTTCATGACACTTTTTACAACTGTACACATCCCGAACTTTGAAAATGCTTAATGGTATTTTTAACTGTTGTAACACTTGGTGAGGGTCTATTTTCGAAGGCAACAATAAATAAATCAATTACTTCGCGTATCGAATGACCCTGAAAGTACCATATTACAAGTTGCACTTTTTCTTGGACGGTATACAACGTAATAAGCATTATTAATTATTTGTTTATTCTTTCAGAACTTCATTTGAAATTTTTAATGTCAATGTGACAATTACGACAATTGTGATCTGTATATTATGCATCATTAATCAAAATTGTTAGTCGGTCCGGTATTTCTCGAGTTGTAATGAAAAAGTTTTAAAAAAATTAAATGACGTCTTATGAAAACGATCTACGTACAAAACCAGCACGTACCTTCTTACATATAAACCAAATAAATATAAACTAACATATAAATTATTTTGCAAAATAAATCTTACCTTTAAATTAGAGCAACCAAGACTTTTGTCAATTTTGCGAAAAAAATAATAATAATTTTCTTTGTTAGATGGCGCTAGGAAGGAAGAGCTCTTTATATAGATAGATAAATAGAACAACACATGGACCATCATGAGACAAGTGATAGAAAAGAACAAAGGGATGAGTGCACAAATTAAAAAAAAAGCAAATTTCTTTACTAAATATATACCTAATTCCATAAAATTTTATTTTTTGAGATGAATATTGAAAAAAGTTGTGCATTTTTTAGTGTTATTTATTAGAGCCCGCATCTGCGTTTGTCAACAGATGATTCGTTTGTGCGTGTGACCGTGCGTAGTGCGCCTACGATGATTATATTCAATTTACGCAACGATTTCGGGAAAAAGGTTGTTTCCAATTTGCTTTCTGTTTATTTTAATTAACCGTTCAGTTCAACAGTAATGGGAGCGCTTCACATGTCCAAATTTTTGGGCTTGTTTGATTAACAGATCTCAAATAAAGACATTATTTAACGCTCGCTAATTGAAAGGGTACATCGGGAAATATTCAGTTGAAAAATCTGATAAAAAGACTCAAGGGAATATGATACCATGAGAAAACAGCGATAAGCAGATAAGTCGAAAAATTGTTGTTAAACTGTTGGGGAATGGGAGTTCTGATATTTTTTTATACAAAATTGACCACTGAAATCAAATTTTAGTAAATTCTGTTTTTGTTGTTATATAAACTCAAATTTTGAGGGATTGATGGCACGTAGGGTAGAGTGAGGTTAACTGGACATCTTTTGAATAAAATTTTTATCCTACTTTTTATCCTACAGCCTGGTTGAAAATAAGCCAATATTTATCTTTTGCTTCTTTGTTATTTAACTTATCATTTAATATGGATTTTGAAGAATAAACATGTATAGGAATAGGGGGATGATTTTCGTAATAATCTGCAATTTTGACCAGTTAACCTATCTACTAGGAACAAAACAGGGGTTGCTTACTAAGAAATATTGTGTTTGGTTATAGCGTTTCGTAAAACTAACATCACAGCCGTTTAACAAATTGTCATCAATGTGAACCACATAATGGCTATACTAGTCATGCCATAAACTTTTGGAATATCACTGTCCCCTTTTGAAAATGTGGGTGGATCGATGCCTACATAGAAACCTAGAAGCTTCTGCAAAATTTTATCAAAATAAACTAATTCGACAAGGTACGGTAAGCATGTTTCACGTTAATTTATAGTGTATTTCAAATAAAGTCGATATGATAAATGCTTTTCTTGCGGATCAAAATTTATATAACGTCATATGTTTTTCGAAACACTGGCAAAGTAAAGAAAATTTAAAATTAATTAGCCTCTACGGCATTTCATTAGCTAGTTTCTTTTGTAGGGCAAAAAACAAACAAGGCGAAGTTGCAATTTATGTAAAAGAAAATCTTATGTAAAAAACTTATACAGAAGTAAAACACTTCACATTTGTATGTAGGTATAATAATAAAATATTAAATAATATAAATATTTGTGAAACATTTGATTTCTTATAATCCTCAACTCTGGGTAATCATACAATAATCATAAAATAATATAAAAATTAGTGTTTCGTAATTACAATCTATTTAGTATTTAATGTTAATGACAGAACAAACATTGCAGAAAGATAAATGGTACTTCCCCACGTTTCTAAAAGCAATAAAATACCGTCTAGAAACATTTAATGACTAAAAATAAGTTCTTTATCTTAGCTGGGTCAAAAGGAACAAAATTCTAGATAGTGTGAATCCCATTTGTGTACGGCAGTATAAAACGATTTGTTTTGATGAATATTGAGTAGTTTGTTGAAAATCTAGAAACAGGCAGTTAATAATGATGATAAAAGTTAGTGTTTTGTTTGTTGTGTTTTTAATTGGTGTGGATCAGATTGCTGGTAAGTAAGATATACAAGTCATGTAGTTTTGTATTGAGCTCTTTTTTATAGAGAAGAAACTGAAAAATGATTATTTGTATGGGTAGGTGTCAACTGGTTCTCAAACAAATACTTATACCCTGCTGTTTGTATGTTTAAATCATTTTCGTAAAAACCAAAGTATTTTCACTTTTAGTACAGTATACATTGGAATTCAAATTAGTGTTACTTCTCTGTTTATGTACAGACGCATTTATCGTTTCATTGTCAAGTTAATTTTACGAGCAATAAGGCGATCTTGCAAAACAGGAAAAAAATAGGTATATTGATGAAATACAACCGTTTGCGAGCGATACTATTACATTTTACTTTTATTGTTCACTCGCATTTAACAAATTATCTGATTAATTAACATATAATTAGCAAACCAAAACCAAACAAAAATTACTGAATTTTATTATGAATATGTGATTAATTTTGATTACAGACGCCAAACAGATACCTTGTCACTTACGACGAATGATTTTTAAGGGTTTTTTAATAAATTTTTATCAGAATTGGTTTTAAAGTAGTTCATAATTATTTAACAGTTCTATTTTATAAATTTTCCATTCCTTCATTGGGCAATTCGCATTTTAGTGCACTCTAACCTAACCAAGCTCTTATATGACAGTTAACATACTCTTAAATGGTGTCAGAGTTGCCAAGTCTCCAGTTTTTTCATACCCTCACATAATATTATAGAAATGCATATAAAAATTAATAGATTTTAGTTAATTAAAGATAATCAAATGCATATACAATAAAATTTATTAAAATGATATAAAAAATTAATAGTATTAATTAAATTACCGTATATAATAGAAATGCATTGAAATTATATAAAAATTCATAGATTTTAGTCATAACACAAATTATAATTTCGTAAAAGTAACTTATATTTTAAACCTTCGTATACATTTTACAAAAAAAATATGGCAAGTTTTATACTTATTTAAAATTTGTAGCTTCTCATAACACAAATTATTATTTCGTAAAAGTAACATTCATATATATATATATATATATATATATATATATATATATATATATATATATATATATATATATATATATACATATATATATATATATATATATTTTACTAAAATAAATACGGCAACACTGTGACGCGGTGCCTTGCGGAAATATATTTGGTTAGGTTAGAGTGCACTAAAATGCGAATTGCCCCCTTTATTTTTCTTTTGGTTCCTTCCATTATGTTTTTTAACACCATTGCTTTGTTTTTTTTCCTTCTTGTATGTAGGCTTTAAAGCCTGTTTCTTCTTTAATAGTAGCCTCCTAAATTGTTTAAATTATCGTACCATCTTTTTCTTGGTCTGCCAATACTTCTTCGTCCATTTGGTGACTTAACTCGTGCTATTCGTACTATCCGATCATCTGGCATTCTACTAATGTGTTAGTTCCACTCCTGTTTCCGTTTTGTCACCCATCCATTTATGTCTTCTACATTGCATGCTCTTCTTATGTGTTCGCTTCTCTCCCTATCCAACAGACTTTTCCCTGATATTCGTCGAAGTATTTTCATCTCTGTTGTTTCTAGTAGTTGTCTCGTTTTAGATGTGTCATATCATTGCGCTCCTAACTCCCAGGCAGAGTTTACTGTTTTAATTTCCTAAAATCGTATTTTTCAGCCTCTTGTCCAACGATAATCAGCCGATCAACATGGGGTGCTAGCGCTGCAAAAAGCAGGACAAACCTTTCCAGAAATCCACCTCCTTATGTAGTTATCCACCACTCGGAAACTCCACCTTGTCCAGTAACCGAAAAATGCAAACAACGTGTGAAGAACATCCAGTATGATCACATTCACAATCGAGGATGGTCTGATATTGGATACAATTTCTTGGTAAGTATTTCTATACTTTTTTACTGCCTATCTCATTGTAATACATTTTTGTTTCATGATGTCAATATTCTATGATCTTTCGGAAGTTATCTTGGAGCAAAAATTAGTAAATAAGAAACCTACAGACCTAAGGAAGGAGAGCTTTCAAATATCGCACTCTCATGGTGCAAAAACATGTAGATAACAAGAATATGGCAAAAAACGTTTGACAGGTATTGAAATGAATGTATCGTGGTGATCATTCAGAATCAGAATAGCATGACGAGACAGATTTAGAAACTTACAAATAAAGGAAATCATTGGGATCAACAACACCATCGTGAAAGCTGTTAAACAACAATTATTAATAGGTTGGTGGTATGGACGTGTGGTCTGAATGAGAGAATCAGAACTTCCGAAAGCAGCGTGAAACTGGAAACCATCAGAGAAAACGTGAATGACCCAAGACAAGCTAAGGAACTTAGATCAAGAAGGAAATAAGCTTAGATAGAAGAAGTCTAGAGGCGAATAGCGACGACAGACGCTACGAAACCGTCAAAATTTTTAGATCTTCTATCATGTCTTTAATTTTTCCCGGTTCGTCCACCATTAGAACTATCCAATTGATGTAATTTAAGTGGTGTAGTTTTTTACCATCAATATTCTTCTTCCTCTTCTCGTATCACTACAATCCGGGGTGGGTTTTGGCTGACTGCACAACTCACTTCCATCTCGAACGATCGTCCATGATAGTTGGGTCAGTGGGTGGCGTCACTGTTCTTAAATCTAACCATACCTTTTCTCTCCATTGCAATCATATTGGTACATTCTTAAATTTTGCCCTATTCCATCCTCGTCGCTTTCTCGAATAGAGAAAGCACGAACAAACTTCAATAAAATGAGAAAGGTACTTTGAGCAAGAGAACTGAAATTTGACTTAAGAGTTAGGCTGGCAAGGTGTCATATTTTCTCGATTCTGTTTTACGGGATAGAAGCATGGACACTTAAGGCATCGATTACTAAAAAGTTGAAAGCATTTGAACTGTGGGTGTATAGAAGAATCCTGAAGATATCATGGACCGAGCATGTAACAAACAACGAAGTCATGAAAACAGTCAACAAAAGAATGGAAATATTGAAAACCATCAAGACACGAAAGCTGCACTATCTAGGAATGTTATGCGTAATGAAAGATACAACATACTTCAATTACTTATACAATGGAAAATCTAGGGCAAGAGAAGTATAGGAAGGAGAAGAATCTCATGGTTATGTAACTTGAGGGAATGGTACGAATGCACATCAATCGAACTATTCAGAGCGGCAGCATCTAAGATCACAATAGCCATGATGATTGCCAACCTCCGTCACGGAGATGGCACGTAAGGAAGAAGATCTCGTCTCTTTCGTCGAGATCAATATTTCGTCGAGATCCAGATAGGGGTTTGAAGTGCATTTTTTAAGCCATATATGAAGAACTTTGGTTACATTATGTCGCCCTGTCTAACTGTCCTTTCAATTTGTATTTCCTTACTATTCTCATGTAATCGTTCTTTGTTGTTTTTATAATGCCATTAAATTCTACTGAATCAAACGCTTTGATTCAGTAGTACTAAAAACCTGATTCTGTTATATTTTTTTGAAGAGTTTGTACAATTGTACACCTGTCTTGGGTCTAGTTTGTCAGCTGTCTATTTTCCAGATCAGTTTTATCCGACTTTTTATAGAGCAAACATCTTGTAACTTGATTCCATTTTGATGGTGTTCTTTCGTAGGCATAAAATAAACAGCTCTTTTATTTTCGTCACTAGTATTTTATCTCCATTTTTAATAGGCTCTATTATATAAATATATATTAAACTGTGATTTTTGTAGATTGGTGGAGATGGAAATGTATACGAAGGAAGAGGATGGGGCCTTCAAGGGTCACACTGCCCTAATTACAACAGCAGAAGCATCGGAATTTGTTTAATTGGAGACTTCCAAAGTAAGTTACCTACTTCTTAGTTTGTGGTTTAATATATTTTTCATTTGTGTTTTGTTTAAATAAAATAATCTATTTAAGTTAAAATTAGTTATATATTTAAGTTTATTTAGTATCTGAGTCATATAAGTTTACTTTGCACAATACGTAAATCTATATGTAAATTTGATATACAGTAAATATTCTGATTAGTTATTTACAAAATTCAATTTCTTTGAATTTTTTGTCTGTTTAATTCTTTACCAGGATTTAAGGACAATTTTTTTGTCTTTTGTTACTCCATATGGACCTAAATTAAAGGAAAAAGGGCTTATCACAAAAGAGTACTTGCAAAATAAAGAGAACAACAAAGAAATATACCGAGAAACTCATCCGCAATCCCAACACATCAGCAATCATGAAAAAATTTATTATTCAACTTGAATGTTGATTTTGTAAAAAAACTCATCATCATCTTCAGCTAATCAATCAATCGTCAGATGTAAGCCTCGCTTAAGTATCTCCATTTGTTTCTGTGCTTTTTTTTTGTATCAATTTGTGACCAACTATCTTTTGATGATATCAGTCCATCTGGTTTGAGGTCTGTCTCTGGTTCTTTTGTGTTTGTTTTATTGGTCGCCATTCGATAATCCCTACGTCCCCACAGTCTCTACTTAATCTGCCTCATTCTGTTTTAACGTAGCAATTTTTTGGATAACATCAGTTACCTTTGATCCTTTTCTGATTCTCTCATTAGGTATATGATCGCTGAGTTTAATATTGAGCATTCTAGCTCCCTTATCTCTCTGAGTTTTGTAGTTCATGAATTATGCTATTCTTAAAATCCCTTGTTTCGGTTCCATAAGTTAGGAGTATGTTGGTCGCAAGTTTTAGCTTTTACAGTAATTGGTAGATTTGATTTAAAGACTCTTTCTTCTTCTTCAAGTTCTGCTCCTATCGGAGATTGGAAATTATGAATAATTCAATTGAACTGCATTCAAAACATTTATGGAGCTTGCGTAGCCACGAGCTTTTATTTATTCCTACTCTTCTTATACCTTTGATTTTGCCCTGCATTATATATTTCTTAACAATTCGTATTTTTTACCTCTTATGATGTGCCGCAAATATTCCAACTTCCTGTGGTCTAAATTCTGACCATCAATCAATACATGATCTTTTTCATTATTTTTTCTTCAATCGTTTGATTTTCGCATTGTCTTCTGGATATTTTGCCTAGCAAACTGTGTGTTTTTCGTCATAGGTTGCAATCTGTCACAAAATAGATCAAAACTGATCCATTGTCATTCATATTGTCATCCTACCACCCTTATTACGTACTCTTTTTTGACTACTTTTGCATTTATATCGCCTAGTACTATTTTGATACCATGATTAGGAGATGTTGTGAATAATTGGTCCAGGGAGTTGTAGATTACGAAATACGTAAACATATATAGAAGTAAGAATTGACAAATCATTGAAAAGTATTAGTAATGTCGCACACTGGCGATAGAAATGGGCGTTTTCAGAAAATCAGCACAGAAACCTAGAAAATATTTGGAGCACAAGATCAGTAGGTACTAGAATATTTAAATGAAAAAAATGAACTGTTGCTGATAATATGTAGCAAAAAAAACTTAAATCGTAGGGATATATAAGGGTAACCAAAACTAATGATAAGCTAGAAACCATAGGAAAGAGCTACTGACTCAGAGCAGAAACATTTTTACAATAATTCATTGTTTTTTATATTTTCTTTAAGTATGCATAATATTCCTTTGTTATATGTGATTAGAATTCAACGTTTTAATTGTTCACAGACCATCTTCCAACGGCGGGTCAACTCGAAGCCTTGAAAAATCTTATAGCTTGTGGCGTACAGAACAATCAAATTTCCTCTAGCTACAAACTAATAGGTCATCGCCAAGGCAGACAAACTAAATGTCCAGGTGATGCTCTCTACGAAGAGGTTACGAAGATGCCTCATTGGGAGCCGCATCCAAATTGAGTGTTGTTTATTTAGAAGAGAAGAAAAAAGACTTGATAGTCAGTGAGCAAGTAATTTATTGGAATAGATTTAGGGATATTTAGAAAAATAAACTTTTTAAAATTAGTCGAAAGTTGTTTGATTTTTTTTGTCTAAACGTGAACTTAGGATCCTCCATAACAGATCTACTGGGAGTACTTTAATTGTATTGTTTAATGACATTTATACAGTATTGGATAAAGAAGGTATGTGGGTGTACTCTTTTTTGACCAAACGAATGCTTGTATTCTATTAATATTGAAATTAAATTACATAAATTAGAAGCACTTGATTTCCAAGGACATTTTACATTACCTAAGTCATATTTTTGATGTTGACTAAGGTGTATCTCAGGAGTCTGTATTGGGACGTCAATGCAAATATCATCTTAAAAAGCAAGACTTATGAATAAAGCTCGGATTTATAGGCAATAAAGGAATATAACTTATTATTTATTGTACAAAGTGAATTAACGTAATATTAACTTAAGGCAGGTATATTTACACATCATAATCATAACATTAGTATAAATAAACTAGTAACTAAATAACTGTAAATTAATAATTAAACATTGTAACCACTTAAAATTTTATCATTAATAGAAACAACTAAATGTTTTTCAATATTTTCGGTCTTAAAACTATGTCTTTGATCACTTAAAATTAATTTGTACATTGAAAACGAACGTTCGACATCGACAGATGTAATTGGAGCATATTTCAGAGCGGATAATAAATCTGGTATAATTTGAAATTCCAAGGAAAATGTCCCATTCAAAACTTTAGCAACATTAGATAAAAACGAAAAACCTTCATTCTTGTCGAAAACATATTTCATTTTTTTTTAAATTAATTGACCGTTACTTCCAGGTGCCGATTTAATTTTTGTCTTTAAATTATCTATTAATTTTACTGACTTACATAAATTTATCTCTTGTTTTTCTAATAAGGTAATTGTGGTAACTATTAATTTATAATTGTCATTGATGTAAGCGAGTTCCTGTTTCAATTTGGGATTTTTTAATATTTTTTTTGCTTCTCGAATGGCTTCGGAAATATCATCATCAAATTCTGACATAACTAATTGTATTTCATTGCAGTGTTTAAAGTAAAAAAAAACTGCTTCGAGCCAGGTTCCCCACCTTGTAATTACTGGTTTAGGTGGCAAAGGGACACCGGGAAGACTTTCTTTATATATTTGCACCCTCAGCGGAGCCTTTACAAAAACTTTTTTCATAAAATTTATAAAATTATTTACCAATGGAAACAGATTTCTTATTTCTTCAGCAATTCTATTTACCCCGGGGGCTACACAAGTTCAATGAAATAAATTAGGATAAAAAATCTTTAAATTAACAGCAGCTTTTAACATATATGCCGCAGCATCTGAAAGTATTAAAACTATTTTATTCGCTGGTATAGCGTTGGGTAAAAAGAGGTTTGTTAAACTATCTTGTATAAATCGACTTATTGTTATAGTGTTTGTTTTTTCCAATTCTTTAACGGCAACTAAATAAGGTTTTCTCGCAAAGTTTTCGTTCAAAATTTCAATCATTAAATTAGCTATATACCTGCCGCATACATCTGTCGTTTCATCCACGATAATATACAAAAAATTGCCCTCTAACTCCCGCTTAATTTTTGAAATACATTCCACATAACATTTTTCCACAGTATGTTTTCTCAATGTACTCTCGTCCGGTAAGGATTTATTAAGCTATTTTTCGAAAAAGCATTTAAAACTAGGGTTATTAACTTTATATAGAGGAATGTTGGATGCAATCATCATCTGGCATAAATCAAATTTAAATGCGTCTTCCTCCTTTTTTTTGAACTGCTTAAACTATCCCGCAGAGATATTTGGGCTAACTTAGAGGAATTTAATTTTTCCAAATTACGTTTATGAAGTGGGGTTCCACAATGCTGGCCAATAAAGTACTTTTTTCTACTTGAAATCTAAGAATTAAAAAAAAATAATTAGAATTCTAAAATTGCTTTAGAATTTAGTCATGTTGTGGGACGAGAAAAAAAGAGAAAAAATAAAACTTACCGATCTGCCGCATGGTTTACAAAATGCTCCATCTCCTTCTAGTGAAAGTTCCGAATAAGGTGCGATCCATAGCCTTAATTTAGATGTCATCTTTTTACACAAATGTCTAAAACGTTTTAAAACGTGTTCTTTCCTTTTCGGTATACGCAACAAAACTAAACTAGGATATAGCAATTTGTGACTAAACTCTGATACAGTAACCGACTGTACAACTGATAATCAACTAATAAAGCTTAGGGATTTCCAAATAGATAACCCTCAAGTCTCGATCAGGTACATTTTCCTAGAAATCTGTTATATAAACAAACCATTGATATTTTATTATTGACCCAAAATTTTATTATGGAATGGTTTAGTAATGGAAGAATATCATGGGTAGTACCATGTAATTTTAAAAAAGGCACAAATAGGCGGAATTTACGAAAAAAGACAAAAAGTACAAAAAACAATTATAATAGGCAAAATAGGCAAAAAAGGCATTTTGCCTATAATCCGAGCTTCACTTATGAAAATGAAAAGAATTCTCTGCAACAAAGATCTTAGATTAGAACTGATGGCACCAGCTCTGATGTAGATGTATTGCCTTTTCGAGTCCACTGTAACCATTTTCTAGCCATTCTTTCCATTATACAAGTAGATAATTGCAAAACAATAACAAAAGGTGAGACTAAGTATCAAATTACAAATAATTACTCGTTATATATGAAAATATGCTCTCAATTAAAATTTTTAAACATACCGATGCAAATTGTGCCAATTAAGATCTTTTACGTACATTAAAATGTAGCCAATTTGTATTAAAACAACGTAAATGAGGCGATAAAACTTTATTTTATATATTCCTAAACGCCCATACATACATATCTACAGATCTTATCTCTTTTCTTGAATGTTTTATAAATGGGAATAAAATATTAGTATTCGAATTTCTCATGATATTCACGTATCCCGTCACATTCTATTATCTGTCGCTCACGATCACTTACACTAGCTACCGCTAGAACGTGATGCATTTTAAGTACTTGCGCCATAAATATGTATACGAAGATTTGTTCAAAATTAAAAAAGAATCGGTTAACGAGTACCTGCTTGGAAGCCGCAATAAAACATTGTCGATGAAGCACCGATACCTGCGATGCGCCCAATAAAACATTTTTGATAAGGAGATAAGTCGGCAGTTCATTTGATTCGTAATGAGCAACTCCAATTACGTTTCAACTTGTTCGAAACCTTAACAAACGATAGGTGGTCGGTTATCTGGTTTTAGATGTGAAATATTGATGGACTTCACGAAGTAGGATGCTTATGTACAGAGTGATACTTCCTAAAAACCCCTCAAGTAATAATAAGGACAACTAACGACTTTTTCATGTCGTTCTCAGATTCACAATGTTCTACATCGTACATAAATAACATTAATAAGGTTACTATACAAATTGTCGAAATTACTGTCAGCAATATTTATAAACCCCCGGCAGTCCTGTGGCCACCGCATCTTATTCACGCCCACCCACACTCCTCAGTTTATGTTGGTGACTTGAACACTCATCATGAACTCTGGACATATAGGCCCAGTGATCAAAACGGCGAGGCTCTCCTTAACTGGAGCGAAAATGCTGACACTTATTTAGTCATTGACGCTAAAGATCGGGGAACTTTTCGATCTGCAGCTTAGAGGCGAGAAATTTTTAGGCGAGTTTCCACAAATGAAAACAATGAACCACTGACAGCTTCACGTAGAGTAATCCCAGATTTTTCACATAGCTAATACAAACCAGTTGTAATAGAAGTTGGCATCAAAATACCAATAATATCATCTTTTCCTCGACCTAGGTGGAACTTTCAAAAAGCAGGCTGGGCGACTTTTACCTGAGAGATTGGACAAATGTCTGGGATGGATAACCCCAACACTGCAAACTACATGAGATTTGTTAGCGCGGTTATCTCTACAGCGAAGAAAACTGTACCCAGAGGATATCGTAAAGAGTATGTCCGAGGATGGGATGAAAAGTGTGAGAAATTGTATCAAGAATACAACGAAAGCAAGACCGAGAAATTGCGGACGATCTACTATACAGTTTGAATGCAGCCAGACCACAAAAATGGATGAAAACTGCGGAAAAATTAGACTTTACTTGGTAGTAGCAGACTCCCAACTAGGGACAAAGTAATAGCTCCCAACAGACTGGCCTCCTAGATTGTAGCAACCTCAAGAGCATTTAGAGATCGTGACCACTCCACCAAAGAAAAACAAGAACTAAAAATACTAAAGTCTGCAGGCCCACCTACATCTGAATACTCTGACGAGTTTACTCCAGAAGAAATTATTTCAGCAATATCAGAAATTAAGTCTAGAAAGTCACCTGGCTCTAATAAAATCCATCCATAATTTTCACTCCACTGGGGTAAATATGCTAGGAAGTGGCTGGTTGATTGTAGAAATCTCCCATTCACTAAAAAAGGCCTCCATTATACTCATATTTAAACCAGGAAAGGCAAATGATCACCCCCAAAACTATCGACAAATTGCCCTGCTGAGCTGTGTCTATAAACTGTAACTATCTGTATATATAAATTACTGTGACTATCTGTATATATAATTACTGTAATAAACTGTATCTATAAAGCGATACCTATTGAGCAAGCAGGGTTCAGACCTAACCGCAGCTGTACAGATCAGATCCTATCCCTAACAACACATATTGAAGCAGATTTTCAAAGAAAGCAAAAAACATCCGTTGCTTTCATTGCCCTATCAGCTGCATACGATACTGTCTGGACACAAGGATTAATTTGCAAACTAATCCGTGCTATTCCGTGTCAAAAGGTAACTAAACTCATTGGTAGCGTGCTCACCGACAGACCTTTTCAAGTCCCAATGGGCAATTTTAAAAGTGTCCAAATGAAGCTCAGCAATGGACTGCCACAGGGATCTGTTTTGGCACCCTAACTGTTTAATTTATACATTGCGGACCTGCCTGGGACAACTTCGCAGAAATTTGGCTACGCTGACGATTGTGCCATTGCAGCAAGACGTAATAACATGGATATTGCAGAAACAATGCAAACGGATGATCTTTCCGTTATGGGAGAATACTTTTGTAACTGGAGGCTACGGCTCAATGCAACGAAAACCGAAGTGTGCTGTTTCAATCTAAATATTGCCCAAGCCAAAAAAAGCTCTCCGTTCACTTTTAAAACAAACAAACTGCTCACTCATAACTCAACACCAAAATATCTTGGAGTGACTCTGAAAAGAATATTTAGTTTTAAAAAACACCTACAAAGGAAGGCAGCAAAACTGAAAACGCGAAATAATATTATTCAAAAGCTATGTGACACCACATGGGTGTCCTCAGCCTCCGTGCTCATATCATCCGTCCTCAGACTTGTTTACTTCTTCTTCTTCTTCATGCGACTAATATTACTCCTGTTTGTCTGCCTCTTATTCTGTTTCAGTCGTTGTTGACTGTACATTATCTTTCCACCTTTTTGGCGGCCTTCCAAGGGGTCTTTTGCTATACGGCTTGTTGTTTTTACAGATGTTCGCTAATCTATCTGGTCTCATTCGGTTTACATGTTCGTTTCAGTTTTTTTTCTTGTTTTTATCCACCTGTTAAGACTTGTTTACTCGGCGGCTAAATATGCTCCCCCAGTATAGCTCAATAGCAAACACACGAAGATTATTGACACCCAATTAAACCAGTCAATGCGAATGATTTCAGATACAATTAAACACACACCGAACTATTGGCTTCCCATTCTGAGTCACATTCCACCGCCGAAACTGTTAAGAAGTCATTCTCTCTCTCAGAGAATATAGAAAAATCAAGGATAACCATCAACTACCCATCCACCATGATAAGCTTAATATTGAAATAAACAGACTACGCTCCAGATATCCTCCATTGTTAAGAGCACATCAAGAATATTTCAACCTCACCAACGCTTGGAGAAGACAATGGGAGACCGACTCGCCACAGGAAGCACACCAAAAGGTCTGTATCGATCAGAAACCGCCAGGCTTTGAACTGACAGCGGTAGATGTGCTGACAGCTTATACAGATAGAGAAGAGCTCTTACTTCTGAGTGTGACTGTGGTGCGCAACGACACATTGTTGAAGAATGCCTCCGAAGTCGATTGATTCCCTGGAGTTTTCGATGAGTTCCTGAATGCGACCGAAAATGTTTTACATTATATTAATATTACATTATTATTACATCCATACATTACAAAGTATAGATTGCTAATACTGTTACTATAAGAACGGTATATGACAACATACCAAACATATGAATTTTTGTCCAGCACTGTAAAACATTTTTCAAACGGAAAATAATATATTTCGAATTATATCAACATTTCCATCAGACTGAAAAATATAACCGATAAAGGATTACACGAGGATATTTTCCTCTTGAAAATATTAGATATATATCTTGAGAGAAATTCCCATTTGATTTTTTCACAAATCCAATTTGATCTTGCGAGTAACAAGGAAAGCTTCTTACGTCTGACCTCGTTCGTTGTTTTGCTTAAGTTACGCGTTTCCCCGCGGCCTATTTCAATCAGGATGAGCAACCAACAAGCAACATGATCGCTTACCAGCCACAGCCACATACCGACGTCGAACGTCTTTAGAGAAACCCGATCCTGAAGCGTCTTATGCTCTGCCTAGCTTCCCCCGGCACCGACCGGTCGTCCCTTCGATGTTCTACTTGTAGTTTCCCTTCAAACTCAACAATCACTCCCGCTAATTGGCTGTTGCGAGTTCGACATGTGTTGCACCTTTTAGCGGTAATGTGATTTGCCAGTAACCAATTTGCCGGTGATTCCGAGGCGTAGCAACATCGATATTTAGGGGATTTTTCCATACTATAAATTTCCTCATAAATAAAAAATCAGAGAAACCAATTTTTCTAATTCGAAGGTTAAAAGAAGCATATTTGTAAATTTTCTATAGTAATTAAATATATAATAAGAGTTTAGTAATTTATTTTAAATAACATTAAGGAATATTGTAAGAAATGCTTACTAAGCATGGTGGTCACCGACGTTTCTAGGAA